>NC_137898.1:11140793-12510230 GCF_963455335.1 Martes martes
CCCAAAAGAAGCTGCTTAAATTCCAGTAGTTACAAAAAAAAATTAGCTCCTTTCATCCTAATCTCAAATATTATGTCTAGTTGTATGTTATAGGGAGGTATACTTTGCTTTAATATCATTGTATTTCTGAAAAAATATATATACTTAATATTTAATACAGTTCACTGATACACATTTTCTAATTATTTACTTTAAGTGATAGTATCTGAAAGCCCTGGGTGTTTGAAACAGCTTTGTCCCCAGATAAAGAAAAATCAAATGAAACAATTTCTGGGCAGGGTGCCTGGGTTGTTCAGGTCCATTAATCATCCACGCTTGATCTTAGCTCAGGTCTTGATCTCAGGGTCCCAAGTTAGAGCCTTGCATTGGGCTCCATGCACAGCCCAGGTGCAAATTTACTTAAAAAAAAAAAAAAATTCTGGGACGCTTGGGTCCATTGCTCACCTAAAGTCAAACAACCTTAAAGGGCCTAGACTGGGACTCAGGTCACAGCAACTTATTAACTGCATAAAGGCCAACTTCACAAAGCGAGTGCCTCGAACCAAAAGCAAGGCGGTGCCTTAAGAACTGCCTAACCTTCGGTGAAGTGGCTGCCGACCAACAGCCAGGAGGTTGTCTGGGCAGGTGTGTAAAGGCCCAGGAGGAAGGCCTGTTTACGCTCACTCACAAACCAGCCACACTCCTGATGTGATGACCCAGGACTGTGGGGAAGGACACTCTGTCATGGCCATCACTGCACACTCAGCCCCAAGTGTTTCCTATGACTGGGCCACCTAGAAGTCACCTCCACACACCTGGAAGGATTGATAGGCGGGAACTTAGATAAGCATGTGGAAATTAGTTCTATCAGAGAAGGAGGGGTCAGCTTAAGTGGTTAGGAGTAGCCAGAAGGGGGAGGACGCCAGACTGTTTGACAAAAAGAAGTACATATAAGAGAAAGTAGAGAAACACCCCCACTTTCAAACATGGGGATCTGTGCACGGGATCTGTAAACTAAACAAGAGAGAGTGGGATGACCTGGTTCACCCTCCCCCTCCTGAACCTTCTCTGGGCTGCAGCTGGGACCAGCACCTGGACCCGAAGTTCATGCTGTGAGTATGGTGGTTTATCCAGAGAGGTCAGGGGAGCAGTTCCCCCGGGCACAGGGGGAAACCTTACACACGGAGGTCTGCTAAGGAGAAAGTGACTGAAAACAGCAATCACTGTAGGAGTTCCAAGTGGGCGAGTCAGGGTGAGTGTGTGCTGCATCTTTCCTGACTGAACCCCGTAAGTGCTTGGAGAAGCAAGTCTATGCATTTTACCTTAGAAGAGGTTGAAAGAGTGGTGCAGGAACAATGGCTGGCAGCACAAAGAGAGATGCTCAGAGCTCTTCTGACCAAGTGCCACTGCTGGGGGATGTTGGATCTCACTGAGGACAGCTTGTATCCCATGTCTTCCATATTTTCCATGTAAGACTGAGAGAAAAAGGAGGTGCCTGCCTGGCTTAGTTGAGGAGGATGCAACTCTTGATCTCAGGATTGTGAGTTTGAGCCCCATGCAGGGTATAGAGATGACATAAAAATAAAATCTTTTAAAAAGTAGTTGGTACCTCAGTGGCTCAGTGGGTTTAATGTCTGACTCTTGATTTCAGCCCAGGTCACAATTTCAGTGTTGTGGATAGAGCCCCATATAAGGCTCTGCACTCAGCAGGGAGTCTGCTTGTCCCTGTCGCTCTGCTGTTCTCCCTACTCATGCACATTCTCTCTCTCTCTCAAATAAATAGATAAAACCCTAAAACACAAAAAAGAAATAGCTTTTTTTTTTAAGACTTATTTATTTTAGGGAGAAAAAGTGGGGAAAGGGCAGAGGGAGGGAGAGAGAGAGAATCACAAACAGACTCCATGCTGAGCACAGAGCTGGACATAGGGCTCAATCCCAAGACCCTGAGATCATGACCTGAGCCAAAACCAAGAGTCCAAAGTTTAACCAACTATACCACCCAGGCAACCCAAAAAACAATAACTTAAAAAATAAAAAAGATAGGGCACCTGGGTGGCTCAGTCTGTTAGGCATCTGCCTTTGGCTCAGGTCATGATCTAGGGTCCTGGGATTGAGCCCTGCATCAGGCCCTGCTCAGCAGGGAGCCTGCTTCTCTCACTCCCACTCCCCCTCTTGTGTTCCCTCTCTCACTATCTGTCTCTCTCTGTCAAATAAATAAATAAATTTTTTATAATTAATTAATTAATTAAAAATTAAAAATAGGGACACCTGGGTGGCTCAGTTGGTTAAGCGACTGCCGTCGGCTCAGGTCATGATCCTGGAGTTCTCGGATCAAGTCCTGCATCAGGCTCCCTGCTCGGTGGGGAGTCTGCTTCTCCTTCCAAGCCTCCCCTTCTCATACTCTCTCTCCCTCTCTTTCATTCTCTCTCTTTCAAATAAATAAATAAATCTTTAAAAAAACAAAAATAAAAATAAAAAATAATAAAGAGTGTGATAAGCACTGGGTGTTATATACAACTAATTAATTATTGAACCTTACATCTGAAATTAATTTTGTACTCTATATTGGCTAATTGAATTTTTTTTTCTGTATTTACATTTTTTTTTAAATTTTTTATTTCTTTTCAGCATAACAGTATTCATTGTTTTTTCACCACACCGAGTGCTCCATGCAATCCATGCCCTCCCTAATACACACCACCTGGCTCCTCCAACCTCCTACCCCCCGCCCCTTCAAAACCCTCAGGTTGTTTTTCAGAGTCCATAGTCTCTCATGGTTCACCTCCCCTTCCAATTTCCCTCAACTCCCTTCTCCTCTCAATCTCCCCTTGTCCTCCATATTATTTGTTATGCTCCACAAATAAGTGAAACCATACGATAATTGGCTCTCTCTGCTTGACTTCTTTCCCTCAGCATAATCTCCTCCAGTCCCATCCATGTTGATACAAAAGTTGGGTGTTCATCCTTTCTGATGGAGGCATAATACTGCATAGTGTATATGGACCACATCTTCCTTATCCATTCATCCGTTGAAGGGCATCTTGGTTCTTTCCACAGTTTGGCGACCGTGGCCATGGCTGCTATAAACATTGGGGTACAGATGGCCCTTCTTTTCACTCCATCTGTATCTTTGGGGTAAATACCCAGTAGTGCAATGGCAGGGTCATAGGGAAGCTCTATTTTTAATTTCTTGAGGAATCTCCACACTGTTCTCCAAAGTGCCTGCACCAACTTGCATTCCCACCAACAGTGTAAGAGGGTTCCCCTTTCTCCACATCCTCTCCCAGCACACGTTGTTTCCTGTCTTGCTAATTTTGGCCATTCTAACTGGTGTAAGGTGGTATCTCAATGTGGTTTTAATTTGAATCTCCCTGATGGCTAGTGATGAACATTTTTTCCTGTGTCTGATAGCCATTTGTATGTCTTTATTGGAGAAGTGTCTGTTCATGTCTTCTGCCCATTTTTTGGCATGATTATCTGTTTTGTGTGTATTGAGTTTGAGAAGTTCTTTATAGATCCTGGATATCAACATTTTGTCTGTATTGTCATTTGCAAATATCTTCTCCCATTCCATGGGTTGCCTCTTTGTTTTGTTGACTGTTTCCTTTGCTGTGCAGAAGCTTTTGATCTTGATGAAGTCCCAAAAGTTCATTTTCACTTTTGTTTCCTTTGCTTTTGGAGACATATCTTGAAAGAAGTTGCTGTGGCTGATATCAAAGAGGTTACTGCCTATGTTCTCCTCGAGAATTCTGATAGATTCCTGTTTCACGTTGAGGTCTTTTATCCATTTCCTTTTATCCATTTATCTTTGTGTATGGTGTAAGAGAATGGTCGAGTTTCATTCTTCTACATATAGCTGTCCAATTTTCCGAGCACCATTTATTGAAGAGACTATCTTCTTTCCACTGTATATTTTTTCCTGCTTTGTCGAAGATTATTTGACCATAGAGTTGAGGGTCCATATCTGGGCTCTCTACTCTGTTCCACTGGTCTATGTGTCTGTTTTTATGCCAGTACCATGCTGTCTTGGTGATCACAGCTTTGTAGTAAAGTTTGAAATCAGGCAACATGATGCCGCCAGTTTTGTTTTTCTTTTTCAACATTTCCTTCACAATTCAGGGTCTCTTCTGATTCCATACAAATTTTAGGATTATTTACTCCAGCTCTTTGAAAAATACCAGTGGAATTTTGATCGGAATGGCATTAAAAGTATAGATTGCTCTAGGCAGTATAGACATTTTAACAACGTTTATTCTTCTGATCCAAGAGCATGGAATGGTCTTCCATCTTTTTGTGTCTTCTTCGATTTCTTTCATGAGTGTTCTGTAGTTCCTCAAGTAGATCCCTTATCTCTTTGGTTTGGTTTATTCCCAGGTATCTTTTAATAGGAGTGTCAGAAGAAAATAATGTCTTTCAGAGAAAAAGACTTAATTCCTTTAGACATGTCTAATTGTGGGTGTTTAAAACAGAAACACTAGGGAGCTTTTGGAGGTTTAGATGAAGGCCTAGAAAAAGAGATCAGGACAGGAGAAAGAGATTGGATGTCATCTGATAGAGGGGATGACCAATATTGAGGAACTGTGCAGAGGTAGCAGAGACAAGCTCCCAAAAAAGCCATGAGTCCATGGCACCTGGCTGGTTCAGTCAGCAGAGCATGTGACTCTTGATCTAAGGATCATGATTTCAAGCCCCACATTGGGGGTAGAGCCTATTTTAAAAACATATAAACACAGGTACCTGGGTGGCTCAGTCATTAAGCATCTGTCTTCAGCTTGGGCCACGATCCCAGGGTCTGGGGATCAAGCTCCATGTCAGGCACCCTGCTCAGCATGGTTTTATCTGATCTCTAAAGCTTTTAAATTGTCTCTGTCAGGAGTCCAAGACGGTGAAGGAGTAGGAGACCTTAGTTTTGTCTGGTCCCAGGAATTCACCTAGGTAGCTATCAAATCATTGTGAACACCTGTGAAACCAGAGATATAAGAAAAGAATTGCTGCAACTCTACAAATAGAAAAGCAAACACTTTCTACAAGGTAGGTGTGCAGAAGTGAATCCAAGGCCATATATCAGAAGATAAACTGAGGAGGCAGTGAGCCTCTGTATGCCAGCTACCAGAAAGCAATATACATTGGAGGACTGCAAAAATCAGAACTTTAAAAGTCTGCTCCAGTGAGGGCTGTCCCTGCCTGAAAGGATCTCAGGTGGTGAAGTGGGGCAGAATCCTAGGTGGGACAGTGTGGTCTCAAGAACATCGGGGTCACAAGAAGACCAGGGGTGCCTGAGTGTGGCAGAGTTCTCAGGCATCGGAGCCAGGAAGCTAGCTGCAAACGGTAAGCCCGGGAGTGGTGGACTCTCAGCTCCATGTTGCCATTTACCACAACTGCTGACTGTCAGGCAACCACTCCAAGCAGGGAACCAGCAAACAGCAGAACCATGGTGAAACCTGCCTTCATCTCCCAGGAGGAGAGGCACAGGTGTGCACCACAGTGGTTTGCAGGGTTGGGAGACTCCAATCAGGGTCATGTGCCTGAGGCAGAAATGCTCAGTCACAGACTAGGTAAGCATGGAGTACAGACAGAGACCAAGGAGACAGGAGTGACTGACTGTTTTTTCCTAAGGGCACACTGAGGTATGCAGGGCACAGCTTTCAGCTCTAGGGCTGGAGATTGGGAGGACACCATTTTCATTCTCATCCTTTAAAATGCATAGAAAGCTTCAGGGAACAAAACCCACATAGAGCAATCTGGAGCAAATTACTTGGCCTGGCCCCTGGCAAGAGTGGTGCAGTTCTGCCTGGAGCAAAGGCACCTGAGAATCAGCTCAACAGGGCCCTCCCCCAGAAGATCAGCAAGAACATCCAGCTAAGACCAAATTTACCTATCACACAGAACTATAGAAATCCAGACCTAGGGGAAAATAGTGTACAGAATTCATGTGGGTTTCTTCTGATAAATCTCTAGTGTTTCTATTTTAAATTTTTTTCTCTTTCCTTTCCCACTAATTTCCTATTTTATCAACCCTCTTCTTAAGTCTTTTTTTAATTTTCATTTTTACAGTTACACTATATCCTTTCATTGTATTTAATTTTATTTTTGTATAAATATATAAACTTCTCTTTCTTTACAATTTTGGAATGCAGTTTATTCTAACAAACGACCAAAATACACCCAGAATCTAGCAATCTAGTGTACTCCTCTGTTCCCTTCACCTGTTTGATTATATTCTCTCTTTTTAAGTCTTTTTAAATTTTCATCCTTACAGTTACATTCTATCAATACATTGAAAGGACAGAATGCAACTGTAAGGATGAATATTTATTTATTTATTTATTTTAAAGTTTTTCTTTCTTTTCAACTTTGGGATATAGTTTCTTCTAACAATCCAAAATACACCCAGGATAGCATGTATTGCTCTGTTCTGTACACCTGTCTGTTTATATTCTTTCTTTCCTTTTTTGTTTTTTCATTTTCATTTTTAAAGTTACATTCTATCCTTTCATTGTATTTAATTTTAATTTTGTACATATATAAACTTTCCATTCTTTGCAATTTGGGGATTTAGTTTTCTTCTTTTTTTTTCAATTTAATTTCATTTTTTCAGTGTTCCAAGATTCATTGTTTATGCACCACACCCAGTGCTCCATGCAACACATGCCCTCCTTAGTACCCACCGCCAGGCTCATCTAACCCCCTACCCTCCTCCCCTCCAAAATCCTCAGTTTGTTTCTCAGCATCCACAGTCTCTCATGGTTCATCTCCCCCTCCAATTTCCCCCAATTGAGATACCACCTTACACCAGTTAGAATGGCCAAAATTAACAAGACAATAAACAAGTTTTGGACCGGATGTGGAGAAAGGGGAACCCTCTTACACTGTTGGTGGGAATGCAAGTTGGTGCAGCTACTTTGGAAAACAGTGTGGAGATTCCAAGAAATTAAAAATAGAGCTACCCTATGGCCCTGCCATTGCACTACTAGATATTTACCCCAAAGATACAGATGTAGTGAAAAGAAGGGCCATCTGTACCCCAATGTTCATAGCAGCAATGGCCATGGTTGCCAAACTGTGGAAAGAACCAAGATGCCCTTCAACGGACGAATGGATAAGGAAGATGTGTTCCATATACACTATGGAGTATTATGCCTTCATCAGAAAGGATGAATACCCAACTTTTGTATCAACATGGATGGGACTGGAGGAGATTATGCTGAGGGAAAGAAGTCAAGCAGAGAGAGCCAATTATCGTATGGTTTCACTTACTTGTGGAGCATAAGGAATAACAAGGAAAAGGGATTTCATTTTCTAACAAACAGACCAAAATACACACAGGATCCACTGTACTGCTCTTTTCTGTTCACCTTTCAGGTTATATTCTCTCTCTCTCTCTCTCTCTCTCTCTCTCCTCTCCCTTTCTGGAGAAATAAAAGAACTAAAATCCAATCAAGTCAAAATCAAAAAGGTTATTAATGACATGCAATACAAGATGGAGGCTCTAACTGCTAGGATAAATTAGGCAGAAGAGAGAATTAGTGATATAGAAGAGAAAATGATAGAGGATAAAGAAGCTAATAAAAAGAGATAAACAACTACAATATCAGGGGAGAATTCAAGAGATAAGTGATACCATAAAGCAAAACAATATTTGAATAATTGGGATCCCAGAAGAGAAAAGAGCAAGAGGGGAGCAAAAGGTGTATTGGAGCAACTGATAGCAGAGAACGTCCCTAACCTGGGGAAGCAAGCAGGCATTCAAGTCCAGGAGGCACAGAAAACCACCCTCAAAATCAATAAAAATAGGTCAACACCTTGACATATAATAGTGAAACTTGCAAATCTGAGAGAAAAAGAAAATCCTGTAAGGAGCTTGGGACAAGAGGTAAGTAACATACAAAGGTAGAAACATTAGACGGGCAGGAGATCTATCCACAAAGACATGATGGACCAGAAAAGACTGGCATGTTATATTCAGGGTGCTAAATGAGAAAAATATGCAGCCAAGAACACTTTATCTAGCTAGAATGTCATTCAAAATAGAAGGAGAGATAAAAAATAAAAAATAAATTTAAAAAAACTTCCAGAAAAAACATAAACTATAAGAATTATGATCACTAAACCAGCCCTGCAAGAAATATTAAAGGGGATCTGTAAACAAAGAGACAGCCCAAAAGTAACATACATCAGAAAGAAACAGATGATATACAGAAAATATACAGAAACTTTACAGGTAATACAATGGCACTAAATTTATATCTTTCAATAATTATTCTAAATGTAAATGGGCTACATGCCCAAATTAAAAAAAAACACAGGGTATCAGATTGGATAAAAAGCAAGACCCATCAATATGCTGTCTGCAGGATACTCATTTTAGACCCAAAGACACCTCCAGACTTTCAATGTCCATGCTAGTGGACACTGAAAGAAAGCTGGGGTAGCAATCCTTATATCAGACAAATGAGATTTTAAACCAAAGAATACAAAAAAAGATGAAGAAGGAGATAATATCATAACTAAAGGTTCTATACAATAAGATCTAATAATCGTAAATATTTATGCCCCTAACATAGGAGCAGCCAATTATCTAAACCAATTAATAACAAAATTAAAGAAACACATTAATAATAATACAATAATGGTAGGGGACTTTAATATCCACTCACTGCAATGGACAGATCATCTAAGCAGAAGATCAACAAAGAAACAAGGGCTTTGAATAACACACTGGACCACATGGATTTCACAGATAAATTCAGAGCATTCCATCCTAAAGCAAGAGAATACACATTCTTCTCAAGTGCACATGGAACATTCTCTAAAATAGAACACATACTGGGTTGCAAATTGGGTCTCAACCAGTACCACAAGATTGGGATCATTCCCTGCATATTGCAAAATGCTTTGAAACCTGAACTCAGTCACAAGGCGAAATTTGGAAAGAACACAAATAAATGGAGATTAAAGAGCACCCTACTAAAGAATGAATGGGTCACAGGAAATTAAAGAGTTTTTAAAAATTGATAAAGGAAAACAGAATTTTTCAAAACCTTTGGGATGCAGCGAAGACAGTCCTAAGAAGGAAGTATATAGCACTACTAGCCTTTCCCAAGAAATAAGAAAGATCTCAAATACACAGCCTAACCTTACTCCTAAAGGAGCTGGAGAAAGAACAGCAAGTAAAGCCTAAATACAGCAGAAGAAAAAAATTAATAAAGATTAGAGCAGAAATAAATGAAATGGAAACCAAAAGAACAGTGGAACAGGTCAATGAAACTAAGACCTAGATATTTGAAAAAATTAATAAGATCAATAAACCCCTGGCCAGACTTATCAAAAAGAAAAAAGAAAAGACCTAAATAAATAAAATCATGAATGAAAGAGGAGAGATGACGACCATCACTGAAGAAATGCAAACAAATATAAGAACATATAATGAGCAACCACAGGCCAACAATTTAGCTAATCTGTAAGAAATAGATACAGGCCTATGGATGTATAAACTACCAAAACTGAATCAGGAAGAAACAGAAAACCTGGACAAACCCATAACCAGCAAGGAAATTGAAGCAGTAATCAAAAATCTCCCAACAAACAAGAGTCCAGGGCCAGATGGCTTCACAGGGGAGTTCTTCCAAACATTTAAAGAAGATCTAACACTTACCATCCTGGAAAAATGGAAATGGAAGGAAACTTCCAAGCTTGTTTTATGAGGCCACCATTATCCTGATCCCCAAACCAGACAAAGACTCCATCAAAAAGGAGAATTACAGAAATATCCCTGATGAATATGGATGCCCAAATTCTCTCCAAGATACTAGCTGATAGGATCCAAAAGTACCATAAAAGTATTATTCACTACAAACAAGTGGGATTTATTCCTGGGCTGCAAGCATGCAAATCAATCAATGTGATACACTACATTAATAAAAGAAAGGACAACAACCATATGATCCTCTTAATAGATGCAGAAAAAGCATTTGATGAAGTACAGCATCTTTTTTTGATTAAAACTCTCCACAGTGTAGGGATAGAGGGAACATACCTCAATATCATAAAATCCATCTATGAAAATTCCACAGCAAATATCATTCTCCACGGGGGAAAAGCTGAGTGCTTCTTCCTTTAGGTCAGGAACAAGGAAGGGATGTCCACTCTCAGCACTGTTGTTCAACATACTACTAAAAGTCCTAGACTTAGTAGACAACAAAAAGAAATTTGGTTTTATCTGATTTCTAAAGCATTTAGAATGTCTCTGTCACCTCACCTTAACCTGTTATTGCCTGAGGTTCATCACATATGATTTTATTCTTACAGATTTGAAACCACAGTGACATCCTGGGGCCTTGTCGTCTCCTCTATCAAAAATATTGATGAAAGTGTCCATGATCAGACATACTGGCAATTCCTTAGTGGCAAAATACCTGCTGATGAGGTGAGAAAAGGAAAGGAATCTGGGACTTTCTTCCATAGTCTGCAGGCTACTCTATTTCATTTCCTTATTTAATTCATTCATTCATTTAATCAACAAATAATTGTGAGAGTGTATGTATACATACAATACCTGCGGTTACAGTGATGCATGTATATGTATATATGCATATATGTTATGCATATATGTACAGTGATTCGATTGAATGATAGATGATAAGTAGATAGATGGATGATAACAGAACAGGTGGCTGGCTTTCTAAAATAGCTTTTTCAGGGCGCCTGGGTGGCTCAGTGGGTTAAAGCCACTGCCTTCGGCTCAGGTCATGATCCCAGCGTCCTGGGATCGAGCCCCGCATCGGGCTCACTGCTCAGCAGGGAGCCTGCTTCCTCCCTTCTCTCTCTGCCTGCCTCTCTGCCTACTTGTGATCTGTCTGTCAAATAAATAAATAAAATCTTTAAAAAAAATAAAATAAAAATAAAATAGCTTTTTCAATAACTAAGAAAACTGGACTGATCTACTTATAGCAATAAGAGCTGAAAAAGGAAAAAGCAATGTGAGAAATTTAAAAAAAAATAATAGATAAAGTAAAATGTGACCCAAGAAGATGACCACTTAAGGTTTTAAAAATTAAACATCATTGTGTAAAATAAAAGCACGGTGACTTCATCACCAGTGGGAAACAAATATGGGGAATGGGAAACATGGCTTTTCATGCAGGGATGTTATCGTATTTCACCCATCAACTCTGTAGGTATTGTTGATTCTCTTTTTTTTTTTTTTAAAGATTTTTTATTTATTTATTTGACAGACAGAAATCACAAGTAGGCAGAGAGGCAGGCAGAGAGAGAGGAAGGGAGGCAGGCTCCCTGCTGAGCAAAGAGCCCCACGAGGGGCTCCATCCCAAGACCCTGGGATCATGACCCGAGCCGAAGGCAGAGGCTTTAACCCACTGAGCCACCCAGGCGCCCCGATTCTCTTTTTTACTAAGTCTTGAAGGCGTTAAAGGGACTTCCAAAACTCCTGTATCTAGTGTGGGATTGAGCGATCATCGAGCCCAGGCTTCCAAACTGTAGCATGACTGTCCTTCCCCCACAGCTTCATTCAATGTTCATTCTTCTTGCTCTAACATTTTTTTAAAAATCTCCAAAAAGAATGGCAGTCTCATGTCTGCCAATTACCTTTCTTCTCTGGGGAGAGAAGGGGAAATAGAAAGGCCTCTGGGATCCAAAAAATCTGGGCCTGGAATTATTCTTTCTGATGCCCCGTGACTTGAAAGCTAATCATCAATACTGCCATCATCTAACTTCTCTGCCTTGAAACCCAAGACTTCGCAACCCACTGCCCTTCCCTACTTTTGGCAAAATCTTCAAAAGTGAACATGAGTTCCTACCTCGAATGTTCTAAACTTGGCTTAACTAAGTCATTTTCTTGCACACTTGCTATGTATCAGGTACTATATGAGGCACCTGGCAGTCATTATTCCTAATCCTGAAATGTTTCTTTGGGGTAAATATTATTAGTGCAGTTTTAGACATGAAGCAAAGGAGGATCTCACAATTTAAGGGGCTTGTCCAAAGACATGTTCCATGTGGCAACTCTGAGCCTGGAAACAAAGACTCCCTAAATCTCAATTCCATTCTCTTCCATAGTCATCAAGCTGCCCATTGCACTCTGGGATGATTTTACTCCTCTAGCAAGGGGCTGGTCATTCGGGAGGTGGGAGTAGTTACATGCACCATGGTCTCCTCATGTTCTTCTCTGCTTGTTTCCAGGAGTTGCTGACTACAAACCCTCTGACCGTGAGCACATCACAGCCAATTTCACACAGTGCTAAGGACAAGGTGGGTTCAGGTTCTCTCAAACATCTCCAAAAGACGGTGGAATTTTTGTTCACTTTATTCCAAGTCTATGCAAAAATACCCTGGATATCTACAATGCTGCTATATTCCTGCTAAAAACACAGAAACCACTACGTAGAATAAATGATTCAAACTTCCCTGGAGTCTTAACATCTGTGGCCCATGAAAGAAGTCCAGCTTCTCAAGGCAATGACTGCCAGTCATCATTTAAACCTAGAATGAAGGGAGGAGAGAGAGCCCAGGTGATATCTTTGGGGTTCATGCTGATCTTCATGATTAATTAACAAATGGATTCCTTTATTTCTACAAATGAAATTATATATCTTAAAAACTCCAATTTTCTTCTTATTCCAAGTACTACTTTTCAAATCACTTAGTGAAATAACCAAAATTATTTCATGAGTCTCCCAGGTGGTTTAGAACTAGGTAAATGAGACTCATACTCTCCCTTTCCATTTCTAATATTTATTCTGGGTAAAATTAAGTTTAAAATGTATATTTTTATATAATTTATAGATATATACAAACATTTAATATGTAACTATAACCTATACTATGTAATACAAAATTTGAAATCTATTTTATGTATTAAATATAAATATATATTTAAAATCCCACACCACACATGTAACATATGTATTTTACACAGTAAATAGAAATACAGATCTATAACCTCACCCTATACCTACATTTAAAAGAAAAATTAAGCTTTCAAAGACAGTCATAACTCCAGTCTCTGCTGGTAGGAGTCAACACTGGTACCAACTTTTCAGTGAAGGATATGAAAATTGTATCAGAAGACCTAACAGACTCAACTACAACCTCCAAAATCCCAATTCTGAAAAGTATACACAATAGGGCACAGATATACAAGAATCAAAATGTGTGCTGAGGCAATTAGAGAGCAAACCCTAGAGATGCAGCCTCAGTACATTTCCTGAACTGACCCCAAGGCAGAGATTCACCTGCCCCATCGCAGATCTCCACCCCCAGCTGCTCAGAGCAAGAGCCTGCCCTCTGGCAACAGGGGCTCCTGGGAGAAGGAGGTGTGAGCCACCAGCCCAAGCCCTCATCCCAAACATACCATTAGGTACATCATTGGACCCCAGGAAAAGCCCAGCGCTGGTGCTGTGATGGAAGGCACCCTCCGGGAGTGTGAATAAGTGATCTCTCATAACATGCCCTGATATTCAAAATATAGAAAACGCGGAAACAGTCTACATGCCCAACAATAGGGCAATGGAGAGATAAACCCTGGTGGATCCATATGCTGGGATACTTAAAAGTCACCGAAATTCTGAAGTCCACATATGAGTGAGAACATACAGTATCTATCTTTCTCTGACTGACTTCACTAAGCATTATACCCTCTAGAGCACCCATGTTGTTGCACAAGGCAAGATTTCATTCTTTTTTTATGGCTGAATAATAGTCCATTGCATAGCTACACCACATCTTTATCCATCATCTATGAATAAACAGCTGGGCTGCTTCCATAATTTGGCTATTGTAATAATGCTGCTATAAACATAGGGGTGAATATATAACTTTTTGAATTAGTGTTTTTATTTTCTTTGGGTAAATACCCAGTAGAGGAATTACTGGTTCATATGTGGAATTTAAGAAAAACAAAAAACAAAAAAAAAACAAAACAGAGTGCCTGTGTGGCTCAGTCAGTTAAACATCTGACTTCAGGTCGCCATGATTTCAGAGCCCTGGGATAGAGCCCCACCTCCACCTCCATGCTCAGCTATACCCCTCCCCACTGCTGGCGCATGTGTTCTCTTTCTCTCTCAAATAAACGATATTTTTTAATCTCTTAAAAAAAAAAAAAGAAACAAAACAGATAAACAAAGAAAGAAAAGACAAACAAAAAAAACCAGACTCTTGACTACAGGGAACAAACTGGTGTTGCCAAGGAGAGAGGGGAGGGGATGGGTGAAATAGACAGAGAGGATTGAAAATACACTTTTGGTGATGAGCATTGAGTAATGTATAGAAGTGTTGAATCACTATATCATATATCTGATACTAATATATTACGTATATGTTAATTATACTTGATTTTAAAAGTTAATTAATTTTTTAAAAGAAGTATGATATAAACATTAATTTTTTTAAGATTTTTATGTATTTATTTAGAGGGGGTGCAGAAAGAGAAAGGAAGAGACAGAAGCCCAAGCAGATGCCACACTGAGCATGGAGCTGGACCTGGGGCTCGAGCCCATGATCCTGAGATTGTGACCTGAGCTGAAATCAAGAGTTAGATGCTCAACTGACTGAGCCACCCAGATACCTGTATTAAATTCATTTTTTTAACTGTCAGTAAAATTCGTGTTGAAAATAAATACTTGCTGACAAAGAAAAGACATTCATGATGTACTCTGATGCCATCCATGTCAGAGTATTAGAGTGGTTCACTGTGTGATGTAATTATTGGAGATTGACTTTTTTGTTGTTGTTTGCTTCTCTGTTGTCTACATTTTCTCCATTTGATACGTAATGATTGAGCAGCTGGAAAGTGGGGAAAAAATTACTTTTAACAAGGATGACCTTTTTTTTTTTTTTTTTTACAATAATTTGGGCAATGAAAGGAAGGAGTGTGTGTGTGTGTGTGTGTGTGAGAGAGAGAGAGAGAGAGAGAGAGAACTGCCTCCCCCCCCCCAACTTTTGCAATTAACTGTGTGTGTTCATTTGTTTTCCTCCCAGCAAGACTGGGGCACAGACAAGCAGGCTGACAATGGATCTGTGACACATTGCAATTCCACTTTGAGGAAGTGCTGTAATAAAATGTAGTTTCCATGTGCTCCTGATTGCTTCCAGTATATTGCCCAAGCACGGGTTTGGTAATGCGTTGAGACTATCATAAGTGTTTTTGCGACCTCTACTGACCATGGATGGTAAAGTCTAAACTTCCTTCAGGGAAGTGGTCAATTTTCTGCATTACTGTTTTTGTCAAGATGCGGGGACAGGGAGGAAGACTGTTATCAAACCCATTTGTACTTTTCCTTAACTAGATATATGAATGACCTATGCCAACTTCATGATTGAAGAGCACAACCCTGATAAAGAAGTGGAACTACAGAGAGCCTCCTCTAGCCTTTTCCAGCTGAGACCCTATAATTTTTTTTGAAACAACAAAGAATCTGGCTCAGAAGTGCAGATGGCTTTGAGATTTCTAAGCAGAAGAGGAATAACAACAACTACAATAAGAAGAATCCTGGCCAAGAACATAAAAATAGAAAGGAAGAGAGAATAGAACAAAATAGTTCCAAACTCTATCTTGAAGACCAAACATGTAAAACAGCCATGATGTTTTTTGGACAGTAAAGTGAATTTGACCAAACATATAAAAAATACGTAATAAAGTCATGATAATTAAAACAGTGTAGCACTGGTTTCAAATCAGGAAGAATATGGGAATGGAATAAAATGTTTAAAAATGTTATGTGGGAAATAGTGTATTTTAAAAATCAATTTTTTAAAAAGATTTTATTTAGGATATATACCCAGGAGTGCAACTATCATATGATCTCTTTGATATGAGGAAGTGGAGATGCAAGGCGGGGGGGGGTTGGGGGGAGGTAGGAAAAGAAAAAATGAAAAGATGGGATTGGGAGGGAGACAAACCATAAAAGACTCAATCTCAAGAAACAGACTGAGGGTTGCGGGGGGGAGGGGGGACGGGAGAGGGTGGTGGGGAAATGGACATTGGGGAGGGTATGGGCTATGATGAGTGCTGTGAAATGTGTAAACCTGACGATTCACAGACCTGTACCCCTGGGGATAAAAATACATTATATGTTTATTAAAATAAAAAAATTAAAATAAAATCAATTTAAAGAAAAAAAAAGATTTTATTTATTTATTTAGAGAGTGAGAGCATGTGTGCATGAGCATGGGGAGGGACAGAGGGAGAGAGAGAGAATCTTAAGGAGGCTCCATGATCAACAAGAGCCTAACTCAGGGCTTAATCTCACAACCTTGATATCATGACCTGAGCCAAAATCAAGAGTCAGGATGCTTAACTGAGTCACCCAGGTAACCCATAAAATCACATACTAAATGAGGATCTTTTAAAGAGTTTATTTGTTTATTTGGCAGAGAGAGAGAGCACAAGCAGGGGAGGCAGAAGAGGGAAAATCAGACTACCTGCTGAGCAGGGAGCCTAAAACAGGGCTCAATCCCACAACCCTGGGATCATGACTTGAGCCAAAGGCAGATGCTTAACCAACTGAGCTACCCAGGTACCCCTAAATGAGGATTTTTCACTTGGCAAAAGAATTGCATTACATCCCTACTTCTGGCCCTTATAGACATATTATCAAGGTCAAAAATGCAAAAAAAAAATAATAATAATAACTGGCAGATTGTACTGCATGAAAATTATGAATGGTCCTACTTCAAAAAAAAAGACATAGTGAACACTTAAAAAAATTTCAAATCATATACAAATAGGGTTTATATTTAATATATAACAAGCATTTTGAATTGATAAAAATAAGCAGTACAATTGAAATATAGACAAAATACACAAGCAAGCAAACCACACACATGGAAAAGTAAATAAACAAAAATATAGAGGCCAAAGATGAGAAAAACTTCAACATCACTAGTTACTAAAAAATTGAAAACTAATGTATAACCAGTGTGTAAGTTATATGAAGTAGGACTCAGAGAATGCTATCAGAAATCAACTTCAAGGGTGCCTGGCAGTCTCAGTCAGTGGATCATATAGTTCTTGATCTCAGGGCTGTGAGTTGAGCCCCTTGTTGGGGGTAGAGATTACATAAAAATAAAATATTTTTATAAGATAGATAGAAAGAGGAGCACCTGGGGGGCTCAGTGCGTTAAGCCTCTGCTTTCAGCTCAGGTCATGATCTCAGAGTCCTGGGATTGAGCCCCGCATCAGGCTCTCTGCTGAGCAGAGAGCCTGCTTTCCCCTCTCTCTCTGCCTGCTGCTCTGCCTACTTGTGATCTCTCTCTCTCTGTCAAATAAATAAATAAAAATATTTTTAAAAAAAAGACAGGAAGAAAGAAAAAACAAAGAAAGAAGAAAAGAAAAGAAAAAGAAGGAAGGAGAGAAGGAAGGAAGGAAGGAAGGAAAAGGGAAATCAACTTAAGTTTACCCTGCTCCTCCTTATCCAAACTGCAAACCAACTCTGTAATTGTTAATATAACTTTCAAAGTCTTTGGTAACCTGAAACCAATGTTTTGCTTGGATGATAAATGGAATTAAATTCGTTGGACATCTAGGTCTTTCAAATAGGATAAAATGTTAAGTCATTAATTACTGGACATAGGTTTGTGCTTTTAAATTCTTACTGCAAAGAAACTAAGAATATTTAAATCTGTTGGTAAACATTTTCTGTGTTTAACTGATTCACCAATTTGCCATCTAAAGAATTCTGGTGTAACAGTTCACAAATGGTTACTCCTTAGTATTCACTGGAGATTAAGGTTTTTAAAGAATGCAAAATTCTAAATGACTGATGGCATGCATTTTTGAAGGTAAAAGAAGGTAATTTTGTTCTAAAGGAGATGGTTGTTTGGAAAGAAATGGCTTGGGACAAAATCTGAATGCGAAGGAGATGCAGAAGGTTTATGATGGGAAAACTTGGAAAAGGAATTTTAGGCGTGGTCAGGACTGACTAAGATTAAAACAAATGGGTTTTAAAGTGCACTGGTGTAAGACTGAAATTCTCTCTGTTCAAAAAAACAAAGTTTTCTTAGAATTTTTTGTGTGTGGTGATTTTTTTTTTTTTAATGTGCTGTTGGATTCAATTTGCTACTATTTTGTTGAGGATGTTTCCATCTATGTCCTCTCAAGGTAATGGCTTATAGCTTTCTTTTTTGTAGGGACTTTATCTGGTTTTGGTATCATGATAATGTTGGCCTCATAGAATGAATTTGAAAGCTTTCCTTTCTCTTCTATTTTTTGGAGTAGTTTGAGAAGAAAAGGTATTAACGCTTACTTAAATGTTTAGTAGAATTCACCTATTCAGTCATCTAGTCCTAGACTTTTGTTGGTATGGAGTCTTTTGATTATTAATTCAATTTCTTTGCTGACAATCAGTCTGTGCAAATTTTATATTCCTTCTTGCTTCAGTTTCAGTAGGTTATATGTTTCTAGGAATTTGTCCATTTCTTCTAGGTTGTTCAATTTGGTAACATGGTTTTTCATAACATTCTCTTATAATCCTTTGTATTTCTGTGGTGTTGATTCAGTTCTGATTTTATTTAAGTCCTCTCTCTCTCTTTCTTTATTATGAGTCTCAAAAACAGTTTGTCAATTTGTTGATCTTTTTTAAAAAAGCACAAGCTCCTGGTTTCATTGATCTGTTCTAATGTGTTTTTTTTTTATTAATTTCTTTTCAGTGTAACAGAATTCATTGTTAATGCACCACACCCAGTGCTCCATGCCATATGTGCCCTCCATAATACCCACCACCTGGCTCCCCCAACCTCCCACCCTTCGCCCCTTCAAAACCCTCAGATTGTTTTTCAGAGTCGATAGTCTTCTTAGATTAATTGATCTGCTGTTAAGAAGAAAACATAGTTTTCTCTTTGCCTGTCCAAAAAAAAAAAAAAAAAAAAACCACTTTCTACCCTCCCACACTGTTAGTGGGAATGTAAGCTGGTGCAGCCACTCCGGAAAACAGCATGGAGGTTCCTCAAAAAGTTGAAAATAGAGCTACCCTACAACCCAGCTATTGCACTACTGGGTATTTACCCCAAAGATACAAATGTAGTGATCTGAAGGGGCATGTGCACCCGAATATTTATAGCAGCAAAGCCCACAATAGCCAAACTATGGAAAGAACCTAGATGTCCATCAACAGATGAATGGATAAAGAAGAGATGGTATATATATACAATGGAATACCATGCAGCCATCAAAAGAAATGAAAGCTTGCCATTTGCGATGATGTGGATAGAACTAGATGGTATTATGCTGAACAAAATAAATCAGTCAGAGAAAGACAATTATGATATGATCTCTCTGATATGAGGAAGTTGAGAAACAATGTGGGGGGTTTGGGGGGGGAAGGAAAAAATGAAACAAGATGGGATCGGGAAGGAGACAAACCACAAGAGACTCTTAATCTCACAAAACAAACTGAGGGTTGCTGGGGGGAGGGGGGAGGGAGAGAGTGATTGGGTTATGGACGTTGGGGAAGGTATGTACTATGGTGAGTGCTGTGAAGTGTAAACCTGGCGATTCACAGACTTGTACCCCTGGGGCTAATAATACACTATACGTTAATAAAAAATTAAAAAAAATTTAAATTAAAAAAAAACAGTTTTTATGTTTTCTTTTATTAGATCTTTAACATCCCTAATCCTATTTAGGTGTGTGCTTTAAAAGGTTTTAACAAACTACCCCAAGGTTTAAATCTTGAACAAAGTCTTAACTAATTAGGTTTGCTTGATTGGTATGTTATGTTCTGGTTCTGGCTGTTGAAGTGTTATGTGTCAATGTGTCACATGATAACTGAGTTTCCTTGTCTATAGTATCATAGTAAACTCTGGTATCAGATCATTAACAATGTCCATTTCTGAGTTTTTTTGGTCACTTATAATTGTTCTAATTCTCTTGTAAACTGAGTTTTATCTTCAAGGAGATTCATATAAAGGACTTTCAGGACAAATACAAGTATTCAATATATCGAAAATCCTAAAACTGAAATGGGTAAGAATTTACAGAACTAACTAAAGCTGCATTCAAACTAAACCAGAATTAGTAACATGAGACTAAATGAACTAAAAGATTATAGTGTTGTGTCTCTTATTTTAAATATTGCTGGTTCTCTAATGTTTGCTCTTCCACACTAAAGAAAATTTTACTTAAGTTATCTGTGACTTACAGAAATGTAAAAATATTCATTTGTAAACAAATCAAAGCATTCAACTTTTCTCTATCTGAACCTCTGAAACTCAAAAGGTCTCAGTAAGTATTCTTTCTTCCATGGCAATCAGTCATTTGCATAAGTTTAATAAGAGTCTTTTCTCCTTGTAACAGGAAACCATTGGAAACACGGGTTATTTTACCAAGGCTTTGACTGGAATGTCATATTTGAGATAGACATGCATAGACTCAGATATGACCAGACAGCTTTAAGGAACTAAGGTTGACTTTATGAAACCTGGAGCCATAAGGCCCCTTGGAACTGTTGGCCTGATACCTTGCTTACAGAGTTCCCAGCAGCCTCACCAGGTGAGTAAAGAATGTAACTTCCTGGCAGGTGCAGGAACCTGGGGATACATTGGGGACCTCATGAAGAGGAATTCACCCAAATTGACAGGTGTTGCAGGCATGTCTGATGGCAAGTACTTGGCTTGGTTTCCGGCCTGAAGAGGCTACCAAAAGTTCAACCTAAAGATTCCTTATAAACTTCCAGCAAAGCAGATCCTAAAAGATCTATATGATCACTCACTGTTCTTGCTGAGCTTATGGAAATAATTAGGACAGGTCTGTTTAAACTGGACTTGTTTTTCAAATAAATTAGTCCTGATTTGGCTATCTCTGGAAATGAGGGTTATTTTAGAGAGAAAAATTATGTTTCAATTTTAGTATATGTGCTGCCGAAGCGAGCATGAGAAAAATTATGTTTCAATAACACACCTTTGTGGATTCTAGATTTGTCATTAAATGTTTGTTGTTTACCTAAACTAGACAACTTGAGGTAAACTTCAGAGGAGTTGCACAATAGCTCATTTAGACAATCTTCTTGCTTTTTATTCTGTGGGGATAATAACAGGATCCCATCGCACATGATTAAACAACTGGAAAATGGGATGGATTCCCCAATAATTGTATAACTTAACTATCACCTCGACCAATTCTGTGTGGCTGGGATAATGAAATTGCCTAAAAGCCAGAAGCATACCCCACTCCATAGGATTAACTATGGACTTGCAGAAATAATGGATGACCCCACTTTCTTTATGATTGGATTGGGTGATGCATGTGGGACTCCCCTTCTCTCTTGACAAGTTTTCTCCCACTTGCCACTGATCCTTCTAATTAGGATACTGTTAAGGCTGGACCACTCAAAGGGCTTTTTAATGGTTTCACCCCTTAGTCATATTTATCCTAAAAGCCACCTCTGTTGAGGTACAGTTGCCAAAGAAGCCTTTAGCTAAGCATAAAACAGCCTTCCTGGTAAAAGGAGCCTCAAAGCTTACAGTGGAATAGTCCCTGACTGTAATGACTTCACATCAGGTCCAAAATGTCTTAGAAACCAAAGGCCACCAATGGATGATGGATGGATACTTATATTCAAGAAATAACACTTGTCAAACTTTAAACCTAGTTACCCGTATGCCCAAACCTGACCTTCTTTCTCTATAGAGCATAACTATTCAGAGGTTATTGATCTTGCTTACTCTCTAGTCAACCAGATGCATTTGTATTAAATACAAATAACGGTTGGTTTAAACATGTTCCCAAATAATAGTATTCTGGGCTACTGATTAGTTTGCTACAGATTGGGTAAGGCGCCCTGGCATCAGATGGCCAGCTCCAAATGGAACACACTGGGTATGTGGAACTAACCTGTGGCCCTGGTTTCCTCCAGTGTGGATAGGTCACTGCACCTTAGAATTTGCCTGGATTCATGGAAGCATTACTAAAACCATCACTACTCCAGCTAATCTCTCCAATTTAAACAATGGTGGACTCGGTTTGTGTTACATTGGTATGACCACCCAGCATCCATCTTGTTTCTCTTTGAGATTGGAAGATGTTTGGCACATAAAAGCTCTTAATAAGTACATGGTCAGCCCTAAATGAATCTCAAAGTAGCCTTTCTCTATTAAATGCTATGGTGATACAAATGTGTAAAAAAGCATTACAAAATAGAATGGCATTGGATGTTTTACCTGCTACACAAGGTAGTGTTGGGGTCTGTGATCAAAGGAGCGAGACTGATAAAAAGTGAAGGTCAAGCAAAGCTTTATTTCATGCCAGTATTGAGACCCCTCCCAGCCCCACAGACTAACTTTTATAGAGCAAAGGCCATGTGGTTGAGCCTGGCCACACACAGGTGGCCAATGAGATTGTAACACACAGAGAAAGTTTCATAGTCATGCTAGGTCACACACGGGTGACCAATTGAATTACAATTCACCCTATAGTAGCTATTTGAACTAGCATATCACCTTGGTCAGAATTGGCGCCCAAAGGGCGCCCAAAAGGCAGGGCCTACATTCTTTAGGGAGACAGTGATTGGATGTCTCCACCTGGCCTGACCCGCCCTTGTATTTGGGCTCTGTTATCAGGGACTGGTCAACCATGTTTTACTGCATAAACAACAAAATGGCTGTTTAATCTGAGATGGAATCGCTCTGGCTAAGTAGGCCCTTACAGTAGAAGTTGTGCTATCACTGAATCAAAATAGTATGTATATGTTCCAGACTATCACAAAATAGTTCTGGGGTTCTGACATACTCAAGCCGGCACTTTAAACAGTCCCTCTCTCCTTTAATGATTGATTAAACTCCCAGACTGGAAAAGGGTTTTTTCTCAACTAGCAAAACTTACTTGAGCTTCATTTTCTTTTTGTTATACTAATCATGTTTTGCTGTTTTCTCCCATGTCTGCCCACTTGGTGCTGACTCCTTTGCTGCCATAACTTCCACAGATCATCCTTTCCACTTGGGAAGATCACTTGAGCAGTCTCCCCTGGACTCAGCTGCTACTGCCTTTCACAGCTCCCCTATACATTTCCCAAGTGGCCAGTATTGACACACAGGTAGGGACATTTCTACACCCCTGGTCAGCAGGAAGAAGTTACAGAAGCTGAGACGTTCCACCTTCAAGAACTTTAAAGATTTAAGGGTCAAAATTGTTCAGAGGAGAGTGATGAGGGAACAGAAAGCTGGCTGAGGACAAAGCAAGAGCTGACAGCCTGCAATCTTCCCCCACCCTCACTCCTGAGTGGGACGTATGTGACATTCTTTAGGAATCTTCCACCCATCTTAATGTTAACAGTTTCCTAAAAAGGGAAAAACCTTGGCAATGGCAAGGCCTCTGGTATCTTATAGGTCCTCTTTAGCATATGAAAGTTCTATTGAAACCTCCCTTTTCCTTACCTCTCCCAACCCCATCCTACATAACCTGCCACCACTCACAACCCCAGGGCAGCAGCTCTTTTTGCCCATGGGTCCTGTACCCATGTTTTAATAAACCACCATTTTGCACCAAAGATGTCTCAAGAATTCTTTCTTTGTCATCTGCTCTGGACCCCACCCACCGAACCTCACCTACATTATAAAACTTCATCATTGATAAGGACAAAAGGAAACTCCTGTGCTCCCTTGGTAGGAATGTTAACTGGTACAGCCACTATGGAATGTACTTAGCAGGTTCCTTAAAAAATTTTAAAAACTATCATATGATCCAACAATTCCACTAGGGGTATTCTTCCAAAGGAAATGAAAACAGTATTTTGAAGAGATAGCTCCATTACTGTTTATTACAGCATTATTCACAATAGCCAAGATTTAGAACCAACCCTGGCATCCATCAAGGGATTGATGGATAACAAAGATGTGATACACACACACACACACACACACACACACACACACACACACGAATGTTATTCAGTCATAAAAAAAAAAAAAAAAAGAAGGAAATCTTGCCATTCACAATATGGGTAGACTTAGAGGACTTACTATAATATTAAGTAAAATAAGTCAGACAAAGACAAATCCTGTATGATCTCTCATTCCTGTGGAACCTAAAACAATAGTGAACTCATAGATACAGAGAACAGGTTGGTGGTCACCAGAAGCAGGTGTGAAGATAGGGAAATGGATGAGAGAGGTCAACAGCCACAAACTTCCAGTTATAAAATAAGTAAGCCACGGGGATGTAATACATAGTATGGTACATATAGTTAATGATACTGTATTGTATACTGGAAAGTTGCTAAGCATCAATTGTAAAAATTCTAATCACAAGGAAAAAAAATATAACCCTATATGGCAATGGATATTAACCAGACTTGGGGTGAGCATTTCATAACATAGACAAATTTGAAATCATTTTATTAAAAATAAATAGAATATTGTATGTCAATTATATCTCAATAAAGAAATTAACAAAAAAAATCTCTCAAACTGTTAACTCAAAACCCTACAACCATAAAACTCTTAGAAGAAAGCATAGTCCCAAAACTTCTTGATCTTGGATTAGGTGATTTTTTCTTAGGACACCAATGAGGCAGAAAGCCCAAAATGGCTACCTCACTGAGATGAGGAGTCACCAAGAATGACTTCGCACTTCTCCACCAAGTCACTTCCCCCAAAGATGACTTGGCACTTCACCAAGTCACTTCTGCATAGCTTAAGAACTACCGTGAGACCCCCGAGCAATCAGCTGTGAGAAACCGTGAAAAACCCCTAGTTTGCCTATAAAAACCAGTCCCAACAAAGGCCGCGTGCTCAGACTTTGGGAAGGATCCCGCTGAACCTGCCTATGATTATAAAGCTGCATTCTCCCAGCTCTCCACGTGCCGCTTGAGTTTCTCGGTTGCCTCAGAACTTCCGAAATATTTGGTTCCCTGACCAGGAAGCACAACCGTGCTGGCCCACTGTGCCACCAGTGTGGGTCTGGAGACGGGCCTCAGAGGGCAATGGAGTACCTACCCTAGGGTTTAGGCGCACCCCACTGATTTCAGCAGACCCAAGTTTGGGCTCTCCTGGACAGCCACGGCTCGCCTTTGCCCTGCTGGGCCACCAATAGGAGACCAGGGACAACTGACTGGATCCACCTGTCAAACCAGGTAAGTCCCAGGGCCACTGACCGAGTCAGACCATCTATCAGGATGGAAGGGGAGAATGATCATCTCCCATTAGCCAGGAATACCCAGAGGGGGTTGTCCAACCTGTTTGAATCTGAGGAATGTTTGAATGGATTAGTGTGTCTATACGGCTCCACTGCTTCGGCTACGGAGTCTGAGTGGGCTGCACCCTGAGTCTTGCGGAGTTTCATACAGCATAACAGTCATCCACTTTATGGGGTCGCCTG
Source organism: Martes martes (assembly GCF_963455335.1). Taxonomy (NCBI): domain Eukaryota; kingdom Metazoa; phylum Chordata; class Mammalia; order Carnivora; family Mustelidae; genus Martes; species Martes martes. Next base: position 11,166,097 of record NC_137898.1, read on the forward strand.
GTCGAGGGCTTATACAGATAGACCTTAACTAAGACGTTCCTAAGTTCCCTCGAGGGACACAAGCAGGACAGCATTTGAAAGCACTCCACCCTTTGTTTGTGACACCGATCATAATGGGTGGGAAACCCAGCAAACCTACTGTCTTAGATTGTATGCTTAAAAACTTCAGGAAAGGCTTTAGTGCTGACTACAGGTTACATATGACCCCGGGAAAACTGAGAACCCCATGTGAGCTGGAGTGGTCCACTTTTGATGTTGGCTGGCCCTCAGAAGGAACCTTAGACCTCCCCACCATCCAACGAGTTTATTGTGTAGTCACAGGAGACCCAGAATATCCGGACCAGTTCTCATACATCGATTCCTGGTTAGAGATAGCCAGGACCCTCCCTCCATGGGTACAGTTCTGTGCCAATGGCAAGGGACAGTGCAGAATTCTCATCGCACAACCGACCAAAGGCATCCGAAATAAGGCTAAATACATCAAGGGGACCCAGATGATGAACTCCTACCACCCTATGGGCCTCTGGCTCTCTCAACTACCTCAGCCCTCCCAACTGCACCCGAAGTGGGACCCGACACACTACCACCTTCCGTTTTACCACCAGACACACCCTCTCCACCTTCTCCCACACCTATGCCATCAGTCACCCCACCAATGCCTCTGGCTCCACCAACAGCAACAATTTCCCCAACATCTCTGACTCCCCAGATGCCAGTAACCCCGCAACCAGCACCAGCCTCCTCACCAGCTCTTCCTAATGGGGACTCCTCCCCAGACTCCTTGCTGACTGTTCCTGACAGGGACCCGTGCCCAGGATGTGAGCCACAGAACATCACACATCACCTGTGAAAGCAAGAAATCCCTGCTTACCAGATGCCCCTCTGAGAAACTCGGGGTCCTGACATAATTGGAGTAGATGGCACCCCCCAACCAGGCAGACCCATTATCTACTACCAGCCCTTCACCATCATAGACCTCCTGAATTGGAAGCATCACACTCCTACCTATTCAGAAAAACCACAGGCAATGATTGACCTTATGGAATCCATCTTCCAGACTCACCGACCAAGGGAAGGTCTTGATCCAAGACCAAGTCTTCCAATAGGAAGACTGCCAACAGCTCCTTCACACCTTGTTCAACACCGAGGAAAGAAGAATTCTCCAGGATGCACGTAAATGGCTCAAAGAGGTATCACCAGTCAGCACCTTAAACCCAGAAGGATGGGCCCTAGAGTCTTCCCGGACAACCAGCCTGGCTGGGACCTCAACACAGAGGAAGGCCAGAATGCCATCAAGTGCTACCAAGACACTATCCTGCGGGGCCTCCACCAAGGAGCCAAAAGGCCTACTAATGTGTCAAAAACAGCTGATGTGACTCAGGACAGAGAAGAGACACCTGGTAATTATTATGAGTGGCTCTGCGAGGCTTTCCACATATACACTCCATTTGATCCAGAGGCACCAGAGAACCAATGAGTGGTAAATGCAGCATTTGTGGCTAAGTCAGCCCCTGACATCCACTGCAAACTCCAAAAACTTGAGCGTTTTGCCAGGATGAACATCACTTAACTACTAGAAATAGCAAACAAGGTCTACTGCAACTGAGACACCATAGCCAAATGAGAGGCTGAAAAGAAGATGAAACAGAAAGTCACTCTGCTAGCTGCAGCCCTCCAACAAGGCTCCCAGCTACATGGAACAACAGGACGGTCAGAGGCACGACCTCAGCAGTGCAGAACCCTCAAAAAGGATCAATGTGTGTATTGCAAGGAAATGGGGCACTGGAAAAATGAATGCCCGAATTGAAAGCCCAGGTCAATCAAGCCCTCCACCCAACCCAAGACCCAGGCAAACCAAGGTCCTGACTTCATCAGGCTGGCCAATATAGATTCAGACTGACAGAGACCGGGCTCAATGATGCTAGGCCCCTAGGAGCTCATAGTTGATATGAGTGTTGGGGGCCAAAAGATCATGGTCGACACCAGAGCATGGTCGACACCAGAGCAGAGCACTCAGTAGTGACCACACCAGTGGCACCCCTAACTGGACAAACCATAACCATCATGGGGGCCACGGGGGATTGGGCCACAAGTCAACACTTCTGTCAATCTCAGACCTGTAAACTGGGAGGACATGGAGTCTCCCATGAATTCCTATATGTCCCAGACTGCCCAATACCGCTCTTGGGAAGAGACTTACTTCAAAATTAGGGACGCAGATTTCTTTCGAGCCATCGGGATAGGCCACCATGAATCTAAGCCCCACTGAGCCTGGGATTATCATGTCCTTAAACATACCTCAAGAAGAGGAATGGAGACTATTTGAACAAGACCATCCTGAAGCCAACCCTGAAGCCTTCTGGACTGCAGTCTCCGATGTATGGGCAGAAGATAACCCACCCGGGCTTGCCATCCGATGAGCCCCAGTCATTATAGAACTAAAAATTGGAACTCAACCTCAGCAGCAGAGACAATATCTGATCTCACGGGAAGCTCAGTTGGGCATACAGGCTCATCTGGAGCAACCAAAAGAGGTGGGCATCCTCATTGAGTGCCAATCCCCCTGGAACACCCCGCTGCTCCCAGTCAAAAAGCCTAATGGTGACTACCGACCCGTAAAGGACTTGAGTGTTGTGAATCAAGTTACTCAAACCCTACACCCAGTAGCGCCCAACCCCTACACCCTTTTAAGCCAGATCCCATCGGATGCTGTCTGGTTCACCTGCCTCAACTTAAAGGATACCTTTTTCTGCAGCTGCTCAGCCCCAGGAAGTCAGTCCCTTTTTGCTTTTGAATGGACAGACACTGACTCAGGGCACCAAACGCAACTCACTTGGACCCGGCTCCCACAAGGATTTAAAAACTCACCAACAAATATTCAGTGAAGCCCTAGCCTCTGCCCTAGCTTACTTTCCCTGGGACCAGACTGGATGCACGGTCCTCCAGTACATCGATGACCTCCTCATTGCCAGCTCAACTGCAGAGACCTGCCACCAACCAACACTCGACCTCCTACAACACTTGTCAAAAAGAAGATACCAAGTCTCTTGGAAGAAAGCTCAGCTATGCAGACAAGTAGTCAAGTATTTGGGGCTCATAATAACTCAAGGAAAGCAAGCCCTCAGCGTAGAATGGAAGGCTATAATAACTAGCCTTCCACGGCCCACTACTAGACGGGCCCTACGTGAGTTCCTGGGAGCTGCAGGATTCTGCCAGTTCTGGATACCAGGGTTCTCAGTCATAGCCAGGCCCCTATACGACCTGCTAGCGGGACTGGAGACACAAACTTTACAGTGGAAAGACACGTAAGAAAAAACCTTTAAGGACCTACTTGGAAAGGCTCCAGCCCTAGGCCTACCCAACACCAGAAAACCTTTCTGCCTAAAGTCCATGAAAAGGATAAAACAGACTTAGGGTTTCTAACTCAGCCCTTAGGCCCCTGGGGAAAGCCCATTCCATACCCATCCAAGAAATTAGATCCCGTCACTTCTGGATGGCCCCCTTGCCTGCGAGCCCTGACAGCCACCATACTCCTTATCAAAGAAGCTGACAAGCTCACTCTTGCAGCAGCTAACTGTAAAGGTTCCCCACTCAGAAGTAACCCTAATGAACAGCCAAGGTCAAAAATGGATATCAAATGACGGGCTCACTCAATATTAAGGACTACTCCTGGAAAATTCCCGCATTACCTTGCAGAGTGTATCTGTTCTCAACCCAGCCACATACCTTCTGACGGCAGAAGGAGAACCAGAACATAACTGCCTGGAAGTCATTACTGAAGCATATGCCACCCATCTGGACCGCAGGGACTCCCCTTTAACGAATGCTGACCTCACCCTATACACTGATGGCAGCTTCTTCCTGCTAAGTAATGGTTCAAGGAAAGTGGGTTATGCTGTTACCACAGCCACGGAGGTCCTGGAAGCTAAAGCCCTTCCTGCAGGATGGTCTGCTCAAAGGGCTGAACTCTAGGCCTTGATACAGGCACTTACATTATTGAGGAACAAAAAGGTCAACATATACACTGACTCAAGATACGCCTTCACCACCTTACATGTGCACGGGGCAATTTACAAAGAATGGGGGCTTCTGACATCAGAAGGGAAGACCATCAAAAATAAAAAGGATGGGGTGCCTGGATAGCTAAGTGGGTTAAACCTCTACCTTTGGCTCAAGTCATGATCCCAGGGTCCTAGGATCAAGCCCCGCGTCAGGGTCTCTGCTCAGCGGGGAGCCTGCTTCCCTCTCTCTCTGCCTGCCTCTCTGCCTCCTTGTGATCTGTCAAATAAATAAATAAAATCTTTTAAAAATATATATAAATAAATTAATTAAAAAGGAAATCCTCCAGTTGTTAGAGGTGGTATGGGTGCCCTGGAGCCTAGCTGTCATTCATTGTTGGGGACACCAGAAAGGGGATAACGAACCTGCCACCAGGAACCACCTAGCTGATCAAGCAGCAAGAGAAGCTGCACAGAACGGGCAACCTGCCATCATAGCGCCTGTCACTCCCTCCCTACAGAATCCCACATACACAGCTGCCAAGGATAGCTGGGCCAAGACCAAAGGAGCAATCTGGCACCTGCAAGGATGGTGGATCCTCCCTGATGAGCAATTGTTCCTTCCAGCGGCCCTTGCCCCTCATGAGGTTGCGGAACAACATTCAACCTCACACCTGGGAAATATAGGACTTGAAAAAATTCTGGAAAAACACTTCTACATCACCAGACTCACAACACTGTGTAAGTCAGTCATGGACCATTGTGTCACTTGTGCTAAACATAACCCAAAAACTGGGCCCGCCCCACCCCACCGCGGTACAACGCATAGGGGCAACACCCTTTTAAGACTTAGATTTTACCGAGATGACCCCTCACCGAGGTATCGAATATCTTTTGGTCTTAATCTGCACCTTCTCAGGATGGGTTGAAGCATTTCCCACCCGAACTGAGCAAGCCAAAGAGGTCACCAGGGTACTACTCTGGGAAATTGTTCCCTGATGTGGGATCCCACTCACCATTCACAGTGACAACAGCCCTGCTTTCATCTCGGAAGTTCTATAAGGACTAACTTCGGCCCTTAACATCTCCCGGAAACTCCATACAGCCTATCAACCTCAGAGTTCAGAGAAAGTAGAGCACATGAACCATACCCTAAAGGAAACCCTATCCAAATTACATGCTGAAACCTCTCTGGGGTTGACAGAGTTACTCCCCTTAACACTCTTCCACTCCCACTGTACTCCACAAAAACATGGGTTCTCTTCATTTGAAGTGCTTTATGGCAGACCACCTCCCCTATTGATTCCCACCCCAGGCAATCTCAGTGTCCTAGGAGATATACACCTCCAGAGTCAACTAAAATCCTTAGGACAAATCCTCACAAAGCTACATGCCCACCTATTAGAGAGAGCCCCCTTATCTCTAGGAACTCCCGTCCATTCCTTCCACTCTGGGGATGAGGTCTGGGTAAAAGATTGGAATATGAACCCCTGTACCCAACCTGGACCAGTCCACATACAGTAATCCTTATAACACTTACCACTCTCAAGGTCTCCGACATCACACCATGGATCCACCACTCGCGAGTGAAAAAGACAAACCCGGACCAAGCTACCTGGACCCCACATCTGTGACCATCAAACCTTCTGAAGGTCACTTTAAAGAGGGGCCCCTAAACTCTAAAACACATCTTCTCCTTTCTCGACCCAGCTGGGGCCTCGTACTTGGGCTACTAAGTTTCTCCTGCCTTTTCCTGCTGGGGACCTCCACAGAATGAAACTGCATGAAAGGTTCTGGTAGGTCTCGATACTTTCAATCCTTTACCCTAATGCCTCAGGCCTGTTACTAGGGGAAAACTCTGACTACTTGCAACTCCTCCTATGCTCCCGGCCAGACTTTCTAGATGGCAACCTTGACACAGATCTCTTGGTCCCCCTGTACAAAATATCCAAAATCAGGTTCAGTATGTTGGACCTATCTAGCCCAGGCTGGTTCTTCAGAAAGGGGCGGCATCCAAGATCTTGCCCTCCAAGAGCAGGGTATGACTCAATTAAAGGATCTAGCCAGTGAACCCCAGTACCCCAGCCTCATTATGGAGGAATCAACCTAACCTCACTCCAACAACTCACTAGACTTCCAGACACCCAGGGACTCAGGAGACAACTCATCAGCACCAGCTATCAACTATGGTTAAATTTTTCTCAGGATCCCACCAATAAATCCTGTTGCGTCTGTCTCCCCCTCACTTGGTCAGCCATGTTCAGGATTCCCATTCCACCCACCTGGCCACTACCAAATATCACCAACTCTTCCATAACCATCAGACATCTAAGCAATCCTATTCTCCTGGCCCCAGTACCCAATCTTACTTGCTTCCTACCCCCAGGCCTTTCTCAACCCCCAGATGAATGTTGCCTTAACTTTACAGCCTCCCTTCCCTACTGTGTTCCCCCTGGCATCTTTCTCTCCTGCAAGAATAACCTTCTCTTTAGGTACTGTGACAAAAATGACACCAGCTCTGGATGCATACTTGTATTTTTGTCCCCCTCAGCCTCACTGTACTCTGGCCCCCAACTCCAGTTCCGGGTATCTCCCCACCACCGGAGCCACCGAGCAGTTGCCTTACCTATCCTCCTGGGCATTGGTATCTTTGCTGGGGTAGCCATCGGTGCTTCAGGTCTTGGAACTTCTATTAACTTTTATTACAAGCTTTCACAGGAACTCAACAATGACATGGAATGAATCGCGGACACCTTGACATCCTTACAGACGCAACTCACCAGCTTAGCCACTGTTGCCCTACAGAACCAATGAGCTTTAGATCTGCTCACCGCCAAAAGAGAGAGGGCATGCCTTTTCCTGCAAGAAGAATGCTGCTACTATATCAAGCAGTCTGGAATTGTCACCTCCAAGGTTCAAGAGCTTTGGGACCACATCTATCGGCACCGAGAAGAACTCACCACCTGGGGTTAACCCCCAGGCATGGACATCATGGTTACTTCCCCTCGTGGGCCCCCTCTTAACCCTATTCCTCTTAAAAACCGTGGGCCCCTGCATCCTCACTGGCCTCATTTGCTTTATCAGGGAAACAGTCTACCAGCACATGAATGCCCACATCCTCGCCCTCCGAGGATATCAGCCCCTAGATATAAATGATGATCTTCAGGGAATTCCTATCGATCATCAAGAGGGGGGACATGAGGCAGAAAGCCCAAAATGGCCACCTCACTGAGATGAGGAGCACCAAGGATGACTTGGCACTTCTCCACCAAGTTACTTCCCCCAAGGATGACTTGGCACTTCACCAAGTCACTTCCGCATAGCTTTAAGAACTAAAGCAAGACCCCTGAGCCAATCAGTTGTGAGAAACCATGAAAAATCCCTAGTTTGCCTGTAAAAACTGGTCCCAACAAAGGCCAGTGCTCAGACTTTGGGAAGGATCCCGCTGAGCCCACCAGCGATAATAAAGCTATGTTTTCCCAGCTCTCCATGTGCCGCTTGAGTTTCTCCATCACCTCAGAACTTCTGCAACACCAAAAGCACAGACAGCAAAAAAAAAAAAAAAAAAAAGGTGGAAAAAGATCAACTGCATTTCAAAATTTTAAAATTCTGTGCTTCAGAAAACACTGTCAATAGAGTGAAAAACAACCTATACAATGGGAGAAAATATTTATCTCATAAAGGACTTGTATCCAGATATATCCAGAACTATTACAAGTCAATAATAAGACAAATAACCCAATTGCAAAACAGGTAAAAGATCTGAATGGTCATTTTTCAGCAAGATATACAAATGGTCAATAGGTACATGAAAAGATGTTCATTGCCATAGTCATTAGGGAAATGAAAGTTGAAGTCAAATATCATTTCATACCCACTATGATTGCTAGTAGCACAGAGAAAGAAAACCAGGTATTGGCAAGGTTGTGAAGAAACTGGGCCCTCATACATTGCATGTGAAATGAGACGGTCACTTTGGGAAACAGTCTGGCAGTTCCTACGACATGGATAAGCTTTGAAAATATGCCAAGTGAAGGAAATCAGTCACAAATGGCCACATATCATGCAATAACATGATTCCATTTTCTGAAATGTCCTGAATATGGACATCTATTGAAACAAATTAGATTAGTGGCTGCCACAGGTGAGGGGAAGGAGAGACTATGAAGTGACTGCTAATAGGTATGTGGTACCTTTTGGGGTATGACTAAAATACCCTGGAATTACACAATGTAAATGTTTGCACAACTTTTTTTTAAAGTAAACTCCAACCCAACCTAGGGCTCAAACTCACAAACCCAAGATCAAATGTCACATGCCCTACCAACTGAGCCAGCCAGGCACCCGACACTTTCTGAATATACTAAAACCACTATATTGTACACATAAAAATTTTTAAAATAAATTATTCTTCCCTATTCCATAACTACCAGTTAAACTAAATGCTATAGGCCTGCATTTCGTTTTTAATGCTAACTGATGAAATTATAGGCCCTGCCCTTTAAATGAAAAATCTTCATAATAAATCAAAATAAATCTATGAAAGAAACAAAGGCATCAGAGAGAGATCCTTTGTATCATAAAACTCATGCAAAAAATTGATGTGATACAATATCAAACCAAAATACTCATAAGAATATCGGCACTGGTTTTTGTGTGGTATGGAAAATGGAGACTTTTCTATTTGTTAAGCAAGTTGATCCATAAATATCAATATGCTTTTGGAAGTACAATTTCAAAGAGGTGTTGTAAGGTGCTGAAAACTTTAAAAATAGTTTTCATGCCCCAGGAAAATAGCTTTCAAAAGAAATCTGTAGCTCTGACTGCTTGTGGCACTTTTTGGTTTATTGTCCCTCTGATAACATTGTGGTTGATCTGTCTGCTTCCCTCATTTAGTGGTATCGGCTTTGTAAAGTCAGGCTATCAGTCCTTTAGCCTCCGTAATTCTCCCCTTATATCCATAATAAAGGCATGCTTTGAAATACAGGAAAGGAACATAAGGGCCAAAGAAATCAGAAATATGGGAACCTCCACAGAGAAGTTGAATTAGTAAGATTTGTGGATATGAAGCAGTATATTGAAGGAAATTAGAACTGTTTGTATACAACACATACACACCTCTAAATGGATAGCTGAGTTATTCTGCACTTGATTTACCTATGCGTCTGTTTCTTTTGAGTTCTTGTTGTAAAACCACTGCCTGTTCCACCAAAGGTCAACGTTGAATCTTCTCAAAATTGCTGTCAGAAAACCCGGGTTCATTCTCTGGCTTTCCTGCTGCCTAGTTCTGCTACCTTACACAGTCCTCTGGCCTTGACTTCACTCTAATGACTTAACCACAAAGAAAAAAATGAAAGAGTCAAGAGGTTTTGCCACCAAGATCTATAGAACATCCAGGGATAGAAAAATTCCAGTTTCACCCAAACTTCTCCAAAACATGACAAGGAGTATATTAGAAAAGACATAGACCAAACTCATTCTGGGACATCAATGTAGAAACCATAAACAAGGTACAGGCAAATCTACCTCTAATCACACATTCTCCGATCCTCCCTTCCTCTGAATCACCATGGTGCTCCTTATCTCTGGCCTACTTTCTGGTCTACAGTCTCTCATTGCCTCCTTCCCCAAAGGAAGAATGTAAATCACCACTGATCAATATCTAAATTTCAGTCCTTTCTCTGTCAGACAGTTGCATGACCTATGGTCAGCTGTCAGCCCTTTAGCCTCAGTTATTTAATATGAAAACTGGGAACCATGTCTTCTTTATAATGTTCCTAGATTTTAGGAGATAGAAGGACTAAAGAAGACTTAAGAGTACTTGGAAAGTCCTAATAGTATATACATCAACACATTCCCCACTAAAAGGCCATGACTTCTTCAAGGCCAACTTCTGGATCCCACTGGTCCTTCCATCCTAAAAGGACCAAACTCAAGTGTCATAAACATGAGCAGGTTCTTCATCTTGGGCCTTGACTGCGCTATCTGCCACTGGGCTACTGCAAGTTAAGATCTAAGGGTTAGGCAATCATTTCAAATGGTCACAGCTCTTAGATCTTTCTGAAACCCACACTTGGTGACAAGGTAATTAAACTCATATCACTTCTCAGTTATGTTGGCTACAGAAGAGCCAATTGCCAGAGAAGCTTCATCACAATGCAAAAAGTCATCTTGACCAAGTACTGTTGGTTCTACCACAGCCCAAAAAGCAAAAGAAGTATATCCTACTGACACTGTTCAAAGAACCCAACAAGGAAAGATTCAGATAGAAATTTTTGTCCCAGAGGACACTCAGAAAATTTCAGCATAGCATCTTATAAATAAACACACACATGCACGCACACCAGAACATCCTTGAGAGATGCAATGTGATCATTCATATGAAGTCATGTTATTGTGCGTGAAAAATTGACATCAGGTCAGACTCATGAAGGCCTATCTGGGGACAATCTCCATCATTTCCTTCACCCAGAAACATTCCCTTACACTAGAGAGCTAAGCTACATGTGGGATGTTGTCTCTGCTTTGCTTGCTGTGTGGGATGTCCCCTGGATTGGGATAGCCTCCAACTGGTACATACTCTTGAGTCTGCATAACCAGGCCAATGTAAATAATCAGTGGAACACAGAATCTGCAGCTTCTCTGTAGCTCCTGGCTCTCCTCCCTAGCAGCAAAAAATCAAACTTTCGTGGGTGAAGGGACAAAAGAAACCACATATTTGAGCAGCTGATGGATCTGCCTAAGAAATGAAGAGCTGTATCTGCTATGTCTCCTGCCTTGTATCCTATAAAGCAAAATGAAAAGAGGTCTTAGATTAAAGCTAGTGTCTAGTGTGTCAACTCCATTCATTATCCATACTTGTGATGCCCCATCAATGCTATCACCAGGATTAAATCTTAAGGGAGCTTTTAGATAGATATGCAAAGATAGGTCCTGCAGATAAAGCTGTCCATCACTAGAATTTCATTAAGGAAAAACTAGAAATAACTGTTTTTTACTTTCTATGCCATATTCATGGCTTTTTGAATAAGGAAAAACATATATAGTTTAGCTGAGAAAAATATTGCCATAAGATAAGCCACTGTAGGACACATGGACAAGGCAAATAAAGCAACAGATGTTAAAAGATAACTTTATGATTCAGGAAAAATAAGAAGCAGGAAGAGAAAAAAATGAAGGGCTTTGTTTTCCACAACCTGATTTATAGCTAACACATGGTCACTTAGAGTGGGAACAGGAGATGTCCAGAGGTGGGTGGTTTGTTTAGGAGTAGATCAGGAGATCAGGGTGGGACATGGCAGAGTAATAGAGAAACTTTTTCCCCACGTAGGGTAGATGGGGATGGGGGGAGTTCCACAATAGGAAATACCTATATCTAGAAGGAAGAACAAAAACAAGCATAAGGATAAACTAGACAAATCATATACTTTGGGGGAAAGAGGAAGGCAAAAGAGAGAACACAGTATCACTACAGAAGTCAGAAAAATAAATTGGCAAGTCACTTATATTCCAAATAGAAAACCGTAAAAGGCCCACCAACCTCTAAGAAACTACACCTTCAAATGACAACGCATGAGGGTCACTCTTGTACCTGGATCTTGCTCAGAAATGCTAAAATCAGGCACAAAAGTAAAAAATGATTGTAACCCTACAAAACCCTTCATAACATCAGCTGCCAACCAGTGACCAAAACACAGGATACTGGAGGCACTTGGCCTGGTTGCTGCAGGTCATTTTATAGCAAATACAACCAACCCACAGCTGACTGCACTTACAAATCATTTTGCTGATTGCTTTTCTTTTTCAGAAATATAAGTATTGTGTTTTCACTGATCCAAACTGCTTAATATTTGGAAAACATGGAAAGTACAAAGAATAAAATAAAAGCTCTTTACAAAAGCCACTATTCTGGGGGTGACCCAGGTGCCCTCAATCAGTTGGGTATCCAACTCTTGATCTCAGCTCCAGACTTGATCTCAGGGTTGTGGGTTCAGGCTCCAACTTGGTCTCGATACAGGACATGGAGCCTACTTTAAAAAATTTTAAAAACCACTATCTTTATATTCAAAGAAAAACTGCTTTCTAACTCCTGAACCTTGAATTTCCACTGATCACTCCAGTACTAAAATCAGGGTTGTGAATAAAGTGCCACCACCAAGTCTTTGAAAACTATAACTGCTTCAGGCCCTCTGAAATTCCTGGGAGAACAAAATGTTCAGGGAGTGCCAATAGCTGTTTATTGAATTGTTGGGGAAAGGCATTTAGGGTGTTTTACAAACTAGAAGCATCAGAACTTTCAGAATCACCTGAAGGTCTTCTTGAACTGCAGATTGCTGGGCTGTGCTCTAGAACATTCTTCTTCAGATTTTTATGGTGCCCACGAATTTGCATTTCTGAAAGTTCTCAGGTGATACTGATGCTGCTATCCCCAGGACTACCTTGGAGAACCACCATCACAGTTAATATCACCTTAAGGAGCACTCTGTTCAATGGCTCCCAAACTCTATCAAAATTATCCGAAATGTTATTTAAAAAATACAGGATTCTTTTTCTTCTTATTATGTTCACTAACCAAGGTATTATACATCATTAGTTTTTGATGTAGTGTTCAACAATTCATTAGTTCTGTGTAACACCCAATGCCCATCACATGTGCCCTCCTTAATACCCATCATCCTATTACCCCATCCCCCCACGCCGCTCCCTTCTGTAACCCTCAGTTTGGTTCCGAGTCCAGAGTCTTTCATGATTTCTCTCCCTCTTCCCATTCAGCTCTCCCTACCTTCCCCTATGGTCCTCTGTGCTATTCTTTATGCCCCACATATGTGTGAAACCATATGGTAACTGTCTTTGTCTGCTTGACTTATTGCACTTAGCATAATCCCCTCCAGTTCCATCCATGTCAATGCAAATGGTGCGGATTCATCCTTTCTGATGGCTGAGTAATATTCCATTGTACATATGAACCACATCTTCTTTATCCATCTGTTGAAGGACATCTTGGCTCCTTCCACAGTTTGACTACTATGAACACTGGGGTGCATGTGTCCCTTCTTTTCACTACATCTAGATCTTTGTGGTAAGTACCTAGAAGTGCAATTACTGGGTCTTAGGGTATGTCTATAAATCTAATGTCTTGAGGAATCTCCCCACTGTTTTCCACAGTGGCTGTACCAGCTTGCATTCCCACAACAGTTTCCACACCCTTGTCAACATTCATCAGCTCCTGTCTTGTTAATATTTGCCATCCTAACTGATGTAAGGTAGTATCTCATTGTGGTTTTGATTTGAATTTCCCTGATGGCTAATGATGATGAACAATTTTTCATGAATCTGTTAGCCATCTGTCTTCTTTGGAGAAATGTCTGTTCATGTCTTCTGCCCATTTATTGACTGGATTATTTGTTTTTTCAGTATTGAGTCTGAGAATTCTTTATAGATCTTAGGTATGAGCCCTTTACCTGTAATGTCATTTGCAAATATCTTCTCTCATTTTGTGGACTGCCTCTTAGTTTTGTTGACTGTTTCCTTTGCTGTGCAGAAGCTTTTTATCTTGATGTCCCAATAGTTCATTTTTGCTTTTGTTTCCCTTGCTTTTAGAGACATGTCTTGAAAGAAGTTACTGTGGCCAATGTTGAAAAGGTTACTACCTATGTTCTCCTCAAGGAATTTAAAGGATTCTGGTCTCACATTTAGGTCGTTCATCCATTTTGAGTCTATTTTTGTATATGTTATAAGAAAATGGTCCAGTTTCATTCTTCTGCATGTGGCTTCCTATTTTCCCAACATTTGTTGAAGAGACTTTTTTCCATTGGATATTCTTTCCTGATTTGTTGAAGATTAGTTGACCATAGAATTAAGGGTCCATTTCTGGGGTATCTATTTTTTCCACTGATCTATGTGTCTGTTTTGTGCAAATACCATGCTGTCTTGATGATCACAGCTCACCTCAGTTTTGGTTTTCTTTTTCAATAATTTCCTGATGATTCAGGTTTTTTTCTGGTTCCATATAAATTTTAGAATTCTTTGTTCCAATTCTGTGGAAAAAGTGATGGGATTTTGATAGGGATTAGCATAGACATTTTAACAATATTTTTTCTTCCAATCCATAAGCATAGAAGGTTTTTCCACTTCTTTTTGGCTTCCTCAATTTCTTTCATGAGTATTCTATACTTTTCTGAGTACAGATCCTTTGCCTCTTTAGTGAGGTTTATTCCTAGGTACCTTACAGTTTTGGGTGCAATTGTAAATGGGATCAGCTCCTTAGTTTCTCTTTCTTCTGTCTCATTCTAAGTGTATAGAAATGCGCCTGATTTCAGTTCATTGATTTTATATCCGGCCACTTTGTTGAATTCCTGTATGAGTTCTACCAATTTTGGGGTGGAGTCTTTTAGGTTTTCCACATAAAGTATCCTGTCATCTTCAAAGAGAGTCTTTAACTTCTTCTTTGCCTATTTGGATGCTATTTAATTCTTTTTGTTGTCTGGTTGCTGAGGCTAGGAATTCTAGTACTATGTTGAACAGCAGTGGTGATAATGGACATCCGTGTCATGTTCCTGACCTTAGAAGAAAAATTCTCAGTTTTTCCCCATTGAGAATGATACTCACTGTGGGATTTTCATATATGGTTTTTTAAGATATTGAGGTATTTTCCCTCTATCCCTACACTATAAATGGTTTCAATTAAGAAAGGATGCTGTACTTCATCAAATGCTTTTTCTGCAACAATTGAGAGGATCATATGTTTCTTGTCCTTTCTTTTATTAATGTGGTGTGTCACATTGATTGATTTGCATATGTTGTAGCACCCTTGTGGCCCAAGAATAAATCCAACTTGGTCGTCTTGAATAATTCTTTTAATATACTGTTGGATCCTACTGGCTAGTATCTTAGTGAGAATTTTGGCATCCATGTTCATCAGGGATATTTTATGGAGTTTTCGTCTGGTTTTGGGATCAAGGTAGTGCTGGCCTCAGAAATATGGAAGTTTTCTTTCCATTGCTATTTTTTGAAACAGCTTCAGAAGAGTATTAGTCCTTCTTTAAATGTTTGGTAGAACTCCCCTGGGAAGCCATCTGGCCCTGTACTCTTTGTTGAGAGATTATTGATTACTGCTTCAATTTTCTTGCTGGTTATGGGTCTATTCAGGTCTTTTATTTCTTGCTGATTCCATTTTGGTAATTTAAACATCTCTGTGAATGCATCTATTTCTTCCAGATTGCCTAATTTGCTGGCAAATAGTTGCTCAAAATATGTACTTAAAATTGTTTGTATTTCTTCAGTGTTGGTTGTGATCTCTCCTCTTTCACTCATGGTTTTATTTACTTGGGTCCTTTCTCTTTTCTATTCTTTCAAAGATACAACTCCTACTTTCATTGATCTGTTCTACTGCTCTTTTGGTTTCTAGTTCATTGATTTCTTCTCTAATCTTTATTAATTCTTTCTCCTGCCAGATTTAGGCTTTATTTGCTGTTCTTTCTCCAGCTCCTTCAAGTGTACGGTTAGCTTGTGTATTTGAGACCTTTCTTGTTTCTTGAGAAAGGCTTGTATTGCTATATATTTCCCTCTTAGGACCACTTTTGCTGCATCCAAAAGGTTTTGAACAGTTGTGTTTTCATTTTCATTTGTTTCCTTGAATTATTATAATTCTTTTTAATTTCCTGGTTGACCCATTCATTCTTTAGTAGGATGCTCTTTAGCCTCCATATATTTGAGTTCTTTTCAAATTTCCCTTTGTGATTGAGTTTAAGAATCAAAGCATTATGGTCTGAATATATGCAGGGAATTATCCTAATCTTTTGGTACCAGTTAAGACCAGATTTGTGATCCAATATGTGGTCTATTCTGGAGAATGCTCCATGTGCACTTGAGAAGAATGTGTATTCTGTTGCTTTAGGATGCAATGCCCTGAATATATCTTTGAAGCCCATGTGGTCCTGTGTGTCATTCAAAGCTCTTGATTCCTTCTTGATCATTTCATTATTAATCATAATTCTGAACTCTAGTTCCAGTATTTTACTTATATTCATACTGATTAGGTCCCTGGCATTCAGTACTGCCTCTTGTTCTCTTTTTTGAGGTGAGTTTTTCCATTTTATCATTCTGTCCAGAGAAAAATAGAAGAATGAGAGAACAAAATACTAAAATGGCAACAAGAACCCCAGAGAAATATATATTAAACAAATCAGAGGAGACCCAAAAACAAAATAATAAAAAATAAAAATTTAAAAAACAGAGACAATAATCAGAAAGGTGAACAGAACAGAGCAATACACTGCATCCTGTATTTTGTCCTGCTTGTTAGAAAATTAGATCCCAAAAATGGAAAGAACAAAAAACTGATATATGTACAAAAATAAAATTAAATACAATGAAAGGATAACATGTAACTATAAAAATGAAAATTAAATGACACAAAAAAGAAGGAATATAAACAGATAGGTGAACAGAAGAGAGCAATACACTATATCCTGAGTATATTTTGGTCTGTTTGTTAGAAGAAACTACATCCCAAAATTGAAAGAAAGAAAAAAATATATATATAAGTGTGTGTGTGTGTATATAAATATACATATACATATGTATATATACATATAACTTTTGTATATATTTTTGTGTATATATATTTATATATTTTTGTATACATATACAAAAATAAAATTAAATACAATGAAAAGATAAAATGTAACTATAAAGATGAAAATTTAAAAAGACTTTAATCCAACTAATGAATCACTGAACACTACATCAAAAACTTATGATTATTCTATGCTGGCTAACTGAACATAAAAAATAAATAAATAAATAAATAAATAAATAAATACGATTTTAACAAAAAGAAGAAGAGGAAGAAGAAGAAGGAGAAAAGAAAGAGAGTATGGCCAGACAAGTGAGGAGAACAGAGCAATCCACTAGATTCTGGGTGTACTTTGGTGTGTTAGAAGAAACTGTATCCCAAAAACTATAAAGAAAGACTTATGTATATATATGTATTACAAAATTAAATACAATGAAAGGATAAAAATTAACTGAAAAAATGAAAATTTAAAAAGATTTTTAAAAGAGTTGACAAGATAATAGATTGGTTGAAAAAGGAAAGAGGAAAAAATTTAAAATTGAAACATGAAAGAATTATGGGGAAAAAAATCACAAATTCTATATACTATTTTCCCCTAGTGCTGGAATTTTGCAGTTTGTGGGACTGGTAAACTTGCTCTTCGCCAGATGCTCTTAATGATATTCTGAGGGAGGGGCCTATTTCCCTGATTCTCAGGTGTCTTTGCCCCGGGCAGAATTACACCACCCTTGTCAGGGGATCTGGCTAAGTAAGCTGCTCCAGTTTGCTCTACGTGGCTTTTATTCCCTTGTTGTCTTGGAGGATAAGAAATGGAAATAGCAGCCTCACAGTCCTCGGGCCTGGAGCTGAAAGCTGGGGAACCCCAATCCTCAGTGTGCCCTCAGGGAAAAGCAGTCAGTCACTCCTGTCTCCTTGGCCTCTTTCCAAACTCCGTGCTTACGCAGCCTGTGACTGAGCATTTCTATCTTAGGCATGCAACCCCTTTCCAAGTCTTCAAACCCTGAAAACCGCTGTGGTACACATCTGTGCCACTCCTCCTGGGAAAGGAAGGCGGTTTTACCCAGCTGCTTGTTGGGTCCCTGCTCAGAGCGACTGCCCGACCCTGCCTCTGCTTGCGGTATTATATGGCAACACCAAGTTGAGACTCCACTCCTGGGATCACTGCAACTGGATTCCCTGCTTCAATGCCTGGAAACTGCCACACTCAGGCACCCCCAGTCTTCCTGTGACCCCAGGTTCCCTGTGACAATACTGTCCCACCTAGGATCGTGCCCAGCTTCTCCATCTGAGCATCTTTCAGGCAGGCACATCTGTCACTGGAGCAGACTTCTAAAAGTTCTGATCTTCTGCTCCATTGCTATATCACTTTCCAGTGTGGGCTTTTGGAGGCCCCCTCCCCCTGCGGTTTATCTTCCCATATATCTCCTCAGGTTCACTTCTCCCCACCTCCTACCTTACAGAAAGTGGTCCTTTTTCTATTTGAAGAGTTGTAACTATTCTTTTCTTAGATCCCCAGTTGAGTTTGCAGGTGTTCAGAATGATTTCATAGCTATCTAGCTGAATTCCTGGGACAGATAAAACAAAGATCTCCTACTCCTTTGCCATCTTGGACTATTCGGCAATCATTTACTTTTAGCTTCCAGTTTTCTCCTGCATAAACATCTAATATTTATTCTGAGATTAGCTACTAACACCTGTTACTAATTTATCATTTGCCTGAAGGATCTTAGGTGGTTCATTTCAGCAAATATTTGACAACTTCAGGATACAGCAGGAAATACAATAGTGAACAAGAAAGACTTATCTTTGCCTTTGAGGAGCTCACAAGCTGGTGGAGACAAGCACATTAAACAAACACAGTTGAGAAATAATTCTGCAAGTAACTATTCTCACATGTGTTACAAAGGAAAGTATGGAGTGCCAAGAGAGTAGATAACAGGGGAACAGAACTTGGTCTGGGGGTGCAGACAGAGTGTCCCTGAGGAAGCAGTACTTGAGCTGAGGGACATCAAATGGCACCACCTTAAAACAAGACTTCTAGAGGAAAACCGTAAGTGCCAATGAGACTTGAGGAGACCTGGCAAAATGGAAGAACAGAAATGAGTAAGGCTAGAGCATAACCTACAAGACGATGAGGTAATTCTGGACACACAGGCAAGGGTCAGAAGGTACAGGTTCTGAGAGATTCACATTTAAAATATGGAGTCACAGGGCGACTGGGTGGCTCAGTGGTTTAGGCCCCTGCCTTTGACTCAGGTCATGATCTCAGGGTCCTGGGATCGAGCCCCACATAGGGCTCTCTGCTCAGCAGGGAGGCTGCTTCCTCCCCTCTCTCTGCCTGCCTCTCTGCGTGCTTGTGATCTCTCTGTCAAATAAATAAATAAAATATTTTTTTAAAATATGGAGTCTCCTTCAAAGTGCAATGGAAGTCTTCAAGGTTTTTGACCAGAAGCAAATAATCTGAAGCTTTTTTTTTTGAAGATCACTGTAGGAATGAAAGTGAATACTCAGAGCCCAAAGAGTCACAGACATACCTTCAATTCTATGATGATTTCAAAAACTATTTACAAACATTACCTGTGTAAGAATAAAATACTTCATCTGCAAGAAAAATGCAAACTGAGATTTTAATAAATTAAAAGTCCTAGTGTAGTCTTAGGTAGTCAAACTCTGTTGCTGGAGAATTCCTTTTCTTTAAAAAGGGATTATGTATTAATCAAGTTTGAGAAATGCTGCACTAGGAGTTGGACAGAGAATGGCTTAGAGATACAAACTACTAAGACAAAAACTTGGAAGTTATGGTGGGGGTGCAGGACTCCTTGTAATCTAGACCAGAGTACTAGCAGTAGAGGCAGGAGAAAAAGCAGACTGGTTCCAGAAGGTAGAATTTTGACCCTGGTGATTGATTAGATCAGTGATGGAAGGAGAGAGAGGTACCATGCTTGACACCAGATTTCAGGTAGATATAGCTAAACTGATGGTTACTCTTCAGATAATAAGTGTTAACAATTATGTGATGCCTATTATGGACTAAGTACTATTCTCAGCAGTCTTGTGGTAACTCATCAAACTCTCATGAGAAACTTAGGGGATAACAATTATTAGTATCTACATTTCACTGATAAACTAAGCTTTGGAGAGGTTAACTGACTTATCTAAGGTCACATGGCTCTTAAATAGCAAAGAATCACCAATGAAGAAGCAAGTTAGCAATAGATGAAAAAGTTTTCTTTGAGATTCCTATGAGACATCCCAGGAGAAATCTAGAGAGTCTTTGGCCATAGTTTGGTACTCAGAAGGGAATCCAAGATAGAAATAAAAATGTGGGAAATGTTAGTATATTTGTAGGCTTCAAACTAGATGTGGGAGCCCCTGAGTCTGTAGCATGAGAAACAACAACAATTTAATACAAAGTCCTGAAGACATATAACATTCAAAGTTTAAACAAAAATATTCGTAGTGAGTACAAAGGAGCAGTCAAAAAAGCTGAGAAGACAATCGGGGGTGGAGTTTGATGCCAATGCCACACAAGGGGAAAATGTATCTCAAATTAGAGAATCTACTACACTCAGTGCTCTAAGGAATTCCGGTAGATTGAAGAGAATACAGGCAGCAACGTCTTCCTAGAAACATCGCCAAAGGCAAGGGAAGCAAGGGCAAAAATGAACTATTGGGACTTGATCAAGATCAAAAGCTTCTGCACAGCAAAGGAACAGTCAACAAAACCAAAAGACAACTAACAGAATGGGAGAAGATATTTGCAAACGACATATCAGATAAAGAGCTAGTATCCAAAATCTATAAAGAACTTCTCAAACTCAACACCCAAAGAACAAATATTCCAGTCAAGAAATGGGCAGAGGACATGAACAGACATTTCTGTAAAGAAGACATCCAAATGGCCAATGACACATGAAAAAGCGCTCAACATCACTTGGCATCAGGGAAATACAAATCAAAACCACAATGAGATACCACCTCACACCAGTCAGAATGGCTAAAATTAACCAGTCAGGAAATGACAGATGTTGGTGGGGATGCAGAGAAAGGGGAAACCCTCATACACTGTTAGTGGGAATGCAAGCTGGAGCAGCCACTCTGGAAAACAGCATGGAGGTTCCTCAAAAAGTTGAAAAGCGCTACCACACAACCCAGGAATCACACTGCTGGGTATTTACCCCTAAGATAGAAATGGAGTGATCCAAAGGGGTACATGCACCTGAATGTTTATAGCAGCAATGTCCACAATAGCCAAACTATGGGAAGAACCTAGATGTCCATCAACAGATGAATGGATAAAGAAGATGTGGGGTGTACACACACACACACACACACACACACACACACACACACACGAATACTATGCAGCCATCAAAAGAAATGAAATCTTGCCATTTGCAATGACATGGATAGAACTAGAGGATATTGTGCTGAGCAAAATAGGTCAATCATAGAAAGACAATTATGATATAATCTCTCTGATATGAGGAATTTGAGAGGCAGGGTGGGGGGTTTGGGGGGTAGGGAAGGAAAAAATGAAACAAGATGGGATTGGGAGGGAGACAAACCATAAGAGACTCTTAATCTCACAAAACAAACTGAGGGTTGCTGGGGGTGGGGGGTTAGGGAGAGGGTGGTTAGGTTATGGACATTGGGGAGGGTATGTGATATGATGAGTGCTGTAAATGCATAATCCTGACAATTCACAGACCCATGCCCCTGGGGCAAATAATACATCATATGTTAATAAAAATGATTTTTAAAAAAATTCAGGTAGAAAAGACAACCCACAGAATGGAGAAGATATTTGCAAATCACCTCTCTTATAAGGGACTTGTCTCCAGAATATAAAAAGAACTCTTACAACTCAATAATAAAAGAGAAATGAAACAGTTTAAAAACAGACAAATTAATTTTTTGGAGTGATGAGAATGTGCCATAACTGATTGTGGTGATGGCTTCACATACCTATGAACACACAAAAGTCCAAAAACCACTGAAACCACTTTCTGCGGCTGAATTGTATAGGAT
This sequence comes from Martes martes, assembly GCF_963455335.1. Taxonomy (NCBI): domain Eukaryota; kingdom Metazoa; phylum Chordata; class Mammalia; order Carnivora; family Mustelidae; genus Martes; species Martes martes. The sequence continues at coordinate 11,187,703 of NC_137898.1, forward strand.
ATGCATTATTTCTCACAAAAGCTGTTTCTTCAAAAGTGAAGGGGAAAACCAGAAGCTGTCCATTACATTTAGGAACAGCTTGTTGGCAACATCAGCTGAGGTATTCCACACAACAGTGGAGGCAGAAGACAACTGTAGACATTTAAAGTGTCTGCCAGCCCTTTGAAGGTTCCCTGCCCTTCCTCTGCTCAGCTCTAAATCAGAGGACTGATCCCTGCAAACTTCTTCTTTGGACCCTCCACTAACTGTCTCCTTTTTAGGAGTAATTGACAAGAGGCTGGATGGTAGGGATTTACAGCTGTTTCCATGGCCTGTCATCTACCTTGCAGGGACACCTAGGGACTTGACCCGTGGTTAACTCTCCTAACATTAATGCAGGGAAATGTTATGAATTTACTTACAGGAGATGCATGATAAGTGACAATTTAAAAGAAGACTATTTACTGTTTTGTTGCTGACACCCCAGAGAACAGAAGCTAGTCACAGATACCTGAGGGCCTGTGTAACTAAACAGGTAGATATAAAAGGTGAGGACACCCCAGCACTGGTGGTTCCCTTAGGCTAAGGCTGTCCATGTACGCTCAAGCCTCATGTCTCATGGCCATGCCCATCTCAAGTGCAGACTGACTGGAACATCAGAAGCTGTGCCTGGGAGTCATAACATCTCCTCTGTGTTGATACTGAGCACGCAGAGTAGTTTCATGTCTTGAAGCCTTCCTTATAGCTAAGCAAACTTGAGCCGGGGTGAAGCCTGTTGTGCCTCATGAGTTGGATTGTGAATTTGCATCTAACCTCACTGCTGCTGGAAGAGCAGAGGAGACATTGCCAAGGCAGTACCAGGAGACTAGAGGGTGAGAGAAGAGGAGGGTCTATGGTGTTTCTCCCTGAATCTTTTATCCTGAGACATCTACATGGGTCTACCTCCTGCCAGGCAGCCCTCCTTTCCATGGTTCCCTTGCATTCGTCAGCCCCTCTAGGGCTGGGATGGTGTCTCTCTGCAGTTGTTAGATTGAGTTGCCTCATGTTCTCCTATTTCCTCTTTCAGCTCCCACAAACCTCAAAAATATAACCCTCATATTAAAGTACTCTATTGAACTACCTGGTGTGTTTTCTGCTTTCCTAACAGGACCCTGAACAGAATAGTTCAAAGCAGGAGCAGTCTTACAAAATACAGCCTTAAGTTACAATCTGGGGATTGAATGCTTATTTATTTTGGTAGAAATGCAGTATCACCTCATTGTTAGTAGAAAATGACATTTTAAAACCCGTGGGAGGGGTGCCTGTGTGGCTCAGTTAGTTAAGCATCTGCTCTCCACTCAGGTCATGACCCTGGTGTCCTGGGATCCAGCCTCTGCTCAGTGGGAAGTCTGCTTCTCACTCTCCCTCTGCCCCTCAACTCATGCTCTCCCTCTCTCAAATAAATAAATATTTTAAAAATTAAACCGTGTCATATGGTGGCATCACACTGGTTTAGCGGTCACCTAGTGTTTCTTAGGGTGATGGCCCTATTGTTGAAGTCTCGCTTTTTGGAGATCAGTTAGCTTCTGCCGTTGTCTGTGATTTCAGCAATCATGATTAAGAGGAATATGTGGTTAGATGCTGATTTCAGCAATCATGATTAAGAGGAATATGTGGTTAGATGCTGATTTCAGAAATCATGATTAAGAGCAATATGTGGTTAGAGGCTGCTTCTGACATCATGGGTCAGCTTACAGGAATAAAATTATAAATTCAAAATCTTACCCTCTCTGTTCAACTTACAGTCAGAAAACCAGACAGCTTCTATATGAGCTAGACAAGATGCATTTATTTCTTATACCCACAGGCCATGGGACTTAGGAGAATTAGAGCACAACCTAACTGTACAGCTTGCAGAATGAAAGTTTAGTATATAGCCTACCAAATCTCCATCGTAAAGATGTCGCCATTGACAAGGAAGGAGTGGGATTCTGAGACTCAAGGTGAGAATTCTGAATATACTGCAAAGAATCTGAGAATCTTGAATCACCCAATCGCTTTGAAACTTCCTTTTTCACAGAATTAGATTTTCCTCTCATGACTGAGAGGACTAGTCTTCCTTTGCTTGGAGGCCCTGACGTGCCTGTTCTGCCTAAAGCCTGTGCCTGTGATTACTCATTGTCTGGAGAGCCATCACTATTGTCAGATCCCAGTGTGACCCAAGAAGACAGGGGCAAAGTTAGACCCAAGAGAAGATAGTTTAAACACAAAACTAATCACAAGATCTTCGTAATTAACATTTGCAGAAACCTAAAAAACGTGTAGAATTGGATCGTTGATGTGTTAGACCAAAGAAAACAGAATATAATGTTGGACGATGCCAAACTTATCAATATAGATGCAGTTAGCAGAGACTATGAAGTGTGAGTACTTAAGCAACAGCAAGTGGTTCCACCATTTTTCTTGGTTGTTAGTATGGAAGCTGGACTCAATAATGACCTACATGAGTAGGAATGTGATGCCCGAGGGATGCTTGGGACGACTGGGTGGCTCAGTGGGTTAAGCGGCTGCCTTCGGCTCAGGTCATGATCCCAGGGTCCTGGGATCGAGTCCCGCATGGGCTCCTTGCTTAGCAGGGAGCCTGCTTCTCTCTCTGCCTCTGCCTGCCTCTCTGCCTGCTTGTGTGCTCTCACTCTCTCTCTCTCTCCTTCTCTCTGACAAATAAATAAATAAAATATTTTTTTAAAAAAAGAATGTGATGCCCTAAAGGCACCATCAAAGGCTTAAGGAGATGGCCATACTGAAGAGGATTTTTATCATGGACAACCCATTCACATGACTCTTTCTTCCTTGGGGAGAGTCCAGAGACTACTCTCCTCACAATGACATTAGGAAATGAATTAGTGAGAGAAAATGGTTGGAAATAATAGAGATCTGGTCATTCCAATTATCTCAGTTGGTATAATGTCACCCTACATCAGCCAGATATGATGACAATACTTGAATCATGGTTGGAGTTGGACAAGGTTGGAACAATTACTGTAACAGGCAACAGAACCAGAATAACAATAGGAATATTTTAACCCACAGAGATCTATGACATCAGCTAATGAATCAGGAGGCACCTAGGAATGAAATAGGTGATCAGCTTCCTAAAGTATTGCTTAAACTATATAACTGGAAAAATTCTAAATATTGCATATCATTTATCTACTGCTGCAAAACTCACCACTCTGAAACCTAGTAGCTTAATACAATCATTTTCTCACAAATCTATGGGTCAGCAATTTGGGCTAGATTTAACTAGATACTCTATTTATTAATTTTGACCAGGGTTATTCACATTATTTTATTCATCGGGTGGTTCAACCAATGCTAAATGAGCTAAAAGCTCCTCACACAACATGAGGCAGCTAGCAAGCTGACAACTAGGATGTTTGAGTTCTCCCCTGTGTGTTATTTACAGCAGGCTAGTTCTTGTTCCTACATAGAGCAGGTCCAGGATTCAAACCACAGAATTCAGTGAAAAGGCAATTTCCAAACTTCCTTTTACATCATATTTGCTAACTTCCTGTTGACCAAAGTAAATGACATGACCAAGGCCAAATTCAAGTCTAAAATTAAATATATCTCCTATATGGAGGTAGAAAAGATTGTTTATGCTCAGTTAGCCAACATATAGTACAACATAATTTTTTGATGTAGTGTTCAACAACTCATGTGTTGCATATAACACCAGATATATACATCACAACACATACCCTCCTTAATACCCATCACCCAGGTACCCTATCCCCTCATCCCCCTCCTTTCTGTAACCCTCAGTTTATTTCCTGGAGTCCAGAGTCAATAGAACCATAGGGGAAGGGAGGGAAAACTGAATGGGAAGAAATAAGAGAGGGAGACAAACCATGGAGATAGAAGTTTTAAAAACATTAGCATGTAGGTATCGTTTAAAACCCTGAGATTTAATAAGACTACTAAAGGAGAGAGAAGAGTTTTAGAAATTGAACCTTAGAACATCACAACTCTCAGAAAATTTGAGTGCATTATGAGGAACCAGCGACAGAACATCAAGAAGGATCTGTCAGGACAGTAGAAAGAAAAAGAAAAAGAAAAAGAAAAACTCCATAGAAGGATGAACTTCTAGCCAAGTAAAGTAAGTAAGGAAAAAAGAGTAATCAATGTCAGGTGAGATAAATGAGAATTTTTATTTATTTGTTTATTTATTTTGAAGATTTTATTTATTTATTTGTCAGAGAGAGAGAGAGCGCGCGCGCACACACAAGCAGGCAGAGTGGCAGGGAGAGGCAGAGAGAGAAGCAGCCTCCCTGCTGAGCAAGGAGCTGGACGCGGGACTCCATCCCAGGATCCTGGGATCATGACCTGAGCAGAAGGCAGCAGCTTAACCCACTGAGCCACCCAGGCGCTCCGAGAATTTTAAATCAACATTGAAAGCAGCAGTGTGGAAATGACTTGTGATCCTGATAAGATCAGTCTTAGTGGAGGCATCCAATTTCAATTAAGAAGCTTACAACTTCTACTTTCATTTTTGTATATTTTAAGGCTTTTCCCCATCAAATCTAATCCATCAGGAGACGAAACATAACTATGATGCTGTACATTAGATCCCCAGAATTTGTTCACCTTATAGCTCAGAGTTTGTACCCTTTGACCAACATCTCCCCAATTCCTCCAGCCTGTAGCCTCTGGCAACCACAATTCTACCATCTGCTTCTATGACTTTGACTTTTTTAAAATGCCACGTGATATCATATAATATTTGCGTTTCTTTGTCTCACTTATTTCATTTAGCATAATACCTTTGAGGTCCATCTATGTTGTTACAAATGATAAGATTTCCTTCTTTCTCGTGGCTGAATAATATTGCACCATATATACATACCACATTTTCCTTATCCATTCATTAGCTGACAAACACTTAGGTTGATTCCACATCTTGGCTATTATGAATAATGCTGCAGAGAACATGAGAGCACAGCTATCCCTTTGGATACATATTCAGGATTACTGGGTCATATGGTAGTTCCATGTTTAATTTTTGAGGAACCTCTATACTGTTTTCTATAATGACTATATCAATTTACATTCCCACCAACATTGTACAAGGGTTACCTTTTCTCCACAACCCTGCCAACACTTATTATCACTTTACTACCAGCCATTCCAACAGGGGTGTGGTGATATCTCACTGTGGTTTTGCTATGCATTTGCCTGATGACTAGTGGTGTTGACCACCTTTTCATGTAACTGTTGGCCATTGGTGTGTCTTCAATGGAAAAATGTCTATTTGGGATTATTTGGGGTTTTTTTGTGATTAAGTTGTAGGAGTTCATTATAGATTTTTTTATGAATACCTTATTAAATATATGGTATCTGATAAAAAAATTTTTTTACATTCTATAGGTTGCCTCTTTGTGCTATTTATTGTTTCCTGACTATGCAAAAAGCTTTCCAGTTTGAAGCATGCTCACTTGCTATTTTTTGCTTTTGTTTTTTGTGCTTTCAGTGTCAGATCCAAACAAATCATTGCTAAGACCTATGTCAAGGAGCTTCTTTACTTTGTTTTTTCTCTACGTCTGTAAAGTCTATTTATTAGTTTTCTTTAGTGGCATCATATTTGCCTGCTTTGTGATCTGTCTGGCCTTACATTTGTGTCTGTGTGTTTGAAGGAGCAAACACCTCTCCATCTTTACAGCCTGTTTTTGACAGGTAAACACCTTCTCCTGTAAGGCCCAGGGATTATCTCTGGGATCACAGTCACCAAGGTTGGATGAAACTGGGTCACCTTGCTGCTGCTGGGTCCTCAGTTGGGTCTGCAAACCACAAGTCTATTATCAGGTACATGATAGTCCTGGCTCCTGCTGGGTCATGGGAGAGATCCCAGCATGGGCAGGACTATCCCTGAACCACAGCTGAGAGGGGATGAAGTCAGGTCACAGGGTCCATTCAGGATCCATAGCTGGACCATAGTCAGCCAGTCTGCCTCCTAGGCACTGAAGGGTGTGTCTTCTGCTAGGCCCCTGGGTGGGCAAGACTGTTCCTAGACCATGGCTCACGCTGTACCCAGGTCACAGTGCTTCAGGCTCCTCAGCCCTAACCAAGGTCAGCAGTCCTATCACCCAAGGCTCAGGTGGGCATGATTCCTTCCAGGTCCCTTGGCTGATGGTGCTAGTCACAGAACCAGTGCCAAACAGCAACAGAGCCAAGTCCACAAGGGGATGAGGCTGTTTCTGGTCAGTATCCAGGACGACGGTCCGTGAGCCTGGCTCTTCAGAGTGCAACAGGGAAAAAGACAGGCCAGGAAGAAAAATCAGAGCAGGCAAATTCTGTGCTTTAGCTTTAGCTTTTGTGAATACAAGTCCTTCTTCTTTGGTACGTCCTTCCAATACAGCTCTCCTCAGCGGCTCCAATAAGGTTTCTGAAACTCTTACTTGGAACACAAAGCCCCCACATAGAAACTTGTGTCCATGGATGGCTGCTAAAATGATTGTTGCTGGGGGGGATATGAGCGGGGGACCCCCTATTCCACCATCTTGCTGACCCATAACAAACACTTTAAGGCCAAACTGATAGTATTCTCGAATAATTCTTGGAAGACCTATGATAGACAACACATCTTACATGGAGCTTGTAGCATCTTTCCTGGCACAGCAAAAATCCACATTTGATGTATATCTCTGTGGTGTTCCTCCTGGGCTATGAAACTCGCAGGGCATCTATCTTAGAAGAAAATCATGCGTCAGAAACCACGATGCCAAAGATCCTCAGGTGCCAGGCTCCCGCAACTTGCTTGGTCAATTTCAGTCTTACAACTTCTACTTCCATTTTTTTATGTGTTAAGCCCTTGACGATCAAATCTAATGTTTCAAGAGACATAAATAAAATACAACCAAAGTGTAATGGAAAAAGAGGGAAACTTAATTTATCCTCACTGGGTTGAAGGAAAGTAAAGAACGTGAATCTGAAGTTTGGGATAGGAAACAAAGAATATTAGTTCTTCTTCCTCCCTGACCATATCTTTCAAGTCTTCTTCCTGGTTTATCACGATTCTTGGAAAAATACACTTCACCACACCACACCCCCTGACATTGCTCAATATTTGCTTAAGTGAAAGAGGCTGAGGCAAGCTAAAGGAGGAACTCTCATTACCCTCTGCCATCACCCAATAAGTAGCCAGACAAGCCCTCACCATTCCAGAACACTTGGAAAGATGAGACAATCTCACCAGCTGCCCCTACTGGGGCTCCTATTGTTTTCTCTTATTCCAAGACAACAATGCGAGATCTGTGGTAAGTACGCATTGAGCTAAAATTACTCCTTGTGTGATAGTCTTCTAAAGTCTCCTGGCAGGGGACTTGTGTAGAGTGACCTGAGAAAATATACTACTCCAGTTCTTTTTTATTTTTAAGATTTTTTTTCTTTATTTTACAGAGAGATAGAGAGTACAAGTAGGCAGAGAAGCAGGCAGAGGGAGAGGGAGAAGTAGGTTCTCTGCTTAGCAGGGAGCCCGATGCAGGACTCAATCCCAGGACCCTGCGATAATGACCTGAGCGGAAGGCAGCCACATAACTGACTGAGCCACCCAGACGCCCCCCTATTTCAGTTCTATACGTGGTTGGAGAGAGTAATGTAAAATTTGGCAGGACATGGTGAGGAAAGTTCGATAACGTATGCTGTTTTAAGAGGGGCTGTAGATTCAATGCTAACTTGCCTAACTCTTCTTCCTATATTTAGATTTTGTCCACCACAGCAACCCTACCAAGAAACTGTCTATTCTTCTTCTATTCAAGGATAGACTATTCAGGATACCAGAAATTTTTCAAGATCACAGAAAGCTTTATTTTAAATTTGAGATGCAATCTATTTTTTTGAAGTTCAACCCACGGGTTTTGGGTTAACCCCTTATAACTGCACAGAAAAAAATGTTAAAAATCCCTTTCAAATAACAAAAACTTCTCCCTTGTCATTATTGAGTTTAGATGTTCCAAGGTACACATCAGTCTCTCCAATTCATCCCCACAGGGCATGCATTCAAGCCCATCATCTCTCCTCTGGGTATAGGATCCCATGATTGTGAGGTTCTATTAAATACTACTCAGTAGGAAAAAGAAAAACTGGTTCAAGTATAGTCTGACCTCTTACTAGCTGAATGATACAATGTTTCCAAATATTTTTAGCTTCATCCATAAATTGAGGATAGTTGGGGAAAGGTGTTGGAGCAAGTGATGTTATGAAGCTTGGTATAGCTCTCAGGTGCACGGTTTCTCTTTTGTAAGTCTTTACCCTGGAATTGTGCTTCAACCCAGGCCAAAGATGACTATGTGGTGCCATCGGTGGCTACATGCTCCTGGTGTTCTGGAGCCTACAAGAAGAGGTCAACACCACAGCAGAAAGACTTGTGTTCACACAAGCTAAAGCAGACAAGCTGCCAACTCTAATTTTTCTTCCTGGCCTATCATTGCCTTTGTTGTATCCTAAGAATAGGGGGTCTCCGTGCAGGTTTTGAAGTTCAATCCATTGTACAGAATAATTACCTGTCTTTAGTGGACAAGGAACCTGATGAGTGGCTGACCAGGAACTGAAAAGTCTGTTTTGGTGCCAGAAAATCTGCTGAACTGGATGTTTCCATAAAATCTCAGCCATGACTCAACAGCTGTCCAATTGTTCTTCTAACAAAGAAGGACTTTTCTACAACCACTGGTCCAGATCTCCCTGTCTTTTAAAGAGAAGAAAAGATAGAGCGGTGCCTGGCTGGCTCAGTCAGTAGAGCATACAACTCTTGATCTTGGGGTGGTGATTCTGAGCCCTACATTTGGGATAGAGAACTCACATTGCCTCAGTTCCTTAAATATAGTGATAGAAACTACAGTTGAGCTAAAAGTGATAATATGTGTGGTACTTTACAGTTTATTAACTGATTTCTTGTCCAATAACTATAAAATAAAGGTTAATATCCACAATTTTAAAATGAGGGAACTGAAGGTCAAGAAAGTTACATAAGTCACCCATAGTCATAAGTTAGGGACCAGAGAATCCAGCCAAGGTCTGGCTGAACAAAGAGCTCATGCTATTCTCAGCATCCCCACTAACCCAAGAAATAATATGGAGATGGGTAGGATTTTTCTTGGGAGTGTTAACAAAGTACATTTTTTAAAAATTGTATCTATTTATTTTCGAAAGGGACAGAGAGAGAGAGAGAGAGAAGAGAGAGAGAGTGACCATGATTTGGGGGAGGGGCAGAAGGAGAGGGAGAGAGAGAATCTCAAGCAGACTCTGCACTGAGCACAGAGCCCAATGTGGGGCTTGATACCACCACCCTAAGTTTATGACCTGAGTTGAAATCAAGAATTGGCCGTTTAACAAACTGAGCCACACAGGCACCCCCAAACAAAGTTCATTTAAAAATATTTTAAGTGGTAACTCTTAGAACTCTTTAAACTAACTCTTCTTATTTTCCTCCAGTTTTTGAGGTCTCTGGACTCTTAATTCCATAGTAGAATGTGACTCTTCCATCCTTCCCTTTGGGATTTGGTCATGTTATAGGCTGACTAGAGGGTTTTCTGAAAGGTACAGTTGCTGAATAATGATCCTGATGCCAGATCGGTTGGGCAACCAGATAATTCAGTTCTCTGGGGTCAGTCACCACTGTACCATAGAACTATTGCCCTCTTTCCCTCGGTATTAATAACCTGATTGAGTTAGAAGATGGAGAAGGGAAGGAACTCAATCCAGCAAGTAGCGAGGACTACAGACTGGGAGTCAGAAGACCTGTATTTTAGTCTCCATCAAGCCTTCAATTATGGAAGTTTCTTTAAGGACACCCTGGCTTCAGGATTTCTTTAGGGACACACAGGCTTCCTCCTCAAAATCAGGGAATCATACTAGATCTCCCGGGCAGGACTGATAATCTGCCAATACACAATACTAAGGCTGAAAAAGCTGTTAAAAAATGGAAACACTTCCATGCTGGTAAAGGAGTAGAAACTCCAGACTCACCTTTGTATTGTTCCAGCAACACAGTCAGTGACCACTGCATTGTTCTCCCTGTGCCCTGTTACTAAACATACCTGTTACAAAACATTTTAAGACCAACACTGTTTCTAGGGTTCCTGTTCCTTAATAATTTCTTAGTGTGCATTTCTTATTCCTTCTTATTTCCTCCTTCCCCTGCCACAGAGGTAAGCAAGGAAAACAAAACTGCTCTAAAACCTCTGATACATACAATGATCAACTCAAATTATACCAAAAGAATCCACGCCGCCAATGCACTGCTGTCCCTCAGACTTTGTGGGTCCCTGAACCAAAGCCAAGATCAACATCTGACTGAACAATTCATACTCACTGTGAACAGTACAGGTGAGTAGCTTTATTCTCTGGAAGTTTTTGGAGAAGACTTACCTATCCATAAAGATTATCTCCAGCAATAGATCTTTGGACATAATTTTGTATCCAAAGTCTCCCTGCTACATCTATTCTAGCTGTATAAAACTTGAGGGGACAGAAAGATATCTCAAGAAGTGGAGTTGCAAAGTGGGGGGTTTGGAGGGTAGGAAAAGAATAAATGAAACAAGATGGGATCGGGAGGGAGACAAACCTTAAGAGACTCTTAATCTCACAAAACAAACTGAGGGTTGCTGGCGGGGGGGTGGGTGGCGGGGAGAGGGTGGTTGGGTTATGGACACTGGGGAAGGTACGTGCTATGGTGAGTGCTGTGAAATGTGTAAACCTCGCGATTCACAGACCTGTACCCCTGGGGCTAATAATACATTATACGTTAATTTAAAATAATAATTATTATTATAATAATAATTCAAATAAAATGGGGAAAAAAAAGAAAGATACCTCAAATCCTCTTGCTATTTACAGCTAGGCCTTACTTGTCTGTGTCCTGAAAAACATTTTCTTTTAAAGAGTCACAAAGAAAATCAAAATAAATTAAAGACTCTTATCCACTAATACTGTTCTATAAGTTACCTGAGTTCACAACCAGGAGGGATATGGCTCACATGTAAGAAACCGGACAATAGCAAGGAAATCGCAGGGAAATAGAGATGAGGACTGAGTCTTTTTGGTTTTGTTTTTCTTTTTGTTCTTTGTTTTGTTTTAGAGAGGTGGGGAGGGACCAAGGTAAAGGGAGAGAGAGAATCTTAAGCAGACTCCATGCTCAGCACTCAGTGCAGAGCCCAATACAGGGCTCAATCCCACAACCCTGAGACCATGAACTGAGCCAAAATCAAGAGTCAGATGCTTAACAAACTGAGACACCCAGGCACCCCAGATGAGGACTAGGGTTGAATGCAGGCTAAATGCTGAGCCCTTCATGTCAATACGGAGCCTTGCTTTCTAATTGAGATAAGGGAGAAATGAAGCCACCCCTATCTACCTCACAATATTATTCTAAGAATTACAAGAAACCTGAGAATTTTGATACTCTACAAGGCAGAACATCCAAGTTAATTATTACTATCTTGGCAAGATGGCACCCACAAAGAGAGTAAATCCCAAAGTTTTATTATCTGTTCTTTTCCTTTTAAAATTTTTATAAGGATTGCAGGATTCCCAAAACACCTCATGATTTCATGGGGAAGACTATGATCCAGCTGGCATTTATACAGCACTGTTAGAAAAGTCTTTGCTTTGGGAATAAAGAAGACAACAGTAAAATATTTGTATAGAGTGGAAAAAAAGAATTGACAGGTGATGTAAGACAAGAAAGACAGGATGCCAAAAAAAATCACAAACATGTACCTTGTTAAACTCGAATACTTTTCTTTTCAGAGCCATCTTTAACCTCGGGACAGCTTGCCTTGGCTATACTGGCTTTGGGAGCATGTAAAGCACCTGATGGAATGTCTATAAATTATTCTGAACTGATCAAAAGGCTAGGAAATAAATACAAAGCAGAAATCAGAAATATGGGTGAGAGTCAAATGTTCAGAGTCCCTGAACAACTTGTCTTCTCCTCCACTGGTTCAGATTTCAATGAAGTTTCCCTTCAGTCTTTCCTTCTCCTCTTCATTCTGTTCATCCCACATATCTTTGATCATTTTCCCTTCTTCCCTCTTTCAACATGGATCTTGAATTTTCGTTTCAAATAGATCCAAATGAGCATGGACTTTACATCCACCTTACATAAGCTGATGAACATACACACACACACACACACACACACACACACACACACACACACAAACACACTAACAGAACACAGTTTTCTTGTTCTCTAGAAGCTTGGCTTTTAGACAAATAATGAAATACACCAGAAATGGCTGAGCAATACAAGACACTATGTCAGAAGTACCAAAACACATGATACTAGCAGAAGAGATAAAGATGGCCAAAAGTGCTTTATCACTGGGAAAAATAGGCTGATCGTGATCGTGGCTACTGAGGTGCATTGTTTTTATTTCAACACCCACCCCATATTCATCCTGCTATCCATTAAGCTGTTCTAATCCCATCTTCTTGTGAGATGGCCTCTACTTCTTCTACTTCTACTTACAGTTCGAACACATTTCCATTCAAAGTGCAAGAAGCTTAGGGGTGGGAAATCTGTGTTCTAGTCCTACTTCTGTAACCACCTGAGTATCAGGATGGTATTTTCGTCTAAAGAGACATCTAAAGATGACTCACCTCAGTTATAAAATGAAAGGAGTTGAGTTAAATTGGTGGCTCTTAACAGCCTTTACATTTCTTAGGTTTGATGATTCTATGAGTGATCTTTCTCCCTCTATTACTCACCTTTCCTTAAATGTAAAGAAATTCTAAAAAAACAGGTAGGAATAGATTGAAAATTTATTACTCCACTATTATTGCCATGAGTAAGGTATTTCTTTCCTCTTGACAGAAGATCATAGTGGTAATCCACTGACTAACTACTATCAGCTCAGCCTGGACATTTTGGCCTTGTGTCTGTTCAGTGGGAATTACTCAATCACTGAAGTTGCTAAATTCCTCAATCCTGAAAATAAAAATTACTATTTTCATGGACAGTTCTCAGTAGGTGAGTGATTACACCCAGTTCCCTTGGCATAAAGGACACAGTCATTGGTAAGTCTTTTCCTTTGAGTTTTTCTACCTGTAAGAACTTGGACTTTATTTTTATCCTCTTAACCCTAGTGATCAGGGAAGAAAATTTTCTTTTTGAGAAGAACGAATATTGGGGGGCATTTAAGCATCTTTCTAGATATCTAATATAGTAGAAAGATCCAGTTCCTACATTACCCCTTCTTTGAATTATATAACCAATGGATATTAACTCTTGACCTTAATTTTCCCATCTGTAAAATAAAGACAGATTGTGAGAATCTTCATATAAGACATTTTAGAAAGTGTAAGTATAGAGGCAGGAAAACAGTGGAATTCATTTAACTTAACTTCACCTCTTTCTTTAATTTATTGGGAGCACTTAATGTGTGGGCTTACTTGGACAACACAACCTTTCCATGGACAAGGCCCAATATTTTGTTTGATGAAGTCTGTACCTTCAATAGACAAGGACTAGAAATTTTCTCCTGGGTCAGTTTACACATACAAAAAGAAGCCCCCTCTAGACAGCTAGTATTGCTGCTAAGCCCTTATGGATCCAGATACACAAGCTCATCTTTCTCCAAGAAGCCTAAAGAGAATCACCATTCAGTATCTCTGGATAGTAAGGTGAGATTTCTTTCTATGGGAGAGGGAAGGTACCACACTTAAAGAATCCAGTAGGGGAACTAAGTAACAAGCCAGAAAAAAAGATTTTATCCTCCCTTCTTCCAAACTCTTGCTTCATCCTCCCCCTTAAGAAGCTTTATTGGAAAACAACTCTCTTAAGTGCTATTTTTCTAATCAGCCTAGTGGAAACATTGGAACATTGCAAAGACATATGTTGCTTAGGGTATCATCACGAATTCTCCCAATTACTTTGCTAATATGGCTGAGAGATGAAAAAAAATGAGAACAGCCAAGATGTAGAAGTGGAAAACTGTCCGTGTGTATGCACCTGCAAATCCGTATGTGTTTCTATGACCAACAGGTGAATTATTGTGTACAAGGCACAGGGATACTGAACATAAAAAAGGGATCTTGAAATATTTGAGTGTTCAGTGCTGAAGCGATGATTGCTATCCTTTCAAATCCTTTTCTCCCATCATCAACTAGGATGACCAGTCTTCCCAGTTTGTCCAGATATAAGCCTCTTTTAGTGATGAAAATTCTACCTACCAGCCATGGTCAGACCATGGCAAGCTGAAATGGTTGGTCACCCTATCACCAATGTTTTGTTTCCTGGCAGATACTGGTGCAATGGCTGTCCTGGCTCTGACTTGTGTGAAGAACAAAACAAGAGGGCAGAAACAAATAGATAGAAAGGATATAGAGACTATTAATAATTATACAGAGTCACTGATAAACAAGATTCTGTCTCAGAAAACAGAAAATGGTCTCCTCGGAAACATATATAGTACAGGAGAAGCTATGCAGGTAAGTCAGAGGATAAAATAGGAGACAGAGAAGAGAGTTATGAAGGAAAGAAATATCTATATCCTTTCTTCCTGGCCCCACTCTGTTTCCTTTACGAACCGATTCTATGTGATTCTTCTCCCCTGATGGAAATGTATTCTCCTCACCTTAGATCCTTACATTTCCATGTCCAGTGCTTCCGTGAAGCTTTTCCTGACTACAACTTTTTTTAATTTTAGAGTCTACTCCAATCTCCTATGTTGTTCTATCAAATGCAATTTCACCATATGCCATATGCCAGCGTTTGGTGCTTGCCTCTTATCTCCCAAATTAGATTATGGTTGTCCAAGTGATAAGAGGCAGTGCCAGTAATACCAGCTAGTATTTACTGGAATGCTCACTAATGCACACAACCACCCAGTGAGGAAAATATTATTAGCTCCATTTCCCAGAATAAGAGCCTGAGTCATGGGGTATCAGTAACTTGCCTGACATTACAAGGCCAAAAAGTGATTTACATGGAGAGGGAACCTAAACAGTTGGTTTCAAAACTCATACTTGGCACCCACTCTGTCCTGTATATGTTCCTTGAAGTCTGGGGCTTTATTCCTGCATTCACTCACTGATTTACATCACTCTAAGGGGTAGATACAAGAAGAGATGAAGGAAGATTGACAGGAAAAAAAATTTCACTGAGTCTTTAGTACGAGTAGGGGTCTGCCAGACCACCCCAGGATGAGAGGGCTTTCCAAGGGAGAGAGGACAGCAAGGGCAAAGACCAGAAGCATGAAAGAACATTTTAGCAAGATCAAGGCGTTCAATGTGGCCAGTGAGGGTTCTTGAGAAAAATTACAGGAAGCTGGGGGTATAATAGTGGTCCAATCATGCAGGCTGTTTTTATTGTTGGTGAGAGGCTGTTGTCTGTCTTGCTGAGTTTGGCCTTCATAGAACACCGGTTGTCCATTCTGGCTGCACATATGAATCATCTAGAGGAGCTTTTGGAAAACACTAATATTTAGGCTCCCTCAAGCCAGTCAATATAGAAACTGAGAGGTGGAGCATGGGCCTTGGTCCGGTTTTACGTTTTTTCATTTAAATTCAAATAGACAACATATAATACATGACTTGTTTTTTGATGTAATGTTCAATGTTTCATTAGTTACATATAACACCCAGCTTGGTCTGGTTTTAAAACCCTACAGGGGATATTTATTCACAGCAGGCTTGGGAGCTGCTTGCCTACAGGACAGTTTTGAAGATGAAATGAAATATAATCCTTTTTATATTTTTTATTTTTTAAAGATTTTATTTATTTATTTGACAGAAAGATCACAAGTAGGCAGAGAGGCAAGCAGAGAAAGAGGAGGAAGCAGGCTCCCTGTTGAGCAGAGAGCCCGATACAGGCTCAATCCCAGGACCCTGAGATCATGTCCCGAAGGCAGAGGCCTTAACCCACTGAGCCACCCAGGCGCCCCTATAATCCTTTTTTTAAAATATCCCACAAATGCTTGTTGCCTTCTTGGTTAACTTAAAGGGTCTTCAGGAAAAATGAAAAGAGGAACCATCCTTCCCTTAGAAACTACAGAGCGACATCTGCAGGACCAACCTGTTTTTGTCCTTATCTTACTCACTCTGATACCTTCCTAAATTTTCCTACCCCATCATGCTGTCCCCTCCAGTTTACATTTGGTGCTTCTATAGATTCTATTCAAGAATCTATTTGACTCCACACTGTTAAGGAAATAATGTCAGACACCTCACCCTGAAGCTCAGGGATCCACCAATGTGGCCCCAACCTCATTTTCTAGCCTGAGTCTCCCCTGTACACCAGTCCTCCCAGGCCATGAGGAATTCCCTGGGGATTTTGCAGACAGTGTCATCAGAGACAGGCCATGCCCTGGCCTCACCTACTCTAGCATCCTTGATCATGCTATTCCCTCTGGGTATAGTGCTCCTCTCCTGTCTCCTACTGAAATTCTGTCATACCATCAAGGTCTACCTCAAGTACTGCCTTCTCCACCAAGCCTTTCCTCAGGGTCACGAAATGTTTATGTGCTCTTCCTCTTCTGAAAAGCCATGGCACTAGATGCTGCTCTTAAGGCATTCGCCTTAGGGACTCCTTCATGATTGTCTGTTAACAGCATTTATCAGGTATCTCCCATATGAAAGGTATTGTTCCATGTCAAGTCTATAAGAGTGAATAGGTAAAGTCTGTTCTTATTGATGCCATTACTGGTTGTGTTATTTAGCAATTCTCCATCTCCCCCCAAACTAGTTTTTAAATTTCTTGGTGTCAGGAAGGTAACCTAGTTGTCTAAGGTGCTTACCCTGTGGTCAGAGGCCAGTAAATATTTACTGAATTCATTAGATGTAGGCTTTCCCCTTATTTGACCTTTCTCTCATTCATTCTCATTCCCTCTCATTCTTTGTCTCACACATTAGGCTCTCTTTGTCTCACCCAACTATTACAACGAAAATCAATGGGTTTGTGAAAAAACACGGGATACAGTGCTCACAGAAATTTCTCAAGGAGCATTCCGTATGCCAACTGCTGCAGCTCAAATCTTACCAGCCCTGATGGGAAAGACCTACTTGGATGTTAACAAAGACTCTTCTTGTGTCTATGGCTCAGGTAGAGTACTAAAGAGCAGAATACCCAAAGAATGTGAGACTAAGATGTCCTTAGGGACCAAAAGTGACCAGATAAACCACTAAAGCATAACAGTTCCCAGATAGAATGTGGTCCTCCATGTGTCACCAGTGATTATAACCACCTGAGGATTTCTTCTTAACAGTGTAGTAGATGTTGTTCTTGGTTCAAACACTGATAAACAAGGTAGACTTGATTCAGTAATGTCTATCTTCAAAGGGATGTTTTCTGATGGTTAGAGAGATGTTCTGAGCATCATTCCCACTCTAAACAAAGTATGTTTTTGACTCTCCATTATGCACAATGAGAGAGCCCTCAGGGAACTCAGAGGAATATGGAAGGAATATGGAAGTGTTATAAGAAAATTAGAACATGAATCATTTATTCAAACAACTGATTTTTAAACCAGGGATGAAAGAAGATTTGACTTTTATCTATGTTCATTCCTGGCTCAGCCACTTACAGGTTTAGAAACCTTAGACAAAACGTTTAATCTCTAAACTTCAGTTTACTAATATAAAACATGCAAATGATAAACATACCTAACATGGATATTTGTAAGGACTGAATAAGATAAGCTATGTAAAATGATTAGTACAGTGCCTGATACTTAATATGTCTTCAATAAATGTTAAGAAATAAAGGGCATCCAAAAAAAGGAAAGCATCATTAAATGCTATACAAAAGGAAAGAAAAGAAAAATTCAGGAGGGTTGATAAGAAAGAGGAGACAGGGAACCTGCATTGTTTAAACAGCTGGGAGTGAAGCTGAACCACACATTTACAAGCTGGTGCCTATCTGGTTTAGGCACACAAGAGATCTGCCCCTTGGCTGATGATTCTTGCTCCTTGTAGCAATCCTCCTCTACCTAAAGGAAAGCAGGCCTGGAGGAGGGGTTGGATGCGTTTGTAAACTTGAACATCATTTTTATTTTTCTGAATAGTAATTCTTCTCTGTTTTTCTTTTTCTGCCAGATTCCTTCGACATTTCCACTCAGGAACCTATTATATCAGTGACACCTGCTGTCTCACCTTCACAAATCCAAGTAAATTACTCTGTGGTAATTGATAACAGAAAAGATCGTATTGTGGTCTCTGTGACAGATGGTTCTGTCTTCCTAAATGTGATGGAACAAGCCCAGAAAGAAAATCCAACTCTATTTAGGTATGTCTGTGCCTAACCTAAGGTGAAGGTATTTGGTGATTTTGAAAGACTTAGTAAGAACACATAAGCACCTGAATAAAAGTATATTTGAAACATTAGTACTTTGCTGTCCATCTACATCTCATGGCAGGGTTTAAAAAAAGGTGAGACTTTCCATCTTCCAACACACAGTAGGTACTAAATTAATGTTCACTTAATGGGTGAATAAGTCCCAGGGATCTCTCTTCTGTCAGCAAGATTCCTTCAACAAAGAGAACCTCTTAGCTCAGTCATTTTGTGTTCAGAACACTGGGTCATTATCTTTGAATCACTGACCCCTTTGAAAATCAGATGAGTGCAGTGGCTTCTGATCCCAGACAAGTAAACATAGACACAAAACTTGTCCTTTAAATCAGAGGTTTCACAAATGCCCTGAGTCTCTCCATGCTCCCCACATTCAGATTCATGGAGCCCTATATTTAGGTTTCCTGGCCTAAAGAAGTCAAATATTAAAATTAAGATATTAACTTTGCCTCTGAAAGGTATGATTCACTTGACTCCCCAAACCTAATCAGCAATTATTTACTTTGTCTAGTAACGTGATGTAAGATGCCATAGAGAATATTTTATATATATAGTATGTACTGTAAATGTTATACACACACACACACACACACACACACACACGCAATGTAAGTATTTTAAAGGTTGCTTTCAAGGGCTCCCAGGAAGGCAGAGAAATGTGGCCAGGGAATGTGAAACAAACATTGGCCATGTCACTTCTTAATAAACACAACATGAAATATTAAGTTGCTCTTTCCTGTTCTTCTTTCCTAAGAGAAAACCTACTTACTCATGATGCCTCTAGGATGTGAGGTTAACATTTTCTTCTGCTGCTTTTGTCTCTTCGACGGTTACTATCTTGGGGTAGAAGATTAGCAGTTGTTGAATACAGAGTGTCTACCACAAAGGGAGGCAGGGGCAGAAATAGGCTTCATTTCTCTAATTCAGCAGAGATTGTGTGGTGCCTGCGTCAGAACCACCTGGAGTGTTTATTACACATGCAGATTCCTAATCACCACCTATTTACCTACAGAATCAAAGTATCTGAGGATAGGGCCGGGAAATCTGCTTTTCTTGATAATGGCTTCAAATGATTCTTAGGTCCATTGAAGTTTGAGAAATGTCCATTAAAGTTGCCCTTGAAAGTTCTAAGTTCTTGAAACCCATTTATTGTCCCCACAGGTTCAAAACAAAGGAGACCGCATGGGGCCCCTACATCATCAGTGTTCGGGGCATAAAGGCCAGCACTAATGACAGGACCTACTGGGAGCTCCGGAGCAATGGTGAACACCTGAACCAAGGTAAGGGAGAGAGTGCTAAAAAGCCCCAGAGAGTGACAATGCCCCAAACATCCCAATATGAGTGTGTGAGCTTTGGTGGGGAATGTGCCAAGGTGTTGGGAAAGTGAGATCCATTATTTGGTGATTTGGTAGTTAAATCATTTGCAACATTGGGCACCTGGATGACTCAGTCAGTTACCATTGGGCACCTGGATGATTCAGTCAGTTACTCAGATGACTGAGTCAGACTCAGATGACTCTCTTGTTTTCAGCTCAGGCCATGATCTCAGGGTTGTGAGATCAAGCCCTGAGTAGGGCTCCACGCTCAGTGGGGAGACTGCTTGAGATACTCTCCCTCTTCCTCTGCCCCTCCCCTTCCCTGCTCCTATTATCTTTCTCTCTAAAATAAATAAATCTTTAAAAGAATCATTTGATCCACTTTTCATTCTTCCTTTTCAGGAGCTGGTAGTTATGTTGTCCATGCAGGAGATGATTTGGAGGTTCGCTGGAGCACATACTAATAAATTCAATCTCTGCCTGGACTTGCAGGCAGAGATTGGCCTCATCCCTTCCTTTTCTCTCATCTCAATTTTAATAGGAGCATCAATAACCTTCCCTTCTCTCTTTATGTGTTCAATAAAAGATCAACAACAATACAAAAGGAGCATTTTCTAATCATTTCATTTTAAAGGGGGATTATTGATAGAAGGAAGGGGAGGGGAAAAGAGATTAGACCATATGTCTAAACTGAGTTCTACTCAAGGTTCCACTGCTAACTGTGTGGGTGACCTCAGGCAGTGAGTGGGAATGGAGATAAGGTTCTAGATCTAGTGTTGATGCAGCAGCCAATGAGATCAGGTAGAAAATCTCTAGGGAGGCAGTTCTCTGAGGCCCAGATGTAAGGGACTAACTGAGTGGACATATTGACCTCAGAAAGGCAGTGGGTAGAGAGAAAAAATACTGCTCTGAAGAAAGAGGGAAAGGTGAGACTTCTACATAAAAGACCAGTCCATAAAGTCTCAGGAATAATCTCCAGCTATCTCCCTTGGGTTCCATTTTTTTCTTCTTCCACATGTATTTTCCTTTTATTTCACCATAAAAATCACTCTGATATTCACTCTGATATTCATATCATCAAAATACACATGAGGAAAAAATCACCTTTGATGATTTCGGTAGAATTCACATTTTAAAAGTATATATATATATATATATATATATATATATATATATATATATATATATAAAATCAGGGGCACCTACAGGTGCCTGGGTGGCTCAGTCAGTTCAGCAGCTGACTCTTGGTTTTGGCTCAGGTCATTGACCTTAATGCCCTGGGATCAGTGGTGTTGGGCTACCTGTTCAAAGAGAAGTCTGTTTGGAGATTCTCTCTCTCCCTTACCTCTGCACCTCACCCAGCTCGCTCGCTCGCTCTCTCTCAAATAAATAAATCTAAAAATAAAAATAAGTCAGGGGTGCCTGGGTGGCTCAGTCAGTTAAGTGTCCCATACTCGAGTTCAGCTCAGTCATGAGCTCAGTGAGGTTTAGCACCACGGCTAGCTCCATGCTGAACATGAGGCCTGCTTGAGATTTTTCCCCTTCCCCCTGCCTCCCCCTCTGCTCCTTACCTCGCTCTCTCTCAAATAAATAAATACAACCTTTAAATAAAGCTACCCCAAAAGGAAGATACCTTCAGGCAGAATTAGTTCAATTATTTTATAAGTGCCTCCCTCATTTCTCCTGTGTTCCCTTCATGATACTCTTAGCTTCCTCCCCTCCACCAGCAACCCTGCTTCATAGTCAGGCTTTGACCATTGCTTTCTGGTACTGGTCCTCAACCCTCAGGGTCATCTCCACCTGATTCTTCATTAACTTTATATGACAGATGCCTTCCTCACTAGACAGCAATGGATTCTATCCCCTTGGGTCTGGGTCTCATCTTGAAAGCTAAGTTACGGACAAGAGACCTTCACAGTGCTGCTCATATGGGACAGCAGCTGTCGGACATGTTTGTAGACTCTACAAGCTATGTGAAATTGAGGGATAATGGCTTATGGTAATAAATATGCAGGATGTTACATAATTGCTATTCCTGACTATGATACACAGTGTGACCATACAACTTATCATCCAACCACAACACTGTAAAGAGTGAAAGCAAACACTGTTAATAATTATGCTCAAAAAGACAGATTAGAAACTGGTAATATCCTGGGGAAAAAAAACAGTACATATGGTTGGTTTTGTCCCTCAGGAAAAATAATAACGCTCAAGCAAAAAATTACAGGAAGTACTGAACCCGCAATGGACCACTGAAATTGAATCTCAAAATAACGAAGTTGGAATGGGTCCCTTTGAGATTGCAGACTATCGCACAAAGGTTCTAGGTCACTTTCGATAATAACCACTCAACATCAGTAAAGCACACCATTTATATTAGACCTATTCTCCCAAATGTGGTATAAGGATATTCTAGTTGGCACAATGACACAGAATCAAATAACATGTTATCACAGCATGAAAAAGTCATTTCTTTTGCAATTCTCATTTAATTCCTTTCTTTGGATCAAACATAAAATCTCAGTTAATGCCACTGTGTTTCTAACACTTCCCTGTAGCACCACGAGCCTCCATTCTTAGCAGACAGAACTCAGTTTCTCCCAATCATTGGTCCCATAGTAGAATATAGTAACATTGCTATCTGATAGGAATGCATTTAATCCCAGAGACAGACATGGAGAGAAATGGAGTAACATTCCCTTTGCATTCTACTGACATTGCCCAGGGAATCCTAACTCTGGCCACACCTGCCTTATGAGAAGCTCTAAGGCTTAACACTATGACAGAACCAAGAGAGTCTGAGGGGAGAAACTTCCCTCTGCTGTCACAGCAGAGAATAATCAACACAAATAAACCTCTCAGACATCCATTGAGAGTCTGGGTGCTTGGATACCAGACAGTGAGGCACAGGCAAAAACAGGCAAATAAATTGATAAATTTCCATCAAGGGATGCCTGGGTGGCTCAGTCAGTTGAGTATCTGACTCTTGATTTTGGCCCAGTCATGATCTGAGTCCTGAGATTAAGGTCCAAGTCAGGCTCTGTGCTCAGCATGGAACCTTGAGATTCTCCTCCTCCTTCTCTCTCAAATCTGCCCCTCCCCCATCTTCCCCCAACCCCCCGTCTCTTAAAAAAAACTAGTTCTCTCAATAGTTAGTCAAGGACTGTCGAAATATATGAGTTAAGAAATGTATGGCCTGTGTGGTTTCTGTTCTGGAAGTTATTTGCCAAGTGACACAATTGTATCATAATCAGTCTTGCAACAACCATGGCTGTGGCAATTTATAAGGAAAAGTGTGTTTAAAGAGCAGGCACATGGAGGGGTCGTGGCTTATCTCAGGATGGGCACAATCAGGCACTGGAACCCAAAGTCAGTGCCATGCTGGGATCCTAATCCTGTGTTAGATTCTTACTGCTGCTGCAACAAATTACCACTAATTACTGGCTTAAGACAAACATATCATTGTACAGTTGTGGAGGTCAGAAGTCAGAAAGGGGTTTCAGTGATATAAAATCAAGGTGTTGAAAGGGCTGAGTTCCTTCTAGAGGTTCTAGGGGAGAAACCCATTTCCTCACCTATTCCAGCTTCTGGAGGAAACTAGCATTCCTCCACCTTCAAAACAGCACTCAGATCACTCCCACCTCTGTTCCCATCACCACATCCCCTTCTCTGACTCACTCTGCTGCCTCTCTCTTCCACTGATAAGGACATCTGATTACAGCGGATCCTCTGATATAAACCAAAATAATCTTCTTATGTTAAAATCAGCTCATTAGCAACCTTAGCTCCCCCTTGTCATGTGACCTAACATATTCATAGATTTCAGAGATTAGGATGTAGATACCTGTGTGGGGTTGAGGGGAGGGCATAGTTGTGCCTACCACTCCTTCACATGACATGCAAATCCCTCAAACTGTCTTTCTGGTCTCACCCCACCATACACTACATGGTAGATAATAATACAAAACTTGATGGCTTAGAACAACAAGATGTATTATCTCAAGTTTCTGTGGGTCAGAGTCTCTCAATAAGGCCACAATCAAGATGTCAACTGAAGCTTCATCTGAAAGCTCAACTGGGGAAGAATCAGCTTTCAAGATCATTCACATCATTGTTGGCAGGATTCCTCCTTCCCTGGATGTTGACTGGAAGCCACCCGCAGTTCTTTCCATAGAGGCCTCTCTACCAGGCAGCTCAGAACATGGCCGCTGGCTTTCTCAGAGCAAGAAGCAAGAAGAGCCTGCAAGCAAGAGAGACTGCAAGCAAGAGGGAAGTTGGACCTTTGTCTCCTCATCATATAACTTTTCCTGCATTATATTCATGAGAAGTGAGGCCAGCCCACACTCTGGAGAAGGGGATTTCACAAGGGCATGGATATCAGGATGTGGGAACACAGGGCCACATTAGAAGCTGTCTAATGCACTCCAATATGTATCCTGTGCTTTCATCTCACAAAACCACCAACACTCCTCTGAGAAAGAAAAAAAATGTCCTATATTTGTTCATTAATTTGCTCATCCAAAAATTATTTATTCTGTTCCTACTGTGAAATAAGCAGTACAGTAGCTCAAGGGCTGGAGATAGAACAGTGAACAAGAGACAAAGACCCTTCCCCCTTGGAGTGGACATTCCAGTGGAGAGGGTGACAGACAGTAAACAAACCACACAGTGTGACAGAGGGTGAGGAGTCATAACAGGGAAGGAGCACAGTGGGTGTCCATGGGGGTGACACTGTCTTCTACATAAGAGAGATGGTCTGGGAAGACCTCTTTGAGAACTGGCCCCAGAGCAAAGACATGAAGGAAGTGCAGGAGCCACAATGAGAATATTTGAGGAGGAGTGTCCCGGGCAGTGCGGACAGCAAATCCAAAGGCGGGTGATGGCTTCAGGGAACAAGAAGAAGCTCAGTGCCGCTGGAGCAGAGGGAGCAAGGGAGAAGGCAGTCAGAGGGGATATCCAAAAGGCAACCAGGAGCCAGAACTGACAGGGTCTTGTCATTAAAAATGACATTGAATTTTATTCTAAGATCGGAGTCACTAAAGAATGGCCCCGCCAAATGAAGCTGCTTAAATTCCAGTAGTTACAAAAAAATTAGCCCCTCCCTTCATAATTTCAAATGCTATTTCTAGTTATATGTTATAGGAAGGTATACTCTGCTTTAATATAGCTGCATTTAACATTTAATATAGTTCATTGATCCACATTTTCTAATTACTTACTTTAAAAGATGGTATCTGAAAGCCCTAGGTGTTTGAAACTGCTTTGTTCCCAGATAAAGAAAGAGAAGTCAAATGAAACAATCTCTGGGCGGGGCCCCTGGGTGGTTCAGGTCCACTAAGCATCCGCTCTTGATCAGGTCTTGATCTCAGGGTCATGAGCTGGAGCCCTGCCTTGGGTTCCACACTGGGCATGGAGCCTACTTAAAAAACAAACATACAATTTCTGGGAAGCTTGGGTCCATTGCTCACCTGAAGTCAAACAACCTTAAAGGGCCTAGGCTGGGACTCAGGTCACAGCAACTTATTAACTGCATAAAGGTCAACTTCACAAAGCAAGTGCCTTGAACCAAAAGCAAGGCGGTGCCTTAAGAACTGCCTAACCTTCGGTGAAGTGGCTGCCGACCAACAGCCAGGAGGTTGTCTGGGCAGGTGTGTAAAGGCCCAGGAGGAAGGCCTGTTTACGCTCACTCACAAACCAGCCACACTCCTGATGTGATGACCCAGGACTGTGGGGAAGGACACTCTGTCATGGCCATCACTGCACACTCAGCCCCAAGTGTCTCCTACGACTGTGCCACCTAGAAGTCACCTCCACACACCTGGGAGGATGGATAGGCGGGAACTTAGATAAGCATGTGGAAATTAGTTCTATCAGAGAAGGAGGGGTCAGCTTAAGTGGTTAGGAGTGGCCAGAAGGGGGAGGACGCCAGACTGTCTGACAAAAAGAAGCACATATAAGAGAAAATAGAGAAACACCCTGCTTTCAAACACGGGGATCTGTGCACGTAGACTAAACAAGAGAGAGTGGGATGACCTGGTTCACCCTCCCCCTCCTGAACCTTCTCTGGGCTGCAGCTGGGACCGGCACCTGGACCCGAAGTTCATGCTGTGAGTATGGTGGTTTTTCCAGAGAGGTCAGGGGAGCAGTTCCCCCGGGCACAGGGGGAAACCTTACACACGGAGGTCTGCTGAGGAGAAAGTGATTGAAAACGGCAATCACTGTAGGAGTTCCAAGTGGGCGAGTCAGGGTGTGTGCTGCATCTTTCCTGACTGAACCCCGTAAGTGCTTGGAGAGGCAAGTCTATGCATTTTACCTTAGAAGAGGTTGAAATAGTGGTGCAAGAACAATGGCTGGCAGCACAAAGAGAGATGCTCAGAGCTCTTCTGACCAAGTACCACTGCTGGGGGATGTTGGAACTCACTGAGGACAGCTCGTATCCCATGTCTTCCATATTTTCCATGTAAGACTGAGAAGAAAAGGGGGTGCCTGACTGGCCTAGTTGAGGAGCATGCAACTCTTGATCTCAGGGTTGTGAGTTCAAGCCCCATGCAGAGTGTAGAGATTTTTAAAAAATCTTTTAAAAAGGAAGGTCACCTGGGTGGCTCAGTCTGTTGAGCGTCTAACTCCTGCTTTCAGCTCAGGTCATGATCTCAGGGTGGTGGGATCGAGCCCAGCGTTGAGTGCTGCTCTCAGGAAGGAGTCGGCTTGTCCCTTTCCCTCTGCTCCTCTCCCTGCTGGCCCACAGGTCACTGTCACTCTCTTTCTCAGTCTCTCTCTCTCTTTCTCTCTCTCTCAAATAAATAAATAGATAATAAAATCCTTAAAAAAAAAGAACTTTATTATTTTTTTTTTAGGATTTATTTATTTGAGAGAAAGAGAGAGTGAGGTGGGGTGGGGCAGATGGAGAGGGAGAGAGAGAATCCCAAGCAGACTCCATGCTGAGCACAGAGCTGGACGTGGGGCTCCATCCCAGGACCCTACGGTCAGGACCTGAGCCAAAAACCAGGAGTTAGACATTTAATCAACTATACCACCCAGGCACCCCCCTGAAAAAAGTTAACTTTAAAATAAAAGAGTGAGAAAAAAAATACAAGGAAATCAGTGATTTCTAGGAATCTGCTAAAAATAATATGAAATGGCCATGAGCCATATTGCTTGAACATCCTAAGTGAGAAGTCACTTTGTTAAACATAAGGGTTGTTTGAGGAGATCCAACATTTAACTGGTCTAACTGGCCTCAAAAGAAAATGTCAGTGTTTTCTCCATCTCTCTTTATTTTTTTTTAAGAATTTATTTATTTATTTGACACAGAGAAAGAGACATCGAGAGAGGGAACACAAGCAGGGGGAGTGGGAGAGGGAGAAAGAAGCAGGCTTCCCACTAAGCAGGAAGCCAGATGTGGGGCTTGATCCCAGAACCCCAGGACCATGACCTGGGCCAAAGGCAGACGCTTAATGACTCAACCACCCACGTGCCCCTCCATCTCTGTTAGGGACACTAGAGGGTGTCCCTGAAAATGTTAATGATACCTAATCCTGTCTTCTAACAGAGTGACACATGGGAAACATGTTTCTGAGATGAAAAAGAGTGGATTAGGGGTTTAGTAAATGGCCTTTCTCTTCTTAGCTGTTCCCCCGGCACAGCAGCCCTTGGTTCATGGCATACAAGTGCTCATGGAGAACTCTGTGACCAGCTCAGCCTACCCCAATCCCAGCATCCTGATTGCCATGAACCTGGCTGGAGCCTACAACATGGAGGCCCAGAAGCTTCTAACTGACAAGCTCATGGCCAGTGACAGCGCAGGTGAGAAGTCAGAGCCTCTCCACATGCTCCCTGATTCTCCAGCCCCAGATCCCAACTTCACATCCCCACACACACCAGTGCCACCTGTGATTGTCCCTGAATCACCCAAACACCTTTCCCTAGGTACCTGCAAAGAAAGGTTCGTGAAGTCAGAGCATCTGTAGAGTTACACAGGAAAGCAGAATAAGCTCTAGACCAGACATTAAAAAGAGGGGGCTTGCAGCTCTGTTCCACCATTTATTAACCCTGAAACCTTGAGCAGGTCCCAGATCCAGACCAACCTCACGTCTTCATTTGCAAAATGCAGATGATTCTAATAACAAGGACTCTAACAGTAATAATAACAATGATAATAATAACCAAATCTCTGTTCTGCCTACTTCACAGGAGTTGCCTTGAGGATCAAGTTAGATAGTAAAGTTAAAATTATTTTCAGGTATGAATTTGGATGGGTGCTCATGCTGCTTTTCTAAATAGATACCAGGGATTCCTGATGAACTTGTCAAGTCACCAGATTAAACCCTCCTTGAACATTTTTCCATACTTCTTTCCTTAAGAAAAACAAGATCAAAAAACTATCTAGAGGTACCTGGCTGGCTCCATGGTGGGAACATGTGGCTCTTGACCTCCAGTTGGGAGTTTGAGTCCCAGGTTGGGAATAACGATTACTTTAAAAAAAAAAAAAACTTTTTAAAAAATTATCTAATTGTATTATTAAAAAATCAAAATGATCTGGAGATCAGATGAGAGAGCTCAGCCCTGACCCCTGGCACACTCTCCCCTGAGAATACATTTGTGACTGTTTTGTTCTCTCCTCCACAGACCTGACCATTGGTCAACTTGCCCTTACCATCATGGCCCTCAACTCCTCCTGCCGAGATCCTGGGAATAAAGTGTCAGTTCTACAGAGACAAATGGAAAGCTGGCCACCCTCAAGTAAGACCTCAGCAGAAGGGAGGGGAGGGTGAGGCAAATGGTCCTTCCTGAGAGTATTAGACCTAGAACAAAAAAGATGGGTGAGGGGCGCCCAGGTGGCTTAGTAGGTTAAAGCCTCTGCCTTCAGCTCAGGTCATGATCCTAGGGTCCTGGGATTGAACCCCACATCAGCCTCCCTTCTCGGGGGGAGCCTGCTTCCCTCTCTCTCTCTCTCTGCCTGCCTCTCTGCCTACTTGTGATCTCTGTCAAATAAATAAATAAAATCTTTAAAAAAAAAAAAAAAGATGGGTGAGTGGAAAATGAGGGAGGGGATACAAGTTATCTCCACTCAGGATTCTTCGGATAACCACAAAGTGAGATATTCACTTCGATTCCAAATGTACTAGAGAAGATCACTATCCTGGGAAACAGACTTATGCCATCACCTGAAGACAGTCATCCTTTTTATTCTCTTGTCCTGCTGGGTGACATTCTTATTCTGAGAAATGTTAAAGTTAGCTTTTGCCAATATGGAGTCTTTCTTTTTGGGGCAGGTTTTCTAGAAATTTCTACTTTAAAGGTTTGACTTTTACCCTTTTCATAGATGTCCTCATTATGGTGAATGTTAATCTTACAGAGACCCTCTGTGCCCTTCCCAGGTCCCAGTGCTCCAGCTTCAACCTTCTATGGGCCCAGTCTGGCGGTCCTGGCATTGTGCCAGGAGAACCCAACAAGAACCTTACCCATAGCAGCCCGCTTTGCCAAGATCCTGAGGTTTGGTTCCTCCCCCTTCAATATGGGTGAGTTGGTTGCCACTTCCAAACACTGCCCTGAGCTGGGAATATCAAGGACACTCAGGGTGGGGGGGGGGGGTGTGGACAGGAAGGGAAAGTGGGAGGGGGAGCTTTCCATGGCGGAGGAGCCAAGGGTCATGAAAATGTCTGTAGATGGAAGGCACTGAACAAACATTTGCTGGACATGTGAATTAAGGAATAAGTGAAAGGGAGACAGTAAAACAAAGAAACCAGGTCAATGCTTGAAATGTCTGACAATGACAGAATCTCTACCGGGAACAATAAATAAGTTACACAAGTCAGCAGTTATTCCCAGACAAATTCTTAAATGATTAAATCAATGTCTAGACTCAAGTCTTACCCTGAAACCTTTTTTTTAAAAAGATACATTTATTTCTGTCAAATAAATAAATAAAATCTTAAAATATATATATATACATATATATGTGTGTGTGTGTATATATATATGTGTGTATATATATATATATATAAAGATTCATTTATTTATTTTAGAGAGAGGGAGAGCAGGGAGAGGGACAGAAGGCAAGGGAGAGAGAGAACCTCGAACTGACTTCACCCTGACCGCCAGACACAGGGCTCCATCTCACGACCCTGAGATCATGACCTGAGCCGAAACCAAGTCAGACACTTAAGTGACTGAGCCACCCAGGTACCCCTGAACCCTCTCTTTTATCACTACTGATGATTCTACTCTCTGTTCCTCTCGATGTTTCTCCTTATAACATCCTGATATTCACTTTCTAGTAAACAGATAATCTCTGAACCCTAAACCCATGATGCTCCTCCCCTTCAAGGATACACTGGAACCATGTTACTTCATTCTGTAACCTAACGGTTGCTTGTCAAGGGAAGCTTTTTCCCCTACAGCACCACGTCCTTTTCTGTCCACCTTTCTGCAGGTCATGATACCTGCTCTGAATAATACCCTCTCTGTGGACATTATCACATGCCCTTCATTCACGGTCACCTTTCCTCCTTTGGACTCTCAAGCAATAGCGTATCTCAGGTTTTCACCCCATTAGCCACCCTGCCCCTGCAACCTCTCTTGTTTCAGGAAACTCTCCCATTTCAGTCTCTTTCAGATCATAATCAAGGACTCTAGTGCCCTCCCTGTGGCTCAAGAGCAGACAGGTCTCCGTTTTCCATCTGGGACCTCATGCATTGCTAGGGAGTCTGTCAGTTCAGGACTTCTTGGCCACCAATGGTTTCAACAACACTGTCATCCTTAATGAGGTTATACAATTCAGGTGGCGATTACAGGAGGGAGAAGATCAGAGAAAGGAGTCATCTGGCAAGTCTTTCACTTGTTCTGTCTTGTCTTGCTCATTCAATCCACATACACTTTCCCACGCAAATAATGAAAATGCCCCAGTGCCGGGTGCCCTGGGGGCTGCAAAGTTCCCACCATCCAGTTGTTCACAGAGCACAGTAACAATAAAACAGAGCAGAGAGTGCTGAGATTGCAAAACAGGTCCAAACAACACGTGATGGAAAAGCTCAGGAAAGAGGGGCACCTGGGTAGCTCAGTTAAGTGTCCAACTCTTTTTTTTTTTTTATTTTTTTTTTTTAAAGATTTTATTTATTTATTTGACAGAGAGAAACACAGCGAGAGAGGGAACACAAGCAGGGGGAGTGGGAGAGGGAGAAGCAGGCTCCCTGCTGAGCAGGCAACCCGATGTGGGGCTCGATCCCAGGACCCTGGGATCATGACCTGAGCCGAAGGCAGAAGTGTCCAACTCTTGATCTCAGCTTGGGTCTTGATCTCAGGGTCAGGAGTTTAAGCTCCACATTGGGCTCCATGCTGGGCGTGGAGCCTACTTTTTAAATAGTTCAGAAAAGAGACTGTACCTGTGGCACAGGGCAGACCAAAGAAGGTTTCACTGAGAGGTAGTGATGGCTGGGCCTTCCAGAATTGGTAAAATTTTTAAAAGATAAACACTGGGACAAGAAAAATGAGACTGAATGAAGCACCAGTCTACATGAATTAAAAACATGAGCCTTAGATCTGGGTTCAGGTCCTGACACTGCTTCTTACCAGCTGTGTGGCCTTGGGCCATTACTTGGCCTCTATGAGCCTCCATTTCCTTATCCCTTCAGTGGAGTTCATTATAGGTCCTATCTCACAGGTTGTCCTGAAGAATAAAGGAGATAATGTAGTTGGAATGCAATAAGCACACAGTAAATGTTAGTGTTCCTATTGTTGGGTGACGGTTGTCTCACCCACCTCCCTCCAACCATGATTCACAGACACAGGAGCTATGGCGACCTTGGCTCTGACTTGTATGTACAACAAGATCCCAGGAGGTTCAGATGAAGGTTACAAAATTCTGTTCAGTGAGGTACTAGACGAAGTCGTGAAGAATGTCAGCATGAGGATCAAAGACAATGGCATCATTGGAGACATCTACAGTACTGGCCTTGCCATGCAGGTAAACACATCACCTACACTTCTTTGTTGAGCCCATGCCAGTATGATAAGACTGGATTGTAGGATCAAGACACCAGGCTTCTTATAATTATATCTCTGGGGAAGACAAGCTAGTATGACTTGAGGTAGATTCCTTGTGGTGTTTGTCTCAGTTTCTCTACTGGTAAAACGCAGGTGTTAATTCCTCCCTACCTCATAGGTAAAGGGTGAAAATAAACTTATAAGAATTCCTTTCTCCTTCTTGGAAAAAAAATAAATAAATCCCAGAAACATATCAGGTTATTACTGATAATGATCAGGGTGTTCACAAAAATCATAGATTGATGAAAATTTGATGTATAAAAAATAAGATATTAAAATAGGTCCTCAAAAAAAAATGAAATTTTCTAATTCCCTCTTGCCAGTCAAGTGTTCTTTTTTTCAGCCCTTTATCTTGATCCAGAAAATGTAGGCTTATGTTCAACCTGAACACAGGCTGAAACAACCTGAACACAGCAGTGAAAACACCTAAAGCTGACCTGTCCAGCTCTTATAATAATCTCGATCTCATTGCAACTTCACACAGTGTTCTAAATGGGAATCAGGTGTGTCTGGTACTCTGTCCATACTCAATCCTATGTTTCCCTAGTACAGAACCCAGGCTTGGACTCCATAAGATGCTGTTTGATATATCTCCAAATGCAACCCTCACCCCATTGATTAGGGCTGACTAGGGCAGCATCTTCCCGCGGAAGACATACTAATGATAGTGGGGAGAGGTAACCAGCTAGAATCAGAAATTAAAGGGTCATCTGTGGCCAAATCATGTAGTCCAAACTCAGAAGTTCGTGCTCCGAAGTTGTAAAATGCCTGATGTGATTCATAGAAAAACTGGACCATGACCTTCTCAACTCAGAAAGCCCAGGAAACAGAGAACCCTGGAGTTGCAATGCCAGCCCTAAACCTAATATACGTCTGGACTAGTGGTAGAAAGAAATCCTTTGGAGGAGAGGAGCAGAGACTGGCCCTGATGCTCCACACATTAGAAATTAGCAAAGGACATAAACAGACTAGAAATTCATTTATGTTAAACATAAAAGCAAATACAATATCCCCACTCCAATGTGCCATGTATTCAAGCAACTAATGAGGACAACGTCAGCTTCCGTGGCATGTCAAGGTGAATGAAGTTTTGCCATGGAAAAAAAGACCATTACCTCCAAGAACAATCCTGGGACTCAGGGCTAGAAAGCCTTGTGGAATATGAGAGGCAGTCTGGACGGGATATAAGATGGGTTTTATCTATGCCTCACTTAAAATAAACTTGCTTCCCCTTAGTGCCAGACAGAGAAATGTTTGCTTTTGCTAGTTAGGTTTATGAATTCCGTTTGGGATTTTCTCACCCACAAGGTACACTCTGATAAGCTGTACCTAAGAATTAAAGCTTTATTTATGAAAACGCAAGACCTCATTCTTATCCGATATCATAGGTCATATGTATTTCTAATCAGTTAGGATACATAACCTCTCCTTACTCGAGTTATGGCACATAATGAGAGTTTACCGAAGCAGCATGAAGTCTGAAATCACCAGATATCTAATACACGACTTTTTTCCTAATTTAAAATGTTCTTCTGTGGAAAAGCAAAGGGCTCTCAAGATGTCACAACTTGAGTTTGAATCCCAGATCTCCTACCACTGGGGGAAAATACTGAATATCTCTGAATTTCACTTTCCCCATAAAAACAAGGTTGCAAAGGTATTTTTTTAAAACATCACAAGCACAATGTGATGCCAATAACTGTTCATGGTTTCTGCCAGTGGAAGAGTGATGATATTAAGCTTCCTCTCCAGCCTTCATTCATCCTCTTCCAGGATGCCAGCGCCCTTCAAGTAGCCTGGGCCACCCACATGGCTTCCCTAGGCACTCGGGAGGCACTTCCTCTGTTGCAGAATTTCTTCTCTGCTTTCTATCAAGAATCCAAAGCCTTCGAAGTTCCTCTTAACTTGGGGATTTAACTTGGAAAAAGGATCTGATAAACATCTTCATGCAAAGCTATTAATGAGTTCTCATAGGTAATGTGTTATTCCTCTCTAGAGTGTTGGCACTGGTAATGTTTTATCCCAAGGGGATCCATCTTGCTTTTGGGATCTGAGAGGTGAATATGGCAAATGAACAAGATCTGGCTGCTGAGGAGGACCTACCCGATGCCCCTTAAGCCAAACCGCCCCGTAAAGCGACCTCTGGCAGAGCAAAGAGGTCTAACAGGGATGGTCATGTCAAAAACTGTCTGGCCGTTCATCAACTGCCTTTGGCTCACAGAGCCATTTCTGATCTGACTCTCTTCTCTCACTTCCTATCCCAAGCTTCAGGTGAATCAGTCACCAGCAATCCCAAACCACTGACTTACTCTGAGGGTCATGGTCAGCACAACCCTAAAGGGAGGGAGGTGGTGATAATAGCTTACACATTACACATAACAAAATGCTTTTGCTTATTGTCCCACATCTGAACCTCAAATGAACCCGCAAAGGCAGGAAGAAATTGTGATTTCTATTTTACTCATGTGATACAAATCTCAGCAAAGTAAAATGAATTGCTTGGAGCATTAATCAAGAACCACTTTGCAGATAACAGAAACCCAAATAATTTTTGCTTAAGAAAAAAATGGGGATTTACTATTTCATGTTATAAACTAGAAGGTCCAGGGCTAGATTAAATGGTTTCAGGATTAAGCAGAATAAAGGGCTCAGATTGCGCTTTTAGGCACCACTCTTTTTTCGTCACTCAGTCCTGGTTTTCCTCATTGTCTCCTAGGGCATGGTTTCTTCAAAGGGGCTGAGGAAGATGGTCACAGCCCAGTGATTACTTACATGGTCCCAGCTGAATACCCCAGCAGGAGGAAAAGACATGCTTCTCTCTCTGAATGTCTGTATGTCAGGGAAGGATGTTGGCTAGTGGGGTGCCCACTAATCACTGTTAGCAAAAGGATGGCACTCTAGGATTACCCCAGCCCAGGCCATGAGTCCACCCCTGTGGCCAGGCTTGTGGAACCTCTGGTTAACTCTCCTGACACGATCACAAAGTATGGGAGGGGTCCACCAAAGGCTGTGCAGGACAACACAAAACAAAGAGCACTGCTATGTTTAGATGACCAGATGTCCCAAACTAACACTGCTCCTGGACCTTGCTTTCCCCGGGACTCACCTTCCTTCTACATTCAAGAACTGTTTTATACACACATGCTATAAATACAGCAGCCCCAGTAGTGTTCCCCAAATCTAACTGGTGCACTGATATTTGTTGTGTGACTGCTATGTGACAGACCCTGAGCTAAGAGGTGGAGACGCAGCAGGGAACAAGAAAGACAAGGTCCCAGACCTTGGGCAGCTCAGTTTTGGACTCTGAGCGATCCCCCAAGATTAGTGATCAAGTATATCGCTTGTAAAGCTTATAGAGGCCAACTCTCAGCTATGCCCAATCAATCTCTCATTCCCTCTCCCTCCTGCCCCCAGGCTCTCTCTGTGACACCTAAGCAACCTGACAAGGAGTGGGACTGCCAGAAGACCATGGACTCAATACTTCAGGAGATTGAGCAGGGGAAATTCCACAATCCCATGTCCATTGCCCAAATCCTCCCTTCCCTGAAAGGCAAGACATACCTGGATGTGCCCCATGTGTCCTGCAGCCCCGGTAAGAACTCTTAACATCTGCCTTTCCTTATGTCGTAAAGCAGGGGCTCCTTATGTAGGTCAATTTTAAGTGGCAGACAGGCTTATTACGTAGGCAGAGCCACATCTGATATCCAATCCCCAAGTGTTGTGTGCTAACACACAGCCATGGCAGCCTGTCCTCAGAATTCAGCCCCCGTGTCTACTTCACTCAGTACACATTAAGTAAGCACCTACTATATGCATAGCATTTTGTGAGACGTTGATGAAGAGGGGAGGTCCGTGGTCCTAACAATCAGATGTTATATAACTTCCTTCATTCATTTGACAAATGCACCAAACCTTGTGCATTATCTTATGATACCTGCCCTTTACAAGGTCAGGATACAGATATGTAGACAAAAACTACAACATTTGGAAGAATGAAATAAGTATTAAGTAGAAATAGAAGCCACATGTATTGCATAGCAAAGAAAGTGTGACCAATCATTGAGCTGGTCTGAGACACTTCTGAGAAAAAGAGTTGGCTTTTAAGCCCAGACTTGGGGGTCTAAATACAAGGCCTTGGTGCTCCTGGCACACCAAAGGAATGGGATAGAAACCTGGCATATTACCTTTTTATTTTAAATATCTCTATTTTAGCCAATAAAAAATATCATAAAGGGCTACTTAAAAATTCAAACTTTGTAGAAATATGCACAAAGAAAGTAGGAGTCCTGCATAAAATTTTATCCCTCCAGCAATAACGAGTCTTGGCAAAGATACCTCCAACTCCTCCTTCTAGACAAATACTAGTATAAAGTGCTCATGTCTTATGTTGCATGGATTTGCTGAGATAAGCAGAGATTACTAAATTCCCTGTCTATCTCAGTATAGAATCTACAGAGACTGTAATCAAGGAACCCAATTCTAATCACACCAAACACAGCTACATTCACAGAACTCCTCAGGCTGCTTCCCAGTGATTTCCCAACCTGGACAAGGTGGCCATGGAGTCTTTCCAAGGACTCTACACTATAGTTGCCCAGGTGTTTTGTTAAATGGTCTGAAACTTACTACCTTTGCTTCCAGATTGACAATGTTACCAAAAATCCCACAAATCCACAGAACTCAACCATGTAAAACACATGACTGGGGGCTAACCATCCTCCCTTCTGGTTATAAATTCTTTCTTTTTAAAGATTTTGTTTATTTATTTGACAGAGAGAGAGAGATCACAAGGAGGCAGAGAGGCAGGCGGTGGGGGGGTGGGGAGCAGGTTCCCCACTGAGCAGAGAACCCAATGCGTGGCTCCATCCCAGGACCCTGGGTAAACCTGGCCATTCACAGACCTGTACCCCTGGGGCTAATAATAATTCATAGACCTGTACCCCTGGGGCTCATGACCTGAGCCGAAGGCAGAGGCTTTAACAAACTGAGCCACCCAGGCGCCCCTGGTTATAAATTCTTTAAACAAAACTAATGTTCACTATAAAATGAGCCGTCTCCACATCACTCGGCATCAGGGAAATACAAATCAAAACCACAATGAGATACCACCTCACGCCAGTCAGAATGGCTAAAATTAACAAGTCAGGAAATGACAGATGCTGGTGAGGATGCGGAGAAAGGGGATCCCTCCTACACTGCTGGTGGGAATGCAAGCTGGTGCAACCACTCTGGAAAACAGCACGGAGGTTCCTCAAAAAGTTGAAAATAGAGCTACCCTACAACCCAGCAATTGCACTACTGGGTATTTACCCCAAAGATACAAATGCAGTAATCCGAAGGGGCACGTGCACCCGAATGTTTATAGCAGCGATGTCCACAATAGCCAAACTATGGAAAGAACCTAGATGTCCATCAACAGATGAATGGATAAAGAAGAGGTGGTATATAATACAATGGAATACTATGCAGCCATCAAAGAAATGAAATCTTGCCATTTGCGACGACCTAGATGGAACTGGAGGGTATTATGCTTAGCGAAATAAGTCAATCAGAGAAAGACAACTATCATATGATCTCCCTGATATGAGGAAGTAGAGATGCAACATGGAGGGTTTGGGGGGTAGGAAAAAAATAAAATAACAAGATGAGATCAGGAGGGAGACAAACCATAAGTGACTCTTAATCTCATAAACAAACTGAGGGGAGCTGGGGGAGGGGGGTAGGGAGAGGGTAGTGGGGTTATGGACATTGGAGAGGGTATGTGCTATGGTGAGTGCTGTGAATGAAGTGGGTAAACCTGGCAACTCACAGACCTGTACCCCTGGGGCTAATAATACATTATATGTTTATAAAAAATAAAAAAGATACTAAAAAAAAAGAAAAGAGTTAAAATGAGCCATCAGCTCTTCAGCTATGAGCAATTCTCTAGATTGGAAATGAGAGCTTCATAGATCACACGAGTTCCTCAGAACCACCCACAAAGGACACAAAATCTTTGCCATTTCTTGAAATGTTTCTTTAGGATAAGTTGGTAATAACAGAGATTTTTGCAACTATAGTACAAACCCTGTAATCATTAACAAATGTGACCTCTTTGCTCTTCACAGGTGTTGAAGTGCAACCAACTCTCCCCACTCAACCCAGCCCTGTTCCCACCACAGCATCCAACATTACCATCATATATACCATAAATAACCAGCTGAGGGGGGTGGGTCTGCTCTTCAATGAGACCATGGACGTTAGTGTGAAAGGTGGATCAGTACTACTTGTTGTCCTAGAGGAAGCACAACGCAGAAATCCCATGTTCAAGTGAGTGCTGTAAGCAATGTTCACCATTCTCCCCAGACCCCACCTGAATTCCCATTCTCTCCTTCCTTCCTTCATTTTCTTAATTTTTTTCCCTTCTGATAATTTAACATCATTTCATCACCCCTTGAGAAGCATGCAATCTAGTAACTATTAAAGCTGGCTTAGGAAAATTCAATCGCCCAAGCCAACATATGATGGAGTTTTACAAACAGGAATTCAAAGCGGGGAGAGTCTATTGTGGGTTAGAACAGTCCAGGAAGGCTTGTGGCTTTGGAGCCCAGTTGAAAAATAAGTACTGTTAGGAAGATGGGGAAAGATGGTATTCTAGAAAGAGAGAATGGCTAGGACAGAGCATTTGAGACAGGAATAAGCAAGGACTTCAGGGTCAGTGAGTAGGCCAGCTTGACTAGAGAAGAGAATAGGGGACTGAATCAAGTGCGTAACCTGTAAGGATAGGCTGGGTGATACAAAGTCTGAAAAACTAGGTTAAGGAGATCAGACTTCCTATTAGAGAAAGCATTGCAAGTTTTTAAGTAAGAAAAGTCACGTTGTAAAACGTTAATTGGTTCGAGAATGGGAGACAAGGAGGAGATCTGGGGCTAGCCTGAGGTAACAAATCTGTGAGGTGATGAAGACCCTTCTAGGACAAACAGACTCACACCAAGGAAGATGCCATTTGGCTCTGTGAGTACTGGGGGAGGGGAGGCGGCAAGAGAGAGAAGCTTCCAAACTTTTGATAGGAGTGTCAGGAGGAAAGAATGTCTTTCAGAGAAAAAGACTTAGTTCCTTTAGACATGTCTAATTGCGGGTGTTCAAAACAGCAACATTAGGGAGCTTTTGGAGGTTTAGATGAAGGCCTAGAAAAAGAGGTCAGGACTGGCGAAAGAGGTCGGATGGTCATCTGATAGAGGGGATGACTTAAGTTGAGGAACTGTGAAGAGGTAGCAGAGACAAGTTCCCAACAAGCCACGAGTCCAGAGTGCCTGGCTGGCTCAGTCAGCAGAGCAGGCGACTCTTGATCTCAGGATCATGACTTCAAGCCCCATGTTGGGCATAGAGTCCACTTTAAAAACAACAAACCAACCAACCATGATCTATATGCCCATTTTACAGATAGCACCACATAGTCCCAAAGAGGCTAAGTAACATTCCTAAGATCCCATGACATGTAACTAGTTGACTGTGAAGCTCATGTTCCTTCCACTGTCAGGAGAGGACAAAATATAGAAATAAATCCTGAGAAATAAAATTAAACTTGGGATGTCTTCATAATTTGCAAGAAGAGGAAGCAATAGAGAAATATGGAGAAAACTAAGCTCACAGAAGGAGCAGAGGGGAAATGCCAGGTCCTGGAAAGGAAAAGAGGAAAGACCTTCAAAGGACAATGACGTGACCCAAATTCTGCAGAGATGCCAGAGAGAAAGACTGACCAAGCCCAAGGAAGTGACACCTGAGTGGGATGTGGAACCTGTTCCACAGGATTAGGTTCCGCACATTGTGCCTGCTGTCCACAGCCCAGCTCCGTAATTCCCTGACTCCCACAGACAGGTCAAGACAAAAGTTGCGTTTCAAGAATACTTAGTTTTCAAATACCCTCGGAATATACCTTACTACTTCTCTGAGCTTAACTATAATTTTGCCTGATTTTTCTTTTTCTGACCGTGCATGTCATGAATACATACAGTAGACTGTTGGGGGGTGATGCATAATGAGCAAAACCTCTAAAACTAGTAGTACACTGTTAATTAATTGAATTCAAATAAATTTTTTTAAATGGAACAAGACAAAGCATGTACAGTGTGTCCATAATGTAATCACTGTTGAGATTTCTTTATGATTTTGTGGGTGTTTTCTTCTGTGCATGTTATAGATAGCTGTGACTCCTCACATGGGTGGGATAGTTATTTTCATGTAAAATTTGTGTCCCACATTTTCACCTAACAATTATTGCATGAGCATATTTAGTGTCACTTAAAAGTGTGGAAAAACACAATTTTGCCACTGCCAAAAAAAAAATTCAATCTTGGATATTCGTTTCATCACTCATGTAAGTATTCACCCATTGTTGGGTGTGTACATTTTTTAAAATTTGCTTATTGATAGGTTTTTTTTAAAAACTCCGTTCATTTAAATATCATTTAATACCAAGTGAAGTAATTTCACATCTGTTAGTCATTAGCAATTTCTCTTTTAAGCATTTTTTAAATAAACATATTTTTAATTTGCATTAATTTCATTTCTACCTAAAGGGAGACATTTTTTTAACTATGTTCGGTTAGCCACTGTATAGTACATCATTAGTTTTTTATGAGTTTTCAGTGATTCATTAGTTATGTATAACACTCAGTGCTCACCACAACACGTGCCCTCCTTAACACCCATCACCCAGTTACCCCACCTCCACTCCCCTCTCCTCTGTAACCCTCTGTTTGTTTCCCAGAAAAGCAACTGATTCCTGTGCATTAATTTTGTATCCTATCACACTGGTGAATTGCTGTATGAATTCTAGTAATTTGGGGTTATTTTATGTGGATGACATGATACTTCAGGGCTTTTATATGATCTCTAAAGTATTTAAAATGTCTCTGTCCCTTCACCTTAACCCCTTATTGCCTGACCTAGATGAGGTTAATCACATATGTTTTTATTCTTACAGATTTAAAACCACAATGACATCCTGGGGCCTTGTCATCTCTTCTATCAATGATATCACTGAAAGTGTTCATGAGCGGACATACTGGCAATTCCTTAGTGGCAAGACACCTCTGAATGAAGGTGAGAAAAGGAAAGGAATCTGGGACTTTCTTCTATCGTCTGCAGGCTGCTTTCTTTCATTTACTTATTTAATTCATTCATTCATTTAATCAAAAACTGTGAGACTGTATGTATATGTGAGATACTTGTGTATACAGTGATAAAATATACAAGTACATGTACACATGCATTATGAATATATATACAGTGATTCGACTGAGTGACAGATAAATGACGGGTAGGTAGATAGATGATAGAACAGGTGGCTGGCTTTCTAAAATAGCTTTTTCGAAAATCAAGAATCCTGACTCCATCCTGAGCCAATGGGGGTATATCCAGTGGCCAAGAAAAGTGGACTGACCTCATGAAAGTGATAGGAGCTGAGAAAGGAAAACGCAGATAATGTGAGAGACCAAAAAAAAAAAAAAAAAAAAGGTAGAAAAAGTAGTATGTGATCCAAGAAGATGGTCACTTTAGGATTTAAAAATTAAATAGCATCATGTAATATAAAACCACAATGACTTCATAGCCTGTGGGAAACAAATATGAGGAAGGGGGAACCTAGCTCTTCGTGCAGGGATGTTATCGTATGTCACATGTCTCTGTAGGTATCGGTGATTCTTTTTTTTACAGAGAGAGAAACTAAGTCTCGGAGGCGTTAAAGGGACTTGGCAAGTCCTGCATTTAGGGTGGGACTGAGCGATCATCCAGCTCATGCTTCCAAACTGTAGTATGACCGTCCTTCCCCCACAACTTCACTCAGCATTCATTTTTCTTCTTGCTCTAGTGTTTTTTAAAAATCTCCAAAGAGAAGAAGGTTTATGCAGGTTTTTGTGGGGAAAGAGGCAAGAATAAAATTCAGACGTCAGCAAAACCTTAACATTCTTTAAAATTTTGCACAAACACTAAAAATAACTCTAAGTTAAAGAGCCACGCGTGTTATTTTATCTAAGGAAGATGTTTGTTAGTTAAAGGATGTTAATCATCACGGTGCAGGGAGATGTGAGGCCACGTAGGGTCACAGCAGAGCTGAGGCTGTGGCTTTGTAAGATGCTTCCTTCTCCAAGATTACGATGGGAGAGATGTTTTCTTAGAGTCTGTCAGGTACGTAACAAAATCTGGCCAGTCAGAATTTGTTGAATTGCAGCAAAATGCATAATAAAGACCTCAAGGTTACATAAGGGTTGGTTAGAAGCCCCTTCTCCTACTTGCTGCTTTAGGCAAGGAGTGAATCTTCTCAGAACCAGTTTCCAGAGCTATGAAATGAACACAGTAATAACCATTTCTTGGTTAGTGTGAAAATTAGAAATAACATGTTTAAAATGAGTAAGTACAATGTCTTCTGCATAGCATGCACTCACAAATGCTCAGTATAAGTATTATTAGTTCTCCTATCACCTTCATCTCAAGAATCGCCCAGGAACCTAAATCAGGGTTAGTTTCATGTCTGCCAATTACCTTTCTTCTCTGGGGAAAGAAGGGGAAACAGAAAGGCCTCTGAGATCCAAAAAGATCTGGGCCTGGAATTACTTTTTCTGATGCCCAGTGACTTGAAAGCTAATCATCAATACTGCCATCATCTAACTTCTCTGCCCTGAAATACAAGACTTCTCAACCCACTGCCCTTCCCTACTTTTGGCAAAATCTTCAAAAGTGAACATGAGTTCCTACCTCGAATGTTCTAAACTTGGCTTAACTAAGTCATTTTCTTGCACACTTGCTATGTGTCAGGTACTATATGAGGCATCTGGCAGTCATTATTCCTAATCCTGAAATGTTTCTTTGAGGTAAATATTATTAGTGCAATTTTAGACATGAGGCAAAGGAGGATCTCACAATTTACGGGGCTTGTCCAAAGACATGCTCCATGTGGCAACTCTGAGCCTGGAAACAAAGACTCCCTAAATCTCAATTCCATGCTCTTCCATAGTCATCAAGCTGCCCATTGCACTCTGGGATGATTTTACTCCTCTAGCAAAGGGGCTGGTCATTTGGGAGGTGGGGGTGTTTACACGCACCATCGTCTCCTCATGTTCTTCTCTGCTCGTTTCCAGGAGTTGCTGACTACAAACCCTCCAACCGTGAGCACATCACGGCCAATTTCACACAGTACTAAAGACAAGGTGGGTTCAGGTTCTCTCACACATCTCCAAAAGACGGTGGAATTTTTGTTCACTTTATTCCAAGTCTATGCAAAAATACCCTGGATATCTATAATGCTGCTATATTCCTGCTAAAAACACAGAAACCACTATGTAGAATAAATGATTCAAACTTCCCTGGAGTCTTAACATCTGTGGCCCATGAAAAAAGGTCCAGCTTCTCAAGGCAATGACTGCCAGTCATCATGAGGGGAGAAGAGAGAGCCCACGTGATGTTTTGGAGTTCATTCTGATCTTCGTGATTAATTAACAAATGGATTCCTTTATTTCTACAAATGAAGTGATATATTTTAAAAACTCCTATTTTAAAAAAACCTATTTTTGTTTCTTATACCAAGTACTATTTTTCAAATCACTTAGTGAAATGACCAAAATTATTTCATAAGTCTCCCAGATGATTTAGAACTAGGTAAATCATGTTCATACTCTCCCCTTGCATTTCTAGTATTCATTCTGGGTAAACTAGTTTAAAATGTATATTTTTATATAATTTATAGGTAAATACATACATTTAATATATAAGTATAACCTATAGTATGTAATATAAAATTTGATATCTATTTTATATTTGATATCTATTTTATATATTAAATATAAATATTTAAAATCCCACACCACACATATAACATATGTATTCTACACAGTAAATAGAAATACAGATCTATAACCACACCCTATACCTACATTTGAAAGAAAAATTAAGCTTTCAAAGACAGTCATAACTCTAATCTCTGCTGGTAGGAGTCAACACTGGTAC
Organism: Martes martes; assembly: GCF_963455335.1. Taxonomy (NCBI): domain Eukaryota; kingdom Metazoa; phylum Chordata; class Mammalia; order Carnivora; family Mustelidae; genus Martes; species Martes martes. Next base: position 11,231,347 of record NC_137898.1, read on the forward strand.
CAACTTTCTAGTGAAGGATATGAAAATTGTATCAGAAGACCTAAAACAGACTCAACTACAACCTCCAAAATCCCAATTCTGAAAAGTATACAAAGGAGAGAATCACAATAGGGCACAGATATACAAGAATCAAAATGTGTGCGGAGGCAATTAGAGAGCAAACCCTAGAGATGCAGCCTCAGTACATTTCCTGAACTGACCCCAAGGCAGAGATTCACCTGCCCCATCGCAGGTCTCCACCCCCACTGGCCACAGGGGCTCCCGGGAGAAGGAGGTGTGAGCCACCAGCCCAAGCCCTCATCCCAAACATACCATTAGGTACATCATTGGACCCCAGGAAAAGCCCAGCGCTGGTGCTGTGATGGAAGGCACCCTCCGGGAGTGTGAATAAGTGATCTCTCATAACATGCCCTGATATTCAAAATATAGAAAACGTGGAAACAGTCTACATGCCCAACAATAGGGCAATGGAGAGATAAACCCTGGTGGATCCATATGCTGGGATACTTAAAAGTCACCGAAATTCTGAAGTCCACATATGAGTGAGAACATACAGTATCTATCTTTCTCTGGCTGACTTCACTTAGCATTATACCCTCTAGAGTACCCATGTTGCTGCACATGGCAAGATTTCATTCTTTTTTATGGCTGAATAATAGTCCATTGCATAGCTACACCACATCTTTATCCATCATCTATGAATAAACAGCTGGGCTGCTTCCATAATTTGGCTATTGTACTAATGCTGCTATAAACATGGGGGTGCATATATTTGTTTGAGTTAGTGTTTTCACTTTCTTTGGGAAAATACCCAGTAAAGGAATAACTGGCTTATATGTGGAATTTAAGAAACAAAACAAATGAACAAAGCAAAAAGAGACAAAAAACAGACTCTTAACTACAGGGAACAAACTGGTGTTGCCAGAGGAGACCTGAGGGGTGGGGATGGGTGAAATAGATGGAGAGGGTTGAAAATACACTTATGGAGGGGCACCTGGGTGGCTCAGTCTATTAAGTGTCTGCCTTCAGCTAAAGTCATGATCCCAGGGTCCTGGTATCGACCCTTGTTTCATTGTTCAGAAGTAAGCCTGCTTCTCCCTCTGTCTGCCCCTCCTCCTGCTTGTGCTCAGTGTCTCTCTCTCTCTCTGACACATAAATAAGTAAAAAACAAAAATTTTAATGTACACTGGGACGCCTGAGTGGCTCAGTTGGTTGAGCATCTGCCTTTAGCTCAGGTCATGATCCCAGAGTCCTGGAATCGAGTCCCACATCGGGCTCCTTGCTCAGCAGGAAGCCTGCTTCTTGCTCTGCCTGTTCTGCCTGCAGCTCTCTGTGCTCCTGCTCTCTCTGACAAATAAATAAATAAATAATCTTAAAAAAATAAAAAAAAATTTTTTAAAAAGGTACACTTATGGGGATCAGCATTGAGTAATGTATGAAGTGTTCGATCACTACTTGTATACCAGATACTAATATAACAGTGTATGTTAATTATACTTTTTTAAAAGGTTAATTAATTTTTAAAAAGAAGTATAAAAATTAGTTTTACAGTATAAAAATTAATTTTAAAAAATATTTTTATTTTTTATGGGGGGGAGGGGCAGAAGCCCAAGCAGACTCCACACTGAGTGTGCAGCCAGACCAGGGCTTGATCCCGTGACCCTGAGATCATGACCTGAACTGAAATCAAGAGCCAGATGCTCAACCCGACTAAGCCACCCTGGCAGCTCTTTTAAACTTATTTTCTTAACTGTCGGTAAAATTTGTGCTGGAGATAAATACTCGCTGACATAGAAAGACATTCATGATCACTTTGATGCCATCCATGCCAGAGTATTAGAGTGGTTAACTGTGATGGAATTACTGGTAACTGATTTTGTTTGTTTGCTTCTCTAGTGTTTACATTCTCTCCATTCGATACAATAATTGAACAACTAGAAAATGGGAAAAATTACTTTTAACAAAGATGACTTTTTTATTTATCAATAAATTGGGCAATGAAAGGAAGGGGTGTGTGTGAGAGTGAGAGAGGGAACCAGTGTCCCCCAACTTTTGCAATGAACTGGGTGTGTTTATTGTATTGGCAAGGATGGGGGACAGGTGAGCAAGCTGACAATGGCTCTATGACAAGTTACAATTCCACTTTGAGGAAGTGCTGTAATAAAATGTAGTCTGTGCGTGTTCATTGCTGCGTAACTGTCCAAGCACGGGTTTGGTTATGCTTTGAGACTATCACAAGTGTTTTTGCGACCTCTACTGGCCATGGATGGTAAAGCCTAAACTTCCTTCAGGGAAGTAGTCAATTTTCTGCGTTACTGTTTTTATAAAGATGCAGGGGAGAGGGGGGAAGATTGCTACCAAATCCAACTGTACTTTCCTTTAACTAGATATACGAATGACCTATGCCAAGTTTGCGATTGAAGATCACACCCTGATGAGGAAGTGGAACTACAGAGAGCCTCCTCTAGCCCCTTCCAACTAAGATCCTCTAAGTCTTTGAAATGACAAAGAACCTTGCTCAGAAGCACAAACGCCTTTGAGATTTCTAAGAAGAAGAAGAGGAATAACAACAAGAAGAATCCTGGCCAAGAAAATAAAAATATAAAGGGAGAGAGAATAGAACAAAGTAGTTCCAAATTTGGGGTGCCTGGGTGGCTCAGTGGGTTAAAGCCTCTGCTTTCGGCTCAGGTCATGATCCCGGGGTCCTGGGATCAAGCCCCGCATCGGGCTCTCTGCTCAGCAGGGAGCCTGCTTCCTCCTCTCTCTCTGCCTGCCTCTCCGCCTACTTGTGATCTCTGTCTGTCAAATAAATAAATAAAATCTTTAAAAAAAAATAGTTCCAAATTCTATCTTGAAGACCAATCATGCAAAACAGCCATGATGTTTTTTGGACAGTAAAGGGAATTTGACCAAACACATAGAAATATGTAATAAAGTCACAATAATTAAAACAGTGTAGCGCTGGTTTCAGATCAGGGAGAGTACGGGAATGGAATAAAATGTTAAAAAAAAATTACATGAGAATTTAGCGTATTATAGGATCACATATTTTTTAAAGATTTTATTTATTTAGAGAGAGAGTGTGAGCATGCATTAGCATAGGAGGGGCAGAAGGAGAGAGAGAGAATCATAAGCAGTCCCCATATTCAGCACAGAGCCCAATGCAGGGATCCACCTCATGGACCTGAAATCATGACCTGAGCTGAAATCAAACATCCAACATTTAACTGACTGAGCCACCCAAGGACCCCATAAAATCACATATTAAATGAGAATTTTCAACTTACCAAAGGACATCCCTACTTCTGGCCTTATAAGCATATTAGCAAAGTCAAAAACTCTTAAGAAAATAACTGAAAGATTTTACTGCATGAAAATTTAAAACTTAAAGGATATAATAAAATAAATAATATAATAAAATTAGAGGATATAATAACACTGTAAAAACTGAATCGTATACAAATAAGAGTTAATATGATTAATATACAATAAGCTTTTAGAATTGATAAAAAAGAAACAGTACAACTGAATCAAAGAGAAAGTACACAAGCAAATCGCATATGAAAAAACGGACAGACATATGAGGAAAAAAGTAGGAGAAAAAGTTCAACATCACTAGTCATTGAAAAATTGCAAACTAATGTATATCCAGTGTGTAAATTATATGAAGTAGGACTCAGAGAATGGTATTGGAAATCAACTTTAGGAGTGCCTGGAGGGCTCAGTTGGTGGAGTATGTGGCTCTTGATCTCATGGTTGTGAGTTCGAGTCCAGACTTGGGGTAGAGATTACATAAAAATAAAATCTTTCGAAAAAAAAAAAAAAACCAACTTTAGGTTACCCTGCTCCTGCTTACCCAAACTCCAAACCAACTTTATAAGGCTGGGGGGTTTTCTGCATTTTCTCAGTTCTCTGACTTAAAAAGAAAAAAAGAAAAAAAAGATAATTCTGATTTCAGTAACTAAAATGCCCAATACTGTGTAATAGTCACAACTCTGAATTCCGTCTAAAGGTGAAGCTGCCTCCCTCTGCTAGTTCAAGCCTGCTCCAGATAGGGTGACTGTAGCAGAAACAAAATGGGAATGAGGTCGGGGGGTGGGGGTCTCTATTTCCTCACTTTGCACTTCTACTGGTCAGGTAGGATCTCTCCTGCCCCTCATCTCTCACCTCTGTTGCTGACCCCTCTGGGAAGACTGGCATAGCATCTGATATGGGTTGAAGTATGTCCACCTGCCCCCCGACCCACCAATATGTGTTGGAGCCCCAATCACTCCCTTCACCCCCCATTCCCCACTTCTGCCCCCATCCACTGTACCTCAGAATGTGACATTATTAGGAGAAGGGGTCTTTACAGAGATAATCAAGTTAAAATGAGGTCAATAGGGTGAGCCCTAATCCAATACGACTACTGTTTAATAAAAAGGGGAAATTTGGACACAAAGACACATATAAAGGGAGAGAGAAAGGGAGAAGATGGCCATCCACAAGCTTGGGAAAGAAGTCTAGGACAGCCCTCTCCTCACAGCCCTCAAAAGGAACCAATCCTGCTGACACCTTGATTTTAGACTTCAGGCTTCCAGAAATGTGAGGCAATAAACTTCTGTTGTTTAAGCCACCCAGTTTGGCATACTTGGTTAGAGCAGCCCTAGCAAAACGATACAGCACCCAACAGTAGTTGACTCAGCTCCTGGTATAGTTTAAAGTATACTCATTCTCTCATGGGTGCTTTATGGATTCTTCAGAGAAACACACACACACACACACACCCTACCCTAACTGCCGAGGGTATATCTTGATGCATGCAAATTCATCTCTGCTGAATGACTGGCTGGTTCCTTCAGGCCCTAGACATCCATCATTTCATCTCTTCCAGCATCTTTCTCCTTGCTTCTCAGTGGGGACCTGTTAGATGGGATATAAGAAATCTCTAAACCAGCACACTGCCTGGGGGTCCATGTCTGGTGAAGAAGGTATGCACACCTTTGACCCACCATCAATGGAAATGTAACTACTTCCCAATTGCAGCCCTCTACTTTGCATCAAACCTCCAAACACAGACTTTTGTCAAAACCCTCTCAAACAGTGGGCCCATATCAAGCTGAGTGGTCTTGAACGGTCTCTCTCATGAACCTTGATGGAGCACCCCAATCCCTTGCCATTAGAGAGGAACAGTGGAACTCACAATATACCAACAACTCAGACCAAAGAAATCTTTAATGTAATTTCCAGTCTCCACTTCTTTTCTTGATTTTCCCAGTCCTTTTTACAGGCTGGAAAAAAGTAGGGAGCTAAGAATAACAAAGCTATTTCCTACCACCTCCTTTATAAATCCTGTCCAGGGGGCCTCTGGGTGGCACAGATGGTTAGGCTCCGACTCTTGGTTGTGGCTCAGGTCATGATCTCAGGGTCCTGAGATCAAGTCCACACTCGGCTCATGGAGTCTGCTTGAGACTTCCCCCTCTCTGACCTCCTCCTGATCACTCATGCTCTCCCTCTCTCTCAAATAAATAAATAAAATCTAAAATCAGTCAATCCATCAGGCCTGTCCAGAAGGCCAAGCACCTCACTCTGGAATGTGGAGATTACCACATACACTGGGGCTTCAGGCAAAGTGGAGTCAGACACAATCCTGTTCGAACAGCCTGTTATAATATTGGGTACCATTTTTCTCCTTTCATATTGGCAGAGCTCTAAACAAAGTTGTGCAAGAAAACTCAGCAAGGATGTGGATAATAAGCACTCTGACACATTGTTGGTGAAGATCAGTCCCTTTGGAAATTTCCTTTATCTCTACCCGCCCCCCAAGATATATGCTAGCAATCATCATTAGCCCACTGATCTGCATCTGAAGAGTCTCCTGACTGAGGTTTTACTAGATGTAGCAAATGACCCCTCAAGCTTCTGGAAACCTTAGAGACTTACACTATCCCTAACCCCCTTCCCAACTTCCAGGTACATATTCAATCACTGCTCATAATCCTAATGCAGCTCTTTCTGCCCATGGGTCCTGTCCCTGTGCTTTAATAAAAACCATCGTTCCTGCCTGAAAACATCTATAGAAATCTTTCTTGACTGTTTGCTCCCAGACTCCGAAACACCACATCAGTATCATTGCGCTTTTAGCAATGCTCTACACCATGTGGAAGCTAAACTCTACACCATACGAAAGTTCTATGTTGATTGATAACACTATGATATGATGATTAGAATCTGATAAGCAAAAACTCAATCTTTCTTTTAAAGTGAGATAGTGGGCACACATATGCATACACAGCAGAGACAACATGCATGTGGGTGCCATTTATGTCAATAACCAGACCTAAAACTAGGTCTTTCTGTTATCTCGTGATTTTAAAATAAGAAAGATTAAAAACTGAGATGCCAGGTAATTTTGATACAGATGGCAAAATATAAAAATCCCAGCAGATATAGAACTGGATGATCCAAAAACAATGCCTTGTAGCTATACTCTGCTTTTTAAATTTTCAAAGTGCTCCCAGAGGATTGACTCTCCACTTGCTTAGGCATTAGAATCACTCATGGGGCTTAGTTCACAATAGGAATCCTGATTCCCACCTTTAGAGTTTCTGACTTAGTATGTAGGGACCAGATACTTACATTCATACGAAGATCTCAGTAACCTCTGATGCAGGTGGTCTGAAGACCAACTGTTGGGAGATTTTACCAAACCTGTTCCAGTAAAAGTAAGAACAGCAAGGTTTTTTATCATACTAACTGTGTGGCAAATCCTTTCCTCCCAGAACCTCAGTTTCCTGCAAATAAACACAATGGAACTATCAGAAGAGAAGTGTAAATAAAGAGCTGTGAGAATGGGAAGGAGGGAAAATCATTTTCAGGGACCAGGGAAGACTTCACGTCCCTCCTACCATTTTCATGCTTTATTCATATTTCTCTTCTGAAATCTTAACATTAGCTATTGTATGCTCATCGTATTGTTCCTACCTCAACATAAATTCCTAAAGAAAAGGATCACTGATTTTTTTCCTTTGTATCCTCCATAGTAGTGGCACAACTCTTGCAAAGAAAAAGAGACATTATTTGTCATAGTTACTATTTAAATGTAAAACGTTGAGTTTGCTTCTTAGTTCTTTTAAAATAAACGCGAGGAGGTGGAAGTGGCAGGGGAGGGGCGGGCACCAAGAGACCTAGAGACCAAACCAAGAGAGATTGTACTGACACTTTACTTTCTATCCAAAACAAAATTATACAATATTCAGCCTGAGATTTTTAAATGCCTGAGCACGTTCAGTTCTCCCACTTTGGGTGGAAGAGAGTAGGGAAGAGCTCTCTAGAATCTGACACTGGCTTGGGAGTGGGGGACAGTTAAACCCTTTCAGAACTGCTCTACACGGACGGAAATGGCTAAAATAAAGTCCAATAACTCTTTTTGAGACAGCTTTTATCAACAGCACCTAACGTTGTGGACAGAGAAAGTTCTCCCAGTAATGCAAGCATTACAGGTTTTAGTTGTTGCCATTTCTGAAATCAATCCTTGGGGAAAGACCATACACAGATTCAGCGTGATTTAAATACAACAGACATCAGTCTCCATTTGTTAATCCCATTTGTGCCGTAGAAGCCTGGGGAAAGAGCCTCTCTCATTCTAAATATTAAAAGGGTTCAGACTCATAAAAACAATTTTACCATCATCCTCCCAGAAGACTCACGCATTACTTTAACTTGACCATCAAAATTTGATCCAGTCCAGTCCCCCGGGTCCCTGGAGTGACAGACTCAAATTCTGATCTTACCGTTTTCTGCTGTGTGACCCTAAGTGAAACCCTTCGACCCTCGGCATGTTATCTGCAAATGGGGGTCAGGACGTCCTTAACTCCTGAGCTCTTTGAAGGACCACAGGCAATGACGGGGTACTGAACGCCTACCACACTGCCACCGCCCACTAACAAGCTCAAGCAATGGTCAGTCAGTGGGCTTTTCCCAATGTCTCTGAGCTGCCCCCTAGAGAAGCGGCGGAAATGCCCAGCCCGCTGCCCGCACCCAGGCAGACGGAGACTCCAGAAGCCTAATGCGGCGCTGGGCGTGACTAGCACACGCCGGCGCGGGAACCCGAGCGATGCGGATCGGTTTCCTCTACTTCCGCCGGGACTCTCGGGGGGAACGGAACCTTGAGAACGCAACTTCCGGCCCGACCAGGTCCAGGGATCCCCTGCGTTCGCGGTGGGAGTCCCACGGCAGCGGGACCCCGCGTGGCCATGTGGCGGCTGCTGGCTCGTGCTGGGGCGCCGCTCCTGCGAGCGCCGGTGTCAGGTAAGGATGCCCTCGGTCCCTCAGAAGACCTCCCCACCCCCAGTGCGGCGCCTAGCCGGCTCCGTCCACCGCTGCCCCAGAGCTGAGTAGGGGCCGCGCTGTCCCGCCGCGGCTATTCGTGCCGTGGGGCCACGGCCACCCGCGGGGGTCAACGTTCGGAGACCCCTGCTGGCTTCCCGGGGGGGCGGGAATTGGTGCTGGGCCTGTGAGCCCATTTAGCAGAACCCCAGGGCCCACCATCGGGGCCCTGCGTCAGGACTGACTTTGGTCTGGGTCGTAGCAGACCCAGGTCTTGTCGCTTTCGGATCTTAATTTGATTTGCTTTTGTAGATTCTTGGGCCGTCCCGCCCGCCAGCGCTGGCCTCAAGACGCTGCTCCCGGTGCCGACTTTTGAGGGTGAGCTTGTGTCCCTTTCGTGTTTGTCTTCTCTGCTGGGACCTGAAGAGGGTAGGCGAAGATGAAGGCGGGTTCTGCGTCCCCTCTTCCATTCACTCGCTCAGCGAATACCTCTAGAGGGCATGCTGTGTGCCAAGAAGTGTGCAAACGGTCGGGATAGAACAGTTGCTGTAAGGGAGCGACTGTGTAATGGGGTAGCTCCCCTGTGGTACTGTGTGGGGCAGTTCCCCCAACGCACCCCCCCACCCCCGCCCCGGTCCCCAGCCAGGGCATATTGCCATCAAATTTGAACTTCTGACGTTCTCCCTAAAGGATGTTACACTATGCAGTCATATAACTATGGGGAAAGCATTAACTTGTTAAATACAAACATTAAGATAAACCACAATTCTGTAAATATAATTTACCATGTCTTTACTATATTGGAAATCTTAAAAAAGAAAAACAATTGGAAAAAAATATGAAAGTGTCCTTGAGCTCTGAGGATTTTATCTTCTACACATAATTATGAAACTGCTGTATGCTCCAGAAGTCCATGTGGATTTGGAGGTGACAGCATCACTAAATTTCTCTGTAGCTGCTTATAGAAAGTGGAGGAGAGGGATGCCTGGGTGGCTCAGTTGGTTAAGCAGCTGCCTTCTGCTCAGGTCATGATCTCACCGTCCTGGGATCCAGTTGCACTTCTGGTTCCCTGCTCAGCAGGGGGCCTACTTCTCCCTCTCCTTCTGCCTGCCACTCCCCCTGCTTGTGTGTGCTCTCTCTCAAATAAATTAAAATATTTTTAAAAAAAGAAAAGAAAGAAACTGGAGGAAAGCAGGTGGCAGTTTCTATATCCGTGTTAGCCAATTAATAATTTGGTATTTCCTTGAAGGCCCTTGTTTTATATTTGACTCCATGATAAAGCTGTGCCTGTTTTACCATAGACATGTTGTTTTTTTAAGATTTTATTTATTTATTTGACAGAGATCACAAGTAGGTAGAGAAAGAGAGGAGGAAGCAGGCTCTCTGTGGAGGAGAAAGCCCGATGAGGGGCTCCATCCCAGGACCCTGGGATCATGACGTGAGCCGAAGGCAGAGGCTTTAACCCACTGAGCCACCTAGGCGCCCCCCACCATAGACATGTTTTAAGTGCCTTTCAAGTTAATAAATTTTTCCCCAAACTTGTCAGAATATCTGGTATGAAAAAGATGTACAATGTCTGGCCTGCATTTCAATCCATCCACCCTCAACACAGCAAGCTGCTGCACATTGTAGGAAATGCACAGATGCCAGCATGAAAGGCCCCTGTAGAAATAGAGCATAGATTAAAGGATTCCTAGGTCATAGGTTTCCTAACAATCTGGCAGAGCAGAACTTAAATATTTTCACGTACAGTGTAGTAGTCTTTCCACCACCCCCATTAACATCCGGAGAGGCTGTGCAGTATTTAAGAAAGAAAAAAAAAATTCCATCTGGCTTTGCTGTTTTCACTGGATGGCCTAGACCAGATTATAAAATGTCTCTAGGTCTCAGGTTCCTCTTTTATAAAGTGGAGATTTAAAATAGTACTTGCCTAAAGTTCAGTTTCTTGAGCAGGGTGACTGTTAATGTGGGTGTGTTTATGCATTCACTTTCTGATAATTCACTGACCTGTACATTTTTTATTTGGCTTTTTGATTATGTGTGCTAAACTTCAAAGTTCAAAATTTTAAAAAGGAAAGCCCTTTTACCAAGCCTCTAAAGCTGTTTTAAAGATTATGTGAGGGGCGCCTGGGTGGCTCAGTTGTTAAGCATATGCCTTTGGCTCAGGTCATGATCTCAGGGTCCTGGGATCGGGCCTGCATCAGGCTCCCTGTTCAGGAGGGAGCCTGCTTCTCCCTCCCCCGCTCCCCCTGCTTGTGTTCCCTTGCTTGCTATGTCTCTTGCTATCAAAAAATAATCTTTAAAAAAAGAAAAAAGATTAAATGAGATACTGCACATAAACCATTCAGCTCAACATCTAGCACTTAGTAAACATAAAAAAAAAAAAAAAGTTAGCCAGTGTTATCTGTGACAGTCTCAATCTCTGTACCTTCCCAGATGGTCTCTTTTCTAGTGTTATGTAGAGTGCATTTCCTTTGAAAGTTGAAACTTCATTATCTTCAAAGGTTCAGAACGTCTCCATTAATACTTGTCATAATCAAAAGATTTCAGTGTCAGTAAAAAAGCATCCACAGGAAAAACCTACTATACTTTTGAAATTATTTTTTTCAGTGGTAACTCTAAGATTTTCACTTGATTGATATAAATGTTTGTAGGAAGAAAATGGATCCTTGGAGATGTGTGGTTTTATTTCTTCTTGGCTGTCTGTGCTCCTTTTAGATGTTTCCATTCCTGAAAAGCCCAAGCTTCGATTTGTTGAAAGGGTACCACTCGTGCCAAAAGTGAGAAGAGAACCTAAGAACTTGAGGGACATCCGGGGACCTTCTACTGAAGCTACTGAGTTCACAGAAGGCAGTTTTGCAATCTTGGTGAGTTCAGTGTCAAGCAGCTGCATGATGGAAGCCAGGGATTAGCAAAATCTCGTGCTCTTAAGAGTTAATTCTCGTCCTCCGTGGGTTTTATTGGAATGGCCACCATTTGCTCTTTAAACTGACGTGCACTACCCAGTGAACAGTTGAATTGTTTATCTTTCTTTTTCATGTCAAGTGAAAATAATACAAAAACAGGAGAAGGAAGGCTACCAAATTGGCCCCTATAATCAGACTATGAAATCCTCACAGGCTTCTGGTGAAAATAAAACTATCCATGACTTAAGATGCAGGACACAGTTTCCTTCCTAGAGTGGCTTCCATGGAGACTTGATGTCAGTAGCTGCACAAATGGGTGTGGACTAGGACTGATTTCCTATCAGGAAGCCAGAGCAATATTTTACAGTCCTTCCCGCCACCTGCTGATCAGCTCTGGACGGCCTCTCACAGCCTCATGCCCATACCCTGTCCTTCACTCTCTTCCAGCCATTCTGCCTTCTGCTCACACTCACCCAGCCATTCCTCTTCCTTTAACTTGTTTTCCCTTGGCTGGTTCCTGCCATTCTGGTCTCAGCTTTAACTATCACCTCCTCGGGATGCCTGAGTGGCTCATTGGTTAAGTATCTGCATTTGGCTTAGGTCATGATCCCAGGATCCTGGGACCGTGTCCTGCATCAGTCTCCCTGCTTGGCAGGGAGCCTGCTGCTCCCCTTGCTTGTGCTCTCTCCCCCACTTCTCTCTCTGACAAAATCTTTTAAGTAAATAAATACCAGCTCCTCAAAGAGGCCTTCCCTGGTTATCCATTGAAATGGGTCCACCTTGTTTTCATTTAATTCTGTACCCTAGGCTTTTCTCCATGGTACTTAACAGAACTTTTTATTTTTATGTAAATCATTGAAGCCACAGTTACTGTGAAAGAGCGCATACAAGATAACTAAGTGCCCACGTATTTCTAATTCTTTCATCCACTTTTAGGCACTGGGTGGTGGTTACCTCCACTGGGGCCATTTTGAAATGATGCGCCTGACGATCAACCGCTCTATGGACCCCAAGAACATGTTTGCTTTATGGAGAGTACCAGCCCCTTTCAAGCCCATCACCCGCAAGGGTATGGGACAGCGCATGGGGGGAGGCAAAGGTGCCATTGATCACTACGTGACTCCCGTGAAGGCTGGCCGTCTCATAGTAGAGGTGGGTGGGCGTTGTGAATTCAAAGAGGTACAAGGTTTCCTGGACCAGGTTGCCCACAAGTTGCCCTTCCCAGCAAAGGCCGTGAGCCGTGAGACTCTAGAGAAGATGCGGAAAGATCAAGAGGAACGGGAACAGAACAACCAAAACCCCTGGACCTTTGAGCGCATAGCCACTGCCAACATGCTTGGGATACGGAAAGTCCTGAGCCCATATGACTTAACCCAGAAGGGGCGGTACTGGGGCAAGTTCTATATGCCTGAACGTGTGTAGTGAGAATGCGAGACATAAATGTACAAAGGCTACCAAAAGAAAATCTACATTTTTATTCCCCTCAGCCTACCTTTAACAGTCTGTGGGTGGCACTGATAATCTCACCCAGGAGCAGTATGAGTAAATGATTTGTGAAAAATTGTAGAATATCCACTGATTTTTTAAGTGCATTATATTTATATCAAATAAAGTCTGAGTATAACCTCAGGATATAACTTCTCATTGGTCACTCCTAATCCTTAAATGATTACCAAGCCAGCTTCACTGATTGTTAGTGGGTCCAGTTCTCCCCAGCTGTAAGATGCATATCTCCATGCCTCCATCTCTGGTATGAGTTGGATTTAACATCTGCCTGGGTTTCCTTGCTGTCCAAGTCTGCTTCACATTGCTTCACTTTTACCAAAGAGCTACATTGGTACCTGTTTTCCTCAAACTGAAAGAAATCTGAAGATACTTGCTTTTACAAAATGGTAATTTTTCACTGTACATTGTTTCAGTTTAGGAACACGACTTTTGGACAATGGGAGAATTCTGTACTACCCTTTTACAGTGCAGGAGCTAGTTGCTGTCTTTACTAGTTACAGATTTTTTGGAAAGCAAAAACACACCGGTACATACATTAATTGAACAGATATTTATTTATGCCCAACTACCCATCTCTCAATTTTGGAAAACAAAGGGGAATGTTGGACAATATGATAAGGAACATACCCTTGCCTTTTAACACAAGTAAGTGATAAAAGTTGAAGTTGGCCTTTCCTAGGTCTGAAACTCTGAGGAGGGCGAGTATTTGGCTCTACCTTTGCGGCCCCACAGGTTCTAGGACAGTGCGATGTGCCGCATGGCACTCAACTAGTTACTGTTGGATGAATAAAGGCCCCATGTGTCTCAGATCCCCATGGCTCCACCTTCCTGTCTGGTCTGTAACAAGATTCCTCTCTTCCAGAGCTACCCAGCAGTTTTCTATCCCCTATTCAAACTGAAAGAAATACAAATGGATAGAAATCGTAAACCATCTGCTTTTGAAAATGGGTAGAAAAAGAGCACACTGACTTGAAACGTCAGCTTTTTTTAAATCCCACTTTCTTAAAAAGATGTGTGGTAAAGAAAGTAATTTTTCAAAAGTACAAATATATCTAAACAGTTACATGGTCCTCAAGAGTTGCACATGGTGGTGGTTAATGTATTTGTAGTGAAGCTCTTGTAATATAATTACTAAATTGCATTAGAACGCATCTGAACTTTGAATTGGGTCATTGTTCAGGATAGTTTTAGGCACACTGCTGGCCAAGAAAATTCAGTTTCAGCTAGCAACATGAACCATGTAAAAAACGATGCAAGTGGTAGCTGCCTGTCACTTTTCTGACCTGACCTCTGATCTCTGTTATAGCTCATACAGCATGGTCCTGATGCTTGTTGGGAGTTCAGTTATGGTATAAACCTGTTTCTTTTGTTTGGGATCCATACTGAGTTATGGAGCCACAATCCTGGGACCAGCAGTCTTTGTAGAGTGAGAGACTGTCAACTCCCATCACCATTCATAAAAAAAGACTGTGTCACAGTAGTGGGAGGCCTGTCATATATTTGCATAAGTGAATCAGCCCCTTCACAGGTATTTGCACACAGCCTCTGATACTAACAAACCCACTTACCACTGATGCCTTAAAAGGTTTCAAAGTAAAACCCCCGGACTCAACCATGGGCAGAAATCAGAGCTTAATTACAGGTAATTAAGTCAACCGAACCTTGAACATCTGCAAGTGGCAAGCACTGTACTAAGGACTGGGGACGCTGCTGTGAGCAAGACATGCGTGGCACCTGTGGTTAGACCATCTTCACTCAAGACTATCAGACCCTGAAGAAGGAAGTAGATGGAGCATTGGTTGAAGGTGAGACCTAGAAGGACCCAAAGACCAGACGTAACAGGGGCCTGGTATTGGTCAGAGAAAATTACATGCTGATGAGCTGGGTGTGCTCCAATACCTGCCTGGCTCTGTTTTATTTCCCCAACAGGCACGTGTTCTCTACCCCTCAGCCTCTCCTTGACACCACCTTCCTAACCAGCTCATGTTCCTTCAGCCCTGCCCCCACCCCCCGCCCAATCCCGCACTGTCCTAAGTCTACCTTTGCATAACTTTTAAGAGGTGGTTGAAGGAGACCCTATGTCATAGGTTTCACAGTGGAAAGGAGTAGCTGTTGAGGAATCTGCAGTGGAGAAGTGATGGCACCACAGAAAGTGGAAGGAGGATTAAAAATGCCGGCCGAGGCTCCATCGGTGAGGACTACAGGGGGTAACGGAAGGGGAAGAAAATCACAGGTTATATAACAGGATGTTCGAAGCCAGAATCACCAAGTGCTTCCTCTGCAAGGGCAAAGAGTACTCGGCAAGTCTGCACTAACGTGTCCTAACCCTCAAAGAGAGGACATTAATTTACTCTGGGGTTACTGGCTGGCTCTCTCCTACTGAAGAGGGGTGCTTCCAGGGCAAGAACTAATTGTTTCTCCTTTAGCCATTCCCAGACACCACCACCCAAATTTTGCTGCAAGAAGTCAACATCCTTCTACAAATCATTCTAAACAGAGCAGACTGCCCCTGCTTCCCCTTCTATAGCCAACTCATTATTCACCCGTATTTCTCTATGAAACCTTTTTCCATAGTTCTCTCCAGCCTTTCACTATTCTAATACCTGTTCCCTCCCAAATCTGGGGAACCGGCAACAAGTGCTTTTAAGGATATAAGAGTTTCAAGTAAGTGAAAGAAAAAAATCATCTCCCCACATATGGCTCACCTTTTTCAGGCAAATATGCCCCCAATGGTAGAAGCTAAGATGATCGCAAGAATAATACAGCAGATCATGATCATGATCTTCTTCTGCTCATCCAGACAAGGAAAGAAAAAGCATGTGAGAAGCAGCTTCACTGTGCAGAGTTGCAGGGGAAGGAAGGCAAAAGTGGATCCAGACACAGAGGAAGACGTGAAGGGAAAGGGTGATGGATCTGGCTTCAGGAACCCAAGATGTTATTAGAAGCACTGCTTTCAGGCAAGAGATTCAAAATTAGATCAACAGCAGTCTCTGAGGATGTTCAGTATGTTGTTCTGCTTTCTGGTTCCCACCACACCAGCGTTACCCCATCTCCTCCTCCTAGAGACAGATACTCCTGATGAGTGAACTGAATTCTTAGGGAGAGCACCTTAAACCTGAAACTCAAATGTAGTTAAACCGTATTCTTTGAGAGTTAAAGCATTTTCAAAAATTAGAACTTTTGATCCATCCGGTCGGGCACATGGATAAAAAGGACTGTAACCCTTGCTTCCAAAACCTAAACAAAAACCACCACATGGTGGCACCCAACCACTATTTTACAGGGAAATAGAGCAGGAACTGTTTCACAATCAATATAAAGTCATTTATTTTTAAATTATCAATAAAATAATCAAGTTTACATTTAAAAAACACAAATGACAAAAAACCCTTCACTTGTATTCCAAACTAAGCCCCAGGGCTCGACAAAGGCCTGTGGTAAGAGCTTGTCTTCCCTCGTTGCTGGAGCCAGTCCACTGTCTGACTTCATAGCCATGGGAAGAGGGCATCCCTTTGGCTCTGTCGGAGTGCTGAGCAATGACGGAGTACGGAGCCTTTGCAAAGGAAGCCTAGGGGCAGTGCCTGGATTAGGTGCTCACTCTATCCTAGAGTGTCGAAGTTCAACTGTACATCAGGGAGACTGGCAGGGAATCTAAAGGGCTCACCACTGGGTCGCCATAGTCACTACACTTGAAATCATTTCCTGGCTGTTGCTTCCTCCATGATAAGAATTGGGGGGGAGACAAAGAACCTGTCAAGCTCATTTACCTGGTAGCAATACCAGCTACTCAGTAGTCCCCGGTCTCCCCCTGCTGACTCAGCCCTGGAGACAGGATCATCCTAAAGTCCACAGGAATGATCTCGGATTGCTGTGGGATACTCTCAGGACAAGCCTCACCTATGCAGCAGCAAGGAGAGGTGCCAAAACTTGTCATACCTGTCTGCTAAGCAGAGAAACTTAATGGGATCAGTGTAGTCCTAACCCCAAAGATCTATGATTGTCCCAGTACTCATCCAGAAAACAAGGTTTCTCGATGACACGGGAAGATCGTATTTCTACTGTGATTCATTTGCAAATAAGCAGATGTCTCTTACCTAATTTTTAGCCCAGCCCAAGGTTTTGTTTTTGTTTTTTGATGTTATAATATTCTCCATTTCTAGTTTCCTACTTCCTGAGAGACACAGGCAAATATATATGTACTTCTCACACATGGTTATAAAAATACATCTGGAATATATTAAAGGAGTGACTGAATACACGCACCAATCTAAGCATTTCCAGAGCCTGAGACTCAAGCACCTTGTCCCTGGCCCAATTTTAAGTGCCTGGTTATTTTTGGCCTCAAGGCAGTGGCTTCACAAAGCATCACTCCAAAGGAGAACAGCCAGTTTCCAAGACTCGGAGAGGCAAACAAATATCTCATACCTTCAGCCTTTACAAATGGTAACCTCAGACAACCGTATCATCCTGGTGCCTCCTTGAGTAAACATGAGAGAACACAACATAAAGACTGAAGCTGGCCATGAAGCTGAACATACCAAGAGCTTAATTTAAGATTGAACTTCAAACAAGTCAGCTGCTAAGACCAAAATGACATCTGCAGTTCCACATATTTTCAAGACATAGGGACAACAAACTATGAGGACCAAGACCCTGCCAAGTACAAGGCTCAAGCCGAGCCTTATTGTTGCCACACTTGGAAGAATCCCTTTGTGTTGTTAAAGATACCCCTTAAAAAACACGTTGCAATTTCTGGGAGAAGAATACTCCATGAGGTAGAAAATACAGCACCCTGGGAAGGTTTGGAATCGACTTTCCAAGGTGCAAGGCTTAATTTGACACATTCAGAGGGAACAAAGAGAAGCTGGGTTGGTTCATACTGTCCGGGAGAGAAGGTACTTCAGAGATGGTGGGGCAGGAGAAGATTCTGAGAACTCAGGGTTACATCAGGCAGATTAGCTTCCTCCAGGGCTAAGTTGTTTGCTGGGTCAGGTCCAAGGACGGTTACAAGGAAACAAAGGAACAGGTCCCAATCTCTCTCAGGAAAGCCATTCAAACTCCGTTCCCATCTGAAGAGGGTGGCCACACCAGGCTGGAGTGAAATCGGGTTCTAAGAGAGGCACGGGAAGGAGTTGCTGATCAGTGCACAGAATGATGGTGGAGAGCAACATTAACACTTAGTCACAAACCTAGAAGGTGGAGACAGAAGATCAGATGTCACTGCAAAAAAGGAAAGCGATGGAGAAGTCAACACTAAACCTGAGAAATCCTATAGACAAACCCAAGACAGGACCGGATCTGGAACTAAATATCCTGTTGTGACAGAAACAAAAAGCTATATTATGAGAGGGGGGAAAAAAGTCCCTGGGCTTCTTATAATCCTTCACACAGGCTGTCACATCAGCGGGAGGCGGTCACTGCACAAAAGCACCTGTTCTCTCTACAGGGCCCTCATCAGTAATTTTCATATATAAGCTGCAGAACTGGAATCTTCTGCTCCGTTACTCCCCTGCTCCACACTTCTTACCCCGTGAAAAGAATAAGGAAAAGTTCAGAGGTCATCATGGCTGCTCCTCTTAAATGCTGGGTAAGCCTGGGCAAGTTTCTTAACTTCACTGAGCTTCAGAATTTCTCATCTGAAAACAGGGACAATGTTACTATCTTAGAAGAGTACCTGGCACACAACTAGGGAGTCAAAGGTAGGCTGTCTTCCCTCCCTCCTGTTCAGAGACCTCTCGTCCTCAGGCCACATGGGAGGGAGGGAAGGGTCCAGACCTAAAAGGAGCAACCAGTCCCGACTTCATGGACAGGGAACACAATACGGTAAAGAACTCAACACTGCTCAGCGAGAGGCAGCCTCTTGGACATCAGGTAAGTCAACTAAAAATAATACATTCATTAGTCTCCTCATTTAAAAAAGGGATTCATTTACATTCTCAAGAAGAAGTTGATGTTTAGTGCTATAATTATCTGACTTTGAGACCCTCTGGCTCACGAGAGCAGGAGGAAGGAAGAGGCACACAGAAGCAAAAATGAAAAGAAGGCTCTGGGCACCAACATGGAAGTATGTGTCGGGTATTAAAGACATTTGTATCTATTACCTCAGCAACCCGAATTCTCTGATTTCATGATAAAGAGAAGATAAAAATGAGAAAAATATAGGTTAGTCACACCATTCGTTATAACAACACTGTAATCGCAAAACTCCAACTTTGGGGAAGTATTAAATAATTCAGAGTATACTCACAATCTTGGGTTAAAAATTAGATTCACAAAGAGATTTTAGTGATGTGGAATGACGCACAGGATTTTTGGACTGGGTCTAAAACCACTGATGATATACTCTGAAGTCTGTGGACCATGTGTGAGTGTGTGAGCATAACACTAGGTTATCAACAATAATATTAAAAATTAATTCTGTTTACTGTTTCAGTTTTAGAGGTTTTTGTTAACATTACATCCTATACTTTATTCAGAAAAGTAGTATTTAGGAAGTTACAAATGTGTTAACAGTGCCAATTAGGTCATTCCTATCATGCTGCTATGCCCATGAAGCCCTGATTCAGTGGTCAGCTCTATTCTTTTCACCAGATTTTAAAGACATTGATAACCTAAATTTTAAACTCGCTCTCCTCCAAGGTTCTCTAGACTTTGTAGACAATGATAAATGGCTACCTGGTTTCACAAAGAGAAGACGTAAGAAAGAACTCTCCTAGGCCCCCCATCAGCTGTGTGTTCAAACTTGGTCCTGTGACTTAACATCTCTTTAAGCCTGAGTGTCTTTGTCTGTAAAATACGGTAAACAACAGTACCTACCTCCAGAAGGTGTTGTGGGGATTCAAGGACGTGTGTATGAGGTGTTCAGTACACGGCCTGGCATGACTCAACACTCAGAAATGTTAACTGCTATATCATTCAAGATCCAACCCGTGAGCCACAAACAAAACCACACCACCCCACACCCCAACCCAGAGCTTTCTTGACACTAAAACGGATATGGAAAGCAAAGCCCAACATCCATCAAAGTCAGCAAGAATTCAGAAGATGAACCCCAGACCCAGGACAAAGATTGTTCCCAATTAGGAGCATGCTTCCCAAGCAAAAGGAGCAAAAATGTGGTGCTCAGGTGTGCCAGGACAGGTGGCAACACACAGTGTAAGACAAAGGGCTGGGACAGAGTCCCCAGGAGAGGAACCAATGGGAGCCTGACCCAGAAGAGAACTTTCCCCAGGGCTAGAAGCCCAGAAGAGTATTTTAAGGAGATGAAAGAAGGCACAGGCGATGGAAAGTCCGAGAGAGCTGTGTGTATCCAAGGACAAGAGGGGAGCACTGCCATGTGAAACCCCAGGCCAATTTCTCAAGAGAGAGCCAATCCAGAATCCCCGAGAACCTTCCATTTACTTACATTTCAGTGCAGCAGCCACTCAGGCCACCATTACTTCAGCCCAACGGAAAGTCCAATAATCAATGCTAAAATGCCCAGCAACACCACTACTACCACAATGATAATTATCAATTTCTGGAGAGGATAAGAGAAACAAAACAAACCATCATTAGAAACAACCAAATAACAATTCATCCAAAACCCAATCCTCTCACCTCCTCACTGAAAGCCTCTTATCAACCCAAAAAAGACTATAACTCTACATTAAGACATTCTACTAGGATATTTTACATATCTTAAGTGACTTCCTGGCTAGCAAGGCCAGCAAATGGAGATACGGAGCTTCTGTCGGCTCTTAGCTCACACTTCAGTCTCGTGTGCATGCACAGATTAAAAAAAACAACCATCACAGGATCTCCTAGCAACAACAGGGCATGGTATCAAGGGACCAATTCTTCCTTTTCAAAAAGAAGTGTATGTTTTCAAATAGTTCTAATTTCAAACTTCTGTCTGTCTCTCCCCTAAAGCACACGCCCACCCATCAGACCCAGTCCAGGGACTGGGGATCAGAAAGCGGGATTGTGGTCCTGTTGTAAGCCAGCCTGGATTCATCAGGTAAAATACCTTCCCAACGCCTTGAATCCCTGCACAAGCAATGGGTAAAGTAGGAAGAAAAAGAACTGAAGAACGAAAGTATCAGAGCCCAGGGGAAGTAGTCAGAAAAGAGCAGTCTAAAAAGTGCAAGCCACCAGAGCCGCCTACCCCAATGGGCAGAAAAGCTTAGAAGTCCTCAAGCAACAGGGGCACCGGAAGACGGTAAATACGCTGGTACAGGGGAAAGAGCATGACTGGAATCTGAATTTGAATCCCACTCCTATGCTACTCGGTACCATGAAGCCAATTACGGAACTTCTGACCCTCAACGGTTTCACCTGTAAGTAGAAATAACAGGTGTTCCATAACATAGGAGGTAATGTTGCATGGAGATCAACACAGCATCACGTTCACAGCAGAGAAAAGAGGGGTGGGCCTGGTTAATGGAGTGGAGGAGAGTGAACAGGTTTCTGAAGAACAGAGGAGTCAAGTGTGACATCTGAAAGGATCGTGAGCTCTGTCCAGGAGAAGACTAGCAGTGACACTGGGCAACGTATCCACCCTGCAGAACTGCCTTCAAGTGTGGGTTCTTGGGTAGAGAACACATGAGCCAGATCCATGCAAGGCACGCCAGGGAAGGAAGGGCAGCTACTCTCTGGGAAAGGCTGACATAGGTGTTGGGATGAAGCTGGGACAGAGAGAGAAAGCATGGGCTCAAGGACATGGGTGGGGAGGACCAGAGAGAGGAGGAGCAAGCCAGACCCGTGGAGACTAAGGCGCTCACCCTCCGAGCTTCACTCTGATACTTGACAGCCTTTTTGGTATCCGCCACGGCCCGTTCCACAAAGCCCACTGACTGGTCCATGTTGTTCTCGATACGGTCAATCATGGCTCCCTTTGCCCGGATGCAAGAGGTGGTGGCAGCAGAAAAGGAGACAGGCAGAGGGAAGAGAGAAAGAGCGAGAGACAGCAAGCAGAATGGACTCTCTTCTCCGAAGGCAGCTGGAGAGTCTCACCTTCCGGGCCTGACCCTGGTACTTCACGGCTCTTTTAGTTTCTTCCCGTGCCTTCTCCACATGGTCCACTGTGTGCATGACATTCAGCTCTATGTTATCTAGCATCTCACCCTGCAAAGGACAGACACAAGTCACACCCCATAAACCCGCCCCAGAACAGTCAGAGCTCACTGGGGACGGGGCTTTCTGTTATAATCCCCAGTGCGAAGAGAAGCATGGGGAAGTCTGATGTGGGGCACACGTTCCATCTTCCATGGGATTACCTATTGCTCCCCAGTCCTTGGTGGTGGTCACTCACACAAGCAACAACTCAGTAAACCACTTCTCTAGGGACAGGCACTGCGGGGGGCACTTGGAGCACACTGTCAAGATGCCTGGTAAATACGTGTTCTAAGACCGATCCCACCACCACTGCTCTGTTTTTAATTAAGCATACGAGGAGAGGAACCAAAATAAGAATATCTTAGGGCATAACTGGGATGCTGGCCTCTTCCTGGTCGTGCAGACCTGAACCAAGTTCATTTGGCCTGAGGCAAGTGTGTGGACTTGTGCTTCGGAACAGTGCTGGCAAACGGGAGCTGCTCTGTAAACACCCATGAACATCTGCTTTTTCCAAGAGATACTCCCAAGCCCCTAAGTGACAGGCACCGGGTTTACCGAAGCTATCTGGTTACATCTTATATCTACGTGGTTATTAAGAGACAATAGTCTCTTGGTGAGGTTCCCAACCATCTCCCAGCGATTACTTCCTGACACGGAAGTTTGGTCACTCCAATTAATTCTGAGCATCTTAGGATGGGAACGCCCCTCCCCTACCAAGACCTGCCTCAACCCAACCTGTTGCTTGACGGCACTCTGTAAGCAGAGAAAGGCACTTACCAACACTCGACTCTCAAACCAAGTCCTCAGCAAGGCCGCGAGGAGAGAAAAAAGAAGAGCAGGGAAGGGGGCACTTAAGGAATGGTCCGAAAGGCCAGAAGGGGACGGAGGAAAGGCAGCCGGGCCCTGAGCAGGGGACGGCTGTCGGAAACCAGCCAAGCAGTGCTCGGGCTTCAGTTAGGTTTTGCAGCCCCTCCACAAGGAGCAGTTTTCAGCCCTTCCCAGGCGGCAGAGCAGCCAGGGGTTCATGGTAATGGTGGCATGCACGGACACCGAGGCGTCTCTGACTGCATCTTAAGGACCAGCGGCCGCCTGACCATGTGGAGACAGCACCGTGTACAGGTGACAGGGACGCACGGCCTTGAGCAAGCAGCCCAGGGACAAAATAAGCTGTCAAACCATGGGTGTTTCGAGTGTTCCCATAAATATTATTCTACCATTCCTTCCTTCATTTCGTTATCTGCTCTTGTTCCTTAGCAAAAAGTGCCAAAATTTTGGGGAAAACACACAGAAAAAAAAAAATCGGGAAAAAATTAAAGCCTCTGGGAAAGCTAACTTTTCACCATGAACTGGGGAAATGATCCTGTCTTTGGTGTCACCCATGAAATAGTTCCCATCAGGAGACCGCTTTAAGGCATCCCCATTAAGAACCCACATCCCCAGGTAAAAGGGCACAAGAGGTGCTGAGATGGAAGGAGGCAGTACTTGACGGAGCGCATCGAACCCCACAGTAGGCAGAAGTGAGGCCGAAGGAGCAGGCAAGAGGACAAGGCTGGGACGGACTCAGGAGGGCGTTCCTTTCTGGGACACTGGGATCCTGTTACCCCATCATGAAGACTCCCGATGATTCCCCTTCCGCACCTCACCTGACTTTCCAGTCCACCCTTCTCAGGAGTGCGCCCTTCTCAGTAGGACCTGAGCTTTCCTCCCTCTGCCCAGGGTGGCGCCCACTGCCGGTTACCTGATTCTCCACCAGCATGGCGATGTCCATAAACATGTCATGAAGCTCCTTGATGCTGCTCTCCAGCCTCACGATGTCCTTGTGCCGCCCCTCGATCTCACTGAGGGCTTGCTTGGAAATCTGAGAGTCGATGATCTACAACAGGCCACACAAAGACCAATGTCAGCCAGCACCCTGCCACAGCCCCCACTCACACTCCAGCCAAGCCCACTGCCTCCCTGCCTCCCTACACCTGCAGCCCTGCCCTCACCAACCACACGGAGCTCCATGGCAGCCTCCCCTCTCCAGGACAGGGACTTGCAGTCCAGCTCCTGGCCACTCACCCCAGAAGTGAAGATGGCAGGATTCCCACTCTCCAGCATCTCCTCCAGCTCCTCATCTGTGGTCTTTTTGCCAGCTTTATGACAAAAGTAGAGCATCAAATACAAGATCAAAGCACACCAATTCAAACGTTCCCTGAAAAGGGCGCCTGGGTGGCTCAGTCAGTTAAGCATTGGCTATCGACTTGGGTCATGATCCCAGGGTCCTGGGCTTGAGCCCCACATCCTGAGCTCCCTGCTCAGCAAAGAGTCTGCTTCTCCCTCTCCCAGCTCGTGCTCGCTCATGCTCTCTGTTACTATCTCTGTCTTTCTCAGATAAATAAAAAAGAAAAAAAAAAAAGTCTGCTTCTCCCTCTCCCAGCTCGTGCTCGCTCATGCTCTCTGTTACTATCTCTGTCTTTCTCAGATAAATAAAAAAGAAAAAAAAAAGAAAAAAAAAAGCTCCCTGGAACTTTTACCATGTGGGAACACGGTAACTTCACTTGAAAGACGGTGGACTTTATAACACACCCCCAAGAGCCCCTGATGCGTCTTGCTTCTGATTTCTCCCCTAATCCAGTCCACCCTTAGCATGACACACTGTTACTTCCTGAAGCACGAGTCTGACCACATCCCTTCCTGCTCAGAGAGCTGACCAGCCCATTCACTGTGCCTCGGAGCATCGGGAGCCGGAGCCCTCCCTCCTCCACCTAACCCCACACTGCTCTTCCCAAGGGCTCCCTCTTCCCAGGCTGCACAGTGGCAGCACTCCAAGACACACTTGCGTTGTCTCTGACCACGTGCTGCTTCACACACTTCCTCCACTTAGAGCCCTTGGCACCCTGCAGCACCCTGAGTCCCTGAATGTCATGTCATGTCTGTCACGTCTATCACGTTCCTCACAGCACCCGGCGCCATACTATCATCTCATAAATGTCCTCTGCTGTCAAAGACACAACAAAAAGATGTCATAGGTCCCCAGGACAGCAACTGTCAGCGAGTGCCACCCCTCCGTGTGAAGAAATGCTGGCGCCCCCAGGAACCAAACAACCCAGGCCCGACAAGCATCGCGCCACCCTCAGCCACGACGGGCATTAGGCACACCGGTGATCTAAGGTCTCTCCTGGGCTCAGGTGCGAATGCAGGCAGAAGGCCAAGCAGGGGGGCTGCTTCTCGCTCTCCCAGTTCTCCTGACTTGGGCCAGACAGCCCGTGGCAGGGAAAGGTGCAGGGGCGCACGCCAAACTTCACACACGTACTGATTTCGAGCTGCCGCTGGATTCGCCCTTTACTGCGTTCGCGGAAGTCCACCTGAGCCTCGTTGTATCTGGTCATCACCTCCACAAACTTCCGGGACAGGACGGAGTGCTGTGGGAACCATCCGAGCACAGTGAGCCCCCAGGAGCGGAAGGCCGGGGAGCCCACACTGCTAAGAGAGCCCGCACCCCTGGCCCCACACGGCCCAGGATGCAGCAGCGCTGGACTTGGAAGCAGAAGACCAGGTATGAGACTCAGCGTTCTGCTTTCCTAACTTCACACCATCAGGAGAGTCTGCTGACCTTTCCAAGGCACGTGTCCAGCATCTGTCTGCCCGCTCTGCTGACCTCAGATGGTAATCCTGAGGCCAAAGCAGAGCCCTGCATCCACACGACTAGCTGCCTTTTTCTGGCGCAAACCTTGGCTTGCTTTCTAAAGCTGCCAGACTCCCTCCCAAATCCAAAACCTGCCAAAATTCTTGAGTTCTTACCCAACCTGACCTCCCCATCTTCCCTTGCTTATAAAGCAATGCATTCGCTCAACAGCCCCTGTGCCTGTGTTCCAATCTTCACCATGATTTCCACTCCTTGCCCACCTCTCCACATCAAGGCCTACTGGCTTCACCTTTGCAAAATCACCAGTATTTGCAGCACGCACATTCAAACTGAAGTCACTGCAAAAGCCCAGCAAGAGACCCACCTGCCTCTCGGCCCTCCCCCACTCTGGTCCAGCTTTCGGGAGGCTCCCAGACTGTCTCCTAACAGACTGCAAGCTGAAGGAAATGCACACAGGCTATCTGGTTCCCCGGACAGGTATTCAAAGATCTCTGGAGTGCAGCAGTACGTTCCTGATAAAAACTCAAGGGCTACGGGGCACCTGGATGGCTCAGTGAATTAAGCCTCTGCCTTTGGCTCAGGTCATGATCTCAGGGTCCTGGGATCGAGCCCTGCATCGGGCTCCCTGCTCAGCAGGAAGCCTGCTTCCCCCTCTCTCTCGCCTGGCTCTCTGCCTACTTGTCATCTCTGTCTATCAAATAAAAAAAACAAAAACAAAAACCTCAATGGCCACGAGCCCACAACTAACTTTTCTCTAACAGGCTGTTCGCTCCATGCCTGCCCCTCACCCCTGCCCCACCCCCATCACTACCACAATTGCTACTAACATAACCACCACTCCTGTCCCCACGCCTCTTAAAGGAACCTCTCTACCCCTGAGCCTGTCCACGTTGCCACTCTTGCCCACCCAAGGCCCAACCCCCTCTGACTGCCCCAAACTCTGCCCAAGCTCTGTGAATACTGAGAGCACCGTGCACATCACTGAGTCTTCCCACCGCTCTCCTGTCGGGTCCTGTGTGACAGGCTCCTCATGCCACTTGAACGTGACTGACAGTTCTCTGAGGACATGGATCATATCTTTGATGACCACCGGAGAGCCTAACTCCAAACTGGACAACTAATGACCGTAATCTTCAGAGAGAAAACCTCCATGCCTTCACAAGGCGAATAATTCTGCAGCTGTGCCTGGGGGGAACCCTCAGAAGTTCTCTAAAGGCCTCCTTAGAGAAGCCCCGGGTGGCAGAGGGGCCACAAGGCCTGGACTCCGGCCCCTCTCCTGCTTCAGCCTGGGCAGCAATCCTTTACTAGTTCTTCCAAGTGAGTCCAAACAAGAACTGTACTTTGGAACAAAAAAAAGTCTCCGCAGCTAAGAACGACAACAACAAAAAAATTAAGATTGGACGAAATGACCAGGGAACGTCTTACCTGGGATTTCCGAATCCGAAGGTCTGCGGACGACCGGACCTCATCTTCCTCGATGTGCCTCTCCATACCTGCGGGGCACAGCAAGCTTACTCCGGCAACATCATCGCCGCTCCCCTCGAAGACGCACAGCTCAGTGCAAGGCTCCCGCACCCCCTCTCACAACCAGCCCGCGGATGTAGACACAACAGGCATCCACCGTCCCGACACACCAGCTCACCAGGGAGCCACAGGCCTCACGTCCCACGCCCTTTACTGGACCAGGTCTTGTCTGACTGTACCTTGGCCCAGCTACCGGCAAGAATCTCTGTCAGCAGGAGGCTCGGGTTTAAATCCTTGCCCTGCCACTCGCTAGCTCTGTGACTCTGGGAAGACCATGCCACCTTAGTGTTCCTGTCCTCTCGTGTGCAGAACGGAGCAAGGACAGCACCTCCCCCACCCAGCAGGCAGTGGATGAGAACACACAGGGCTCTGCACACTCTCCCAGCTACTACTGGAAGCTACCCCTAACCACCTCCCCCTCTGCCCAAGAAAACAGGGACTGTGATTCGTTTGCGGGGAAGAAATGGTAAGTGCCACCTCCACTCCCTGACCAACAGCCTGCATTCCCAAACCAACGGGGCAAAAGTGCAGCTGAACAAAGGGACCTTTCTGGCCCCAGGGGTACCCAGTCTGTGACTGTGGTCTCACTGAACAAAGGTCTAAAATGAAGTGGTGGAGACCTGGCCCCCCAAGAAATGTCTGCAGACTGAATAATAACATGTTCTGCATCTAGACAGCTCCAGCATTTCTGTCCCCAGGGACACAGGCACTGGGAAACGGGACAAGTAAGAGAACACTCAAGGGACTAAGTTAAAGCACCGAGTCACGCAACGACTCAGCAGCCGGCAGCACACTTCGGTTCTGCACTCTCTCGACTGCAGTCCTGCTTCCAGAACAGGCAAACTTTCGGGGGCAGTGCCCAACCCGCAAAGAAAGATGGGACAAGTGTATCATCTGGATGCATTTTGGTCCCCAAAAGCTGGGCCCCGCGGACGTGAGGGGGTGGTGCTGGGGCTGGCTTGTTCCCTTTGCTCCCTTCTTACTCTTCAGTTTGTTCCGGACATTGTTGGCCCTTTTCTTGATCTCGGTCGTGAGCTGCTCTAGGTCATCCTTGGTTTCTGGGCGAACAAAGGCAAGCAGAATCAGTTAGATCAAATGCTTTGTGAGCCTCACCAATCAAGAGGAGGTGGGAGTTTTCTCAGGTTCCCACCCACACCAGTATTTATCCTGGGATGCTCCCAGGCATCTGTCCTTAGAATCACAGACAGCTTATTTAAAAAGGCACTTTTCTAGTCACCCTGGTCCCAGACCTACAGAATTAAAACCCCACAGCTAGAGCCCTACAGGCTGTCTTTTAACAAACTTTCCCAATGCTTATTGCAGCAATGTCCACAACAGCCAAAATATGGAAAGAGCACAGATGTCCACTGATGGATGAATGGATAAAAAAGATGTGGGTGCGCGTGCGCTCATGTGCACACACACATACACACAAACACACAATGGAATATTACTCGCATCAAAAAGAATGAAATCTTGCCATCTGCAACAACACGGATGGATCTAGACAGTATTATGCTAAGCAAAATAAGTGAGTCAGAGAACGACAAATACCATGTGATTTTATTCATACGTGGAATTTCAGAAACAAAACAGATGAGCATAGGGGAGGGGAAGGGAAGGAAAAACAAGATAAAAACAGAGAAAGAGACAAACCATAAGAGACTCTTAACTCTAGGGAACAACCTGAGGGTTGCTGGAGGGGAGGGAAGGAGGGTCCTCGATGTAATGAGCACTGGGTGCTATATGCAACTGATGATCACTGAACTCTACCTGAGCCTAACAATATACTAACTAACTAACTAACTAACTTTAAGTTGAATTAAAAAAAAAAAGCACACAAAATTAAATTATGAGAACCTTGCTTTTAGAGGAAATCATCTGGTTTACTATGATGGCTTCAACTCAAAGGTAAGAGTTTCATGGGATTTTTGAGAAAAGGGATGGCAACTAGATTCAGGCAAATATTTATGACATACCTACTATGTGCATGACGCTACTCTAGGATCTAGGGAGCAAAGTAAGCACTGGCCATGACTATTCATTCAGAAACCATCTTTCAGCCCCTGCTACAAGCTTTGACCTGAGCTAGACACCAAGCCTTCAGAGAGAAGATAGACATCCTGCCTCCAGGGGCTCAGGGTCTACTAAGGGACAAGGGACGAATCAATCTGCTGTTCTAATGTGCAGTGTGGAGTAAGGTGTGAGTTCTGGTCAAGGTGTGCACAGGATGGTGATGATCCAGCACAGCCTGGAGGGATCTGGAAACGCTTCTAAAGACAGATGACAGTAAGACCACGTCTTGATGAAGGAAGGAATATTAACCAGGCAGAAAAGGAGATAAAGAGCGGAGTGTCTGGGAGAAGGGACAACATGTAAAAGATGAGACAAGAACTATTTAGGGAACAGCCCAAGTTCAATCTGGCTAAGGTGTGGGTGACGTGGGGAGGGTGGCAGGAGGAAAAGGTACAGAGGAGGGCAGGCATGTGACCAAGACAATTCCAACACGCTCCACTGAAATGTTCCAGCTTTAACTTTCAGTGCTAGGGAGCCACTGACCAATTCAGAGCAAGATAATACTGTCTGGCTCATTCCTGGTCCTTAAGGAACCTAAAATACAGCCTCAAGCCCCACTCTAAAAATGTGAAAGTTTGCCGAGGTGGCAGCAACAAATGGGAGTCTCGGGATAGGAGGAACAGAAGTGAATGTGACCCATTCTGGAACACTTCATGGAAAAAAGGTGGCCCTGATCTGACAGGATCTGGTTGGGGACAGGGAAAAGCATTTCAGGTGGGGAAACAGCACACGCAAAGGTACCACCAAGGGTGGGAGATGGGGGGCATGAGCAGTCAGCATCACTGCAGTCATGAGAGAGGCTGGATGGGAAGGAGAGGAGAGCAGAGCCACAGGGATTCTGCGGGACTATGAAGACAAGAGCTGGCCGCGCCGGGGGCATGAGCTCAGGCAGGGAAAGGGGAACGGTGAGCACCCAATGTGTCCACAGTGTGGGGCGGCGCACACACTCGCTGCTGCTCACGGGAGGAAGACTGGCTCAGCCCCAGTGCCAAGGGCCGTCGCTGGACGACTCAGCTCTAAGGAAACACTCACTTGGCTCAGGAATCGGTGCAGACAGGATGATACTGTAGAGTTTCTTAGCCTCTTCCACGTGCTCTGAGATCTTGTCAATGTTCTGCCGAGTTTCCTCGATCTAGAATCACAAAGATAATGGCCTTTGTTGGGAGAGGAAGAACACGTCCACAACTGAGACAAAAGCTTAGCAGAGCTCACTGGTGAAAGCTGCCCACCTTCTGGGTTTGTGGGACAGCTAACGAGGACTGAAAAGTCTGCTGCTGCTGGGTAAGCACCCTTTGCATGGCCAGATAAACTAGCGTCCAGAGCAGTCACCGAAAACCCACACGCCCTGCTCCTAGAGAAGAACACATCCGCCCATCTGGGATGGGAGGCTGTGGGTCAGAGACAAGAAGAGCCAGGAAAACCCATGAAGATGAGTCAAAGGACAAGGCCAATGAGCCCCATCAAGCAGACCCGTCAGCCATCCCCAGAATGAGAGCAGGAGAGGGGGAAAAGGGCAAAGAGGAGAAAAGGAAGAAGAAAGAAAGGTAATGAATGGGAGAGAACAAATGTAGAGAGTTAAAACAAAGAAGAGAGAGTGAGAGACTAGGAAGCATGGCCCCCTCAGGAGACGCCGGAGCGTCCCTTGGACACGTGTTCTGCTGGATTTCCCCAGATGATCAGCCTCCAGACACGCCAGCCACAGACCATTTCTGCACCTGTCTAAAGTTCCTGATTATGCATCATAAAATATTTCCAGCATCACAAGACACGGATGCACAAAGCACTGACGCCATGGCTCATGCTGATGCGGGAGCCCAACACAGACCTCAGTGCCCGCCAGGTCTAGCTGCCACACTTCCAGAAGCTCAGGCTTGTCAACACTGTGGCAATTAACCAACAAATTTTGTAAAATACCATCCGGCAGGATCTTACCATCAGGGATACAGTAAAATATAACTGAGTACGCAGTGTCCAGCGTGCCTTTCTTCCAGCAAATAATTCACTTGTGTCTGAAAACCTAGTCAGAGCTTTCCAGATTTAACAGACAACAGGAAAAATAAAACTTGAGTTCTCTAACCCTCAAATGAGCCCTGCTGCCAGTGGAACTGTGGAGTTTGCCTCTCTACAAACACAGTGGTTGTGAAGAACCACAGTCTGAGAGTAGACTCACTTGCTTCAAGATGTAGGATGAACTGTCAATGTAACCGTGTGATCAGAGTACAAATCCAAGTACGAGTTGCTACCCACACATTGTGAAACATGTTAGCAGCTGGCAGAACAAGCCATGGTGATGCATGAGGTCCACGTGAGGAACCTAAAGGTTGAGGACGTCATAGGTCACTCAGTGGGATGACCCTCAAATAGGGATGTTTGGATGCTGGAGCACTCCAGACTCCAACATGCTTTTTGAATGTTTCTTGCATTATTTCTAAGACTTGCATTATTTTGCATTAAATTTTTGGCATTTTTTTTGCATTATTTCTAAGATGCTTTTTGCATTATTTCTAAGACTTGATCTTTTGGCTTCTCCATATTCTTTAACTTCTAGCAGAATCCCGGACCACCCAACACTAACAAGGGTCTGTGTTACCACCTGTGAATGCTGGCAGGTTCTAGAGGTGTGACCCCCTCAGAATCAGGCCCTTGGGTCAACCCAGAAATTGCCACTTTGCCCCTCCCTTCCCTTCTCTCTCACATCAAACACTGGCTCCTCTTACAACTCATCAAAGGTCATTGCATCACACCACGTTCCATTTCTGTCATGGGACTGTCTTGCTGAAGTAATTCCACCCTACCGCATAGGACTGAGGGAAAAGGCTGTCTAGAATAAAATGCACAAACCACTTCAAAAAGGGTTTCGCACATCCTAACACAACATAAGGCCTCAGATTTTGCATGTTCAACAGATTGGATGTCTTAAAATACATATTCTGGAATATTATTTCATAAAGCAAAGAACATCCTGATCTGAACTTTGGTCAGTGGTAGAAAGATGAGATAGGAAGCTAGCTGTTAGCTGCTGGGCCTCAAGTCCATTCTCCCTCCAGACACCCGGAGACGGCAGGCAGATAGCCTATCGGACCTCGTGGATGGGAGAGCCGAGCCCTGGGAGCTGCACCCTCAGCTTGCCTGTGGGACTTCCCAGCCCAGGGAGCTTGGGTGCCCACTCCCACCTCCTCCACCCTCCACCCAGTGTGGGCTGGCTGCCCTCTCTCCTCTGTCCTCATCAACCCTCATCAACTTGGAGGCATCTCAGGGATTCTGATTTAGTAATCCAGTAACTGTCAATTCACCAAACAATCACAGAGCCCATCTAGACCTTCAGGAGGGGCAACTGGCCGATCACAAAGGTTCCTTTTTTTGAACTCTGTGTCTCTGTTTTTTCTTGGAAGTGCTGGTTTTCCTCCAAGGTGACTTTCTGGGTATTTCACGGTGGCAGCTACACGCAACTTATTTCCTTTAGTGCATTTGCCAGATAACCGAAGCCTCACTGGGGGGTGGGGGAGCGAACCTGGTATGAAGCCTACAAGGCTGAATCCGAAAGCCCAAGGGCTGTTTGTCTTTGTTGGGGGCTGTTCCCGTGTCCTGTCATCACCTTATACAAGAACATATTTAGGAACTGAACTGATTGAACAAACATGCATGTCAGAGACAAGTGGACACTTCTGTGAGCTCACCCTCACTAGCCCCTTTTTGTAGCCTGAGAATACTGCAGCTCACAGGACGGGGCTCCCTCTGGGCCATGCTGCAGAAAGAGGCGAAACCGGGCATCTGTTAGACCCCAAACCCTGTCTCCTGAACCAGGTATAAAGGTGCAAGAACCACCGATGGGAGGCTCCTCTCTCTTCTCTCCCTCGTCCCTGTGTATTCAGCCAGTGTCACATTAATGCTCATGTTCCACTCCCTGTCTCATGAGACGGGTTCAGTTGCCATTTGCCGGGATCATGTGCCTTATCGCTTCCTTCTCCTACAGAGAGCTTTAAGCACCAAGAGTCCTCAAGAATCACTGCTGATGGAGGGAACCCATCTAAAAGTCATAATTTTTTTAACCATCATGCTAAATTTGCAGCCAGTACATCCTCAGTGCCTGCTGATTGTATGTTACTTTTCAAAATGTATTTTTTGGGGCACCTGGTGGCTTCGTTCAGCATCTGACTCTTGATTTCAGCTCATGAACATAAGGTCATGAAATTGGGCCCCATGTCAGCCTCTGCACTCAGTGGGGAGTCTGCTTAAAGATTCTCTCCCTCTGCCCCTCCTCTCTTTCTCTCTCTCAAATATATCTTTAAAATAATTTTTAAAAATGTATTTTTCAATGACTTGTCTGTAATGTGGCCATTCAGATAGTACAGTTCAGAAAATGTTAAGAATCAAACAGGCCAGGCTCAAGTTTCAGCTCATGTCCCAGCAGGTCTATGACCTTGAACAATCCACTCCCACCACCCCCCCACACACACACACCCAGCCCTGTTCTCTTCTCTGTGAAACGAGGATTTTCCTACTTCCCACTTCCTAGAGTTTCTGTGGGGATAAGATGAGATAATGCATGTCAAAGGCTTAACGAGAAGTACACGCTCATGAAGTGAACCGAAATGATGAGAAATCCAGAACAGCCAGAAATTACTGCCCGTTTATTACATGCCAGGCGCTATGGCTGCCTTCACAAGCACCTCCCAGCAATCCCCAGAGTTAACAAAATGCACTGTGATGTTGTCAGCAGCCACCCCAGGAAATCAAGTAGGGCAGCAAGTCAATCACTCTCCACGTTGGGTGTTGCCTCAGGGAACCAATTATGATTACCAGATTATACTAATCACCACCGTCTAACTAAAAGGAGGGAGTTATTTTCAAGGCATGGATGGCCTCCTCCTTCTGGACCTCAGGAGACAGTGGAATCTAATTAGATAATGGGAAGCAGAGAAAGTCCTTACTTTGGAGAAGTGGCGTGTTGCCGTGAGGGAGGGTGGAAGGCTTTGTCCATTGTACTTAAGGATGAGTTTCTGCCTCCCCTAAGCTCACACATACTCTGTATCCCTAGTTAGACATTAATTAATTCCCGCATATTTATTATGTGCCACCCCGTTACGGTGACAAAGTAATGGGATTGTAAGGGTCACAGTTCATACCCTTGACTAGTCCTCAGAACTAGGAGAATCCAAAACAGTTCCTGTATTATAAGTTCTCAGTCAAGTCCTCTTTGATTTGTTTGCTTCCTGGCTTTGGAAAGGAGACAGACAGACTAGAAGGAACAGAGAGGTCTCAGCCCAAACAACAGAAGTCAAGTCTGTCCGGGGTTTTATCAAGACTCGTGATAACCAATGGAACTCCCCTTTCACGAACAAAAAGAAATGAGCAGTCTCTGAGTCATTCTGACCGATGAAAACTAGTACTCTTAGATAATAATCTCAAATCAATTAAGTACGTTCTGGTTTTGCATCACTCAAAATTTGGTCAGGAAAGCAAAAATCTATCTAGTTATTTTAGCCGAAATAACAGAATGCAGCGATTCTTTCCCCCAGGATGGAAGGGCCAAGAGGCCGAACAGAGGACGGTGAGGCACGCTGGAAATCACCAACAGCAGGGTCACCAGAGCCCAAGGCCAGGGCCCTCTGATGGGAGCCAGAGCATGCTGGAGCTGCCCAGCAGAACGGGCACCACTGGAGGCAGGCTCTACCCAGCAACAATTGAGGCCACAGAGGAGGCATGTCTGGGGAGGAAAACCACGGCCCCTTCCCTCCTCCTTGAGTCTTCTGTCAGTGCGTCCCCTAGGGCAGACACACCAAAGCCAGCAGGCAAGGGAACCTGGGAAATGAGCGCCCTTCAGTACGGAGCAGAGCCCAGGAAGGGCAGGGGACGGACCGGAGAGCAAACAGGCACGTGACGGGCGAGGGCTTCACACTGCCCAGCTCACTGATTCTCCCAAATATTCCACCTGTAGAAGAAACTAAAGAGTCCTTAACCTGCCAGATTTGACTCAATCCCGAGGTTTCCATGTTACATTCATTCTGAGGTTCTTAGTTTTAATGAAAGTCAAGCCTCTGCAGAAATGCCTCTGCCTCCAGTTCCTCTAAGCAGACATCGCTCCACCTTGTGAGACGCCCCAGCCCCCGGCACACACGCCCTGCACTCTCACCTGTCCCAGCCCCGACGCACGACCTGACCTCCTCCTGCTTGCACTACCTCACAGCCACCACTGGCCAAGCATGGGCGTGACGCAGTGTAAGTCTGTTGACTGAGTAAATAAGTGAATGCAAGTAACTCCAGGAGACAAGCAACCTTCATAGACCACTGGAACTGCCAAACAGTCTCACAGACTTTTTTTAAAAACACTTCCTCTGGGGCGACTGGGGGGCTTGGTCAGTTAAGCAGCTGCCTTCGGCTCAGGTCATGATCCCAGGGTCCTGGGATTGAGTCCCACATCGGGCTCCGTGCTTGGCAGGGAGTCTGCTTCTCCCTTTCCCTCTGCCTGCTGATCTGCCTACTTGTGCTCTCTCTCTTTGTCAAATAAATAAATAAAATCTTTAAAAAAAAAACAAACCAAAAACTTTAGAATACCATTTTTTGAAACGTCATTGTTCACCCCTGTTAATAGAAGTTATACGTCGGGGCACCTGGGTGGCTCAGTGGGTTAAGCCTCTGCCTTCAGCTCAGGTCATGATCTCAGGGTCCTGGGATCGAGCCCCGCATCAAGCTCTCTTCTCAGCAGGGAGCCTGCTGCCCTCTCTCTCTGCCTGCCTCTGTGTCTACTTGTGATTTCTCTCTCTCTGTCAAATAAATAAATAAAATCTTCAAAAAAAAAAAAAAAAAGTTATGCGTCAGAAAGCCTTCTGTGAAAAAACTAAATGCTCAGATAAACAAGTTAAACAGTTTTCTTTATTACAGGACATCTCAGAGCCTTTAGTAAGTTCATGTACATTTTAATTCCCCATGGGAGGAAAAGAGTACCAAGCATTTTCAAACATATTTGCTCACCACCCCTGATGAGCACTTTGATGCACCAAATAGCCATCCCTGCCCCTGCCCTTTCTTTTTTGTTTTGTTTTTTGTTTTTTTATTTTATTGTTTTTTAAGATTTTATTTATTTTATTTTTTTATTTCTTTTCAGCATAACAGTATTGTTTTTGCACCACACCCAGTGCTCCATGCAATACGTGCCCTCCTTAATACCCACCACCTGGCTCCCCCAACCTCCCAAACCCCGCCCCTTCAAAACCCTCAGGTTGTATTTCAGAGTCCATAGTCTCTCATGGTTCACCTCCCCTTCCAATTTCCCTCAACTCCCTTCTCCTCTCCATCTTCCCTTGTCCTCCATGTTATTTGTTATG
The DNA here is from genome assembly GCF_963455335.1 of Martes martes. NCBI lineage: Eukaryota > Metazoa > Chordata > Mammalia > Carnivora > Mustelidae > Martes > Martes martes. Next base: position 11,267,715 of record NC_137898.1, read on the forward strand.
CTCCACAAATAAGTGAAACCATATAACTGACTCTCTCTGCTTGACTTATTTCACTCAGCATAATCTCTTCCAGTCCTCTCCATGTTGCTACAAAAGCTGGGTATTCATCCTTTCTGATGGAGACATAATACTCCATAGTGTATATGGACGACATCTTCCTTATCCATTCGTCCGTTGAAGGGCATCTTGGTTCTTTCCACAGTTTGGCGACTGTGGCCATTGCTGCTATGAACATTGGGGTACAGATGGCTCTTCTTTTCACTCCATCTGTATCTTTGGGGTAAATACCCAGTAGTGCAATGGCAGGGTCATAGGGAAGCTCTATTTTTAATTTCTTGAGGAATCTCCACACTGTTCTCCAAAGTGCTTGCACCAGTTTGCATTCCCACCAACAGTGTAAGAGGGTTCCCCTTTCTCCACATCCTCTCCAACACACGTTGTTTCCTGTCTTGCTAATTTTGGCCATTCTAACTGGTGTAAGGTGGTATCTCAATGTGGTTTTAATTTGAATCTCCCTAATGGCTAGTGATGATGAACATTTTTTCATGCATCTGATAGCCATTTGTATGTCTTCATTGGCCCCGGCCCTTTCTTGTGAACAGAACTCTGATTCAGCCTGGGCCGCGATGTTGTTAGCCCCAGGAGATGATGAGTCAGGATCAGTTCTACGTCAATCCCTGGGGCCCCTCCCAGCTCAGTGGCTATGACCACGTGATCCCCTGCGGGTCAGTGGGCCCCAAGGGGAAGTCAACTTAGAGGATCTGGGTGGTTTTCTCACCTCATAAAAGGATCCAGGGACTGCTATGGCTTCCCCATTTCTGACTTCTTGCGATATTGGTACACAGTGGTGTCGTGTCATATGGAGCTGTGGCTCTGGAAGTTTTAAAATGAGGCACCGGTTCTTTAATGGTCCTCCCACTAAGAGGAGGTATCTAAGCACCGCTCTCGTGAACCTGGCAGGCCTGTGACTGCTCTGACATCCGAGCACAGAAGTGATGTGCCATAGGACCTCCAGAGCTGGAACCCTGCGTTGTAGCCCGGAGCCTCCGTGTGACAGGGAGGAGACCCTGAGGATGCTGAGTTGGCCGGGCTAAGAAACCCACGCCGCAGAGACAGGTCAGGCAGAGGCGCTCCGACGGAGGGTGTCTACAGAGATTTCCCTTGAGTCAGCAGACATTTGAATAAAGAAGTCGCTGTAAGTTCCAGCACCCAGCTGTTCTAGTCTTCCCAACTAAGTCCCTGGAAATCATGGCGCAAAAGTCACCCACCTCCGCTGTGCCCAGTGCCTGAATTCCTAATCCACAGACTCTGTCGGCACGATAAAATGGTTGTTTTGACACCCTAAATACTGGGGTGATTTGTCATATGGCAAAAGGGAATCAGAACAGACTATTTCCCAGTCCCAAGGGAAAAGCCAAGAAGATCACAGACATGTTGACCTAGATCCCCACCACCTCCAACCCACCGCACCAACCTCAACGCAGACGTCTTCACGTGGGAACTGATTACGCACCTTTACTGCTTAAGCCACAGTTACTCAAAAGCACCCCGGCTGGAATGCCGTGGGATGACCCCTAGATGGCCCCAGACCCGGGTCACAGTCCTCATCGTCCTTCCCACAGGCTGCTGCACCAGCCAGCCGGCTAGTCCTTCCACCGCTGGCCTTGCCCCGCTCCACGAACTTCCACGAGAACAATTTTCCTGAAACACAGTCTGTGCCCAGCATTTCCTTGCTTAACACCTTCAAAGGCTCCCCTGTCACTCTGAAGCGGTTCATAACCGCAGAAGCAGAAGACTCATCTGGACGGACTTCCCAAAGACCTGAAAGTCTAAGCCATTCCAGGCCCCCTGAACGGGGGCACGTGGACCGGCGGAAAGTTCCCCAGGTGACTCTGAGGGGCAGGTCGAGTTAAGAACCACCGGGGCCTTCCCTCACCTTCCTCTCTCCCCTGCTGTGCTCCCCCAGGGCGTGATGTTTCTATCTCCCTGACTCACCAGATAAAGGGACACCAGAGGGCAAAGGACCCTGTCACACAGAACGTTGTTAAGTCCCAGCCCTTAACGCGCTGTGTGAGAGACATAAGCCTGTGTGTATTCTCAAGGGACGAACGGATACAGAGTAACCCCCTGATGCTTCTGCCTTCAAGGGCAGGTCCGCTTCCTCTGAAAATGTGTTCTCTCTGCCAAATGAGCAAACAGAGCAAAGAAAATACAGACAGGCACAAATCAGACACTAATCGGAGGTTTATCATTTACCCGCCCCTGGCGTAATCATCCAAGGCCTGGGGACCCAAGGGCCAATTCTTTTCTGTAATGGCTGAGAAGCTGGAGAACCCATTTGCGTTTTACGGTGCAGCGCACACTCTGAAAACGTCCCGTCCCATGACTTCACCTGCACCTTGCACCCGCCCCTCTGACCTGGTTGTGATTCACACACTCAGTCCTCGACAAACAGCCGCGGGGACCTGCTTGCTGGAACAAGTCCAGAAAGCAAGGCATATCGCAGGAGTGCCTTCCCAAGCCATCTGTTTGGCTCTATTCCCGCAGGATGCACTCAGTGTGTCCCCAGACACATGCAGGGGCCCCCTCCTCGTGTCCAAACCCCCATTACCTGGCACGTACTTTATCCCACTTTCAAGGCTATTTCTAGTCCACATTCCCAAACACATCAGGAACGGAAGAGCGAGAACAGCTCAAACAGATGGAGACATACTGTATGTCAGCGGCTGTGCTCGGTACATCTACACATGTTCTCCGTTTACATTTATAATATCCAGCAGGTAACACCACTAGTGCTGCTTTAGAGGAAGCTGGGGTTTAGGGTAGTGAAACAAATCTTCCAAAGTCATGCCGCTGGTCAGGGCGGTGCTGAGATCTGGACCAGGACCCATGGGCACCAGAGCCTATGTGGCCTCTTTCCACGGTCTGTGGCCACCCTCACCCCCTCCCCCACCTCTGCCCCACTGCAGCATGATCCTCCCCGGGCCCCGTCAGATGGAAAGCAGGGGAGTGACATTTACCTAAGCCCAAACAAGCCATTTTCTGAGGATCAGCTCCTTTACTCCCCAACAAATCTGCAAGGTGACTGTGCTGCTCCCCATTTCACAGACCAGCTCACAGAGACTAAGGGAAGTCAAGAAACATGTCCAAGATCACACAGTTAGTAGCAGATAAAGAACTTAACTCCAAAGATGACTCTCTTTCCACCCCACCGTGTAGTCCCCTTCCCCACCCTAAATATGACAGGGTTTGGGTTTGTTTTTTGTTTTGTCCTTCTCCTAAATGACAGAAAAGCATCTGGTAAGAAGAAAGCAAAAAAGAAAAGCAAGTCTTGAGGTCTTGTTAAGGTTCCAAAAATCACTCTGATCCAGGCAGCACTTTTCTGTTCAGAGAACCCTTGCCGGATGTGTGATACTCACGTTATCCCCATAACGACCTTGAAAGGTACGTACCGACATTCCCAATATCCAGAGCAGGAATTAGAGGCCAAGGGTGTTAAGTGACTGGACAAAATCAACTGCTAAGAAATGCTTGAGGATGAACTGAGACCATGTTGGGGAGGCTCACCATCTTCCAACCTCGCATGGGACCCTGCCCTCTGGGGACCCTCGTGCTGGCTTACAGGGGCAAAGCACTGTTTCTGGCAAAGCTAGATGTTCTCTAAGATCTCTGCTTCTCCAAGGCAAGATCAGAACAAGCTACAGTGCCTACGGGGGTCCTCCCCACCCCTGAAAAGACGTGTTCCTGCCACAATCCACATCTGGAACAGCACTGGACTCACAAAACTCAAGTGTTTTGGGGTCTCACGGCGACTCCTCCACCAGAAGGACAGACCCACCCGGGGAGAGGGCAAGGAACTGTAGGCGTTCACAGCCAACTTCCCCATCAGGCCAGCACACGCCGCAGCTGGCTCCTACCCGCTAACGACTCCCACGACTCCCACGGACGACCTGCCGTGAACCGCCACGCTATTTAGACAAGAGCTAGAGGGCGACTTCCCACAACGCCGAGCTAGAGACGGGAGGTGCCCACATTCTTCCTGCGGAAAGAATGTAGCGCTCCTTGTCTTCTTTCCCAAAAAATAAAAAGCCTAAAATTAAAAAAAAAAAACAAAAAAACAGAGTATGATGGCAGAAACTTCATGATGGAACTTCTCGTGCTTTTGGGTTTTGTTTGTTTGTTTTGTTTTTATTTATTTGACAGATAGAGATCACAAGTAGTCAGAGAGGCAGGCAGAGAGAGAGGAGAAAGCAGGCTCCCTGCTGAGCAGAGAGCCCAATGTGGGGCTCGATCCCAGGACCCTAAGATCATGACCTGAGCCGAAAGCAGAGGCTTTAAGCCACTGAGCCACCCAGGTGCCCCTCATGCTTTTGTTCTGAAGGATTATCCGTCAGGCACATACAGGTCAGGTGCTACACTGAATGCCTTACAAACATTATTCCAGGATATCTTCCTAATAACCCCACGGAGGATTATAGTGTCAATCCAGATACGGAAACCACGCGTGGGAAGGAACCACCGCAGGTCAGCAGCAGGGCTGAGATGTGAACCCATGACGCTCTACTCCACCGCTCACCATCAAACAGCGGTGTTCCCCACGAGGACCTTCGAGATCAAAGATTATGTGGATCTACAGATGGGGGCGAACCATCTTTGCCCCTGCTGAACTTCCAAAAACATAAACTGCTCGTTTCTTAAGTGTTACAGTTATCACTAGACTTAAGTCAAAGGGCCTGAGTTTTTGGAAACAACAAATCGGATCTATCTGAATCACGGACCAAAAAATGTAGTATTTTTTTCTTCTACACTCTTGACTGTGACCTCCATGGTTGATCCTGTATTGAAATCACAAAATTCAGGCAAGAAAGGGTATCATGAAAATGGAGTCATGTAGCATAAGACCTTAAAAACATGTCTTTACATATAATTTAACCCTCTGCTGACTCTCTCAGTAAGATTAAAGATGCAGCCCCTCCCAAGTATGTATGGAAGAGAATCTCCGGGCAACTGCTTGACCTGGCCGCCCCCACCCCAGAAAAAGACTGACCGTCCTTCGCTACGGTTGAAAGAGCCCAGTTTCCTTATGTACATTCAGGACGGTCTCCTACCTCCGCAAAGAACTCATCCATGAAAGCCGTGTTGTCAATGGCAATCTCGACCTCGTCCGCATCATCATCCTGTGTGAGCTGCTTCTGTGGGAGACAGAAAGGAGCAGAGTGAGGCTCAGGACCCTAGACGGGGCTAAGGGCACCAAATCCTGACCCGGCGCTACGCCCATACTAAGCATTATACATATATGATCTCCCTTAAAACTCAGAACAGCTCTGTGAGGCATCAAACTCCAACCTCACACTGTCTGCACTTTAACCCCAGCTGCACCGCTTACTGACTTTTGGCAGGGGGGTGGGGGAGAAAGGGAGGGATGGGTAAGCTACCGACCTCACTGTGCCTCGGCTTCCTTATCTGTAAAATGCGGACAATGCACTAAAGGGGAGGGATGGTTAAGAAATAAGACAATGAAGCTAAAACAGGTTTTCATTGTGCCTGGCATACTGTAAGTACTCAATAAATGCCAGGTTTTATTGTTGTTACTGTTGTTGTTGGAGGTGGTTGGGGTAGTAGTAGGGGTAGTACTATGACTCAACCCAGTTGGAGAACCTAAGACAGGTTGCATAACTTGGCCACAGTCACACAGCTAAAATGTGGAGACAGATTTTAGCCTGTCTCTTGGATTTGGACCCTATGTTCCCAGCCCCTTCCCCACAGTGTTCAAATGCATGTCTGCCCTACCGGAGATCTCTATTAGAACAGTTTCTAGCCTCAGTTCCTCCAGAGCACTCGCTTCTGATCCTCACAGTAGGAGCCAAGATTTTCCTGTTTTCATAAACCACCTATTGCAAAAAACCCAGCACTGTGTGGTGTTCCCTGTCAGAACGCATGTTTATAAGGAAAAGGAAGCTCTCCCCTCAGCCCCCGGCAACCCCTGGGGACCCCAGCGTTCTTGATCTCATTCCACTTCCTCTGCAAAATCACAAAACGGCTATCTAAAGGAACTGCTTCCACTCCCCCTCAGCATCCAGGGCCTCAGCTGTTTCTACGTTCTCCCCAGCGCCACACGACACACTGACCGCTTCTAAGCACAGAGGGAAAACGGGTTCTTGGCGGTAGAAGTGGGGAGCAGCAATTCCCCTACACCTGCTTCTCCACGACCTCCAGGGGGCTTTCTAAACCAAGACGTGTCACCCAGACACTCTGAACCCACCAGGGGCCTCTCTTCTCTACCTGCTACCAACCTCCCCCCAACACACACACACCCCCCCCAACCCCACCTTCAAAAGATGATGGAACTACTGGGAATTCCCATTGAAATCTGAGACTCTCCAGACACCTGGGGAGTCTGTTCTGACCCGCTGGCTCCCCTATCATGCCATTCTCTGGCTTGTCTGGAACCATCAACAACCCAAACTTGACAGCCACATTCCAAGAAACTGAATTCGAGGGCAGTGCTACAACCCCTGAAATCGACTTCCTAAAAAGTCATTCCTTCTGTCCATCTCCTCCAGGACTGAAAGTCCCATTGCCTAAAAAAGCACACAGGACCCATTAAGGGCTGGCCCCACCCACACTCCACCCTCGAGGATGAACTCTCTGGACCAGGCACTGGCAACTCCTGGCTGTTCCCAGACACACCATTCTTTCATTTGCTCAAATGTCACACAAGGACCAGCTGGAAAAACTGTACTGAGCCTTTAAAAGTCAATCTCAAGACCAACTTCTCTGTGTGCCTTCCCTGACACTTCCCCGCTAAGGTCTCAACGCACTCAGCACAGCCTACTGTTAATTATTCCTTCACTTATCAATCTTCATCTCCTCCCCACCCTGGCTGTAAACCCCGAGGGCCAGGGTTGCCTCATCTACTGTAACAGACACTCTGAGTGTCCCTGCCTGCCCAGAACTCCTTCCTCTGTGCAGAGGACCTTCCCAGAACTGTGTGGGGAAGGTAAAGGGGATCCACCTGGACCCCGGCTCCCTGAGGGATCTGAACAGCACAGTGAACAGGGCTGAGTCGGCCAGCGGCAGCGCCCAACAGAGACACCTGCTGGTTTTGCAGTCCCCCTTGCCTCTACCCTTCCGAAGCTGCACCTCGGCTTCCGGCATGTTCCACAGAGGTTCCCAGCACTCCTCCAATGAGCTGAAGGGTACTCTTCTAATATTTTGAAAACTCCGTTTTGGAGGAACTGGCTCTTGTCATTCATTCAGGTGTATACTGAGCACTGACCAGGGGCCAGATATGTAAGGAAATGGAATCAGTTTCAGCCCAGTGATAGACTAGCCTCTGCAGAGATGCAGCCTGCACTCAGCCAGCAGTTTCTTTTTGTTTGTTTGTTTGTTTATTAACATATAATGCATTATTTGTTTCGGGGTTAGCCAGCAGTTTCTAAAGTGGAGACAGAGCACTTCCTTTATCAACTATCATCAGTACGTGGGCCTCTTGGCAGCCTCCAGGGAGAGCTCCGTGTCCCGGGGAGGATCTCTGTGACCCTCACTGGAAAACAGGGGCCCAGTCTTCCTCGGGGAAGGTGAGTTAACAAGTGTTTGCTGAGTTTCCTCTCTACAGACGTCATGGAAGTAGGATGAGGCTACCTTCCTGGGATGGACGGAGGGAAGTTTCTTGAAGCTGGGAACAACTGTGTCCTGGAGCATAGAAGGCTGGCAACTGCGGTCCATCGTGACATAAATCTCTGAGGCCCCTGGAATTTGCACAGACCTTCCCCCCATCCAAGACATCACTTCTTGGCTTGGAGAAGGCCCGGGGGTGGGGGGGGGGGGCCACAGACCACTCCATCTCCAGTGAGAGAATGTGTGAGCCAGGAAAAGAGAAGACTTTGGAAACTCACAACCTGGGTCTAAAACATGTTGTTAACCACTTGCTCGCCGTGAGACCCCAATCAAGTCTCCTACTGCTCTGAGGTTCTTACCTGTAAGTGGTAATAACACTACACACCTTACAACATTGATGAGCACTGGAAAACAGCACATCTGGAAGGTCTCCAGCACAACACTGGGCACACACCAGTTTCCCTATCACCTTGCCGTACAGACATGTTGTCTAAAAGAGTGAGCTCTCAAAAAAATAAAATAAAATAAGAGTGAGCTCTCCTCCTTCAAGGAAGTCCTCACACTAACGGCTAGGACAGTAAGGTCGGCTCCAGGGTGTCTGGACGATGTGGGATCCAAGGCTCACATCGGCGCAGACTGGTCGCCGAGCCTTACATGACTGGTTTAGCATCTCTGAGCCTCAGTTTCCTTACTACAAACAAAACAGGAATAATAGGGTCTCCCAATGCTTCTGTGAGAATTCAATAATATTTTAAAGTTCCTTAGGCAATGGACAGCACATAGTTACAACTCAAAAATGCCGCCGTATAAAAGATCTGGCCAGCTTCTCTACAGCTGCAACCTGGATTTAAGTATCTTTAAATGGGAAAGGGGAAAAAAAAAAAAAAAGACACATGACTCTTAGAACTGAATGCAACCTTACAGATTCTATCATCAAATTCTCTCACTTAGAGATGGGCAAATCAAGGCCCGCAGCCAAACACCGAGTTATGGACACAGCCAGGAACAGAGCTCGGGTTTCTTGATTCCCATCTTCCCATGCAGAGTCTTTTCCACCGGGCTGTGCCACTTCCAAAAATGTAACATAGCAACATCAATGACAACAGTACAGCTTGAGTCCAGTCGGAGAATCCAAGCAAGAGTCTGTCATCACAGGTTATCCAGAGTCGTGGGACATGGGGACTCCCACCCGGCTTCTGCACTGGGAGATCTAACTGGTCCCAAGGAGACCCCTTGTCCCTTCTGAAATAGCCAAGGCTCTCTGGACGGAGGCCTCGGGGACCCCAAGGGCAGGGAAAGCACGCAGCACCCTTTCTCTTCGGCCCACAAGACTGAGCACAGCCAAGAAAAGAACTTCACCATCTTTATCAAAGAATCAAGGCGTGTGGTAACAGGAACATTGCAGGAACTGCAACACGGGGCCACAGCAGAAACTCTGAGAACCATAAGCTCCGCCACTTCCTTCCCCTCCCATAGGCACAGCCTCCTGCTGCCCGCCCCCCCCGCCCCCCTCCTCCCACCTCAGGAGATGGGAGATCTACCAGGGGGCAACGCTGGGTCTGTCGCCCACCCCTGCCTCCCAAACGTGCCCCAGTCCCATGAAGGAGCCATGACCACAACCTCCTCTGCCGAGTGGGGAGAGTTCAGGGCCCCAGGGCACAACGTGCAGGGGCCAAAGCCCTAATTCCCCTCCCTCCACACTAACCGCCTTCTCTGTTAACCTCAGTCCACTGGACTTGGGTCCCCCTCGTTAGCTTCTTTAATAAAAACACTGGCCACCCATAGAACCCCTGGCCACGACCCCCTAGCTGCTTCACATTCATCATGTCAGCGAGCCCCGTCTATGTTTTATAGTTGAGGACCTACAAGTCATGGACGTTCTAAGTTCCCCGGGGTCTCCCAGCCGCTAATCTGCAGCGTCTAGGCTCGCACCTGGGTTGTCTGTCTTGCGCCCTTGTTATTCCCGTGCACCTTCCCAAAGCGGCCTATCGCCCAGAGCAACCAGCAGCCACAGCGAGCAGCAGCCCAGCTGGGCACTTGTCTCATTAAGCCTGGGTTTTCTCACCAAGTAAGGAGCTTAGCTCTCCAGCCCGGCTTTGTGGAACCCCAGGACATTCGAGATGTGCCTCCCAAACCGCCCAGGGAAGCCAGGGAGGGGGAGTCACGCAGGCAGGCCCTTCCCTACTCTGAAATCTGCACACCTTCCCTTTTATCTGCTTTATACCCCAGGGCTGAATATAACATTGCATTTGAAGAGTCCTGTTGTCAAAAAAAGAAAGGAAGAAAAAAGGAAGCGGACAAGCAAACCAGCAAGCTTAGCTAGCCAGGAAACCACAGGCTTCGACAAATAGATACCCTCTGGAGAACAGAGATAGAGAAAGAAAGCCCCTCACTCCTTTCCGGGTACAAGCTTCCAGTTGTAAAATAAATAAGCCACGGGGATGAAAGGTATGGCACAGGGATTATGGTCGATACTGTCATAACGTTGTATGGGGACAGAGGGTAATTACACTTACTGTGGTGAGTTCTGCGTAACACAGAGAGTTGTCAAATCACTGTGTTCTACGCCTGAAACTAAAATAACATCATATTTTGACAGTACTTTAATCAAAAATGAAAGAAAGAAAAAAACCAATACGGCTGCAATGTAAGTTTAAATCATCAGCCATTCCTCAAGGATCATACACATCAGAGCAGCAAGACAGACAGAGGGGAGGGACAAAGAAAGAAACAGGGAGCCTCCCAAATGAAGAGGTCCCCGATTCCCGCCTTGTCACAGCTGCCAGGCCTCCGGAAGACAAGAGGGTCCCAGGACATGCCAGAACGCCAGGGAGTTTCAGGAATGTTTCGGGGTGAGGGAAATACTCAGAGGGGAAGGCGCTAGCAGTCTGGACTAGGAAGGGACATCCGGTCCTTAACATCCCCCCGTGGGTATTAAAGGATTGCGGCTGGAGTGGGGCAGGGCTCTCCTGGCTCAAACAGGTGAACACAAATTTGTACACTTCCTCCTCCACATGTGGGAACAGCTCTTTGCTTGGGAGCTACACACTCCTCTTCATAAACCCGGATTCTCCCCCGGTTAAATTCAAAGAGACGATGGCATGTGACTTTCCCTGTCCTTGCTGCCCCCTCCCCCATCCGCCTCCCTCTGGAATGAGGGTCTGTGGATTCCCAGAGACAGAGCACCCATGACAAGGATTCTAAGCGTGCACGCACGCCCACAACACACGGCCCAACGTCTGGTTTTTCCAGTCCCTCTTCTTCAATTAAAAGAGCCAGAAATTCCGAGGAAGCATGTCAGCTCTCAAGAGGTACTCGGTGCTCGTGTTCCCCACTTACGGCGGCCGACGGCCCTTCTCCAACACCCATTTTTCCCTCCCAGCCTGTTTCCTCTTCCAGTGAAAGCCTCCAGGGGGTCACTTCCCCTTCTGACCGAAGCCTGTCAGAGGAATCAAGAGGAAATCAACAGTGAACAACATCCTTGTGAGCCTTGAACTTTTACTTTCAAGATGTCTTCCGGATGAGTAACTTGAGGCCCACACTGGCCCTGTCTGGAAGATGAAGAACTGAGGAACCAGCCCGGGGCCAGGCTGGCCAACAAGGCCAGTGAGTCCGTGGACAACCGAACAGGCCCCGAAGTCCCTGATGGCCCCACGCCACAGGTTCTGCCTCAACAACACTACTTCTTGTAGTCGGTGTGCATTTTGTCACTGACACTCTTGTGGTTCCAAATATATCACATCGCTCTCACGTCAGCCCTCGGAGGGACAAGTATTATTCTCTCCACTGACAGACGAAGCCACCTCTCGAGCAGGCAGTTAAATACCGTGTCCATAGGGTTCCGGCCAGTAAGGGGCAGCAGGAAGGCTTGCAAGCAGGTCCACGGGGACCAGGGCCCTGGTCCCTGCCCTCCGCACTCCACCTGCACATGTCCTTCCCACTCCAGCTCCTGACACACCCTCGCTGACTTCAGGGGATGCTGTGAACTGGATTAATCTATACGGATGAATGAAAAAGTTACCAGAACAGGGGCGCCTGGGTGGCTCCTATTAGGAGTTAGGCAACAGGTTCCTGGTTTCGGATCACGTCATGATCTCAGGGTCGTAAGATCAAGCCTCACATGGGGCTCCACACTTAGCACAGAGTCTGCTTGGGACTCTCTCTCTCCCTCTCCCCCTACCCCCAAAATAAATAATTTTTTAAAAATTTATCTATGCATGTAAATCCTATGAATCTTACGCACCTATACAAAGACACACAGATACATCTGACATCCCAGGTTGAGAACCCAGCTCTGCAGCTCAGCCGCTGCGTGATCTTAAACAAGTCACTGAACCTCTCTGTGGTGGGGTTCCCTCCTTTGCAACATGAAGAATCTGCTCACGGAACTGCTGTGAGGATTAAATGAGTTAATACATGTAATGTTGAGAGCTGTGCTGTGTACACATTAAATGCCCAAGACCATGCCACCTAAGCAGAGAACCGGGCCTGTGTCCCCTGAACAGAGTTTCTACCAAAGGTGCGATTCTAATACCAATTCTCAGGTGGAGACAGCAGGTCCCTCAGCCGGAACTGAAACCTCCTTCATTTATTTGCATGAAGTCCTTTTTCTGGAATATGCATTTAAAGAAATAAAGCTGTCTCTGAATTTGCTTCTGCCAACTTCTAGCAAATTTTGATATCTACTACTCTTATTATCACTCTAAACATTTTGTCATTTCCTTTTTGGTTTCTTCTTAATCCTAGAGTTATTTAGAAAGATGTTTTACATTTCTAAAGCAGGTAAGCCCCCCCCCAGGGGGGAGGGGATGATTACTGTATTGTTAATTTTATTATGTCATCATCAGGGAACAGGGCCTAAAGGATTTCATATTCTGTGCAATCTGACATATATTTTCTTCATGTCTTCATACACGGTCAGTATTTTTCAGTCTTCTACATGTGTTTGAAAAGATCCTGCTTTCCATTTGTTGGATATAAAAATCATGGAAGTTTCATTCCCAGTGCCATGTTAATTGCCAACTGTTTTTGCTTCTCGGGACCTGAGCTAGGTCTGGAGAGGAACAGTGAAAAGGGATGGAAGTTCCCCCAAAGAAAACAAGGAAGGGGGGAAATGTCCTCTGGGTAGATGTCTATACAGATGAGGAATCTGTGGTAGGGGGTTAATTCGTCCAGAATCACACAGCTCACATGGAACAAAGCCAGGATGGAACCCTGCTGGTCCAATCCATTGGGTTCATGGTGCATGAACTTAGAGAGATGATGGGATGTCACAGCCCACCCCACAGCCACACATTCTCTTTCCCACTACGAGGTCCCATCCGTTCATTCACCCAACAGTATTTACTGCACCACCATCATTTGCCAGACAACAGTACAGACACTGGAGATGCACAGACCAAGCTTAGCACCCCCTGTCCTCCAGGACCTCACTAGCTCCGACGGGAGGCACACCGGTCACTACAACTCCACGTGGTGAGCGAGGATAGCACTGAAGGAATCACACACCCAGGAGAAGATGGGGTGCTCAACCTTGCCTGAATCCAAGGGGATTCCCTTCTGGGGAGGAGAGACGTCTATTAGAGAATGTGTACAAAGGTGACCCCTTGGGGAAATGCTAAAAGATGATTGTGAGTTTACCCGCAGGAAGGCCACCGGAGTGAGAAGCCCACCCCTCTTCCTATGTCCTCTCACATCCCAGGAGCCATTCAAAGAGACTGAAAAATATCTTTTGCTTCCCCCTAGACGGCTCAGGTCCCCTTCCAGCTCTTGCCCCCTACTCCAGCCCATCTTCACTCTTTTCTGACTTCCTCTCCCTCCGCACCCCACCCTTCAACACCCCCACAGCACCCCGTTCTCAAGGACGCAGAATGGAGGAACTAACACCCTCTTCCTCTCTACTCATCCCCAGCCTTCTGCTCAACACTTCCTTTCCGCCCCATCCCATCACGATCCTTCTAGAACACTTCACTATTAGGTACCCGAGCTCCCATCTACTGAGCGCTCCCCATGGGCTGAGGACTTGTCTAAGACATGCACTTTGCCTTTACCATTTAATCTCTACAGCAATCTTCTGGGGACCCTCCCCATGTTACAGCTGAGAAAATGAAAGCAGAAAGATGCCAAGCAACCTGCCCAAGATGGCGCAGATGGCGAGTGCCAGAGCCAGGAGAGCCCTTGCTCCCACCGCCACGAGCAACGCCTCCAACCGCCACTACACCCCAGCAGAGGCATGCGGCGCTGGCCTCCAGAAACACTCTTCCAAGGCATGAAAACACACAAGCCATACTGACCAGGCCGTGGAAAACAAGGAATGACAGAGAAACCGTCGCAGGCCAGGGAAGGTGAAGGAAGCAGGACACCCAAATGCCATCTGGAGTCCTGGACTAGAGCCCAGATCAGAGACAGGGACATTCGTGGGAAAAGGAGTGGAATCCAAATCAAGTCTGGAGTTCAGTGAGTAGTAACAGGCCAATGTTGTTTCCTGAGTTTTGGCAAGCGTACCATCATAATGGAAGGTGTCATCAAAGGAAGACACCAGATGCTGGTAGACAGGGACTCTCTGCCCTGTCTCTGTCATTTTTCTGTAAATCCAAAATTAATCCAAAGTTACAAGTGTATTTTTTTTAAAAAGCAAGCCCAATGCCACACTGAGTTGCCCTGACCCAGGCAGCTAAGCACCCCAGAGAGCAGCTGTTCCCCTCACCTCCGTGAGGTTGAACCGCATTCACAGTGCCCGCAGGAGAACGCTGCCATGGAAATGGCCCATTGCCAGAAAACCGGCTGACCTGACCAGGGAGACTGGGGACACTGGTGACAGGAGGAAGCCGCAGAGACCTGAGATCCAAGTGGCTGTAGATATGGCCCCTTGGGGGCTCCAGAATCCCAAGCCAGCTCATGTGCAGACTGTCCCCATTCATTCACTGGATGCTCTGTCTGCAGCCTTCCCTGCTGGAGGCTCTATGGTCTGTGCTCCCCCAGACAGCACACACACCAGGAAGGCAGCTTCTGACACGCAGTCCCTGCTGTTACCCACCAAGAAGAATAAAGAGTTCAAGGAATGGGAAGTGCTGCCCACTCAGGGTCTGGAGGCTGCCCTGCGGTGACCCCAGACCGGAGCATTAAGAGGCGTCTAAGACTTTGCCAGGGGAGAAATGGGGTGAGCTACATTTTCACCCGCGGCATCCACATTTTCTTTTTCATTGTCCTTCTGAACGGGGCCGTGCTCCATGATGAACCAGGCTGAGGGTTTAGGAGCCTCAGAACTCGACCATCCTGTCCTTGAGGATGGAATCGGTGACCCCTGGCTTCTTAAGCAAAGTCATAGGCTTCCTGAGTAAATGCTGCATTTCACCAACCCACAGGGACTGGAGGGGAAAGCCGAAGCCATAACGATGAGTAAGGGCTGTGTAAGGGCCGAGCCGTGGATTTGTCAATACACAACACACAAATGTTGGCTCGATGACCACCACACAGAGTGCCAGGCACTGGGGCCCCACAGGAATCCCCTCTCTGCCACTCCATCAGGGGGCGTGCAGTGCAATGTAGCTGGGAGAGGATCAAATATGGAGGCAGGAAAACCTAAAAAAGCCAGACATGTTCGATTCTTGATCCCAACATTTCCTAGCTGGGAATGTCAATCAAATCTGAGCCTCAATCTCCCTACCTGTGAAATGGGAATCATATAAACCACCACCTTGCCTTGCACAGCTGACAGGGTTAGAGACAACGTCCGTAGGGCCCCTAACACAAGTCCTGTCACGGAGTCAGTAGCTGCTCAATAAAAGGTCGTTTTTACAGCAGCTGATGATATGGTGACAACAAGGAAGAGAATTAACAATTTTTAAGATTTTATTTTTTAAGTCATCTCTACACCCAGTGGGGGCTCGAACTCACAACCCTGAGATTAAGGATAGTCTGCTGAAGAGTCCGAGCCAGCCAGGTGGCCCTAGAATCATCATTCTTAAAGACAATAGGACCTAGGAGACAAAGAGTCCAATTCATGAAAAAACAAATGAAGGTGGTTTCAAGCCTGCTTCATGGTGACAAAAACCCCACTGGCCTCATAGGAGAGAGGCATTTGCTACAAAGCAGTGTGGACCATGTGGGCACCTGGAACTGAGGGAGGAGATCCAGGCTGCAGTTAGGGAGGGGGAGCATAAAGAATGTGTTTTGGAAGACAGACAGGAATTTTGACAGTTGGAGAAGGGAGAGAGCATGACACAAACAAACATTTCTCCCCCAGCTTCTGCCAGGCCCCGTCCTCCCCCCTCACTCCCTGGAACAAAAATAAATCTAATCCCCTTCTCTCGTCCAAGCGTTTTCTCTTCTGGCCTCTGGCTGATGAGTCCGTAATCCCTGCTCAATCCCCTGTCACTCATCCCAGCAGGGCCTCCTGTCTGCTCCAGCTCAAAGGCTCTCCCATGGGGTGAATCCTCCCAGGAAGAAACCACTGACCAGTGAGAAATCTTATCACTAAAGGACAGAAGCTCAGTGAAAAGGTTCTTAAGTTGAATCTCCGTCAAGAGATTCTCAAGTCAGGATGTCAAGATTTGGTTATGAGCCAAAGCACCTGGCACACAGTAGGAGCCCAATATATATATATATATACTGAGTGAAGTAAGCTTTAAAGGGGAAGTACAGTCCCATGCTTCTGACGGGATTACCCTCGAGCCCTTACCATCGGGACCCCCCATCCCAAGGAGACCCCAGAACGTCAAATGCGACAGGAGGCCAAGGAGCCTTTGGGGGATGCAGTAAGACACAAGACAGAACAGAAAGAAAAAAGAGTCAGTCTGGCCTTTCGAGCCCCACGTGGTTGATTTCATTAGTGTGTCCCTACTGGCACTGGCTTTGGAGGGCCCGGTGTACCCCAAGTTATTTCTAGTCCTTCACAGGCCAACTTCAGGGTGTCCAAAGTCCTTGACCTCGATTCCCGACATCACTGGCTTCCCTGCTATCATAACCTACCTTTGATTTGGGTTCTTCTTTCATACGTGACCATTTACTCTTTAAGACCCTGTGTCCTAATTCTGTCTAACATGATGTCCAGGAGGAAGAGGTCCCAGAGGATGAGGCTGAGCCTTCCCAGCACGTCCAAGTCCCAAAGCACTGATCGTGGTGAAGAAGGGAAGCGCTCACCAGTGGGAAAGTGGCTCAGAAAACCCCAGGTCCTCATCTCTCGGGAGATTTTACGTGTCTTGGCGAGATGAGACTTGGTCTCAACAAAACCAGCTAGCTATCCCTGCTGGGAAGCACCCTCTAGTGCCTTGTCCCCAGACGCCAGGCAACAGGGTCTCCCCACGGTAGCGTCCACCACAAGGACGGTACTGTCGTCTTCTGCTTCTCCTGCATCTCCCTGTCTGTGAACTTCCTACGAACATGCAGACACAGGCAGTAATCGCCAGTAAAGCCCAATACCCATCACCGGTGCTTGGGCCATGGTAGGTGCTCGGTACATGTTTGCTGAATGAAAAGGGAGCACGGACAGGAACTGCATGGACTCCAAGGACCCAAAAGTCGGCTAAGCGAGAAATCAGCAAGAACCACCTTGTGAGACGGGCTGGGGGTAGGCAGTGCCCATTCCTGGCAAGCCTGTCCTCCTCCCTGGAGAAGCAGGCTGCTTACTAAGCCTACCAGGAAGAGCAGGGAAAGGGATGAGTCAGGTCTTGTGACCCTGGCCTCTGGGAGGGATGCTCCTCAGTGCGGACGGTGTTCCCAGCAGGTCAGGTTGGGGAACTCACATGTCCTATGGCGGGTGATTATCTCAGATTATCTCATTCAACTTCCACAACGGCGCTATGGGGACCGTACACTGACCCACTTTATGGGTGCAACCCTGAGACTTCAGTCCTAGAAACCCCACCTCACCTCACCTAGAACCAACTCACACACAACAAAGCAACCACACATCATTAGGGTGGATGGGGGCCTGAAATCTTTTCTCAAATTCCTACAATGTTCAACATCCCACAGGCTTCCTGCCTCACCACCCCGCAACCTCCGGCTTGAGGGTTCCCAACCTCTCTGGCCAGCCCAGTCCATCCTTGGGCAGCTCTCACTACTGACAAAGCTTTTGTGCAGAGAGTCCTTCTTTCTACGTGTCAACTTCAATCTTCTGTTATCTACAAGGAGGAAAGCTAATCTGCACGTGACAGCCCTCCAACTATCTGCAGGCAGTTATCAGCTTGCCTCCCCTAGAGGTTTAGAAAGATCCCACCGAGGAGATTGCACAGGACTGCTCCATGTGAAACGGGTTTCATGCAGGGTAATGAATGTCCTTCACCGATGAAAGCAGAGGGAGGGTTACCCTGCTGCAGGGAAGACACCTCTCACCGGCAGGGGGATAGGGGCGGGGTGTGGACTAGAAACCAATATCCATGCAAACTTGAACAGACTTCACAGAAGACGTGAACCAGGAGGGGCTTCTGAGGTGAACAAAAGTTCTTGTTGAACAAAAGAGGAACAGAGAAGCAGAAAGATAAAGGATAGGAAGGAACACAGCTCTTCAGTGGCTGGGCGACAGTCAGAATCTTTGAACCTGCAGCCTGGTCCTCTCTGCTCCGCTCCACCCGTCTCCCAGCTCCAAAACACTAGGGCGGCACCCTGACCTTCCCTGGAGGTGAAGCTCCATTTGACAGAGCGTGACAATGAGGCTCGGGGAACCAACCAAAGGGACTTGCTTGGCTTTCCTGGCAAGGAAACTCAGAACTCAAAGTTCTTTGCTATTTGTTGACAGTGGGCTTAAAAGGGGCTGTGGGCTATCTTCCTCTGGAAAGAGATTTCCTAACACAAGGAAGGGAGTTGCCTCTGCCCCCTGTTCAGTTCGGCGCTGTTTTAGGACTGGTGGGTGTGCTGGCCGATAGAGGAAGAGCTTCAAAACCACGCTCCTCTTTCCTCTCCGCCTCCCCAAGCAGCACACCTCAGGAACGTCAGGAAGAGCGTCAGGAGAGCGTCAGGAACCTGGGTTCCTCTCCGGGTTGTGCCCTGCCCAGCTCTGGGATACCCCTCCTACCCAAGCTGGGCTCTACTTGCCTCTTATATGAAAATAGGGGCAATAAAATCTGTCCCGTCAATGACCAGGATGTTATGAGGCTCAGATGAAAAAGCGAGCGAGAGGCAGGGAGTCTCCCTCCCACTCTCTGCAGCTGTGCCTTCTGCATCCCCCGTTCCCCATCACCCTGGCCCCCTCTGCAGCCCTAAGACCCAGAGCTGGCAGAGCAGGCAAGGGGGGCATGAAGGTCCCACCAGAGACAAGGGAGGAGAAAGAAATACCAACCCAATGCCCTCCCGGCAGTCCCTCACGCTTGTAGGAGGACTGGATTTTTCCAAAGAACTTTTACAGCTATCAGTATAATATTTACTGTGTATTAAACCTACCTGTGCTCTGCACCTTGCAAAGGGTTCTGTGTGCTCTCCCACTATCAGTCCTCACAACCACACACTTTACAGATGACAAAACTAGGCTCTGAGTAAGCAGTGCAGCCAAGAGGCAAACCCAGTTCTATCTATTCCTGTGCTCCCCAAAGCTGAATGTGGTTTTGCCTCACTTGGGGAGATTCCTAAGTAATCAGACTGCTTTTGTGGGTCCAGGCGGGGCAGGAGTGGGGAGAGGCCTAGGCTTCTCACTCCTAACAAGCTCCCAGGTAGAGGGACTGCTCTGTATCTGTCAAAGGCTAGATTTAGAATTCCACAAAGACAGAGCCTGTGTCACCCAATCCCCAGGGCTTAGCACAGGGCCTGCCCCATAGAATGTACTCAGTAATTATTTGTAGAATGAGTCAATGATTCAAATACCCACGCTTTAACAATTCTCTACATCAAGTCCCATTATGGCATTTGATATCATAACAAATCTCTAAGGCATGATCATCCTCACTCAAAAGATAAGGAAACAGAAGCTCAGAAGAGTAAGTAGGCTGAGTTTTTCAGCTTTAGTGCAGTGGGACCAAAGGCAGTCTACCTTCGGATCCTTTGCCCAGCTGTCCGAAGGATGGGGGAGAAATTAATAATTATAGACCTCGGAATGCCGGGGAGCAAAGCCCATCCTGGCACGTGACCAGCTAGCTCCCAGCTCAGGAGGTCACCCAGGAACTCTGAGCTGCTCCGGGTGGGGAGGGGCAGCCCGACTCGACGCCCCACTAAGGGAGACAAGAAGGAGGGTAAGAGGAGGCGGATCCTGGGCAGAGTGCCAGGCAGTAGCAGGCAGGTAGAGGTGACCCCTGACTTCACAGAGAATCCCGCTGGGCTCAGGCAGCCCCCGCCCGCGGACCCCAGCTCTGGAGTGACACTGTCCAGCTTGGAGGAAGGGGGCGGGGCGGGGGAAGAGCGGCAGGCATCCACGGAAATCGCAGCCCAGGGATGAATCACCGGCACATGACCCCGAAGAGGAGGGGAGGGGGGTGAGGAAGGGGCGCGGATGTGGCTGAGCTCCGGGAGCTCAAGCCTCGCGCGAGGACCCCCTCTAGTCCCGATGTGGGGAGCAAAGGGAAGGCCCGGTCCCGCGCAGCTGCAGCCCCCGGCCCGCCAGTTCCCGGGGGCGGCGGGACTCACGGCCTTCAGCTGCTCCAGCCGGTCCTTCATCCTGGTGCCCAGGCGCCCCGAGGCAGGTGAGCGCGTCCCAGGTGAGCGCGTCCCAGGTGAGCGGCCGGAAGTGGCGGCCGGCCGGGCCGGGGCGACGGAGCTGGAGGCGCAGGCGGAGGCGGGCGGCGGCCGCGGGCTAGGAGGAGCGTCCGAGGCCACTGGAGGCTCCGCCGCGCCGCCTCCTCCGGCCCCGCCGGCGCCGAGCGCTCCAAATCCGGCTCCCGGGCGGGCGCCGGCGCGCAGCGCAAATCCGCCCGGCGGGCCCGCCCCTCACCTGGGCCGCGCCCCGCGCTCCTCCTTAAAGGGCCCGAGCCGGTCCCCGCCCCCACCGCTCCCGCTCCCCGCGCGGCGCCCCCCTCGGGGGGGGGCGGAGAAGTCCTGGGGGAGGGCCGGGCCCGCGGGACCGACGGACAGCCCACCCTTTCCGCCCGCCCTCCCGCCCGCCGTTCCCCGGCTGCATGAGGCTGTGCCGGGCCCGGGCCCAGCCCCAGCCCCGCGCGGTCCCGCGAACCGAGAACTCGGGCGACGCGCTTTGCGCCTCGCAGGTGGGAGGGAGAGCCAGGCGTCCCGCCGGGAGGAAGGGCGCTCCGGGTGCCGGAGTTGGCCGTCCCCGGCCCTGCGGGTGGACGCTGTGGACGCGTGTTCCTAGAGGAAATAACTGGGAATACGACGGGACGGGGCAGATGGGGGCGAAGAATGTGGGTCTGACACAGCCGGCAGTCGGGGCTCCTCCGAGGAAGGGGAGCTGAAGCCAGGGGAGCTGAGCACCTGCTGCTCAGAATGTGTTCAACTTTGGGGACGTCGCCGTTTCGCTAGGGGACTCCGTTTCCGCGTCTGTAAGGCAGAGCGAATACCGACTTGGGCGTGCCGTGAGGCCCGGGCCACGGGGGAGGAATGACGGGCTCGCGCCGCAGAGCGCAGGGTGCTAAGACGGGGACGCGCGTATCGCTGTGTATTTGGAAAACTGAAGCCGGCTCGGCTCCTGCGGGTGCAGGTCCGCAGGTGGGATGTGTCTTCTGAAAAAAGTGGGCGGGTTCCTCGTGCTGACCCCTCCCTCCATGCCCCACCCGACGCGGCCTTCCCTCTTCCCCATTCGTCTTCCTCTTGGGGAACCAATGATCTATCCAGCCGCGGGCCGCGCTCCGCAAGTGGGACCGGCGTTCCGAGGACGGAATTCTCAAGTCAGAAGACTGCGCGCTGTGTATTCAGGTTAAAAGGCTGTAGGAACTTTCGTCATTCTAACAGAACTTTGCCCTCTTCTGCGATCTCAGTGCTTGCTCCATGCTGACTTCATCGCCTCCCATAAAGATACGGTCTGCAAGCGGCCGGTGGATGAACTCAGATTCTCAGCCCAGATCCTCCCTGTAGGGTCCGCTTCCTTCCACCCCGGGCCTTCCCTTAGAGGGGGTCCCCGACCTTGATAAAGGAAGGCTTCTGCGCCCCCTGGTGGTCATACATGGAAAAGGTGAGTAAGTCAGAAACCGTATCCCGCCTTCCCTTAAATTTTTGTTAGTGGGGATGGATAGCTGGGTCCCGCGCCTTAGAAAAAGAGAGTCCCCTGAGGGAAACGGATATTTGAGCAGCTCTACATTAAAGGCTGGAAAGGGCCATAGGAGTCTGGAATAAGGATCAAGGATAGCCATTCAGCTTCTGCCTGAACACATCACAGATGGAACATTCAAGCCCTCCTTGTTAAAGATAATTGTTTTTAAAAAGATAAGATCAGGGGCACTTGGGTGGCTCCTTCGGTCAGGCCTCTGCCTCGGGCTCAGTTCCTGATCCCAGGGTCCTGAGTCAGCTCCCTGCTCGGCGGGGAGTCTGTCTCTCCCTCTGCCTCTGCCCCACCCCTGTGCGCGCCCTCTCTCTCCCTCGCTCTCTCAAATAAATAAAATACTGAAAATAAAGATAAAATCATGACTCTCAGACAACTATAAAATGAACACACATCAAAGATTTTATTTGACTAATTAATGAGGGAACAATTAAGGTGTCAAAAAACTGTTAAGAACCCAAGGAACACACACACAGGCAATCAGGAATGCTGAAATGAGTATGTTAAATGCAAAACTGGCTTCTCCATCGGAAAGATCTCATTTGCATCTGTATGGACAAGAATTATTTGCATTCGGAGCAGTTTTCTACAATTTACAGAATTGTAAAATAGTTTTAAGACCGCAGGAGGCACAAATCAGTAATAAACGCAAATAACCCAGAAAGGCCCAGCATGCCATCTGATACCTAGTAATTCTTTTTTCCATTTTATTTCACAGTTTTTCCAGACACCTCAAGGAAGCATCTTTCCTGGTTGAAGAGTTCCAACTTCTGTTTGTGTATTGCTTTACAAAAGAAAAATTTCCCTCCCTATAACCTCCACCGCTATTTCTTGCTCCTTGCCTTTGTCCAAACATTTAAGAAATGTAATCTGTTCTTTCCATGAAGGGAGAGCTGCTATAGGGTTGTAGAAGGATTGCTGACACAGAGCCAGGAGACCTGGGTTCTAGGCAGACTTTCCGCCACACGACAGCTGTCCCTTCACATCACACAACCTGCGTTCTCATTTGTGACACAGGGGCTGGTCAAAACTAGTGGTTCCCAACTTTTTCAAGATCAAAAACGTCCTATTGTCTTTGTTTTCATTCATGCATCTCTTATTTCAGAAGATTCTGTAACCTTATCAAAATATATTTCTGGGATAATAAGAAATTTGGATTCCTTGAACTCAGAGGCATAGACCGGATCGGTGGTTGCCAGAGGTGGGGCTGCAAAATGGGAGAAGGAGGTCAAAAGGTACAAACTGCCAGTTATAAGTCCAGGGGATGGGACGTACAGCATGGCGACTAGAGTTAACAAAAATGTATCGTGCATTTCAAAGTCGCCAAGACAGTAGATCTTTTTTTTTTTTTTTTTTTTTTAAAGGATTTTTTTTTTTTAAGATTTTATTTATTTATTTGACAGAGAGAGATCACAAGTAGGCAGAGAGGCAGGCAGAGAGAGAGAGAGGGAAGCAGGCTCCCCGCCGAGCAAAGAGCCCGATGCGGGACTCGATCCCAGGACCCTGAGATCATGACCCGAGCCGAAGGCAGCGGCTTAACCCACTGAGCCACCCAGGCGCCCAGATCTTTTTTTTTTTTGTAAGATTTTATTTACTTATTTGACAGAGATCACAAGTAGGCAGAGAGGCAGGCAGAGAGGCCCGATGCAGGGCTCGATCCCAGGACCCTGAGACCGTGACCTGAGTGGAAGGCTGAGGCTTAACCCACTGAGCCACCCAGGTGCCCCAACAGTAAATCTTAAAAGTTCTTGGGACCCCTGGGTGGCTCAGTCAGTCAAGCATCTGCCTTCGGCTCAGGGTTCTGAGAGGGGATGGGGCTCCCTGCTCAGCAGGGAGTCTGCTTCTCTCTCTGCTTCTACCAACCCCCCCAACCCTGCTTGTGCTCTCTCTCCCCCTGGCAAACAAATACATAATATCTTTTTTAAAAAAAAGTTCTCATCACAGGAAAAAAAATTTTAACTATGTGAAGTGACAGATGTTAACTAAATTTATTTTGCACTGTATATATATATATATATATCACATCATTATGCTGTACACCTTAAACTAATACCATGTCTTGGGACGCCTGGGTGGCTCAGTTGGTTAAGCAGCTGCCTTCGGCTCAGGTCATGGTCTCAGGGTCCTGGGATCAAGCCCTGCATCGGGCTCCCTACTCGGCAGAGAGCCTGCTTCTCCCTCTCTCTCTGCCTGCTGCTCTGCTTACTTGTGCGCGCGCTCACTCGCATTCTCTCTCTCTCTCTCTCTCTCTCTGTCTGTCAAATAAATAAATAAATAAATAAAATCCTAAAAAAAAAAAAAACTAATACCATGTCATATGTTAATTATATCTTAATAAAACTAGGAAACCAAAAAGACATTTGATTTTCTACGAGATGTTTCCATGAAAAAATAAAATAAACTCTTGGTTAGCCTGTGGGGCCATAACAGAAATGACTATATGATTTATCTTAAAACTTTGTAAATACTAAAAAATACTGTAAAGAGCTCTCTTAAGTGGCACCTGGGTAGCTCAGTCGTTGGGTGTCTGCCTTTGGCTCAGGTCCTGATCCCAGGGTCCTGGGATCAAGCCCCACATCAGGCTTCCTGCTTAGCAGGAAGTCTGCTTCTCCCTTTCCCACTCTGCTTGTGCTCTCTCTTTCTCTCTCGCTGTGCCTCTCTGTCAAATAAATAAATAAAATCTTTTTTTTTTTTTTTTTTTTTAGGAGCTCTCTTAAGTGCAGTTGGAGTCCAGGAACCCAAGATGGACCACATCAGCAGACATCTTTTATTATGTTTTTCTGTTTGAAGGTAGTTACAGACTTGAGGCCTTCTTTAAAACTCTCGTTAGGCATGAATCCTGTTTTGTTCATTTTCTGTTAGTATATTAATATGTGCTCTTCCCTGCCAGGCACAAGTATGGATTCCACCTGCTAGTTGTGTACAAGGACCTGGAAAAAGTCAAGTTCACTGGGATATGGGACCTGGGGAAGGGGAGTCTGGGGGCTGGTGAAAAAGACTCTGATATTGAGCCCAAGTGGACTCTGGGGTCTCCAGGTAGTGGACAGGGACTTAAGGTTCCAGACTCGCTAGCAGCCCTTTCTCTCTCAAGTATTTTTATTTTTCTGCCCCACAATGGAACTTGGTTTCCCACCCACTCTGTCTGGGTGCGGCTGTTTCCCCATTTAACAAACCTCGTCCAGGTCAAGTGTGCATTTTGGCTCTGTATAATTCAGCCAACACTTAATTTCACTTTCACAAACAAACCAAAGAGAGGATCCTGGCATTTGGGAGCTCCACTTCCTTCTCTCTCCTCCCTCTGAGCCTACTTCTTTTCCCATTGGACAAAAGGACTGAGCCTTACCCCATCTGGACCTCGAGAGGCGGCTGCGGAACCGGCGAGACCACTTTCTGGCTGCTGCACCCTGAGGTATGGTGGTGAGTAGAGATAAGGGGAACTAGAGAATTTAAGGGGAAGGTCCTTTCTGTTCCCCAACTCTTCCCCACCCCAGGAAGGATGGAGAATAAACTTACTGACCCATGGTTTTCAACTCCCTTAGCATTTGTATTGGTTACATACTGCTGCATAACAAATTGCCCTTGAACCCACCAGCTGGAAGCAACAAACCTTTATCATCCTCTGGCTTCTGTGATTTGGGAATCCCCGTGCAGCTGAGCTGTGTGGCTCTGTCGCACAATCTCTCACAGACCTCAGAGAGCGGTATCGCCTGGGGCAACAGTCTCTTGGCTTAACTTGGGGGGGGGGGGATTCTCTTCCAAGGTCACTCTGCGGTGGCCAGGATTCGGTTCCTCAAGAACTATAGGCTGGAGGCTTCCTCCAGTCTCCTGGCCATGTAGGCCTCTCCCTAGAGCAGCTCACAACATGGCAGCTGGTTTCCATCAGAGCGGGAAGATGAACGAGAAAGAGAAAAGGAAGCCAAGGTGTATTTGGAACCTAATGCCAGCTGTGACATCACATTTGCTGTATTCTGCTCACTAGCAGCGACTTGCGGGCTGCAGCCCACACTCGAGGTGAAGAGGATTACACAGGAGAATGAAAGCCAGGAGCCCTCTCTTAGCTACCCAGTAGAGAGGTCAAATCCCACATTAATGCTAGAATTACACTATTCACCTTCCTACAGCTTGCTTCTCCCCCATATCCATCCTGAACAACCCTGATACATTCTCCAGGCCTCAGAGTAAATGTTGCACCCTCCAGGATTAACTTAAGTGTCTCCCAGACATGCCCATGTGACACCCTGGACTTCATCATAGCCCCTACCTCCCTGCAAGTTACATGGGCTGCCCTACATGCCACTGGTCTGCCTCACACGCCTTCTGTAAACTCTGTGAGGACAGCAGCTTCATCACCCCTCTTCACCGACGTGGACCCAGACCCAGGCGTAGGGCCAGAAATATACTAGCCACTCCGTTAACATTTACCACATTTAATAAATGAGTCTTCCCATGATACGCTCCATTACGTCTCTCTTCTGATTGGAACTCCTCAGTGGCTTCTCATTACAAAGAAGAGGGAGTCCATACTCTTAGAATGGCATTCAGGCCCTCGCCCCCTCTGGCCCGGCCCCAAGCCCTGTCACCCCAAGACACACACAACCCCATCGTCAGCCTCACCTAACGCCCACCTCTTCTCTGAGCCAGATGTGCCCAGGATTTCCCACCTACCTCTGCCCTTTTTCCACTTCACGTCTGGCAGATCCCTGCTCCTCCTCTAAGACCTAAACCCTCCGGACATTAAGGGGGGGAACTCAAAGGGGGAGATGAAGAACCGTGAGAGACTATGGAATCTGGGAAACAATCTGAGGGTTTCAGAGGAGAGAGCGTTAGGGGAGGGGGTAGCCGGGTGATGGATATTAAGGAGGGCACGTGTAATGAGCACTGGGTGTTATATGCAAATAATGAATCATTGAACACTACATTAAAAAAAACCAAAAAGCCCGGAACCCTTCTGTTCGCTCAGGCAGCCCCTTGGCCCCCATTGCCTGCCTGCTCCCAGTAGAACTTGTTCAGACCTCTTTTGAAAGCCCACCCTATGTTGTCTTGTATCTAGCTGCTTACCCCTCTGTCTCCCTGGCTAGACCATGAACTGCTTAAGAGCAACAAACCAATATTATTCACCTTCTAGGGCTACTATGAAGTAAGTAGAATGCAAATATTTGGAGAATAAACCGAAGAATGGTTGGCTACTAACACACTCACACACACACATACACACTCTCATGCATTCCCTTTGGATCCTCCTCTCTTCTCCCTGAGGAAGAAAGATGATCCTCCTTAAAACTAAATGCAATTGCAATGCCACATGTTTTGGAGAATTGAGTTTAAAATATTTGCAAACGTCTTTTTTTTTTTTTTTTTTTAAGTAGGAGCCCAACATGGGGCTTGAGTTCATGACCTTAGAAATAAATCCATATATCTTTGGTCAACTGATTTTTTTTTTTTTTCCAGTGGACCAAAGGCCCTGCATGGAGCCCATTGCAGGACTTGAACTCACAACCCTGAGATCAAGACCTGAGCTGAGATCGAGTTGGATGCTTAACTGACTAAACCACCCAGGTGCCCCTTACAAAGAAAGAAGTCTTATATCATGTTGTTCAGATGTTTTCCTAGCACAGAACTCCACATGCCATACACCTGTGCCTTCAACTTGACACTGTAAATAATTTGAACCTTATGCATTTCTTGTTTTGTTTATATAAACTCCTCATAAATAAATATATAAATTCCTCAATCCCTAGAGCCTAAAAGCACCAAGTGCTCCCCTGAAGAGCCTAGAAAAGAAGCCTCACCCAGAGGAGCTTATGGTTACTTTGAGTTGCAGAAGACAACTTCTTGCTTCTTACAACGCCTTCAAAACGCCTATCAAGAGGAACAGATAAACACAGTGGAGCAAAGGGGAAAGGCAAGTGAATCACTATGGCTTTAAAATGTTTATAACCAAAAAAATAGCCATGTCATATATTTCTCCATTTGGATGTTGTGTTTTTATGCCCAGTGTGGGGCTTGAACTCACAACCCTGGGATCAAGAGTTGTGTCCTCTACCAGCTCTGCCAACACAGGCACCCCTCCATTTGGATATTAAACCAACCATGCTGAATCTTTTATTGTATTTTTACAGCTTTTCTGTGCCCCCCAAAGATGTCACAATAATTTGGAGGAATGGAGTAGATATTACTTCCCCCATTTATTATGAAATTAAGTATAGAAAAATGAAGGGATCCCTCCAAGCTTCCATAGTACAGGGAGAGCTTGCTGAGAGAGGTTGTAGTTTTGTTCCCTGGGCTTTGAAACCACACACCATCCACACCAAAATCCCACATTCTGGCTGTCCCGGCTGTGCGACCTTGAACATGCTACTGAAACTCCCTGTGTCTCAGTTTCCTTATCTGTAAGCAGAGAAAACAATAGGGTCTGTCTCCTGGGTTTTTGTGATGATAAATGGGCAATCATTAATTCCCTTGTGCAATCATTGAGAAGAAGCCTGCAAATCCATGATAACTACACTTGTTTTTCTCAAGGATCACCGGGAATTGAGAAGTGCCTGGACTATTTCAGCCACTAGTAAAACCACCCTCTGAGTAGTCGGTCAGCCTCAGCAGGTTCAACAGGGTAAGGAATAGAAGAGTTTAGTGGGGACAGAGTTCAGAAAACATAAGAGAAATGCACCCCGCATCCTAGAGTCTGACCACATATTTGCACATTATAGGCACTGAGTGAACCTGTAGGAGACCACTGGTTGGGGTCTGATCAACACAGTGCTCTTCACACCTGTTTGACCACAGAAAGTTTATTTCTCCCGAACACAAATTATTCAACAAGACTCGTGTCCTGCAGAAAACACCGACCTAGTGAAATATTGCACTAGAACACGGGAGAGGCCCAAAGTATCCATAAGTGAGCCAAAGAAGATACTTTCCAGTTCTTGTCTTTTTGTTTTTTCTTTTCTTTTTTTTAGGTTTTATTTATTCATTTGATGGAGAGAGAGAGAGAGCACAAACAGGGGGAGCAGCAGGCAGAGGGAGAAGCTGATTCCCCACTGAGCAGGGAGCCCGATGTGGGACTAGATCCCAGGACTCCAGGATCAAGACCCCAGCTGAAGGCAGATGCTTAACTGACTGAACCACCCAGGTGCCTCCCACTTCTTGTCTTTCAAAGGAAGATGGGAACATTTCAGTTCCATGTAACACGAATCCTGGTCATGGTTTCTGCCTTCTAAGCCTGTGATACATTTTCAGAAAAAAAAAAAAAAAACAAAAGAAAAAATGTAGCAAACATTTTATACTTTTTCAGATAGGAATCAGAGGTACAAAGAGCTCATTCTTCTGCCTTTACAATCCCCCACTTCAGGAATGCCCTTCCTGGGCGCCTGGGTGGCTCAGTCCGTTAAGGGTCATGAGATTGAGCCCCAAGTCAGGCTTAGCTGAGTCTGCTTGTCCCTGCCCCCCCCACACCCTCCTGACCTCCACACCCCCCGCACATGCACTCTCTCGCTTTCTCTCTCTCTCTTTTTCAGATAAATAAATAAAATCTTTTTAAAAGAAAGAAATGCCCATCCTGCTCCTCTTTGCACACAGAGACCTGGACACCTGCATGGTCAGCTCCAACGCCACCTCCCCAGACACACTTGCCTTTATTCCTTTCTCTGTCCCTCGTCAGAAGCTCACTGCATTCTTTCACTTGCCCTTGGGCTATCATGGTCGGTGTTCTTCAACACTACCAGACTTAACTTCCTACAAGGCAGGAGCTGCCTCTTACCTCTCTACATCTTGCCCCACCTGCCACAGGTGGGTACATAGTACATAGCAGAGTTCAATAAATAGTTGTTTACTGTCTTCTTAAATGTCGTTGGATGAATGAATCACTCATAATTTTTTTTTATTTTTATTTTTTTAAGTAAGCTCCACACCCAACATGGGACTTGAACTCACAACCCTAAGTTCAGGAGGTGCACACTCCACCGACTGAGCCAGCCCAGCACCCCAATAAATGACTCACTAATCAGTGGGCAGAGAAATAAATGAACTTCCCCCACCCTACAAAAAGACAGTACACTATCTATGTTCTGATGTTCCAATGCCATTACCCTGAAACAGGGATCATCCTACAATAGTTACGCTCCCGCTCACAGCCACACTACAGTCCTTTCCCTACGTGGTGTCCAGCCAGTGTTTATCTCCACAGAACGAGCTTTCCTCAACCTGAATCCAGATTTGAACCAACATTACCCCTCCCCGACCCAGAGAGGCTCAATTAAAAAAGCAGTCCTCCCAATTATGTCCACTTCATGTCTTCGTCCAACTGGGCTGCCATTACAAAGTACCATAGTTGGGGTGGCTTTGGAAACAACAGAAATGTATTTCTCACAGTTTTGGAAGCTGGAAGTCTGAGGTCAGGGTTGGGTGAGGAACCTCTTCCAGGTCACAGACTTCTTGTACCCTCACATGGTGGAAGGGGCCAGCGAGCTCTGTAGGGTCTCTTTTATGAAGGCACTAATCCCGTTCATGAGGTCTCCATCCTCATGACCTAATTACCTCCAAAAGACCCCACCTCCTGATATCATCCCACTGGGGATTAGAATTTCAACAGATGAACCTGAGTTGGGCGGACACAAATATTCAGACCATAGCATCTAGGGACAGAGAGAAATGTGAGACTTGTGAGTGTGTGTGTGTGTGTGTATCTGAGACAGAAGGAACATGAGGGGAGGATACCCAGTGGGCCTGGGGAGAGTGAGTTAGACTCAGACTAATAACTAATGCAGAGTCAGATACTAAGATGGAGACAGATTAGCTCTGGGTATAAAGGTAAGAAAAAAGAACCACAATTTTTAAACTCCAGCTCTTTCCCCATCACTTTTCCCAGGAAGAAGAATTTAGGATGAAAGAGAATTCGAGAAGGTAGGAGCCCAGCATTTGCACCACAGGAACCAGTAGAGTGGTTGTGATGGTCTCGGTTTGATGTGCATCTCATTCTTGGTTCTGCCCCTGCTCACGTGTACATATGACCCTGCTAAGAACCTGAGAACTAAACCTAGACTCTACACGTAATGATGAGGATAAGCAATGACCACATCCACGGTTGTCATCTCCCTTTAAAAGTCACAAAGTATTTTCACATTGGGTCCTCACAACTACCCCAGGTTTAAGTCTGGTGGGCATTTTCATCCCCATTTTAGAGATGAAGAATCCAAGGCTGAGAAAAGAAAAATGACTTTTCAAAAATAATATAACCAGGAAGAAGTAACAGTACAAATCCAGTGACCTCTTAGCTCCCACCTCCTCATCTTCCAGAAAGAACACTCATTTGTTTCTTCCCAGCAATGTTGGAGAAGAACATCCAGAGTGTTCACTGTAGTTAGGACAACAGGAACCTGATCATTGTTCTCTTCAAAGCATCCTTAAGCTCTCTGTTTCTCATGCTGTAGATCAAGGGGTTCAGCACAGGGGTGATGAATGTGTAAACCACAGACACTACCTGGCCCCTCTCTGGAGAGTAGCTGGAGCTGGGGCAAAGGTAGATGAGGCTCCCACATCCGTACTGGAGCAGGACCACAGTCAGGTGAGAGGAGCAGGTGGAGAAGGCCTTGTGCCTCCCCTCTGCCGAGCGGATCTTCAGGATGGCGGCCACGATGAAGACGTAGGAGAGAGTGATAAGTAGGAAAGGGATGGTGAGGACGGTGACACTGACCACAAACAGCGTGACCTCATGGACCCAGGTATCTGCACAGGCCAGTCTCATGACAGGGAGGACATCACAGTAGAATAGGCTGATTTCTTTGCTGCTGCAGAAGGGGAGTTGGAAGATGAGCACAGTCAGCTGCATGGCCAAGATGAAACCCAGCACCAGAGACCCCAGGGCCAGCTGGACACACAAGCGCCAGCTCATCATGAGGGTGTAATGCAAAGGGTGACAGATGGCCACAAACCTGTCATAGGCCATGACAGCTAGTAAAATGCAGTCAGTGCTGCCCAGGAAGATGAAGAAGAACATCTGGGTGCCACAGCCAGGCAGGGAGATGAGGGCTCTCTCCGTGGACAGGATACTGGCCAGAGTCAGAGGGGCAATGGTGGAAGAGTAGAAGATCTCCAGAATTGCCAAGTTGGCCAGGAAAAAGTACATGGGGGTGTGCAGAGAACGATTAATCCAGATGATGAGAGAAATGGAGACATTGCCGCTGATGCTGACCAAGTACATGATCAGGAAGGCCACGAAAATCAGCATCTGCACCTCAGGCAGTTTGGAGAAGGGGTGGAAGTGGAAGTGAATCATCCCAGTTTGATTTGCACTCTCCATGTATTCAATGAGTTGGGCCTGTTGATGGTAACCTGATGCCCCCTGAGGATAGATTAACGTCAGGACACAAAACTCCTGCTGGGTGACCCATTCAACTCTTGGCTTCTCCCTTTCTTGAGCTCCCCAACCCCAACCGTCTTTTTCTCCAGGCTAAACTCCACAATTGGGGCACCTGGGTGGTGCTCACGGTCGGTTAAGCATCTGACTCTTGGTTTCAGCTCAGGTCGGATCTCACGGTCCTGAGATGGGGTCTGTGTCAGACTTCATGTTCAGTGCAGTCTGCTTGAGATTCTCTCTCCCTCTCCCTCTGCCCCTCCCACTTGTGCGTTCTCGCTCTCTTTCTCAAATAAATAAATCTTTAAAATAAATACATAAGTAAATAAATAAATTCTGCAACTCATTTCCAAATCAGACTTTTTGTTGTAATCACCCAGAAGTAGTTCACCTCAGAAATCCTTTTCTTTTTTATTATATTAGAATATACATTGCATAATATTCATAAGTTTAGCCATGTCTAAGTGTACAATTCAAGGGCATTAAATACATTCACAATGTTGTGTAACTGTCACCTCTACCCATAACCAAAACTTTTTTATCATCCCCAACAAAGACTGTGTACCCACTAAACAATAACTCATCATATGTTCTCCTCCCAGCCTCTATTTACCTCTATCCCAATTTCTCTCTCTCTCTCTGAGTTTACCTATTCTAGGTACCTTCACACAAGTAGAATCATACAATATTTGTCCTTCTGTATCTGGTTTATTTCACTAACCATAATGTTTTCAAGTCTATCCATGTGCTAGCACATATCAAATTTCCTTTATGTTTTATGGCCGAATAGTATTCTATTGTGTGTATATACCACATTTTGTTTATCCATTCATCTGTTCATGGACACTTAGTTTGTTTCCACCTCTTGTCTCTTGTGAATAATGCTGTCATGAACGTAGGTGTGTAAGTATCTGTTGGCATCACACTGAAATCTTAAGTCATAGAATACCATACCCAGACCACAAATCTCTCTGCTCTCTAATTCCTCCCCTGGTTCTCAAGAGCACAGCTTCTGGGATTAGAACCTACTCTGGGATTAGACCATCTAGGTTCTAATCCCTGATCTGCCACTGACCAAGAGTATGACCTAGAGCAACTCATTGAAGCTTTCTGCTTCAATTTCTCTATCTATAAATATAACAATAGGGCAAAACTCCAAAGATTGTTTTGAGAAGTAAACGTGTCTGGCCCCTAGTAAGCGCTCCATGATCGTTAGCAATAATCATTAATATTTCATTTCTTCCACCTCTTCAAGACCAACTTGATGCTTCTGGTTCCTCCAAATAGGCCTTCCCTTCCCACCCAACCAAGACCTGTGGTTTATCTCTTCCATTAGTCTTTTGTCAATACTGCCATTATCCTTGGCTCCTTGACTTTTTGTCAACCCAATTGTCTTCTGTAATATCCGACATACCTATTCCAGGCTGAACAGAACTAAAGATTGCAAAATCCTGCTGAATGGGGCCACAACAAAGGGACATTACCAACCCCAGCATTGTCCCCAGTCCTCTAAAGAGCTCCTCCTTCTGGTCCCTACCAAGACTAGTGCAAACTTCCCTGGTCTCTTCAAGTCTTCCCTCTGCTACCTCCTTCCTCACTAATAGTGGATGACCCAGCCTCCAGTTTCGCAGAAAGACATAACAAAAGCTACTTGGAGGCAGCCCTTCATCACCCTCGCTAGCACTGGACCTAGAAGATAGGACCTATAGCATATCCATAACACATTCCCTCAATCTTACATCACCCTCTGATGCCTCCCTATCTCCTGCCCATTATGACCATTCCCTACTCCTTCTTTAGTACAGGCAATCCAGTTTCCATCTTACTCCTTGAAACCACTCTAATGACCGTCACCAATGACTTCCAAATCATTGAATCCAACAGCTACTTTTGACTTGATCAGCATTGCATTTGAAGCTGTCAGATACTCCCTACTCCTTGAAATTCCCCACCCGTAGCCTCTGGAATGCTACTCTACCCAGACTCTCTCCTACCTCTCTAGACACTTTTCCATCTTTTTTCCCTTTTCCATTTCTGTCACTTCCAGAGACCACTCTTTCTCTTAATAATTTTGTTGGTTATTCTAGGCCGGCTTCCTGATCCACTCTCCACCCTGCTCTGCCCCACCGAGGCTAGTCACTAAGGATTGCATTAGCCAGTCTCCCTCATCTTGTGGTTTCTGGTTGAATTTGGCCAATGAGAGGTACTGGCAGGAGAATGAAGAGTAGCATCAAAAAACACTAGGATAGGGCGCCTGGGTGGCTCTGTGGGTTAAAGTCTCTGCCTTCGGCTCAGGTCATGATCCCAGGGTCCTGGGATTGAGCCCCACGTCAGGCTCTCTGCTCAGCAGACAGCCTGCTTCTGCTTTCTGCACCTGCCTCTCTGCCTACTTGTGATCTCTGTCAAATAAATAAATTTTTTAAAAATCTTAAAAAAAAAAAAACACTAGGCTATTTACCCTCCCCCCAACACACACACACACACACACACACACACACACACACACACCATACTACATCTCTTGCAGAAACAAAAACTGACACTTTGCCTTTCTTCCAATGATTAAGCAATTCATGATACCACAGTAAGAAGGGGGAGGGGACCACATAGTAACCTGGGCTAAACTAAAGTGAGATCACCCTGACTGGTTTAAGGATGCCCCAAAGAATGCATTTTTATTATTTTTGCTATGCTGATGTCTGAAGATGTGTCATGACCTTTGAAAATATGATGATCATGTAAGAATGCTATTTTCCACCATAAACAGAATAATACAACCTTAGTATTCTTGCTGATTTGTGGCTTTATCCTTTGAATATTTGCTGGGTTTTTTCATCTGACAAGCCAGTCTTTTCGAAGTCTGGTGCCCTGCATGTTTTGCAAGTAAAGTGTTTTCCCTTCCTAAATGCGTCTGCCCCCACTCGGTCATCAGTTTGGCACAGCCTTATGTAGGGAGGGAGGGCTAGAAGATGGCTGGAATCATGGTAGGGAAAAGTCCATCAGTTTCTGAAAATATTGTTCCTTGAAATTTTTAGAGCCTTTTCTGGGAGCAACATTAGGAGCACATATCTGCCTGCCTCTCTCTCTCTGTAGAGTGAGGATGGTTGGCACATCCTCTACCCCAAATATTTGATCTCCATGAATTAAACACTAAGGGGGCAAACAGTTATAGGAAAAGTACTATTATCTATAACCAGGGATTTCACCATTCCTGAACAATGTGTTTGCTTCTGTGTTCACTTGTGCATTTCTGTCCCCTCCATGGACTCAAAGCTCCATGAGGGCAGGGGTGATTGGGTCCCATTCTTCACTAATGCCCAGGAGCTAGCACAGTGCCAGGCACAATGTAATTCCGTATTGACATGAATACTAGAGATTTACTGAGGCCCTATCAATGCCAGCAACTGATACTGAATACTTTTGAAGTAGAAATAGTAATCTTCATTTTAGCACTCTGATACTAAGCATATCCTTTCTGGAGAGATAATCATCTGTTTTTCTTTCTTTTTTTTTTAAAAAAAAAAGATCTATTTATTTATTTTAGAGAGAGAGAATGGTGGGGGGGGGCATGGTGCTGCAAAGGGAGAGAGAGAATCTTCAAGCCGCGTCCTCACTGAACACAGAGCCTGAAAAGGGGCTCAATTCCCGGATTCAGAGATCATGACCTGAGCCAAAATTGAGAACTGGCAGCCCAACTGACTGAGCCACCCAGTCACCCCAAAGATAATCAGCAGTTTTCAAGAAATGATTTAAGATGTCACATGCATTGGGGCCTCTGGGTGGCTCAGTCGGTTAAGCACTGACTCTTAATTTTAGCTTAAGTCATGACCTCAGGGTTGTGAGATTGAGCCCCCCCACCTCCATTGGGCACTGTGCTGGGCATGGAGCCTGCTTAAGGTTCTCTCTCCCCTCTTCTTCGGCCCCTACCACCCCCCACCCAAAAAAAAAAAAATGTCAAATGCACTGAATCAGTACTCTCATCATTAGAGGATCTACCCTAAGGAAATAGCCCAGAATATGGAGCCATGCTTCATATTCTGTTTCATAACTCTGTTTCTGTTTCGTTCTTGCCTTTATATGGCACAAGTGAATTTTGATCTTACTGTAGCTAGGGTTTTATTGCAAGGCATTCCTTAGGGTATAATGCACAAAGATGTGTATAGTATGCCTTAATAATTTCTTATAAGGAACCAAAACAAATGCTTAATAGAAAGTAATATTTCAGTCACTTAGAGTATATCCATGTGACAAAATAATTACATTTCCCTTAAAATTGTTATAATTAAGAGGCTTAATAAAGTAAGAAGATGTTTACAATATGACGTTAAATGAAGAAAACAAAGAAGTAAACTGCATGCCTGGCACCAACCAGTTCTGTTGCCGGCAGAAAGGGCCACAGGAAACTCTTCATAGTGTTTTTGGGAGAAATGAGGGATTACGTTTTCTTCATGCTTTCTCCACTTTTCAATTTTTCTTCCAAAAAATGTGGGTTTATTATTTTTTTTTAGTTATAAAAATGTTATTGATTTTTAGAATTCTCATTCGAGAAGCAATGAAACTGAAGAGATATGACACACCCCTAGTTATACAACCAGTCATTGTCAGAACCAGGATTAACATCCAGATACGGCCATGGGGTCTGCACACTTGCCAATGAGGCAGACCAAGATGGCGCTAAATCTAGATATTTATTTTTATGTTTGTTAATTCCCAGGCATATCACACTCTTGACTTGGGCTAAGTTTATCGTTGTGTTCCTTCCTTCCTTATCCTCCCTTCTTTCCTTCCCTTCTTTATTTTTCTTTATCCTCATCTCTTTTTTTTTTTTAAAGACTTTATTTATCTACTCTAATGAGAGATAGGGAGAGCAGGAGTTGGGGGAGGAGCAGAGAAACAGAATCTCCAGCAGACACCCTGCTTAGCACGAAGCCTGACTCGGGGCTCCGTCTCACAACCCTGGAGACCACAACACTAGCCGAAACCCAGAGTCAGACGTTCAACTAACTGAGCCATCCAGGCGCCCCATCCTCATTTCTTCTTAAAGCCAATCCTTTTGAGTTAGTTCATTCTTCCAGCCCATCAAGAGCTTACGGAAAATTGCAATTCTTTGCTCCAACAAGCAATTGATTCCTCTCCCATTGTCATCTACGAATTTAACGAACATGTTTCTCAAAGCTATACCTGGTCTAATGCCCAGTTATAGCTATATTAGATCAGATGTGGAACCCACATCCCTCAAGCATAATAACCCCAATATCCCTCAAAATTTTCTTCAGAACATCAATATGTTTTCAAAGAAGTTTTTTTTTAAGATTTATTTATTTATTTATTTATTTGACAGACAGAGATCACAAGTAGGCATAGAGGCAGGCAGAGAGAGAGGAGGAAGCAGGCTGCCTGCTGAGCAGAGAGCCCGCCGCAGGGCTTGATCCCAGGACCCTGAGATCATGACCTGGGCCGAAGGCAGAGGGTTTAACCCACTGAGCCACCCAGGCGCCCCAGAAGTTTTTTTTAATCACATTCGGTTAGCCACCATATAGTACATCATTAGTTTTTGATGTAGTGTTCAATGAATCATCAGTTGCATAAAACACCCAGTTTTAAAGAAAGGTTCTCTGTGTGGAATGTCTTAAAAACGACAGCAAATTCCACTGCAAAACACAATCACACTGATTACAGAGAGATGTTCAACGTTCCTTAGATAAGGAATTCTAATTCTCATTCCTTAGGCTCACCTGAATCCACAACACATTCCCCACGCCCTTGCCCAGACACACACATTTCTCTCTAATGAACACATCTATGTAATCCTACTTGACTATTAATCCATTTTTGCCTTAGCTGCAAGGAAGCCCAAAACTAAATTTTATATTCAACTGCTTATCATTCCTCAACTCCAGTAACTCTGTTTCTGTTTCGTTCTTGCCTTTATACTGCACAAGTGAATTTTGATCTTGCTGTAGCTAGGGTTTTATTGCAAGGCACTCTATTTTTAGGAGTATTCAAACTGTAGTAAATATATGAATAAAAAATTATTCTTGCCTTTTGTGTCTTCATCCAAGATATTGACAAGTGAATGAGAAATCTCTCCATTCTCCATTCCCAAGTTTGCTCCTTCTCTGGGTTCCTCTCAATGGTATAAAAATGACAACCCTGTGAGCTTGGTGGTAGTTAAATGTTCTCTTTCATTGTCTGTTTGCTTCTGCCTTTGCTGATGCATAATCCCTTGCTCCTTGAACATTGGATCAGGGAATTCCAACTCTCTTCTTACCTGGGAAATATAAACCCTCAATAATGCTGCATCTTCTTCAATGAGTCTCTTTTGTGGTACCAGTACTGCTTCCAAAGACTTGGTAAACACTCAAAGAAAGATCTCTTCCTCTTCCTTGGCGAGAAGGAAGGAACCTTGGCATACTCCTCTACCTTCTTCCCTCATAGGGTATAATTAACAGGACTGTTCTGCATTCACTTATTCAATAAGTATTTACTGAGCATCTACTACCAACTAGGCATTGAGCATGTAACTCAGAAACTGAGTAGATTACACTATGTTTTCTGGGTGTCCCAATGAAGCATGTACCCCTCCTACAAGGAGGGCGGATAACACTCTCTCACCGCTCTCGGTTAGCCTAGGAAATTGGTCACACTTCGAGAGAGAGGCAGACTTACTCGCTCACCCTCAGCAGGGGGCTGTCTGTTTTGAAGATTGGCTTGTTGTTAGAATATTTGGCATAAACTATGTCACTTCATTTGCTCCAGGAGATGGCACAAATATTCCAACTCATTTGTAATTCCACCCCAGGAAGCCCCTCAGGGGATCGGGGAATCCCAAATTCGGTAGGGTTCATTGGTCCATTCCCCAGGGTCTAGACCACACAACAACTCAATCAGCCTGGTCTTCCCTGTGCTCTCCTTACCTTCTGCCTAGAGAACCTGGCAAACACATCCTTCCCTGAAGCTGAGTGAAGCCCACAGTGGAATCGTCTTCTCAATGATCTTGGGAATTGTGGAGACCGACATGCTGAGTAACCACCGGGCACTGAGGGGAGCACATATCCAGACACTGTTAATCCTTCCCTGCTGTGTCTTCCCAAGGGGAAAACATGGGACTTTGGGTCTTGCAGAGACAGAATTCTGGGCTCTCTCTTAGCTCTCAGTTCTTCTCATCTTATTTCTGGGGAATTCCCTGCCAGCTTTGGTTCAATAAAGCCCCAAGAGGCTAACTTCACTTTTAACTTGACCATCCCCTGTAGGTCAATGTTTGAACACAAATAGGAATTGTTTGGAGACTTGATATTCTAAATTGGTTTAATTGCTACTAGACTTAGCTATAGTCTAAGTATTGCTTAATTTTTACTCTCCAAGTTTGAGAGAGCGTAAAAGATAAACAGTTTTAATTTATCCAAGTAGAGATTAACGTTGGGCACCTAGACAAATTCTAGGAATCCTTCAGAACTCAGCCAAGTGTTAAATGAAGCCATATTCTGATATACACCCCTTCCCTTTCCCTCCTCCAAAAAAGGAAAAATCACTCCCTGCTTCATGCTCTGTGATGGCTTTGTCATATTTTTGTCATATAGCATCTATCTTTGTTTTCTGTCATGTAGCATCTATCGCTCTATATTGTGTTTATTATATTACTTGTCATTCCATCCCTACCACATAGGTGCACAATGGGAGGAACTAATTCAATGAGATATTGCATTGCATGGCGTGGTATGTTGCACAACCCCAAGATCATGACCAGAGCTGAAACCCAGAGTCAGTTGCTTAGCCAACTGAGCCACCCAGGTGCCCTTAAATTGTTTTACAACAACAGTTTATAGTGATCCTGGTTAAGGCTTTGATAAAATGTAGGAAAAACATTTCCCAAACTTCAGGCATTAATGAATAGTCTTCATGATTTATGTTTTATCTGAGTTACTGGTATGAACTATTTAATGTTTTCCTTGACTTAAATTCAACTTACTTTTGTTACATATCAATGTATATTACATGGGTTCTACTTGGTAATCTCTCATTTTTCAGTAAATACAAACAAATGTTTAAATACTCATTTATGTGTCACCTAAAACTTTCCTTTCGAGAACCAGTAACTCTGAAGACTCTGTGAACGTGGTCAAAATGAAGGCCTGCAGGGATTTGGGTATGTGTGTGGGAGAGAGAGAGAACTTGGCAGGAGGCTGTCAAAGCAACCTAGAAAGACAAATGCAAAGCGATTCCTGAAACACAATCACCAGCCATTTTAAAGTCTCACGGTATATACACCAAACTGAAACATGTTTCAGAAAGAAGTGGTCAGGTGTCCACTCAGAGAAGGGCCAACAGAACTGTTCTGTTGTCTAGAGCCGAAGGGGCAAGCTGCAGCTCACAAGATACCGATGGGCGGTGGGGGCCCTCAGGTGGCTGCGCTCACAGTTTCATTGCCTTGTGGAAAGCCCCAGAATGCAATGCAGCAGAGTAGCTGCCATACGTGAGTTGGGACTCCATTTCTTTGGAGTCCAGACCTCTTACCACTATAGCCAGAGCCACAGATGTCTCTGAGTGACACAGCAGGCAATGTGGCAGTAGTTTATTCATGATTTCTGTCAATTCCATTCCTCTCTCTCTTTCCATTTCTTTTGCCTATTTTTCTTATTTTTTTAAAATTTTATTTTATTTTTTCAGTGTTCCAAGATTCATTGTTTATGTACCACACCCAGTGCTCCATGCAATACATGCCCCCCTTAATATCCACCACCAGGCCCTCCCAACACCCCCCCTCCAAAACCCTCAGTTTGTTTCTCACAGTCCACAGTCTCTCATGCTTCATCTCCCCCTCTGATTTCCCCCAACTCACTTCTCCTCTCCTTCACCCAATGTCCTCTTCAGTTATTCTTTACACTCTACAAATAAGTGAAACCATATGATAATTGACTTTCTCTGCTTGACTTATTTCACTCAGCATAATCTCCTCCAGTCCCATCCATGTTGATACAAAAGTTGGGTATTCATCCTTTCTGATGGAGGCATAATACTCCATTGTATAAATGGATCATATCTTCTTTATCCATTTGTCCATTGAAGGGCATCTTGGTTCTTTCCATAGTTTGGCAACTGTGGCCATTGCTGCTATGAACATAGGGGTACAGATGGCCCTTCTGTTCACTACATCTGTAACCTTGGGGTAAATACCCAGTAGTGCAATTGCAGGATCATAGGATAGCTCTATTTTTAATTTCTTAAGGAATCCCCACACTGTTTTCCAAAGTGGCTGCACCAATCTGCATTCCCACCAACAGTGTAAGAGAGTTCCCCTTTCCCTGCATCCTCTCCAACATTTGTTGTTTCTTGTCTTGTTGATTTTGGTCATTCTAACTGGTGTAAAGCTGGTATCTCAATGCGGTTTTGATTTGACTTTCCCTGATGGCTAATGATAATGAACATTTTTTCACGTGTCTGTTAGCCATTTGTATTATTTCTTCTTAGAATGTTTGGTAGAATTCTCCCAGGGAATCCGTCAGGGAATAATCTTAATCTTTTGGTATCAGTTGTGCCCCGATTTGTGACCCAATAAGTGGTCTATTCTGGAGAAAGTTTCATGTGCGTGCAAGAAGAATCAGTATTCTGTTGTTTTATGGTGGAATGTTCTGTATATATCTATGAGGTCCATCTGGTCCAATGTGTCATTCAAAGCTCTTGTTTCTTTATTGATTTTCTGCTTAGATTATGTTTATTACTGAGAGTGTTGTGCTAAGATCCCCTACAATTAATGTATTCATATCAATATGACTCTTCATTTTGATTAACAGTTGCCTTATGTAGTTAGGTGCTCCTATATTGGCAGCATAAATATTTACAATTGTTAGGGAAATTAAAACTGGTTTATATATAGGGGTAGTATTGAATAGGGAAAAAGGATTACCTTGAAGCTTATATCTATATGTACACCACAACCTCCCACAGGTGGTGCGCACCCCCGCCACCATCGCAGCGGTCGCCCAAGGCCCCCGCTTGTCTCTGCACGCCCGTGCCACTAAAACAGCGAGCAATATTGGACTGGGTGAGCCTGAACCCTGGTGACTGCCATTGTCAGGACTGCTGTCTGGGGTCCATTCCCGCACCCGGTGCATTCACCCCCATTGGAAGCGCAGGTCTCAGAAGGCTGTGGGCCGAGGGACCCAGAACTGAGACCACACCAGGCTCTCTCAGGCATGGGCAGGAGTACGCCCAGCCCAGCGGTGGTGCAAGCAGCAGAAAGCCATGGACTCAGGGACTATGGACTGGAGCCACCCCCGGGCTCTCTCTGGCATGTGTGGTCACCGGTGGTGACCAGGGTCCTGGGACCATGGGCTTAGGCCCGTGCCCATGACTGCCCGATTCCACCAGTTGCCCCTTAAGATCTTTTACTCTTTTTGAGTGCTTTTAACCAGACTCCAAGTTAACGCTGGTCCCCAATCACAGGGCACTTTCATATTGGGGTATTACTTTCCAATGGGTCACCACTGGTGACTCCCTCCCCCTTCTGTTTATCCTCCAATATCAGTCCAAGTGTTCCCACTCCACTTTACCTCTCCACTGATGTCTTCTGCCCCTGTAGAGATCCAGAAGTGTATCATCGTATATCTCAGGCTGATTTCATGGGTGTTCAGAGTGCTCTGACAGATACTTAGTTCACTTTAGGGGACTCGTTGAAACAGACTCTCCTACTTCTCTACCATCTTGCCCCTTCTCCTCTCTTACTTTTTCCTGCAACCCTAATGATGGTTTTCTCTTTGCCAAATTTAATGTTCCTTTGCCTTATAGGTGTTAAATAAGTATCATTTTTAGAAGCTACAGGGAGAAAAATCCACTTAACTCCTTAGCAAATGACACCAGCCTTGAGTCATCTTCTTATCCTTTTTCTAGAAGCAGACTCCAGGGACTTTGGGAAAGAGAGTGAGTGCATCCAAGGGGGAGGCCTCCAGTGATGTCTATGATCAATGTACCTCTTTCCCCCATGGTCTCTCCACATTCTCCAGTGATTCATTGAGTGCGTCCAACTGATCCCAACTTTCAGTCAGTTCTCCCACAGGCAACCACAAACCACAGTAGGCATAGCTGGCAAATTGTCTCTATGGGATGAGGGAAGTCAGTAAATCTTGCTGTTGATAGAGAAGCCCTTGACCTTCATCTTGACCTATATCTCACTTCTCTAGGAAGAGCATCCAGAGAGATGCTATAGCAAACACCACATGGCCCCAAAGATCGTTTTCCTTGCTAAGAGTAAAGACCAGGACTGGTGAGCTCTGAATTTCACTACAGACAAATCATAAAAT
Organism: Martes martes; assembly: GCF_963455335.1. NCBI lineage: Eukaryota > Metazoa > Chordata > Mammalia > Carnivora > Mustelidae > Martes > Martes martes. The sequence goes on from NC_137898.1 coordinate 11,311,114, forward strand.
CATTTGGCTTTTACTATTCTTTCCTAAAGTTTTTAGTTTCTAGGTCAAACTTACCTGAGTAACAATCAAATCTTAAAATATACATACAAGGATTTGTGTTCAGTAACATCCATAAATGAACAGATTGCATTTTTCCAATTTGTTTATGTGTTTTACTTTATAGCCTGGTTTCTGTTACGACAGATTCATTTCTTTCAGAGCTGAGGCACCACCTAGCTGGTACCACTACCCTAAATATCTGTTGGTTATTTACACAACCATTTCCCTTAGAGTGTTCACAGAAGACTATCTTGACCACGTTAAGTTAATTAGGTGTGGAAGGAAGGAAGGAAAGAAAGAGAGAGAAGGAGAAAGAAAGAGGAAAAAGGAAGGAGGGCGGGAAGGAAGGGGAGAAGAGAGGAGGGGAAGGGAAAGGGAGGGGAGAGGAGAGGAGGGGAGGGGAGGGGATGAGAGAGGAAGGGAAGGGAAGGGAAGGGAGGGAAGGGAAGGGAAGGGAAGGGAAGGGAGGAAGAAGGATGAAGGTTGATGTCCTAAATCACTCTCTTCCATCAGTTCGGTGAACAACAAGAAGAGGACTGGGGATCCACAGGGGCCCACCTAAACTTGAGTTACAGCCTGCCTGATATTTTTAGTTAAAAAAAAGGAATGTTTTCTTAAATAACTACCTTCTATAAACTAGTTAGGCAGTAGGACCATGGCTTAGTTAGTTCTGGCTGTTAGAACAAAGTGGGTTGCTTCTAAACAACAGAAATTTATTTCTCACAATCCTGGAGGCGGGAAGTCTAACATCAGAGTACCACATGGTTGGGTGAGGGCCCTCTTCCACACTCGTTGTATCCTCACATGGTGGAGAGGGCTAGGGAGCTTTTGTGGGATTTCTGTTATAAGAGCGCTAATACTATTCATGAGGGCTCCACTCTCATGACCTAATTACCTCCAAAAAGTACCAAATACCATCACATCAGGGATTAGACTCAGTATATACATTTTTGAAGCAACACAAACATTCAGCGCCTACTAGGCCACTTCCCTTGCATAGCTAATGCCACTAGGAGTCTTTCCAGTAGGCTCAAACCAATGAGTAAATAAAATCAAATTAGAATATGATGACAGTATTTTGTGCTGTTCAAATCTAATTCCATTGGAACACCATTATGAAATTAGAGCATGCTGATGGATGTGTCATGAAAGAAAAAACCAAATCATGTCTAAATCTTCTGTACTAAGCAAAAAACTTATTGGCTCATTATTAATGCAGAATATATGCATTCCAACTCTTGGATAGTAATAATAACCCAGAAATTCCTCTTCTCCAATTCCTAACCAGATCCTGTTCGAGTAAAATAGTGTTTGTGGAAAGATGTGCTGGCCAATCAGGCTCTAATAGTTTAGGTTTATTTCCCAAAATCAAGTTAGAAAATTTGAAAGATGCATCCTTTTTGACCATAATCATCCCTTCCAGAACTAGTTTAAGTGACTTGAACACATCACACTATCAGCTTACATGGAGAATTAACCCTAGAAAATTCATTTCATATTTACTGTATGTTACAGTGGTTAAAATCACAGGCTCTGGAGTTAAGACTGTGACAGCACTTACTAGCTGTGTGATCTTGGGACAATTACTTAACCTCTCTGAGCCTCAGTTCTTTATGTGTAAAATACAGATAATAATGGTACATATCTTACAAGATATTGTAGGAATCAAGTGAGTTAACATATACCAAGCACCTAAATAAAGTCTGGCACATTATTCAGTGCTCAATAAATGATAGTTAGGGTTACTATTATAATTGCAGGAAGGTTATTAAATATGGAATATTCTCCTTTGGAAAATTTTGGGAGAAGATTCTTTTACCTCTGAGATCTAACAAAAAAAGTGTTAGATTTCTCCATATTTCTACTGTAAATCATATGAACTCTGAATTTTCCAACTGAATTATATTTTATTCTTTTCCTTGTCTACTAGGAATCTTAGATACCTGTAGGTCACCACTGTAGAAACTGCAGAGAACACATGGTCTGCATTTCTGCATAGAATTTTACTACTATATTCTCCATAATCCTACCTAAATTTTTCCTTTACCCCAATCTTCTTGCCTATGTGTTTTTAACATTTGTATCCAAGATATTTTTAAGCTGCTTCACATCTTTTGTGGAAGCATATTGGAAACAGAATAAATTAAAAGTAGAGAAGTAATATATGAATTCTAACAAACACCATTGCTATCAATAAAATATCTGTTGAATCTCCACACAAGCACAGCTAAAAATATTCAGATGCCCCAGGAATTCTTACCATCAGGATTCCATATCCCCTTCTTTCTCACATGAAAAACAATCAGATATGCAAGAGGCTGGTTTTTATCACCAAGTGCACTTGTAACATCTAGAGAATGGGATTCTTTTCTTTTGTTCTTATCAAGGAAGATGTCTTGGAAATACCTTTCCCTACTCTCAATCCTCCATCTGGTCCCTGCCACCAGTGCCCTGCTCATTGCCCACTATGGCTTGGGGTTCCCCTGTGAGAGTCACAGGACCCACCTGCTGTGATGAAGAGCCACTGACTCAACTGCTTTGGGAAGGGCTGATGGAACGAGCAGGAAGGCAGGACTTGAACAAATTAGTAAAAGTCATTCAAGGGCAAGGGACAGAGGACATACATACATAACGATCATGGCTTCTTCTGTACTTTCCTATTATATTTTCACACATCCATATTCTCACTTGTCCGTCCATCCGACCCCCTTGAGGTAGGAAGCCTGTAGATATCACCATCCTCTCTTTTACATAAAGGAAAGTTTAGGACTCAAGTTTGTGGTTGGACCTTAAGGCTATGTATGCAGCACTTACCAGAAAATACGAAGAAAGATTAAGCCATTTCATCTATTCCGAGGGGCCTTATAGACTTATTATAAAGGCAATTCCAAAACATATGAAACTTAGTTATAGGGGTGCCTGGGTGGCTCATTTGTTAGGTGTCTGCCTTCAGCTCAGTTCATGATCCCAGGGTCCCTCTCCCTCTCCTACTCCCCCTGCTCCCTCCTCTCTCTCGCTGTCTCTCCCTCTGTCAAATAAATAAATAAAATCTTTAGAAAAAAAAAAAAAGAAAAGAAACTTAGTTATATAAGAAGAAGTGTGATTTAGTGAAAAGAGAAAGATCACTGTTGAAGGAGTGGCCAGACAAACTTTATTAAGACAGTGGGACTTGAGCAGCCCAAGAGAAAGGTCAAAAGACATTTGGATACGTGAACACATTGGCTCTGCGCACTGTCAGGGATGCAGGCTCTTAAAACAGGTAACAGGACAGCATCCATTATTTGAACGGCTACCATGTCTCTATGTGTCCATTCGTTCATCCTTTTCCTCACGGACACTCCTGTCCAGTCCTTATTCTAAGCCATATGGTGAGAGAGGAGGCTGGCTCAGCAGGCAAGGCCAATCTAGGGCTTCCTCACTGGAATCCACGAAAAAGCAGAGGCATTTGCACTGATAAGCATTTTACAGACTCAGATAGTCATGGAGGCGTTTATCTCTCCACTCCTTCCTTTTTGCTTTGGAGCTTCTTGTCCTTCAGATCATGCCGCTACTCCTGGTTTGGGCAGTATTTTTTCTAGCAAGGAATATTTCTGGTTTCCTGAACCAGCACATTCTTGCCAAAAGTCTCCTTACTGCATCAGTCACCTCTTGATTCCTTATGCTATAGATCAAGGGGTTTAGCAACGGTGAAAAAAAGGTGTAGACAACAGACACTGCCCGGCCCTCTTCTGGAGAGTAGCTGGAGATGGGGCGAAGGTAGATAAGAGTGCAGCTCCCATACTGCAGGAGAACCACGATGAGGTGGGAGGAACAGGTGGAGAAAGCCCGGTGCTTTCCCTTAGCTGAATTCATCCTCAGGAGGGTGGCCACGATGCAGCCGTAGGAGAGACAGATAAGGAGGAAGGGGACAGCCACGGCGGCCACACCGATGGCATAGACAGCAGCCTCATACGCACGGGTGTCCGCACAGGCCAGGCGCATGACTGCAGGCATGTCACAGAAGAAGTGGTAGATCTCATTGCGGCCACAGAATGGAAGGCGGCAGTTCAGAATGGTCAAAGGCAGTGACAACAGGAATCCCAGCCCCAAAGAACCTAAAGTCATCTGCCCACAGAGCTGCCAACTCATGATGAGGTTGTAATGCAGTGGGTGACAGATGGCCACGTACCTGTCGTAGGCCATGACAGCAAGCAAGACACAGTCAGACCCTCCAAGAAGGACGAAGAAGAACATCTGGGTCCCACAGGCAGGGAGAGAGATAAGCATCTGTCCCATGGAAAGGACGCTAGCGAGAGTCAGGGGAGCAATGTTGGTAGAGTAGCCAATTTCCGGCATGGCCAGAACAAAAAGGAAGAAGTACATCGGGGTATGGAGGGCGTGATCTCTCCAGATGGTGAGCCCAATGGTGATGTTTCCAACAAGACTTCCTAAGAACAACAGCAAGAGGACCACAAATATGAGGTGAGCTGCTGCTGGGTCTGTTGAGAAAGGGTGGAAGTGGAAGTAGACCACTCCTGTCTGGTTTTCCTCTTCCATTTACCTGGTACAAGGAAAGAAGTCATGGGAAAAGTGACTGTCCTTGTCCCTGAGCCTGGAACCTGCCCAGCCCTGTTAAAAACACTGTCTGCAATCACTGAGTACTTATCCTCAGGGCTTCCTTTGGAATCTAGTGCATGTTATCTCGCCTGGCTTGGGCTTACTCTACTAGCTGTGTGACCTTGGAGAAGTTACAGACTTCGCCACTCTCCTTCTAAACATGAGAAGAGCAGAACACCCACCTCTGAGGTGTGACAATTAAATGAGATCCTGTGTCTGAAAGTACCAAGCCTAGTACACCCAGTAGGTTCACAATGGGGTTTCCTGTTTTCCTATTTCCATTCTTTCCTTGATCTATATATGAACACTCCTGATCATTCACACATCTGTTTAGCACCCTGATTATCCAGTTACCACAGCTGGATAAAATATGTATTTAGGCGCACCTGGGTGGCTCAGTTGGTTAAGAGGCTGCCTTCAGCTCAGGTTATGATCGTGGGGTCCTGGGATAGAGGCCTGTGTCGGGCTCCCTGCTCACCAGGGATCCTGCTTCTCCCTCTCCCTCTGTTGAACCCCCTGCTTGTGCGCTCTCTCAAATAAATAAATAAAGAGTTAAAATTTTTCATATTTATACAAAGAGCGTATGATTCTCAGGTCAAGCCTAGAAGGCAGGCAATACAGGAGTTACCTTTGGCCAACAGAAATGTGGACCTGGAAGCCCAGATGAGTTAAATAACTCACACAGCTACCCTCCCCAGTTAGGACTTTGTGATTGTATTTTTTCCTTCCACATTCAACATCCAATTTGTTTTGTTTTGTTTACCAAATGTGAACCCTACTCTTATTCTGTCTTCTTGCATAGGTCCACCTGAGTTTTTAGGGTGTCTACCCTGGATAGGGTTTAATGCCCTCCTATGGGGTTCACCTTCCGGCCAACCCAACTTTTCAGACTTTTAGATCCATCCCTTTTTTTTTTAATATTTTATATATTTATTTGAAAGAGAGAGAGAGAGCACAAGTAGGGAGGAAGGACAGAAGGAGAGGGAGAAGCAGACTCCCACTAAGCAGGGAGCTCCACTTGGGGCTTGATCCCAGGACCCTGAGACCATGACCTGAGCCAAAGGAAGACACTTAACTGACTGAGCCACCCAGGCACCCCTAAACCCATCCCGCTTAAACACTTTTAAAATCATATTACTCCACATTGACTCTAAGCTTAAAAAGCAAAAGAACCTCAATTTTGTCAATTATGCCTCAATAAAGCTGAAGAAAAAAAAGCAAAGGAACCTCTTATTCTTACAGTAGCATGTGCAATTATGACAGGCTGAGTCACAAAATATTTTTATAAGTATAATTAGCATGACTCATGGGGTGGGATGGAAGTTCAGGAAATCACTCCATGAACATGCCCCACTGCCCCATCTCACCACTCATATCTTTATTCCAAATCACTAGGTCCTTAACATGACCTTTAAATTGCACTGTTTGAATTTGCTGCAAGGTAGACTTGCACATGCGTGCAAGTATTTTCTGGTGTTTGTGGAATTTTCGATTACACTCTAATGGCCAAAGCTACGGAATTCTCCTTGTATTGATCTTCTTGGCCAGGCCAGGCCAAAAATACTGTTCTGCTAAATTACAGGGATGGAACAAAAATGGCAAAATAATTATTTTTGTTTTTTAACATGTGAGCCAGGTTTTAATATTATATTTTCTTTGGGTTTGGATCTTAAGGATAATCCTCAGTGCTGTCGACGATGTGGAGAGATGAGCCCTGCTAAGCTCGCTGACGGAGGGGTGAAAGGTTCGATACTTTGGGACAATGTCCTAACGTGAAAATATTGGTGATATAATACTACACAGAAAATGAAATTTTAAAAGTTACAATCTCTGCACCACAAAAGAAATCCAGTCTTTGAGTGATGAACCTGAAAGATATTTTTCCTGTTTTATATTCTCCAAAATCCTATAATAAACATCATAACTCATCATCTTAATTACAAGCTTACAACACGATAAAAAGAGAAACAAGCAGTATTGCCTTCAAACTGCAGAGGACAAGATTTTGCAAATTTCTGGAGCAAAGTGAAGAATTTGTACAGAATCTTTCTTCAGGGAGAGTATTTGCCTCATCACGATGGACCACCACAGTTTCAGGAAGAAAAGTGTCATCGCACAAATGCACTCAATCCTTCTTCCAAGTCACTTGGAGTTAATCATCCCCAGAATGAAAGTGAAGGAAGTCTGTTGCTCCAGCCAGCCTGCTTTCCTTAAATGCCCACATAGAACAGGCCCAGTGCATCAGCAATTCCCAGGAAACAGCCCCACCGAAGGAAGGTACCCTGGAGCACCATGCACAGCCTCGAGAAGGCTGATGTGAGAACTTGAAACTGGCTCCTCTCACTCAGTGCATAGACCACCCACCCCCTCACTCTCCACTGTTCACTGTTGAGTCATCGGTGTACATGCCTGTCCCCTTGGCCTCACAACACATGTGCAGCTTCTATATTTCGCCCTTACACGCACACTCACACGGGATTTGCCAATGACAGACGCAACTCAACTTTTTAAAAAGTAGGTAAGCCAGACCGACAAAAGCCAGATATCCTGAATCACAGCCGGGAAAACTGAAAAAAGGAATAAGATGAAAATAGTAGCCAGTATGCATGGGGTGCCTGCTGATGTCTCCTGCGTTAGAAATGAGAATGACTGGAGCACCTGGGTGGCTCAGTCAGTAAAGCGTCTGCCTTCGGTTCAGGTCATGATCCTGGGGTCCTAGGATCAAGCCCTGTTTAGGGCTCCCTGCTGAGTAAGGAGTCTGCTTCTCCTTATCCCTCTGCCCCTGCCTCTGCCTGGGCTCACTCTCGCTGTCTCTCTCAATTAAATAAAATCTTTAGAAAAATAAAAAACAAATGCTAACTTTTACTGGATGTCGGGTGCTATTCTAAGCACTTTCTGCCAATTAACTCATTTACTTCTCATAATAAACTTATGAGGTAGGTGCTATTATTTCTCTCTCTCTCTCTTTTTAAGGCAGGTGCTATTATTGACCTTATTTTACAGATGAGGAAATCAAAGTAGAGATTTCAACCCCAGCCAAAAGGCTGAAGACTGCATACGCGTAATCCCTGTCCCATGTGACTTGTCAGGAGTGTGTCCCCACATTTGTCACCTTCGTGGTGAAGCATTAAACCTGTGGACTTGCGGCAGAATAAGGATTTGCGGTATTCCTTCTCTAGGAGACCGTGCATCACCTGTTAGTTGGGGATCTTAAAAAAAAAAAAAATTCAGGTACTTACTATTCCCACTGCTGGGAGTTAATTCCGAAGAAGCAAGCCAAAGAAACAAGGAAGTATTCACATAAAGCTATTTCTAGCAGTATTGTTCCTGTATCTAGAAGAAAGAAGCAAATCGCACAATGCACAAGGAACTAAAATGTCCAACAGTTAAAGAGTAATTAAATGTTATGGCGTATGAATTCAGTGGTTTAGAAGGCTTTTGCGAAGAAAAAAGTAGAGAAGACAGTATTGGGAAAAAAACAGGAAGTATAAATAGAGGGCTGTCAGTTTAAGTATGATCAAACAAGGCCAAGTACCCTTCCCACCACAATCATAGGGCTGTGAAACTTTATAACTGGACCAAAGTCCTGAGAGACCATAGACAGTTATAAATATGTGTTGACAGAAATGAGTATGTTTGCATGAGTTTTTGCAAGTTTTTTTTAAAGATTTATTTATTTATTTATTTATTTGACAGACATCACAAGTAGGCAGAGAGGCAGGCAGAGAGAGAGAGAGGGGAGGAAGCAGGTTCCCTGCTGAGTAGAGAGCCCGATGCGGGGCTCGATCCCAGGACCCTGGGATCATGACCTGAGCCGAGGGCAGAGGCTTTAACCCACTGAGCCACCCAGGCGCCCCGCAAATTTTTTATACATTTGTCTAATCACCTAAATTTTTAAGTATTTTTTAAAAGATTCTATTTATTTACTTGAGAGAGAGAGAACATAAGCAGGGTGAGGGGCAGAGGGAGTGGGAGAAGCAGACACCCACATACACAATAAGCAGGGAGCCCAACGAGGGGGCTCGATCCAGGACCCTGAAGTCATGACCTGAACCGAAGGCAGATGCTCAACCATCTGAGCCACCCAGGTGCCCCTAAAGTATTTTTTAAATAAAAATGAGGGAACCCATCACCAGAGAGTCTTTTTCTAAACAAATGCCAAAACCTACCTCAGGCTGGTTGAGAATCACTGGGAGGGTAAGTTAGCAGAGGGCTCTTTAAACATGATTTCCTTTAGAGCTTGGCAACATTCCATATCATTTGGGGGCCAGGGAGGCTGAGCTGCCTGTCTCCCGAAACTTCTCCTGAGGGATGCTAGAGCCTGAGGTTAACCACGTCCTGTCTCTCCTTCACAAGACCCCTCACTGAGCCCATGTATCTGACACTATTTATTGAGCAACTACTGTGTCCTCCAACACTGATGTGGAAAGTGGAGGTGGAGCCATGAACAGGAGAGGGAAAAGCCCTCCACCTGGTGAAGCTTACATCCTCACAAGAAAGAACAGACAGGAAATAAGAAAATATGTGTGTGTGTGTGTGTGTGTGTGTGTGTGTGTGTGTGTATACACAGGTGTATATATATATATAATACATAATTGTAGGTAATGATAAGTGCATATGGAAGATATAGCAGAGTCATGGGGTGGGGGTGGGCAATTTCAGCTAAAGGACTCAAGGAAGACCCCTCTGGGAAAATGACTTGAATGGAGGCCTGAAAGTATAAACAAAAAGAACAGGTGCAAGGTGACTACATTCTAGAAATCTGCTGTACAACTTGCCTATACCTAACAACCCTATATTGTACACTAAATAGATAAAGGGGATTTGAGGTACAAACTTCCAGTTATAAAATCATTAAGTCACCAGGGATTAAAGTACAGCCTAAGGATTGTCGTCAGTAACACTGTAACAATATTGTATGGTGACAAATGGTAATTACACTTGTGGTGAGCATTTTGTAATGTGTATAATTGTCGAATGAATATGTGGCACACCTGAAACTAATATAATATAATATAATATCAACTTCAATCGAAAATTTTTAAAATCAAAACAGATGAACAAGGGAAAGGGAAGGAAAAATAAAATAAGATACAAACGGGGGGGAGGAACCATAACAGACTCTTAACTATAGGAAAAACTGAGGGTTGCAGGAGGGGATGGGTGGAAGAATGGGGTAACTGGGTGTTGGGCCTTAAGGAGGGCTCTTGATGTAATGAACACTGGCTGATGTACGCAACTGATGAACCACTAAATTCTATCCCTGAAATTAATAATACATAGTATGTTAATTAATGTGAATTAAAATTTAAATATTTTTTAATAATAAAATAAAATGACAAAAATATTTTTTTTAATTTATTTATTTGTTAGAGAGAGAGAGAGAGCAAGCGAGCACAGGCAGACAGAGTTGCAGGCAGAGAAAGACGGAGAAGCAGGCTCCCCGCCAAGCAAGGAGCCCAATGTGGGACTCGATCCCAGGACACTGGGATCATGACCTGAGCCGAAGGCAGCTGCCTAACCAACTGAGCCACCCAGGCGTCCCAAAATGACAAAAATATTTTAAAGGGTGGATTTCATATTAAGTATTCCTATCACAATAAAAAGTAAAATAAAATAATTTTTACAAGGTTCCTGAATGTGTAAAAATAAACAGAAGGGGGAAAGTATTCAGGGAGAAGTATTAGCATGTGCAAGGGTCCTGAGGCAGCGAATATTTGGCTGGTTTAGTGAAGCACAGAAACAATGATGTGGGTGGATGGATGCAAAGGGGTCAACAATGGGGAAAAAGGAAGGAGGAAGCCAGAGGAAGGTAGCTGAAATCATGCAGAAATATGAGGGCCACAGTAAGAAGTCTGGATTCCATTTTAAGTGTTATGGAAAACCACTAGAGGTTTTAAGGAAAGGGATATGCTGGCCCTTGTGTTGCAACTAGGTCATTCAACTATGATACAGAGAACATACTAGAAGGGAAGAGAAGTCTTAGGAAGATGGTCAGTAAGCTCAGATGCCATGAGATGACTGGTGGTCCCAGAATCGAACTCAGGCATCTCCTTCTGCCCTTCCTTCTCCCCCTCAAATATCAATTATATAGAGATCTTGCTAGATGTGAGGGAAAGATGCATAGTTCTCCTTTCCAACAGGTTACTTTATCTAACTGGCTTTATTAAAAAAATAAGTAGTTTGGATATTTCCTATTGCCCTCTGCATTTCCACAGGTTGTCAAAGGAAATTTGACCTCTAAAAGGTATTAATAGAGATGACAGTTATTGGATACTTACTATGGGCACATTTTCTGCTAAGCATGTCATGTGCCTTATTACCCATGATTATCTCTATTTTACAGATGATGAAACTGGGGCTTTCAGAGTAAATAATGGGACCAAAATTAGGTATCTTAAAACAGAGAAACCTAGAAATAGAACCTAATTTGAAGGACTTCAAAGCTACCGTCTAGACTATATGCTTGCAAAGAATACACTGGTATTCTAAGTGTGATATGGGAATCAGCAGAATCAGTATCAGCTGGGAGCTTGGTACTAGTTCAGAATCTCAGGTCCCATCCCAGACCCCTTAACAGACAGAAGTTTTAAATTAAAATTTCTTACATTTTCTAAGTGTAAAATCGTATCATCTGAGACCAATTATTTCATTTTCTTGTCTGACTGCATTATTTAGAACCTCCAAAAAGTGTTGATTAATCACGGTGATGGCAAGCGTCCTGTCTAGCGCCTGATATTTTGTGAATGTGGTTTAATTATTCCACCATTTTAATGACGCCTGCTGTGAGATTTTAATAGAGTCGTTTTTACATGAAGTTATCAAGCTCTACGGAAGGAGTCAGCAAGTTTTCTCTGTGAAGTCCCAGAAAGTATGTGTTTTAGGCTCTGCGGTTCGTACAGCCTCTGTCACAGCTGCTCATCTTTGCTGCAGTCGTAGACAACAGGGGAATGAATAAGCACAGCTGCATTCCAATAAAACATTATTTAAAAAAAACAAACAGCCCAGAGATGTGACATGTAGCCTGCAGTTTGCTGATTCCTGCTTTAGGGACAGCATAGGTTTGAATTTTGGTACCATCACTTGCTAGTTACATCCCCTTGGGTGAGCTACTTGACATGTTGGTCCTCAGTTTCCTTCTCTGAAAGATGAGAGTAATAGTAGCACCTCCTTCATAATGTAATTATGCAGAGTAAGTGATATATGTGACGTACTTAGAAGAGTTGCCTAGGTCAGAAGCAGCATTCAATAATGTAGACACAAGAGCAGAACTCTTTCCTGTTTTATTCCCCTTTGTACTCCCAGGTCCTGGCACACAGTAAGTACTCAATAAATATTCACAGAACAGCTAAAAGCTAACTATAGTATATTTAAACAGTTTACTTCTATTCTTGTTTTATTCAGAGCTTTTATAAAGCATCTCTGCTGAAGTCCATCAGATAACTTTTCTGCAGTTCTGAGCATAAATGTATTATTTGCCACTTCTTTTCGACCTAACACGGGAAGTCCTAGCCAAAGTAATTAGGCAAGAAAAAGAAGGAAATTCTGCTGTTTGTGAGAACACGGATAAACCAGAAGATTTTGCTAAGTCCAATAAACCAGACAAACACAAATACTGAGTCATATCACTTATATGTGGTCTCTTAAAAGATGAACTCCTAGAAACACAAAGTAGAGGGTGGTTATCAAGGGTTGGGATATGGGGAAATTGGGGAGATGTTGGCCAAAGATTACAAGCTTCCAGTTATAAGATGAATAGATTCTTGATACCACCTGTAACAACATGGTGACTACAGTTAATAATAATGTTTTGTACACTTGAAATTTCCTAAGTGAAGAGATATATTCTCACCACACACAAAAAAAGTAACTGTATGAGGTAATGGATATATTATTTAGCTTGACTGTGGTAATCATTTCACAATATATACATATATAAAAAATCACATTACATACCTCAAATATATACAATTCTTATTTGTCAATTTCAGCTGGAACATAAAATATTGGGGATGAATATTTGGAAGTAAGGATGAATGAAATCAGTAGCTCTCAACATTCTCTGCACCACACAAAATTTACGGTGTTTTCTCTATGAACCCCACAGTCAAAATTTTAAAGAGGAGCAGTACTATCATTCTCACTTTGCAAGTAAGGTAAGGAAGGCTTAGAAAGTTTAATTAACATACCCAAAGTCACTCTCAGCCAGTGGCTGAGCCAAGGCTTAAATCCAAGTCTGTCTGAATTCAGACCTATTCTTTTAGTCTTTTTCTTTTTTCAAAGATTTTATTTATTTATTTATTTATTTATTTATTTATTTATTTGACACAGAGAGAGTGTGTGAGCATACAAACGGAGTGGCAGGCAGAGGGAGAGGGAGAAGCAGGCTCCCCACTAAGCAGGGAGCCCAATGTGGGACTCGATCCCAGGATTCTGGGATCATGACCTGAGCCAAAGGCAAACACTTAACTGACTGAGCCACCCAGGTATCCCTCTTTTAGCTATATATATATATATATATACATATATATATATATATATATGTATATATATACACACACACACATCGTCTCCAAACCCCATGTTTTGAAAATTACTACCTACAACTTTTTTTTAAAATAAGCTCCAGGGGTACCTGGGTGGCTCAGCGGGTTAAGCCTCTGCCTTCGGCTCAGGTCATGATCTCAGGGTCCTGGGATCGAGCCCCGCATCGGGCTCTCTGCTCAGCGGGGAGCCTTCTTCCTCTCTCTCTCTAATTGCCTCTCTGCCTACTTGTGATCTAACTCTCTCTGTCCAATAAATAAATAAAATTTAAAAAAAATAAATAAAATAAAATAAAATAAGCTCCATGCCTAGCATAGAGCCCAATGCGGGGATCAAACTCACAACTGTGAGATCAAGACATAAGCCAAGATCAAGAGTTGAACACTTAACAGTCTGAGCCACCACGTGCCCCCCAACTCTATCAAATAAACAAAAACACAAGTAATAATAATAACAATAATATAAAATCATCCCAGGAAAATATATGGCATATGTTAGAGCTTTTGAAATATTAAAATTACCTTGGAAAATCCATTAATACTCTCAAAGGGCCTTTGAGATATGGGGATCAGAGATGGTAACACTTAGATGACCTCTAAAATCCCTTTTCAAAGTTTTATTGTGTAAAAAAATTAAAAATAAAATCCCTTTTCATTCCGTAATTTTGTGAATGACCTTTCTAAAAAGAAAAAGCTCTAGATGGTCCTTCATTTCTCCAGGGAACACTAAAAGAAAACCATGTTTTTGGATGATATTGAATGAAGCATCAGTCTTCATTAATCTCAACAAATATTACTGAGAGACTACTATCAGGATTTAGATGGTTCAGTACAAGACAACCAAGTAGATGGTAAGTGAAGAGTGTGGTGTTGGATGTATCAAACAGAAGGTACTTATTAGTGATCTAACAGAAATGTCAAATAGTGAATATACAAGTCTGAAGTTCAAGGACAAGGTTAGCTGGAAATTACGCATTTGAGAATTATCAGCCCGTTGCTTGTATTTAAAGCCAAACAACTAAATTGAATCTTCTGGGGGAAAAAATGTAAAAAGAAAAGAGGACCTAGGACCGAGACCTAGCTTGAGTGAAAGTTAGGGGAAAAGAAGAAACCAGCAAAGTAGACCAAGAAGGAATATCAGAAATGTAAAGTAAAATTAGGAGGAATTAATTTTCCGGAAGTAAAGAGAGCAGGAGATAATGCAGAATATGTCCTACCCCCTAAAAAAAGAAAAAAAGAAGGAGAAGGAGAAGGAGAGAAAGAATGCTGCGTGTAGGAATTAACTTTTTAAAAAACATGATCTCAAGGTGAGTCAAGTGAAAATAATAATTTTTTCTTTCCCCCAACTCACCACATCACTGAATTTATCAACAAGTTACTGAAAGACAATCCCCAGGGACGATGTACCAATGGGATAATCCTGATGCAATTTTAATTCTTAAGAAACACTGTATTTAATCTTGTCGCTTTATGCTTCCCAGGCGGACCTCTGTCATCTCAGGAGACCAAGAATGTCCCTTTAGCCAGATTAGTTACTGAATGTCCTTATTTGATGATATTTTCGAGTCTGAATGTCAGGGGAACTTCAAAGATAGGTTTTAGGCTACAGGGATGTAGTAGTAAAGCCTAGATGTTACCTTATACAAAGAAGAAAAAGGCAGGATGGAACATGCCTTCAAGCTAAGAGTTGATTAGATAGGAATCGGTTGAGTTTGAGACGTGTTTTCACATAGTGTCCTGCATCAGTGAGGTATGTGAGATCTAGAAGTGGTGAGCATCCCTGCCCAGGGATCTTCTGATGACAAAAGGACCTAGGGGCAGACTCCAGGGTCCTCAGTGTTTAACAAAGGATCCAGGTATATCTGCAAATGCTTGCAGTCCACACAAGCCCAGTATAAGGTAAGAATTTCCGCCCAGACTCCAGATTTGAGATTAGGAAAATCCCTAGCTTGTAATTAGGTCAAGCTTTGTGGTAGGCACTGACTAGGGAAGAGAAACTACGGATGGACTTTTCACAGAAAGAGTCAAAGTTCAGTTCCTCCTCAGAACCAATGTTCTATATCGGATGGTTTAAGGGGAACTCAAGAACACACGCCGCAAAACTCAGGCTCTTTCAAATTGATGAATGGCAAGAAGGAGGTTCGGTCCAAAATGGTCGAGGAATCATACTCTATATCAGATTAAGAGTTCATTGCTAAGTAGCACTGAAACATACAGATGTCAGTAGTTTAAAGGTTTTCTCTAGTTTAAAAAAAAATCCATCATTCCAAACTTCAAACTTACAGAAGCTAAAAAATTAGGAGACATCTATTACAAAAGGAATGACTAGAAGTTTCCTTCACATCAAGAATCTCCCTTATATGTTCAAAAATAATTCTAATTACATGCAATTTTTCAAAAAAACGTTATTGCAAAAAAGATAGATATGCCTGTGCTCCCCGGGCATGTTGTCCTTTTACATAAGGTACTTAAATGAATTTGACTTTTACTGTTTTTATTGCTCTCAATTTTCAGCTCTTTGAACATTGGCTTCTCTCATTCCGTACACTTTTCCTTCTCCTAGACACTTGAGCTATGCCTTGCAAAGAGTAGAGCCTTAACAAATATTTTTTAAAGAATTTATTAAAGTAGGGGCACCTGGGTGGCTCAGTGGGTTAAAGCCTCTGCCTTCGGCTCAGGTCATGATCCCAGGGTCCTGGGATCTAGCCCCGCATCGGGCTCTCTGCTCAGCAGGGAGCCTGCTTCCTCCTCTCTCTCTGCCTGCCTCTCTGCCTACTTGTGATCTCTGTCTGTCAAATAAATAAATAAAATCTTTAAAAAAAAAAAAGAATTTATTAAAGTAAATATTGTTGATTAAATGGGTAGTTGATGAGGAGGTAGACAAGAAGGAACAAAAAGGAAAGCAAGAGATCACAAATTAGGGGACTGAGCATTAACTTTGCAATGAACTAAGAAAGGCTTGTGGCACATCATTTTCCAATGAAATAGTTTTGTTGATAAGGGTCAATTAGAATTTAAAAAGTTTTCTCTCTAGGACACTTACCATTCAGCTTCACAGATAGTGCATTGCTCAATGATGATACAGTTTATTTGAATGGTAGAAGCTTACACTTGCTTCTAAACTGACATAGAAATTAAATTCTACCTTGCCATTTAACAGCTGGGAAAATCAGTAAACCAAGAAGCCTGAATTTCTTCATCTGAAAAAATATAGACAATAAAGGTCCCTGTTGAATATTGTCTTTTGACCTGTTGAAAAGGACCACTTAAGTGAAATGATGCCTTTAAAATGATTAGCACAGGGTACCAGGGCCCAATGTCACCCACAGGTATTCAGAAGGAGAATAACTTTTTGTCGCATGCCTGAATATCTCATTTGACATATTCAAAATATGTTTGTGAAAGTATTGTATTGAACCATGTGAAATTGCCTGTATGCTACCACTATTGGCTTTCAGAAACAAATTCCATATGACTCAATGTGTTAGCAATAAATTGATATCACATTGGTGCTCCTTCTTACCAGATGCTACTGCCAGGAAGTTCTCACAGAAGTCTCTTCCAGAAAGTAAGGAGTCTCTTCAGACATCTAATCTCTTCAGATATATAGATGCATACAAAATTTGAATTTCATTTTATGAATGATATTTATGAATTCATAATTCATATATGAAATTCATATATATTCAAGCATATAGAAAATGTTATCCAAGAATGTCTTGTAAGGATGAATATACCTTTTGTTTGGATACAACTGATGTTGGAACATTTTGTTTGACTAGGTATGAATAGACCTTACAGCTATGGTATGAGCATCTCCAAAAGCCACAAATACTTGTGCTTCAGTCAGGACTGTTGCCCTGTGAATGATGGTTATAACATTGTTCTTCTCTGTTTCTCCCACAATCGACACTTCCGAGTTAAGATTTCACCTTCCTCTTCAGGTGAGTCTAACTTTGTGCTATATTCAGTACAATGCCGTGTAAGTCAATTAGACCAGATAAACCCAAAGCCAAGACATTTTATATAAGCTCTCTTTTAGCTGTAACAACTAACTTATGAAACAGTGGTCATTCTTCATTCTATATAAAGAGGAATTTCTGCAATTTAAGGTGACACAGGAAACTAGAAGTGGAACCAGATGTGACATAAAATCTTTCCCAGAAAACATCAGATAGACCTGCCAGGCATTCTACCCATTCAGCAATTTAAATCTTTTTCAGTCCAAGATAGATAATGAGGGGTACCTGGATGGTTCAGTGGGTTAAGCCTCTGCCTTCAGCTCAGGTTGTGGTCTCAGGGTCCTGGGATCGAGTCCTACGTCGGGCTCTCTGCTCAACAGGGAGCCTGCTTCCCTCTCTCTCTGCCTGCCTCTCTGCCTACTTGTGATCTTTATCTGTCAAATGAATAAATAAAATATTTTTTAAAAAGAAAGAAAATGGGGGAACCTGGGTGGCTCAGTGGGTTAAGCTGCTGCCTTCAGCTCAGGTCATGATCTCAGGGTTCTGGGATCGAGTCCCGCATCTGGCTCTCTGCTCAGCAGGGAGCCTGCTTCCCTCTCTCTTTCTCTCTGCTTACTTGTGATCTCTGTCAAATAAATAAAATCTTAAAAAAAAAAAGAAAATGAAAGGAATCGGTGAATCAATATATTTTATTGAGCAGTTAATATGTGCGAGACATTCCAGTAGGTTCTTGTACAGACATAATTTCATTTTCACCTCACAGCAACCTTGTGAAGAAGTGAGGTGCTATTCTGAGCAAATGGGGTCTTAGAGAGGGCAAGTGACTTAGCAAATCACAAAACTAGTAAGTAGCAAAGCTGGAATTTGAGTACACAACATTTATTCTAACATAGCCTACTTTCTACCATCTTTCCTGGAAGCATCATCTCCCCCAAATTATATGCTTTTTTAATATATACATTCTCCTAAGATTGTTTGGTCATATAACCAAAGAGTCAGTTTACTGACTTAGTTAAAAGACCACTTTTTAACCACCTTTTCTCCCTGTGTTATAAATGCTGTCTACAAATCAAATTAAATCAAATTGAGTGAAACTGACAAGGGAGGAACAAGTGTTTTAAACAGAACAAGAATTAGGGAAAATATAGCTAACAACCTTGTCCCTGTGACTCCACAGATGGCATCTCAATCATCTTCACATCCTCTACAGTACCTTGTATATTTAAATGATGAATTAAAAAAGGACCTACTTGTGGGACCTTGGACAAATCCAGCAACCTTTTCAGAAGAGACAGACCAGATCACTTGGCAGTGCTCTGATTCTCTGGGCCTCTGTAACCTTCTGTGGGCCGCTAGTCAGCTTAGACAGGAATTACATGAAGGACAAAGAACTCATGGAGCCATGTTCTTCATTGCTTGATGGTAACCAGTCTCAGGAGATGATAAACCATCTTTCCAAAGACTAGCTATCCCCTGGGAGTTTTCTCTGAGCCATACTTATCTTAGAAAATGTTGACTACTACTTTGGTTGTTTTCTTTAGAATAATAAGGAAGGAGCTGTTCCAAATCAGAGTTGTATATTTGGGAAGTTTGGAAAATTATTTTTCCTTGGGTAATAGCCAATCCATGGTCTAAATCAGTACATCTAAAACTTTTCTACTTAAGTACTAATTAATCAGCATTAGAGACAATTTATATTCCTAAGGACCTGGTGAACAACCACAAGTAAGAAATTTCATGGAAATTTTTTATCCCCCAAAATTCATGGAGATCTTCCTTTTAGGTATACATCTCCAGTTTCTTTTATATGAAATGATTTTACAAGAACCTTCAAGTTACAAGAGACCTTTTAAGAAAGCTGCACCATGTTGATCCTGGGACTTCATTTTGTCCTGGGCACAGTTTTGTACCCTGTAGACTCTAGAATGTACACATTCTGGTTTAGGAAGCATGCACAGACCTAAACAACCACCGCCATCACTCCAGATTTATATAAAGAATTGTCAGCAAAGTATTCCATCATTTGTTTGCACGATGCACAACATTTACTTCAG
Organism: Martes martes; assembly: GCF_963455335.1. Taxonomy (NCBI): domain Eukaryota; kingdom Metazoa; phylum Chordata; class Mammalia; order Carnivora; family Mustelidae; genus Martes; species Martes martes. The sequence continues at coordinate 11,330,308 of NC_137898.1, forward strand.
TACTTTGGTATCATATAAAAGGAATATCTGAAAGCTCCAGACCATCTTTTGAAATGTGCCTAATTGGTTTCTTCTTTGCATTAACAAAAGCATTTCATAGAGCCTAAAGTTGATATAGCTTAGAGATAGAACCTAACTTATATCTTCATCTTGTCACAATGCAGAGATCACAATGAGTGGGGAACTTTTGCATAAAGAAATGAAGAGATTAGTTAGACAATATACTGGATAATTCAGTACTTGGATTTCTTTTTTTTTTTTAAGATTTTATTTATTTGACAGAGAGAAACACAGTGAGAGAAAGTGAACACAAGCAGGGGGAGTAGGAGAGGGAGAAGCAGGCTTCCCTCCCAGCAGGGAGTCTGATGCAGGGCTCGACCCCAGGACCCTGGGATCATGACCTAAGCCGAAGGCAGATGCCCAATGACTAAGCCACCCAGGTGCCCCAGTTCTTATTCAGCAACCTGGATTTCATGCTATTTCTCTATGTTTAATTTCCTCTTCCCTTTTCTAGACCTTGTAATAAAATGAAGCTAATGCAGCCTATGCATTGCATTTAGACACAAGTGCTTTGAGGAGATCTGGTGGACTGATGTCCAAGAGGTTAGGTGGACTTCCTGTGCCCAAGGAGGTGGTAAGTAAGAAAAAAAAAATGAACAGAAGTTACCATTGGAACTTTTCATCGCTAGCGTTCTTATGAAATGAGTTATTCATTTGTATCACCCACATAGGTTTGGTTCAACCCAAAGCTATTGTGTTGGTTTTGGGACTAGACTCTTAGCCACCAGAAGGCAGGAGATTAAAACTATAGGCTCCTATGAAAACTATTCGAGTATCATTCAGGACCCTGAGTCCTGGGTCACAGAGGACCTTCTCTTTGTCCCCATGCTATCTCTTATGGAGGACAAATTAAGCCACTCTCCTTCCATCTTGACCCAAATATCATAGTTTTTTTTTTAAGATTTTATTTATTTGTTTGACAGACAGAGATCACAAGTAGGCTGAGAGGCAGGCAGAGAGAGTAGGGGAAGCAGGCTCCCTGCTGAGCAGAGACCCTGATGTGGGGGTCAATCCCAGGACCCCGAGATCATGACATGAGCGGAAGGCAGAGGCTTAACCCAATGAGCCACCCAGGCGTCCCCAAATATCATGGTTTTTAACCAAACCCTTTCTCTCTGCTCCTTATAAAAGAAAGAAGGGAGGGCCACCTAGGTGGTGCAGTCAATTAAGCATCCAATTCTTGGTTTCAGCTCAGGTTGTGAGCTTCAGGGTAGTGATCTCAGGGTAGTGATCTCAATGTCGTGAGATTGGGCCCCTCATGGGGATCTACACTCAGCGTGGAGTCTGCTAAGATTCTCTCTCCCTCTCCCTCTGTCCCTCCCACTCATGCTCTCTTGCTCTCTCCCTCAAATAAATAAATAAATCTTAAAAAAAAAATAAAAGAAATGAGGGAAATTCTTTTTGTTGCATTGTTAGGAGCAGAATTTACTAGATAAAACAATCATCTAGGTTGTAATTATGCCTCTCAAGTCTGAAAATAATGTAATCTAATGTTTTTGGTCTCATATCTTAGGTGCTCTTTTTACCATAGGCCATCTAGAGTTCTACCGATGGCTGAAATACTATCAAATAACAAAGTCACTTAGGAATTCTGAAGTAGTATAGAGGGAAGCGGTATAGTATGAACCTAGATTAAACATAAGACTTCTGTGGTCAAGAAGACGGTGTTAAATCCTGGCTCTCCCACTTTCTACCTGTGTGACTCCAAAACATTTCCTAACCTCTTTGAGTCTGTATTCAACTGTAAAATGGGTGATAATAGTACAGGCTTCCTAAAGTAGTTTTGTGGAACAAGTGAACAAATGCACATAAAAATCACATTTCACCATGCCTAACACTTAACATGGAATAAATGACCATTTGTCATAAGATACCTTGTCCTCAGGGAACCTAGAATATAATTTGGGAAAGAACCAATAGATACAACAAAAGACAGTGTGTTAGCACTAAAATCATAACACTGAGCAATGCAGAATTTCAGAGAAAGGAGAGAGAGATTTAAACTGGAGTGGCCTAGGAAGATGTTATAAAAGAAGAACATGACCAAGAATTTAAAAGTTAGGCAAAAGAGAGATTAGATTTCTAACTGGAAGGAGAACAGAAGTATGTGAAACAGGAAGGGGAATGATAGAGAAGAGGCCATTGAGTAGACCATATGGTACATGACAGGGTAATTGGGGCCATAGTGGCATTAGCCTCAAACAGTCATGTCTAAGAGAGACTGAAATAATCAGCAGAGGAGCACGAAGGTTGTCATGTAAGCAAAAAGAGGCACTGAAGCAGAGGGGTGATGTGATCATGGAGAGCAGGATGGACGATGAATGGAAGAGGAAGGAAACAGGAGAAGAGATAGGAGGTTATCACAAGAATCCAAACATCAGATAACAATGGATAGGACGGACTGGGGCAGTGGAAAAGGACCAAAGAAATAGATATAAGAAATTTTTGATGGACAAATGATCAGTATTTAGAAACAAATTGGGCAAAGGAGAGGAAGCAGGATGAATTAATAACATCTCTCTGTGTTGAGCTAAATTGCGTTTTGTGCTGTATTATCCATGTAGCAGGACCACGGCTCTCTTTAAGTTATAACATACATCTAATGAAATTTTCCTAAGACGTTTTTGTTTCAAGTTTCACATAATGAATTAAAGTCCTATTTTATCTATTTTGTAACTTTGAACTTTAGATTGACTTTACTCATTAATTTGTTCAGCAAATACCAGTTGGAAAGCTTTCTATATCAGACACTGTGCTAGGCACCAAAATCAAAGCAAAAAGCATCCAAATCCCCACTGCTGAGGATTTCTCGGGCTTTGTATTTGAGGGTAGAGTTGGAAAGGTGAGGGGTGCCAAACGTGTGCATCATAACGTTCCATGATCTGCACCAACATGAAAGTGTGTGCACATAATCGCTGAGGTACCTCAGAAAGTGCTCTAACAATGAACAGGGGAATGCAAATGCATCATATGGCACGGGAGGGGCCTAGAGATGCATGCCATTTTTCCTTTTCTCAGATCAAATACACTACCCATGGAAGAAATAAATAAAACTTCAAAGATACAGTTCTTCTTTCGTCCATTCTCCACTGACCCTAAGATCCAGATGGGGATTTTTGTGGCCTTCCTGGTGATGTACCTGACCAGCCTCAGTGGAAACACCACTGTTGCGGTCCTTGTCCAGATCAACCACTCCCTCCACATTCCCATGTACTTCTTCCTGGCTAACCTGGCAGTTCTGGAAATCTTCTATACATCTGCTATTGCCCCCCTGGCCTTGGCAAACCTCCTTTCAATGGGCAAAACTCCTGTTTCCATCCCTGGATGTGGGACCCAGATGTTTTTCTTTGTCTTCTTGGGTGGAGCTGATTGTGTCCTGCTTGCAGTCATGGCTTATGACCGGTTCGTGGCAATCTGTTACCCATTAAGATACACCTGCATCATGAGCTGGCCCTTGTGTGTGGAGCTGATAGTAGGGTCCCTGGTGCTAGGGTTCCTCCTTTCACTGCCACTGACTATTTTAATCTTCCATCTCCCATTCTGCAACAACAATGAGATCTACCATTTCTACTGTGACATGCCTGCAGTCATGCGCCTGGCCTGTGCAGACACACACATTCACGAGACTGCCCTGTATATCATCAGCTTCATCGTCCTAAGCATCCCCCTGTCATTAATCTCCATCTCCTATGTCTTCATTGTGGCAGCCATTCTACGGATCCGGTCAGCGGAAGGGCGCCACCGAGCCTTCTCCACCTGCTCCTCTCACATCTTAGTGGTCCTCTTGCAGTATGGCTGCACCAGCTTTATATACTTGTCCCCCAGTTCCAGCTACTCTCCTGAGATGGGCCGGATGGTGTCCGTGGTCTACACCTTCATCACTCCCATTCTAAACCCCTTGATCTACAGTATAAGGAACAAGGAACTGAAAGATGCCCTAAGGAAGGCACTGAGGAAGTTCTAGGTAGGATGATCCCATGACGTGTTGAAATTGGATGTTAGAGAATGAGTGGGATGCTATTAATAATGATGTTGAGACAATGTGAGCCAGGAATGTCCTCAGCAAATTGAAGCATGGCTCACTATTCTAGGATCACTGGAAGAGATGAATGCTACTGTGTAATGGAAATAAAGCTGTATCATGGAGGGCAGCCTGATGTCCTGGGCATGGATGGACAAGCATCAACACTTATTGGACACCTGCTATCTGCTAGGCACTTCCTGTGAGTTATCTCACTTAGCCCATAGTAAGGACCATCATCTTCATGTTTTAGAAAAGGAAACAAAAATGACTTAAAAAGATATATCCAGGATGACAGCACAAGTATTTAAAAATGGAGATACCTGGGCGGCTCAATCGGTTAAGCATCTAACTCTTGATTTTGGCTCAGGTCATGGTTTCAGGGTCATGAGACTGAGTCTGCAACATGGAGCCTGCTTAAGAGTCTCTCTCTCCCTCTCTCTCTGCCCCCTCTCTAAAAAATAAAAAATAAATAATAAATAAATAAATATCTAAATACTAAGTTATCTTCACACAATAATATTGGCTGAGGAGGCCCTGAATGGCAAGAGAGAGAGAGAGAGAGAGAGAGAGAGAGAGGGGAGGCTTTTCAGTTGGCCAAAGGAAGGGGGACCTTTTTCTTTTCTTTTCTTCTTCTTTTTTTTCACATATTTTTGTTTTGTTAAGCAAAATGAAAACTCATGATTCTGTTCATGATTTTTCTTTCTTTTTTTTCTGCATCTTTATTTACTTTTATCTTTTTTTCAGTATTCTAAGATTCATTGTTTATACACCACACCCAGTGTTCCATGCAATATGTGCCCTGCTCCATCCCCACCACCATGCCCACCCATCCCCCCACCGCCCTCCCTCCAAAACCCTCAGTTTGTTTCTCACAGTCCAGTCTCTTGTGCTTCATCTCCCCTTCCAATTTACCCCAGCTCACTTTTCCTTCTCCTAATGTCCTCCATGTTATTCCTTATGCTCCACAAGCAAGTGAAACCATGTGATAATTGACTTTCTCTGCTTGACTTATTTCACTCAACATAATCTCCTCCAGTCCCATCCATGTTGATACAAAAGTTGGGTAACTGTCCTTTCCAATGGCTGCGTAATATTCCATTGTGTATATGGACCACATCTTCTTTACCCATTCATCTGTTGAAGGGCATCTTGGCTCTTTCCACAGCTTGGTGATTGTAGCCATTGTTGCTATGAACATTGGGGCACATGTGGCCCTTCTTTTCACTACATCTGTATCTTTGGGGTAAATACCTAGTAGTGCAATTGCAGGGTCATAGGGTAGCTCTATTTTTAATTTTTTGAGGGATCTCCATACTGTTTTCCAAAGTGACTGCACCAACTTGCATTCCCACCAACAGTGTAAGAGGGTTCCCCTTTCTTCACATCCTCTCCAACACTTGTTTCCTCTCCTGTTGATTTTGGCCATTCTAACTGGGTGTAAGTTGATATCTCAATGTGAGTTTTGTTTTTTTTTGTTTTTCAGAATTAATGCTTTTTATTTTTATTTTTTTTTTTCAATCTCAGCTATATTTCCATGGTGGGGGAAAAAAAAGATAACAGTAGCCCAAAAAAAAACACATTTCTGTATTTGAAAGCTCATTTCACATTCCTTGAGGAAATGGTACTATTATAATCGGGTGAAATCTAAGTCCTTTTACCATTCAAATGTTTTACCATTTGAATAATGGTAAAAACATTTGAATGTTTTACCATTCAAATGTTTCACTTGGCTTTGTACTTGCTAATTCCAGTTTCTCAGTTTAATATTATGAATAACAGAATACAAAATGTTCTAGCTTTCAGGGCATTAACTTTTAAAAATCTGGATTTCTTAATTCTAAAATGCCATATGGGGTGTGTGTGTGTGTGTGTGTGTTTGTGTGTGTGTGTGTGTGTGTGTGAAATAAACTCTTTGGAACTATACTCTGATGTACATCTGGAGCTCCTTTGTGTACCCCTAGTGATCCAGTTAATGAAGTGTGCATTGGGCTAGCTTATACGACCTCCCTTTGCTACCTTTCACTTTGGAGCTCCCTAACGACTATCTGCCAAGTGTTGCTAGTCTACAGAATCACCAGGCTACACACACAGGGCAAAGTTTCTTGTCATTTTCTGCTAAGGGGTTTTATTGCCTCTTATTTGAGAGCCTTCATCAAGATCAAAAGCTGCTGCACAGCAAAGGAAACAGTCAATAAAACAAAGAGGCACCCCACGGAATGGGAGAAGATATTTGCAAATGACAGTACAGACAAAAGGTTGATATCCAGGATCTATAAAGAACTCCTCAAACTCAATACACACAAAACAGATAATCATATCAAAAAATGGGCAGACACTTCTCCAGTGAAGACATACAAATGGCTACCAGACACATGAAAAAATGTTCATCATCACTAGCCATCAGGGAGATTTAAATCAAAACCACATTGAGATACCACCTTACACCAGTTAGAATGGCCAAAATTAGCAAGACAGGAAACAACGTGGGTTGGACAGGATGTGGAGAAAGGGGAACCCTCTTACACTGTTGGTGGGAATGCAAGTTGGTGCAGCCACTTTGGAGAACAGTGTGGAGATTCCTCAAGAAATTAGAAATAGAGCTTCCCTATGACCCTGCCATTGCACTACTGGGTATTTACCCCAAAGATACAGATGTAGTGAAAAGAAGGGCCATCTGTACCCCAATGTTTATAGCAGCAATGGCCACGGTCGCCAAACTGTGGAAAGAACCAAGATGTCCCTCAACGGACGAATGGGTAAGGAAGATGTGGTCCATATACACTATGGAGTATTACGCCTCCATCAGAAAGGATGAATACCCAACTTTTGTAGCAACATGGACGGGACTGGAAGAGATTATGCTGAGTGAAATAAGCCAATCAGAGACTTATTGGTTTCATATGGTTTCACTTATTTGTGGAGCATAACAAATAACACGGAGGACATGGGGAGATGGAGAGGAGAAGGGAGTTGAGGGAAATTGAAAGGGGAGGTGAACCATGAGAGACTATGGACTCTCAATGTGGTTTTGATTTGAATTTCCCTGATGGCTAGTGATGATGGTGTGTTAGTCATCTGTAGGTCTTCTTTGGAGAAGTGTCTGTTCATGTCTTCTGCCTATTTTTTGACATGATTATCTGTTTTTTGGGTGTTGAGTTTGAAGAGTTCTTTATTGATCTTTATTGGGTTTAAAGAGTTCTTTATTGATCTTTATTGACCTTTGTTTGTAGGGTCATTTGCTAATATCTTCTCCCATTCCATGGGTTGCCTCTTTGTTTTGTTGACTGTTTCGTTGCTGTGCAGAAGCCTTTTATCTTATGAAGTCCCAAAAATTCATTTTCACTTTTGTTTCCTTTCCTTATCAAAAAAGAGAATTTCAGACCAATATCCTTGATGAAAATGGATGCCAAGATTCTCAACAAGATCCTAGCTAATAGGATCCCACAGTACATTAAAAAGATTATCCACTACAACCAGGTAGGATTTATCCCTGGGATGCAAAGGTTGTTCAACATTCACAAATCAATCAAATTGATAGAACAAATCAATAAGAGAAGAGAGAAGAACCACATGGTCCTCTTCATTGATGCAGGAAAATCATTTGACAAAATATAGCATCCATTCCTGATCAAAACTCTCCAAAGTATAGAGATAGAGGGAACATTCCTCAACTTCATAAAATCTATCTATGAAAACCCACAGTGAATATCATTCTCAATGGGAAGGCTGTCTGAGATCAGGAACATGACAAGGATGTCCACTCTCACCACTATGAACATTGTACTAGAAGTCCTAGTCCTACTCTAGTACTCAACATAGTACTAGAAGTCCTAGCAACACCAACCACACAACAAAAAGAAATAAAAGGTATTCAAATTGGCAAAGAAGTCAAACTTTTGCTCTTCACAGATGACGTGATACTTTATATGGAAAACCTAAAAGACTCCACACCCAAACTACTAGAACTCATACCGCCATTCAGTAATGTAGCAGGATACAAAATCAGTGTTTGTGACTTTTAAAGAGCACCCTAGCAATGAAAAGGGTAATAGTAATGGAGGAAAATGTTGTTTAATTTAACAAGTGAAAATATAGGAAAAGAAGTGTTGAATCTTGACTCCCCAAGAATCCCTTCTACAGCACCTCAGTGTTCCAGGCTCTGCTTGAGCTTCCAAGGAGAAAGATCATTCACTTGTAAGACACCACATTCCTTGTTGGACAACTCTGGTTGTCAAAATACCACATACTTGTTTGAGCTAAAATTCATCTACAAGCGACTTCCTCCCACTGATCCTATTTTGGCCCTCCAGAGATTTCTTCTCCTTGACAGTTCTTCCAAGTACTAGAACAGATTTTGTATCTTCTTTAAGTCTTTAGTCTTCTTTTCTCTAGAGCAAATATTCCATCAGTTTTCTCTCCAAGAGATCATATTTAAATGCTTGCACACCAGTCACCTTCTAAATTTTCCCTAGCTCCATATCCTTCTACAAATTTTCACCCAGAAATAAACACAATGCAGTGGGAATATCTTGTTCTGGGGAACTGTTACTTTTCACAACCTATGAACTACGTTTCTATCAATTCACCTTGATTATGTTAGCCTCTCATAAATTTGGTATCAAATAAAATCTCCATATCATTTCATTTGACTTTCAATTTTGCCTGATCACAATTTATTTTACTAATATATATGTAGGACTTTTTTTTTTTGAGAGAGAGAGAGAGAGAGAGCATGCACATGTAAGTGGGGGTAGGGATGGAAGAGCAGAGGGAGAGAGAGAATCATAAGCAGGCTTCACACCCAGCTCAGCAGTCCAACATGGGGCTCAATCTCACGACCCTGAGATAATGACCTGAGCTGAAATCAAGTGTCAGACACTTAAACAAATGATCCACCCAGATGCCCCTGTAGGACTTTTCATCTAACACTGATATATCGGGTTGTTTTTTTTTTATTATTGGTTTGGGCCAAGTGATCCAAACTGCCACAGTCATCTTCAGGATTTTATTCATCATAGTTTTATGACATGATCAAAATTACAATCATATTTCATTTCCTTTGTCCAAATCATTAACCAATATCCAGAATAAAATACAAGTGAGCATCTATAGTCCTCTTATTTGGGAATTGTTGTCCAGCCAGCTAGAAATATGCTCAGTTAATACCACTGGTGGTACACTGTCACAGTTATGACACCCCCCCCCCCAGTGGATCCATGCCTCTGGGTGGCCCCTTTCCCCCATGGTTATGTGACTTGCTTTTTCCAATGGGACATAAGCAAATATATTGCAAGCAGAGGCTTATACTTACTCTTTTGGTATGTGTCCCCTCTTGCTGCCCAACGACTGCCACATGAAGTCAGGTCTAGGATAACACCTAGAGATAGGCTATCGAGAAGGTTCCCTAGACCAACCCCAGCTGATCCACCAGATGATGCAGTCACATTCACCAATTCCAGCAAAATAACTACCCAGCTGAACTAGCTAAAATGCTGACCCACAGAAACATGGATAAATAAAATGATAGATATTGTAAGTCATTAAGGTTGAAATGGTATATTTTGCATCAAAAAATAATCAATTCAGGGTGCCTGGGTGGCTCAGAGGGTTAAGCCTCTGCCTTCAGCTCAGGTCATGATCTCAGGGTTCTGGGATTGAGCCCTTCATCGGGCTCTCTGCTCAGCAGGGAGGCTGGTTCTCCCTCTCTCTGCCTACTTGTGATTTCTGTCAAATAAATAAATAAAATCTTTTAAAAAAAGTAACCAATTCACCATCCAATCTGTAATAAACCATCTCTCCAAGAAGAATATCATGGAAAGTCTATCAGCTCTTCTCATACGATCAAAATACACTACCATAGTGATATAAATCTAACCATTGGAAAGCTTTATTTTAAAAGTAAAGTGGGTTAAAGCCTCTGCCTTCAGCTCAGGTCATGGTCCCGGGGTCTTGGGATCGAGGCCCACATTGGGCTCTCTGCTCAGCAGGGAGCCTGCTTCCCCCTCTCTTTCTCTCTGCCTGCCTCTCTGCCTGCTTGTGATCTCTGTCTGTCAAATAAATAAATAAATCTTAAAAGTAAAGTGCGTTTGGCATGATTTATCTTGGGTCACTTCATATGGGCTCTTCTTAGTAATCACCAGGCTTTTCAAAATGCCTACAAATTATCTGTTCAATCACGTGTTTCCAGAATTTTACTAGGGACTTGCGCTGAGATGGCTGTCTTATTGTTTTGAAACCCACTGGTAGTTTATAAATTTCTTTTATGTCTTCATCTGAATGGAAAAAATTTCAATAGTTGTCAGTGCCTTGGGAGTGGAGAATACGCAATTTATCCTTGAATTCCCTGCATCTAGTGCCACGGCTAGCATTTATTAGACTCACCTGATTTATTATCAGGAGATAAATTACATCTAGGAAGAGTGTCTTGCTGCTCATAAAAATTGTATGTTCTTTATACAAAGGGATTGTGTTCTACCCTTTTTCTACCATTTGTATCCTTCACTGTTCCTTTAGCATTGGTGGTACTCCATAAGTATTTGTGGAATTAGACAGGACTTCCTTTGGAGATAATTTTTCTCTGGTTTTCAGAATTTTTTAATGTTACTGATAAATGTATATTCTTATTAAAAACTTTTTTGAAACATTTATTGCTACTAGTCATTTATTAATGCCTTACTTGATTCTATATCTGTAAGCCCAATGTTCCCTAAGACTTACAGATAATAAAAAAAAATACAAATGGGAACTATAAAATATCCATCTGAAGGAAGTGGGTAGCTATTATTACTGCATATTAAAAGATCATATACTTTGATATATTTAACCCAATTTTAGCAAGGGTATTTTTAAACTGCCATCATTCATAGAAAGATTTTGAGAATTTGTAACTTTTACTTGCTGCAGAGTGGACGTTATTGATCCTGTTCTTCTTTATTCCAAAAATAAAGAGCCAAAGGTACAGGCATATTCTGCAATTACACCCAGAAGAAAATCCCTAAAAGACTCTCATGTTTATTTCATCCTTTTACAGTACAGCAGTGTTTAGAAGGAGAGGAAAGAGGATAATGAAGAAAAGATGAGGGACACCTGGGTGGCTCAGTGAGTTAAGTGTCTGCCTTCACTTCAGGTCATGATCCCGGGGTCCTGGGATGGAGATCCTCATTGGGCTCCCTGCTCAGTGTGGAGCCTGCTTCTCCCTCTCCTCTGCTCCTTCCCCTACTTGTGCTCTCTCTCTTTCTCTTTCTATCTCAGATATATAAAATCTTTAAAAAAAAATTGTGAGTCAGAAGACACTAGAAAAACCAGTCCCCATCAGGACATGGGGATAGGTCTGACAGAGGAAAGCAGGATATCTGAGGAACCTGTGGGGGTGTGAAAGATGGGAGGAGTAATGGATTATTGCAACAGGCAACAGAGAGTGGACAGGGCATCAGAGCATCTACCATGCTTTTCTGGAAGGGGTGTCATGGGCCTGAGATTCAGAGACATGGAGACATGATTTCTAGGAGCAGTAAGCTGATAAAGTCACTTTCATCCTTCAAGCCCACATCCCAATATCTAGAAAATAGGAGGATTAAAACTGTTAATATCTAAGATATCTGAGAGCATTGACTTTGATTCATTAATTCTCCTGTGTTCTGTTCACTTCCAAAGCTCGGGCCATTCCTCTTCACCTTAGACAGGCTTCTGTGGTGCTTTTACCCCATGGAAATAGATTTTTAGCTGCTTCTCAATTAGCAAGTTTAATGAACAATATGGGCATGACCCAGTGGGATAGTAGGTACCCTTGTCTTCTCCCAAGTAGGACAGAAAGTCTGAGTGCTGGGGTCTGTGGGCCTCTGACTTGGGAAACACACTTTCCCAAACATGATTTCATTCTGAGGTCTTTTGAAGGTCAGATTGGTGTATGACTTTCTCACTATTTGAAAAGAAATGAGTGTTCACGTCACAGCACAGGTACTAAAACCAGAATGATACTGAGATTAGCATGGTGCCTGCACAAGGATGACATGCAAATTCATGAAGCATTCCATATTTTTAAAAACAAAAGCCCAAACTCATAGACACAGAGAACAAATTCATGGTTGCCAGAGGTAAGGAATGGCGGGGGGATGGGCAAAAAGGGTGAAAAGGGTCAAAAGGTACAAACTTCCAGTTATGAAATAAATAAGTCCTAGGTTATAGGACTTACAGTTAACAATATTGTATTGTACATTTTATAGTCACTAAGAAAGGAGATCTTAAAAGTTCTCACCACAAGAAAAAAAAATTGTAACTGTGGTAACAGATATTAACTAGACTTGTTGTGATGATCATTTTGCAATATATACAAATATCAAATCACTGTGTCATATACCTAAAACTAATATGATGTTATATGTCAATTATATCTCAATAAAAAATAAATATCTAAAAAAAAAAGACATTAGCAAGATAGCCTTGAGAACAGCAGGTAACTGGCTATGGGTTTGTGTGTCTCTGTGTGTGTTAATTATAAATTACAGTCTTGAACCTTCTCCATGTGTTTGATTGGTGTGGGACAACTTTCTGGCCTTTACTTTGCCAGTCCGGTTAGACAGACCTCCTCCCCAGGGTACCAGGGCTTTGCCATTGGAGGTCAGTGTGCAGCTCACAGAGAATTTGGCAACCTGGTGTGCCCACAATCTGTTTCATCAACCATCTGGTGAGTCTTCCTATACTTGAGGACCTAAAAATCTACAAACTCCCAGATTCCCTAGCAATTTAGGATGTATTTAGTTTCCACCAATCAGATGCATTCCCTCAAGACATGAATTAAAACCGAGTAACCTACAGAAAGAGCTGCGTGAAGTATGAGGCACCTGTTTACTGCTGGGAGTCTAGTAGATGAGGTGTGGCTCTGAAGCCAAAAATCCCATCGGTGGTGACTCTTTCATTCCCCAGACTCTCATGGATGAATTTGGCAGTTCCTCTTGTGATCGGTTCTGTGCTGTCCTCCTAGAGTCCCAGACTAGGCCTGCTTCTCCATCCCTTCCAGGATTTGAAAAGCATCTATTTCACTGAATACCATCTTTCCTGTTTAAAATCAAGAGGATGGTTAAAACCTAAGTGATATACCACCATTCTTTTCTACTGCATATATTTTAAAGAGATGTATTTTTTTATTGAGCTATTCCGCTCAGCAACACTTCATCTAAATAGACTTTCCTGACCATCCACCCCACCCCCACACCAGGACAAGTGACCACACTGTCCCCTGTGTTCCCTCAGTACCTTGTGTATAACTTGCAGCATCTGTAACACCTGCCCTTATTTATCTCCCTCAAGGACACTGTGACCTTTCTGGAGGAAGAAACTATCCCTGTTACCTTGATGCCTAGAGATCTCAAAAATACTGAATTAATTTGTGAATCATTAATTTACAGCCATGCATTCAGGGCTGGCTCAGATTTTGCCTCTACTGTGAAGCACTGTGTGACTTTTCTTGTCCCCGCCCCCATAAGAACATCCCTTTTGAGGGACAGTCTCGCATTGGACATTACTCACATTTCATGCCATTGTATTTTGTCTCCCAAGTCAGATGCTGACCTCATTGATGGCAGACACCACGCCTAATATCTCATGTCTTCAAATATCTCACAAAACTTGCCATCCTGAAAAGGTGGAAGTCAAAAAAAATCACCCAAAGAACTACAGATTAAATAATCTAATGGAAGAAATTGAACCCACCAATCAGAGCACAGAAATACTTCAAAGACTAACACAGACCATATAAAGTACTGCCCTTAGTTGTCCACCACTGCTCTTCATGAAACATGTAGCATAACACACTACACCCAGGGTCTACCATCCAACGATTCTTTTGTGACTTTCAGGTTTTCCAGCCTGTGTCATATCCCTGCTTTCAGTGATCCTAGGAAGCGGGGTGGACCTAGCTGTGCACAAACACTTTCTTTACGCTTAGTAGCTAGGTGCTTCTGCTTCAGTGACAACATCTCAATGGAGAACGTTTGAGTCTCCTATGGTATACATCCATGATAATATGTATTTCTTCCAGTTGACTCAAGCAATGAAGTGAGGAACTTCCCGATCTGAACAACAAATGCATGTTGGCACCCTTATTTACACGCCTTCCAAGAAGAAACTCCAGGGTATCCTTCACAGGATGCTTAGGGAAATTTTTTTTAATCATGAAAGAAAGAAAGAAAGAAGGAAGGAAGGAGAGAGAGGAAGGAAGGAAGGGGAGAAGGGATGGAGGGAGGGAGGAAGACAAAATGTAGAGAGAGAGGGAGGGAGAAATTGAGCCTAGATCAAGGTACTTTCCCTACTAACACTCTTTTTTAAAAAGTATGAAATGTGTTTATTTATAACATAAAGTAATGAGTTTGTTCTGATCCAGTTGCAGTGATCCTTCAAGTCTTGGCAACAACTATTCCCAATAATTCCTTCCTTCATTCATTCAACAGGTATTTATTGAACATCTACTATATGTAGCAAATTCCAACATAGTGGGAATGCAACAGACTGAACAGAGAAGCCCTTTGCCTTTGCAAAGTTTACAATCTAATGGGAGAGGCAGACAGTAAATAAATAAAAGTGAACATGATAGGCAATAATAGTTGCTATGAAGGCAGTAACCATGATGACGCAATAGGAAGTAACCGAGCGGGGAATATCTACTTTAGGTAAGACTGAATGTCTATACACTATGTGTACACTGCACTCAAGTTCTCTCATGGTTAATATGACTATAGTACATTTGTCATAACTAATTCACCAACCCCAACATGTTATTACTGACTAAAGCTCCTACTTTATTCAGATTACCTTATTTTTTACCTAATGTCCTTTTTCTGTTCGAGGATCCCATCAAAGATACCATACTACATTCAGTCATCATGTCTCTTTAGGTCCTTCTTGGCTGTGAGTTTCTTAGACTTTCCTTATTTTTGATAGCTGCAGCAGTTTGAGATGTCCTGGTGAGGTGTTTTGTAGAATGTCCTTCAAATTGAATTTGTCTGATGCTTAGACAAGGAGTTTACAGGTTTCTGGAAGATGCAGAGGTAAACTGTCATTCTCATCACCTTATATCAAGGGTACATACTATAAACATGTCTTCATTGTTGATGTTGACTTTGATCACGTTGCAGAAGCAGTATTTGTCAGGTTTCTCCAGTGTAAACTTATTCTCTTTTCTCCCTTTCCACATCATCTTCTTTTGAAGGAAGTCACCATATTTAGTTCCACACTTAGAGTAGGGAGTCATGCTCCAACCAACTGAGGGGAGAATATCTACATAAGTTATTTGGAATTGTATTGTACGGGAGATTTTTCTATGTTCCCTCATTTAAATTTTTATTTGGTTACATATTTATACCTGCCTATAATCATGAATAAGTTATAACTCTTTATTTTTTAGACTGTGAATATTTTTACTTACTACAGATGAGAAGAGAAGAAAGATGAAAGAAATGGGGGAACGGACCGATGTGGGAGATAGAAAGCAAGCAAAAAAATGAATAATGATCACAGGACTTCCGTTTCTTGACTTGGTTTTTTTTTAAGATTTTATTTATTCCTTTGACACAGAGAGAGACAGAGAACATGAGCAGGGGGAGAAGCAGAGGGAGAGGAAGAAGCAGACACCCTGCTGAGCCAGGTGCCAGAGTGGGGCCAATCCCAGGACCCAGAGATCATGACCTCAGCCAAAGACAGACATTTAACTGACTGAGCATCTCAGGCACCCCTTGGCTTGGTCTTTTTTTTTTTTTTTTAATTTTTTATTTATTTTCAGCGTAACAGTATTCATTGTTTTTTCACCACACCCAGTGCTCCATGCAATCTGTGCCCTCCCTAATACCCACCACCTGGTTCCCCCACCCTCCCACCCCGCCCCTTCAAAACCCTCAGGTTGTTTTTCAGAGTCCATAGTCTCTCATGGTTCACCTCCCCTTCCAATTTCCCTCAACTCCCTTCTCCTCTCCATCTACCCTTGTCCTCTATATTATTTGATATGCTCCACCAATAAGTGAAACCATATGATACTTGACTTTCTCTGTTTGACTTATTTCACTCAGCATAATCTCTTCCAGTCCTGTCCATGTTGCTACAAAAGTTGGGTATTCGTCCTTTCTGATGGAGGCATAATACTCCATAGTGTATATGGACCACATCTTCCTTATCCATTCATCCGTTGAAGGGCATCTTGGTTCTTTCCACAGTTTGGCGACCGTGGCCATTGCTGCTATAAACATTGGGGTACAGATGGCCCTTCTTTTCACTACATCTGTATCTTTGGGGTAAATACCCAGCAGTGCAATTGCAGGGTCATAGGGAAGATCTATTTTTAATTTCCTGAGGAATCTCCACACTGTTCTCCAAAGTGGCTGCACCAGTTTGCATTCCCACCAACAGTGTAAGAGGGTTCCCCTTTCTCCACATCCTCTCCAACACACGTTGTTTCCTGTCTTGCTAATTTTGGCCATTCTAACTGGTGTAAGGTGGTATCTCAATGTGGTTTTGATTTGAATCTCCCTGATGGCTAGTGATGATGAACATTTTTTCATGTGTCTGGTAGCCATTTGTATGTCTTCCTTGGAGAAGTGTCTGTTCATATCTTCTGCCCATTTTTTAATATGATTATCTGTTTTGTGTGTGTTGAGTTTGAGGAGTTCTTTATAGATCCTGGATATCAACCTTTTATCTGTACTGTCATTTGCAAATATCTTCTCCCATTCCGTGGGTTGCCTCTTTGTTTTGATGACTGTTTCTTTTGCTGTGCAGAAGCTTTTGATCTTGATGAAGTCCCAAAAGTTCATCTTTGCCTTTGTTTCCTTCGCCTTTGGAGACATATCTTGAAAGAAGTTGCTGTGGCTGATATCAAAGAGGTTACTCCCTATGTTCTCCTCGAGGATTCTGATGGATTCCTGTCTCACGTTGAGGTCTTTTATCCATTTCGAGTTTATCTTTGTGTACGGTGTAAGAGAATGGTCAAGTTTCATTCTTCTACATATAGCTGTCCAGTTTTCCCAGCACCATTTATTGAAGAGACTGTCTTTTTTCCACTGGATATTTTTTCCTGTTTTGTCAAAGATTATTTGACCATAGAGTTGAGGGTCCATATCTGGGCTCTCTACTCTGTTCCACTGGCTTGGTCTTTTAAACATACATCCAATTCAGAGAAGAGATGTAGATCAAAAATTACATCAAGAATTCAGGCACTGAGTGCCCCCCATCTCTCTTCTAACTTCATCCCACACCCAACATCAGATATTAGATGAGATCCTGAGACCTAAAGATGGAAGACCTAAAGATGCTCTTCTCTCTAAGTAGCTCACAGTCTAGAAGGAATAACAAACATGTTAACAAATCACCATGATTTGATGCAATGAAGGCTAAGAGTGAAATATGAATAAAGGGCTGTGAGAGCCATGGTAGGGAGTGGATTGCAGCCTGGGGTGACTGACCAAGCCCTCACAGATGTGGTACTGGAGCATACGAGGAGATGAGCTAGAGTTTCCTAGGATAAGAACTGGAAAGGAGCACCAGAGAGAGAGCAAGGTTGACATTTGGGCTGCCATGAGGAGCTAATAGTGTTGTTTATCATTAGGAAAGACAGTATATTTATTTTTCCAAGGTATCAAGAATCTGGGGAATAAAATAATTAAGATAAAATAATCAACCATGGCTCTATAAGACATGAGAAAGAGGAAAAAGAATATAAAATTGTGCAGTCTTAAAAATGAGTTGTGCCAATGCATGAAACAAGAAAATATCTCTCAGTATTGACCCTGGTATTTGGGAACAGGTATCATTTATTTAGATGTGTGTGGCATCTTTATTTACAGTTATTATCTGAGTTCTCTTTGCTAGAGTTAAACAAATTCAACTTTATTCTTGAGTCTGATGATTATGCCTTAAGGTCACACAGTCTCATTTGAGAATTATTATATCGTTCCCACATTTATATCCCTAAAGGTCCTAACTTCATTTAATAAGGCCCAAGGTAATGAATCTGTGGATCAGATAATTATTAAGTTGAAGCCCTGGTCTCCTGATAAATCTCTTGCTCCAATGTCAACAATTCAAAACTCCAACTTCCAGTTCTGGTTCTTGTCCAGGTTTTGAAACTAATTTCTTTTGTTCCCTTCTTTTTTAATACCTATGGGCTTTGATTATTGCCTTTACCTGCTTCCCTCATTAAGATGAGTGAAAACAGACAATGATATACTTCCAGATGGCTTACCCTTTTGAGCATCAAAATAGAGAATTTGCTGTATACAGAACTTTTTCATATATAAAACTATTCCAAAAGTAGTATCATTTTTATTCTTTTAACAGAATCCCTATTAAACTGACATTATAGGGACACCTGGGTAGTTCAGTCAGTTAAATGTCTGCCTTCAGCTCAGATCATGTCCTGGGATCAAGTCCTGCATTGAGCTCCCTGCTTAGCAGGGAGTCTGCTTCTCCCTCTCCCCCTACCTCCCCCTGCTTGTGATATCTCCCCCCCCCCGCCCCTCTCTCTTTCCCCCTCTGACAAATAAATAAAGTCTTTAAAATTTTTTTTCTAAAAATAAACTGACATTATAATACCCATTTGTGAGATTGAGAAATGGAGCATAGAGAGTTAGAGCATTTGCCCAAGGTCACCTAGCTAGTAAGGGACAGAAGTAGAACTTCAACTTCAATGTTCTGATTAAGTCCAGCTCACATTAAAGACTACATAAAAGTTCCCAGAATTATCCATTTGGATATACTTCATGGCTTTAAATACAAAACTCCATGATCTACTCTTTCATCTGCTTTATGAAAACTTGGCTTCCACATATTAATTGGTCCATTTCCACTCACCAAATGTGTACACAGTGCAGAATATCAACCTAGAGAAACAGTAAACAAATCAACCTAATGATGGCAAGCAAATGCTGGCATTATGCCTTCTGTGAAAAATCACTTTTCAGTTCCAAAATTTTGCATTAGTCATTTTGCCAACAATTATTTGTGATATATAGAGGGCCCTCAGAGATCATCTAACACAGCTTCCTAATTTTTGCAACAACAACAACAAAATAGGAAGGACTCTCAGGAGGTGACCAGGTCAGCAAGTGGCAACATCAGACCTAGAACCCAGGCCAACCTGATTATCAGCCCAGTGCTCTTTCCAACTGACCATAAGAAAATAAAGAACATGACAATGTCCCACAGCCTGCTGTCTAGAACATGATATTATGATTATCAACCTTCAGCTTCTAGATAGGAATTTCATCTCAAAAGTAATAATAATATTTTTCAATTGAATAGCAAATTTCCATTTACAGAATGTCCTCATATGCACTTGATCCTCAAGATTGAAATGTTCCTGGTTTCTCATTATATTATGCTCATTTGAAGAGTACACCAGGTTTGAATGATTTGTCCAAGATCTTCCAATGGCAAATATGCTACTCTTTCTAATTTTGTATGCTTCCTTTTCTGTAAACTAATAATGGGACTATCAGGGAAGATTGCATATCCAAATAAGTACCCTGACTTGCCCAGTTACCTAAGCTCATGATTAAGTTTAAACTTGACATTATTTTCATTATAAAAGCAATGCATAATTATTAAAGCATTCAAATGGATAAAAATAAAATGTTCCTTAAAAATAACCTTTATGGGGGAAGGAAGAAGATGGCAGAGGAGTAGGAGACCAAAATATCATGAGGTCTTGAGAGTTCAGCTAGATAGTTACCAAACCATTCTGAACACCTACAAATTCAACAGGAGATAAAAGAGAAGAAGAGCATTAATTCTAGGAACAGAAAATTGATCACTTACTGGAAGGTAGGATGTGTGGAGAAGTGAATCCGAGGCAATATTCAGGAAAATAGACCATGGGGGGAGGGGCCAGCTCCCAGCAAGTAAGAGAGCAACAGAGCACGAAATTGGAACTCTTAGAAGTCTGCTCCACTGAGGGACATCACTCCAGAGGCTAAGCAGGTGGTAGAGCCCTAGTGGGGACAGTGTGGTCTCAGGACCCACAGGGACACAAAAAGACCAGGGGTGTCTGAGTATGGCAGAGCTCCCGGGTATTGGAGTGGGGAAGCTGCTACAGAAACAGAGCCGAGCAGTGGGCTCTCAGCTCGGAGTTATCTTAAACCATGATCAGAGGCACAGTTGGACCACTGCTCTTCAAGCAGGGACCTCAGAAGTGGCAGATCCAGGGAGACACCCCCCCTTCCGCCTCCAGGGGGAATGGTGTGGGAGCATGGCAGGAATCTGCTGGGTTTGGAGACTCCAAATGGGGCCATGCACCAGAGATAGAAACATTCGGCCACAGGCTGGGTGAGCACAGAGCATGGCCAGAGACCAGGGAGATGGGAGGGATTGACTGTTTTTCTCTGAGGGTGCACTGAGGAGTGGGGCCCCAAGCTCTCAGCTCCTCCAGGCCGGAGATTGGGAGGCCGCCATTTTCATTCCCGTCCTCCAAAAGCTCTACGGAATGCATTCAGGGAACAAAAGCTCAGAGAGCGAACCCGAGCAGATTACTTAGCCTGGCCTCTGGCAAGGGTGGTGCAAGCCTGCCTGGGCAAAGACCTTTGAGAATCACTGCAACAGGCCCCTCCCCCAAAATATCAGCAAGAACAAGTTCACCTATGCGGAACTCCAAAGCTAGGGGAAAGCAACACATAGAATTTCTGGCTTTTTTCCCATGATTCCTTAGTCATTCAAAGTTAAATTTTTTTAATTTTATTTTTTCTTACTCTATTTTTTAAAAATTTTCCTCTTTCCTATTTTATTTTTTTTTTCAACGTAACAGTATTCATTGTTTTTTCACCACACTCAGTGCTCCATGCAAACCGTGTCCTCCCTAATACCCACCACCTGGTTCCTCTGACCTCTGACTCCCCGCCCCTTCAAAACCCTCAGGTTTTTTTCAAAGTCCATAGTCTCTCATGGTTCACCTCCCCTTCCAATTTCCCTCAACTCCCTTCTCCTCTCCATCTCCCCATGTCCTCCATGTTATTTGTTATGCTCCACAAATAAGTGAAACCTATGATAATTGACTCTCTCTGCTTGACTTATTTCACTCAGCATAATCTCTTCCAGTCCTGTCCATGTTGATTCAAAAGTTGGGTATTCAACCTTTCTGATGGAGGCATAATACTCCATAGTGTATATGGACCACATCTTCCTTATCCATTCGTCCCTTGAAGGGCAACTTGGTTCTTTCCACAGTTTGGTGACCATGGCCATTGCTGCTATGAACATTGGGGTACAGATGGCCCTTCTTTTCACTCCATCTGTATCTTTGGGGTAAATACCCAGTAGTGCAATGGCAGGGTCATAGGGAAGCTCTATTTTTAATTTCTTGAGGAATCTCCACACTGTTCTCCAAAGTGGCTGCACCAACTTGCATTCCCACCAACAGTGTAAGAGGGTTCCCCTTTCTCCACATCCTCTCCAGCACATGTTGTTTCCTGTCTTGCTAATTTTGACCATTCTAACTGGTGTAAGGTGGTATCTCAATGTGGCTTTAATTTGAATCTCCCTGATGGCTAGTGATGATGACTCCACCCCCAAACTACAAGAACTCATTCAGCAATTCAGTAACGTGGCAGGATACAAAGGAAATGTACAGAAATCAGTGGCTTTCTTATACACTAAAAATGAAAATACAGAAAGGGAAATTAGAGAATCAATTCCATTGACTATAGCACCAAGAACCATAAGATACCTGGGAATAAACCTAACCAAAGAGGTAAAGGATCTATACTCAAGGAACTACAGAACACTCGTGAAAGAAATTGAAGAAGACACAAAAAGATGGAAAACCATTCCATGCTCTTGTATCGGAAGAATAAACATTGTCAAAATGTCTATACTGCCTAGAGCAATCTATACTTTTAATGCTATTCCGATCAAAATTCCACCAGTATTTTTCAAAGAATTGGAGCAAATAATCCTAAAATTTGTATGGAATCAGAAGAGACCCCAAATTGCTAAGGAAATGTTGAAAAACAAAAATAAAACTGGGGGCATCACGTTACCTGATTTCAAGCTTTACTACAAAGCTGTGATCACCAAGACAGCATGGTACTGGCATAAAAACAGACACATAGACCAGTGGAACAGAGTAGAGAGCCCAGATATGGACCCTCAACTCTACGGTCAAATAATCTTTGACAAAACAGGAAAAAATATCCAGTGGAAAAAAGACAGTCTCTTCAATAAATGGTGCTGGGAAAACTGGACAGCTATATGTAGAAGAATGAAACTCGACCATTCTCTTACACCATACACAAGGATAAACTCGAAATAGATAAAAGTCCTCAACGTGAGGCAGGAACCCATCAGAATCCTAGAGGAGAACATAGGCAGTAACCTCTTCGATATCACCCACAGCAACTTCTTTCAAGATATGTCTCCAAAGGCGAAGGAAACAAAAGCGAAAATGAACTTTTGGGACTTCATCAAGATCAAAAGCTTCTGCACAGCAAAGGAAACAGTCAACAAAACAAAAGAGGCAACCCACGGAATGGGAGAAGATATTTGCAAATGACAGTACAGACAAAAGGTTGATATCCAGGATCTACAAAGAACTCCTCAAACTCAACAGACACAAAACAGATAATCATATTAAAAAATGGGCAGAAGATATGAACAGACACTTCTCCAATGAAGACATACAAATGGCTACCAGACACATGAAAAAATGTTCA
The DNA here is from genome assembly GCF_963455335.1 of Martes martes. Lineage (NCBI taxonomy): Eukaryota > Metazoa > Chordata > Mammalia > Carnivora > Mustelidae > Martes > Martes martes. Next base: position 11,353,075 of record NC_137898.1, read on the forward strand.
TCATCACTATTTTAATTCTTTAATTACTTTATCTTATCAATACCTTTCTAAAAATCTTTTAAAATTTTCCTTCTTTTACTCATATTTTCTCACTTCATTGTATTTAATCTTATTTTTTGCATACATGTAGGCTTTTTTTTCTTTAAAATTTGGGATACATATTCTTCTAATAGATCAAAATATACCCTAAATGTAGCACATGGCTTTGTTGTAGTCTCCAGCCCTGATCACATTCTTTACTCTTTTTTTTCTCTTTCCTTTTTTCAACCAACTTCTTATCTTATCAATTCCTTCTTTAGAAATTTTTTTGATATTCATATTCCATCCCTTCGTCATGTTTACCCTTATTTTTGTATATATATAAGTTTTTCTTTCTTAAAAATTTTGGGAGGTAGTTTCTTCTAACAGACCAAAATACACCCGAAATCAAGTATGTAGCTCTGTTCCATTCACCAGCCTAGTATATATATGCGTGTGTGTGTGTGTGTGTGTGGAGAGAGAGAGAGAGAGTATTTTTTTCTACCCCCCCCCTTCTTCTCCCCTGGTTTCAGGTCTCTTCTGATTTGGTTAGTGTATATTTTTCTGGAGTCATTGCTACCCTTTTAGTATTTTGTTCTTTCATTCATTTATTCTTATCTGGATAAAATGAGAAGGCAGAAAAACTCACTACAAAAAAAAGAACAAGAGGCAGTACCAATGGCTAGGGACCTAATCAATACAGACATTAATAATATATCAGAACTAGAGTTCAGAATGATGATTATCAAGGTGCTAGCTGGGCTTGAAAAAAACATCGAAGATAGAGAATCCCTTTCTGGAGAAATAAAATCCCTTTCTGGAGAAATAAAAGAACTAAAATCTAAACAATTTGAAATCAAAAAAGCTATTAATGAGGTGCAATAAAAAATGGAGGTTCTTACTGTTAGGATAAATGAGGCAAAAGAGAGAATTCATGATATAGAAGACAAAATGATGGAGAACACAGAAGTTGAGCAAAAGAGAGAAAAACAACTACTGGACCATGAGGGGAGAATTTGAAAGATAAGTGATACCATAAGATGAAACAATATTAGAATAATTGGGATCCCAGAAGAAAAAGAAAGAGAGAGAGGAGCAGAAGGTATATTGGAGCAAATTATAGCAGAGAATTTCCCTAATTTAGCAAAGGGAACAGGCATCAAAATCCAGGAAGCACAGAGAACCCCCCTTATAATCAATATAAATAGGTCCACACACATCATCTAATAGGAAAACTTACAAACCTCAGTGAGAAAGAGAAAATCCTGAAAGCAGATTGGGACAAGAGGTCTATAATATACAATGGTAAAAATATTAGGTTGGCAGCAGACCTATCCACAAAGACCTGGCAGGCCAGAAAGGACTGGCATGATATATTCAGAGCACTAAACAAGAAAAATATGTAGCCAAGAATACTATATCCAGCTACGCTGTCATTGTAAATATAAGGAGAGATAAAAAGCTTCCAGGACAACAAAAACTAAAAGAATTTGCAAACATCAAACCAGCCCTACATGAAATATTGAAAGGGGTCCTCTAAGCAAAGAGAGAACCTAAAAGTAACAGACCAAAAAGGAACAGAGACAATATACAATAACACTCACCTTACAGGCAATACAATGGCACTAAATTCATACCTTTCAATAGTTACCCTGAATGTAAATGGGCTAAATGGCCCAATCAAAAGACACAAGGTATCAGAATGGATAAAAAAAAAAAAAACAAGGCCTATCAATATGCTGTCTACAAGAAACTCATTTTAGACCCAGAGACACCTCCAGATTTAAAGTGAGGGGGTGGGGGAGGGGGCTAGGTGGCTCAGTGGATTGAAGCCTCTGCCTTCAGCTTGGGTCATGATCCCAGGGTTCTGGGATCAAGCCTCGCATTGGGCTCTCTGCTCAGTGGGGAGCCTGCTTCACCGCCCCCCCCCACCTCTCTGCTTACTTGTGATCTCTGTCTGTCAAATAAATAAATAAAATCTTTAAAAAAATAAAATAAAATAAAGTGAGGGGGTGGAAAACAATTTACCATGCTAATGGACATCAAAAGAAAGCTGGGGTGGCAATCCTTATATCAGAGCAATTAGATTTTAAGCCAGAGACTATAATAAGAGATGAGGAAGGACACCAAATCATACTTAAAGGGTCTGTCCAATAAGAAGATCAAACAATTTTAAATATCTATGCCCCTAACATGGGAGCAGCCAATTATATAAACCAATTAATAACAAAATCAAAGAAACACATCAACAATAATACAATAATAGTAGGGGACATTAACATCCCCCTTACTGAAATGGACAGATCATCTAAGCAAAAAATCAACAAAGAAATAAAGGCTTTAAATGACACACTGGACCAGATGGACATCACAGATATATTTAGAACATTCCATCCCAAAACAGCAGAAAACAGATTCTTCTCTAGTGCACATGGAACATTCTCCAGAATAGACCACATCCTGGGTCAAAAAAAATCAGGTCTCGACCTGTACCAAAAGATTGAGATCATTCTCTGCATATTTTCAGACTACAATGCCCTGGAACTAGAATTCAATCTCAAGAGGAAAGTTGGAAAGAACTCAACTACATGGAGGCTGAAGAGCATCCTCCTGAAGAATTAATGGGTCAATCAGGAAATTAAAGAAGAATTTTAAAAAACTCATGGAAACAAATGAAAATGAAAACACAAGTCTTCAAAATATTGGGGACACAGCAAAGGTGGTCTTGAAAGGAAAGTATATAGCACTAAAATCTTTCTCAAGAAACAAGAAAGGTCTCAAGTACACAACCTAATCCTACACCTAAAGGAGCTGGAGAAAGAACAGCAAAGAAAGCCTGAAGCCATCAGGAGAAGAGAAATAATAAAGATCAGAGCAGAAATCAATGAAATAGAAACCAAAAGAACAGTAGAACAAATCAACGAAACTAGGAGCTAGTTCTTTGAAAGAATTAATGAGATTGATAAACCCCCAGCCAGACTTATCAAAAAGAAAAGAGAAAGGACCCATATTAATAAAATCATGAATGAAAGGGAAGAGATCACAACAAACATCGAAGAAATACAAACAATTATAAGAACATATTATGAGCGACTATACACCAGCAAATTTGAAAATCTGGGAGAAATGGATGCATTCCTAGAGATGTATAAACTACCAAAACTGAATCAGAAAGAAATAGAAAACCTGAACAGACCCATAACCAGTAAGGAAATTGAAGCCATCATCAAAAATCTCCCAACAAACAAGAGCTCAGGGCCAGATGACTTCCCAGGGGAGTTCTACCACACATTTAAAGAAGAATTAATACCTATTCTCCTGAAACTGTTCCAAAAAAAAAAAAATAGAAATGGAAGGAAAACTTCCAAACTCTTTTTATGAGGCCAACATTACCTTGATCCCAAAACCAAAAACCCCCTCAAAAAGGAGAATTACAAACCAATATCCTTGATGAATGCGGATGCAAAAATTCTCACCAAAATACTAGCCAATAGGATCCAACAGTACATTAAAAAGATTATTCACCATGACCAAGTGGGATTTATTCCTGGGCTGCAAGGTTGGTTCAACATCCACAAATCAATTAATGTGATACAATACATTAATAAAAGAAAGAACAAGAACCATATGATACTCTCAATAGATGCTAAAAAAGCATTTCATAAAGTACAGCATCCTTTCTTGATCAAAACTCTTCAAAGTGTAGACATAGAAGGTACATACCTCAATATCATCAAAACCATCTATAAAAAACCCACAGCAAATATCATTCTCAATGGGAAAAAGCTGAGAGCTTTTCCCCTAAGGTCAGGAACAAGGGAGGGATGTCCATTATCACCACTGCTATTCAACATAGTACTAGAAGTCCTAGCCTCAGCAATCAGACAACAAAAAGAAATTAAAGGCATCCAAATCGGCAAAGAAGAGGTCAAACTCTCACTCTTTGCAGATGATGTGATACTATATGTGGAAAACCCAAAAGACTCCACTCTCAATCTGCTAGAACTTGTACAGGAATTCAGTAAAGTGTCAGAATATAAAATCAATGAACAGAAATCAGTTGCATTTCTTTACACCAACAACAAGAGAGAAGAAAGAGAAATTAAGAAGTCAATCCCATTTACAATTGCACCCAAAACCATAAGATACCTAGGAATAAACCTAACCAAAGAGGCAAAGAATCTATACTCAGAAAACTATAAAGTACTCATGAAAGAAATTGAGGAAGACACAAAGAAATGGAAAAATGTTCCATGCTCATGGATTGGAAGAACAAACATTGTGAAAATGTCTATGCTACCTAAAGCAATCTACACATTTAATGCAATCCCTATCAAAATCCCATCAATTTTTTTCAAAGAAATAGAACAAATAATCCTAAAATTTATATGGAACCAGAAAAGACCTCAAATAGCCAAAAGAATATTGAAAAAGAAAGCCAAAGTTGGTGGCATCACAATTCCAGACTTCAAGCTCTATTACAAAGCTGTCATCATCAAGACAGTATGATACTGGCACAAAAACAGACACATATATCAATGGAAAAGAGTAGAGAGCCCAGAAATGAACCCTCAACTCTATAGTCAACTAATCTTTGACAAAGCAGGGAAGAATGTCCAATGGAGAAACAATAGTCACTTCAGCAAATGGTGGTGGGAAAATTGGACAGCCACATGCAGAAGAATGAAACTGGACCACTTCCTTACACTACACACAAAAATAGACTCAAAATGTATGAAAAACCTCAATGTGAGACAGGAACCCATCAAAATCCTTGAGGAGAACTCAGGCAGCAACCTCTTTAACCTCAGCCACAGCAACTTCTTCCTAGAAACATCGCCAAAGACTAGGGAAGCCAGAGCAAAAATGAACTACTGGGACTTCATCAAGATAAAAAGCTTTTGCACAGCAAAGGAAACAGTTGAAAAAAAAAAAAAAGACAACTGACAGAATGGGAGAAGATATTCCCAAACAACATATCAGATAAAGGGCTAGTATCCAAAATCTATAAAGAACTTATCATACACTACACCCAAAGAACAAATAATCCAATCAAGAAATGGGCAGAAGACATGAACAGACATTTCTGCAAAGAAGACATCCAAATGGCCAGCTGACAGATGAAAAAGTGCTCAACATCACTCAGCATCAGGGAAATACAAATCAAAACCACAGTGAGATGCCACCTCACACCAGTCAGAATGGCTAAAACTAACAAGTCAGGAAATGACAGATGTTGGCAAGGATGCAGAGAAAGGGGAACCCTCCTACACTGTTGTGAATGCAAGCTGGAGCAGCCACTCTGGAAAACAGTATGGAGTTTCTTCAAAAAGTTGAAAATAGAGCTACCCTATGACACAGCAATCACACTGCTGGGTATTTACCCCAAAGGTAGAAATGTAGTGATCCAAAGGGGCACATGCACTTCAATGTTTAGAGCAGCAATGTCCACAATAGCCAAACTATGGAAAGAACCTTGATGTCCATCAACAGATGAATGGATAATGAAGATGTGAGATATATATATATATATCCACATCACTTCAAATTGCAAGATTTTGTTTCTTTTGATGGCTGCATAGTATTCCATTAGAGATATATATATATATAGATATAGATATGTGAGATATATGTCTATATATATATATCTCACATATCTATATCTATATATATATATATATATATCTCTAATGGAATACTATGCAGCCATCAAAAGAAACAAAATCTTGCAATTTGAAGTGATGTGGATGGAACTAGAGGGTATCATGCTAAGTGAAGTAAGACAACTACAGAAAGATAATTATCATATGATCTCTCTGATATGAGGAATTTGAGAGGCACAGCAGGGGGTTGTGGAGGCTAGAGAAGGAAAAAAATGAAACAAGATGGGATCAGGAGGGAGACAAACCATAAGACACTCTTAATCTCATGAAACAAACTGAGGTTTGCTGGGGGGTGGAGGGTAGGGTTAGGGTGGCTGGGTTATGAACATTGGGGAGGGTGTGTACTAAGGTGAGTGCTGTGAAATGTGTAAGCTTGATAATTCACAGACCAGTACCCCTGGGGCAAATAATACATTACATGTTAATAAAAATAAATAAATAAAATAAACTTGATTCCCAGCACTAAAAAACAACTTATTTTAATGTTTTGTTAAATTTCCATTTGATCTCTTGTACAGCATATTTTTAACACACTTGTAATTATACATTATCTTTTTTCATTGAAAGTTATATTCATTTCCAATGTCATTACAAAATTTTATAGACACAGTTTTTGATAACTTTCTATCATTTTTTTAAGAGGCTGATTATTTTTCTTTTTTTCTGTGTTTACTCACTTTGTTTCTTAAATTCCAAATACGAGTGAAATCATATGGTATTTGCCTTTCTCTATCTTACTTATTTATACTTAGCATTATACCCTCTAGATCCATCCACACTGTTGCAATGGCAAGATTTCATTCTTTTTATGGCTGAGTAATATTCCATTTTATATATATACACCACTTCTTCTTTAACCATTCATCTTTATCCAATCATTGATTGAAGGACACTTGGACTGCTTCCATAATTTGGCTATTGTAAATAATGTTGCAATAAACATAAGGATGCTTCTATTTTTTTGAATTAGTGTTTTCACATTCTTTGAGTTAATATCCAGTGTTGGAATTCTATAGCGTCTATGTGGATATTTTTCTAAAAGGAAAATTATGAAAAGAATTAAACAAACTCATTCTTCATTTCTTGATTTCAGAAAGATTATAAATATAGCTTTTGTTTTCTTTCTTAGACATTCCAAAAATGCTTTCCTATTCTTTGTAGGGCTTGGTAAAACTAGTTCCTCTGTTACCTTTCTCAGGTTTTCTTCCTGCCCAAATCCCAAAGGCCAAAAAAGTACAGAAGGAACATCCAGTGCTGAGGACTTCATTGTAAATAACAGGGCTTTTTAGTTCAATTTTCTAGAGATTGCTCTCTCTTTATGTGTATGTCCAGTATGTTCAGTTTATAAAAATTGTAAATGAACCACTGAATCCCATCTGTAGATCCATTATTCACCTGGGAAACTGAGGGGTAGGTGCCCAACTATTAAATGAACTAAAAGGCATTATAGTATCTATGAGAAATGGGACTCCTGTGTCCCATGTTGTAACAACTTGTGAATAATTACTAGAAGAAAAATTCTGGGGCTTCTTCTGAGTCAGCATTCTGCTGAGAATTCTCATTGTTCTGATGAAAATTCCAACCATGTTTAGTTATTGTATCCAAAACAAGGAAGGAGTAAAAGTAGGGAGAGACGGAGGAAAAGAAAGGGAAAGAGAAAGAAGGAGGGGAAAGCAAATAAAGAGAAGGAATTCCTGTTGTCCCTGAAGGTCAGGAAAATCACATATTTTTTTTCAATAGCTAATACAGTAGTTTCTAAAGAAGGAAAAGAAAAAAGAGTGAGGAGGGAGGATGAGGGGGTGAAGAAGGAAATGAAGAAAAAGAAGAGGAAGTGTCAGAAGTAGCTGTTTCTGGAGTTTGAGTTAGGGGCCAAGGTGTGTGTGTGTGGTTTAATACCTAACTTACAACTGCTAGACAAAAAAGTTAAGTCACAGAGGATCCTGGCTAGATTTTCACCTATTCTAATTTATGATATGCACTTGAAACCAAGTTGGTTCTTCTGCAATGCTGTTTTACAACTGTGACCCTCATAGTGCAAGTCCCAGGACCAGGAGCTTCTGCATCACCTGTGAACCTGTTACAAATGCAAATTATCAGCACCCACTCTCCACCACACCCCAGACTTACTTAATCAGAATGAGGAGGTGGGGTCCAGCGATCTGAGTTTTCACAAGCTTTCCATGTGATCCTGATACATAATACAGCGTAAGATCCACTGCTCTAGAAAGTAGCCCAGTTGGGAAAGGATCGACATCGATGGCAATCCCCAAATCTTTACCATCTGTTCCCCACCCTCATTCTCCTCTGGAGACTAGAGCTGGCAGGGTTACTATCAACACTAGTCTCAGTAATTTCTCTGGGTATTAGATTCAAAGTGTTGGAAATTCTTTGACCACCACCCCCCTTCCCCCTTATGTTGTGACTTCCATGTTAGTTCTATTTGCAAAGCCTTTAATGTGATATTCAGATATGTTCCACATGTGTTCTACCCAGTGTCCAGTGGGGTACCTGAAAGGTTATCTCTTAGCTCTAAGTCCTCGAAGTCTCTGGTATGCTGTTTGTATTCTTATCCACCCATTTGTGACTCAGGGGCGAGCCCAGGAATTCATAAACGACTTTATCAGGTCACTTTCCTGAGCTCCTCCCTCTGCAAAATCATCCTGTACTTTTCAGTTCCCTGGGTTCTCCTGCTTGGTCAGAAGGCTGAGCTTTATTTACCTACTCTGAAGGGAGTTTCCCTTGACTGTGCCCAGGTCTGAGTCCCAATAGCAGGAAGACAGGAGAGAGAAAAATATCCACAGGGGTTCACCTTAGCTTCTAGAGACAACACGCTGTTTGATTGGAGAAAAAGGTATATTTCCCCCTGAGTTTTAGGTGTCTGTGGGTCCCACTGCTGCCATTGTTACCAGCAGGAAATTCCTTTCTCACTCTTCCCTTCTGAACTGGAATGGTTCCTCTTGGAGTCCTGTCTATCCATGCCAATGCCCACTTCTGGGTTTCAGGCTGCCCTGAGTCCAGGCGAGGGGACACAGGAGAGGGAACAAAAAGCGGCAAACCAACCACCAGTTCAGCTGTCCTCCAAATCTGGCTTCCTTTCCCAAACTACCTGTTACCATTTGCTTTTCAGAGTCCTCAAATGGCTCTTTCTTGCTTTTTACCCAAGTTTTTTAGCTACATTCAGTGGGAGGGACAGGGTAGATTATGGTTACTTCATTTTACTCAGAGCCAGAACAAATGAAGATATTCTTTTTTTTAATTAATTAATTTATTTTAATAAACATATGTGTTTTTATCTCTAGGGGTACAGGTCTATGAATCGCCAGGTTTACACATTTCACAGCACTAGATATTCTTTTTTTATAGGACTAAATGCTATCTATAATGTCTTCTTGTGGGGTTTTGTTTTACATTCTGGTATCCCATAAAACAGAGCTTATTTTTTGTCCCTCTGAAGGCCCCTATATCTTCAAGTTTCCTGTTCTTAAAGCTAAAATGGAAAGGGTAGAGGTTTCATAGAGTTTGTTTCTTATTTTATGGTAAATACACTCAAACCACAGCTTGACTTGGTAGATGCAACTTGTAAAGTATCCAAGTTCAGTTGCTTTTTCTGATCTCCATTTGAAGTTGAAAAGCAGACATTGCAGTTTCTTTTCCATCATAAGCTATATCAGGATTGGTTGGACTCTTACATTTGGAGATCATCTTAGTTGCCTCCCCCCAAAAAAGGCCTCTTATTTTGGCTTAAGAGGTGAACCCCATGATCACCCATTGTGGTCTCATTCATCTTCCACCTAAGTTCTGCATCAGCGCTAGTCCCTGGTTCCTGGACTTCTGGAGAAGAACACAGTTAGCATTCTTTATGGCTTTTGGCAATTCTATATTAACCTAAACTTTTCTATCCTACTGAAAGCTTCAATGGCTCTGGGCTCCAGGAAGTCCAATTCTTAACACTGATTTGTTCAGTTCACCTGAAACATATTTACTATCAGTTTTTAAGTTGTTCTAATCATTAGTACAATGTGACATGTTCATCTTTGGACCTTCTACAGCATCTATACCTAGTCTTCTGAGAGTTTCCTATTGCCTCTTAGGTTCTCATTAACTGATGCCATTTTTCTGTGAAGTTTCTTTTAAAACCTCTTGTCTCAGGGCACCTGGGTGGCTTAGTTGGTTAAGTGTCTGCCTTTGACTCAGGTCATGATCTCAGGGTCCTGGGATCGAGCCCCACATCAGACTCCCTGTTCAGCAGGGAGCATGCCTCTCCCTCTCTCTCTCTCTCTCTCTCTCTCAAATAAATTAAATCTTAAAAGGAAAAAAAAATGAGATAAAACCTCTTGTCTCACCAAGAATAATCCGCATGCTATTTCAAAGTTCTGCATCTTTGGGATACAGTTTCTGTATGTTCCTGTTTATTGTCTCCTCCTCTTGGGTCAATTGCACACTTAAATGCTAATACATCTTCTGGCACAAAGAGAACACTCAAAATAAATATTTTTTGAACAAAAACTCTACTGTGAGTCCAATGAATGAGCACCACTTTCTGGTCTAAAGTAGTTCTTCTCATATCGTCAAGTCTTCTTTGATATCTCATTATTTATGTGGCCAAGAAGATTGATTTAAGTTAACAAATATCTATCAAGTAACTACATGTGTAGAATTTTAAAAAAATAAACTCACCATTGTTTTTGCCCTTAGTTATATATGTAGTCTAATAATTTCTCAAGTACACAATTACCTATAATACCATAGACAAGGATTGTATAAAGAATTATGAAAGTTTAAAGAGCCTATTCCTAAATACACTATTAGGACAGACTTTATGGAGAAAGTACTTCTTTAAGTAAGAATTTAAGGAGAGGTTGGTTCTTTTTGTGTTTTCTTTGTGATTTTATTTATGTATTTGTCAGAGAGAGAGAGAGAGAGAGAGCACAAGCAGACAGAGTGGCAGGCAGAGGCAGAGGGAGAAGCAGGCTTCCGGCTAAGCAAGGAGCCGGATGTGGGACTCGGCCCCAGGACTCTGGGATCATCACCTGAGCCAAACGCAGATGCTTAACCGACTGAGCCACCCAGGTGTCCCTGGATAGGTTGGTGTTTGATGGCAAGAGACCCTAGGAAATGTCTAGTATAATGGCATGAGATGAGCCAAAGCATGTAGGTGGGAAAGTATAAAATCCATTTAAGAAATGGCCTGGTTAGGATACAGAGTAAAATTGAGGTTCTGAGGAAAATCTAATAGAATTTAGGAAGAAAAAAGGGAGGACTTGTGATTTTTTGGGTTTTTTTTTTTTTAAGATTTTATTTGTTTATTTGACACAGAGAGAGAGACAGTAGAGAGGGAATACAAGCAGGGGGAATGGGAGAGGGAGAAGCAGGCTTCCCACTGAGCAAGGAGATGGATCCTGCTGAGATCATGACCTGAGCCAAAGGCAGACGCTTAATGACTGAGCCACCCAGACGCCCCAGAGGATTTGTTTTTAAACAATAATGTAACAGTGGGCCGCAGAGCAGAAAAACAACATGAACAACTTTAATATATAATAAATCACAATATGGAGAGATTTCATATCTGGACAATTTAGAGATACTATTTTGTGAGGATCTACCATATAATAGATATTATGCTGTATGCATGAAGTGTATATTATTAGCTTTTTTTTTCCTGCCAAAAAGAGCTTAATCCAGATACAAATAATTTGAGTGGATGAGACATATGACAATGGTACAAATTTGCATGGAATACATAATAGATTGAGACATAAGATCCTCTAAAACATTCTAGACCATTCTATTGTGAACAAAGTAGCAAAATTCACTTTTGATGCCAGTGAACTTTTATATCATCCAAGAGATATACAATGATTTTTCAATCCCAACGAAATGCTAGAACAAATCCAAGTTATATTTACCAGATAAATTTGGAGCTGTTGTCAAATATATAACAGAAAAATGGAGTTTGCTATTATGCCTCTAAAAACCCAGTATACAATGCTCTTCAGAAAATTGCTGATGATATAAATAAGGATATAGTTTCTACAGTGCAAGCCAAGGACATACTTTAGAAAATATCTACTTTTAAATTCACTTTTCCAAGTTATAATTTGGCATAATATTTTATGTAAGTTAATATTTTAAGCCATATACAGGCACCAAAATTCATTCAACATAATGCCCTTGGAAGCAATGACAGAGACCAATAAATCATTTCAAAAAAAAAAAGCAACCACTATATATATATATATATATATATATATATATATATATATATATATTCCAAGTAAATTTTTCAGTCTCTGAACGTGATGGCAACTTCTCCAAGCCAGAAATTTAAAAGAAAAAACAAAAACAGAAGCAACATGCATTTCGAGTATGAATTGAGAATCTTACAATTAGCTCATCAATTTCAAATCAATTTGTTGTTTTTCTCTATTGAAAACAGTAATATTATCTTTCAAAGAAAGATTTATACTCCTAAGAGAATTTTCAGTATCCAAGCTGACATGAGTAACTTAAAGAATTATGAAAAAAGTGAGCTACTGTAGTCATATGTAAAACTTTATCCTTGAAACTGAGTGAGCACAGTAAGGAATGTGCTGTTGATATGAACTCAGTGTACGCGGAATTAAAAATCTTAAACAGCTTTCTAAGCTCTAGTATGACATTCCTGTTTTAAGAGTGCAATATACTTACAGTAATAATGTACTAGGCACATTTTCAAATACTATCTAGGCCTCCGGATTTTTTAACTCTCATTTCTAAATTTGCCAATATAAGTTGCTAGTGGAGGACATAGCGCCCCAAATTTAATATTTGTTAAAAACCAGGTGCGCCTGGGTGGCTCAGTGGGTTAAAGCCTCTGCCTTCGGCTCAGGTCATGATCCCAGGGTCCTGGGATCAAGCCCCGCATCACGCTCTCTGCTCAGCGGGGAGCCTGCTTCCTCCTCTCTCTCTGCCTGCCTCTCTGCCTACTTGTGATCTCTGTCTGTCAAATAAATAAATAAAATCTTTTAAAAAATATATTTGTTAAAAACTTAAGGTCTACAGAAAGATAATTATCATATGATCTCCTGATATGTTATTAAGAAACAAGACAGAAGATCATAGGGCAAGAGAGGAAAAAATGAAACAAGATGAAACCAGGGAGGAAGACAAACCATAAGAGGCTCTTAAACTCTGGAAACAAACTGAGGCCTGCTAGAGGGGAGGGGGTTGGGGGATGGGGTGGATGATGGACATTGGGGACAGTATGTTTTGTGGCAAGTGCTGTGAATTGTGTAAGACTGATGAATCACAGACTTGTGCCCCTGAAACAAATAATGCCTTAAATGTTAATAATTTTTAAAAATTTAAAAAAAAAAAACTGAAGGTCTACAACGGCATAAGAAGGATCACTGTCAAATCTAGTGATGGCTTCTATAAAACAGAGATATTAGAACTGGTAAGCACTGAAATGCTCAGAAAAAGTTTGTTTCCATGGAAGCAAGAGGTATAAATATTTTATAAGAAATTATTAAGACAAATTCCATATGATTTCACTTATATGTAGAATATAAAAAACAAAACAAATGAACAAACAAACAACAACAAAAGAGAAACCGACTCATAAATAAAGAGAACAAACCCGTGGTCGCCACAGGAGAGTAGAGATAGGGGGATGAACAAAACAGGTCAAGGGGACAAAGAGGTAGAAACTTCCAGTTATAAAATAAATAAGTCACAGGAACAAAAAGTACAACATAGGAAATACAGTCAATAATATTGCAATAACTTTGGGGGTGCCTGGGTGGCTCAGTCAGTTAAGCCTCTGCCTACAGGTCAGCTCATGATCCCAGGGTCCTGGGATGGAGCCCCTGCTCAGCAGGGAGCCTGCTTCTCCCTCTGCCTCTCCCCCTGCTCATGCTCACGCTCTCTTGGTCTCTCTATCTATCTCATCTTGTCTTTCTCTCAAATAAATAAATAAAATCAAAGAGAAAAAATATTGCAATAGCTTTGTATGGTGACAGATGGTGACTACACTTACCGTGATGAGCATTTGTTAAGATATGTAACTATCATATCATTATGTTGTACACCTGAAACCAATATATGTCACTGACATTTCAATGAAAAATTTCTAAATAACACTTTAAAAATTATTATACCCAGTACATATTTATTGTAGTTAAAAATTTAATTTTTCTATTATTTAACTTCAATAATTTGATCTGTATACTTTATATAGAATTCATGTTTGTTCTAATTACGACTGAGAAACAGTGTGCTCAGCTTAACTTTTTAACTTGAAAAAGTACTTTTTTCTACTTCAAAGAAGCTTTATAAGCCAAGCGACCACGAAAATATTCCTCTTCTAAAGTTTATATGATTAAGAAAAATATAGAATAAAAAAGACAAAGGGTGGAAAGAGAAAAGGTTACTAGAAAGTTTTAATAAAATTAAACCAAAAAGCTTAATTAATAATAAGCAGTAACAATTATAGTCACAATAATACAGACTAAAACTAGCTTAATATAAACAAAATAAACAAAACAGGACTTTATGTTATGAAATCTGAATTTCATCCCTGGCTCGAGCACTACCCATTACTTAGTCTGGGTGAGCTTCTACTGACCCGTCTGTAAAATGGGAATGATCACTTCAAGCTAACAAGATAGTGTGAGGAATAAAAGAGTAATGCAAAAGTACTTAGAAAACATTGCATATTATGATATGTGCATATTTTACACATACTTTACATTATTTTTTAATGACCATGTGTTTAAATCCACAAAAATTTGTTCACCTCTTTTTCTCCAACTTTCCCCTCTTTTTTTCAAAAATTTGAATTCAAATTAGTTAATATATAGTGTATTATTAGTTTCAGGGGTACCCCCTTCTTTAATAAAGAAAATTTTTGTTAAATTTTTATTTTTATTTATTTTCAGTGTTCCAGAATTCATTGATTATGCACCACACCCAGTGCTCCATGCAATCCGTGCCCTCCATAATACCCACCACCAGGCTCACCCAACCTCCCACTCCCTCTCCTCCAAACCCCTCAGATTGTTTTTCAGAGTCCACAGTCTCTCATGGTTCATCTACCCCTCCAACTCCCTTCTCCTCTCCATCTCCCCATGTCCTCCATGTTATTCCTTATGCTCCACAAGTAAGCGAAACCATATGATAATTGACTCTCTCTGCTTGACTTATTTCACTCAGCATAATCTCTTCCAGTCCTGTCCATGTTGATTCAAAAGTTGGGTATTCAACCTTTCTGATGGAGGCATAATACTCCAAAGTATATATGGACCACATCTTCCTTATCCATTCGTCTGGTGAAGGGCATCTTGGTTCTTTCCACAGTTTGGCGACCATGGCCATTGCTGCTATGAACATCGGGGTACAGATGGCCCTTCTTTTCACTCCATCTGTATCTTTGGGGTAAATACCCAGTAGTGCAATTGCAGGGTCATAAGGTAGCTCTATTTTTAATTTCTTAAGGAATCTCCACACTGTTTTCCAAAGTGGCTGCACCAACTTGCATTCCCACCAACAGTGTAAGAGGGCTCCCCTTTCTCCACATCCTCTCCAACACACGTTGTTTACTGTCTTGTTAATTTTGGCCATTCTAACTGGTGTAAGGTGGCATCTCAAACTCAACACACATAAAGAAAATTTTTAAGTCTCTTGAAAATAATGGTGACATTCCCCTATGGTGGTAGTGGTACTGAACCAATTTTTGAAAGAAGAGATAATAATGATTTAAGAAGTTTAAAGACAGGGGCACCTGGGTGGCTCAGTCGTTGAGTGTTTGCCTTTGGCTCAGGTCATGATCCACGGTCCTGGGAGGGAGCCCTGCATCGGGCTCCCTGCTCTGCGGAAAGTCTGCTTCTCCCTCTCCCACTCCCCCTGCTGTGTTCCTTCTCTTGCTGTGTATCTCTCTGTTAAATAAATAAATAAAATCTTTAAAAAAAAAAAAAAGAAGTTTAATTTTTTTTTTTTTTTAATTTGACAGAGAGATCACAAGTAGGCAGAGAGGCAGGCGGAGGTGGGGACAGGGAAGCAGGCTCGCCACTTAGCAGAGAGCCTGAAGTGGGGCTCAATCCCAGGACCCCGGGATCATGACCCGAGCCAAAGGCAGAGGCTTAACCCACTGCACCACCCAGGCGCCACCCCCAAAGAAAAAGAAGTTTAAAGACATAACCTAAAGATACGTCTACACAACTTCAGAATATAGGAACAGCAATGAAGTATGCCGTTAATCCAAAATTTTGCCTTCATCCTACAAAATGTCAAGGGGCTTGCCTCAAAATACTCAAGTATTCCAGAGATAAAAAGTGCAGCATAGGGAATATAGTCAATAACACTGTGATAATGTTGCATGGTGACAGATGGTGACTACACTTACAGTGGTTACAGAACTGTCCAATCAGTATGTTGTACATCTGAAACTAATGTAACACTGTTAATTATACTTCAATACAAAATAATCAGATGTCTGTCTGATTCAATTTCTCCACTCTTCGTTAGATATATTACTTAGTATGTTTTTTCTTTATGAAAAGGACACCTTTTCATAAGGTGTAAGTAAGGACATCTTACTCCGGGAGAAAGACTATTCTGGTTGTTGGTTTTTTGGCTTAATGACACTAACAAGGAAAATAACACCCAAGAACTATTTTTAAAACAATTGAGAAAGGGGTGACTTCATCAAGGCAAACTAAACTACCCATGAAACATAAGTCAAGCCTTTAAAGGCTACTACACAGTGAATGATAAAGGTTGTTTTTCTTGCTTTGAATTTCTAAGGGCTATAAACCCCTGTTAGAGATGAAATTTGACTAGATTGCGAAACCCTTCTAAGACACCAGACTCTTAGGGTTAAATGCCTCCCTTGAACTAAAACACAGCAAGGTGCAAGATTGCTGAAGAGACACCGTGCTTGACAGAAACCCTGGATGGTGAGTGTGGCTTCAGGGAACAAGGAGCAATGACAAAGGTCTGTGCCACAACCTGGCACTTGTTTGTGGACAGGGATCTGGGGACACCCAGGGGAGGTTGGTCCCAAAGATCCCTGCAGAAACTGTAAAAGCTTGAGGATTGAGGGAAACCTTTAGAAATAACACTTGGATTAGAAGATAGTTCCTCCTTCCAGAGGAAGGTAAGTTCTCAGCCAATTCCAGCATCTCTCTTTGTTGCCTTGTAGGGCATCAGATTCCTTACCTATGTGCTTAAGAGCCAACTCTGAAGATTATAGCAAAGGCAAGATACCAACAGAGTTTTTGATAATAAGATGATTCTAATTAACCATTAGAATAACAAATATTCTGTCTCTGTCTTTGGATTTTGTAACATCTGTAAAAGTCTGGAAGACTGGCTCTACCAGGAAAATTTTGATATATGTTTTGACTTTCTTTCCAGGTAATTAGTGACTTACAGACCTGCCATTTATCATGGGTCCTTGTTCTCACAATTTAGTCCACGTGAAGACAGACAAAGGGGATCAAAAGAGCTTCACTATGCATCAAACAATGAACATTCCAGTTTGGGTTAAGAGCAGAAAAACATCTGACAACTTCAAAATGAACAGAACTGGGAAGCTATGCATCTAGTCACAAGAATGGCAATGACTATTTCATGGGCAAACAGGCTAACTCCTTAACATACCATTATTTAACATAAATCTGAATGGTCCTAAGGAATGAGGTGGGAATTCTTTTGGTTCCAGCTCCAAGATTCAAAATATTCTGGATAAGTTCCCTACTTTTTTTTTTTTTTTTTTTACCTCTTATGAGGATTGTAATAAGGCCCTACATTGAACTACTCCTTACAAGAACATCAAAATATCCCAGACAATGCTATATGCTCTCCCTTTCCCTCGTATATACCAGTAAGAAACCCTTCATTCATGCATGCATGCCTTCAGTCTTATATTTATTGTCTCCTGTATTCCGATACAATGATAGGTGCTGGGTGTACAATGGTATGCATGAGATATGAGAGCCATGAGCCCGTCCTTCTTGGAGAATGTGAAATAACAGAAATACAATATTAATAGCCTAAGTCATTGGTTATAGTAATTAAAATTCAGAAAGGTCAAGATACCCTGGAAAATTTGGACAGACTTGGAAATACCTTTTTATAGTCACTGGATTTCCTCACGGGACTAGATTGTCCTGGTTCAAATTGGAGTAAAGACAATGCCATACCAATGTACTTACACTTTGTCCTGTGGAGGTAAATCAGATGCAGGAAGACATGTAATTGTACAGAGAGAACTAAAGCAGGAAAACATGATCATCAAAGGTTTTTATATCAGAATAAGAACTCATGTTATCTATGGCAAGACGCACACGGGGCCATTAGTACAACTTTTCAAAGATCAGTTATGGCAATAGCTAGCCTGGAATGACACCACCACTAGATGCTGTATAAATCACTTTATAGTCCTTCTTTCATTTAATCCTTACAACTTTGTGGGATAGATGTTGATATAATCTGCATTTTGAAGATGAAGAAGTGAAGTGCATAGAGAGAAACTTTTCAAGGTCACACAGATGGTAAATAGCAGAGACAGGGGATGGTGCCAGGTCTTCTCAACTCTGGTCCTCAAATTCTTAACTCTGCTAGGCTTTCCTGCCAATTCTGTGGACCAATCAGTATTGATGAAGTTCTAGAACCTGGGTGAGGTTCGGTGGGCTGAGGTCCGGAGCCGATGACCAAGAAAAAATTCTTGAGACATCTTTGGTGCAAAATGGTGGTTTATTAAAGCACGGGGACAGGACCCGTGGGCAGGAAGAGCTGCTGCCCCGGGTTGTGAGGGATGGCAGGTTATGTACCCTGCGGTTGGGGGAAGGTGAGAGAAAGGGAGGTTTCAACGGAGCTTTCATATGCTAAAGGAGGCCTCCAAGGCGCAGGGATAGCAGAGGCTTGATCAATGTTGTCTTTTGGCAAGCCATTAACATCAAGATGGTTGGGAGATTCCTGGTGGAATGTCATAATCCTGCTATCAAGCATCTTTGTTAGTGAGATTTAGGTATAGAAGAAACCTAACTTCCTTCTACCCCAGCCTCCTTCAGTTTTGTTTATGGAGGGGAGGGTAACATTAAGGCTTGAGGAACTGAGTCATTTGCCTCTGGAAATTGTGCTATTGATAATGTAACGTCTTTGTTCATAGATCTCTAGGACATTTGTAAATCAAGGGAGACTCCTGTCTTGCAGGATTGTGAGTTAACTATTTGTTTTGGCAGTCAGGGGTACCTGAGGAATGCCACACACATCACCGAGGGGAGCGGATGGAGAGGGGGGTGCAAGGTGCCAGCTTTTGCTTTGTCCTCAGCCAGCCTCCTGCTCCCTCATCAGTATGACTGTGTTTTTAGGAACCAGGGATTGATGCTTTTGGTGCCTGTAAACACTGCTTTAATTCTGAGATAATCTGACCTCCTTTGAGGCTAAGCCAAGTCTCACCAAGTTTCACTTGAATTAGTAGTATTTTTAGAGTAGCCCCAACTGTATAAACCTTGTAGATTCATGGAATTAGCTAGAAATTCTGAATAGAATTCTCTTTATCTTTTCCTATAGCATCATTAAGAACATTCTTCTATAAACTAAGAGCCTTACCCTGAGAAAAGCCATTTGCTGGCTTGTTCTGAGTTCCCTGGGATGTTAGTGACAAGATCCTAGCTAGCTCACGGTCCTGCAACAAGAATCAAGGTAAGATTTGAGTAATCATTGATAAGTACAAGGAGATCTAAATGCTAGTCTCTCTTCCACTTCTAAACCCCTGAAGGATAATGGGTCAGTTAATTACCTTTTCTGTGCCTTAGCCTCAAGATGAAGGTCTTAATAGCTACCTTCCTACCTGCTGGATATTTTAAGGCAATCAAATGAGATAGTGGAACAGAAATACAATGAAAAGGCATAGAGTGGTCTATAACAAATTGTCCCTAAGTTGCTATAAGACATCTAGTCGTTCTTCAAGGTTTATTTCCGGGTTATGTCACTTTTTCCTCCCCTATGCACAATGCTCTAAAATGTTCCCCTTTTAAGGGTTCCTAGGCAGCTCAGTTAGTTAAGAGTCTGACTTTTGATCTCAACTCAGGTCTTGATCTCAGGGTTGTGAGTTCAAGCCTGGTGTTGGGCACCATACTGGGGGTAGAGCATACTAAAAAAAAAAAAAAAAAAAAAAAAAAAAAAGGTTTTAAATTAAAAAAAATTAAATATTTCCTCTTTTCAGGGCCTGAAAGAGAAGTTGAGTTGATTCTGGCAAATAAAATCAGGTAAGGTGCTGCTGACAGATAAAATGGCATTATAACGGACTCTCTTCATTTACACTCACACCCCCATGCATCTTAGCTCACATTTAGCTGGGTACATTTTTCATTTTACCAGGAAAAAAAAAATAATTTTATGAATGAGAGTCTTTACAAGGCCTTTCAACTCCTATCCGTATGGTAAATGTCTAACCTTACTTCCTGGGGGGAGGAGGCTGACCCAGATCCAAGCAGTAATTAACAAAACCGTCGGAGTTTGGATGACTTCCTATGGGATGACTGTTGGGTAGAGGGTGTGTTTATGGGTGTGGCAGTAACTACAAAGAAGGTGAATCAAGGCCTGGCTGTTTTAAATCCTTTACCCTCCTATTGAAAGTCTATTCTAGCCCAATGTACTGCCAGTAGTCTAGAGAAACTCTACATTTGGTACTTGGTCCTCTTCAGTGGTGAGGCCCAGAGGAGGGCAAGGCCCAGACCAGAAATGTACATCAGTCTAATCCTCAAACAGAGATTCAGGAAGATGGAGAGAGAGAATTATCTTCCATATATAGGAAAACAGTTTGAGATTTGAGCACTGAATTTATTTGAAGTCAAACTAGTAAGTACTAATAAGATGCACAAATTTTCAGTGATAATATTTTCTAACAAAGGAACTACGCTGCACCCAGCTTGTAAGAGGAATGTTTTCTTCCCATGAACCCTTAAGTCACACTTTACAAGACTATGTGCTCTGCCTAAATGAAAATCTACCCAGGTTGTGAAAAACTTATTTATTTATTCATTCTACAAATGTTTATTGGTCACTATAGTAGGCATTAGAGGGGGAGGAGTAAGATACAGTCCTTATCCTGCAAAGTTCATATATCTATGATAAATAAGACATACATAAAACAAATTATCACAAAAAATAGAATAAAAGAAAAAATTAAAAGTTTGTTTTAGAAAGGTGTACAAGATATCGTACTTGATACTTTCTCTGCCATATGCAAGAATGTGGACATTGTCCATTTATCATAGTGGGAAGAATTTTCTAAATGTTTATATGGATGCTGTTTCTAAAACTGCTGTACTTCTCTTGACTCTTGGTTAAAAACACAGGGAAAGTTTGTAAAAGGTATGGGGTGCTTACAGTTAAGGGCCAATGTACTAGAAGGCTCAGAGTTTTTTCAGCAATCACAAAGCAGTTATGGGGCCATCATGCTCAGTGCTGCTGCACTGGCCCAAGTTGACCTCTTTTTTTCTGTCTAGGAACCTAACCCTCAGAGAACAATGGAGCATTGTTTATATGGGACAATATGATCCCAATGTATATTATAGGACTTGGACTCAAGATCATTATGACTCCATATTTGACAGCCAGTATATTATCGCCAGGCAACATGTATGTTTAGAAGCTCAGGGGTTATTAGTTCAGCTGGTTCTTGCAAAACAAAAGTGAAGTCAAAGTCCTGAGCTCAGTTGCCACATGGGGCAAATTAACTTGGCTCTTACTCAAAGTGACAGGCTTTCTAGTTAACCTGAGCCAACTCTCTTGAAAATGTGAGCTGGCAAACACAAGCAAGACTAGAGAGCGACGTGCCCAGTATAAACTCGACTTCAAGATTATTAAAGCTAGAGGTGCTAACACAGTATCACCTTCATCCTAAAGCTCAAAGCACTTTCTTTCCTAACATAATTTTTCTTTTGTCCTAGAAAACCTGATGTGCCACTTTTATGGGGGATGAAAACCAAACCACAGACATCCAGTTCCACTTTCACCCATTTTCGCCCATCCTGGAGATACAAATACTTATTTTTGTGGCCTTCCTGCTGATGTATATCGGCAGTCTCCTTGGTAATGCCACAATCTTCCTCACTGTCTGGGCAGAGCGTTCACTTCACACTCCCATGTATTTCTTTCTGGCCAACTTGGCAGTTCTGGAGATCTTCTACTCTTCCACTGTGGCTCCTCTCGCTTTGGTCAACCTCCTGACCATGGGGAGAATACCCATCTCTTTCACTGGCTGTGGCACACAGATGTTCTTCTTTGTCTTTCTGGGCAGTGCTGATTGTATCCTCTTGGGGATCATGGCTTATGACCGGTTTGTAGCTATTCGGGATCCCCTGCGGTACACCCTCATCATGAGATGGCAGCTGTGTGGCCAGCTGGCAGTGGGAGCCCTGGTCCTTGGCTTCATTCTAGCCTTACAACTCACAGCTCTGATTTTCCACCTGCCATTTTGTGGCCACAACAGGATCACTCACTTCTACTGTGACGTACTCCCGATCTTGCGGTTGGCCTGTGGAGATACTCGAATGCAAGAAGCCATGATCTTCATTGTCAGTGTTATCATCCTTACCATTCCCTTTTCCCTGATCTCCATCTCCTACATCTTCATTGTGGCTGCCATTTTGAAGATCCGCTCTGCAGAGGGGAGGCACAAGGCCTTCTCCACCTGCTCTTCTCATTTGACTGTGGTTCTCCTCCAGTATGGCTGCTGTAGCCTCATCTATCTACGCCCCAGCTCTAGCTACAACCCAGAAATGGGTCGTGTGGTGTCTGTTGTCTATACCTTCGTCACCCCTGTCTTGAACCCCTTGATCTACAGCATGAGGAACAAGGAGCTGAAAGACGCACTAAATAAGGTAATGAAAAGACGTTTGCTGCACTAGGAAATGTGGACTCACATAAATGATAACTCAGAAAATGATAAACTCAAGGGAACTGGTTGACTACTTCCTCAGGCCCCAGTTCCTATTTCTAGCTCCTGAAAGTTAGATATTAACATTTAAAATAAGAGAGAGTAAATTCTTGATGGGCAGGTATTTTGTTTTGTTCACTAAATCTATCCCCAGTGCCTAAAAGAGCTAAAGCAGATAGTCAATACCTGTTTTTTGAATTGATTAATTCCTTCAAGTGATGTCAAAAGACATTCTATTTCTTTGTTATCTCCCCCACAAGGTTATATACTGAGATTTGCTGCTGGCATTCCATAAATACTCACAGAATAACTACAAGAGGTTCCCTTTAAGAGCACTAATAATTCTTCAAGTTTCTACTCATAAAGCCTTATTTTTCTTCTTTCCACTGAGTCTTGGGAAATGTTTATTGTGAGACCTATTATTGTTGAAAAGTTATAAAAATAATACCTGGTATGTAATAAATATCTGGAACATATCATCATTTTGAAAGTGTAATTGGTGATGCTTCAAAATCATAAACAATATCTTCACCCCACTCAGAATGGGAAATTTCAAGAAGGGGTCAGAAACTAATGGTTATTTGGCAGAACTAGTATGAGAACTTCTTTCCTCTGTTCTTGCCAATCTGTCTTGCTATGGTTCTTCTTTTAAAATAACATTTTTCCTAGGTGCCTGGGTGGCTCAGTTGGCTAAGCAACTGCCTTCAGCTCAGGTCATGATCTTGAAGTCCCAGGTTTGAGTCCCACATCAGGCTCCCTGCTCAGCTTGGGGAGTCTGCTTCTCCCTCTCTCTCTCTGAAAATAAAATCTTCCGAAAAAAAATAAGTAAAATTTTTCCATTTTTAAGTATATTACATGCCAATTTTAGAAAAATTGGGAAACGTATAAAAGTAGACAGAAGTTAAAAATCATTTCTAACCCCACCAATTAAAATAAACCTCAGATAGTGTTTGGGTACTTTATACATTATGCATATTATATTTTGAGCTTTGGTTCCCTGCTTCATTCTCTTAACTTATAATATAAACATCTGCCTTGCTGAAGTAGCCTTCTAAAACACGGCTGTCATAACATTTCCATTTATTCTTATTGGCATTTAAACGGCTACCTATCTTTCACTATCACAAGTATCACTGTGGGTGATCTTTAAATATGATTGTTTGTTAACTCTAATTACTTCCCCAGGGTTAAAATACTTTAAACCCCTATTTACACACACACATTGCCAAATTGCATTTCTGAGACTACAAATTTATACTCCCACAAACTATTTACAAAGGTATTTGCCTTATAAATTCACGGTCAACACTGGGTTGACTTCTTTCCTTTCCTCCTCCTTTCCATTCTTTCCTCCTTCACACTCTCCCTTCTTCCTTCCTTTTTTTTCCTGTCCTTAGTTTTTTCTTATCCGCCAATTTGATGGCTTCACAATCGCAACTGTTAATCTTGTCTACATTTATTAAATTCATCTTTTTATATATTCCATAGCTATTTAAAAATTTTTGTAGGCTTTACTAAGATGCTTAAAGAATTTTAAAATCTATTTTTAAGTTTTTGTACTTTATTCAACACTTTCCCTATGTGCTGAAAATATTTTGAAAGTTTATTTTATACATATACTACATATTATATATACTATTTATATATATTATGTGTATATGTTATTATAAAATTCAGTGTTCAAATTTTTGTTTTGTGATTTTTTCATTTTTATGGTAAATAAATTCTGAAAATTTATCCTAAAATCATACAAATATTCATCCATATTTTATTCTTGCTGCTTTATGTTTAAAATTTACATGGAACGTATTTATCATTTTGGAATTTAATGTGTTGTATGCTGTGCTGTAAGGTTTTAACTTTTACTTCAAAATAAATAACCAATTGCTTCAGTATAATTTTCAAATCATATTTTCTTTATCCATTGAATTGAGACATCATCTTTATCACATAGTAAATTCACTTTTCTGTCAAGTTCTACTTCTTGGGTGCTTACTCTGCTCCATAAATTGGTCCGTATATTTCTGCACAAATACCACCTTATTTGTACCACTGGTATTTTATGATCATCATCGTATTAGAATCTATTTATCTTTCCAGAAATTTGTCATAATTAAAAGCTTTGGAGTCTGCCTTCAAACAGGTTGTGGTGGTTTCAAAAAATCCTTTGATATCCCTCCCTTTACAAGTCAAGCCTGATCCCCCTCCCTTTGAGTGTGGGCTATACTCAGTTAACTTATTTCTAGCAAATAGTACGTGGCAGAAGTGATACTTATGACTTCCCAGACTGGGTCATAAAAAATACTGTAGCTGCAGCCTCTCCCTTATTACTCTGGGAGAAGCTGCCACGTTCTGAGAACAGCCAAGAAGCTCCATGGAGAGATCCATGTGGAGAGAAACTGAGGCCGCTTGCCAACAGCCATGTGAGTAAACCATCTTAGGCACACACCTGCCTTCAGATGACAGAGCCCTAGCTGACGTTTTTGACTGCACTTCCTGAAACACTACAATCCAGAACCACCCTGTTGAGCTGCTCCTCCTAGAATCCTGACCCTCCAAAGCTTTGTAAGATGAGTGATTTTAGTTTTCCGCTGCTATGTTTTAGAGTAATTTTTTGTGCAGCAATAGATAAAATAGCCCCCATTATTGGAATGAACCGACGAGCTGCATTTTAGGGGGATTCTGCATGCACATGGCCTACGTTCCACCACGAAAATCAGGGCATGTCCTTACCAAAGATTTTATAAGCTCCAAAACTGCAAAAATTTCCCAGATGTCCTTTGATTCTGTGCCAACCTCACAAGCCATCATATAAACCCAGGTAGCGGTGGTGGTGATGGTGACTTTTTAAAGAGAGGAAAAATACCTGCCTTGTAAGATTTGACTTTTGTTTCAAGAGATTTCTTGGCTCTCTTAACCAAAAAGCCTTGTCTCCTAACCCTTAGCCCCAATTTTCCGAAATGACCACAATGACATATCCCTTCCCACATGCTCTCCTCCCACTGTGACACTGACACTCTTTCCATCCAGAGGTGAGGTCCATCTTTCTTCCCCTTGAATCTAGGAAACTAGCAGAAGTGATGCTATGTCACTTTCAAGACTAGGTCATGACAGGGGATATGCTTCCAACTGGCCCTCACGGAACATTTGTTCTTGGAACCCAGCCACCAGGCGGTGAAGAAAGTAAGAAACCACATAGGAAGTCCACATGTTAAGTGCTGAAAACCCCTCGGAAGTCTCAGCTGACAGCACCAACTGCCAGGTAGTAAGTGAAACTTCAGATGGTTCCAACACAGAGTCATTCCCAGCTTCAAGCAGTACTATGTGATGCCACCTGGAACAAAGATGAGCTGCTCCCCTTGTGTCCTGATCGAACTGAGATTCATTGGCAAAATAAATCATTATTGTTGTTTTAACCACTGAATTCAGATGGTCCGTTATGTGTATCGAATAACTACAACATTCCAAGTTAACCATCAAAGTCCAAAATATCATGTGTTTTACATTTTAAGTTTCCTATCTCGCTAATAGAGGGAACAAAAAAAAAAGAATACCAGAATCCAAGCACCTCTTCAATCAAGTGTCCTGACTTAAGTTGTTAGCTAATGGGTGAGGGAAACAAGTGTGCCTGAATTCTTAAACATCACTGTATATTTTACATCAGGCTTCTGTGTATGTAATAGAATGCCTCAAGACAGTTAATGGTGTTCATGAAACCTTGACTAATTTTCACACTTTGTTGAACAAAACTTTTTCTTTTGCAAGGTTTGCCCAAAGGAAGAGATAGAGCCAAGTTCCCTCCAGTATAGCAGTCTCCACGGAGAGCCTGAAATCTCTCTCTTTCCCCAACTGTCTCAGGAAAAGGCCAGAAACCTGAAGCTTACCTGCCTCCTCTCATTTAGACATGGGGAAATACAGAAGACCCGCTAGTGCCAGAAACAGATTACCACTGAGCCCATGGCACAGGGGACACCAAGGTGTTGGACAGGGAGTTAAGCTTTTCAGCTTTCACAGGATTTCCTCCCTTACTCCCTACTCTTCTGCTTAGTCCTCTTCTACCCTGCCCATTTCCTTAGCACCAGCTGTTGCCAGTAAAATGGGCAAGGATATATTCTGAATGGGATGCTGCCACCTGACCCTGTTCCAGTAATTCTATGGGAACTGTTTTAAACCAAGGCAAAGAATCAAAAAATTGAAATCTTGCCATTTGCAACGACGTGAATGGAACTAGAGGGTATTATGCTAAGCGAAGTAAATCAATCAGAGAAAGACAATTATCAAATAATCTCTCTGATATGAGGAATTTGAGAGGCAGGGCGGGGGTTGTGGGGGTTAGGGAGGGAGAAAATGAAACAAGATGGGACTGGGAAGGCAGACAAACCATAAGAGACTCTTAATCTCAGGAAACATACTGAGGGTTGCTGGGGGGTGGAGGGGAGGGAGAAAGTGGCTGGATTATGGACATTGGGAAGGGTATGTGCCATGGTGAGTACTGTGAAATGTGTAAGCCTGATGATTCGCAGACCTGTACCCCTGAAACAAGTAATACATTATATGTTAACTAAAAATAATAAATAAAAGAAATAGTCGCACAAGAAAATGGATTGTTTTACCTCAGTTTTTTAAAAATAATGTATAGAGCCTATAAATACCAAAAGGGATTATTTGTAGCTTTTGGAGAAAGGACAGACAGCGCTAAAGAAAACTCAGTGGCTTTATCTAACTGATGTCCTCTCCCATCTATCAAAGCCTCTTCTACCTACCTGGCATGTAAGAGACTTTTTTGTTCACCCACTCAAGGGACACTCTCCAGAGACATCATACCTTATCTCTAAAGAATCACTTGTCAAAAAAACTTGTATCCTCCCCAACTTAATAAAGGATAACATTACACAACTTTTTAAAAAAAAATGCATTATTCTCTTTAGGGAACTCTCAATCTCCTTCATGAACAGGTATTAGGTGAGGGGAAAAAGGACAATTTTGTTAATCCAATGACACCTTGACTTCTGCTTAATTACTGCTTATTCTTTCTTTCTTTCCCAAGTTCACCCACTTCACTTATATTCAGACTTTCCTATTTTCCTTTATAAACTTCTTTAGCTATATCCTGAATCTCTTGATATCTTTTATCACTCAGTTCTAAGTAGTTTCTGCTTGCCATTATATTTTCTTAAGTAGTCCATGAATTAGAGATGTGTTTCTTTTTAACATCTGATTTCTAACACAGTGATGAGAAGACATGGTTTGTAAACATTTTCCATAAAGAGCCAGTGAGTAACTATTTTAGCCTTTGCTTGCCGAATGGTCTCCAGTCTAGTACTCATCTCTGCCTTCCTTGCCCTAAAGCAAAGACAATTTATAAATAAATGAGAGTGACTGTATTCCAACAAAGCTTTACTTAAAAAGGCAGGCAACTTGTCTGATTCAGCCAAGAGTCATAGTTTCCAACCGCTGGTCTATAGTACCAATGCTTTGGTCATTGTTAAGACTTGCTGTTACCTAATACTGTTTTGTAATGTTCAGTGCATGCCTGAAACCCAACAATCACCTTATTCTCTGGCTGCTACTCTTCTTCAAGGTTCAGGCCTGGCCCACGCAAGCACTTGCTTTTGTTAAACGATCACAATGCTTCAGATACTAGGTTTTGGAATCAGAGTCCCCAGCTGACAGCATTGCCGCTTGCCATTGGGTGGTTTGGGGCAAATTACTTAACATCTCTAATCCTTTGGTTCCTCACGCACAAGAAAGAGAAAATAATAGTACCTACCTCGTGGGGTTGGCATAAGGAAGGATATAATGAGATAATCCATATACAGCACCTAGCAGAGTGCCAGGTAGACCTCAATCGTTATTATGCCATTGAACCACTACTGTGAGGCAGGTACCATTAAACCCATTTCACAAAGAAATTAAGGCTCAGAGATGTTTTGGTAACTTGCCCAAATCTGATGGCCATTGACAAAGCACCGATTCCCACCCAAAACTTCTATTTCCAAATCCAGAGTGTCCAGACTCGGGGTCTGATTAGCATGTAAGGAATTTACTGTATGCCATTCCTAGGCCAGGCTGCATTTTCAGACACGCGGAGAAAGGAGTTGCGAAATGCACAGGAATTAATTCTTCGCGGTTGAAGTTTAGTCCTTAGGGGAAAAGAGTGAGTTCCATGAGCTCTAAGGGGCCGAAAGGGCCTGGGCGGTGCCTGCACGGATGACGAACCACCAGAACCCAGACAAACTCTTTCCTGGGCTCGGTCCGCTCCGGAGGCCGTGTCCCCCAGCGGCGCAGCCGGGGTGGAGCTCGGCGGCCTCGCTGACATTGCTGCCCACGGCCGCGCTGCCCTTTCTGGCTCCCCCGCGCCACGTGCCCCGAGCGCCTGGCGCCTAAAAATATCACCCCGGTTGAGCCTCCCGGAACGAGCCTCCGCTTTTTAAAAACCCGGCGCCGTCATCACCTCGAGACACATAAATCACAGCCCCGACCTGCTGTGGACTCAGCGGGTGGCGTGCCGCTCACAGCGGCGACGAATTCAGCCCCTTTCGAGGACCTGCACCTGTCGGGTTTTGCCCCCTCCACTCCGCGCACAGGGTGTCTCGCCAGGACCACCGAGCCCCCCGAAGACCGCGCTGGTCGCTGGAAAAACAGCCCAGGAACCTCCATTTCTCCCAGCCCAGAATCGGCCTGGGACTCTCTAAAGCCATACCCTGTGACAATCACAGGGGTTTTCTCCGCCCCGTCGGTGACGGAAAACTCGTGACTCGGACCTGAGCGCTGGGCGGGCGCAGAGAAGCCGGGGGCGGAGCTGCGAGTCGGGCTCGCGAGGAAGCCCCCGACGGGCGGCGCGTGCGCAGTCTCTCTCCACGGGACCTCCTTCCCGCCGCTGAGACTAGGAAGCGGGACGCCAAATCTGTCCCCGCGCAGCCGCCGCGCCGGGCGCCGAGCGGGGCGGCCGCCCTCCCCGAGGCGCGCCTGTGCACGTTCCCACGCACGCTCCGGCGTACGGCGGCGGCCAGGGGTCGCGAGCCGGTGGAGGACCCGCGCGCGGAGGAGCCGGGGAGTCAGCGCTTCTTCCCTCCCTCCCCCACTCCCCTCCCCGCTCCCTCCCCCCCTCCCCAAGAATGTTCCGCTACGAGGTGAGCTCTTGCGACCGGAAGTGACCCCTCCCTCCCTCCCGCGCCCCCTTTCCTCTCTCACCCCCAGCGCGTCGGTCCCGCGCCCCTGGGGAAGGAGGGGGCTGGCGGCGGGACCCAGGGGACCGAGTAGAACGCGTGGGGCCTGGGGTCGCGGGTTTAATCCGAGGGCGGTGAGCCGGCTGCAGGGGGCGGGACTGTCCTATCAGTTGCCACTGGGGAGAGTTGGCCTCTGTTTCGGGGTGGGGAGGGCCCGTTAAGTGCTGTAACCAGGCCATCCCCCACCCGCACCCCGGCAGGAGCCGCGGACGGGAGAGCGTTGCACCCATCCGCTGGCTCTTCTTGAGGGAGAGTCTCCCGGGAAAGCCTAGAGACGCGTTTCCCGCCCTGGACCCGGAACCACCTCCTCTCCAGTTACACACACACCCGTGCGCACGGGCACCCAGCGGGTCAGGGGGGGCCTGGACTTGCCCTTTACTGGGGCCCGAGACGGTTTACCAAAGAGGGCTCCGAGTTGGGAGGGGGCGTGTCCCGTAGAAGTTCCGGGCGAGGGGAACGAGATGTGGGTTTGGTGACCATCCCGGGAATGTAGCAATAGTCGAGAGTCCTACCCCTGCCACTAACTCGCTGTATGACCTTGAGCTACTCCTAGTCTCTGGACAGAAAGTTTCTAGACTTGTAGACTGAAAGGGCTGCTCTGGGTGATCCCGAAGAGTCTTTCTAATTTAAAAAAGCAGTGATTTGGTTAAGTTGATCTTGGCGATTTGGAGGGGAGTGCCGCCGGAAGCTGCCTCTGCTGTAGAGGCTGTTGCATGCCTGCTTTGTGGAAGTTTGGAAGGGCTTAAGACGGGGAGAATGGCCTTTTGGCCTAACCTTGCCTTTGGGAAAGCCTATTTAAGGAGGTTGCCTGGCAAGGTGTATCACAGACCTGCTATTGATGTGTGGTATTGTGATTCTGAGTCTTTGAAAATTGGGGCCACAGGTACTTGATTCTTGATAGGAATGGTTCAAGACCAAACTGACTCGATGTAAACATGGAGAAAGATGATGAGGTGTGGTAGGCAGAGTTTCCAAAAGAAGAGA
Organism: Martes martes; assembly: GCF_963455335.1. Taxonomy (NCBI): domain Eukaryota; kingdom Metazoa; phylum Chordata; class Mammalia; order Carnivora; family Mustelidae; genus Martes; species Martes martes. Next base: position 11,383,896 of record NC_137898.1, read on the forward strand.
ACTTGGAAAATAAATCAGTTGAAAACTGAAAAGGGGGGGGTGGTACTTAAAATAGAACCGACCTAAATTGTTGTGGTGATAACTAGCATTGTTTAGCAAATCTACAATCTTTGCCTCCCTTAATCCTTACACCTCTCTAAGGTATTGTCCCTTTGTTGCCACTCTGAGCAAATGCAGAGCTGGAGACACACTAGGTACTTAGACGTGTTTAATGAGTTAACCAGAATATGACTTAGCCAAGTTTGCACCACTTATAAGAATGGGGCCACAACTTGAACTCACCATATCATAGCTTTTCCAGAGTTCACTTAATTGGGTTTGAGATTTTAGCTTTCTGTTTCATCACCAGAGTTTGGGCCTACAGAAAACAGAAGGTGGGAAATGAAGAGAAAGCTTTAAGAGGACATAATAAAATAGTTGAAATTTTGACATGAAAATGAGGAACATGATACTTTTGAAAGATACACATAAAACTCAAAGTAATGATAAAGTGTGCATTTTGAGTTGTCATTACTATTCTAACCAGTGATGTCAAGAAAGTTGGGGGCCTAATTTCTTGGTTGCATGAAGAAATACTGTTATTAGATTCTTGATAGAGAAATGGAGTGTTTCGGAAAAGAGAAACTGAAAGAAGATACTGCCATTTTTCAATGTCAGGGAAATTGGAGGTAGAAAAAATGATGTGTTTACAAGAGGTCATAAGCTATTCTGATGATTAGGAAGACAAAATGAACATTTTTTTAAAAGATTTTATTTATTTATTTGAGAGAGAGAGAGAATGAGAGAGAAAGAGAGCATGAGAGGGAAGAGGTAGAGGAAGAAGCAGACTCCTCGCCAAGTAGGGAGCCGGATGTGGGACTCTATCTGGGGACTCCAGGATCGTGACCTGAGCCGAAGGCAGTCACTTAACCAACTGAGCCACTCAGGCGCCCAAATGGACATTTTTTAAATGAAGGTGTGAACTTCATGAATAGCTAATCTCTTTTCTCTTTTTTTAGTCTTTAGAGGATTGTCCTCTGGATGAAGATGAAGATGCATTTCAGGGCTTGGGAGAAGAAGACGAAGAGATTGATCAGTTCAATGATGATACATTTGGGTCAGGTGCTGTTGGTAAGTGACATCTTTCTCTTTTAATGTCATCTAGGTCTCTTGTTCTTCCAGTGTTCTCTTTTGTAAGTGCTTTGTCTTAGTAGGAATAACTACATGCACAAATTTAGCAAAATATTCTATTCTCAGTCTCAGAATAGTTCAGTCTTCACTGGAAGCATCTACCTCAATCCCCTGGGCCCCTTTTTTGCCTCATTTATATATAAAACCAGATGCTTTCTGAGCCCTGTGCCTTCTGGCTATATTATCTATAGCTCTAGGTTGATGCTCTAAGGTATGCAAGTCGTTAGACAAGTAGACATTGTATAAAGATTTAAGATAATCCTAGAAGAAGGAAATTTTTATTTATGGAACATGTAAGTTTTGGAAAATTAGTAGACTAAAAGAAAACTTGGCCTTGGGTGTGTATGTTTTAAAACTCAGTTAACCATTGGTGTATTGCATGACCCCGCTATTGCCTTACATAGTATCTTCAATAAAATAAAAAACATTTTGTTCTAAGAATTGTGGTGATAGGAAGTCTTCATAAGTTAGAAAAGTGCTCGCACAGATGAAAGTTTCCCATCCCTAGATATAGATAAATATTTCAGGAGTTAGAAAGGGCAAACAATTAAAGAGTCAGGCTAAACTTAACATGGCTCAGAGTTATAATAATCTAAAATGGGAAACTTAGGCAACAGATTTATATGATAAAGTTTGAGAATTAGAGATCCTTAAGCAAATATACTAATAAAATGTATTTCAAAAAAAAAGTAGGTAAGAGTTAATGCAAATATTTTTGCTTTAACCGTTGGTGTAGAAAAGTAGCAATAAGAATGTTTCTGTTGGGATGTGTAAATCTGTGTGATTTCTTTGAAATCAGCATTTCTGTCTATGCAACAAATATTCAAAGTTAAGTAGCAAGAGGAAATTTCACAATAGTGACTGATCTTGAGATGTTTAATATCAAAAACAAAAGGTTTTAAAGGTGTGAAAGTGGCTACTCGTTTTGCAATGATGTGACCCACTTGAATTTATTAAAACTTAGACCAAGTTGAATTAAATGGAAAAATGAGAAAGCATAGTATTTTTAGTCAAAGTTTACAAAATTCGGTAGAGATTAAAACTGCCGCTCTCAGGAACAGCAGGAGAACCACTTAAGGTAGAAGTGAGACTGATTACAGAAGGAAACCAAAGACCTCTTGGATCATAGCCATAGTTTAGGAGATGAGATCCTCCAAGAAGATGACATGATCTAAGATGCTGTTCTCTCTCCATGGAGATCACTGGGAAAGAGATGTTGACTAGAATTGCAAATGCAAGAAACTGATGTGAATTGCAAATTGTATTTGGAAGTTAGTTTAGTAATAACCTATAGCATACAGTAGAGGTTACAGACATTGTGTGCATGTTTCTAGAACTTCTTTTGTCTTAAAGTATTGTACTGAATGTTACTATTTTTTTAAGCAAATTCCTCAGTTTTAAATAAAGTTGGTGGGATTGATTTGTAGATACTATATTAAAATGAGACAGCATACTAAAATGTCCTCAGTTTTGAACCTGGACAGAAGAGTAATAGTTTCATCTCTTCTCATTGACTTCCAGCGTGCTATGAACAGTCTTTTTAGCTTCTGTGTTCCTCACAATTTAGGGAAAATATTGTCTTAAAAGGACATTAGAGTGTACAGAACTGTATATGATATGATGGGAAAAAGGAAAAGTGCACACACGTTGAAAAAGCCCCCAGGGTTATACTTTAAAAGAACAGGTAGCAAAAAGTAAAGGCAGTGAAATAGCATACGGTTAGCCCACTTTGTACCCTAGGGTGTAAGTGATTAAGAAAGACTTTTCTTGGTCAACAAAGTTTGTAATGGGGAAAAGATGTCCAAATATGAATCTTTATAATATACACTAATTATAAAGTTAAAACCTTAGGAAGAGAGAGCACACGTGTGCATATGAGTTGGGGGGGAGGGGCAGAGGGAGAGAGAATCTTAAATAAATAGTCTTGGTGCTCAACAGGGAGCCCAGTACAGGGCTCGATCTCAGGACCCTGAGATCATGACCTGAGCCGAAATCAAGAGCTGGACACTTAACTGACTGAGCCACCCACGTGTCCCTCAAGTTAAAATCTTAATTCTTCAGGGGGCACTGGGGTGGCTCAGTTGGTTGAGTGTCTGACTTTGGCACAGGTTGTGATCTCAGGGTCCTGGGACCAAGTCCTGTGGCTGGCTCCCTGCTCAGTGGAGAGTCTGCTTGGTCTGCGTGTCCCTCTTCCTTTACCCCCAAACTCCCCCCCACCTCCGACACTCATGCTCTCACATGCTTGTGCATGCTCCCTCTCAAATAAAATCTTTTTTTTAAATTAATTCTTCATAATATCTTGATACAAATATTGTACAGATTTATTTATTTAAAAAATTGCTAAGTCAGCCTGTGATTTGTTTAATGCACCGTATAGGTAGATACATAGCTGGTGTGAAGAATTTAAATCAGGAGGTAAAATGTCAGACCTTGGACATATGTTATGGTTTGAGAGTTAACTCAAAAGAGTGAGTGTCTTGAATGATACTTGTTAGTAGTTATTTTAAGTCACTGGCTACTAATGCTCTGATGTCATCTTTCCTTAAGAAACTAGTCCTTGTCTTCTGCATGGAAAAATGTTTACATCATCTTAGAGCAGTAAATAGCCACAGTAATCTCAGCTCATTCTCCAAAAATATAAAGTTTACACTTGCAGAGTGCTTATTATCTGCTAGGCACCATTCTGAATGTTTTATATTTATTATTAATCCTCACAAGAACCCTGTGAGGTAGGTACTGTTATCCTCATTTTAACAAATGAGATAGAAGACTGTGAGAGAGGCGAAGTAACATAAATGCAGTCAGGGTAAACTACCAGTTATGTTTAAACAGTCCTTGAGGAATCTCTGAGAATCTCCTGCCTCTGCTTGGAAGAGCCCCCCATTGTTTCCACTTCCCTTCTATTGATAGCTGCTATAATCTTTAGGGACTTAGGTTGTCTTAAAATTAAATCACCTGTACTGCCTTTTCATGTGGTATTTATTCAGAATTACTCCTGAGATAGACAGTGGGCGGGGGTGGGAGGGTGGGAGGGTGGGCGTGGCTAGCTGTGGGTGGATTCAGCAAACCGTCACATCAGGGTAGAGATTAATTAGTTGAAGGAAAACAAAAACTTCTTTTTCTTCATTTTTCTGGTATACCTTTGCCTACCCTTTGTTATTTTGACCATTGTGGATCAGGGTCAAGCTTTGTTATATCTGAGTAACTTTATTTTTAGGTCATTCGAAAAAGATATGAGTGAAGTATCCTCTAATAGTAGGGGCTTGTGATCTCTTGACATTGCTTCACATGAGTTTTCACAAGAGCAAGGAAAACCCAAAATGATAATGATGGGATTCTGTGGCTTAGATTCCTTTGCTTACATCGTTCAGACGGTAATAGTTAATTCACAACTGAGCCCTTCTCGCAGAATACGGCTATTTAACGAGTGTTTTTTTAAATTAAGGACAAACTGTTCATCTTTGGTAGGCTCTGACAAACTTAGTAAGCATGAGTATGGGAGGTGGTGAATGAAGACAACACAGGTTTAAGAATCCTTCTGCATTAGAGCAATCCACTAAGAAATTAACTTTTTTTTTTTTTTAAGATTTTTTAAATTTATTTGACAGAGAGATCACAAGTAGGCAGAGAGGCAGGTAGAGAGAGAGGAGGAAGCAGGCTCCCTGCCAAGCAGAGAGCCCGATGTGGGGCTCGATCCCAGGTCCCTGAGATCATGACCCGAGCCGAAGGCAGAGGCTCAACCCACTGAGCCACCCAGGCACCCACAAATTAACTTCTTAAATTAGGGAAATAAATGTTTAAAAAAATCCCCTCATTCAGGATTATAGAGTCCCCATTTTTTTGGCATCACTGAATTAGTAAAATTACAAAAAACAATCTGTCCTTTAAAACGTACTCAGCTTACTCTTCCTTAGCAAAGATGACACAAATATTAATGTCAACATTGATTTTTTTAATTTACATTTAAGTAAATTACAAGTACATTAAAATATACCACAGTGCCCAAAGACTAGACAGTGATTCCAATCATACCAAATTATACATCTGGAAGTCTCCCTTCCCTTGTGTTTTGGATCACTAGTTTTATTTGATACATTGTTATAAAATAAAAATCATGAATTTTAAAAGGGACTTAAGCTACTTAATAAATATTTGCATAAGATGTTAAGATATATTACAGTATTAATCATTACATTGAAAATTTGCAAATAATCCAAGTTTCCATCAGTAAGGGATAAGTTAAATTAGTATATCAATAGAACAGAATTTTAAACAGCATTAAAAAGATTGAGGTAATGTTATCAGTAGTTACACGCAAGTGTATATACATGAAAAGTGTCCAAGATGTATTGCTTAAATAAAAAGAAACAAGTTGAACTTTATAGTTTGCATTTTGAAAAACTTAACATACCTGTAGAGTTCTGGGGAACTTTCTAAGTTACATATTTGTGTGATGTTTAAATTTTTCATTGATATGATCTTCTTTGTAAGCAGGGAAAAACTTAATATTAACAAGTTGTACATGAGCCCCTCAGAAAATTGTCAATAAATCTAAAGAATCTCTCTCTCTCTTTTTTTTTTTTTTTAAGTGGCTACCATTTATTATAACCTTGTTGTATACCAGACATCTTTCTCTTTTCTTGTTAGGGTGCCTCCAGCTCTTCTTTCCTCTTTTTTTTAATGAGGTACATAGAAAAACTATGTGAGAAGGATTGCCATTGAGGACACTTGCAGAAAGAATGCTGTGTTTTTATGTTAGTTACAAAGAGAATTATCAGGGCACCTGGGTGGTGCAGTTGGTTAAAGGTCTGCCTTCGGCTCAGGTCATGATCCTAGGGTCCAAACCATCTAGTCCTGCCTTGGGCTCCTTGGTCAGTGGGAAATCTGCCTCTCCCTCTGCCTCAGCCCCTGCTTATGCGTGCTGCTTGAGCAGTTGCCGTCTCTCTGACAAATAAATAAATAAAATCTTTAAAAAGAGAGATAAAAAAATTTTAAAAAAATTAAAAAGAGAGAGAAGAATGATCGCTTACCATTTTCTGTTGAATTTTATAGGGCATAAAGAATGAACTAAGAATAAAATATATACAGATACATTGGGTTTTTTTGGAGTTTGAAAGTCTTGCACGGTTAGATGAGGTGAAGGTAGCATTAAGATGAAAAGACTATTTAGGGAATGTTTCCATGAGGAGGGAAAGGTATCTGAATTTGAATGCCAGAAGGGGAAAAGCATTGAGTCGAACTTTTGCAGTGGACGCAGAATGGGGGAATGAGATGGAGGAGCCCTGGAATGACAGAGTGGTGGGAATAAGGTCTGGTTCTAGAGAAGCTGACGGAGCTTTGTGAAGATTTTTACCTATGCTATAGCAGGACTCCAAAATAATGCTGCGTCGGCATCCAGAGTGAGAAAACAAGCCAGTGCTAGAGCTACAGACCGTATAGGAGTGTGCGGGAATAGCGAGGGCATTGTCAACATGGAAAAGGACTGGACCCAGCTGCGGGTCGCCACCACCTTTGCCCTGGCGTTGCTGCAGTAGCCACCCGGCAGGCCTCCATGCCTCCGGTGTTTCTGCTCCTTGTCCCGCCCACCCCTCACATACCAAATCTGTTCTCAGTACAGCAGCCAGACTGTTTGTTTCAGAAAGGCCACATCAAAGCCTCCAATGGCCCCCCATTTCAATCAGAGTGACCCAAAAGGCCCAGAAGGAGCTCCCTCCTACTACCTACTTGGCCTCACTCTTTTTTCCTGCTCTTCCTCTTTGATCGTTCCAATCCAGACACAGTCCTAGTTGACTCTCAAAATTATCCCTTGTCTTTAAGTCCTTTCTACGGACTGGCCCTCTATGTGGAATACTCTTCTCCCAGATAATCCACACGGCTAACTGTCTTACCCTTGAATCTTTGCTCAGATGTCACCCTCGCAATGAGGTATACCTCTGTCTGTCCCATTTAAAGTTTTCAACCTGCTTTTCCTCCATATACCTATATAGTATTTCATCTTGTACAGTATCTAAGTTACTTATTTGTTATGTTTATTATCTGTTATCTGTCTCTTCCCTGCTTGAAGGAAAGTTGCAGGAGACCAGGGATCTTTCTGTCTTTTGTACACTGATCTATCCCATGTGCCTGAAACACATAATAGGTGCCTTAACACATAATGGGTGCTCAACAATTATTAATTGAATGAAATGAGTAGATTTGAGAGTTCGTAAAGAAGATGGCAGGTATAATCTAAAAGAACATGTATGCTAACGCGGTGGGTTTTAACTTCCCTTTTTTGCCTGATATGTCATAGAATCTCAAAACTAGGGATGCCTGGGTGGCTCATCAGTTAAGTGTCTGCCTTTGGCTCAAGTCATGGTCCCAGGGCCCTGGGATCAGAGTCCCTCCTTGCTCCTTGCTCAGTGGGGAGTCTGCTTCTCCCTCTGCCTGCCACTCCCCCTGCTTGTGCACTCACATGTGCACGGTCTCTCTGATAAATAAATAAAAATCTTTTTTAAAAAAATTTAAAAAAGGCATCTCAAAACCAATGAGCTGTTGTGTACATACCTATCACCGGCTTAGAAACTGTTTTCAGAATACAGTTTGGATGCCATTGGTAATGTATTAAGCTGTCCCTCTAAGTGTTGAATTATATTCCTGGTAGGATGTTATTAGTCCTTAATAGTGAAAAGCCCACTTTCCTATGACCCTTAGTTTAAATCTTATTTTGTTTCTCTCAAGTGGAAATTTACTATCTTCTGAAGTTAGAATTACTCATTTCGTTAACAGGAGAATTTCATCCAACTTTTAGTCTCAGTATAAACTATGTTTCTTATGATTTTCTTATAGATGATGATTGGCAGGAAGCGCACGAGCGCCTGGCTGAATTGGAAGAGAAGCTGCCGGTGGCAGTTAATGAACAAACAGGCAACGGAGAAAGGGATGAGATGGACTTGTTGGGTGACCATGAGGAGAATCTGGCAGAAAGGCTCAGTAAGATGGTGATTGAAAATGAGCTAGAAGATCCAGCTATCATGAGGGCAGTGCAGACCAGGCCAGTTCTGCAAGTAAGTTACTCTGATCTGAGAACTATAGCCGACTAGTAATTAAGGTGAAGTCCTGAGCTGTGCCGTTTTGTTTCATCGGCTACCCTGAGAAGCTTGCATATACCATAGAAAATTGTCGATATAATTCCTGATCGTAGCAGGTGAAGAGGGGAGTCAGGTGTCGTCTGGAGCACTGTAATTTCATCTTCTCAGGCAGTTGAGACTCTCTCGGAGCCTTGTTCATCGAAAGCAGTTAGAGCGTCCAGAAACCTCTCACTGCTCCAGACTTTGTGTATGTGTTTCCTTTTTTGTAGCCCCAACCAGGAAGTCTGAATTCCAGCATCTGGGATGGGTCTGAAGTTCTGAGGCGAATCCGAGGGCCACTGCTTGCTCAGGTGTGAAACATTTTCTCCTTATACAAATTCCTAGTATCCGAAAACTCCTGTCTTGACCCTTTCCTTACTGAAGCAATGTGTTGATGTATATCATTTGCTGTTATTATGTTGATTACTTAACCTCCTCATAGCTGTACCTGTTAATTGTACATTTATTTACTCAGCCTTCATGCAATGTTCATTTGTGCTTTATTTTGAAAGGTTGAAAGGGAGCCATTAGAATTCGAATTTGTTAGCTTATAATTCAAATTGCTTAAGTCGTTTCTAGGCAGAACCATAGGAATGAAGAACAGGTCAGTGTCTACCAGTGGTTGGAGGTGATAGGAGGGGTTGTCTGCTAAGGGACACTACAACAGGAGTTTGGGGAGTGACAGAACTGTTCTGTTCTTGATCGTGGCAGTAGATCCATGATATGTATTTTTCAGAATTCAGAGGGCACCCCAAAGAGAGGGAATGTTACTGGATACAAAATAAAATTTAAAAATAATTTCTCAAGATGCTTTTGGCATCTGTACAGATAATTAAACATTTGTTATGGACTAATTTTCTTCCCTTTTTTTTTTTTTTAAACTATTTCATCAATTAGGAAATGCCTACAGTATCTGTATTAGAATATGCCCTGCCTCAGAGGCCCCCGCAGGGTCCAGAAGATGATCGAGACCTTTCTGAGCGCGCATTACCACGGCGGTCAACGTCACCTATCATTGGGAGTCCTCCTGTTAGAGCCGTCCCCATAGGCACCCCACCTAAGCAGATGGCTGTACCCAGCTTCAACCAACAGGTACCTCTCATTAACAGGCACTCAGCCCAGGATATTGGGAATCTGGGCAAAATTATTTGGGAAGTTGGCGATGCTGGGAGGAGGGTGGAAGTTTTGGGTAGGCGTTAGATTAGAAAGAGAAATAGCCAATTAGAGGAGAAGTTAGTACAAGTAAGAGACACCTTCCCTAATGCCCTTTTCTGGTGCTGCTCCTGTTGCTGCTGCCTTTTAACTGGGGGAGAAAAAGGGTAGTTAACCACATTTAGTGTATATATCCTTTTCAAAGTGTTTTGCTGGCTGCCCACAACATTGGCAGAGAGGTAACTGAAAGCTGGGGGGAGTGGGAACACACAGCATTGTCCACATCCCTTTTTACCTTTAAGATATCCCTGCTTTCCCTAGAGCCTGTGCAGTCCTGTTCCATAGACTTTCCTCCACCTGAAACCAGCAGCTGAAAAGGAAGGCCAATTTGGAAGGTATGGGGGGAGGGTTGGTGTTGGTATGGCCCTAGTTAGGCTCAGTATTCTATAAAACGGTGGAGTCCCAATGTATCACAAAAGAGCTGAGCATGGCGGCCATATCACAGGGGCTTCAGAATAGGACTTAGTTAATCCTCCAGCTTTCTTATCATTCCTTCTCCCTCGCTGCTACCAAAATAATATCCTCTTGCAGAGAATTTGCAAGTCAGAATATCTGTTGGTACCTCCCTCAGATAGCATGGAAGGGTGGGGATAACTGGAGAATTAGCTAAATCTTCCTCAGTTACAAGTGGCACGTTGCTTGGTGTTTACGAGAGGAAGTGACCAAAGGTTCTAACGTGAACCCATAGCCGTAGCAATTTGCTTAGAAGTAGGGCTTTGCATTGAGTTCTGTGTCTCTACCAGTACTCGAGGGGAGGGAGAGTAGGTGGAGGAAAAACTGACTTCATTGAGTGTAGTTGTGTATATGTTTGTCCTGATAGATCCTGTGTCCGAAGCCTGTCCATGTCCGGCCCCCGATGCCACCACGTTACCCTGCTCCCTATGGTGAGAGGATGTCTCCAAACCAACTCTGCAGTGTCCCGGTATGTGCCTTCACGACCTAATGAAAACGTACAGCATATGGTTTCTGATCACCATTAGTATATAGAGGTCTCCTAAATTAGGTGCGCTTATTATAGTCTCCATACTTGAATTTCTACATGTTATGGTCCCCAGGTCAGAAGACATGGTTTATCATGTTCAGTTGTTTCATACATGAGCTTTTTTTTTTTATCTTTAAGAATTCACACCCTGCATGGTCATCTGGTTTCCTGCTAGTTCAGTCCCTCATCCTACTGCCTCCTTCTTCAGCTTACGTGATCATGGTGCTTCCTGATGTCTAGCATTGCTCTCTTTCATATTCCTTCCATCGACCGCTTTTTTATATCCAAGTTTTTTATATCCAAGTTTATTCTGCATTCCTACTAAATTCCTTTATATCGATTTACAAATTTCACAGAATGTGTATAATTTTTTGTCTTTTTTTTTTTTCCTAGAACTCTTCCCTGCTTGGTCACCCTTTCCCTCCTAGTGTTCCTCCTGTTCTCAGCCCCCTCCAGAGAGCACAGCTTCTTGGAGGAGCACAGGTAAGCCTGTGATGAGCCCAACCCATGAAGAGCTCTCTTGCTTTCCTAACATTCATAGGTAATACCTCTCTTTGCTGTTAATCAGTCTCTACTGCCTCTTATTTTATTCCTTCACTTTTTCAAACAAAGTTATTGATGGAAACAGTATTCACTTTTCTGTGGATAAAAGCAAGAGGCTTGCTGATTCACTAAATCTGAGATCTTGTCCCTCTTTCTAGCTACCGCCTGGACGGATGTCTCCCAGCCAGTTTGCACGGGTCCCTGGATTTGTTGGTAGTCCGCTTGCTGCCATGAATCCCAAGTTGCTGCAAGGGCGAGTAGGGCAGGTGCTTCCCCCAGCACCTGGCTTCCGTGCCTTCTTTAGTGCTGCGCCCCCTGCCGCTCCGCCGCCTCCGCAGCAGCACTCCCCCGGCCCAGGGCCTCACCTGCAAAACCTAAGGTGTGCAAACTAATGCCACTCTTTACCCATCAGTCGCCCAGGGCTCTTTATCAGTGAGGCTTCCATGTCTGCAAGGGATGTGTTTTGAGATGTTATTGGATCGTCGTCTTGTCAGACACAAAAGTGTTTGACAGTCTCCAGGCATTCTTATGAATTAACATTTTCCTAAAGTCACGTGCTTCCTGTGTAATTTGCATATTGCTAATCACCCCTTTATTTCTTCTAACATTTCTTAGGTCTCACTTTATATCCATTTTATAAACATCCACGTGCACAAAGTGCTTATTATTTAACAAGAATTACCAAATGCTAAGGACCAGAGGTGTAGATGCTGAGAAGTCAGCTCATCTCGGTGCTAGCCAAGTTGCTCACTTCTAATCTGGTTTCATAATAGGGGTTCAAGTTTCTGCTTCTAGTGAGATTGTATTTTATTACATGTCATATAGTATCAGGATTCCTCAGAGAAACAGAACCAGTGAAGTATTTGTACAAATACACACGTACATATGTATATATGCACATACATTTTTCTTTATATAACGAAAAGATTTATTTTAAGAAATGGCTAAGGAAATCCATAAAGCAGGCCAGAAAAGTGGAAATTCAGATGAAAGCTGAACTTGCATTCTTGAGTCTGAAATTTGTAGGTTAGGCTGGCAGGTTGGAAGCTCAGGCAGCACTTCTGTGTTTCAGGCTTGAGGCAGAATTGCTTCGTGTCTGGGAAATAGCAGGTTTTTGCTCTTAGTGCCTTCAACTGGTTGGGTGAGGCCCACCCACATTTTCAAAAGTCCTCTTTTTCCTTATTTCTTAATAACAATATCTAGACTGGTGTTTGACCAAACAACTGGGCACCATAGCCTATGGCCAAGTTGACATAAAGTGACTATCACACATAGATTTTCAGTGTGATTCCCAAATAGTTGAAACTAAACACATTAAATCTTTTGAGACTTCTGTTTACAGTTAGGAGGAAGAAGAAAATAGTTACACTGCTTCCCTGCGAATTCACTCAGATTTTATGGTCCTCTTCTTAGGAGTTGAGAATTAGTCTTTGTAGAAGACATGTAAAAGTACTACAGTCTTTTCCTTCTGAAAGATCTGAGGATAGACTTGAATATTCCCTTGAGTGCGCTGTGTGAGGTTAGCTTGTATTGACAACATTCTCTAAAGCTTCAGATCACAGAACAACAGAATTAAAAACCTTTCCCTTTTTTTTCTTAGATCTCAGGCCCCAATGTTTAGACCAGACACGACTCACCTCCATCCACAGCACCGTCGGCTGTTGCATCAGAGACAGCAGCAGAACAGAAAGTAAGGACTCATCCTGCTCCTTGGTGGTTTCTTAATTCAGTTTTTTATTTTGACAGTGTAACAAGGTGCTACTTACTTAGTTTACTTTTTAAGTAAATTTAATTAGTACTAAGTTTATTTTACTGGTAAAGAAGATCATATGTGCTGTCATTTTATGCTTTTGATACACTAGCTTTATTTATTTATTTATTTTTTCATTTTTGGTGGGGGGAGAAGAGAATCTTAAGCAGGCTCCACACCCAGGACAGAGCCCCACAAAGAGCTCGATCTCACAACTCTGAGATTATGACATGAGCCAAAATCAAGAGTCAGACGCTTGAACAGTTGAGCCACCCAAGTGCCTTAATACACTGGGTTTAAATGACAAGATTTTTTATCAACTAATTTCTAAGATTCTATACATCTGTTTATCATACATCAGAAATATAGATCTGATTTTTTAAGTCATTTTTATACTCTTAACTACCTTTGTTTATCACCTCAGCTCAGAGGTGACTTTGAAATATAATGGCTAGGTTTGTATTTCGGTCTTACGTAAAGCCAGCAGTCACTCTGTTTTTGCCTGTAATCTAATCTTTATTTAACAGATATAAATATGTACTTATGTGTGCAGCCCCGGCTGCATATCGGGCACTGTGGTAGGTTTGGGGGACTGAAAGAAGAACGAGGTATGTCAAAGTCCTGCCTTCATGGGGTTGACGTTCTATAATCATTTATAAACCAAAAATAAGAAAATTAAACATAAGTTTGAGGTTTCTTTAACCTTCAGTTTTATGGTTCTATGTGTGTAATTCTTTCTTACTTTCAAAGAAGCTCTAGAATATTTTTTGCAGGGGAAGAACAACATAGGCTCTTAAAATAAGACACAAAAAGTGCAAACCATAAAGGAAAAGATTAATAGGTTTGTGTTAAAATATGAAACTTCTAGTGCCTGAAGTTAACAATATGGTTTTATGTATTTGAGAACTTCTAAAGAGGGGGGTTCTCATTTATATAAAGTGTTATATTACCACCAAAAAAAAAAAAAAAAAACAATGGGAGATACAGAAATTCTGGTGGGTGTTGAATATATCTATTATCTTATGTGTGGTGATGGTAAAGTAAGTGTTTGCATGTCCAGACTTATAAAATTGTACACATTAAATGTGCACAGTTCTTTGTTATGTCAGTTACACCTCAGTAAAGCTGATATGACTTTGCTTATATGTGGAATCTAAGAAGCAAAACAAAAGAACAAAGGAAAAAAGAGACAAAAACTCTTAACTATAGAGAACAAACAGATGGTGACCAGAGAGCAGGGAGGGTGGGGGATGGGTGAAATAGATGATGGGGATTAAGAGTACAATTATCATGATAAGCACCAAGTAACATTTAAAACCATTGAACCATTATATTGTACACTTTAAACTCAGAGGAGGAAAAAAAAAGATTTCAAACTTGCTTATAATCAGGAAAATACAGATTAAAATTAGATAGCTATTTTACATCATCAGACAAGTAAAATTTGAAATGTCTCAACACTCATTATTGGCAAGAATATTGGTTAGTCTCAGCCTCTTGTAAGAGAATTTGGCAGTAAATAATAAGGTTGAAAACATGGATACACCACATGCCAGCGGTTCTTTTTGGTATATACTTGGCTATGCTGTCAGCACAGATAAATGAAGAGCGTAACATTGAATAAGAACCAAGGGGCAGACGTAACATGTCTAGTAGCATTTATATAAAAGTTAAAGGCACACAGAATAATACCGTATAATATTTAAAGATGGATACATGAGTCATGAGTCTTAAAAACATTGCAGGGAGGGGTGCCTGAGTGGCTCAGACGGTTAAGCATCTGACTCTTGGTTTTGGCTCAGGTCATGGTCCCCAGTTGTGAGATCGACCCCCACATCAGTATCCATACTCAGTGTGGAGACTGCTTGAGTTTCTCTCTCTCTCTCTCTCCCTCTGCCCTCCTTCCTGCATGTACATGGGCACAGAATGTCTCTCTTTCTCTCAAATAAATAAAATATTTTTTAAGAAAAAGAACATTTCAGGGGGAGTGCATACAAAGTCAGGATAGTGGTTCCTCTGGTAAGGAAGGGAGGCAGGAACCCAGGATCCAGACAAGGTGCAAAAGGGCCTCAACTAAATACAACAGTATGTTGCTTTAATACTCCTGTTAAAACCCTGAGGCAAATTGGGACAACTAAATTTTTTTCTTTTTTTTCCACTAAGTCTGGGTGGTGGATAGAGGAATGTTTATTGTGGGCTTTTCTCTATATTTGAAGTATTTCATTATTTTAAAAAAAGTGTATAGACTGTGAGTCAAATTGGCCTGCGTTCACTTCTCTTTGGCCTCGGTTTCTTGTCTACAGTGGAGAAAATAAAACCGCCGACCTCTTTGGGTTGTTGCAGGGCCTAAACAGAAGTCCGTGGGTGAGAGTGCACAGTACAGGTGATGAGGCACTCAGGTCTCTGGGTTATTTCTTTCAGTGTGTATCGCATAGCTCTTTGTTCTCCAACATGAGTAAGATTCAGTTCTTTTCACTTTGTTAACGAAAGCAAAGTGGAATCTTTTTTTAACCGGCCGGGCTTGTTCCTGTGTTGTTACAAGGCCTAATGAATACTGTGACTTAGAGTGAATGCGCCCCTGTGTTTGTTTTCAGTCAGCATCGAAGTCTCAATGGTGCTGGAGACAGAGGAAGTCACCGGAACAGTCATCAAGACCATCTCCGAAAGGATCCCTATGCCAATCTCATGCTGCAGCGAGAGAAGGATTGGGTCTCTAAAATCCAGATGATGCAGCTGCAAAGCACTGATCCCTACCTGGACGATTTCTATTACCAGGTAGATGACCATTCAGTCCCTTACTCTGGGGAGGCGCTCAGAGAGATACTGGTAGACTTACATGCTGACAGAATCTGCTTTTGATGTAGTTTTCAATTGGGTAAGAATTGACTAAGCAAATTCTGTCCTCTTCTGAAGCTGGAGAGCCTCTCACTGTTCACTAGAAGGTTTCTATGTTTGCCTCTTATTCTTTACAGAGGCTCTCGGGCCAATGTTTTGAAATCTCTTTGGCATCAATAATCTGGTTTTCTCAGTTAAACATATTGGCAGTCTAACTTTAAAGATATTTTCATTGATGTTGGGCTTTTCTGTAGGCTGGGATTTTTTGAGAAGTAAATATCTGGCAGTCTAGCAAAAATTAAAGATCGATGCATATGTAGAGTCCCAGTTGTTGCTGCCGCCAGTATAATCATGTATGATAAAGAGCAGCCATACTCTGGGCTTGTGTTGCAACTGAAATCATCTTCGTGTGGTAGAATTACTTTGAAAAACTGGAGAAACTGTCAGCTGCTGAAGAAGTACAAGGCGAAGGCCCGAAGAAGGAGCGCACCAAACTCATTACCCCGCAGGTGGCCAAACTGGAGCACGCGTATAAGCCAGGTAAGGCCCTTATCCCTAGGCCCACGATAAAAGAAATTCAACCTGCTGCCCATACGATAAATAGAAATAACTGTGGAGACGACTGGATGCAGACGTTCAAAGCTCATTCGTAAGGACTATTGTCCTTAAATGCAGAGGTCTGCCTTTATTGCGTGGAATGAGTGGTTTAGTAGATGGACTTTGTAAATCCTTCACTGCTTGGGATTCCTTAACTTCTAATTTTTTTTTAAGATTTTTATTTATTTATTTGGCAGAGAGAGAGACAGCGAGAGAGGGAACACAAGCAGGGGGAATGGGAGAGGGAGAAGCAGGCTCCCTGCAGAGCAGGGAGCCTGATACGGGGCTTGATCCCAGGACCCCGGGATCATGACCCAAGCGAAAGGCAGACGCTTAACGACTGAGCCACCCAGGTGCCCTGAGATTCCTTAACTTTTTAAAATGTGTTATAATTTCTATATAATAATTTCTATATAATTTCTATCCCTGTAATAAAAGGGAAATACTTCAGATGTTTATTACCATTGCAACCAAAAAATGGGAAAAGATAGATTTGGGTAAGAGATCATATTAGATACATAGATTTCTGTACTGAACCATTAGACTGTGAGGAAAGAATATAGACCACAAAGGTCTTAGAAAGCTGCCTGCCTACACTGCTGAGTTACTTGTTGAAAATGTTTTGTCCTTACAGTGCAGTTTGAGGGCTCTTTGGGAAAGCTTACAGTCTCCAGTGTGAATAACCCCCGAAAAATGATCGATGCTGTTGTGACGTCTCGGAGTGAGGATGACGTAAGTGTCAGCACAACTGTGTGTAAAGAGACTCTGGGTTGTCACAGGTGCCTAGGGGTCACTGTGGGAGGGAATCAGGCACAACGAAGTTTGTTGTGTGACTGGGAGCTTCCCCACCACGTGTCCCGGCGTTCTGGTTTCCTGCAGGTGGGCTGAGGTGCTGACACGTTCCTCTCCAAGGCAGCCAGGCTAGACTTGGGGTGGCAGGAGTCTTTAAACTGGGTAACCGGCTGCAAACAGCACTGGGTTATTCATTCCAGTTTCAAAAACTACCATTTTCTGTGTGTTTTAAGATTTTCCTGTGATTATCTGCATCTTTACTGCATTCTATAATTACCTTTTGCCCACCTGTAAATTCAGTTTAATAGTCTGTGTGGGTTAATTCAGTCTGTTCTATAACCTTTGTCCAGTTAGTGTTGGTTTAGATTATTAACTTTCGAAGAGTTAAGATTTTTTTCACAGTATTGTCACAAATGGAAGTACATATGCATACTTAGAAAGTTATTTTTAACAGAAGTGAAGAATTCACACTGAGTAGTCTTGTCTTTTTTTTTTAGGAGACAAAAGAAAAACAGGTTCGGGACAAGAGACGAAAAACCCTTGTCATAATTGAGAAAGTAAGTTTAGAATTTGTTGCTATAGTTAGTTTCAAATAAGGAACTGTCACATAGATGTGGTATGCAAGAAATGGAAAAGTGAGCAGTCGGTGTTCTGTGATTTTAATTAGTGAATATGTTGTTCTTACATGTCTGTTATGTACCAGAGCACACTAGAAAAGAGTGTGCCGTGCCTCACCTCCGGCCTCGTGGAAAGAACACTACAGTTGCAGTGAGAAGTCTTGGGTCTTTGTCCAGGCTTGGTCAGTTAACCACTAAGTGTTTGGGAGCAGGTCACCTTTCTAAGAAAATGAGAATAAAAATTACATTGTTCCACCTGTGAATTAATTGAGTTAATTAAGTCAGTTCACAGGTATTTACTGGATATCCCCTGGATGCTGGACACTGTGCTGGGTGCGAAGAAAAATGTGGTACTCTGTAGGCAGTTCGTTTGTTAAGTGTAAATACTGTGTGTCTAGGCTATAGGCATGGTGAGGAAGAGCACGGAGTATGGAACGAGGCTGCAAATCACGTCTTCTGCATTTCTAACTGAGTCTGTGACTTGAGGCAAGCTGCTTAACCTTTCTGTGCTGTCCTCATTTTCTTTGTCTTCAACAGTGGAGATGATAACGTCATCTTTTTCTGACTGGGTTGTGGAGAGTGTCTGGTGAATGAGTATAAGCGTAGTGCCTAGAACAGTGCCTGGCACCCAGGAGTAAAATTACGACTGTTTATAAATAGAAGGCATCACTTGAAGCAGCGATGCAGATCGTTTCTGTTCTAATGCTATTCTTGCTGCTGGAAGGTTTGCAAAGGGTGTAATCATTCACTGTCGTCACCTCCTGGGTTAGTGGTCAGGAGGGACAACAAACAGGGAGGAATTCTTTAAGTTCTTTCATTATGTTTTTCTGGATTCAAAAGAGCACCTTTTTCCTCTGTCTTACTACAGTTCGTTTTCACTCTTTTGTCTTTACCTGGTGGTCTTAAACTGTGAAATTGTTTATCAAATACTCTGATCCTGACCCAGCATGCTGTGGCCTGCTTTGTGTCTCACTTAGACCTATAGTTTACTCCTGGATGTGGAGGATTATGAAAGGCGGTATCTCCTAAGTCTAGAAGAAGAGCGACCTGCCCTGGCGGATGAAAGAAAGCACAAAATTTGTAGCATGTATGACAACTTAAGGGGGAAATTGCCTGGACAAGAGAGGTAAGAATTGTACACTTGGAGGGACATGTGAGACCAGCTGGACTCCTTACTTGGCTGACCTGAGCTTTCCACATTTCTGTCTTTTGGATATCTTCCTTACCATCCCAGGAAGCTCAGAGTCTATCCTTCCAGCCTAACTCAAATGCCGCGTCATATAAAGCATTTCATAATCCTTCCCAGCCAGGAAAACAATCTCTTTATTCCGGATTCATTTATTTGACACCTACCTATTCACTCTCTGAGAGGGACTATCCTGGGCACTGGAGACAGAGCGGGGAGCATGATTTGGTGTCTGCTTTTGAGCCTATAGGTTGTACTTCCTTTGTGCTTTATTCCAGCCTGTTCAGCCTTTTAATCTTCATGTAGTCTCTTCTACTAAGTTGGAAAGTACAGACTTTATACTTTCTTGGAATTTCCATAGAATGCTTATACACTATCGTAGCCAATCAGTCTTCCAGTGGGGACTAAGCTCCTTAATGTATCCTTCTATCTGTATCTGTCATCTGTCCCACCCAGGATCTTGCAAACAGTAAATGTTCTATAAACCCCAAGTGTTTATTTGTTGAATGCAAGAGGACTCTGTCCCGAAAACTCCCTTTCCTTTGCCCATGCAAAAGAATTGGTGATTCTTCTAAGCCAGGACACACACAAACCAGAACATAAGAATAAACCCCTTCTTTTCAACACACCATTTCTGGAGTCAGGTTGACAAGCAACTGGTTGAATAAATGTGGGCTTTCCTTAACTGGGGATGTTATGGGGCCATCAAATCAACGTAGTTGAAGTATATCTATTGAGATGGAAAATTGTCTTAAGAAGTTGTCTGGTGAAGAAAGCCAAGTACAAAGCCATATGAATTCTCTGGACTCTTTTTTTTTGTTGGTTTTTTGTTTTTGTTTTTGTTGAAAAAAATACACAGTGAGTGAGCACGCAGATCTAACAAAGGTTCTTAAAAATGGTAGCAGTAGGGACACCTGGGTGGCTCAGTCAGTTAAGTATCTGCCTTTGGCTCAGGTCACTTGGGATCAAGTCCTGCATCAGGCTCCCTGCTCCGTGGGGAGCCTGCTTTTCCTCTCCCTCTACCACTCTCCCTGCTTCTGCTCTCTTGTTCTCTCTCTATCATACAAATAAATTTTTGAAAAATTAAAACAGTATAAAGTTAATTCTGAAATGATTGTTTTTATATTCTTTTTGCTTATGTATGTTTTCAGATTTTGCTGTATCAACCATGTTGTTTGTCTAGTTATATTTTTTTTTTTTTAAAGATTTTATTTATTTATTTGTCAGAGAGAGAGAGAGTGAGCACAGGCAGACAGAGTGGCAGAGGGAGAAGCAGGCTCCCTGCGGAGCAAGGAGCCCGATGTGGGACTCGATCCCAGGACGCTGGGATCATGACCTGAGCCAAAGGCAGCCGCTTAACCAACTGAGCCACCCAGGCGTCCCTGTCTAGTTATATTGAACTTAAATGAACATCTGTAGTTTGAACAAGTCTATTTAATGTACGTCCGTGAAGACAATTTTCTACATTTGCGAAACTTGAAAAATGACTTATTGTTGGGTAGAGAGTTGGAGAAGTAATTCCCATTATTTTGTAGCACAGGTCATCATAGGGTGAAAATAAGCACAGCATGTTCATTCAGTAACATGTAAGAGGAGAAAAAGGATGTGTTAAATAGTTCTTGCTGACCTAAGTGAGCATTTCCTTCCCCTGCAGGCCAAGTGATGACCACTTTGTACAGATCATGTGTATCCGAAAAGGGAAGAGAATGGTTGCCCGTATTCTTCCTTTCCTCTCCACAGAGCAAGCAGCTGACATTCTCATGACAACAGCCAGGAATCTCCCTTTCCTTATCAAGAAGGATGCACAAGATGAGGTGATCCCTCATGTGGGACTTCTTTCCTTTGGGTCTTCATGGTTGATAAGGTTCCTAGAATCCAAATTTCATTCCCTCCCCTCTTCCTGTTTCTGTTGTTTTGTCTAAACTTCAGCAGTAGGATTTGACTGTTTAAAGCAAAACTCTACTCTAGGACTATACTTTCAACCCCATTTTTGCTCTAACAGACCAAGTTCCTAAACTGAGGAAAGCAGTAATCCTATCGTATTTGTCATAGTCATGAAGCTGTGTTGTGTATCAGAATTTCTTGGGAGGCAGATAATTCAGCCCTACTCCAAACATTCTGAATCAGAATTTACAGAGGAACGGTCAGGGCTTCTGTATCTGTAAGAGAATCCCCAGCTGAATCTGATGCTTACTAAAATTTAGAGATGTATGGTCTTGGTTACTTTGCTGGATGTAAAGTATTCGTCTCAGGAGCTTAACATTTAGCTGCAGATTTAGTTTAATAGTGTGCCACAGGAATCAAGTCAGTGCTTGTAAATAACGTTTATCGTGATCTAAACTGGGCTGGACTTTGAAACATGATTTTCAAGTTTATAAGTAAACTCTTGGGAAGAATTGCTCTCTATTTACCCTTGTCCCAACACTTGAAAGATTAGCGCTATTTAGAATCATTCTAGAAGTTCAGAGCAAGCAATTGAAAAGGGTAGTACAACAGGTAGTTACTACTCAGTGTGAGGTTCAGAATATTGAAACTTACGAGAGTGAGCCTCTCACAATAGATGATGCTTAATCAATAACCAGCTGGTGATGATCCACAGAAAACATGATGCCAGGATACAGTGTAGGTGGTATGACATGAAAGTTGGAAATTACTCCTTCTGAAATCATAGTGAGTTGAAAAAGTCCTTTGAAATTGTAGCACCGGCAGAAGAAATTAATGCAAAGTTGAGGCCTCATGTGGAAAAGTGAATTGGGATGAGACAAATATGTTTCTTAAATATCTTTAAGAAGGAAAAACGGGTTGGAAGAAAGTTTAAGAATTTGAGGTTTATCCTAGAAAATGGAAACCAGACAATAACCGGCAGCTTCCTTACAGCGTGTAGATTATTGTAGGTCATGGGGTGGACGCTCGGTCCTAGAGGAACTCATCAGTGGAAATAAGTTTGGGAAAGCTTTATTCATTCAGTAAATATTTATTAAATATTTATTACACGTCTATGTACCAGGTGCTGTTTTGGGTCTTAGAAATATAGCGTGTAGGGCTAGGAGCTTGGAATTCAAAGACGCCTGCCTTAGTGGAAGGGCCTGCTAGTGAGGAAAACTTGGTTAATTATAAGGGCGGAGTTTCTACCTATGTGTGTTAAAGAGTAATAGACCACATCTCTGAATACCATTTTTTGAAGCAATAACTGGTTGCACGTCTGAGGCATAAGATATACAAGGTAATCCTGGAATATCTTGTGCCAGAAAGTGAGGAAGCTAAAAGATCACTAGGGTCCCACATGAAAGATGCACAGACAGCTGAAGGGACTCCTGTTGGCCAAAAATGGGATCATTTGCTTCAGAAAGAAAAGTTACAGTGGTGGATTGAAATATATCAGATATTTTTAATTTAATGATACAAAAAATATTTAATCACCTTCAGAGATTGCGAGGCCATCAACTCATTATTCTGAAAATGGGTAAATAGGGAAAAGACTCAGACATTTATCCTGCCTTTTCATTACAACTAAATATGATGGTAACCAGAAAGTTGATAATAGAAAGTTCTTCCTAGAAGAGTTTCAGCTAATAAATGCAAAAGAAATGATAAAATTAGAAAATCTCCTATTTATAATACCTAATGGAAAAGCAGTCGGTCAGTCAGTCTGGACAGCAGTCCTTACTGGTGCAAAAGGCATCAGGTTAAAGGTGAATGGGGAACTTTATGGTGGTTGGGGCAGCAAACAAATGATCACCGTCTAAGAAGGGGGACAGCCAGACACTGTGTGCTTCTTGACATAATGCAGGAGTGAGCACACAGATCTATCCGCGATGTTTTCTTACCCTTGCCTTCCCCTGATGAACTTAAATTTTATCAAACGTCTGATTCTAACCATCAGTTTTTATTGGAAAGACAGAGGATAGTAGAACCTGTTAAGCGACACCACAGAGGTGCAGTTAGCCAGATCCAAACTGTGGAATGTCAGCAATCAAATAGCATGAGAAAAGAAGATAGGCAGTGGGCAAGGCACCAGCTCACAGATTTTGAAAGCCTTACCAGCCAGATGCTATGTGTGGGTCCTATTGGAATCATGATTAGAATAAATCAGTTGCTAAAAGATCTTTTTGAGACAACTGGAGAAAATGAATATGGAGGAGCTATTAGGTGATACTGAGGAATGGCTGTTAATTTTGTTAAGTGAGAGAATTTGTTAGAAATACAAGCTGAAGTATTTATGGATGAAAGGATAGGATATATAGGAGGGACAGATTTAATTTTAATAAGATTGGTAGAATGTGGATGATTTAATTATTGAAGCTGGGTGATAGGTACACAGACTTCATTATACTCTTATGTATGATTAAAACTGCTTTTGTTGTTAAAGCTTTGTTTGTTTAGAGTGGTAGATCACTAAAAGTCTACTCTCCATCTTTGAATGCCATCTGAAGTAAAACCAGCTGTCACTTTTTGTACCGTGGGCACTGAGTGCTGGAAGTACCTTGATTTCCTTTCCTGTGTTACAGCCTAGTTAACACTGGTAGCACTGTGTTTTAACCTTCCAGTCTGGGCCTCATGACCAAAAGGATTGAATGACTCGCAGGCCAGAATTCAACAGCCTTGGATTCTGGTTCTCACTACTAGCTATGGAACTCTGAATGCCGAGCATCTGCTCACTTAGCTTGCCTAATATCTGCAAAATCTATCATTTTCTACTTCCTCATTGAGCCTGTATAAAGATCAGACAAGAGCCAGTTAAGTCTAAAAGTACATCAGGGTAGTTCCGCGGCGCTCAGGATTTACCGGTCTCAGAGTCCTTCTCACAGTGTATTGACAGTCCCAGTTTACTCATGACTCCCCACTCAGCTGTAGATCCCTGCAGGCCTGGGCTGTTTACCATTTCACTGGAGCCCACAGTGCCTGACACACTGTAGACATTGAAATATTTGTGGGATGAATCCAAATACTGCTGTTTTATCGTGAATCTTGCCATTTGAGAAGTGATTTTATAACCTTGGTTCACACAAGTCATGTTTCCTGTGCAAATGGAGTTTTAAAAGTTCTCAGTAGACACCTCAGAACCCATTGTTGAGACTCGAGTAGTACCTGCTAGACTTGACAGCCCTTTTGTGTTAAATCTTGCCTGAGGCCATTTGAGTGTGCCCCTGGGCATCCTCCTGTCCATGCCCATTGATGCAGGCTGACTGAAGTCACAGTTGCCAGGAAGTAATGCTTTTCTTCATTTTTTTGTAGGTGCTGCCATGCTTACTGAGTCCCTTCTCTTTGCTCCTGTATCACCTTCCGTCAGTGACTGTCACCAGCCTTCTGCAACAGCTCATGAACCTACCTCAAAGCGCAGCTGCACCAGCACCCTCCAACCCTCACCTCGCTGCTGTGCTCCAGAACAAGGTGCTTGCACCCTCTTAGGTCCCTGAACTTGGCCATCCTTCTAGATTTGAGTTACAGATACAGATATTGGCTGCTGTGGCAACTTGTTAAAAAGGTTTCTTTCAGGAGTGCCTCGGTGGCTCCGTGGGCTAAGCGTCTGCTCTTGGTTTCAGCTCAGGGTCGTGAGATGGAGCCCTGTATCTGGCTCTGTGCTCAGTGCAGAATCTGCTTAAGTCTCTCTCTTCCTCTGCCCCTTCCTCCCCTTGTATGCGTGTGCCCACGCAAGGCCTCTCTCTCTGTCTCAGTCTCTAGAATAAATCATTCAATCTTTTTTGGAAAAGGTGTCTCTCAGCCAGGAGTTACATTAAGCGCCTAGTGTCAGAGGCTAGAAATAAGTGGTTTCAACAAAATGGGATTTTTCTGTGTCTCACATGGAATGGCTTTGGCATAGTGTCCATGTGTCATCAGGGATATAGGCTCCTTTGGCTCGCCTTCTCCACAGCCTCAGCAGTGGCTGTCACCCTCATGACCTCTCCGGCTCCACTCTGTTTCAGGAAGAGAGGTGCCTACAGAGGGGCCAAGCATGCGGATTAGCTGTCTGCCTTGTTGGGACGTTTTCCAAGAGCTGTAACTGACAACTTCTATTTAATTTCAATGGCCAGGTTTTCCTCATGAGCCACACGTAAGTGCAGAGAGGGCTGGAAAACATCTTTGAGTTCACACCACTGTAATCTCAGATAAAATCCAAGTACTGACGTGAGGAAGGAAACAGGTAGCCCGCACTCTGACTTGTAAGACCGTAAATAGGAGAACATCCAGTCCCATGTTTCATCTACGTCAGATCACGATCCAGAGACTTGTTGGGGATGCGTAACATAGAAGAGAAAACATGAGCTTTCAGAGCAGCTTTCCGTTCCTTGCCTGCCAGTCTCTAGGTTTGTGACACTGAACACATTCTTTCACTTTGCTGAGCCAGTTTCCTGACTTGTAAGGGAAGGTGACAACGGTGATTTCAGAGCTGTCCTGTTACTCAGATGAGCCTACGGCTGTGATAGTTCAGCGTAATGCCCTTCCTCATTGGGCGCTTGTGTGAGCACAGTGAGAAAGTCAAGGCCTCTTTCCCCCTGACACCTGAAAACCTGCCAAAGCAGGACTCAAGGGCAGCTGAGAGGTGACAGAGATGGGGTTTCTGGAGTGACAGGCTGTGGGCCTTCTGTGTTACTTGGGCTCTGAGTTTAAGGTTGAGAAAAGCAATAGAAAGCCACAAGGTCAGACAAGTGATTGTATGTGCAGCCCAGTGTTGTTGTTCTGACAATGACATGAGGGTTCTCCTCTGTGAGGGGAGCTCAGAAACGGGGGTTCCCTTCAGATCCACTGTTGCTGTGATTCATACGTTTAATCTTGTGCTACTTGTCCCTGTTTGTGTTCCGTTCTGTGCCCCTTTAGACCACGTGTTTCCTGCCAGTACTGCCCATTGAATAAAACAAATCTGTAATCTCTAGAGCAGGTTGCTTAAATTTTAATAGTCCTATATATATGAATGTATCTGTGTATCCCTTCTCTGCTTTGAACGTCTTACATAAAACTTTATCTGTCCGCTAGGGGTGTGTTACGGAAATTTTGTTAAGGGAACTTTTTTAGGAGATTCAAGGAAGTCTCTTCATAGCCTAATCGTTTCAGTGACTTCTCTTTGTACATTTTCCCACCAGTCTTCCCATCTTTTTTCTTAATTCAAAATATCAACCTATTTAACGTTTTTTCTTTTTCTGTGAACTTTAATGTTCTGTATCAGAGTTTATCTTCGACTTTTTTTAATCCATTTCTGTTGTAGTAAATACAAGAAAAACTAAGTCCCACATTACCTATGGCAGGGAAAAAATTTCATCTCACTTTGGGGTGGGGGAGCGGAGAGGACGCTGGGCCCTGGGATTTCCCCTTTTCGTTGGTGATGCTGTTGCTGTTCTGCCTGAAGTAAAGCCAGGAGAAGGACGCGACCTCCCCGCTCATGGTCGTCTGATGTTTGCTGACGTCAGAGTGCAGCAGCGGGGTCATTGTGGGCTAGTGCTGGTCGAGGATCAGGAGCTGAGTTGGATTCCGTCTCTCTCCTCTTATAGTTTGGCCTGTCACTGCTCCTCGTCGTCCTGAGCCGTGGGGAAGACCTCCAGAGTTCAGACCCCGCTACAGAATCAACACAGAACAACCAGTGGTCAGTCCGGGCTGTGTTTCTTCTTTCACATTCTTTTAGATCATTGTTTATTCTTTTTCTCATATTGTTCTTATGTGTCGTTAACGGTTTTTCTTTCAGGACAGAGGTGATGTTCATGGCAACCCGAGAACTTCTGCGGATTCCCCAAGCAGCCCTGGCCAAGCCAATCTCTATACCCACAAACCTGGTGTCCCTCTTTTCTCGCTATGTTGACCGACAGAAACTGAACTTGCTGGAGACGAAGCTGCAGTAAGTCTGAAACAGGAGAGTTCCACATCTTACTAAAGTTGGCACTTTAGACATAATGAGGAAATCAGGGGCATAAAACTGAATTTAGTGGAAGACATTAAAGACTTGTATCAACTACGTGAGTATCTACTAGATACGAGATGCTGTACGGGGTACAGAAGCACCCTTGAGTTCAGTAAGGAAAGGTAGAGACATGTAGCTGTTTTGTTGAGAGAATTCTAACAAGGGTGTAACTTTAATGCAAAATAATTGCCTTCTGTTTTAACTCATTTATACAAGTTTCCTTTCTCTCTTTCTTTATACCCATAGGCTAGTTCAGGGGATCCGATAAAAGATCTCCAAATGTGTCCTGTACCTCCTTTTGGCTGCCACCTGCACTGCCGCCTCACAATGGAGTGTTTTTAATGAGGGAGGGAAGGTAGCTTATTTCCCAGAGCGTCTTGTGGGACCGATTCCTGTCAACGGGTCGGCTCTCAGTGCCAGATGTTTCCCCACTGCTCTGTGGAATTTGGCTGGGTGATACTTCGGCTGGTTCCTTCTTACCTTCTGTGTTACAATTCTGCATGTCCTGCTTTTCCTCAATTCTTCTGAATTTTGCATTTTCTTTGCCCTAGAGACACAAATATAATCTCTCCCCTCTCCCACGCCCAGTACTCCAGTTCAGAGTAGATCGTAGCCTGCCAAAGGATTCCTTCCCTCATCCTGTTAAAGTCTTCTTCCATTGCCCCATATTAATACAACTATAGGAGAACCAATTAAGTAGAAACCGATATATATATACACATACATATGTACGTACATATGTATGCACACACACCCCCTCCACACGTTCATGTGGTCTCCAGAGGATCCTTAAAGAATGAGTTTTAGATTGAGAAATACATAGTCGACACGTCCCTCCTCTGAAATCAAACCAGCTGATGTATTTTTAATCTGTTTCTAGTCCATCTTGTAATTAATTTGGTGGGTTCTACTTGTTTTAATATAAATACAGGGTATGCAGCACATTAATAAAATCAGAACTCGTAATTGGCTGACGCCCAGCTCTAGGCTGAGAAGTCCTTTATCTCCTCCCCGCCGTATTTCCTTTGTATCTCTCTGCCTTGGCGATACGGCACACGGTTAAGCCCTTTTCCTGCTACAACTACAGTGCACTTGAGCCTGTCCCCTCCAGGGCGTGCAAGGTTGCCCCAGATGAACCGGACTTAGAGCCTCCTTCCACAGTGTAGTGTTTGCACACTCGCTCTGTCTTCCTGAGACGTCAATAAAGCCATGCTTTTACTTCCCGCTTCCCCATTTTTATTTGGTGTCCTGGGTAGCAACCTCCAAAGGTAACCACGGAAGCTCAGTTCGGCTTGCTTTGCTCTGCAGGCTCCTCCACACCACAGGCAGAAGTGCTGCCCTTCCCCCTTGTCTCCAGGTCCCTCTCCCAGGCAGCCAGGGGCCTGGCTCTCAGTCCTGGCAGGGACAGCCCACTGTGGTCCTTTCCACCCGTCCCCCTCCTCTGCAGCAGCCGAGCAGGACAAGGGGTTTGATCTCCAGGGATTACAGCCCTCCGGAAAACTTAATCACAGTCAGATTCACATGACTGTCCTGTTGATAAACTTTTTGCTATTCTCACCTTTTCGAATGTTAGTGAGGGGACAGGTTATGATATTTAAAGAGAATCAACATTTTGCACAAACATGTCTCGTACAACAGTATAGTCCTCCATTATAACCGGCTGTCCTTGCTCTCCATCTCTGTCTCTCCCCATTCTGGAGCCCCAGCCCCGCCAGCTGCTCCCGGTGACATGACCTAGCTTCCCTCTGCCCTTCCCTACTGACTGTTTCCACCATGCGCCTTTCCTCCCTTCCCCTCACAACTGATCAAGTGAATACTTGACTATTATTTCTTCCTTTCTGTGCTTTATCTTTTTTGTTTGGTTCTAATTAATAAAAATTAAAGTTTCTAAATTTACATTTTTATAGGGTATTGTAAATAAAAACAAATTGTATACTTGAAGAACTGAGTGCCTGCATTTCTCCTTGCTACTTGTCTGAATGTGATTGCCATTGTGTCTCTAGCCTGTTTTGACGGACTGGCAGACGTCTTGGTGTTGGGGACAGACGAGGATTTTACTTTTATACTGTCGTAGGCGAGACAGATCAAAGACCTTATGTTCACATGGTGACCTTCCTTGAAAAACCTAGGTGCTTTCAGTCCTCCTCCGTTTCCCCCCAACTACAGAACTAGACTGTGAAGCGTGGGGACACACCGTGCAGTCCCTCTGCATCCGCGGCACCTCCCGGCACATGGGACTCGCCGAGGCTTCAGAGAGCCTGGCCAGCTCTGCCTCGCATCGCGTGGTTCATCTTCTCACGGGATGGGGAAGTGTTGATAATTCTTCGTAGTAAATTTGTGTTATTTCAGACGGGGGTGTAGTTTTTACTCTAACATGCTCCAAATAAGAGACTGTGCCCTCTCTCCCCTCACGCCGCCATCGTGTGTGCACTTAATTCTTCCTCGCTGGGTCTTCTCGTGAGACGTTCAGGATCAAGCGATTTCTGGCCAAAAAACAGAAACAGAGTCATCCCATGCCCCAGTGGGTTCAAATGGAAGATAGTACTAAAAGCTCCTTCCCAAGGGCACCTGGTGGCGCAGTTGGTGGGGCGGGCAGCTTTTGGTTTCAACTCCGGTTGTGATCTCCTGGTTGTGAGATAGAGCCCCGCGGCAGCCTCCTTGCTCAGCAGGGAGCCTGCTTCAGAGTCTCTGTCTCCCTCTCCTGCTGCCCCTCCTTTCCCACCCCCGTTCACACTCTGTCTCGCTCTTTTCTCTCATAAATCTTAAAAAAAAAAAAATCAGTGAATATAATCCTCTAAGAAAAAGGAGACCATATTAAGTAGTAGGTAACAGAGCTGTGATTAATAATTTTTATAAAGGAAGATGTAAGTGAGTAATATTGAGAACTTCACCCTTACCCATAATAGAGAAATAACAAATAAGGTATTTTTTCAACCTATCAAATCAACAAAATCTTTAAAAATAATGCTAGTGAGAGTTTGAGACTGCCACTCATACTGGTAGGAGAAATTATATTTCTGGAAGTGCTTTGGTCACGTGAAGACCTTCAGAAGTTTTCACAGCGTCTGACTAATTAATTGGGTTTTAGAAAGATTCCAAAGGAATGGGGCGCCTGGGTGGCTCAGTGGATTAAAGCCTCTGCCTTCGGCTCAGGTCATGATCTCAGGGTCCTGGGATCGAGCCCCACCTCGGGCTCTCTGCTCAGCAGGGAGCCTGTTTCCTCCTCTCTCTCTGCCTGCCTCTCTGCCTACTTGTAATCTCTGTCAAATAAATAAATAAATAATCTTTTTAAAAAAAAAAAGAAAGATTCCAAAGGAATGATATGTATATAATGAGAAAACGATGTGGCGAGGGGAGGTTATTATGTTCCTGTTGGTTACTGGTGTCTGTCTGTCTCCAGGTGATGGGAATACGGGAAACTAATATTTGCTTTTCAGTGTTTTCCAAATTTTCCATAGAGAAAACACATTGCTTATATTTTTGGGAGAAATATTTTTAGGAAAAATAGCATTTAAAAGAGCTCAGTTAACATGGGAAAATACTAAAAATACAATGTTAAGTGTATGTAGATGTATGTATGTGACTTAGTCTTACAGAGGGGAAAAAAATGGGGAAAAGGTGACAAAGTAGCTGTGGTGACCTTTAAGGGAAAGGTGGCAGGGTATTGTGTCAGGGGGTGATTGCTCCTTTCTCCGTATTTTCCAGTGTCTTCAGTGACCATGCATTGCTACTATAACCAAAAGGGTGATTCCTCTCTAAGAACTAAAAATAGTAGCCTTCTGTTTCTAGTGAGAAAATAAGTCACAGCAGGGCAGAAGCATCTGATCTAGTTGTGCTTGACTTGAGCCAAAGGGTTTGACTTTGCAGCCCACGAACATGCTGCATGAGAGCAAGGCAGTTACCTGAGAACTGTGGCCCGGTGTTCCGTACTCCGTAACTGAGATGGCCTACCAACTGGGGGGGGGGCGGAGAACCGCTTCAGTAAGCCCGGGCTGAAGCTCCCAGCAGCTTCTCATTTCCTCTAAGCTGCATTTTTTCCAAACTGACTTGAATCAGGAAGGATGCCAGGTCCATCTCCAGGAAGATTAAGTGTCAGCCAGCTGGCTTGCACCGAAGTTGTCCTGTCCGTCATTAGGAAGGCCAAGACACGACTTTCTGAATTTGATACAGAGAACTGGATGCCATCTACCGTCTGCTTTTGGAGGGCAGGGAAGTCCACTGTGGGAGAAGTGAAAGTAGGGAGTTGAAGGCAACTTCTGCTTTTCCTCTGTCCAGCCACGTTTTAAGTATATTAATGTTGTGACCTTTGAGAAACTACCGTGAGGGTGTTTAGGAAGCAAGTCTTTAATCTGAGGAATCAGCATCTTAAAATCAGCTAATAGCATTGTTTTGGCGTTTTTCCTTCTTCCTGCAGAAGCGCAGCTGTAAATCGCTCGCAGGTCTCCTAACAGCCTCTGCTTTCCGTTTGCTTCGTGACTTGCACATAAGGCTGTTCTGTGACTCCGCCAGCTCCCACCTTAGCCAAGTTGGTTCTCTGAGGCAATATTACCCTCACTCAGACCTGAGGGTTGGGAAACTTCTAGAAGCGACCTAGGGAATCAGTGGTGTATGTACTTGGCCAGTTATGAATACGCTGTCTTAAATTACTTAGATGTTAAGTCGATCTAAAGAAGTGCAGAGAAATCCGCATATAACACAGGAAAGTGTCAAGATTTCACAATCCTGGCCCCAAAAACATATTGATAGGGACGCCTGGGTGGCTCAGTTGGTTAAGCATCTGCCTTCGGCTCAGGTCATGATCCCACGGTCCTGGGATGGAGCCCCACATGGGGCTCCCTGCTCAGCAGGGAGCCCACTTCTCCCTCTGCCTGCTGCTCCCCCTGCTTGTGCTCTCCCTCTCTCTCTCTTTCTCTCTGGCTAATAAATGAACAAAAACACACTGCTAACCGTTCAGTATATTGTCCTCCAAGTGATTTTTTATGCATATACATCTGTAATTAGAACTATAGATACTCTTACCTTTTTTTCACATGATACATCATGGATATCTTTCTATGTCATTATATAAGAGCTCCCCTGTTTTGTTTTTTTAAGATTTTACTTTTTTAAGTAACCTGTATACCCAGCATGGGGCTCTAACTCAACCCCAAGATTGAGAGTCCCGTGCTTACTGACTGAGCCAGCCAGGCGCCCCCAGCCGCCCTTTTTAACAGTCGTGTAGTGTTCCACTGTGTGCCATTGCACCATGACTTATTTAACTGCTCCCCTATTAATAGGATTAGATCTTCAGATACTTCTCGTCATTGTTCATCCAACAGTGCACAAAGGTGATCACCTTATAACTCTTTTGTGGTATACAAAGAACACTCACCTTTTGGAGTAGGATGGGCCGCTCTGCGGGTACACTGCCACAGCTGTGTGTAGCTCAGAAGACCGTCTCCAGCTGGTGAGGGCTGACAGTGGGATGTTTTAGGCTGCTATGTCTAGTGACCCGGCCACTAGAAGGCCCCTGTGCCTGGTCCCTGCTCTATCCAAGAGCAGTGGGAAAGCTCCAGGCATTTAAGGACACATCTGCAAAGTCTTCTGATGGGATCTTAACGCCTTCATTCTCAGTAGGCAAATCAAGCAGTTGCCTCTCAGGAACATCAAAGAAGGGGGTGGTTGAGGGGGTCGTTACTGGGGCCAGCTGCATTATTGTAAAGATCAGAGTTATGGCTGTCCGGCATCCGTATGGTCCTTTACTGTAATAACTTGGTCTGCCTGTGCGATGCCTGTCAAAGTGCATTTTCCCACACTCTATCATGACAACCCTGAGGTCAGGAACAAGCTAGTAACCTACGTCAGGCCAGGACCAGCAATGCTGCAGGCCCGGTGGTGACAAAGACAAACGGAGGCCCCGCGCCACTGCAGCCTGAGGTCTCTGGAGGACACTCACAGGTAGTGACGGGCGCTCCGAGAACAAAGGTCGAGGGAGTCGAGAGAGGGGAAGACAGTTACTCGAGACAGTGGTCAGGAAAGGCTTTGACGCGTAGGTGCACGAGTGTGACAAGAGGACAGCGGTGCGAGGGGCTCAGAAGAGCATCCGAGGCAAAAGGAAGAAGACGGCCGAGACCCTGAGAGGAGAATGAGAAACTCATGGACCACAGGCGGCTGAAGTTGCTGGAATGAAGCAGGGATAGAGGGACCACACAGGGCCTTGAAGGGGTTTGCTTTCATCTGCAGAGTGTTTGAGGAAAAAGCACAAAACAAGGCATGATCCGATTTGTGCTCGTGAAAATCACTGCAGCTTGGAGATGGAAACAGGCAAGAGAAGGGGTCGCTTGAGAGAGGGCCTCACAACACTATTCCTGGTCTGCAGAAGACGAAGCCTTTAGCAGGCAAGGTGACCGAGAGAGTCATTTTTTTTAAATTAGGTCTAGGACAGCGCTTACCTCCTGGGAGCGTTTAGGGGAATGGGATTCAGATAAAGTTGTAGGACACCAGTTGTTGGGGGGTGGATTGGTGGGTGTTCGCTTTACTAATGTGCTTCACAGCTTTTGTGTATCGTTTTGTGTATCAGCATTCAGTATCTGTTAGGGACCAAATTGTGTCCCTGGAAACTCACGTTGGAGTCCTGACCTCCAGGGCCTCAGAATGTGGCCGTATTTGGAGATGGTGTCTTCAAAGTGAAGAGGTTAAGTGAAAAATGAGGTCATTAGGGTGGGCTCGAACCCAGTATGGCTGTCCTTTTAAGAGGACATTGGGACATGGGCACAGAGGAAAGGACCATCTAAAAGTGAAGGGGAGATTTCAGAAGAAGCCAGTCCTGTCCATACCTACAACTTGATCTCAAACTTCTAGCCTCCAGAATTGTAAGAAAATGAATTTTCATTGTTTAAGCCCCCAAGTCTGTGGTCCTTTGTTACAGTAGCCCTGGAAAACTAGTAAGTAGAGGTGTCAAATATTTCATCTTTAAAAAATTTTAATTATCGGGGTGCCTGGGTGGCTCAGTCATTAAGCATCTGCCTTTGGCTCAGGTCATGATCCCGGGGTCCTGGGATCAAGCCCTGTATCGGGCTCCCTGCTCAGCGGAAGACTGCTTCTCCCTCTCCTACTCCTCCTGCTTGTGTTCCCTCTCTCGCCATGTCTCTCTGTGTCAATTAAATAAACAAAATCTTTTAAAAAAATTTAAAAAATAAAGTAAAAAGTTTTAATTATTTTTAAAAATCCCGTGAGGTAGTAGAAGAATATATATCAAAATGTTAAGAACGGCCATCTCTGAAAGGTGTGATTATGGGGAGTTTTCATTTTCTGTATTTACATTTCTGAAACTTTTTTTTTAATTCTTTTTTTAATTAATTAATTTGACAGACAGATCACAAGTAAGCAGAGAGGCAGGCAGAGAGAGAGGAGGAAGCAGGCTCCCCGCTGAGCAGAGAGCCCGATGTGGGACTCGATCCCAGAACCCTGGGATCATGACCTGAGCCAAAGGCAGAGGCTTTAACCCACTGAGCCACCCAGGCGCCCCCCATTTCTGAACCTTTTATATCTTTCATAATGAATATAATAGGGGTTTGTATTTGAAGGAAAACAAAGAGAGCATGGACATGACTTGTCCAAGATTGCGGTGAGTTGAGAAAGAAAACTTGAATCACGTGTACAATCATTTCCCATTGCTTCTTCATTAACACACAAGTAAGCAGACATACTGTGTGAGACATCCAAAAATTGCTCCTTGGAAGGGAACCCTTTTTTCCCTCCTTCCTTCTTCTTGCTGCCGAGAATGCAGTTGTGATGGCTGGAGCTCTGGCTGCCACCTTGAGGCAAAAGGTAATATCAATAGCAGAGAAGAAAGAGTCAGGCAGAGTCTCTGAAGACTTCAATGAGCTACTCTACCAATTCTGAGCTGCCTGCCTACCTCTGGATCTCTTTTATATGTGAGAATAAACTCTTATGTGTTTAAACCAACATAAATGATGTCTTTCGCTTACAAATAAACCAAATCCTAATTATTACACAGTTTTTTCAGTCATTTCATATTAGAGTCAAGTTACTGAAGGGAAAAGCAATATTGAATAATCTTTTAATAATTTATCATAAATTGGAGGGATGGCAAAAATGGTATCTTTCCTGGGAGTAACAGCGGCAGGACCAGGCTGATGATACTTTTTAAAAATAGAAGAAACTATGTTTATTTTCTGTTATCAAAATGAAACCAAATGTCATGTCGTTTTATTGATGACACTGGCTGCAACTGTTTGAGTTGTTTCTGTTATAAAGAAGAGAAGAGTTTTTATGGCACCTGTGGTACAAAGGACAGCCTGCCTTAGCTGTGGGTCTGTTCAGGGCTTTGCCCTTACAAATTACCTACTTGTCCAAGTCTTTTTCTCCATCTGTAAAAGGGGGCATACAGCAGCTGGGATTGTGACAAAGAATAAATGCAATTATATTTGTGAGTGTGCTTAACAATCAGTAAAAGCTGTGGGGCGCGTGGGTGGCTCAGTCACTTAAGCATCTGCCTTTGACTCAGGTCATAATCTTGTGGTCCTGGGATCCAGCCCCTCATCGGGCTCCCTGCTCAGCAGGGAATCTACTTCTTCTCCCTCTGCCCCTCCCCACCCCTGCTCGTGCTCTCTCTCAAATAAATGAATAAATAAATTAAAAAAAAATCATGTAAAAGCTGATTCACTTTAATAAAGCTTCACACTATTAACACATTCCTGCATCATATGAAGTCCCAATATTTCTAGGCT
Source organism: Martes martes (assembly GCF_963455335.1). Classification (NCBI taxonomy): domain Eukaryota; kingdom Metazoa; phylum Chordata; class Mammalia; order Carnivora; family Mustelidae; genus Martes; species Martes martes. The sequence goes on from NC_137898.1 coordinate 11,419,309, forward strand.
TCTCTATGGCATGTCTAATACTCCCAAGGAAGTCTTGGGCCCCACTTGGGTTAGCTCTTCTGTGCTTCAAAGATAGTCTTGAATAATTAATAATTACAGTTAGCATGTACTGATCATTTACTATATGACACATTTCATTCATGCATTTTCATTTAATCCTTCCCCCAAAACCTTGAGAAATAAATGCTGTTCACATGGTCATTCGGAAACTGTTGAGAGGTTTAAGTAAATCCTCCCAAGATTGTATTCCCTTCGCATAAGCAGAACAGGGACCCCATTTGATCAGGGTCCCGAGGCAGAGTAACTCATCACTCTTACAAAGCCTCAGTGAGCCAATGCCGCCTCCTGCTGGGGGGTTAGAGATTTTCCCAGATAGTAGGCGGGTCCCATTTTTTAAGTATACAATTATTCCCTGTGGGACTGTCTACCAAACAGATGCACAATGTGGTCTTCCTTTCTAGGACCGACCTTGGTCACCCCAGAGCAGAGGGCTGAATGACCTCCCTGGAAGTTCTGTTGAAGAACCTGTTCTGATATCCTGGCATTTCCTGCCTCACTTTTGTGTCTTTCTACTTTCGGTGAATTTCATCAGCCTGCTGCACGAACGGGATCTAAAGTGGAAGAACAATGGGCTCAGATGAAGTACTTGCTCTGGGGAAAGTGAGACAGCCAGGCAGACCACTCCTTGGTAACCACAGCGAGAACCATTCATTCCTCTTTTAGACGCTCAATGCAGCCCCCGAAACTAGTAGGCATTAAGCATTGTTTGGACAAAGCGTGCACGAGTGGCTCTGACCCCCGTGACTCTACGGCAGTCCCAGTCCAGGCTTACCACCAAGGGCAGTATCTGTCAGGGGTCCAGCCTGCCTTGCCTTTCCTGTGGGTTGAGGGAACCACATAATGTGAGCCTGACCTATGGGGGGAAATGGTTTCCTGTTGTGGGTGCCCTGGAAACACCCTCTTTAGGAGCAGATACTCGATCCAGCTGCTGACAACATCAGTGGCTCCCGGCTCTCCGCTGAGCCTGTCTCCCTCTGGGAATCGCCCTCGCCCCAAGGGAATGCCTCGGGCTGGGCCGCCTTCTTGGGCGCAGCCTGGAATCAACAACGGACTGTGCTGTGCGGCGAGTGGCCCCAGCCACCTTGTCTCAAGGGCGGAAGCCTGGGATGGGCTCGTCACAGCCGAGTGCCTCTCAGGTCCGCTTCTCCCTCTGACCCGGTTTCCTCTGCCTGCTCACAGTGAGCCTCTGGAACGTGTGTACCTGCCCCCACATTCAATCCAGACTCAGCATCTCTTCTAGAAAGCTGCAAGTGGTCCCCAACTGCTGGTTCTCCCCTCTTGTGACTCCGGTGACAATTTTTAACAAAAATTGGGGTCACTTTAATCCCTAATCACTCCCATTACACTTTGAATAGAACCCAAACCACTCTGGAGGCCTGTGCCCCCCGCCCTTCATCCCTCCACCTCAGATACTGCCTCTCCTCTCCTCCTCCGGCCCTCACACAAGAGTGAGCATCTTTGGGGCCAGTCTATGACTCAGAGGGAGGGGTGTGAGACTCTTGATCTCAGGGTTCTGAGTTCGAGACCCACACTGAATGTAGAGATTACTTAAACAGAAAAGTCTTTTTTTAAAAAAATGACTATCCTGTGTGCCTGGGTGGCTCATTAGGTTAATCGACTGCTTTCGGCTGGTCATGATCCTGAAGTCCTGGGATCAAGTCCTGCATCAGGCTCCCTGCTCAGCAGGGAGTCTGCTTCTCCCTCAAACCATCCTTGTCTCATGTTCTCTGTCTCAAATAAATAATCTTTTTTTTTTTAAAAAGTACTATCTCTATTCATTCTTTCCTTCTCTAACTCCTCTCCAGTCCCCAGATCTTAGAGAGAGTTCATCCCTGTTTGAAACTGGTCACACCTGTTAATTCTTTGATTGCACCTCACCTGCCCTCCACATTACTGTGTATATGTATAGGATTACATCTTTTCTCTATGAAAATACTATATATATTCATTTCTGTGTTTCCTGCTTAATACCTGTGTGTTCCCAAGATCCTCCATATTCCACGAGGAGCGAGAACCTACTTGTACATTCACTATCCTGTCCCTAACACCCGGCTCAGGCCTGGAGATGTTCTAGCAGATGCTCAATAAACATTTGTTACATGGTGAATAGGCTAGGCTGTGTGCTACCCGGCATGCGGGAACTAAGGATGACAGACACAGATCTACAGGTCACATGCTGGAGGAACCCGCCCTGTAGCAGCTATCGTATGTGGAGAACACAAATGACTTAAGGCGAGACAACAAATATCACCGCAAATCCTTTAAGTCCTGCGGAGGGAGCATTACTTCAAGGCAAGGAATCAAAGGAGACGCTGTGCAGGGGGAATATTGTGCTGGGCATTGAAAGAAGGGGAAGCATTCACAGAGGCACCCATGTGGGAAAGCACAGGGCAAATGTGGGAACAGACATGGGGACCAATTTAACTGGAGCACGGAATACATCAAGACATTAGAGCAAGAGACTGCCTGAAAAGAAGTGACTACAGATTGTCCTGATTTGCCAGGCTAAGAGATCTGGGCTATATTCCGGAGGCAGCGGTGACCGACGATGACTCAACTCAGCCTTTTAAAACATTAAGAAAAATGCTCTTTTCAGATATACAAGTAGAAATAATAGTACAGTAGACACCCATATGCTTCTCACCAACATCCAACAGTTAACATGGGGCTCTATTGCTTTATAGAGATATACAGATACATAGAATAGATACACAGATATAAATGTGTGTGTGTGTGCATTCCAGAGTATGTATTACTTTTTCTTGGCTCATTCTTTCTTTTTCTTTTAATCTTTCTTTCCTTTTCTGAACAATTTCCAAGGAAATTACAGACATTATGACTCTTCATTCCCAATTATTTCTCCAAATATTAAAGGTGCTTTTCCTTCAAGGCATCAATACCAATATCACATTGAACAAATGTAGTAACTGCCTAACATCATCTAATACCAACCCTTTTTCAAATTTCCCCAGTTATCCCCCAAATCTCTAAAAAGCTGTTTTGTTTTGTTTTGTTTTTCAGAAGCAGAATCTAATTAGGTATGAGGTTGTGTCTTTCAAGTTTGTTTGTTTTTTTTTAATTTAGGGCCATCACCCCCTGGCCCTTTTTTATGACATCAATTTCCCTTAATCTTTAGGTCTTGTCTTCTAGAAAACCAGTTGTCTTTATAGAGTGCCTCACATTCTTGATTTATCTGATGGTCTTCCTTGGGGGTGTTGTTTAACTGGTTCCTCCAGCTCCTATAAACCAAAGGTTAGATTTGAAGGCTTGTTTGCATTCAGGATTCAGCATTTAGGGCAAGAAATCTTCATTAGCAGTGCTGTATACTTCATGCTGCAGCACACCAGGGACCTCATAAAAATATTGATTGTCCCAGGGTGAATGATGCTTACTAAGGTGGATAGCTGACTTAAGGTGGGAACAGCCAGGTTTCCCTACTATAAAAGTAGCTCATTATCTTTTGTGACTGACAAGTAATCTGAGGGATGTGCCTGGCAGCCCAAGTCACATTTTTGTAGCTGTTTAGTTTTAGCAAACATTTCCAAGTGCATTTAATCACAACAGCATCCCGGTAAGGTTTTATCCCCATTTAACAGAAGTGAAAACTGAGGCTCAGGGGGACTGCATGACTTTCCCGAAGTCGCAAAACCAGTAACTAGCAAAGGCAGGACACAAACATAAAGGGATTCACTTTAATTCAGTTTTATTTTTCTTTTTAAAAATATCACAATTAGGGTGCCTGAGTGACTCAGGTGGTTAAGCGTCTGCCTTTGGCTCAGGTCATGATACCAGGGTCCTGGCATTGAGCCCCGCTTCAGGGTCTCTGCTCAGTGGGGAGCCCGCTTCTCCCTCCCCCTCTCCCCCTGGTTGTGCTCTCTTTCTCTGTCAAATAAATAAATGAAATCTTAAAAAAAAAATTAAAAATCACAAATAATCTACATCTAACTGCAGATTTTCAAAGTGTATCCTCTCTCCAGAATTCAATAAATATTTCTCTCTTTTGTATCAACATTTTCTGAAAAAGAATATTCTTCACTTTCTTGATACCAGAGAGCACAATGCCACGGAAATGCAGTTTGTTTTACAAGGGCGTTACCGGCTATTTCTGTGTTGCGGAATTAAACTAGCAAAATGTAACAGGTGCTGGATTCCCCAGAGCTGAGTTTGTAACAAGAGTTCGCAACATCCCCATGTTCAATGAGCTACTGACTCTGAGACTTTCACAAACCTGTGAACCAACGCAATGATGCTAAAGCCAACCAGGGCCCTCTGGTCTGGAGGAGACACCCACCTGGAGCAGCACACAGAAAGCCAGGGCCTCTCAAGTTGATTTTCTCCTCATAGCGGGGTCAGCAGCCTGTGGACCAGAATGAGGAGTGTTGCCAGGTGGACTGGGGAGACCAAGGCCCTGAGGCTTCCCCCCATCCCATTCCAAGGATGCCCCTGGAGGCTCTTGGTCTCCTTACAAGAAAAAATTCGAGAGACCAGACACCCCAGGTGAGGGGTGCGAGCAGGAAAGTTTATCAGAGTGCGAGAACACTCTGCAGACGGGAGAGCCCATCGGCCCTAGCACACTGGCATTTGCGCTTCTACCTCTCCCTGACAGCTGTATGGGGAGGAATGTGACTGGAGGCAGAGGTTTCCTAGAAGCAGGATTTCATACTTTTTCTTCCTTATTTGGTCAGGGGTTTCCGGCCTTCTTTGTTAGCCAGCTTGGTTTCATATGGGTTTGGGGCAGTGGCCAGGACGGGCCTCCGACCTTCTGATGACAGAACTGCCCATGAATTCCCCTTTTCTGGTCTCTGGGTATTCTGTTAGAATCTGACTAGCTGCTTCCTCTAACATTTCTTCCTTCAAGGACTCTGGGCCCTTAGAATCTTTGAAGGGAAAATTCCCTTCATGCTGGTCTGGGACGTTCACCCTGCCTGAGGGTTCCAGAAGTCCTTGCTCTCTAAATTTCAGGACACCTGGATGGACAGTGGGGAGCAGAAGGAAGTCACGGGCTTGGGGCAGAGGGTGTTAATAGGTTTCATCTTTACGGGGGATGGGTTGGAATCCCTGGTGCGCCATCATTTGTTAATGAAATGGTGGGGACTCTGGAAGAGAAAATTTGACAAGAAAATTAAACAAACAAGGTCCAGAAGGCAAAAGTAACAATATAGCCACTAGTGGTCCTGAAAAGGTCAAGGATGGGGTTACAGGTGGGAAGGTCTTACGTCCAGCATCCCAAATATTAATAGCAGGATCAGCCCCTTTGGCCATTGGATGTAGCCATTAGACTGGGGCTTCTAATTCTGGGATGTTTTCTTCCCACCTGGCCAGTGGTGTTGATGTAGGTGCAACACGTTCTGTTAATGACAGCACATACTCCACATTGTTCAGCCAAAAAGTCAATGTAAGGTCAGCTTGTTGTTTGTAAGTACATTGGCCAAAGACAGGTATGACTTGGGAGAGATCTGAGAAATGCAATACAATGGGGAACGCTGTTATCCAAGGCTGCTGTCAGATTTCTCAGGGTGGTGCCATGATATGCAAATCCCCAAGGAGCTAATGCACTTCCAGCCAGCAGAAGGCCTATTGCCCTTCTGGTTCTGGCATGGGGTGGGCAGAATTATCTATGTGGATTCCAGGGTGCAACTGCCCCAATGTTTGAGGTTATCAGTGCACTGAAATCCTAGGGCCAATATGGGCTGAGTAAAGATGGGTCCCTGTGGATTGCGAGAAGGACGTACACGGATAAGGAGACAGTTGGTAGAGGTACATAAGGTCATGGGATAACTTGCTGTTCCTAGCTCCTGGAGCTGTTGGGCCCACAGGGAAGAGTTATTGTGTGTGCATTTGGGGAATCAGGGCCTCGCGCCCCCCCCCCCCGTATCCTAGGGAGTTGGAAAGTGGTTGTGAAGGGAGAAATTAAACAGTAATGCTGAATGGTGTCCAGTGAGGCCATGATCCAAAACATGGATGTATCGAGGTTTTACTAGAAAGCATGGAATTGGCACATACCCAGTGGGTGGCATTGTAATGTGTCAGTTATATTTTCTAAGCAGGCATGCCGCATTCCATGCCTGGAATACTGAATTGAGACATCGGAAAATCATCTGACGGTCCAAGGGTCACTGGCAAAGTGAAGTTCAGAGGCTGCCCCTGGAGGTGATGCTATTTGGCGGCTGACCCATCTTTCAGGTCTGTTTTTATGGGTTGAATTATTGGAGTTATCTGTAAGTGGAGCTTAGGAAATAAGCAGGGTCCACTACCTGAAATATCAGGGTGGTAGGAAGGGGTAGGTCAACACAGATTCAATTAGGGCTGATGAGAATCCCTTCTAGGGAAGGGGCACTGGGCCTGGTAGTATTTTTGGTGAAGACTTATTTTAGGAGAATGAACAGGATGAAAGAGGGGGTAAGAAAGATCTTTCTGGGGATGAAAGTGACAAATCCAGCAGCTGGAAAAGTTATTTCCCTTGGAGATTATGTTGGAACTCCTTCATGGATCTGCCCATGTTAGAGCAGTAATGAGAATGAGAAAAAATAAGACTTCTAGAGCCATATCTGAAGGTTAGATCCAATAGGAAAGATGTTTTTTGTTTTGTTTTGTTTTGTTTGAAGGAGGGGGGTGGCTTAAGGACAATAAGAAAAACAACTCAGAGGCCCAAGTAGACAAAGCATAAGAAAATCCAGAACTCCTAACGTTATAGCTTTTACACAACCATAAAGCTGAAACAAATGTATATATTAAATACAAGGGGAAAAAAACTACAAAACCAATAAATTCAAATTTATATTTTTTTTAAAAAATCCAGGCAATAGCTAAATGTATGAAGAAATATTCATAGTAGGATGTCAATCTTTTTAAGAAGTAGCGTAGATTTTCCACTGGCTCACGGGAATGGGATGGAATGTCACAGTTTTCAACTGTGGGCAGCCTGGACCCACAAGTTTATTTCTAGACAAATGAACCCAGCTCATTACACCTTAGAGCTTAGCTGCTGTTGGGTGCTAAGAAAAACCTGGTAGGGTCTCTACCACTTGGGGTTTAACTGATCTGAAGGTAAACCCTCCTTCCGTGTCTTTAATAAAACCATGTCTCATGGCTTGATCTGGGTAGAGACAGGCTCTTTCTTGGACACAGGTTAATTTTTATTGCCATAGTCAAGGATAGCCTGCTGAACCTTAGACTGATTACATGTTTTATAAATTTGTGAGCTTCTGAATCAAACAGCACATCTGCTATTAAGAAAGGCCTCATATAGCATTTCGCAGGGGCTGAGTTCGAGGTTCCTTTTTGAGGCCATTCTCATTCTCAAGAGAGCTATGGGCATGAGTTTGGCCAAGATTTGATTAACCCTCTTGACCTTTCTCAAGAATTGGGCTCTCCAGGCAGTGTGAAGGTGGTAATGAATTCCCAGGGCAGAAGACACTTGCTGAGTCACCCTTACAATAAAGGATGGGCTGTTACTACTCTGCTGAGACTTTGGAGGCCCAAAACGCATGATAATTTCCTTTAACAGAGCTTTTGCTACCTCTTGAGAGCTTTTTCTGTTCTAGCAGGAAGAGCCTCTATCCAACCAGTGGAAGTGTCCACAAAGACCAGGAGGTATTTATGTCCCTGAGATGGGGGTGTCTGAGTGAAGTCTATCTGCCAGTCCTCTCCAGGTTATGTGCCTTGTCTTTGGATGGGCTAGAGAAGTGGAGGTGTTCTTGTGACATAGGTTACAGATCCTGGTGACTTCCTTGATCACCCATGACAGGATAATTCCTGAGAAGACTCTAAGGAGGTTAACACATCTCTTTCCAAATGAGAAAAGTCATGTAGTCTCTTGATGATTTTCCATCAGGATGCCTAGGGAAGCATCACCTTTTGATGTCCACCGTCCCTTGGGATGGAGCTGGTAGTCTTTCTGCCGAGTCCAGTTTATTTTATTTATTTTATTTATATTATTGGTATTCTTTCTGCTGAGTCCAGTTTACTTCCCTCTTTGTATAATGGGACCTTTGTTGGAGGATTGGCTCATGAAAGAGTAAAGCTGGCTGTATTGGGAGTTTGGGGCCCTAAAGCCATCTTTTGGAGCTTTCTACAAATATCTGGACTGCCCTGACTTAAAAAATGAGTTCCCAGGACCAACATTCCCTCTGAGGTATCTGGATTGACACTGGTGAACTTTTGTGGTCCTTCTACAGGACGGGGCGGAAAAAGAGCAGGATTGTCATTGGGTCCTTGGGTGATCTCCCTCACCCTATCATAGTTTACTAGCTTGATACATCTTCTCATGCTCTCTAGGAGGCACAGTACCATGTGGTCCCTGAGGTCTAGTCCCTGCTGCCCAGGCTGATAATTCCAATTAGGGTCTATCTGACGTATGACAGTCATTCCAGCTGGGGTATCTGTTAGGCTGGGTAGCATGAAGTTTTTCTCTTCTGCCTGAGTACAGAATTGCTCCTCCGGATGGTAGCGATGAAACAGAATGACCTGAAGGTCCTTCCAGGTTAGATCAAAAGAGTGGAGTCAGGCTCCTGAATTCCTCAGTAAATTTGTTAGGATCCTCAGAAAACTAGCTTAGCACTCGTGGCACTGCCTGAGATCTAACATCAAAAAGGGGACATAGAGTCTTTGTGGTCCCCTAAGGTCCACTCACCACATCCTGGAGGGGGCAAAGGAACTTTTTCTTTTGGTCTGAGTCTGGTCAAAGAGGGTAGACTGGTTGCTAGGGTGAGGGACTTGTTGCTTAGGCTGGAGCCAATGGTGCTGAGGTATTTTTGAGGGCAGCTACTACAAGAATTCCTTTCTTGGGGCCAAGACCTAATAACCCCCCGCCCCCACTGTGCATGTTTTATATTTGTCAGGGGCATCCCTGAGGGCCATAAAGGCCTGGATGAAAGGGATCTCTACTCTTTTCTTGCATTGTATGGAAGACATCAACTTGCAATATGGTTTTATAGGTAAGACTATCATTTTCTGACCAGACCTCCCCTCTAGCTTATATGGTGGCCAAGCAATGTTACAAAAGAAAATGAGCATTTTCCTATTTAGGCTTTCTAATAGAAGCTGATCCCAGTGTCTCAAAATACATCCCAGGGGGGCATCTTTGGGGATAGAGGTGGAATTTCCCATTGTCTTCAGGGAGAGAGCTGACACCTGTAACAAGAAAAGGAGCAACTAAACCAGGGTTCCCATTACCAGAAGCCTGGAGTCCTATTTCCCTGAGGAGAGTTAGTTCTCTCTCTGAAACCTGATAGGATCTCAAGTGGTTACTCTTCTAGAAAGTTCCAATGGCGAGTGGCTGTGGGTGATCTCAGCCCACTGTCCATCCACCCCTGAAATCACGGCTATGGCCAGCATGCCGTGTGATGACCCAGCAGCCCTGACACCCCAGGGCCCTCACCTTTTTCCTGCACCTGCTGTCCCAGAAGTGATGGCCTTCCTGAAGACCCGACAGAAACGATGCCTGATAATTAACCCTGATGTCCCAGGATGGATCCTTCCAAAACGGGCATTATCACGATTTCAAGATCTCTGAATATCCCACCTCCCTTGCTCTGATATGCCTCTTAACAGCTGGTGGCAAACAACAGCTACCAAACAGGGATCTCTTGGGTGGTCTAAACATTTCTTGTCTGACCTGTTGATCTCTCCCCCACTTTGTGGGTAGTTCTGGTGAAACTAACCTCTATTTTCCAGTTCTCTTTGCATCCCTGAATTATTTGGGTTGAGTCACATTTAATTAAGTGGTGGATAAGGCATACCCAGAGGGAGAGATCTCAAGGGTCCTTTGCCAGGGAGTAAAATGGTTTATAGCTATTTTATGGTGATCACAGTTTGAGCTCGCAGTAGTGCAGGACCTCTGTGATACGGGAAAGGACATCTCACAGGCCTCCATGCCCCACCACCAACAGAGGAGAGTGCAGAAGAAGGTAGGAGAGGAAACAGTTGAAGGCAGACACTTTAAGCGGGTCAGTGTCCCATGACCAAGAGGCAGAGTCCTATAAACAGAGTCAGCCTGGGAATCTCAGACAGTCACCTTGGGACCAGGGAAGAGGATCTCGGTGTGCTGCTGTGTCACCTGCACGGGTGACCATGGAGCACTCTCTTACATGTCTCAGTCTCTCCCACCAGAAGTCTAAGACATCCAGAGCAGCTCGGAGCACTGGAGGATCAGTCCTACGTGTGCATACCCAAATGAGCCAAAGTTTTAATTACTAGTGAGATGCAAACCCCATGGGACTCTTGCACATCCTGAGAAATAATCTCCGACACTTCCATAAAACTTTTAGTCACCTAAGAGTGACTTTTGGCTGGAAGGAGCAAGTGTCCCTTGATTCTTTGGAGCTGAAAATTAATCTCTCATAAATGCCACCGGACCATCCGGTTCCCAGGTAGACCAGAGAGAGGAGAGCAAAGGAGGAACTCTCCAGCACAAAGACAGGCGAGAGCTGGAGGCTCACCAGGGTGGAGAGGGTCGCTCAATGCGCTGTTCCTTCCTTCTGGCGGGCTCGCCAAAACGGTGCCGCCCATAGACTGGGGAGACCCTGGCCCCTGTGGCCCGCGCCCAGCCCATTCCAAGGATGTCCCCGGACGCTGCTGGTCTCATAGCAAGAAAGAATTCAAGCACAGACCAGACACAGTGGATGAGCGGTGCAAGCAGGAAAGTTCATCAAAGTGCAAGCAGGTTCCGCAGATGCGAGCGGGTGGGCTCGAGAGCCGCACGCTCGGGGCTGGGGTTTCTATCCTTTACTGACAGGTGCAGTATCTATTACCTGCGGCGGGGAATTCTCAAAAGCAGGGCTTCCCGCCTTTTCTTCCTTATTCCGGGGGTTTCCAGCCTTCTTTGTCAGCCGGGGGGCCAGTCTGGTTTGGTCCGGTTTCCCGCGGCTGTTTTGGGAGGGCCGCCAGGTCGGGCCTCTGACTTTCTAACTGCGCTGGCCGCGATTTCCCCTTCTCTGGACTCTTAGAGCCTAACGAGCTGCCTACTCCAACACGGGCAGACGACCGTCCGGAATCAAGAGCTAAGGGCTGTGGTGCGATGAGGAGCAAAGCGGGGAAGGGAACTGGGAGCATCTTGGACCCGCGAAGGAACTGGGGAAGCGGTTTGTGGACGCCGCCGCAGTCCGGGCTTCCAGCTCAGAGCCAGCTGCGAGGTGGACGCCCTCAAAGAGGGCTTCCCACAGGCAGTGCCAAACTACCGAGACTCGCTCCTCCCAACAGGAAACGACGGATGTTTTTGACTCAGGAAGAGAGACTCCAACACCGCGCCGATGCGAAAAAACGCTTCTGGGAAGAGGACTCCGCTCGCCTACCCCGACGAGCAGGCAGCAAGCAGACTCGCCCCCAGGCGGGCTTCCCGGGTCTTATTGGTTGTCTCCAGTCAGCCCCTCTCTCAATTGGTCAGCACTGCCTAGGTCAATTGTCACAGACGCTATCCGGAACCAATCATCTCTAACCTCCACTCTGGCTCTCCTCCAACATGTGAGTGACGTTCAGACGAACCAATAAGATAGGGAAAGTGAGGATGTGAAGCCGAGACTCCGTCCCTTTTTCTTCCTCTCGTTCAGCAAATGGGAGCTAAGGCTGAGCAGCTGACACCAACCACCAATCCGTAAGGGCGGAACTGGGACGTACAGAAGAGTGATGGGAGGGGGTGACGTGGCAGTGACGGGATCATAAACTGAAATGAGTGGCGGAAACCCTGGCCAATCCGTGATCGAATTGGCCGGGCACTCTGCATTCTCGGGTCCTCCCGGAGCGCCGGAGACTCCGGGAAAGCACCAATGGGCTTGTACGTGAGTCTGATTGGCCTTCAGCTGAACCAGTCAGCGGCGTGCCTGCAGGACGCGTCCCACCCCGGGCTCTCACTGGGCGGTGTGGGATGACAGGCCCGAGAGAAATGCCAATGTCCTAGGGGTCCTCCGCAAGTGACGCTCAGGAGCACCAATCGACTGTCTCCTTCCCGGCGGCCGAGCCCTCCTCCCGCGGCGGGACTGGCGGGGCGGGGACGCTGCGCGGCCGCTGCTGATGCGCTAGCCGTGTGGGGCTCTCCGGGCGGCGACGGCGGCTCTCGTAGGCGGTTCCGGTCCTGTATCTCGGGGCGGCGGCGGCTCATGGCGGCGACGGAGCTGAGAGGGGTGGTGGGGCCAGGGCCGGCGGCCATCGCAGCTCCGGGCGGCGGCGGCACCGGTCCCCCCGTGGTGGGAGGCGGCGGCGGTCGCGGAGACTCGGGGCCAGGCTCCGGGGCCGCGCTGGGCACGGTGGCCGCGGCGGCGGCGGGCGGCCCGGGCCCTGGCGCCGGGGGAGTGGCGGCTGCGGGCCCGACCCCTGCGCCGCCGGCGGGGGGCTCCGGCGGCTCGGGCGCCGGGGGTTCGGGCTCGGCTCGAGAGGGCTGGCTCTTCAAATGGACCAATTATATCAAAGGCTACCAGCGGCGGTGGTTCGTGCTGAGCAACGGGCTCCTGAGCTACTACAGGTAACTGCTTCCGGGGCGCCGTCCCCCACCGCAGCCCACAGTCCCCGCGCCGTCACCCTCTGGAGCCGGCACCGCAGCCAAGGTCGCCCCAGGCCCCTTTTCGTCACCTGCGCGCATTGACAGCCCGCGACGCGAGCCCACCACCACGAAAGTGAACGCCCCGGGTCTGAGCCCTCCACCCGGGTTACCCGCCCTTGGTGCAATACCTTCCCCTCCGTCCCTGGCCTTTCCAATTGTTTGGAGAGCATCTACTCTTCCATTGTGTTTCCACCAGCACAGAGGTGCAGTGATGAATTCTGCAAGGAAGGCGCTGTTGTGGGTGCTAAGGGACGCATGTAGGAGAGCAGAGCCTAGGCATGGCTCTCCAGGAACTTGCTGTGAAAGTCCCAAGTCTTAGCTGTCTGTGCCCAGTCTCCAGAATTCAAGGTTATTAGCAGCCCTTGATGTACCCGCCGTTGTTCTCTCCACTTTCAGGCACAAGGACGCCAGGCACAGGGTGGCCTTGGTATCTACCCCCTGTTTTCCTTATCTCTCCCAGACTTGGCATATGCCTTCACCTTCTGGACAGCCCAGAATGGAGATGAGCACTCCAGTGCTGCTTTTATTCACACTGATCCCACCTGCCCCCCATGGGAATGGTTTAAGTGGTTTATCTAGTATTTCTGGGGTTTCTTTGGTTGGTTAGGTTTAAGTTTTATTAAAAGAAGAATGCATGTCTTTGGTATGATTACTTCTGTTCCACAGTGTTTGTTTTGGAGTGTTTAATATATATTTATGGTGACTCACAGTCTTGCCGTAAACTGCAGCATGCTTTTGGCTACTTGAGTTACTAGATATATGATACTGGATTTGGGAAGAGACATAGACGTTTTCCGAGTGCTGGACAGTTTGGATAGTTCCATTGACTCCTGACAATAACTCTGGGAGTTAGGAGATATTCCCATCTTACTGATGAGGAGACTGAGACCTAGCTGGGCAACTTTTCCAAGGTCTTAAGGAGTCAGGATTTGAAACTAGTTCTCTTCACACCAATATAACCTAAAACTCAGGTTAGTGTTACATCAGATAATAGAGATCATTGCTTGCCTATAGCAAGTACGTTTCTAGATCACAGTTACTATGTGTCCTTTATACAAAATATAATTAGTCTGTTTAAGGGAGACTTTGCTTAATAAAATGGCATTTCTAATTGAAATTTTTTTATAAAGACCATCCTGTTTGAGACCCCAAACGCTGTGAAGAACAGCTCACACTTTTTCTCTTCCTCTGCAGGTAGTCATTCTGCCACCAGGAGAGTTAGAGTGAATGAATCTCTTGCATCAGCTCTTAGAGAATTTTGAGGGGAAATTGAAGGTGGGAGTTGGAGGTTGTTGAAGTAAGAACACATTCTTATCTGGTCTCTAACAGTGGAAAATGCCTTAGCACATCCTCACTGCTTCAGCTATGTTGTGAATAGTTGTGTATGTCATTTGCATTATTATATGTTCAGAATTGATTTTAATTTTAACCCTCTCTACGTATTCATCCAGGATGATCAGTGGAGGTTTAGATCACAAGTCTGACATTTTAGTGTGTTCCAAAACTTTCCCCCTCCTCAAGTCCTGCTTTCCTGTTACACTGACCATCATTCTAATGTTCAGTTGATTCGTATCCTAACTTAGCTTGTAAGTCACTGTTAACATTGATTCCTTGTCTTCAGAAGTTGTGTCACAGTCAGCTGCAGGCCTTACTGTGTGGCCATTTTTCCTCATCCAAGTTCTTACCAGTTCCACTTTACAGGCCGGTTGATTCTTTGATCAGTTACAGACTTAAACAATGTTGATATTGGCTGGACATTAAGAACTTAAATGTTGCGGTCTCTTCAGGTATTTGCAATCACTTTTAACTTGTCTCCTTCAAGAGCTAGTGGCACCTGTCTGACTACAGATCAAACTCCTTCCAAAGCATACCAAATCACATATTGGGAAATGTGCATATGCCTGTCTTTGCCAGCTAAGATGGTCCCACCCACAAACCAACCAAGCAACAGGAACCAGGGTTATCAAATCTGTGAATCTGTGCACTGCCTTCAAAAATCACACTGAAGTACTTCCTACCAACTACACTGGTAGTTTATTCTTCTAGACAGGGTTCTTAGGGTTCCCATCTCCTTAGAGTTATTTAGCTAAATTGTCATTCCTCCCACTTTTTGTGTCTCTGTAACCTGTCATCTCCTCTATATGCCTTTTATAAAATGCTGTTTTCTTTTTAACTGAGGTCATGTATTTCTTAGACCCATCCTGTGATGAACCATCCCAATGGGTTTTAGCGGGCCACTTCCCTCTTTTTACCCATCCTCTTCTTCCTTACACACACAGGTACGTGGATGTCCCATTACTTAAAACCATAGGTAGAATCCCAGCTTTCCCAGACACATGGTGATAGGGCCATATAGCATTAATTTTCCTGACTAGCTTCCGGAGATTAACTTACTGTTGTGGCTGGCCTTTTTAGGGAACTTTCTAGACAGAAAGTACCACCTAATTGATACGTAGTGACCGAAGAACGTATCTTGCACTCCGAAAATCATATCTTTCCAGCCTCTGTACTAATCATCTATAAACATAGGTGTATCTGCCCAAACCCAAGAGCTCCTGAGTCAAGCCTGCCTTATTCCTAGGGTTCCTTGGTAGTTCTAGAACTGCTGTGGACTTATGGGATTTGAGAAACTCCTTAAGTTCGTGAAGATGACCCAGGCAGAAGACATTCGTATAAGCGTGTGGTGAAAAGTATCAACAGATAGTGAGGAAAGTGGTACAAAGTCCAAGTAGCACCCTTGGAGTAGAAAGCAAGGGTGAGCTGGTCTGTCAGCCGCGGGTCTGAAATTTGGCCTGCATTATTCATAATGTAACTGAAGCTTGGGGGCGGGGGAGGCGGGGGAGAGGAGGTAAGAATAGAAAAAACAGGGATTCACGTTACAGTGTAGCAGGTGCAGGGGGTGGAAAATGGCCCAGTCCATTGAGACCCCGCTGGCCATCCCATACTGCTCATTTGTGCATTTGAGGAAGAAAAACCAGTTTCATGTGACACACTGAACAATAGCAAATCTGTCTTCCTAAGCACAGTAAACAGACTTTCTCAAACATACCAAGTCTTAGTTTCTGGAGATGGGGTGTGTGTCATTTCTGGCATGCAGGAATTCTGGATGTGCCAGGTGTGTGGGGCTGCTTGGCGCCAGTGAAAGGGAAATGGCTCCGCTCTGCACTGTGGCAGTTGGCAAAGGACTTTGACCTCTGTATGTTCCAAGTTGGTCAGGGAAAACTGTGGTCTCAACATGCAGGTCTCTGGGCATAACCCAGCGGGTGGCAGGGAAATTAGCTCAGTCTGCAAGGTCTATGCAGTTGTGCTAGCAGCTTGGTATTTTCTGTGAAGTAGCTTGTCACCAAGTGGTGATGTAAAGTTCAAAAGTTAGGCTATTAATAGAACTGTCAGTAGAGATGGGGAAAATTTTTACACCCAGTCCTCTGAGAACAGATTTGCTGAATCTTTCCTAGCTATTAATAGGATGGCTTAGGAGTTCCTACCAATAGAGGTCAGTGGATCTTTGGAAAGAGCATATTCCCAAAAGATTATACTACCTGGTGATTCTTTTATGATTATTCTTTCTTTACTCCTACAGAGAGCTAGTTATTCCTTTCATATCATCTGAGCTGTAGTCAATACTTAATACCTAAGCATCTCAGTGTACCTTGCACTGATGCAGTAGAATTCTAAGCGTAGTGTGACAACTCTCATTTGGGCTGAGTTGAGGTGAAATGCAGCTATTCTTTCTCGGAGGGAGTGAGATTGTTATAAGAAATTTTGTTGTGTGAGTTTATAAATCACTATTTTATTTTTTTTTAATTTTATTTATTCATTTGAGAGAGAGACAGAGAGAGCACAAGCAGGGGGAGAGGCAGAAGGAGACTCCTTGCTGACCTGGGAGCCTGATGTGGGGCTCAATCCCAGGAACTGGAGATCATCACCTGAGCTGAAGGCAGATGCTTAACCATCTGAGCCACCCAGGCACTCCATAAATCACTATCTGTAACTGTTGACAAATCCATACACTAACACCATACACATTGCTAAGTAAGAAGTAATTCCTGACTACAAAAAGGTAATGAGGGAACTTTTTTTGGTGTGATGGGCATGTTCTACATCTTGATTGTGAAGGTGGTTACACAGTTGTGTACATTTGTCAAAACTCACTGCATTATACACTTAAAATTGCTGAATTGACATAGCCTTCCATGAAGGCTCTTTCTGAAAAGCCGAGGGTGAGAGGAACAGCAGAGCAATACAGTCTGACTCTGAAACACCACTTAATGGCTGCGAAAGGAAATCCCTGCTGATTGTTTCTGGAATTTTAGGGAGCCATGTGAGGGAAATAGTAGAACTTGCTGTTTCCTAAGGCTGCCGCATTTTCAAAAGGCTTAGAGCTATGAGAAGACAAAGAAAGTGGTGAAGGATAAACCACCCGTCCGCTTTCTACTTAAGCTGGTCTTTGTCTCATTATTGCAGGTCAAAGGCCGAAATGAGACACACCTGCCGTGGGACCATCAACCTCGCCACGGCCAACATCACCGTGGAGGACTCCTGCAACTTCATCATCTCCAACGGCGGCGCTCAGACCTACCATCTGAAGGCGAGCTCAGAGGTGGAGCGGCAGCGCTGGGTGACGGCCCTGGAACTGGCCAAGGCGAAGGCTGTGAAGATGCTGGCAGAATCGGGTAGGGAGCAGAGAACACCACGTGTGGGGAGCTTCCTGTTTGCGCCTCCTCGGCACATCCCTTATTTTATCCCTCACTCTCAGTCAGTTATCACCCATCCAACTGACTCAGGCTTGTCATCATCATGTGACATTTCTCCTGGAGTGGTGGCTTTCACCTGTCCACAGTTCTGCCCTGCGAGGTGTCTGGAGATGTTTCTGTGGTCGTAGCTGAGGGTTGCTGCTCCTGGGGGCATCCGGTGACTGGAGGCCAGGGAGGCTGCACGGGACAGCCGTCACAACGAAGAGTGAACTGGGCCCAAACGTCAGTAGTACCGAGGCTGAGAAGCTCTGTCGTAGAGGTGCAATGGGTGTCCTTTTGGCTTTTAATGCCATTTGGCTACCTTAAAATTTGGGGAAAGAAGTATTTTATGGCTAGGTCCATCTTAAGATCATTACAGCTTGCAGTTCGATTCCGTTGTTACTTTTTTTCTTTTTCTTCTGACATTTTCTTACCTAAGTATCTTCTGAGTTGAAACAGACAATCTGGGATGCCTGGGTGGCTCAGTGGGTTAGAGCCTCTGCCTTCGGCTCAGGTCGTGATCCCAGGGTCCTGGGATCGAGGCCTGCATCGGGCTCTCTGCTCAGCAGGAAGTCTACTTCCCCCCTCTCCCTCTGCCTGCCTCTCTGCCTACTTGTGATCTTTGTCTGTCAAATAAATAAATAAAATCTTAAAAATAAATAAATAAATAAATGAAAATAAAGAAACAGACAATCTTTATAGGTTGCCAGAAACCTTATAGGGGATACTGCCCATGAAAAATCTTTAGTTTGCCTTAGTTTCACCAGAAAGAGTGGTATACACATGTTTTGATATTTCTTCAAGGAAAATGGTGGGATTTCCCCTGCCCCACTTGTTGATAGTTTAAGCACCCTGAGCTTGTCCACTCAGAGCTGACTGGGATGGTCACCTGCTGGCTTTTGTTCATCTCTTGTTTTACTTATCTGCGGTCATTTCCCACACTGTATTTAAAACCTGGTAAACAGTGAAAGGAATATTTACTACATTGTTAGCTTTTTTGGTAACAGGTTATATTTTGGGTTTAGTCCTGCCTCTCGAGCTAGCAGATAGGGGAGGTCTTTCCTTATTTCTTTTGTTTTGATTTTAGTGCTGATGTTCCAAAGGAAGTGTCACTGCTAGGAAAGCATTTTGCAGTTGTAGGACTGATAGCGAGAGGTGCAGCATGGTCCTCTATTTGACCTGCTGCTGGAGGGTCGCTTAACAGAACACCTTGCATTGCTTTCAGTGCAGGGGTGGCTTTAGTGTCAGATGAATTTATCACAAAGTTCCTGAGCCCTCCTTTGGAAAAGGTAAATTAATGAGTCTTTTGGTGATGTGGACATTGCTTACAAAGAGCCAGACTGCAATTCACAACCCATTGCATACAGGGCTTACCCATCATCTATAGGATGGTGGTGGATTTGTAGTAATGATCAGGTTGGACTGGATTGGAACCCTCAAGCTTGAGTTACAAGGCTCTACAATTCATTCCCAATCCCAGAAGCCATTGAGCTTCTCCGTCCTGTCTTCCAGGGGTCATTGGTTCTGAGACTTCAGTGTGCATCAGAATGGCCTGGGCAGCTTATTCAAAATGAAGGTTCCTGGGCCTGGCCTCACATCAGCCAAATCAGTTTCTGGGGTGGGGCCAGAATGTTGGCCCCTTTAATAAGCCCAGGGTTGGGAGGGTGGGGAAATTGAATGTAGGTGGACGAAAGGTACAGACTTGTAGTTATAAGATAAATAAATACTGGGGATGTAACATACAACATGATGACTATAGTTTTGTGTTGTTGTTGTTGTTGTTGTTTTTAAGATTTTATTTATTTATTTGACAGAGCGCGTGAGCACAAGCAGGGGGAATGGCAGGCAGAGAGAGAAGAAAGCCCCTGCTCCACAGGGAGCCCAATGCGGGGCTCAAACCCAGAACCTGAGTAGAAGACAGATGCTTAACCGACTAAGCCACCCAGGCGCCCCTACACGATGACTATAGTTAATACTATATGGTATATTTGATAATTGCTAAGAGATTACATCCTAGAAGTTCCCATCACAAGGAAAAAAACATTTTTGAGACGATGGAGGCTAACTAAATTTATTGTGGTGATCATTTGTCAGTAGATATAAGTCAAATCATTATGCTTTGAGAGTGCTGTATGTCAGTGATGACTCAATAAAACTAGAAAGAAAAAGAAAAGCATGAGCAGAATAAATGCTTCTTGTTGTATGTCCCAGTGGGAAAAAAAGGAGGAACCAGCCCGGGTGTTTGTGGTGCGGGTGGGCTGTGGACCGCATGAGAGCCCAGTTGTCTGGTAACGGCAAGCTCTCAGTTGGTCACAGTGCCCAGCGCCGGGAGTGCTGGTTTAGCTGGGGACAGAGTTGGTGGGTTTCCAACTCACAGCTCTGGAGTCACGTAACCGGCGTCCTGTGATTCCCCTTTTGGCTGTACAGATGAGTCCGGAGATGAAGAGGCTGTGTCACAGACTGACAAGACGGAGCTGCAGAATACCCTGCGGACGCTGTCCAGCAAAGTGGAGGACCTGAGCACGTGCAACGACCTCATAGCCAAGCATGGCACGGCGCTGCAGCGCTCCCTCAGCGAGCTCGAGTCCCTGCGGCTGCCCGCCGAGAGCAACGAGAAAATCAAGCAGGTCAACGAGCGGGCCACGCTCTTTAGGATAACATCCAATGCCATGATCAACGTGAGTGCGGCTGGCGCCTGGGTCGCTCTTTCGTTCTTTCCCCCAGAATGTAGTTCTCCCCATGTGCCGTGCCAGGGACCATTGGAAATGAGAAAGCAGGGAACTGCTCAGGGGACTTAAGTTACATTGTTTGTTTCATGAACAAGACCAGGCCGCGCAGTTGGAACGACTTTCCTGCTCTGTTCACACGGTCCATGCCAACCTGAGAATTCGTTAGGAGGCCAGGGGCCCAGTCCTCCTTCTGCAGCCAGGAGGACATCTGATGGTGATGTTAGTTGAGTCCCTTAACCTCTCTGGGCCGCGGTTTTTGTTTATTTGTTTTTATCTAACCTGATCCGCTGGATCTGAGAGGTCTCTGTGGGTCTCTTCCGCTGTCGTGTGTGAGCTTCAAGTTGGGAGTCTTTCCGTCCTTTGCTAGTGTGTTCTGGCCTACAGTGTGGTAAGTGGGGGCCGTCCAGGTACTAGTGAGAACTTGATAATACTAGTTAGTCCCATCTGTAGTCCTTGATCCCAGGGGTAATTCTGGGTGATAAGACAGACTACTCAAATTTGGATACTTTGCTTTCAAAAAGAAGAGACCAGTGCTTCTATCTTATTGTGACTCCAGCCTCGGGTGGCTGTGTGGACCATGTCAGCTGCCTGGGTGCAGGGCTCCAGGTAAACTCAGAGCATGGCGGGCGTAGGGATGTATTTCAGAAACTGGGTGTTAGGTGTGAAATGAATACATGGTTTAAATAGTGCAGTTTCTCCTCTCCTGGTGACTGATCCTCACCTGGCGGGTTGTTTCAGTTAACTTACCTAGAGGAACACCAGAGGGTATGTCTTAAGGCAAGTGGAATGGGTATTCTGAGAAAGGGGTTACGCTGGTTTTGCCCCTGTCCAATTAAATGGGATGAAATTACCCTACCAGGGCCAGATTTTCCCTTGTTCAGGGAGCGATATAGTAAGATACCTGCTTAGAACTAGTTTAGTTCACATGGCTTCTAGAGATCAAAGGTCTTTTCTTGTGACCAGGGGAACATTTAGTTTTTCTCACTTAAAACCCCTTTGTTACTCAATAGGAAGTTGTGATAACCTTGATTTTCATATCATTTTCTGAAGCCTGCTTTCCACCCACCTTCTCTGCCTGCCTTTCTGCCTACTTGTGATCTCTGTCAATTAAATAAATAAAATCTTTTTTAAAAATTTTTTAAAAGATTTTATTTATTTATTTGATAGACAGAGATCACAAGTAGGCAGAGAGGCAGGCAAGGAAGCAGGCTCCCCTGCTGAGTAGAGAGCCTGATGCGGGGCTTGATCCCAGGACCCTGGGATCATGACCTGAGCTGAAGGCAGAGGCTTTAACCCACTGAGCCACCCAGGCGCCCCAAATAAAATCTTAAAAAAAAAAAACAAAAAAAACCTCTTGATAAAAAAATTCTCATAAAACTGAAACTCAGTTTGGATTTTTCTTTTGAAAAAAAAAAATGCTCATCTTTGTTCCTTGGGGCAGTTCTTCCTCCCCAAGTTGTAAATGTTCAGAGTTTGTGTCAAAGGGAATGATCCTTTGGCAATCAGAGGTAAGTTATGTGTTTTCATTCTGTTCTCCCCAGTGTACTGCCTATGCCTCCTTCATAGGTGGGTGTTGCTTGAAATGGGTTTTTTATCCTTGTGTTTTTTCCTTGGTATCTTTTCGGTGATAATGGCAAGGCCTTAAAATTAACCTGCTAACTTTGCATCCCCAAACAGGCAAAGTTTTATCAAAGGAAGAATACGTTTCGCTCAATTTCTTGATTGTTTAGGGCATAGCTATTCTTACCACCAAAGTGAATCTAACCTGAGAAATACATTTGATACTATTAGTGTATCCATTTGCTTATCCAGGAAACATCCGTGGAGCACCATCTGTGTTCTAGGCACTGTGCTATGGGATATAAAATAAATGTGGATACGGTCCCTGCCCTCAGGGAGATTCTTTAGTGAAAGGACAGAGAAGTGACAGATCATTATAGTGTGCTAGGTGTCATGATAGAAAGGAGCACAGGCTGCTGTGGTGTATCTAGGATATTGGAGGTGTTCAGCTCAGGCCAGGAAGATTACAAGATAGAGAAGGTAACTCCTCAACTGAGTTCTGAAAGACCAGAGAGACTCTTCCTATGAAAAAAGGCAATATAGAGCTTGGGGGCCTGAAGTCCAACTGCTTTGTCTATCTACATAACCTGCTTCCTCTGTGAACGCAATTCCTTTTCGGTAAATGGTGATGATACCAGTAGCTGCTCAAAGAATTGTTGAAAGGCTTCTATAGATAATTAACGTAAAGGGTTCAGCGAAGTGCCTGACATAATTGCCTTTCATTAAACTTGAGTTATGATCAGTATTCTTACAAGAAGTGAGGGAGAAGCACTGATCTGGATATGGATGTGGCTTACGCAGATCCCTTCCCTCTCTCCCAGTCTGAAAACTAATTGACTGTTAGAATAAGGAAGTAGCTAGAGATAAGGCTGGCCAGGGATTAAGTGTGGGGGAGGGGATGGGGTACAGATCCTACTAAATGGGCTTGGTAGAGTGGATTAGAAGGGGATAAGACCGATTTTGATGCAGGCTTAACTATAATAGCTAACACCTTATTGAACGCTTACTGCGAGCCTCAGATTTCTAAGTGCTTTACAGGTAAAGCGACAACTCTTTGAGACAGTTGCTGTGGTGGTTCTTTGTTTACATATGAGGCACAGATAGGTTAAATAAATCACTTGCCCCAAATTGCATAGCTAGATAGTGGGATGGAGCTGTGATTGAGCCCCAACAATGGAACTCCTCTGAGTCTGGAGGATGGAAAGATGTGTACACAGATCCCAGAAATATTAAAGAAGAATCAGTAGGACTTGATAATTGGAAGTGGAGAGGGAAGAAAAATGTAAGAATCAAGGGTGCCTCCTAGTTTCCTAGCTTGGGCAGGGGGAAGGGCCCTGGTACTGTTCTTGGTGTGGAGAACAAACACCAAATGGAGAGGTAGAGTCAGAAAAGGAACATGGTGAGTTCACTCTGGGACCCCGGGATTTTGAGATTACTTTGAATTATTGGATAGACAATTGGATACCCTGTCTCCATGAATGCAGAGCTGGAATTACTGATTTTGTAGACATTAGCCTATAGGCAAAGGTTGAAACCATGGGAGTAGATGTTTTCTGTTTACTTTTTAGTTTCTCCATAACAGGGCATAGACTTTTAAGCTTGCATTGCTTCCTTCCTTCATTATTTATTAAGCAGACTTTATCAGGCTCCTAAAATGTACAAAGCAACTAAGTTAGGAGCTGTATATAAATAAGATATAAATGGTGTGTTCAAGTTGCTTGGAATCCACCTGGAGAGACTGAAAATCAGTTACAATGCCACTGTGGATGGTATAAAACAGAAAGGGTGTGCAAAGTGCCATGGAAATGCAGAGGAGAGATTGGCTGCTTATGAAATCATCACATAAGAAGGAACATTTGCCATAGATCTTAAAGAAGAAAGAGGACTTGGCCAAGTCGAGGAAGTGGGTAGGAAAAGGCATTCCTGGCAAAGCAACTAGCATATGCTTGTGGCAAACGTGCCTGGGAGAGCAGGTCAGTGTGGCCCCACTGTCGGGCGCAGGAGCAAGTCCAGCTGCCTGGGGAGGAGGATACAAGGCAGGTGATGGCCACACCTGAAGGGCCCTTGACGTTCAACCCAATAGTTAGGTTCCCAGTGGGGGGCCCGTGAAGGGGGTAATGGGAGCAGGTCTGTGTTTTGTCTGTAGATCCCTTCTTTGATGCCTCATGTAGGCTTCTGGTTTTTAAGGTCAGTTGTTTCTCTTTGTGACCAAAATAAAAACCAGCTGCTTTCCCCCATTTTGATCTAATTCAGATCTAATTCTTTTCTCAGCGTCTGAATTCCTCAACTTTAGGTGACCTGAGTGTGGTCAGGAATGTATTGAAAGCAGTTATCCTCTGCTTGTCCTCATCTTTCTTTTAGTCAGTACATTGCTGCTTTTGGTTCAGTTCACACAGTTGGCCTTTGCGACGTTGCCACAAATACCTTGTCTGGGTTTACTGCCCACTCGGCATTTGTTTCGTCCTCATGACCAGGAATATGTAAAGGAACCATGACAGCCATGTCCAGTTTTTTCCCTGGGGCTGACCTTGATTGCATCACGGAGCTGGCTGTCCCTGATACTGTGGAATAAAAACGAGTCTTTCACCGTAATTTGCGAAAGTTCCTAGAATATGGTTACTTAACGGGCTCACAGAGGCCTGAGGGAACTCTCTGACTAGTTGGGTTGAGCATAACTCTTTTTCCATACAGGCCTGCAGAGATTTCCTCATGTTAGCCCAGACCCATAGTAAAAAGTGGCAGAAGTCCCTTCAGTATGAAAGAGACCAGCGTATCCGGCTGGAAGAGACCCTGGAACAGCTGGCAAAGCAACACAATCACCTGGAGAGGGCCTTCCGGGGGGCCACGGTGCTGCCAGCGAACACCCCTGGCAGCACTGGTTCTGGAAAAGGTAAGTCGCCTGGCTCTGGGGTGGCCCGTTCGCATAGGAGCCAGGTGGTTTTCTGCCATTGATAGCAGACCTGCAGACTCTCCAGGATCAGGGGCTTCTGTGCCAGGGAATTGGAGCTGTTTACTTCTGCCATGTGTTGCTGTACGGTAGTCGCAGTGTGGTCAAGATCCTGCTGGGCCGGGTTTTGGTAAATTGAGCCAAAGTAAACGAATGGCTTTCCTTCTCCTTGCAGATCAGTGCTGCTCTGGCAAAGGAGACATGAGTGACGAGGATGATGAGAATGAGTTTTTTGATGCTCCTGAGATCATCACCATGCCCGAAAATTTGGGCCACAAGTAAGTTGTCCTTGACTCCAGCCAAAAAGAACACATCAGGCCATCAGAGTTGAGAAATGTTTCAGTGGGACTGTCATAGTTGTCGGTGTTAACTAAGATCTGGACTCTTTCCCTCAAATGAGTGGAAAACTCACCTTTTTTCCATGAGTGAGTTCTCCAGAGATGTTTGAATTCATGCATATTCTAATCTAAGTATTGTCGTTCAGTTACCCGTTACTAACTTTGTGCAGTGTGCTTTGCACTCCACTTTGTAGAGACCTGGCGAGGACCAGACTCTAGCTGTTGATCCTTGTTCTAATTCCCATATGTTTCCCACCTATGTAGACGTACTGGCAGCAACATCAGTGGAGCCAGCAGTGACATCAGCCTGGATGAACAGGTAACATTCAGTTGGGAGCCATCGGATGGGAGACCTGGGCGTGATTCTCCAGGATTTGCTTGTAAAGCCCTTGTGAGAAACAGAAAATGCTCATTCTTTTTTAAGATGGGGGAAGGGAGGCATAGAAATACCGGCTTTTCTGTTCTTTGTGGGTGATTGAATGGCTTTGTTTTGCCCTTAGTACAAGCATCAGCTGGAAGAGACCAAGAAGGAGAAGAGAACTAGAATACCATACAAGCCAAACTATAGCCTCAACTTATGGAGCATCATGAAGAACTGCATTGGAAAAGAGCTCTCGAAGATACCAATGCCGGTGAGGCTCTTGCACACCTGCGCTCTGCCAGGAGGGCCTCTCGGGCCACAGTGGGAAGAGTGCTCCTGTGACAGCCCCACACACTTGAGAGGCAGTTCGTTCGTGTGTGGCGTGGTCTTTGTTACCCTTATCATCATAAAGTGTCCCTTAAAATTAGCTGCTTTAATGTAGTCTGTGGATCTGGTGTGTTTCCAGATCACGTCGAATCAGATGCATTTGTTTAATGACGTTGATGAGCAGATTCCTAAGCTCAACATGCTGGGGGCATGCATAGATAAATGCAGCATAGTTTGTGTTCAAAAAGCATGTAGTTTAAAGGAGACAGACATGAAAACAGGTAGAAAATTTTACTCTCTACGGTAGTGTTACGGGAAGTACTAGCCATACACAGGCTTGGGGAGCACAGAACAAAGACAGTCCGTTCTGTCTGGGAAGATGACGACCATCTCCATGGTGACATTGGTGTTTGGGCTGACCTCCCTGCCTCCCTTCCTGCCCTCCTCCAGTCTGTCCACACTGTTGCCAACATGGCCTTTTTAAAATCACAAATGTAGTCATGTCACTCTTTAGCCTAAAATCCTTAACTGAATCCTTCTTTGCTTTGAGGGTGGTCCAGATTCCTTAGTGGGCCTGACACTTCTCCCTTGGACCAGGCTCCACCCACACTGCTGATCTAGTCATTCAGAGTTACGTTCAGGTGTGCTAGAGGCATCTTGGTTTCTCCCCTTCAGGGCATTTGCGCAGACTGCTCTCTCTGCCCAAACTTTCATCAGCTCCCCGTGCACCCGTGCCTTGGCTAATCGCCTTGAGGATTCAGCTACAGCATTATGTCTGTTAGCAAGCTTTCACCCATGCATCCAGACCGGGTGAGAAGGCTCTCCCTTGTGTTCCAACAGGTTCCATTGCTCAGTCATTACACAAGCATTTACTGAGCTGCCTCCTGTCTGCCTGGTGTTATACCCGTGTATCAGTTATGTTTAGGATCAATTTAAAGAAACAAATCCAAAATCTGTTTGTCTAAACCCAGGGTCAGCAAACTGTGAGCCTCAAGGCCACCTCTGGCGGCCATCTATGCAGCCTGCTAAGAATAGTTTTTATATTTTTAAATATCTCAAAAGAATAAAAAAGAGGATAATATTTCGTGATGTAAAATTTATATAAAATGTAGATGTTAGTGTCCCGTAAGTTTTATTGGGACACGGTGATGCTCGTTCATGCATGTATTGTCCATGGCTGCCTTCATCCTACAGCAGCAATGTTGAGCAGCTGTGACAGGGGCCATATGGCAGTGTCATATGGGATAGTAAATATTTCAGCTTTGAGGGCCATATAAATATTTACTATCTGACCTTTTATAGAAAAAGCTGACCAACCCCTACCTTAAGCAAATACTAGCCTAAGTCATTCTCCTGTTAAAGTCCAGAAGTAGGGGATCCCGGGCTGGTACCATACTCCACGCTCTTGGGACCAGGCTTCTTTCTATCCTGTTGCTCTACTATCTGTGGCCTCGGTTCCTGGGTCTGAAGTGGCTGCTCTAGTGGGGCCCATCAGAGTCTCATCCCAGTCAGCAGGAAGAAGGGAAGAGAAGAGTACTTCCTGGAAATTGCATGAACTATTTTCACTTCAGTCTCTTTGGCCAGAACTTAGATGGCCACAGGTGGCAGGGAGGACTCCTACCTTCAGTGGCGTGGCTTACTTAAACACCGGGGGGGAGGGGGGGGCTTCTATTTTCTTGCAGAAAAAGGGAAGAATGGAGAGTGGGAATAGCATACAGAAATACGGAAAGTATTCTCCTCCCCTCTTGGGTCTTACGGACCAGTGTGTGGCTTCTACTTCTCCACAGACTGTGTTCCTCATGGGCAGAGACTGTGTCTTACTGCCCTTCATATCTTTGTTGCCTAGCCAGTGCCCGGCACATGTATATCAGTTAGCAAACGTCGAAGTCATTAATTAACTGGGTCTTAGACAACAAATTGATTCATAGGTTAAGTGTGTAGGATTTCTGTTAGAAAAGTGTTGACCTCCGGACAAGAAAAGGCCATGGGTTAGCACCCTGGAGACACACAAAATTACTGGTTTACTGGGGGCCTGAAAAGAAGCCTCACTTTTCTGGTGCCTTGCAGAAAGTAGTGGGAGGTGGGCTGGAAGGCGGGTCACTGCAGCCTCAGAAGTGCAGTTCTTGCTTAAAAATAACTTCTGTGTCTAGGTGACCTCTCTGTCTCCTTTACCATTAGTTCCTTGTTGACATTGCCACTAGGGGTGTGCAGTCCTGTACCTGTTTGCCCAAAGCTCAAGTCCTCGCCCTTTGCCTGCCCTGTGGGGTGTCACAGGAGAGCTGGTTCCTCCAGGCTGTTTCTCAGGTTCTGTGCCTTGGCTGCTGGCTGCGCTCCACCAGTGCAAGGCACCAGTAGGAGTTGTGGGGGAGGGCGTTGGTGGGGAGAGGAAGGGAGGGACCCTGGCCTTGCATTCTCCTGGGCAGCGCTTTGATGGTGGCCACGTGGCTCTGGTTTCCACTGGACGGGCCCCCTGAGGCTTCAGCTGCTGCTGGGTGCCTCTGGCCTCTGGGCCATGGTTCTACCACTTGCTTCTCTTTGTTCCTTCAGCGCTGTGCTCACGGCCTCCTGCTGTAGTGATCTCCAAGTTGTCTAAGTGTCTATCAGCTGTGTAATGAATTCCCTCCTTTCTTCTGCTTTAAATTCGCAGGTTCGTTTGTTTCCCTATTGGGCCTCTGGCTGATAAAATGACCAATATGAAAAGCTGGGTGCCTTTAGAGAAACTCTGGTTCCTGGAACAGTGATTGAGGGCCAGGGCTGCATGTGTGTAAAGAACAGCGAGGGCTTAAGGATGCACTGATTCCAGGCCCAGGATGTGCCCATATATGTCTTGTAGCCATCAGTGGAGCACACTCTTTGTCCCATGTTCCTCAACATGCATGGAAGCATTACTTCATGTTGCCTGAAATTCTGCCCATGAGAGATTTTGTCAGCATAGTTTCTAAGTACCTTCTGTAAAAAAGACTCCGAGGATTAGAGCTGTGTTAGTCCATTACCCCTCAGTGTGCATTTTTTCTTCTGCTGTTTTTCTCTTAAGTGTCTCTCAGCATCAAGAAGATGGTTTTGGAGGGTGGTGCCCTATTTTAGTTGAGGCAGGTTAGAGGAGTGCCAAAAGAGGAGTGTTTTGTTTTGTTTTGTTTTGTTTTAAGATTTTATTTTATTATTTATTTGAGAGAGAGGGAGAAGAAGAGGGAGAAACAGACTCCCCATTGAGTGGAGAGCCCAACGCGGGGCTCGATCCCAGGACCCTGAGATTATGACCGGAGCCAAAGGCAGACATTTAACCGACTGAGGCACCCAGCCACCCCCAAAAGGGAAGTGTTCTGTTGTTGGTCCAGTGACTCTGTGTTCACTGGGAAATTTTCACAGAGATGCTGGGTATATTTCCCAGAGAAAAAGCAGGCTGTAGCCTGTATTTCATTTTTTAAATGTATACATGCATAGACATAAACATGGCAATATAATGGGTATCTTTGGGTAATGGCATCTCAGGTAGATTTTTTCCTTTTTAAAGTTTGTTGTAGTAAAAAATTACAAGACACTTCACGATTGGGAGGGCAATAAATATTGGGGTACTATGTGGCTCAGAGGTTGGTGGGTAGAAGGTTGGACAAAAATGCAGAAAAAGAGGTGGGACCACAATTGTTTGTTTTAACTGAAATATTGCTCTAGGCCAGCTCAATCAATAGAAAGGGAATTGTTTTCCTCCTCCCTCTGTTCTTTGGATTCAGAACTCAGGCTAATGATATGCAGGCTTGTTCAGCGAGATTGCTGTATTGTAAAGCTATAGTAAGCTTTGTGGGCTAGCCTGGAAAGCTAACCTGTTTTTACAGTAATTTTTTGAGTAGTAAAGTCATCGTAAATCCCAAACAGTCAACTTAGAAGCTAACTCTTTTTCGGGAGATGGAGAGATAACGTCTCTTTTGTTCACTTCTCTCTCTACCCAGTGGGTAGTATAGGATCTGACACACATAAGGGCTCAATAAATATTTGTGGAATGCATAAGGGAACAAACGAACGAATGAACACCTCCCCTACAGAAGCACACATAAACTTGCTTCATCCTATGGTTGAGAGCCCTAAGTTGGCTCTGAAACTTGAAAGGCAGAAACACTCGAAGCCCCCAGTCAGCCCTGATCATGAGCACTCCTGTCCAGAACACAACTGCCCAGACTCAGAGAAGAAACCAGAATCCTGGCCTAAGGTAGAACTGAATCAGTAATTAGCAATTGAGGGATACTTGGGTGGCTTAGTAAAGTGTCTGCCTTTAGCTCAGGTCATGATCCCAGGGTCCTGGGATCAAGACCTACATCGGGCTCCTTGCTCAGTGGGAGTGGGCTTCTCCCTCTCCCTCTGCCCCTCCCCCTGCTCCTGCTCACTCTGTCTCACCACCCCCCCGACAAAATCTTAAAAAAAAAAAAATTAGCAATTGTCTCATCCAGGAGTAAGAAGCTAACTTTCGTAATGTTTTCTTTTCACCAGTCAGGACAAGCCTGTACTTAAAATTCACCTCCCTTTCTTTTCTTCCTCAAGAATTTTAAGTATCTCACTTCATTTCTGGGTATACTTGTGCTAAAATACATTTCTTCTTTTATTCGTTCTTTCTATACCTATTTGATGATGGTTTCCTGTGGGTGAGGCATCGATGGCTCTTGGATATGCAGGGATGAACAAAGAGGCACGGTTCCCATCTCAAAGAGCTTACAGTCAGTGAAGTGAATGAAAACATTGATTTATACAGCTCATCAACATGGGCAGTTGACCAGGGAGGGTGCATCGCTTGTAGGTTAGATCTTAGAGCCGGTCTCCTGAGCAAAGGCCTCTTTTCTTCCCAGTGATTTGCTTTATCATCTTAACATCTTGATATGTCTCTCTACCTGCAGAAACATTCAACTGTCTCTCATAGATGTGTGGGCAAAGTTTTTAAATCTGTTCTTTTCCTGACAGGTGAACTTTAATGAGCCCTTATCCATGCTTCAGCGCCTTACCGAAGATCTGGAATACCATGAGCTGTTAGACCGAGCTGCAAAATGTGAGAACTCTCTAGAACAGCTCTGTTATGTTGCAGCTTTCACCGTGTCCTCCTACTCCACTACTGTCTTCCGTACCAGCAAGCCATTCAACCCACTCCTTGGGGAGACTTTCGAGCTGGACCGATTAGAGGAGAATGGGTACCGATCCCTCTGTGAGCAGGTAAAGGGGCTTCAGGACTGGGACACATTTGCTTTGAAGAAAGGGACCGTTTTGGTTGATACCTCTAGGTGTTACTTTTGCAGAAATTCCAGTCCCTGTCATCCCAGACTGCTTTCTTTTCCTTTAGGGCTTCAACACCGGAGGCCCTGGTATTCACCTACTGTTGTGGGTATACAAATGTCAAGTGTGCATTTTGGGTGTTTCTCACCAATTCACAGGCAGAATCTTTTCCTTCTCCTCTCCTCCGTCTTAATTTGAACCACTGATTTCTCCAAGGTGAGTCATCATCCCCCTGCTGCTGCACACCATGCCGAGTCCAAAAATGGCTGGACGCTGCGTCAGGAAATCAAAATCACCAGCAAGTTCCGAGGCAAATACCTCTCCATCATGCCCCTCGGTAAGGCTGCCATCTGTGTAAGAAGGAAAGATTTTCTGGCTGGAAAGAAGTGGTCACTGGTTTGACAGTCGGAGACTGGAGGTCAGATTTGGGTACTGAACCTTAACTCGCCAGCTCTGGGCAGGTCATTTCACTTCTCAGCTGTCAAATGAGTGAGGAGGCATGAGATTCTTTAAGGGTCCATCCAGTCATCAGTGCTTCTTAGTTATATCTAATCTTTAAGTATCATTTTAGAATATAAAAACTGGCATGCTTAAAACTCTTTCTGTTAACCAGTGTTGTTGCCCCCACTACCCTAGCAATCAGCTTCACTCCATAAACCACAACTCCTGTGACTGCAAGGTTAGGTTTCTTGGGCGGTCCCTTCCCTTTTTGTCTCCTTTCTCCCCTCTCTCTTCCACCACTGGAAAGGTGAGGTATCATCTAGGTAATGGCTGAACTCCAGGTAAGAGGAAACTTCATTTAAAAGACCTTACTGGATTTCAAGTTAATTGTGCACCAACATCAAAAAGATCAGGCCTGGGAATAGGAATCCTAATATGGAGTATTAGAGAGTCTGTACTTTAGGGGAAATGAGGTTACAAAGTGTCGTAGTGATTCTCGAGGGTCTCTTGAACCAGAGCAGCCACATTTGGCTGTGCGTGTCCAGAAGAGTGAATGCTGAAAAAGATACAGAGCAGACAGACAGAAGCCAAGTAGCTGCCTAGAGACAGAGCGGTCAGTAACTGCCTGAGCTCCTGGTGGCCTTCTATTTCCTGGTTCTAGTCTGTCATGAGGTGTGGCCTTAGTGCTGGGTTAGAGTCATCTTCTTTAATAAATTCCCCTTTCCTCTCAGAAATACAAAACGTAGCAGGTATAGAAATGAGAAAGTGTCTAGAAAATAAAAATTAGCCAGAAAACAAGTGCAGGAATGTTTGTAATATATTAAAAGGAGAAAAGAAACAGGAGTGTTAGCTCTACTGCCTCATGGCTGATAGGCAAAAGACTCTTAGAAGAAAAGGTCACTGGGTGATTTTGGTCTTGATGTTTACTGAGGACCTTAGAAAAGGTTCAAATTGCTAACTATCTTTGATGCTAACAATTTCAGAAGTATCTGGTTAAGAGTAGTTAAGCTTGGGGTGTTCTAACCTGATGTGCAGAACTAGGATGTCAGTGGTCATATTGCAATATGACTTTTACCCACGGAGAAGTTAGAGGCCCCCTGAGGATCTCCAAAGGGATGGGTTATTTTTAACGCTAAGGAGGGTTGTATACATTTTAAAAGTAGCAATAGGGGTGCTTGGGTAGCTCAGTCGTTAAGCATCTGCCTTCACTCAGGTCCTGGCATTGAGCCCGTGTAGAGCTCCCTGCTCAGTGGGGAGCCTCCTTCTCCCTCTCCCTCTGTAGCTCCCCTTGCTTGTTCTCTCTCTCTGACAAATAAATAAATCTTTAAAAATCTTTAAAAAGAAAAGAGTCAAAATTTATGTACATAGTATTTATTTACTTGTTTTAAGATTTTTATTTTTTTTTTTATTTTTATTTTTTTTCCAGTAATTAGCAACTTTTATTTTGCCACCCAGCACCCGCTCCTTTTCTTCTGATAACAGTACCCTGCTTCCTTTTGGGACTGCGCCTCCCCAACTGTCAATCCAAAAGGTTTGGGAAAGGCCAAGGCACACCCCCTTCCAAAGAGCAGTCACATGACTCAAGCCTGACCAATGAGCGTATTCCATCCTCCTGGCCATAATAATTGGCTCAACAATGGGCGTGTGACCAGTGGTAATCTAATTAAAACCAACGCCATAAGATTTTTATTTTTAAGTAATAATTTAATAGATAATTTTCTCTATACCCAGTGTGGGGCTCAACCTCACACCCGGAGATCAAGAGCTACATGCTCCACCAACTGAGCCAGCCGGGGCCCTAAAAAGACACATTTAAATGGGTGTTATTTTACAGTGTTGGCGCTCTCTAACCCGAGGAGAATCACAATTAGGGAATATGAATGAAACAACTAGTCATCCTGTTGATCTCTGTGTCATTGACACTACGGGGCTCCGTGAATCTTGAATTTTGCTCCCAAGTGGCATTTTAGTAAAAAAAATTCTCCTTATATATTTTATTCATTCTTGTAGTTTCTACTTTTTGACTAGAGTGATTACTTATAATCAATTACTGATTAGGTAGGATTTATTTATATCTGCCATTTTTGTTTTTTGAGTTTTTTGTTTTTGTTTTCTGTATATCTTCTTTTTTTGTTCCTGTCTTCCTCTACTAGTTCCTTCTTTTGTGTTAAATTAGATATTTTTCTAGTTTACCATTTTAATCCTGTTATGTCTTTTACTATATTTTTAAAGATATTTTTGTAGTGGTTATCCTGGGTAGTATAGTTAACATCTAAGTATCTTGTTCAGATTAATACTAATTTAATTTCAATAGACACAAAAACTTGGCAACTATGTAGATCCAGTACTTTTTCCTCCTTTGTGTTTTTATTTTTATGTAAGTTATGTTTTATACATTATAATCCCATCAGCATAGTTTTATGACTTGCTTTATAGGTGTGTCTTTTAAATCATACAGCAGAAAAAAAGTTGCAAGCAAATAATACATTTATACTGTTATTTTTTTAATACTGTAATTATCATTACCTTTCTTGGTCTCTTCTTCTTTTTTTTTAAGATTTTATTTATTTATTTGAGAGAGAGAAAGAGAGAGTGGGCATGGGGAGGGGTAGGGGCAGAGGGAGAAGCAGACTCCATGCTGAGTAGGGAGCCCGATGCAGGGCTCAATCCTAGGACCTGGGGATCATGACCTAAGCCGGAGGCAGATACTTAACTAACCCACCCAGGTGCCCCTTACCGGTCTCTTCTTTTTTTTTTTTTTTTAAGATTTTATTTATTTATTTGACAGACAGAGATCACAAGTAGACAGAGAGGCAGGCAGAGATAGAAGGGAAAGCAGGCTCCCCGCTGAGCAGAGAGCCCGATGTGAGGCTTGATCCCAGGACCCTGAGATCATGACCTGAGCCGAAGGCAGAGGCTTAACCTACTGAGCCACCCAGGTGCCCCTTACCGGTCTCTTCTTAATGGAGATTTAAGTTGCTGTCCAGTATCTTTTCAGTTCAGCCTGAAAGACCTCCTTTAGTATATGTCTTGAAGGGAAGACCTGCTAGCTATGAATTCTTTTAAGTTTTTGTTTGTCTGAAATGTCTTAAATTCTTTGTTTATGAAGGATAGTTTTGCTGGCTATAGAATTCTTGGTTTGATAAATTTTTTCCTTTCAGCATTATTGGATATGTCATCCCGCTGCCTTCTGTCCTCTGAAGTTTCTGATAATCTTATTGAGGATCATGTAAATGTGATGCATCACTTCTGTCTTAGTGTTTTCCAGATTCTTGCTTTGTCTTTCAGTAGTTTGATTATGATGGGTTCTGGTGTGGCGCTCTTTGAGTTTATCCTGTTGGAGTTCAATGATTATGTAGATTGATGTTTTTCATCAGATTTGGAATTTAGGGCCATTATTTATTAACTGCTCCAATTGTGGGGTGTTTTTTGTTTGTTGTATGTTTGTTTTGTTTTGTTTTAGAGAGAGCAACCAGGGAAGGGACAGAGGGGAAGGGGAAGAGAGGATCCCGAGCAGGCTTCATGCTCAGTGCGGAGCCCAGTGCAGGGCTCGATCTCATGACCAGAGATCATGACCTGAGCCGAAACCATAAGTCAGATGCTCAACCAACTGAACCACCCCGGGGCCCCCTTAACTGCTCCAATTGTGAACACCACCTTGGGCGGCTACTGTGTTAAATAATTCTTATTGGCTGCTTTGATTGTCATGCCTGGGAAAAGGCTGCGTGAGGTGAGCAGGTGCTGAGTCAGGTCAGATAAGGAGAAGCCCTCATGCAGGAACCATCAGACAGGTCAGATAGTGACCATTCCTTGGAGATTGAACTGGGAAGCTTCAAACAGTCTGCTTCCTCCAGTGGTTGCTAGGCTGCTTGCGGGTTTTCATCTCTACCGTGACCGTGAGGCTGCTGGTTTTCAAGGCTACTGCCAAGCTGGGGAGAGGAGGATGGAAATAGGGCAAGTTAAAATGCCACAAAGCTCATTTTTCTTACTAGAATTCTGAACAAGTTGTTTTGGTTAGTTTTTGCCTAGTGTTCTTAACTCATTTTATGGAGGAACAGATACATAAAGTCCTTATGTGAGCATTCTGAAGTGCCTATCTTCCTTTTCATATATTTTAAGCACTTCAATTTTTAGATCTTTATCTCACTGTCAAGTCTCCGAGACACAAATATTATATAAAGGAAGGCAGTCATAGGGCTTTCTTTGTTTTTCCACTATCCCTGGGAGCTGGAAAGGATACTTTACAGAAAAACAGGTGCATCAGCAGGATGGGACATAAGGTTACAGTATTGGGGACTACAGATATTCTGAACTTACTTTGAACTTCATCTCTGGCCCTTACTAGCCGTGTGACCTTGGGGAAAATTACCTCTCTGAGCTTAGAGCCTTTGTTGTTAAAAGGGGGATATGGTAGGCTAAATAATGCTTCCCTCCTCCCAAAATTATGTCCACATCCTAATCCCTGGAAATTGTGAATATCTCACTTCTCATTGTGAAGGGAACTTTGTAGGTGTGGTTAAATTAAAGATCTTGAGATGGGGAGGTAATTCTGGAGTATTTCTATAGGCTCAGTACAATCATGAAGGTTTTTCTGAGAGGGAGACTGGAGAATCAGAGGCAGTGATGACAGAGGCAAGAGTGACGTTGGGAAGAGACCACAGGTCAGAGAATGCAGGTGGCCTCTGGTAGCTGGAAAAGGCAAGGAATGGATCTCCTGTAGGGCCTTTGGAGGGAACACAGCCTTCTGATGCCTTGATTTTAGATTTCTGACTCCCAGCCATGTAACAATCTTAACAACCATGTTGTCGTAAGCCGTAACGTTTGTGGCAGTTGGTCCCAGCAGCAGTAGAAACAAATACAGGGGATAACAGTACCCATAGCTGAGGTGTCAGCAGGTATTTGCGTGCCCACTGTATGCTGGAAACCGTTCTCAGTGCTGTGGGTATGTAATGGTGGACAAAAGCCACTTTGCCCTCACTTAGCTTGCATTCTTTCCTTTTCTTTCTTTCTTTTCTTTTCTTTTTTTTTTAGAGAGAAAGAGTGTGTTGTGAGTGGGAGGTGGGGAAGGACAGAAGCAGGGGAGAGAGAATTTCAAGCAGACTCCATACCCAGCACAGAGCCCGACGTGGGGCTCAATCCCAAGACCTGAGCCAAAGTCAAGAGCCCGTTGCTTAACCAACTGAGCCACCTAGACATCCCAGCTTGCATTCTTTTCTTAAGCAGACAAAAAAGTAAACAAACACCTAAATTATAATTATTGTCAATAATTATTTCATTTTATGTGGTGGTGATTCTATGAAGAAATAGAGCAAGGAGAGATGGGGGTGAGTGGCAGAGAAAGGAGTGGAGCATGTCTGTGGTTCCTTGGACAAGGTCACCAAGGAAGTTCTCTCCGAAGAGGTTACATTTGAGCAGAGACCTATCTAATAAAAAGAAGCCAACCTGAAGATCTGAAGAGTGTCCCAGCAGAGAGAACCCCTTTAAGATAAAGGCCCTTGAGAGGGGGGCAAGCACAGCCCACCCGAGAAGCACAAAGGCCACAGCAGCTTCCCAGAGCGATCCGAGCAGTTGGCAGGGGCCAGATCTTGTAGGGATTTTGTACACCAGGGAAAGGAGTTGAGTTT
Organism: Martes martes; assembly: GCF_963455335.1. Taxonomy (NCBI): domain Eukaryota; kingdom Metazoa; phylum Chordata; class Mammalia; order Carnivora; family Mustelidae; genus Martes; species Martes martes. The sequence continues at coordinate 11,456,211 of NC_137898.1, forward strand.
TGTTTTCATTGCAGTGGGAAGAAACGGAGAGATTTTATATAGTGCGGTACATTGACTTGACATGTTTTAAACAGATCGCTTTGCCCAGAGACTCAAAGGTGACTATGGTAGAAGCTGGGACCAAAACAGAGTTGTTAGCTTCAGGCAAGAGATGATGGTGGCTTTATTATTTTAAGTTTTTTAAATTTATCTATTTGTCAGAGAGAGAGAGTGAGTGAGCAAGCACAAGCAGGGGGAGCAGCAGGCAGAGGGAGAAGCAGGCTCCCCACTGAGCAGGGAGTCTGACATGGGACTAGATCCCAGGACTCTGGGATCTTGACCTGAGCCGAAGGCAAACGCTTAACAACTGAGCCAGCTAGGGTCCCTGATGGTGGTTTTATTTATTTATTTATTTATTTATTTATTTAAAGATTTTATTCATCTATTTGACAGACAGAGATCACAAGTAAGCAGTGAGGCAAGTAGAGAGAGAGGGGGAAGCAGGCCTCCCGTCAAGCAGAGAGCCCGATGCGGGGCTCGATCCCAGGACCCTGGGATCATGACCTGAGCCAAAGGCAGAGGCTTCAACCCACTGAGCCACCCTGATGGTGGTTTTAGACAGCAGTGGTGGTGGAAGAGGTACTGAGCAGGAAACTTAGCATATATTTAGGTGGCACAGATATTTGAAAGGTGGTTATGAAGATTAAATGAGCTAATATTTGAGGAGAGCATAGCCCAGTGCCTGGGACACAGGAGATGCCAGCAGCAGGGCAGCTGCCATTGCCCATGGTGTCATCGTCATCACTGCTGCTGCAGCCATCAGGGCTGTTTTAATCTCTTATACGAGAAAGACAGAAAGACACATAATTAGTCTTCTGTGCATCAGTGGTTACAGAGGGAGCTTAGACTTACACTGGTCCTGTAACTGTATTAGTCAATATGTATATAAAGATATACACATAGGGGCACCTGGGTGGCTCTGTTGGTTACGCGTCTGACTCTTGATTTTGACTCAGGTCATGATCTCAGGGTCCTGGGATCGAGCCCCGTGTCGGGCTCCATGCTTAGTGAAGAGTCTGCTTGAGATTCACTCTCCCTCTGCCCCCACACCTCCACTTGTACACGTGCGTGCACACACTCTTGCTCTCACTCTCTCTCTCTCTCTCAAATAAATAAATAAAATATTTTTAAAAAGATATACATATATGTATAGTTCTTGTATATATGTATAACTTCTTAATTATTTTGGATCTCTAATCACTTCTGTTCACCTCATTTTTTGGTTTGGTATGCGAAGTGAACTCAGAGGGACAAGAGAAGATTGTATCTCCTGAGTGCCCGTTATGTTTCAAGCATTTTACTGGGCAAATAAACAGTATTTACTGTACAACAAGTTGTGCTTATTCCAAGTCTACAGATGACAAAGCTGAGGCCAAGGAAAATTACAAATCATGCAGGATATATTACTCGAATGCAGTTCTTTGCTAACCATTCAGATTCATGCATACCCCGTAAGTCAAGGGCACAGGCTCCAGCAAGACTGTCCTCACCGCAGGGGCCAGCCACAAGTTTGGGGGTCCCCAGGCCCTCCGTACTTCTGACCAACTGGCTTTACTTTTGGTAATTTGCTAGGATGACTCATAGAACCCAGGAGAGAACTATCCTCACTATCATAGTTTCATTATAAAGGGTACAAATCAGGACCGGCCAAGTGGAGAAACACATAGGGCAAGGTCTGCAAGTGTCCTGCACTTAGAGCTTCCATGCCTTCGCCCATGGAATCAGGGCCCATAATCCTCCTGGCACATTGATGTGTTCACAAACCAGGAAGCCACACCAAGCTCCACTGTCCAGAGATTTTACTAGGGTTTCATTAGGTGGGCACGGTTGAACTGTTGGCCCCATGACTACACTCAATACCCAGGCCTCCTTTCCTCTCTGGAGGGAAGGGAATACCATTCCCAAGAGATCAGGAAGTCCATTTGATAGCAAGTGATTCAAGGCCCCAAGTCTTTAACACATAGTTGACTTTTCTGGCCTGGCTCATCCTGAGCATAAGCTATCCAGAGGCCCATCATGTTACCTCACTGACATAAACTCTTAAGGCACCATGAATAACAAGGATACTACTATCACTTGGGAATGTCCAAGGGTTTAGAGGTTCCCTCCCAGGAACCATTTTCAAAGTCAGGCAAATTCTTTATTATACAGCCCGGGGTCACACCTCTAATGAGTGCTGGATCTGGGATTCAGTCCATTTCTGCCTGATTCCAAAGCCCCTGCTCTATCCACTACTCCATTACTGTTAAGGCCCTTAGAAAAGTGGTTTACGTCAGGTCACACAACTAGTCACTAACAAGAGGGCCTGGCCCCCAGGCCTGACTACCCACGTGTGCTCCTTTCCGCAGTTCACTTTTATTTTTTCATGTTGGGGCAGATTTGACCTGTTTTTGTACATTTTGCAACTTGTGTGGCAGGCACAGTTGGTGAAAAGATTGGAGCTTTTGCTTTCATTTCTCTTTCTACAATTGCAGAATATGCTTCCTAGCTACGTGCTACCAGTTGTCATTGTTGGTCATCATTTAATTATAGTTCATTCATAAGTTTAAAAATGAAGTGAAAAAATTTGATCAGTGCTTCCAACATTTAAGAAGATTATAGGGGCACCTGGGTGGCTCAGTGGGTTAAAGCCTCTGTCTTCAACTCAGGTCATGATCCCAGGGTCCTGGGATCAAGCCCCACATTGGGCTCTCTGCTCGGCAGGGAGCCTGCTTCCCCCTCTCTCTCTGCCTATCTCTCTGCCTACTTGTGATCTCTGTCAAATAAAAAAATAAAAAATTAAAAAAAAAAAAAGATTATAAAGCCCTTTTGGTTTATTGTTTTCCTTTTAAAAGTAAGAAATGTTAATAGAAGAAAATCAATCCATTGTTACTTGTAGCGAACATGGTGGTATTATTCTAATACTTGTCTTAATTTGTGTACCTCTCTCTGTTTCCAGGTAGCATCCACTGTATTTTCCATGCAACTGGGCACCACTACACTTGGAAGAAGGTTACCACAACGGTGCACAACATTATTGTGGGCAAGTTGTGGATAGATCAGGTAAGCAGAGGTGCCCACAGTGTTCTGAAGTTCAGGAGAATATGTTCGTAGGTACATCTGTGCAGTATCAAGGACATGTGAACTGGCCCCACACTGTTGTTACTGATTTATCCATTTCTCCTAAGGAATTGCTCTCAGCCAGAAGCCCCACCCCGACCTCCCAAGTTTCTGTACCACAGATTATTTCTTATGAAGGACCAGTTTATAACATTCATTCTGTAACTACTCTACCAGGACTGTGTTAGCTACGATGAAAGTACAGCAAAATAATAAACACAACTCCTGCTCTTCATCCTTTCATTATTTATCAGACATGACTGCTAGGCAGAGGGCTAGGTCTTAGGGATACAAAGCCAGATAAGACATTGTCCTTCAAAGAGTTATTGTATCATTGGCGACAACGTGACAAATAGGTATAGATTGAAAAGTGTTAACAAAATATGCTAGTGTTAAGAGCTGTACTAAGGGGGCACCTGGGTGGCTCAGTGGGTTAAAGCCTCTGCCTTAGGCTTGGGTAGTGTGGGATCGAGACCCGCATCGGGCTCTCTGTTCTGCGGGGAGCTGCTTCCTCCTCTCTCTCTGCCTGCCTCTCTGCCTACTTGTGATCTCTCTTTCTCTGTCAAATAAATAAATAAAATCTTTAAAAAAAAAAAAAAGAGCTGTACTAAGATAACATCTAAATAATTGTCAATCTGCTCTTATAAGATGATGGTTGCAATAAATTCAGAAAAGAAAGGGAATGCTCTCTAGCAGTCAGGAAAGCCTACATGGTAGATGTGAGAATTAAGCTGAGGCTTTGTTGTTGCTGTTGTTTTGTTTCATTTTAGATTTTATGTATTTATTTTAGAGAGGTGGGGGCAAGCAAGGGGGAGGGGCAGAGAGAGAGAAGTGGGGGAGAGAGAATCTCAAGCAGATTCCACACTAAGCACAGAGCCCAATGCAGGGCTTTGATCTCATGGCCCTGTGATCATGACCTAAGCTGAAACCAAGAGTTAGTTAACTGACCAAGCCACCCAGGCGCCCCAAGCTGAGTCTTAAAGTGGTTTGGGATTTAGAAGATAGAGGAGAAAATAAAGTGTATAAAGGCCCATTATATGTAACCTTGTAATTGTGAGTAGAGTGCTTTGATTTAACCACAGAGTTCATGAAGGGTATGAGTGGGGGGTTGGTTGGGAAAGGTAAATTATTATGTGAATATCAGTATATGTGCTGAAAGGCAAATCTTGCCACCTAACATGGGACACATGATTGACAGAAAACCAGAAGGCCATTTGATCTTGATCCCAATCTGGAATACCAAGGTTCTGAAGGGATTTCATGGCTTGTTGGGGTCGGCTGAGACTGGAATCCTTAAGCAAGGGAGTCTGAAAGTATACGATGGAAAAGTGAAGAATTATGAGGCGTGGGGTCTGGCAGATATTCAAGTCCTCCGGTCTTAATAAAATCAATCCATGATGCTTTTTATTTTATAGTCTGGTGAAATTGATATTGTGAATCACAAGACGGGAGACAAGTGCAATCTTAAATTTGTTCCTTATAGCTACTTCTCTCGTGATGTAGCAAGAAAGGTAAGAGAAGTTGGAGTTTAAATGTTTTTCTTTAGTGTGTGTCTCTTAGAAAGCCTACTCTTTGGGGGCTGGTATAGATGATGGACCAGGAGATAGTCTAAACATATATCTCTCCTAAATATGTATGTGGTGATTTAAAAAAAAAAAAGGCGAGGTAAAGGAGAAAGTCAGCAGGAAGGGGGACTAGATTGCATTACCAAACCAAATCATTGTCTTTTCTGGTAAAGACATTAAATAAGAAAGTAAAAGTCAAGAGCAAGGAGAGATTGAAAATGGGAAACACAGAGGAAGGACCAATAGAAGGATTTCAGGAAGAAGGATGGGCAGTGTGACCGCTGTGAGGTCTAAGCGCGAGTCCTGTGTCAACACCATAGCGGAATTGTGCCATGCGTTTGATGGAGAGTAAAGAAGAGCTGGGGAGTTAAATCTGTTTGTGGCTGTCTCTGAAGAAAGAAGAAAATACCAGAGAGAAGAGAAAACCATAGGAAGAAGAAAATACCATAATTCTGAGTACCATTCAGATCCTTTTCCTGCATATATCATTGCAACGAAAATCCCTATACAACAAAATGATGAAACCCCAACTCATGGCTCATTTATTTTAAGCAGCTCAAAAAAGTTTACCAAAATAATTTTGGTGTTCCATGGTGTTTGTCGTAGCAGAATTTAACCAGTATTGACCATAGGACCTTTGTTTCCAGAATAGTCAGATAAGCTAACCCACAGTGAATGCTGTACTCCAAAGCCCTACTCTCCATCATTGTAGGTGACAGGGGAAGTGACAGATCCATCAGGAAAAGTTCACTTTGCCCTTCTGGGGACATGGGACGAGAAAATGGATTGTTTCAAAGTACAACCAGTCGTTGGGGAAAATGGGGGTGATGCTCGGCAGAGAGGCCATGAGGCAGAAGAAAGCAGGGTCATGCTATGGAAAAGGAACCCTTTACCGTGAGTATCAGTATGCATGCTGTCCAGGTAATACTTTGACCTCCACCTTGGAGCAGTACTGATGGCATTTCTGCCTGCCTTCCCACTTAATTATGTGAGGGATCAAGCCAGGGAAATAAGAACCTTTGGAGAGATTACCAGAAGGCCATCACCATATGATTTGGGTTGTAATGGGCCTTGTCAAGAAAACTGAAACTAACCAAGTCACATCTGCCAAAAAAAATTCATAATTTAGAGCAAAATGACTCAGAAGCAGCTAGAGGAGGAAGACGCCTACCACCTGTTAACAACTTAGCCCGAGACCCAGTGGCAATATAAAGGTTCCTGAGGTCATATACTGGAATTCGGAAAGAGGATGGAGGCCATTTGTCTCCTGTCATCTCCTATTTTCAGTCTATAGTAAGAGCCCAGATTATCCCAGAAGGAGGTTACAAAGAAAGCAAAGGAAATAAGAATAAGGAATTTTCATTCGGTAGAAGGTTTCATTTTTCCTAAGGCATTTCTTCCTAATCTCTGCTGAGCACAGCACAAGCCCAGCAAACTCCTGTAGCGAGTGATGTCCAGGGAGGGGATGGGGATGGTCCAGTCTGGGTCTTTGCTGCACAAGGGGAACCTGCCACCGTCTTAGAGTCTGTCCATCTGTAGAACAGCTTTGAGGAGGCCGTCTTTTGGCAGGGTGCTTGGTTGTTGCTCCTTAACAAGGGCCTGGGCTCTGGCGTCACCCTTCATCTTTCTCATCCTTGATTTGTAGGAAGAATGCGGAAAACATGTACTACTTCTCAGAGCTTGCTCTGACGCTCAACGCCTGGGAAAGCGGCACCGCCCCCACAGACAGCCGATTGCGGCCTGACCAGAGACTGATGGAAAACGGGCGCTGGGATGAAGCCAATGCTGAGAAGCAGCGCCTGGAGGAAAAGCAAAGACTTTCCAGAAAGAAGAGAGAAGCAGAAGCTATGAAAGCCACAGAGGACGGTAACGAACCCGTCTTCCACTCTCTCGATGGGTGGAGAATCATTTGGTGTGTTTCTGGCTCTCAATCTGTTTTTCTTTACCTGCTTTCCCTTTTAGGCACACCCTATGATCCCTATAAGGCGCTGTGGTTTGAGCGGAAGAAGGACCCTGTTACCAAGGAGCTAACCCATATTTATAGGGGAGGATACTGGGAGTGTAAAGAAAAACAGGACTGGACCTCATGCCCGGACATTTTCTGAAGTGGCAGCAATGAGAAGGAGGAGGATCCAAAGGAGAAGAGGACAGAGGATGTGCGGGAAAGCTGGCGTTTGGGACTCTGACCGAGCGCCTTCCTCCAGTTTGTCTGTCTTAACCAATCATTTTGTCCAAATCAATCACCAGAAGCAGACACCAGTGGTGGTGATTGGCTGGTTGCCTTAGCTGATTGAAACTGAAATCGACTTACTAGGTACCTGTGTGTGTGAGGGGGAGGCTTAGTGGCCGGAGCAGGGCGCTGCTCCGCTTCTGCAGTCAGGTGTTCCTGCTCGTCCTCCTCCCTCTGCCCCCACTTTAGGATGACGTCATTCACCCTCCCCTGTAGCATCCTGCTCAGCCAAGGTCTGCGTGAGGTGATGATTCGGGGGCATTTTGGTGCTGTTCAGAGCGAGAGCTGAATTTAGAAGCTCCTTGAAAGGAGCACGTAAGACTTAACCAATGGAGGCATCGTGAATGACCGCGGCGGAGCTTAGGCATGGCGTCACGAGATGGGGTCCCGCACGGGGTCAGTCTCATGGGGCGTCCGCCCCGAGATAACTACAGTATCAGGACAATTGCAAGGGGACTTGTTCTGTAAGATTGGAACATTCAGACTGACATTTCTTGGAAGTTTCTATCTTCATTTGTGTAACCTACCCTTCCGCTGTCCTCTCTCTTTGACAGCAACCGGAGGCCACTTTGGGAGTTGGTAGGAGGGTTGTGTTATCCTCACAAGGGAGTTTTGTGGACTTCCTCACACGGGGAACTTGTGAGAACATAAGGCAGGGTGGAAAAGACTGCTAGCCACTTTGCTTTCCCAGTTCCTCCACCCCGCATCCTTCATTGCCTTTCTTGCTCCTCCCTCCCTCTCTCCTCCCTCCTCTCTCTCTCTCTCTCTCAGCGCAATACCAGTTTGGGTCTGTGCCCCAGTGTGGAGCAGAGCATTACCTGTCCCACTCTGATATGTTTCAGAATTTGAGAGAAGGAGTTAATTTGAAACAAAAGTTTTCACCATCTCTCAAACCCCATGGACTGGAGCCACCTCTCGGAATAATGTGTTAAATATCTGTATATTATATATATGTAGAGAAAAATCTAATTTTTTTGTTTGATTTTCCTTCTTCCCATTAAGAATCTTGTTTTTTGATATCCTTTATCTCCCTGGGACTCTCTCTTGGACACACTGATATGGAATGGAGCCTCCTCTGTCTTCCCTCTTTTAGGGGCAGACAGACTCAGACCCTGAGCAGGATCACCTCCGGCGGTTACTGAACAGGGACTCAATCCCGGGTCTGTATCACGGAGTGCCCACTGCTGTCTAAGTTCTGGTCTCCTAATGACCTGAGTCTTGAAAATGAAATCCCAACTCTTTCCTGCCTTTTTTCCTTCTTTTGTTAGGAAGAGCATGGGTAGAGAGTCAGGACGGTAGTTTCCAGTTTAATTCTGCCTCTGCCCAAATCCCAGCACACACAGCTGATTCCCAAAAGACACTTCTTCCTAGGACGTGGGGCTGAAAGTGCTGTCACGTGGGGTGGGTAAGAGAACCACTCCTGTCAGGCCCTGGCTTCCTTCACTTTGTGTTCTGTATTTGTTTCAGTTGTCTTGTTCAGGAATCCACCCCTGTGCAGCCCACCCTTGGTTGAGGATCACAAATTGAGGTGCCTTCCTTGTATGCTTTCTGTTCGTGTTTTTCGTTTCTGTTCCTTAACTGCTGAGCCTCAGCCAGTGTGGGTCCTGGGGGAAATACCATTCCAGAGGAAGCCATCCCTGCATGGAAATTGGATTTATACTGGGTAAATTAGTACTTCTATTCCTTCCTCGCCATTCCTCCCTTCCTAGCTGTGAGGCACTTGAGAGACGGGCAACCACTGGGGAGTTTCCTCCTAAGACCCCCGACTCCCAGGCTAAGCACGGGATTGTGCTGGGGCTTCTTTCAAGGAGGCCCGCTAAGGCCGTGACCTTATAGGGGGCTTTAGCCAGAGCAGGAATTCCTCAACCAAACTGAACGTCTCTGCTTTATCCCCCACCTTTTTTCTTCCGCCATCTGCACTACATTTCCCAGCCTGATCCCCAGTCCGATTCCTGCTAATGGAGAAGCTCTGAGTCCTTCAGGTGAAATGAAGTCACATCAAGACAAAACTATATATATTTTCGTTTTTTTTGCCTTATTGTTTTTTTCCAAGAAAACTACTAAATTAAATAATTTTTAAAAAGCCATATCGTTTGTCTGATTCACTTGACTCCTACTAGATAACAAGTTGGGGGGGGGTGCGGCTGGAGAACCAGCCAGGTGCCGGTTCGTTCTTGGGAATCAGGCAGCTGATCTTTGTGAGCAGTTGAAAGAAAAATGGGGCACGGGTTTCCAGATGTCTCAACTGTTCGACAACATTCTCAAGGGCCTGTGGACAGAAGAGTAGTGTTGTGTTTTGTTTTTAAATTTATTTATTTGTTAGAGAGCGAGCGAGCACAGGGAGACAGAGTGGTAGGCAGAGGCAGAGGGAGAAGCAGGCTCCCCGCCGAGCAAGGAGCCCGATGCGGGACTCGATCCCAGGACGCTGGGATCATGACCAGAGCCGAAGGCAGCCGCTCAACCAACTGAGCCACCCAGGCATCCCCAGAAGAGTAGTTTTAACAGCCCTTTCCGCTTTAATGGAATGTAACCATCAGTGCCCTCCCCCCTTGGTATAGAGGAATGGTTTCTAGTGTTTTTGATGTTGGACCAATTTCACTTCAAAAAACAAAAGTTTTCTTGAATTTAATTTTTCTCGTCCATTTAGATTTTCAGATTCTTAGCTGTTCCATGTAGGGATTCAAATTCTGTACTTTGAAATATAAGCAATTGAGTACTGATTTGAAGGCCTTGGGAGAGAATTAAGGACTGGGAAGATGGTTGGTCAGTTTTTCTCTATAAAGTTCAGGGAGAGGGTCGGGGTGGGCAAAGGAATCAAAGGGGCCCAGAGAGGCTACACACAGGTCCTGCCCTGTGGCTGAGCGTCTGCTTCTGCGTCCAGCATGCTGAGTTAGGAATTCTGAACATTGTCCAGCTTACACTTGAACAATTTTAAGAGCTAAGTGTTAGAATCATCATGTGAGATACAGAGAAGGCACGGGGGGAAAAAAAACAACCCTAATTTAAATAAATTCACTAAGGTTACACAGCTGATTGATTAGTCACTGTGTTGGAATTCAAAGCTGGGTTTGTTTGACCCCCAAGTCTGTGACCCCTACAACCTTGTGTTCTAGGAGAAGCTGGGTTGGAAGGCAGCTGACAGTGAAGTCATTTCCTCCTCACATCAAGCAGTAATGCACACTTCTGTTTCCAGAGGCTTAGTGATGTGGGTAGCGCCACTTTGGAGGTCTGCGTGAAGGAAAGAGCATCCTTGAAGTTCAGCCTCCAGATGCCTTGATTTCTTAGGGCGGTCGTGTCCACAAAATAAGCTATGTTGCCAGAGGTGATTTTCCTAGCCTGGTTCTTGGGAAGGACACGCATCTGTTCAAGTCATTTGCCTGATTCACATTGCTGGGCTTGATGGTAAGTTTCAGGACCTTAAGGGGCTTTTTTCTAGCAAGCTAAAAATCATTGCAGTAGACACCTGCTGTTTCTAACAGTTATATCTGGCTACCTTGAATAGCCCTATGCCTTATAACTTCCTCCAACAGGGGCAGTCAAATGTACCTGAGACATTTTAACAATCCCTTCTTTAGTCCTTCCATAGGCTGCTATGACCTGATGGGTCGTGATGTGGATCCCCAAGGGCCTACCACACTCACTCATGATTCAAAATGATGACCCAGCAAAATTATAACCCTTGTCAGGGACCTCTGAAGTCCCATAAAAATGGTAAACCTTTAAATTTCAAGGCCTATTCTACTTTTGGCAAGATAAGTGAAAACCAACCCCCAAAGGAGATGTAGAAATCTTTGGAAGTTATTCACTATCAAGTATATACCCTGTGAAACTCTAAGACAGTCATCAAAGGGTAGAGCTTGCTTCTAAAAGTTACAAAGCTTTTGCCCCGTGATCTGTCCTGCCCTGTGGGAAGTATTTCAAGCCTCTCACGGTTTTTCCCTCCAAGTTCAGACAATAATGTTAGTATAGTCTCCTCAGGCCTTCCTCCAGACTAGCTTTTCGGTTCACATGGACCCCTCAGGCGAAGGAAGCAGGGCGGCCTCAGGAGTTATCTTTAAAGTCAAGAACTAGAAAGCTCGATCCTCTATAAATAGCTTTGCAGAGATCATACTTGAATTTAACCAGGTGATTTTAAAAGTTAGTAAAGAATCAGTAGGGCCCGAGATATGGTTTTCTCTCTCTCTTTTCTTTCCTCTGTCTCTCTCTCCTTTTTCTCTCTCTTGCAGCATTGACTCTCATTCAACAGTCTGTTATGTAACATACATTAGGGTTATGACAAGATATGACAAGATGACAAGAAAGAGCTCTGATAAACAGGCAATTACAGTCTGGTTTGATAAATGGTGTAAGAGCACTGGAGGGGGCCACCAGCCTGTTATTGGGAGTATGAGAGGGACAGGATAGAGGCATGTCCGAGAAGGCTTCTGGCACTAGGAGAATGTATCTGCATTAAAAGTTGCAGGCTTAATAGGGGTTAGGGAAGGGCAGTGTATAGAAAGCAGCATGGACCAAGATGAAGAAGAGCGAAGTCTAGGAAAGCATCCTGAGTTTGGATGGCTGCATGAATGGCTAGAGTTCAGAGTCCAGGAGGAAGCAACGAGAGGAATGAGAGGAAGCTGGAGAGAGGAAGGGCCCAAGTTCTGGAAATCTGTATACCATATAAAGAGAGAAGTTTTGGGTTTTGAAACATGACAGATGACATGGACCAGCAACAAAAACCAACACCGCAGTAGAGCCCCTGGATGTCATCAGGCTCAGCCCCGATGAGCGAATTTAAAGTGAAAGTGAGAAATGACAGAGAACTTCAAGGCAGATTACATGCTTATCATCAACACTTAAATGTGATATTGGGATATATGGAAGAAACTGTGACTACTATAGAAATTGATGAGGAAACATACAAGGAGATATATAAATTAACAAAATGGAATATGCTGATGCTTTTTGTCTGGGGAAATGGTGTCGTATTAGTTGCCCCTCCACTGAGAGTTGGCTGAAACAAAAGAATTTATTGTGTATGGAATATAAGAGATTTAGTAGGATTGCCTCTTTAAATGTAGAAGACATTCAAAAGAGAAACCTGTGCAAACTGTGGTATTAAGAAATGACCAAGGATTCTTCCACTCCTGAAATGAGTTGATTTGCAGATAACAAAAAATCCCCCCCCCCTTTTTTTTTAATTCATTCAGGGCACCTGGGTGGCGCAGTTGGTTGAGCAACTGCCTTTGGCTCAGGTCATGATCCTGGACTTCCAGAATCGAGTCCCGCATCGGGCTCCCAGCCCCTTGGGGAGTCTGCTTCTCCCTCTGACCTTCTCCTCTCTCATGCTCTCTCTCACTCATTCTCTCTCAAATAAATAAATAAATAAAATCTTTTTAAAAAAATTCATTCATATTTTAGAGAGAGCGAGCACAAATGGGGGAGTGGCAGGCAGAGGGAGAAGCAGGCTCTCTGCTGAGTAGGATCCAGTAGGACTCAGTCCCTGGACCCTGGGATCACGACCAGAGCTGAAGGCAGACACTACACTGACAGAGACACCCAGGCATTCCAGGTAACTCAAAAATTCTTAAGCTAAAGGGCATTTTAGTTTTTTCCAATCCTTTCAATAAATGTGATCACCAAGATGAGAATTCTTTTTTCAGGGATTGATTTGTTCTGTTGTTTTTTTCAGACAATTTCTGATTTTTTTTCCTTTAAATTAAATTTGATGTTTCTTCTTTTGACAAAAAAAAAAAAAAAGAAGAAGAAGAAGAAGTAGTAGTCTTGGTTTTTGCTCCCAACTAGGGAGCACGTGAAGGATTTTTAAGCAGGGTGATGTGTTCCAGTGTGGACTTACAGGCAGGAAGATAATGAAGAGGTTGGGGAAGATACAAGAATGAAGAGAAGTAAGGATTCCAGAAATACTGAACTGGAATGAACAGCACTTGGATCTGATTATAGGTGGAGAGCAGCAGGAGATGCAAAATTGTGAAACAGGAGGAGGTGAGATAAAATCAGCTTTGGGGGGGGAGGCCCTGGGTGGCCCTGGGTGGCTCAGTGGGTTAAAGCTTCTGCCTTTGGCTCAGGTCATGGTCTCAGGGTCCTGGGATTGAGTCCTGCATCAGGCTCTCTGCTCAGCGGGGAGCCTGCTTCCTCCTCTCTCTCTCTCTGCCCACCTCTCTGACTACTTGTGATCTGTCTGTCAAATAAATAAAAAAAAATCTTAAAAAAAAAATCAGCTTTAAGGGGATATGATTAAACCACAGCTTGCTTCTCAGAGTTTGGGAAAGGTCTCAGCCAATTCTACTTTTTGACAGTGTCTATATATTTGAAAGTTTAAAAATGCCAAGGTGGGGTTACAAAAATTGAGGTATATTTAAAAGATTTAGGTTTAGCAAACCGGTGCTTTTAACATACAGATGCAGCGACTCTATGCACACCTCTGGGGGTAACATGGAAAAGTCACGTTTGACTCTTTTACAAATGGCCTTCCTGTTCAGTTTCATACATTTCTTGAGTCCAAACACCCGAGCAATGTAAAATTATTTGTCATTTCTGGCTTATAAACAGAAGCTTGGCTTTATCACCTCTCTAATATTTGCTAAATGCTGACCTCCAGCTGAACTCATCCTGAGCTCTTTTGTGACAACCAAACAAATTAGTATTTCATTACGGAAATACAGAAAGCACCTCCAACAAGCAGCCGAAATAGCTCAGTTGGGAGAGCGTTAGACTGAAGATCTAAAGGTCCCTGGTTCGATCCCGGGTTTCGGCAGTGGTTTTAGATGCCACCATCAGTGGCATCCCTTCTCACTAGGTGGCACCAGTCTCATTACGACACAATCCCCACCGGTCACAATTCTCACCCACACGAACTTGGGGTGGACGCAGAACTACTCATTTCTTCTTTTCTTTCTTTCTTTCTTTCTTTCTTTCTTTCTTTCTTTCTTTCTTTTTTTTTTTTTTTTAAAAAAAAACCTCTCCCAGAGGGAGGACTGAAAACCGAAAAAGGGATTTATATCGTTTCTAAACTGCTCTGTATTAAGTCAGGCTCCCTTCGCTGACCTTGCGTCTGGCTGAGACCACGCTCTCGCTCTCCCTACGCACCGCGAGCCGCTCACTTGCTTCTGGATCGCTCCCGCCCTCTCGTTCCAGTTTCCCGCGACGTTCTAGGAGCTGCTGGCGCTGGGACCTTTCTCCGCGGGTCCGAGCCACCAGCGCGCCCGGGCCCGGCAGGGGACTTGATGGCCCGGCGGCCGCCAGCCAGATGCAGAGCGCAGGGCGCGGGGCTCGGTCCCGGGCGTGCGGGGGCTGGGTGGGGATGGCGGGCAGCCCGGGCCCCCTCTCGGCCAGAGAAGCCCTCTATTTCGGTTTGGTCCAGCTGGTTTAACAATAACAAAGACCTAGAACGGCTTTCGGTGGTGGTGGTGGTGAGTATGGAAAGCCCTTTCTGGTTCGTGTCTACACCACGGTTACCAAATCAAATAAAGGACGCCTAATTAAATTTGAATTTCAAAGAAACAATGAATGTTTTTTTTAGTATAAGTATATCCCAAATACTGCGTGGACCATACAAAGTACACACTCGTTTCTCAGAAATTTAACTTTAACTGAATTTGTATTTGCCAAATCGCAAACAACTATTGAGTATCATACCTACAATGCATTCGCTCTGAACGGGCTGCGCCCCCTGCCCCACCGCGCCCCAGCAAATATACTGAGAAACTACCGTCTGGACGATCCGGTTTCGGAACCCCTGGTAGGTTCTTTTTCTCAACATCTCGCCACATACAAAACGCGTTTGTGCCCATCACCGAAGCTGCCTGTGGCAGAGACCCCCAGGAAACGAGCCTCAGGGAATCGGCCCTCCTACCTGGCCCAGGCTTCCAGAGCTGTTTACATCGGCCTGGGATGGGGGTGGGAGGGAGGGGAATTTGGAGGCTCTGGGCTGGATCCTAGTATTTGTAATAGTAATAATAGTTGTAGTAGTGGGAATAATAATAGTAGTAGTAGTAGTAATAATAATAGTTGTAGTAGTAATAATAATAATAGTAATAATCATTACTGTTATATAATATATAATACATAATACATATTATTATAACAGTAATAAGTATAAAAATACTTACATATTATTATATAATATACACTATATTATTAATACTTATTACTTGTTAAGATGGTGAATAATACTTATTACTATATTTATTGATATTATACTTGTTAAGATGAATAATAATATTACTCATACTTACTATTACTTGCTAAGGTGATGAGTCACTCTGTCAAGATAGTGCAATGGAACAACACACACTCAGGGATGCCTTCTTTCTGGCTGGACACCAGGCTGGGACGTGGGGAGAGAGAAGGGAGATTCAGTTCTCATGTTCTAAAAACCCTAGGTGTGGTGAAAGGCAAAACGAGAAGTATTGCTTTGGGACCTATTTATGTGCCCTCCCCCTTCTGCTCGTCTGTGCCAATACATTAGCTGATGAGGGGCTTTGTCCCCCAATTCTTTGTGTTCTTGGGTGGAAGAGTGCATTTTGATGAGGGACTCTTGAAATCTAATGATGGCCAAAAGGAAGGAACACAAAATGATGTACTAATGCATAGAGGACTTCCAAGTTCGCATGATGTATGTCAGCATGTGTGACAGCGAGTTTTATAGGTCACCGTGGCTAGGCTGTGGTGTGGTGCCCGGTTGTTTACTCAAACACCAGTCTAGGTGCTGCTGTGAAGGTGTTTAGATGTGACGAACATGTAGATCAGCAGACTCTGAGTAAAGCAGATTATCCCCTGAAAGGTGGCTGGGCCTCATCCAATCACCTGAAAGTTTAAGAGCAAAGACTGGGGTTTCCTGACGAAGAAAGAACTCTCTTCAAGATGGCAAAGAGAAAACCTACCTAGGTCTCCATCGTCTGACTCAAGCCCGCAACACCAACTCTTACCTTAATTTCCAGTCTGTTGGCCTACCCAATAGGTTTTAAACTCGCCAACGCCCACAGCTGTGCACCAATTTCTTAAAATCTCTCTCTTTCTCTCAATGTTGGGCCTTCCCAGTTTCCAGCCCGAAGAGAAAAAAGTTGAATCCCCACGGGGTGGACTTGGGATCCAAGCAAGAAGTGCGAAGGTTGGGTGTTTCTGCCAGCTTCTACTCTGCCTGCCTTCTGGTTGTCCGTCTGTGTTACTAAAGCACACGTATTTTCCTCTATCAAAGCATTAGATTAGGAGGTTCTGAAAGGTTTACTGTCTGTCTGCTTGCCTGCCGGACCTGTAGTAGATCCGCAGTGTAGCGGAGGTGAAGACCAGGGATGGTGCGGGTCACCAGAAGGTACTTCCCAGGGAGGATGGAGGTTAAACGGAGTTCTCACAGACGCTTGGGACGGGCGGGGGGGAGGAATGAAAGGGAGGTGGTAGGCCAGTTCGAGGGAACAGCCTGCGTAAAGGCACAGGGGACCGAAAGGCAGCAAGGGATCTGTAATATGCAAATAGTGGCGTGTGCCGCCCAGAGGTGGGGAGATGCGGGTTTGCCCGTGCAGGGCGGCGGGAGCACGCGTGCGCGGAGGCCCGGCCAGTGGCTGCGGGATGAGGTGGGGTGGGGGAGGGGGTGGGAGGGGGGAGGAGGAGGAAGTGGGGGAAGGAGGGGGTGGAGCGGGGGCGGAGGGCTAGGGGCGTGCTCTCCAGGCCCGGGCGCAGGTCGGAGGTGGCTGCTGGCGCTTCTGGCCGGAGCCCGCCCACATCATCTCTTTTAATTAATACGCTTCGCGCTTCTTTTGAGGTGGGCACCTGAGATGGGGACCAGAACTGCGAAGGGGTGCTTCTCGGAAGAAGGGGTACTTGATACCTTTAACACTGCATTGTGGTTGCCGACCCCGTGCTCTTTGCTTTTAGGGCAAATAATATGCGTGGCGGGATGGGGGTGGGGGTGAGGGTGGGGGGCGGTGAGTAAATGGCTTCTCCTCCTTTCCTCAGGCTTTTGCAGAACTCAAGATTCATGTTTGCCAAGCACTTTCTAAATAAAACGGGATGCTTTTTATTTAAGAAATCTGCGTGCTGCTGCCAAAGAACCACCTGACACCTTACCCCCAGGGCAGTGGGTCGGAACTGGGCTAGATCACAGTCCGAGGAGGAGTCCCGGAACTCTCGCAACGAGGTTCTGTTAGCACGCAGCGCAGACGGTAACAGGGCTTTCTACCACAGCAGGGAAGTACTCTCCGCGAGCCCGGATAGCTCAGTCGGTAGAGCATCAGACTTTTAATCTGAGGGTCCAGGGTTCAAGTCCCTGTTCGGGCGAATGTTTTTTGTTTTTTTTTTTTTTTTTTTAAATTTTATTTGAGAGAGAGACAGAGAGAGCATGAGAAGGGAAGTCAGAAGGAGAAGCAGACTCCCCATGGAGCTGGGAGCCTGATGTGGGACTCGATCCAAGGACTCCGGGATCATGACCTGAGCTGAAGGCAGTTGCCTAACCAACTGAGCCACCCAGGCGCCCCAGTCTCTTTTTTTCTTAATAACTTAAAAATAAGAATAAATTTTCGTCATCCCGGTTGCCTTCAGAGAAAGGAGTAAAATCCTCGAGCGCGTGGGTTGCGAGTTCAGACGCTTCCGTGAAAAGCAAGGCCTCAGCGAGGACTGACACTGGGACCATTTGTGCAAAGGCCCTGCGGAAAACTTGCGGTGCACTGCTCCAGGTAATTAAATAGGCTGCTTTATTCTGCAACCACTAGGCAGGCCCCCGGTTCCCAACTACTGACTGCTGTATCCACAGGAAGAGGGAACAGATGCCTTCCAGGATGGCCCGGGCACCGCCCTCCATCGCTGTCTGGGGCCGTCCCCGCTGACCATATCTCTGGGGTTCCCTTCTGCTAGGTGCCTGCGACTATGGCGTGGATCTTGCACTTATACGCCACCTTTCTATCCTTCTAGAGAATATGTCTGCACTCTGAAAAGGAAGAGACCACCATCTAGAAACTCACGCACCAAACAGAGCAGTCCCCTCTTTAAACGAAGGCTTCTCTCTACCCTCCCCTTGCAAATTGTGACCCTGAACACAGGGAGGAGTTGAGGTGGACATGGCAGCTTCTGCTGTGGGAAAAAGAGGGTGCTTATTGGAAAGACTTCAAGAGGCTGGAGTGGGGCAAATCCTGATGTTGCAAAAACAAATTAAGTAAGCTAACAAAGGAAGGAGTTAGCTTCTGAAAGGTATTGAGGAAGTTGGGTTGTGGACACAAGAGAAGCTTAGGCACAGGTTCCTTGGGAGGTAGAGGGAAGGTGCATCCTTGCTTTGCTAGAGATTGACCCTATCACTAGGCAACAGAGGAGAGTCTGCATTGATCTCCTTAGCAGGATGGAGGTGTGGGTTGAGTCACCTGCCCTCTTAGCTGATGGATGGTGGTACCCGGGGAGTCCTGATTAGTGTGGCATATCCAGGATGGAGGGAGCCCTCAAGAGGGAGGCTGGGCCTTCACCCTTCACACTGGAGTGCCTTACCCGGAGCCTACACAGACCCACAATTACCTCCCAGTCTCCACTGTGCAGCTTCCTCATCAGGAGAAAGCAAATCAGAGCAACAGCATCCATCTTATGAACTTGTTATCAAATGAGGTAACAAGGCATACACAGTGCTTAGTAGAGTTTTTCCCCAAGGTAAACATTCAATATACTGTAGTTATTCTCATTATTATTATCCAATATTTAATATTGCTATTATTTTGAATCTAGGGAGGAATCAAAAGATACCTGTCGAAACAGTAAGGAACCATTCCAAAGAAACAGACTCCCAATAAGCCCAAGATCATAAGCCTATCCATATTCATGTGATTTGTGTTAGTTGGTATGTGCTGAAGGGACAGCAATGGTCACTGATCCAACTAAGAGCAGAGTGTACTCATTGGGCCAGTCAGGCTTCTTTCTTGAAGAAAGTGAACCAAGGGGTTCAGATGGCATCTCAGGGAGAGAAACAAGGTGAGGAGCTATGTCAATTTTTCTTCTCTTTGAGGGAGTCCTTTGGAAAGTGATCCAGTGCACTTTTGGTAACCTTGAAAAGTGAAGTGTCTTTGCTCCAATCATTTCCTGACTGAACAAGAACAGAGTGAGCTGGGACAAGGAGAGGACAGGGGTGGAGAGCATTACGATCTCCTGGTTCCTTCCTCCCTCCTCACCTCAAGGTCACTCCCTCTGTCTTTCACCAAAGAGGGAAAAGTAAGAAAAAAAAAAAAAAACCCTATGTCTGTCTTGACCAAGACATTTTGGGCTTTGCAGCTGGACAGCTCTGGTTCAGTTCTGTATGAGATCAGTTATTTCATTTAAAAATTATCATATTATCAACCTCAGGGCAGGGGTGAAGTGGGTGGGGATTGAATGAGACCATGTAGGTCATGTCCAGGCACACAGTAGGCACTTAGTAAGTGGTCCTATTTACTCTTATTGGGGAGGGCCCTGGGGAGAGAGAGAGAGAAAGCACTGGCGAGTAAGGAAAGGGTTAAGATGCAGGCAGGCAGAGGTAGGGGGCCCCTGACTAGGCTCTGAAACTATTCCTGGCAGGCCCAAGTGATAAGCCAGAGTGAACAAGAGATAAAGGAATAGACCAGAACACCTGGCCCTGGATGTTGGGGAGGGTTTTTTGTTTTGTTTGTTTGTTTGTTTTGTTTTGTTTGCGGCTACAGTGTAATCACAGAAAATGACCAAACCTCAAAGAATTAAGTCATTAAGGGTGTTCTCAATAGTCCTTGCTCAAACTCCAGGATGGTGCGAGGATCTCAAGGCCACAAGCCTCCCAGGCAGTTCTCAGTAAAAGATGGCCACCAAAAGCCCTCGGTGGCAACCCATTCCGGACCCCTCTCACTTCCCTTCTGCTCTCACCTTCACTTAATAAACTTCCGTTTCGCTTTACCCTTTTGTGTCCCCAAGATTCCTTCTTCGCCTCTGTGAGACAAGAACCCTGCAATCCTGTTAACATTAGGATAAGAATGCTAAATCTTCCTCCTAGGACAGAAATTAGTTTTCTCATTCACTGCTCTCAAAACCTGAGAGCTGTACACAGTATGATTTCGGAGGCGAAATTAGGAACTGAAAAGGCGAAGATAAGAGAAACGTGGTTTCTTTTCCTCTTTGCTTTCTTTTTTAAATTTCCCCTAACAGGGTAGCAAGGGCTCTCGTCTTCGCCGAAATAGCTCAGTTGGGAGAGCGTTAGACTGAAGATCTAAAGGTCCCTGGTTCGATCCCGGGTTTCGGCAGGGTTTTTGCCCACACGCCCCAGGACAGGACGAAAATCGGTTCAGTTGAATAGTCTCCCTCGTGCCTCCCGATGCGCCTGCGCAGAGGCCCTGCAGGTCTGCGCGTGCCCACCCCCCGCGCCTGCGCAGCGGCTTGGTTGGGTCTTGGTTGGGTCGGTGGGTGTCTCTTAGCGTCTGTTACCCTCTCCCGCGCTTGCGCAGCGGCAGTGCAGCCCTCTCCGCGTATGCCCTCCGCTGCGCGTGCGCACCGGCCGGGAGGGTTTCAGCGTCCTGGGGAGGCCACCGTGCTTTCATTCAGCACGCGAGACGTCCTGCGGCCGTGGGCCGGGTCTCGAGCCCAGAGGGGCGGAATGCCCCGCCCCCAGTGTAAGACCGCGCAGTAGGCTCCCAGTGCCGTCAGCTCGTAGGGCTCGCAAGTTTTTCTTGTGGGTCACAGACGTGCCTATGGCCTTAAAAAGTTTGTCTACACAGCCAGACCCGAAAGCCAGGGCCCCGTCGGGGGGTCAGAAATCTGGCGAAGGATGGTTCCCAGCCGGAGATGTGACTCAGAAGCACGTGTCTCGGTTTGAAAGAGCTCTTGGAACCTGTTTTCTCACTGCGCCTTTAATACACGGGGCGCGAACGATTGCTCAGGGCCAAACGCTGCGCGGTTATCGCCAGGAGCGTTCCTGTCAGGACTGACGACGGGGCTGCGGTTTTCTTGCTCATAGGTCTATTGAAGTTCCGCATAGAAAAGTAAGTTTCAAGGAAAAAATATCACAGGCAAAAAGTGACATTCCAAAGTTGGAAGAGAACGGTCCGAGCTTGGAAGACTCCTTAGGGGGCCCTTTGCGCATGCGCTAAGTCCACTGTGGGTAGGGCCATGCCTGGGTGGTAACCTGCCCCCACCCCACACAACCCAGGGGTGCTTTGCCTAACCCCCACCTGTTCATTAAGAGTGGTGTGAACACCGTCTCAAATTTGTTTTTGGAATTTAAAATAACCTCCGCCCGAACAGGGACTTGAACCCTGGACCCTCAGATTAAAAGTCTGATGCTCTACCGACTGAGCTATCCGGGCTCGCTGGGGAGTTTGTTTCCTTGTCCTATCCGCAGTCAAGTAGGGCACGTGTCCGCATTCTTTTCCTACTGAATTAACATCCCTAGTCCTTTTACTGACTTCCTGCGAGGTGAAACTGCAGAATCAAGCTCCAATGGGTGTTTGGCGGGATGGAATCCCTTCTCTCCCACCAGAGACCGACTGTAAAGAGAATATCCACCTGCCTCTTCTGCCTTGCCCGCGGGCAGCAACCCCCTCCCCGCCTCCACCTTCCCTCCCGAAAGAGCTAGCATCCTAAAGGGTCCGCCACCGGAGGAATTCCTTAGATTTAGGACCTCTCCGCGTGCTTTTGGCTGAGCAGCGGCATTTTTAATTCCAATGCTGGTCTTTGAAGAGTCCCGAAGCGTCTTGTGGGTGGCGAATTACGAATAATCAAGTTTCCACTAATCTATTCAACAGGCGTTCATCGAGGGCCTGACGCTCTCCAGCCTTTAGGCAAACTGAGGCTGCAAAGGCCCAGTCCTGGTCCTCAGTGCCGCGACAGGACGCGCTACCAGAGGCACCCAATCCAGCTCTTTGACGTTGGGAAACTGGCTTTGGCAGCGTTACCCGGCCGACACCAGAAGTAAGAGGCAGTAAAGTCTTCCCGGGGGGTGGTGAAGCCTGAACTGAGCTATGAATGGTGACGGGGCCCCTGTAGACTGGGAAAGAGTTCTGCCTGCTACAGGGTACCTTCAACACTTGTAGGATGGATCGATCTTTCCTCCTAGAATGTTTCTGCTGTGAGGCAGACACCCCCTGTATGTCCACAATGCCTGGCCAGTGGCTGACATAGAT
This sequence comes from Martes martes, assembly GCF_963455335.1. Taxonomy (NCBI): domain Eukaryota; kingdom Metazoa; phylum Chordata; class Mammalia; order Carnivora; family Mustelidae; genus Martes; species Martes martes. The sequence continues at coordinate 11,478,230 of NC_137898.1, forward strand.
CAGACTCTCAAAACTGCTGTGGCATGAATGAGGGCCATGGGTCAAGGAATGCTTTTAGTCAAGGTTCCGAGAGCAGAATTTGTTCTTGGGAGTTTTTGTTTAGTGGAGAGAGGAGGGGAACATTCATGTCAAGGTGAATGACTTCCACAAATGGAATAGCTTGGCCTTGAAAAAGTTCTGTGCCACCTTTTTGTGCTACCCTGTTTTCTTTATGTTAAAGTGCTTATTGCCATCAGAAATTCTGTTTAGTTGCTAATTAATAAACCACTTCTTCCCATCACTCTGTGATGTAAGTGCTGCTAGACAGTGGCCTTGTTGGTGAGGACCTTGTCTTTTTCGTTGTCCTTATTTTTTTTTTTTTATTTTACTTTAAAAAAAAGTTTGCATTCCCATAACCTGAGCGTTTAGAACAGTCGTTGGTGCATAGCAGGATCTTAATAACTGTTGACTAATTTCAAAGGTTGAAGGCTTTTCCTACATAGTGTGTCTCCCCTCACCCTGTCCCCAAGGTATAGTTTTACACAGACCTTTCATTTCAGTTTTCCAAGCCATCAATTCTGAATTTGTTGCTATAGGTTCCGTTTCTGGTGAAAACATTAACATTCAGATTAATACATCATTGCCATGTATCCATCCAACATATCTTCTGACCCTGAGATCAGAAAACAGGCGGAGATCCCAAACTGTTCAGCACCTTTAAGCCTTCGGGAAATTCAGAGAGAATGGTTTTTTCTGGAAAAGCAGGGATAACCTTTACCAGAAGTGGGGTTCGAACCCACGAGGATATAAATCCATTGGATCTTAAGTCCAACGCCTTAACCACTCGGCCATTCTGGTACCCTTCGTGTTGATGTTTACTTTTATGCAACTTGACCAATACGGAGCTGCTATAGCTTCAAAACAATTAAAAAATTTTATTGCCAACGTAAAAGAACAATATAGGAGAGAAAAAAAAAATCCTAGTAACATATCACATCATGCTAATTTCTCCACCTTCGGTCACTAGAGACTCTGGGGCCCCCTGAAAGCGACTGGGAAGACTCAGGTGGCAGGAATGAGTTTCTTTCCTTTCCATCGCGGGGGGAGTGGGATGCGGAATTTTAAGTCGGTTAAGGTGTTTTTTTTTTTTTTTTTTTTCCTTTTACTTTGTCCTTTCCTTACCAAAACAAAAGCGACTCTGGTGGGACTCGAACCCACAACCTTTGAATGCCTTCATCTGTCTAGAAGTCCAATGCGCTATCCATTGCGCCACAGAGCCAGGCACTCGCACCCCCTCCGCGTCGCTTACATCAAGGCAGGCGCGGCTCCTGTCCCGGGACACTCGCCGCGGCCACGCCCGTCTTCCTTCTCGGACAGGCGGTGGAGCCGGTGCGGCCAAGGAGAAGCGTGGGTGGGAGCTGCGCGGGCAAGTCCGAGATCCCTCTGAAAGTGTCTCTCCGTAAGCGACAGCCGGGCAGCAACTCCCAGTCTCGGTCCACGTTAGAAAGAAAAAGGTCTTTGTGTGCAGTTCTTCCACCCCGGAGACCTAGTGCAGCGCGCGGTTCCATAGTGTAGCGGTTAGCACGTCTGCTTTACGCGCAGAAGGTCCTGGGTTCGAGCCCCAGTGGAACCAGGGGGTTGTAATTATGCCTTTTAGCGGTATTTTCAGGTTTCCCTTTGCCAGCCAGGTCCTGAATTTTACTCGGGGAAGCGAGAGGCGCTGCGGTTCCGCGTCCCGGGCTCGGCGCTGCGCCCGGCCGCGTGGGCTCTAGTCCGGTAGGCGCCCGCGCGGATCCGCCGCCGAGGCTGCCCCCGTGTGGCGGCTCTGGGGAAGTGCCGGCGGTCCACCCGGCGCCCGTCTCGACGCGCCTCTGCGCCTGCGCCCTCCGGACCACTGCAGTCCAGCCTCCCAGTGCCTGCGCGGGGGTCTGAGCTCAGTTGCTTCTTCGTAAGCCCTGCTTGGGCCATCTTTTAAAAGTTGCTGCCACCACTCAGTGGGGGGGTAGTCGGAGGGTTACCTCCCTCCCTTGCTGATTACTCCAACTCCACTGGTCTCATTATTTACTGGAATTGAAAATCTTTTTTTTTTTTTTTTTTTTTGCTGTTGCAGTCATTTTTATTTTTATTTTTTTAAATTTTTAATTTATTTTCAGCGTAACAGTATTCATTGTTTTTGCACCACACCCAGTGCTCCATGCAATCTGTGCCCTCCCTAATACCCACCACCTGGTTCCCCCAACCTCCCCCCCCACGCTTCAAAACCCTCAGGTTGTTTTTCAGAGTCCATAGTCTCTCATGGTTCACCTCCCCTTCCAATTTCCCTCAACTCCCTTCTCCTCTCCATCTACCCTTGTCCTCCATATTATTTGTTATGCTCCACAAATAAGTGAAACCATATGATACTTGACTCTCTCTGCTTGACTTATTTCACTCAGCATAATCTCTTCCAGTCCTGTCCATGTTGCTACAAAAGTTGGGTATTTGTCCTTTCTGATGGAGGCATAATACTCCATAGTGTATAGGGACTACATCTTCCTTATCCATTCATCCGTTGCAAAGAGGCAACCCACGGAATGGGAGAAGATATTTGCAAATGACAGTACAGACAAAAATCTTTTTGAAAAAGTATATGTACAGGGGCGCCTGGGTGGCTCAGTGGGTTAAAGCCGCTGCCTTCGGCTCAGGTCATGATCCCAGCGTCCTGGGATCGGGCCCCGCATCGGGCTCTCTGCTCAGCAGGGAGCCTGCTTCCTCCCTTCTCTCTCTGCCTACTTGTGATCTGTCTGTCAAATAAATAAAAAAAAAAAAAAAAAAAAAAAAAAAAAAAAAAAAATTAAAAAAAAAAAATAAAAAAAAAAAAGAAAAAGTATATGTACATGCTACGGAATTCAGAGAGCCCCACATGTCTTACAGTGATGCCTCTCTCTGACCAAGCTTTTCTCCTTAACCAAACGACCCGAGCTCCTGAGCCGGCTTCTCCACGAGGCCTGTCAACCTCGCCGCAAGGACTGGAACAAACAGCAACGCTAACATGGTTTTTAGGCATTCCCAAGGTGACGCTAGGTCCACTTGAAGTGCTGCTTGAGAGAACTGAAGGCTGCCCAATTTACTGTTGGTTTCAGCCAACACCTGAGCACAGGACCCTTGTCTCCCAACCTCTGTGGGAAGGCAAAGAGCCTAACTTTTGTTAGAGTTAAGGACCACGTGGAGTTTATGTGGACCAACCCCCCCGTTTCCAGATTTTTTGTAATTTTCTCTTCCCTGACTCTACTGAGCTCCGATCACACCCTTCCCTATTCCTTCATTCTTTAAAATGCCCAGCCACTCTGTACAAATCAACGTTGAATGCAGTTCATGCTGGACACTTGTCCCTCTTGCAATAGTGTAGTACTGATTAAAATCTGTGCTCTCCCTTTTAACTGGAGTCCAGCTTTCTCTTCAACACCTCCGACCTTTTAACCACTAGAAGTTTCTTTTGTGACCCTTCAGGGCTAGTCTTTGCATTCTCCAGTATAGGTGTGCCCTTCTTTATTAGCCAATTAGGATTTTCGTACAAAAGATAGCATACAGTAGGTACTATTCCCCTCACCCCAACGATATTCTGGAAACATTCTATGTCATTCAAAAGTCTGCTCATCCTTTCGCTTCCTGTGAATGGATATATCACGATTATTTATTCCATTTAATGAACCATTACAGACAGTGCTGGTGGTGGATTTCCTTGTTCAGTGGTTTTGGGGCGGATCAACATAAAGAGTAATAATAGCAAAATCTTGACTAGGTATTTCCCATGTGGCTAGGCAGGAGTCTCAGTTGGCTCAGGTAGCACTCATGATGATTGTATCATTGTCTAACCCATTTGGGAGATGTGGAAGAAGCATAGGGAGGGTAAGGGATTGCACAGGATCGTACTGGTCAGGGACAGAATAGGGTATCACCTAGGCAAGCAGGGTATTGCCTTTTTGTCTTAGAAAAGGAATTGCTGGGAATATATATGTTATATTTCTGTGAATATTGCTACTTTCACCTCCAAAGGGCTTGGACAATATTATACTCCCACCAATGTGAGAGTGCTTGCTTGACTTCAGTCTCTCTCAAATAAAAAATATTACCAGGCTTTTGGGTCTCTTTGCCTTTTGAAAGGGGAAGATGTTTTAATTTATATGTCTTTCATCAGAGTAAGATTGACTATTTATTCATGTGCTTAAAAAACATTCTCTTTCCTCCCTATCTTCCTTTTTCCCTCCTTCCCTTCCTTCCATCCTACTATCTGTTCTATCCTTTTGTCCAAATTTCTATTATATTGGTAATGTTTTCTTACTGATTTTTAGGTGCTTTTTATAAATATAGATTTAGATATGTTTCGCAAATGTATTTCCCAGACTTAGCATTTGCCTCTTAATTTTACTTTTGATATTTTGTGCAGAAATTTTAAAACTTTTAACATAGTCAAATTCCTTATCCTTTTGTTTATTTATTTTTGAGGGGGAGATTTAAATTTTCTTTCCTAGAAAATGCTTCCCCATTCTGAGATTATGTTCCAAAAATGATGCTATATTTCCTCCAGATTATTATTTACTTAAAATTTACCTGTTACACCTTTGGTTCTTTTGAAACCTCTATAACTGGGTGCTATGGTCTGAATGTTTATGAGCCCCCAAAACACATGTTGAAAGCTAATCCTCAATGTGATGGTGTTGGGGGTGTTGGAAAGTAATGAGAATAATACCCTCATCAGTGGGATTAGTGCCCTTTTATTTTATTTTATTTTATTTATTTGAGAGAGAAAGAGAGAGAGAATAGCGGGCGAGGAGCAGAGGGACAAGCAGACCCCCTGCTGAGCAGGGAGCCTGATACAGGACTCAATCCCAGGACCCTGAGATCATGACCTGAGCCAAAGGCAGACACTCAACCAACTGAGCCATCCAGACACCCCATGGATTAGTGCCCTTTTAAGAGAGTCCCTAGAAAGTTCCCTCATCCCCTCTGCCGTGTAGAACAGCAAGAAGACAGTGATCTATGAACCAGTGTTCTCACCGGACCAAATCTGCTAGTGCCTTGATCTTGGACTTCCCAAATTCCAAATTGGTGAGATAGATTTCTGCTGCTTATAAGCCACCCAGTCTGTGCTATTTTTGTTACGGCAGCCTGAACGGACTAAGGAACTGTGTAAACTATGAAAGAGCAACAGTAGGCCCCTGTAGAGGGATTTTACAAAGCACTCTGGAAGATTGGGATGCATAAATTAGTCAACTTGTGCTCTCCCTTTTAACATAAATTCCAAAAATTAAAGGTCCTGTCTGTTACATGGTCTTTAGGTTCAAGTTCCTTAATATCCTTTCCTTAGAACTTTCCAGAAGCTCTGCTGGTGTAGGTTTCCCCTCTGGTACTACTTTGGCTCATCAAACCACCTTCTGCTTTTCTGTGTCTCACAGGCTGGGTTCATTCCCTTCTCACAAAGGGCATAGCTTTGGGTGGTGTGGCAGACTATAGAAATTCAGCCTGTAGAGTCCAGATCCAAACTGTGGGTTCAATCCCTGGTTCTGTTTCTCTTGGTTGTGTGACCATGGCACAGTACATAACCTGCTGTGCTGTGTGACATTGGGTTAGTTGCTTAACTGTTCTGTGCCACGATTTCCTCTTCTGTAAAATGAGGATCAAGCTCAGCTTAAGATTCTGGAGAGGATTTAGTAAATTACTGTATGTAAAGCATTTCAATGAAATGCACATAGCAAGCATTTAACAAATGACATCTATCATCATCATTATTACTGATTTGGTGGATTAATCTGGTAAGTTTAGGGAGAACAACATGGTTCTCTCATAGGGACATTTTTAGAAAATGATAAGTGCTAAGAACATCAGCTCTTCATTTACTGGCCTCTCTTCTAGGCTTGCAGGGTGATGTAGGGAAGACATTAGGATTCAAAGCCGACAACCAAGAAAGAATTCTTGAGAGTCTTTGGTGCAAAAAGGTAGTTTTTTTAAAGCATGGGGACAGGACCCCTGGACAGAAGGAGTTGCATTGGGGTCATGAAGAGTGGCCCATTATGTACTTTCAAGTTGGGGAGGAGGGTTAGGGGTAGTATAAGCTTCCCAGGTATTTTGGAAACAAGATTTCCAGGATCTTGAGGGGGCTAGCTATTGTTAGGAAAGATCATTTGTTACTGTTTAGTAAAAACTCAGGCATGAGACCCCTCAGATATATATCGGTGGGTCATATGCTTGGAGGATGATTGCCAATATGTATTGGGGTCATAGGGGTAGAGAGAAAGGAATTTTCCAAACACAATTTTGTAGACTTACAGGGTATTGGGGTTTGGGCTAAGATTGCCTTTTGCCCTTAGCAAAGTATCAACATCCAGACAGTTGAGTTCCTAGAGGAATGTCACTCTGCCTGTTTCAAGGACTTGTCAGTGGGCTATAGGGAGCAGGGAAATTTAATAATTTTACTTCTGCCTTTGTTTCTTACATCACAAGGGACAGTCTTCTCCCTCTGTCTGTTCACGTTGTCTGTCCTCCATCTGCATCCTTGGGTCCAAGTTTCCCCTTTTCATAAGGGCACCGTTGTATGGGACGAGGGCCCCCCCTAATGGCTTCACGTTAATGTGATTATCTCTATCACAACCCCGTCTCCAAACAGGGTCGTGTTCTGAGGTCCTGGGGGTTAGGACTCCAACAGATGAATTTGTGGGAAGGGGGACACCAGCCATGGCATAACTTGTCCAAAGCAGAACATGCAGTGTTGCCCAGAAACAGGATCTGCCCTGTATTTCCCTTCTTGGTGAGCCAAGAAGGTGAGACCACCCAGCTCAGGTCTCACTCATCTCCTCCTTGGAGGGCCAGGCGGCATCCCGGTCTCCAGTCCTGTGCTTCTCAAAGGGACCAGAGCAACTTCTCTAAAATACAAATGGCACATCCCCCTTCCCCTCTCCACCCTCTGAGATGTGGTCTCCCTCTCCAGCCTGCCTCTCATCTCATTTCTTCCCTTCCCTGGTGCCTGGGGTGCCTTTCCTGGTGCTTCTTCCCACTTCTCACTGTCATCTTTGAAAAGCAGCTACTCCTGTCCTTGACAATTTGGAGACACTTCTGTCTGCTTTCCTGACTTCAGCCTGGGCATCTGCACAGCTGGAAACCCCTTCAGGTCCCCATTCAGTTCTGGGCATTAAGGCCCATGAGGTCAGGGCATCTTGTTAATTCTTCTCTCTTTCCCTCCCCCAGCCCCAGGTACTATTAAAGGAAAAATCATTCTGACACTTCTTAAAACAATAAGAAAGACTGTTCAGGCCCATTGCCATATGTGTCAAGACTGTTGCCAGAGGGGACAGAGACTGGGCTCAATTCTGAATACAGTAAAGTTAGCTGGAGACCTACAGCCATGGAGCAGGGCTGGGGAAGGGGATGGGTGGAAGATTACTAAGCAGAGACATCCAGGTCAGGGGATTCTCAGTAAACTGACATCACAAGATTCTTGGTGAAGGTGGGGCAGGGTGATCCAATGTCAAAAGCAGAGAATGAGGAATTTGATGTGATATTGATCAAAGGTGATCAGATGCCAGGAGTGGGGAGAGTCTCGCTAAACTGACTCTGCAGGATGGTTGGGAACACTGGGCTGAAGAGAGGTTGGGGCCGAGGTCCAGGTGTAGAGAAGAGGAGGGGGCTCTTGGGAGCCTGGCTCAAAGTCTGGCCGAAAGAGAGGCTTTGCTGGCACCCCACCCAGTTCCCAGTCTGTAACGGGCCCATGATTCATGCCCATTGCTTTTAATGTATTTCTGAGTCGTAAAAGGCCTTTAGAATGGTGGCATCTTAAAGTTTTACTATTCTTGTGAGTTAAATTTAATTCAGTTTCTTTTGTAACTTTTCCACCAAAGAGGAAGATCATCCTTTTTGGAGTTTGTCTTTCAAGCTTTTCAAACAGAGCACCCACTTTGCAGAGGAATGTCTTGTCAGAAATCTCTATATTTCAAGCTTCAAAAGGACAGGGTTTATTATAGGCCTGAAACTATCAGGTATTTTTTCTAGAAGATATAGGAGAAAACTGTTGCGACTACTGTTTAGGCAAAAAAATTCTTAGGACACAGAAAGTGTCCCTAAAATAAACAATAAGTTTAACTTCATCAAAATGTAAAAACAAACAAACAAACTTCAACTTGTCTAAAAATACTCTTAAAGGAAAAGGTATGTTACAGACTGGAAGAAAAATATTTGCCAAAGGCTTATCTGGTAGGTCTTGTATTGAGAATTTATTAAAAAGACCTCCTATAGGGGCACCTGGGTGGCTCAGTGGGTTAAACCTCTGCCTTCGGCTCAGGTCATGATCTCAGGGTCCTGGGATCGAGCCCCGCATTGGGCTCTCTGCTCAGCGGGGAGCCTGCTTCCCCCTTTCTCTCTGCCTGCTGGTCTGCCTACTTGTGATCTCTCTCTCTCTCTCTGGCAAATAAATAAATAAATAAAATCTTAAAAAGACCTCTTATGATGTCTTATGATAAGAAAACTAACAACCTAATACAAAAATGGTCAGAGATCTGAATAGACTTTTCACCAAAGATGATATATGCACGACAGGCAAATGCATAAAAAGATGCTCAACGTTATTAGTCATTCAGAAAATGGACAGTAAAATTACACTACACACTTGTTAGAATACATAAAAAACAAAAACTTAACGTTAACAATATCAAGTGCTGACAAGAATGAGGAGTAACTAGAATTCCTGAATGTTGCTGGTAGGAATGCAAATGCTATCGCCACTTAGGAAAGGAATTTAGAAATTTCTATAAAAGTAAACACACTTATTTTACCAGCAATTCTACTTCTAGGTATTTATCCAAGAGATAGGAAAGCATACATTTACACGAAGATCTATGTGTAAATATTTATAACAACTTCAGTCATAAATTCTCCAAAAACTGGAATCAGAAGAGATGTCCTTGACTGGAGAAGAGATAAGCAGACGGTGGTATGCCAGGCCCTGGAAAACCATGAGCGAGAGAAAGAAATGAGCTTCCGATGCACGTGGGAACATGGATGGATCCATTTCAAAAGCGTTATGCTGAGTGAGAGAAGCCATAAAGAAAAGACTACGTGATATAGGATTGCGTGGTTATGACTTTCTGGAAAAGGAAAAGTTACAGGCACGGAAGACAGACCGGAGATAGCATTCTGGAAGCCTGAGCAGAATTTGACATAATGTCCCAAGATCTCACACAGCTGAGGACGTTTTTGCCTGTGCAGGAAGAGGGTAGTGTGAGCACGAGGCAGCTTTCTGAGGTGATGGAAACACTCAATATTTTGATTTTAATGGCTGTTACGTGACTTTATATCTTAGTCAAATCTCATTGAACTATACACCTTAAAATGGTGAATATCCTGTGTATAAATCATACCTCAATGAACACAAAAGGTCGGGTTTATAGCACGGTGCAGGCTTTCAATAATGAAAACAGAATCAACAAACATAAAGAAGTACTTGTTGGAGGAAGGATGGAATGAAGTGGAAACTGGATTTCGGGTTGATATCGATAACAGGTTATTTATTTATTTATTTATTTGAGACCTACAGAGAGCACACAGGAGGGGCAGAGGGAAAGGGAGAAGCAGACTCCCCACTGATCAGGAAGCCCCACATGAGTCTTGAAAGGGGCTCAATCCCAGGACCCTGGGATCATGACCTGAACTGAAGACAGATGCTTAACCCAGGTGCCCCAAGGTTGATAGCAATTTTTTTTTTTTGGTTGATAGCAATTTTATGTGAATATAACTTTGTGGATAATTTTTGCGATCTTTTTCCATTTCTTGGGGGATCGTCGGACAATAGAAGCTGATGATACAGCAGGCTGAGTCACAGGTGTACCAAACCTCCAGATACAGAAGGGGTCTCTATGCAATTGTGTTTAAAGACACAGAAAAAAACGATTCTTCAGTCTTAATTTTTAAGAAGAAAAAAAAATCACTTTGTGGGGGGTGAGGAGAAGGAATATGGGTTCAGGACATCAGAAGCTCTACATCATTTTTCGGGCTATCCATGGGAAACGAGAAGTGAGACAGACTAAGTCAGAATTGCCCAGCAACTTGGTGGCTGCCCAGTGTAACTTGAGAACTAGCAGAGTCTGGAGAGTACGCTAGTCCCCCCTCATTCTGTGAATCAGGGGTGAGCAGGGTGGGCAGGCAGGGTAGAAAGTATAGAAAAAATCAGACACAAAGAAAAGATGAGGGGGAGGAGAGGAAGAGAGAAACAGTGGAAGCCTAGAGAAAAGGAAAAGAAGATAGAGGAGGAGGGAGGCAGGAAGAGGAGGAGAAAGAAGAGAAAAAGGAGGAGGAGAAAGGAGGCGTCACCGCGAAGGGAGGTGTCCAGTGTTCTTTGCAGTTACTTCCCATGTCGCTCATCGGTGTTAGTTTTTAACCAGCTTGCCTCTGAGCTTTCCGTCTTCAGGGCTGACCTCTCTTTTGACTAGTTGTATATTAAACAGAATGTAAACAATGACTGCTTTAAAATGGTTTGGTGCCAATTTTCATTTCTTTAGCCAAGGTGAGTGTTGCCTTTGACCTCAGTTCTTTCTCAAAGGCACATCGTTTTACAAAGTGACTTTTCCGTGCCATGAAGTTGTTCAACACACGGGGCTGAGGAGGGTATGAAAGCCCTGGTCCTTCGGGGGCTCTGCCATCCCCTGTTTTCGTGGACTTTCAGCCTGCTGCAATCTCCTGGTTTATCCAGGCCCACGGACCCCCAGGGTTTGGAACATGGCTCCTTGTAGTGGGTGCTTCGGGCCCCTAAGTGCTGACATCGGGCAGAGGCAGTAAAAAAGGGATCAGAGCAGGGTCTGAGGGTTTGGTAACTGGAACTGATGGCTGGGAGGCTTCACAAAGTCCAACCAGAGAATAGGTCCCTGCCCAGTGGTTTCCAAGCTCTTTTCACTGAAGCGCATGCTAATATCTGTGTTTTATTTACATCAAGACCGCTATACTCAAGTCCATATCCAAAATAAAGGTTTGGGGAATTAGTGCTTTTTTAATTATTTGAAGGATTCTGTGCTTTTTTATTCTCCCCTAGACTATTCAATGTCATTAACAACAGCAACAAAAATGCGTGTGCAGACCTACGGATGGCACAGGCCTTAGAGTTTCTGCGGTTTGGAAAACAGTGACCTGGAGCTGGGCCCCCAGAGTGTGGTGAGACAAAGGCCGCTCCCAGCAGGCCCACCCAGCAGTGGGTGGTTCCTGGTATCCATGACAACTCTTGAATCTCCCGGAGATGGTGCCTGAGACTTTGCATTTTAAATATATGGGTAGGCGATTCTATGCTCACCCAGGTTTGGGAACCACTGGCCCGGGGGGGGGGGGGGGTGGGGGGGGGTGGGGTGGGGGGGTGGGGGGGGGCGGCGTATCACATAAGCTGTTCCTGCCAGAGGTTTTCAACTCTGATCTGTGGAGCCCTGAGGACTAGAGCGGATGCCCCTCGGGGAGACATCTACAGAGCTGCTCCTCCTGATCTGCATAAAAGTTCACGTGCCAAGTCGTTTCTGCTTCGCAAAGAAAGATCTGAAATTTGGGGGAAAGAAAATGCATGTGATTAGGGTTTTGAGTCTTCATCTCCAGAATAAAAATCTCGGTTAAGTTCTGTCTGCCAAAGGGAGAATCATGGAAAGGGAATGGCTCCCTTTAGTGGAAAGGAAACGTTACAGAACACTTTGCTTCATAGACACTGGTCCTAATTCAAGGGGAGCCTCTTTAGAAATGCAGCTTCCCAATGTGGGAGATACTGAACAGTTTAGCAAAAACTTAAGAATCTTGTATTAGAATCCATATGTTGAAAGACTGTTGTCAAACGAGGCATGCTTGGGATGCCTGGGTGGCTCAGTTGATTGAATGGCTGCCTTCAGCTCAGGTCATGATCCCGGCGACCTGGGATCAAGTCCCGCATCGGGCTCCTTGCTTGGCGGGGAGCCTGCTTCACCCTCTGCCTCTGCCTGCCACTCTGTCTGTCTGTGCTCTCTCTCTCTCTCTCTCTGACTGATAAATAAATAAAATCTTAAAAAAAGAAAAAATCTACAAACAAGGCATGCTTGTCACCTCCAAGGAGAAGAAACTTTTTTTCTTGGGAAATGGATTTTAATGTATACCACTTGACTCTAGAGTACCCTAGCCTTTTTTTTAAGTCCTAATTCATCCATTTCATCCAATTAATTTTTTTATAAAGATTTTGTTTATTTATTTAACAGACAGAGATCACAAGATCACACAGAGATCACAGGCAGAGAGAGAGGAGGAAGCAGGCTCCCCGCTGAGCAGAGAGCCCGATGTGGAGCTCGATCCCAGGACCCTGGGATCATGACCTGAGCTGAAGGCAGAGGCTTTAACCCACCAAGCCACCCAGGTGCGCCCCCCCCCCCACTTTTTTGTAAGATTTTGTTTATTTATTTAGAGCGAGAGTACAGGCAGAGGGAGGGGCAGAGGAAGAAGGAGAGAGAGAATCTCAAGCAGAATCCATGCTCATTGTGGAGTCGGACGTGGGGCTTGATCTCAAGACCTTGAGATCATGATCTGAGCAGAAATCAAGAGTTGGCCACTTAACCAACTGAGCCATCCAGGTGCTTCTAAAGTATCATAGTCTTAGGGGGCCTGGCTGGCTGGGTGGGAAGAGTATGTGACTCTTGATCTCTGGGTTGTGAGTGTGAGTCCCAGGTTGGGTATAGAGATTATCTAAATAAATAAAGAAATCTTAAAAAAAATTAAGTATGGGGGCACTCTGCCTTTGGCTCAGGTCATCATCTCAGGGTCCTGGGATTGAGCCCTGCATCGGGCTCTCTGCTCAGCGGGGAGCCTTCCTCCCCCCCCACCCTCTGCCTACTTGTGATCTCTGTCTGTCAAATAAATAAAATCTTAATAAACAAACAAGCAAACAGATAAATAAATAAAAGTACCATAGCCTTTTGGGAACACTATAATCAATTAATTGTCTTATAAAAATGTGTGTGTGTGTGTGTGTATTTTAAAATGAACTACATGCTATATATTTTTTTTCTTGTACTAAGCAGTCTATATGTAAGCACGAATATGTGTATAGACAGGAGACACACATACACACAAACATATTTTTTTTCTTGTGAATCCTCAATTCATTATTTGCCTTTAGAAAATAAAGACTAAATGCTAAAAAAAGTATAAGGAGGGGAAGTTTAATTTTTAAGAAAATCTTGACTTTTTTTTAAATAAAAAATGATTTGTAAGGGGTGGTAGGAGGATGAAGAAAATAGGTGAAGAGGATTAAGAGTTACAAACTTTTGGTTCTAGAGTGAATAAGTCACTGAGATGAAAAGTACAGTGTAGGGAATACAGTCAATAATATTGTAATGACCTTGCCTGGTGGCAGGTGGAGAGTACACTTATTCTGGTGAGTGTGGTTAATGTACAGAATTGTGGAATCACTATGCAGTGTATCTGAGACTAATATAACATTGTATATCAATCATGCTTAAATAATAAAAATTTAAAAAAATGATTTACAAGGAAGAAAATATCTACTACTGTTGACAAAAGAACATACTGGTTAGGGCAGAATATGATTCTGTATTCTGGTTCAAAGGGAAGTTTGAACTGTTCTTGCTGTTTTTGATACATGAGTGATTAGATATAAAAGTCAAGGCTGAAGTCAAAACTGAGGTAAATGGTTTTAATTCTAGGCAGGAGGCCATAATTACCCCCAAAGAAGCAAATGCAGATTTTTCAAAAGATCTTCCAACTTTAGTAAAGCACCCATGGGTCAAGGATCTGGCATTAGCTAATGTGAATTTTGTTAATAATGTCTGCCTTGCTTTGCTGTGCGGAAATGTTCCATCCTTCTGTACCTGGGTCTCCTGGGCTGCCTTTGACAGCCTGGGCTTGGACTCACCCCTCATATCCATGCACTGCAGCTTTCCTGTTCTACATCTCCTCTAGGAGGACACCTGGTGCCTTTGACTAGTCCAATAAACCAATCCCCTGAGAGGTATCACTGAGAATAAACTCAGAGATGCCCCCCTCTCCACCATCACCACCAGCAGCTTGCTATGACCATCCAGAGATATATCTAACTTCTAAAGTGGTGGCATTCTATCTAACTTAACCCTATGAGTTATGTCTAACTTACAAAATATTCCACGAGCAGGGATATGGGGCCAGCACCAAGGGAGGAACATGAGGCCGTGATAGAGATGTTTGGGATTGGCTGTATTTTGGAGCAGGTTTCCCTAGCTTGCGTTTTTCTCAGAATCAGGCTATATAAATGGCTCTTTACTTCCCTTACTTCACACATCCATCAGAGATTGCATGGGAGATAAGACTGAGATCCAAATGCAATCAGAATTTTAGCTAACTACCAACTTCATCTATTTGCTTGACAAATTAACAGGTTGTCAGAAGACCAACTCAAATATGATATTGTTTTCTGTTCTCTTAAAAAGGAAGACTGGATAATGAAAAGTCATTTATTCTTCAGCCTTTGCTTCTTATGGGCTTGAGTCAGGCACATTCTAGCAATGGGCACAGGATAGGATTCCTTTTTCTGGAGGGCTGGTTGGAAATCAATGGCTGGAAAATGATGTTGAAATTCTTAGAGGGGCCTGAAGCCTAAGGTATCTACTTCTTGGTCCGATGAAGACATGCGAGCACCTTTCGTAATACTACAATAGAGGAGAAATTTTTATGGATGAGCTTATTTCAGACCCTAGAAAATCCAGTATGAGGCAGCAGGACTAGTGAAACATGCACTTAGCTGAGGCTCAGATATCTCAGATCTAGCCGTGCCTCTGCCATTCATTAGCTAGGGAAACTTTGATAAAGCATGAAACTTACCTCAGCTTCATAGTCTTAGGGTGCCTGGCTGGCTCAGTGGGAAGATTATGTGACTTTTGATCTCTGGGTGGTGAGAGGTAACTTTCTCTCAGACCTTATTTCCTCACTTGTAAAGCTCACCTGAGGTGTTTGGGTGATGTAATCTTTGGAGTCTTATTAAGAGCTGACAATTTATGGGTCTGAGACTCTTAGTTGTCAGCAATCTCACCAAGATAAAACCTTTCAGAAAAGATTGTTTCAGGCCATCCTTATTAAAGGATGCTGCTGAGGGACAAAGGGAGAACTTTGGTCACAAGATTGTCTTCTACTGTGTTGTGAGAAAATACTTTTCAGTTTTGACTTTCAATATAGATTTCCTAGCATCTATTCTTTTTCAGAAGGTCCAAGTCTTCTCCTCAGTCTCCTCATGGATGACTTCATCTCCTGGTTCCTCAGGGTGTAGATCATGGGGTTCAGGACAGGGATGATGACCGTGAAGGTGATGGAGACAGCTCTGTCCATGGGGAGGGCAGTGAAGGGCCGGGCATAGACATAGATACAGGGCACAAAGTGCAGGGTCACCACAGTGATGTGGGAGGTGCAGGTAGAGATGGCTTTCCTCCTGCCCTCCCCAGCGTGAGACCTCAGCATCATCAAGATGACTGTGTAGGACACAAGAAGGAAGACAAACCATAGTGTAGAGATCAAACCATTGTTGGAAATCATTAAGACCTCAAGAGCAAAGGTGTTGGTGCAGGCGAGTTTGAGGACCTGGGGGACATCGCAGTAGAAGCCATCAACAACATTGGGTCCACAGAAGGGGAGGGGCAGCAATAGGGAAATCTGCACGATGGAGTGGACAAAGCCCCCTACCCAGGAGGCCACAATGAGGGCAGTGCATCGCCCCCTACTCATGATGGTCACGTAGTGCAGGGGCTTGGAGATGGCCATGTAGCGATCAAAGGCCATGACAGAGAGAGAAAAAATGTCTGCCCCACCGAGAAGGTGGAAGAAGAACATCTGAGTGATGCAACCATTGAAGGAGATGGTCTTTGTCCTTGACAGAAGGTCCACGAGGACCTTGGGAGCAGTGATGGAGGAGAAGCAGATGTCTAAGACCGAGAGATTGCGGAGCAGGAAATACATGGGGGTGTGAAGGCGGGACTCACAGGTCACAGTGACCATGATGAGGACGTTTCCCATCACAGTTGACATGTACACCAAAAATAACAAAGGAAATAAGAGCAAACTCAGCTCTCGGGACTGGGTCAGTCCTTGAAAAATAAATTCTTTCACTCTGGTGTAATTTCCCTGCTCCATTGTATCATATTTTTTCTTCTTCAACTACCTGGGGAGAAAATAAGAGTGGATTTCCAAGGGAGGTAATTAATCGAAGCACTGAAATCAGCATGCTATTAAATTCTTATTAAAATTTTTTACAGTTGCATAATTTTACATATTCTATATCCTTCTTGAAAAGCCACTAGGTGGTCTGAGAAGTGAGGAGAATAGTTTTGTTTTGCAATGAATACTCCTGTATCTAATTGTTAGGAAGTTGGAAACACACAGGGGAGAAGTATAAAACACAATCTCATGGAAGCTTAGAGAATCTTCTCTCATACTGTTCCACAGTAGACAATTTGGCATAGTCTGTGCAAAATTTGATAGTACTTGATGATCAGCACTGTTAAGACAAGAAAAAGTTTCCAGTTTGCTCCCCCCCCCACCCCGAACAAACAGGTTTGCAGCTGCTAACACGATTCGAGCATATGCTGCTTTTGGTTTCAGTTTTTCTTCTCTTTGGTGTCTTCTTCTCTTTTGTCCATGGGACTTGGCAAGTGATAGCTACGGTCCCTGCTCCTCATAATGCCCTTGGCAAAGACTTTATCACCCAGGTCACAGGACAAATGTCTTTTTCTTAGGCTCACTCCCTTCTCATCACCTACACTTGGATGGCACGTCCTCTCATCTCACTATTTGCAAAAGCTTCAGTTTTGTGCAAAAATCACAGATTTTAGAACCAGTATATCTGAATTTGAATATAGAATCTGTATTGAGTAGGTAGCTCAATTCATAACTGACTCTGAGTTTCTGTTTATCATCAGTGAAAGTGGGTATAATCATGTTTGTGTCATAGGGTTGTGAAGTTTGAATGGATTTGTTTCATTCTTTAACCTGAGTTCCTGCAGACCACAGGTCCCTTCACACAGCAGCTGCTGACATTTTGCAGGGCCCGTCTTCTCTACCGCATTATTTGGGAGATGCTGTTACACTTTTCCTACGAAAGATAGTTTTTTGAAATAATTACAATGAGGACCAAATGTAGCATTTAAAAAGCAGATATGTCCCATACAATGGAATATTATTCAGTTCTAAAAATAAATGAGCTGTCGAGGCCATGGGAACAGAGTGAACCTTAAATGCATATTGCTAAGTGAAAAAAGGCCATCTGAAAAGGCACACACTATATGACTTCAACTATATGGCATTTTGGAAAAGGCAAACTGTAGTAGAAAGATTAATGGTTGCCAAGGGCCGGGGTGTGCAGGTGGGGAGGGATGAGTAGGTGAAGCAGAGGGGATTTTTAGGGATTTTTATACATGGCACCATGCATTTGTCAAATCCACAGAACACACAACACTAAGAATGAACCCTAATACAAACTAAGGACTTTAGTTAATAAATAAAGAGAATATTTACAGTAAGCACTGCTTTAGGCGGCTTTTGCAGTTTTGTCAACTGCTTACAATAAAATCGCCCTTCGTAGCTCGCTTTCTCTTAAAAAAAATCAGCTTTGTTAAGGAGTAACTTGCATATAATAAACTGTACATATTTAAGGGGCACAATTTGATGCCTTTTGACATACATGCACCTGTGAAGCCATCCCTACAATTAGGATAAGGAACATCTCCATTCACTCCCTGTGCTCTGGAGAACTGTGGAATTCTTGGCACATAATGACTCTGCCCAAACCTCTGCACCAAGACAGGACCCAAGTTTATCAGGCTCTGGGGCAGCAGAGGGCTGCGTCCTCAGGATATCCCCAGCCTCCCGTTAAAATGCCTATCTGAGAAAGCACAGAGCTGCCAGGAGAATTTACTGTCTGTTCCAGCTGACATGCGGACATATAGGCCCCTGACCTCCCTTTCTCAGAGCATTTACTAAAAAGGGCTTGCAGTCATGAACATGTATTTCTTGCAATGCAGTTTTTCTCAGGCACCTAAGAACTGTTCCTTTGAACGTGCTTATCAGGAAGGACCAGCCTCTGTCTCCTTGTCTACGCAAGGTCAGAATCTTGACTTCCCTAACTGCCGGCTAGCAGACAGAACAGAACTAGTCTCAGGGATGCTGACCGGCCCCTTGCCATCTTTCTCTTCCCGGACCCTCTCCTTTTGCTCATTTCTGTCCAGAATGCCTGCTGTTACCATTGTCCAAATGAAGATGGAACTCACTTTTTCCCCAGCTCCAAGTACTTACTGGCCCTTGTCATCACTTAAACTAATGGCCGGCGCTGTTCAGGTCTGACACTGCTTTGTGCTCCTTCCCTCAGTATTCCGTCCACACTGATGCCAGGCCAGGCCTGCTGTGAGGGATGGGGCTCTCTGCTCTCACTGGATTTTCTCTCTCATTTTCTCTTCAGAACAGAACTGCTCCTTCACTAACTTTCCTTTTTCTTTCCTTTGAAGCCCAAGCCACAAACACTCATTTTCTAGGCTTTCTGCCAATGATCTAGTGACCCATCAGTAACTCTCAGAGAATTTCATTGCCTTCAAATCTTTTTCGTTTTTAAAAGGGCCAGACATTTTCTTCAGAGTAAAGATTTTGAAAAATATCTTAAAAATAAAATGGTCAGGGGGCGCCTGGGTGGCTCAGTGGGTTAAAGCCTCTGCCTTCGGCTCAGGTCATGATCCCAGGGTCCTGGGATTGAGCCCCGCATCGGACTCTCTGCTCCGTGGAGAGCCTGCTTTCTCCTCTTTCTCTGCCTGCCTCTCTGCCTACTTGTGATCTCTGTCAAATAAATAAATAAAATCTTTAAAAAAAATAAAAATAAAAAAATAAAATAAAATGGTCAGAACACATATAGTGTTTTCGAGAAAGCACGGAGGATTTTGTTTTGTTTTTACTTTGAACTATGGCATGGAATAATGTGATGCAAAGGAAAGACACCAGGTTGGGGACAGGAGCTCCAGTTGCCTTCACGGATCAACAGTGGAATCCTTAAGGGCAGTGAACTCCAGGAGGGTCAGTCCTATCATCAGTGAAATGGGAGCATGTGCTGCCTTAAGTCCTTTTGAAAGTAGGCGAGGTCTGCACAGCACAGAACAATATTAAGTGGATCCATTGATCTGGGTAATTTCTAGACCTTTGGAGCTTTAATGCTGAGTTGTTTAAAATAATATAGCCTTAATTACCTTATGACTAGTCAAGACTGTGTGTTCTGCCCATTGCCTACCAACAGTTGATAATCCCAATTAACCTCGGATTGTTTCTTGATATTTAACTATAAGCTGACTGGTGGTGGCAAGAAAAATTGCTGACGTCAAGAATTCCCAGGGGCAGCTGGTCGTAGCACCTGAGAGAATGGGCTTTGAAACCCACATGCATGAGGGTCTGTGCAGATATTATTCACGAGCATGACCAAGTCATCAAAATCATCAAGAAATACCCAAAATGTGCTCTTCTGAACACCAGAAGGTGCTCTTCTGTGCAAAAAAGGGGTGTGGAACTAGAAACCTAACACATGCAGAATGGGAGGATGACAGAGAGCCCCAGTGTATGGATATGTCTGCTTGGAACAAAAAAGAAGAAAGAAAACAGATAAGTGTCATTTATATGTTGGATTTTGTTTTTCTTTTTGGCAAGAACAAAGTCAAGATCCCAAAGTTCTTCTTCAGAATCTTGCCTGGGTAGAGCCACCTTCATAAAGCAGGCTTACTGGGCAGCATGGAATCCCCAGCTTACGGGAACCCCCAGCCCCACTGTCCAGCACACATTGCTGCCCTCCTTTCCGTCTCTTTACAACTGATTTCTCTGTATGCTCTTCAAGCCACCTTCATCGTATCAAAGAATGTGTTCCTCTTCTTGTCATCACTATGGTTTCTAGCTTTAATATACATAATAGAATATACAGGAGCATTATTAATATTCAAAATGCTTTTGTAATTCACAGTGACATTTCAAAATTGCCGGGGCATGGCCCCATATGCACAGACACACGAACACACCTCAAAATGAAATGACCTCATTAAAGGTCCCAAACTTGAATTCCTACCTGTTAGAATTAGAGCTGGCCATTCGGCTGCATACACTGACCTTAGGAGACACTGTCAAGGAATATTCTCCTTTAAGGCAGATATGCATCTGAGGGTTGGTTGGGTCAGGATCTTCTTTCTTCCTGTCAGAGGCAAGGGGCAGCTCCAAGAATTGTCTCTGTGTGGTACTACCACAGTCCTATCATGTTGCCTTGTGGTGCCCCTGACATGAGTACTGGTCTCTCAGCCCCAGAACCGGCAGAAGCTCACCAAAGGGAATTATTGTTGGATGTGGCTGCTAACTCAAATAGCCAGACTTTTCCTTTTGGGACGAAGCTCCCTGGAGTGTTATTAAGAACTCATGCAGTGGAGGACACACTTTGGTTTTGCAGTTTTCCTAATGTAGGGGAGGAGATGACTCCTCCTAGACCTTGGGCTTAGAGCCCAAATATCTTTGCCTGAAGGGCTTTCAGGGGACAAACAGGAGTCTGCCTCCTTAAGAGGTAGGAACTCAGGGAAAATGAACAGAATTCCCAGTAGAGTGTATTTCAGCTCAATTTTTTCCAACTTATTCCAGTTTTTTTTTTTTTTCTTTCTAGGCAGATGGTTTGCTTGTTGTCCTATTGACATACATCAGAAGCATCATAAAGATTGGGAAATTCATTTCTCTTTGTTTTCCACCAAACTTCTCATATGAAGAGGGGATATAAGCAGATAAAAGATATGTTGGTACTATTCATTCATCAAATATCCAACTGCAAAATATTTATTGAGCATCTCCATGTTCTGGGCCCTATGATTCCAGAGGTCCTAAAAGCAGAAAGTTGCAGTTTGCTTCTTATCTCATTCCCTATATCATTTTGGAAACCTTGTCTCTCACCATAGATCTATGGATGGTCTCACTTGGACACTGCATACCTCCAAATGAAAATGTCTATAGTAGGGGTGCCTGGCTAGTTGAATTGGTAGCTCCTGTGACTCTTGATCTTGGGGTTGTGAGTTCAAGCCCCATGTTGGTTGTAGAGAGTACTTAAAAATAAAATCTTTTAAAAAAGTTGATCTGGGGGGTGCCTGGCTGGCTCAGTCAGAGGGCTATGTGACTCTTGCTCTTGGGGTCATGAGTTTGAGCCTTGCATTGGGTATAGAGATTACTTAAATAAATAAACAAAAAAAACTGAAAAAAAATTAAAAAGTTGATCTGATCTGATCATTTGATCTAATCATTGTTATTAATAAATAAATTCTTCTCTTGCTGTAGCTGGCACTATTGTCTGCTTGTCTCAAGGGCTCAGTAGCTCTGAATCACCTCTGACATTCCTCACTACCCATTTTCTTTTGTCTCTTGTAACCTTTTCTGAATAAATTAATTTTAATTTTTAGGTTTAAAAATTAAAAATTAAAATTAATTTTTAGGTTTCTTTCATAATTTGCAATAGTTTTTCATAATTTACTTCTAGAACTTGCCAGTCTTGGCCCTGATATTCATGCTCTTGTGCAATCCCTTCCTCTTGTGTGTGGAGGGAATTTAGTGACTTGCTGCTAATGAACAGAGTACAGCAAAAGTGGTAGGATGTCACTTCTAAAATTAGGCTATAAAAGACTGACTTCTATCTTGCTGCACACTCTTTTGCCTTGATTGCTCACTCTGATGAAGTAAGCTGCCATGTTGGAGTGGTCCACATGGCAAGGACCTGAAGATGGGCTCCAGCCAACAGCCAGTCGGGAACTGAAGCCCTCATCCCAATAGCTCATGGTTCTGGCCAGCAATCCTATGAGTGAGCTTGGAAGTAGATCCTTCCCCAGTGAACCTTGAAATGAGACAATAGTTCCCATCTGACACATTGACTATCACCTTGTGAGAGACCCTGAAGCAGAAGATTTAGCTAAGCCATGCCTGGTTCCCAACACACACAAACTGTATTGTTTCAAGCCACTAAGTTTTGGGGTAATATGTTATGGAGTAAGAGGTCACTAACCCAGTGCTGAACTGAGAGTCTTCTTTATTGAATAAGAGCTATGTTGAGAACTCTTTCAAACTTGAAAGAGTTTGACTTTCTCAGAGAAGTCCAGAATGACAAGATCACTCCTAAACTAGCTGGTTTGCATATATTGATATATTTACTTGCTTAAAAAATACTGTGGGAATTTAAAATCAACTTTCCTTATATAGAAAAAAAGTCACAGGTGGTAGGACCAAGCATATTAACCTGTGTAGGATAAGCTAGAATCAGTTTATTTGTAATAGTTATCTAAGGATATGGCTCTACCTGGAGAAAAATATAGATTAACCCAAGTAATTATGTGATGTCATATTGCAAGAGAAGTAAATTTAATGGCATTTTCATGAGTTCAATTGCTTTTCCTCACTGTGTTTGATCAGATTGTTTTGCATGTCTAAACAGTCCAAGGGGAGCTTCATGGGCACATTTTGCTGGGTTGCTATCATTTGTAGGATCTTGTACTGGGGAGCATAAACTCTGATTGTATACATCTTTGGTTACTTAAAATTCCACCCAGTCACAAAGGTTTTGCTCAAGGTGAAGTCAACATAGAGGTAGAAAATAAAAAAGAGGCATCATTGTGAAAAGTACATAAGCTCTGGAGAACAATGATGCCAGAGCAAAGATGGAACCAGGTAGTATATGGTCATTTGGTCTGAAGATGGATCTAGCCTAAGACAAATTTATGTCGTTATTAGAATTTTAATGCCTGGAGAAGCGTGTCTAATATTGGAAAATAACTCAGAACATTTTTGAGTGGTAAGAATGGAACAGAACATGGGAAAGGACAATCAACAAAGAAAAAGACAATCATCTCTGTAGGATCTTCTAATGTATTAATAAATGTTTATTTACAATTAGCTGATGGCAACTATGGGGTTAGGTGAAGGTTGTCTTCTCTAAGGGTGTCTACCAGGCCAATCTTATCTGGGCATTTTACTCCAGTGTTTTAGCTTTTGGGACTTGATATTCCAGTTTACTGTCACTCTAATTTCCAGGATTACCTTTACCTTGATTCCCTTCCCCTTCCTTTAAATTTAATTTCCTTTCCTCAAATTTCTTCCATTTCGGTTTGGTTCTCTGTATCTAAGGGTCCAGCACTACTTTCAGCACATCTACCCATTAAGAGAATCCTTTTAGAGACAAAGTCTAATCTTTTTGATCTAATCCATCTGTGATTTCTTAACACAGAATCATAGGTATGGAAGAGATCATTAGAGTTCACCATTTTTCATGTTCTCCTTTTCTTTCTAGGAATAGAGCTAGATTACATTCTCCAGATTCCCTTGCAGTGAATTGGGATTATATGGCCAAGGGCTGGTCAATGGAATGTAATCAGAAGTGGAATGTACCACTCTAAGGACTGGCCAATAATGACCCTTCCCCTCTCCCCACAATTCTTTACAACTTTTTTTAAAGGATTTATTTATTTGAGAGAGAGAGAGAGAGAGAGAGAGAGCATGCATGCCCACGGGGGAGGGGCAGAAGGAGAGGGAAAGGGGAAGCAGATTCCCTGCTGAGCATGGAGCCCCATCCAGGGCTCAATCTCATGACCCTGAGATCACAACCCCAGCTGAACCCAACAGTTGGACACCCAACAAAATGAGCCACCCCGGTGCCCCTCACCTCTTCAGATTAAGAGGATTCTTAATCCTCTCTCCCTTTCTCCATTTGCTGGATGAATGGAGAGATTCTTAGGACCTCGAGAAAGGTGGAGCCCAAGGTAGAAGAAGCCTGTCTCTCTAAATGATGGGTGGAACAGCTCTTTCTAAAGACCAGCGTTGGCCTGTGCCACGAGCAGGAAATACATTTTTACTCCAGTTATTAAGTACTTTGGTTTTGGATGTTTTTGTCACAGCATTTTATCTACTCTAACAGACAAGTGCCAGCTTCTGTGGCTTGAGCTTTGTCAGGAAGAAAGACATAGTCTAGTTAAATCAATCAATCCCAGCAAAACATCATTTGGATTGTTAGGTAAACCTTCTCCAGTATCTTTCTCATCTCTTTCATTACAAAGACTAGCAAATTCCCAGTTTCAATGATTAAGCCTTCATGTTTTTTATGACCCTTTCTTTACCTTTTAATGGATTGAGTGGGAAGTGTTAAAAAGTTGTGGGTTCCCTATGTGCAGAAACAATAAGGAATTTGGGCCTGACTCATTTGTGATTGGGATAATCCTGCTATACAATGAGGAGTCAGTTTTTTTCACCAGGGGAGAGCTTAGCATCTCTATTTGCTTAAGCCTTGCCCAGATCCAGGTGAGCTGTCCACAGCCTTTACCCATCACTGTTATTTCTTGATGAATGCTCCCACTCACAGCATTACCTCCTTCTGTCTCAGAAGAAACCATGGCCTTGAAGTGATTTGAGGATCGTCTCTTCCCAATAGACATCATGGATTTGCATCACTTAAGGGACCACAAATGGAGTTCCACTTTTCTGATTTTCCTTGTAAATGTCCACTAGTGGTATTCTCACTTCACGAGTGCGCTACTTCATGGCTATGTTGAGCTCACCGTTGCACAAACATGGCATATTTTTATACCAGTCTCTCCCCATTGGTAATACTGGTTTCTTTTCTTGGGTTGTGTTTTTCTGTCTCTTCCCCTTGAAAAGGTCTACTCACCAGAAAGTGCCTTTTGAAACTCTCAGGTAAAGTGTCTGCAGTATTCCCACAGCACTTTGCTCATATCTTCATTAATGCATTTTGGGGTATGGCTCTAGGAATGTGACTATATTTAATCTTTTTTCAGCAATCTGAATCCTAGTACTGTCAAGCACATTATGTGTGCTTTGTAAAATATTTGCAGAACGAATTATTGAAAGCGAGTAATGGAAGTGATGAATGAGCTTCACCTTAAAGCAGTGTCACCTGGAGGCCCTTAGCACGTACTATACTATAGAATCCACTTCTTTGAGGACTCCATGATATCCACAGGTACCCCTTTATTTTTGGCATTAAAGTGATCTCTTTCCATTTTGAGAAAGTGAGGTTTAATGTCTATACTTACCTTTGGGAGCTATCTCATTCTTACATAACTTAAATCCTTTCTGAATGCCCTAGTCGTTTCTTTAGTCTCCTCATGGCTGACTTCATTTCCTGATTCCTGAGGGTGTAGATCATTGGATTGAGCAAAGGGGAGATGACAGTGAAGGTGACAGAAATGGCTTTATCTGTGGGGAGGGCAGTGAAGGGCCGGGCATAGACATAGATACAGGGCACAAAATGCAGGGTCACCACAGTGATGTGGGAGGTGCAGGTGGAAATAGCTTTCCTCCTCCCCTCCCCAGCGTGAGACCTCAGCATAGCCAGGATGACTGTATAAGATATGAGGAGAAAGAAGAAAATAAACCAACTGACCAATCCATTATTGGAAATCATCAGGAGCTCCAGAGTGAAGGTGTTAGTGCAGGCAAGTTTGAGGACCTGAGGGACATCACAGTAGAAAGTGTCAAGAACATTTGGTCCACAGAAGGGGAGGGGAAGCAACAGAGAAATCTGCACAATGGAGTGGACAAAGCCGCCCACCCAGGAGGCCAGCACCAGGCTAGTACATCGTCCCTTACTCATAATAGTCATATAGTGAAGGGGTCTTGAGATAGCTATGTAGCGATCAAAGGCCATCACAGAGAGAGAAAAAACATCTGCTCCTCCCAGAAGGTGGAAGAAGAACATTTGAGTGACACAGCCATTGAAGGAGATGGTTTTTCTCTTTGATAGAAGATCCACTAGGACCTTGGGAGCAGTGATGGAGGAAAAGCAGATGTCCAAGATAGAGAGATTGCGGAGCAGGAAATACATGGGGGTGTGAAGGTGAGCCTCACATGTCACAGTAACCATGATGAGGAGGTTTCCCAGCAGAGTTGTCATATACACTATAAACAAGAAGACAAACAAGACCCAGCTCAGTTCTCGAGACTGGGTAATACCCAGGAAAATAAATTCTTTCACTCTGGTATAATTTCCCTGATCCATTGGGTCACAGATCCTTTTCAAGTATATGTTTCGAAGAAATAACAAAGCAGTTAAGGAATGTGTTATAACATCTACTGTTGTCTTTTCTGTCTCTTGACTCTTGGTGTTTTCCTTGGGAGGAAGCTCTTTTTCTACACATGTGTCGTGCCTGCAATTCAGCATGCCACCAGTAGGTGGAAGATTATCTGGGTTTTTGACTCCCGTCATCCAAGCTGATGGTTTCTATCACAAGGGTCACTGAAATACAGGTAACAGGTCTGTGAACTTATTCAAATGTACTTTTACAATACAATCTGACACTTAAAATAAACAATAAGCATAAATTTGACTACACGAAGAATTTTGTTCACAAAAACACTATCACAAGAATTAGAAGATAGTCTACAGATGGGATGATGTATTTACAATATGTATATCTGAAAAAAAAAATCAAGTCCAGAATATATAAAAAAAAGTCTACAAATCAAGAGGGAAAAAAAGATGACAACTGGATCAGAAAACGGCAAAGACATGAACCAGAACTGCTCAAACGAGAATATCCAACTTGCCAGTTCAACTTGATTAGTTATCAGGAAAATGCAAATTAAAATTGCAGGAAGAAACTGCTACATACACACCCACATGGCTAAATGGAAAACGATCAGAAATGCCAGGTGATGGTGAAGATGTGGAACTGGAACGCTCATACAGTTCAGAACACTGTGTGAAATTGGCAGAGCCACTCTATGGTCAGGGTCTATCTGCTCATGCTGTATACGTATCTCATAGGATGGAGACAGGTACCTAAGAACATCTCTTCCACTCCTAGGAAGTCTGTATGCATGTCACATGCAACACAGGACATATCCTACAATGTTCACAGCAGCACTATTTGTAATTGCTTCAAACTGGAGAAAGACACAAACACCCACCAACAGTAGGAAAGATAAATTGTGTTAAATCCACACAAGACACCAGTGGGAATGATCTACACTGTGTGTAATGGTATAAATGAACCTTGTTATGTTTATAATGTGGAGCCAGATTATCCAGGCACAAAGGAACACACACTCTCTTATTTTGTTCACAAAAAGGATAAAAAAGATACAAAATGAAAGGAAACATGAGGGAGGTTTCTAAGGTGCTGATGATGTTCTGTTTCTTGATCAGGGTGATTGTTATAAAGGCATATTCAGCATGTGTGAAAATTCATGCTGTACATTCAGCTGTACGTTCATGGATGGGCATTTTCTATATGTATGTACATCATACTTCCATGAAATGTAAAACATAACAATCCTGTGGTGATTATAACATTTTAATCTCGTACTTAAGGAATGAATTTCATTGAAAGTGACATTAAATGGACCACTCACTTTCACAATAGTTACTTTTAGAGTTTTGCAGTTGTAGCCTTTACCAGGTACAAACTGAGGGTTGCCTTCTTATTTTTCTCTTACTTAGAGACTTAAGGGCCTCCCAAATCCTTGTATTATGCAGACTGGCCTGATTATGTGTATTATTATGTATACAACTGTATTATGCAGTTCTTTCTCTGATTCTAGTTTTAATTTCTGCATTTTTTTCATTTTGCTCTTCTAATCTTAGGGGAAAAAAAATCCTTAACTGACCACGGTTCCCCATGCAGTACTCTCTTTTTTCTCCCATAGAAACACAAGATAAGAGCTCCCTCCCCATTCCATTATCATTTGTTCCAATTCAGCTCAGTCTCCCTGTCTTGGGAGTCTAGTAACAACATGGAGTGACAAGAATAAATGTTCAGCATAATGCCTGCAAGAGACTTCAGGTCTCCAGGATCCCAGAATTAAGAAATCCCCTCACCATATACTCACCATGGCTGGAAGGTGGAGAAATCATTTCAGGAGGAGTCTGATCAATCTGGGCGGCAGAAGCATATTTTAATGGATGACAGCAATCCACTCTAGAATATTTCTTTTGGATACTGGAATGATAAGTTAACAGGTTTCAAATCTTTTGCTCCGGAAACCACTGCAATAAGCCCGAGTTTTCTATGCTTCATGTCCTCTCCCTTCCTCCCTTCTTTCTTGCTCCTGTTTTTCTTTACCATATCCATTTTCTTTATTTTATTCCTTATATACCATTTTCATGACTGTATTAGGATTCACCTAATCTATACATATATACATATAATATAATATGTAGAGTCGGTTAAGTGTCTGCCTTCAGCTCAGGTCATGATCCCAGGGTCCTGGGATGGAGCCCTGCATTGGGCTCCCTGCTCAGCGGGGAGCCTGCTTCTCCCTCTCCCTCTGCCTGCCCCTCTGCCTGCTACTCCACCTGCTCATACTCTTTCTCTCTCTCTGTTAAATAAATAAACAAAATTTAAAAAAAATTGTGTATATATAATGTACATATATGTGCCTACATACATATATATATGTATGTGTATACACACACACACACACACACACACACATAAAAGGAGAATTATTATGAAGCATTGGCTCACACCAGTATAGAGGCTGAGAAGTCCCATGGTCTGCTGTCTAGAAGCTGCAGACCCAGGAAAGCTGTTGGTGTGAATCAGTCCTAGTCTGATGGCCTGAAAAATGGGGAACCAATGGTATAAATGTTGAGATGAGATGTTCTGACTCAAGCAGTGAGGCAGGAGAATGGGGGCAAATCTCTCTTTCCTCCACCTTTTGTCAAACCATTCAGATCCCCAAAGGATTGGGAGATGTCCACCTTAGCTGGGAAGGGCAAGTCATCTGCTCTACCAAGTCCACCGACTCAAAAACTAATCTCATCTGGAAACACTCTCACAGATACACCCAGAAATAATCATTAATCTGGGTACCCCGTATGCCTTCAAGTTGGCATAGAAAATTAAGCATTATGATGACAGGTCGCTTTTTTTTTTGAGAGAGAGTGCACATGCACACAAGTGATGGGGGGGAGGGGCAGAGGGAGAAGGAGAAGGGGAATCTTAAGCAGGCTCCATGACCAGGGAGGAGCTTGTCATGGGCCTTGATCTCACCACCCTGAGATCATAACCTGAGCCGAAATCAAGAGTCAGATGCTTAATCACCTGAGCCACCCAGGCACCACTGAGATGACCTTTTATTTATTTATTTTTAAAGACTTTATTTATTTATTTGACAGACAGAGATAACAAGTAGGCAGAGAGGCAGGCAGAGAGAGAGGAGAGGAAGCAGGCTCCCCCACCGAGCAGAGAGCCCGATGCAGGGCTCGATCCCAGGACCCTGGGATCATGACCTGAGCCGAACGCAGAGGCTTTAACCTGCTGAGCCACCCAGGCGCCCCTGAGATGACCTTTTTGAGGGAAAGGCGACTCAAACATCTGTCCTTTCTTTAAGAAGTTTATGGTGAAAACAGTAAGAGTGTTGTAGCTTGTGGAATCAGTGGACAGAAAAGTGAGGCGGTACAAAATCATGGCAGATATACACAAAAACCAACCCCATTTGGGCACGTAATGCTTGTAAATCCTGTCTGCCAGTCAGATGAACAGAATCGCCCCACACTTGCCTTTGGGATACACGTGGGTGGATCAGCTGGAACGCTTAGCCATTTGGGTTTTGCCACTTCCTAGCTGGTGTGACCTTTGCCAAGTTACTTACTAACAGTCCTGAGCTCATGATAAACGTGAGATTCACAGGGCATGGCTTAGCGTTATTTCTTAGCCTGCACCATTAGAGTTCATCAGCAATACGATGACAATAAGACCTACCTACAGGATCCTTCTAAGGAGTGGGTGAGATTATATGTCCATTTTGGAAGCGGCTCGGGAAGCTGATTCTGCTAGCCACTACTCTGTGTCACCAGCCTCGGGTGACGGCTTCTTCCTTACACATGCCAGGTCCACAGGCTTGTCTGAGAGCGGCTCATCTTGCTGTTGGTTCAAAGCCCTCTCTCCAACATTTTGGGGTAAATTTAATGTGCAGTCTTTTCTTTGGTAATATTTTTCTTTTTTGCTCAAAAAATTCAGAATACTATATCACATAGCTGCTTATAAACACCCATACATTTATTTTTGTATGCAGTGGTAAATAGAGGTATTCATGTTAAAAAACCAGTCCCCAGTTGGAAAGGCAGGGAAGGGTGGCGGTGGTTGGGGTGATGGGGGTCCGTGCAACTTTCAAGGTCTCAGCATTATGGAAATATGAGGAGAATAATGGAGCTCTACTCTGCTTACTTTTTAAATGCTTTTTAAAATAAAGATTTTACTTATTTATTTGACAGAGAGAGAGAGAGAGAGATCACAAGCAGGAAGAGTGGCAGAGTGAGAGGGAGAAGCAAGCTTCCCACTGAGCAGGGAACCTAATGTGGGGCTTGAAGTGGGGCCTGATGTGAAGCTCAATCCCAGAACCCTGGGATCATGACCTGAATAAAGGCAGATGCTTAACCAACTGAGCCACCCAGGCACCCCTATTTTTTGTTTGCTTTTAGTGAACATTTATGGAGTGATTCTTATACGCTATACCGACTGCATCATTTTATCTCTTCCAAAAGCTATAGTATCCACATGAAATAGATATTATCTTGATTTCACGAATGAGGACACTGAGGCACAGAAAGGTTAAGTAAATTGCTCAAGGTATCACAGCTGGGAGAGCCATGGCTCAAACTAAGATTTGTCTTATTGCAAAGACTGATGCTATTAACCTAGGACAACTCTACTCCTTCCCAGCGTTGATCAGCCCTTCCCAGAAAATGCTGCAAAGAAAAAATAATCTTTTGCAAATCAAGTAAAAGTAGTACATGGGTGTTAGGAGACCACACATCTTCTCCTGTGAGAGGATATCAGAGTGACTAGAAGACAAAAGCAGAGTTTGAAAGAACAGACTTTGCCTTCTTCAGAGGCTCCTTCATCAACTACATGCTCTGCTCCAGGGCAAGGTGCAGACGTGAGATCTGAGTAGCATCACCTTAAATATAAATTCCTCTTGGAACCAATGGCTCTGGTGGGTTCCAATGGATGCTGTCTTTTTACTAAGACTGGGAAGGATACTTTGAGAGCATTAGATTATGCATATTGCATTGAAACACATGCATAATACAGAGTGGGGAAGAGGAATGGACAAAGAGATATGTCTTATGTTTCTTTGCGAGGTAGAGATACAGAGCACAAGAATTTCTCAGAAATCACCTCAAAGGGGACCATCCTTAGGAAATAAGCTTGTCAAACATGTTGGACAGAGCCTGTAGCCAGAGGGTCACCCTCGTACCCCAGCTTCCCACTGGGTAAAGGCTGCCCCAGTCTCTATATGGAGTTAAAGCTCTCATGTCACAGTTTTCTTTTTTTCAATGTTGAAAAGCTTCTACTCCTAATTGAATCTCTAGAAGTTTTAAGAGCATGAGTCATATTCATTAGTACATGAGGGCATAGATAAGCTAGCCATTAAAACACATTACTTAAAACCCCCAAACTTCCATTCCCAGCCAAGAAATATACACTGAATTCAAGAATATTGTCTTGGAGCTGTTTTTCCGTGGCAGTCACCCTCCTGAGAGCTGGGACATTAGCACCTTCGCAACTACCTTCAACACTTTGAACCTCAACATCCCACCAAGCAGAATATGCCCCATCCCTGAAGCCAACTCACCTTCTTCTTGTATTCTGTAAGCCTCACTTTCCCTTTTCCTAAGAGTGATTTGCTTCATTGGAATTTTGGTTTCAATAGGAACATCCTTATACACTTGCCGTGTTTCTGAAAAATCAACACTGACAGCTTTTCAGTTTCAGAAGTTCGCACATACCAGCACTGACTGACTTCAGTCTCCAGGTGGGAAACTGATCCTCTTACGATGCTCCAACTGCATCTTAGAAGAAGTAGGTTCTGGGGAAATTCTATGTTTAATGCAAAGTCTACCTCAAGGTTAGTGGTTTTGTTATTTTCTGCCTTCAGATGGGAAAAGGCAGCCTCAGGGAATCACATCCCACTGACTCTTCAACTTTGCCTTACAGTTTCTCAGCTCCCTCGATTAGTCCCTCAGCCACAAGCCCAATATAGGAATGAGCAAAGGGAATATTGTTGGTTATGAACAAGGAAAGCTAAGTGGCCAATTCTGTGGAGTTCCTGTGGGAGTCATTAAAATGTCACCAAGCCCTTCTCCTCTCCCTCATCTCTACTCTGCCCCCATCTCACACATAATGCGAAGGTCCCAGTACACGTTCAGGACGTGCTCTTTTCTCTGGAGGAAGCATTATGCTCTTTGGCTCAAGAAGATAGCATTGTGTTCAACCACACCAAGGACCATGCAGTCTTCCTCCTGACCAAAATCCGTTTGCTTGCAATCCGCTGGGAAATGAAACTTAAGTAAAAGAGCATCCATAGACAAATCAAAGCCCTGTGGCTACTGATAGGGCAACTCTCAGAGACTGGACAGTGTAGATTTATCTGTGCAGTTTCTGTTTAATACGATATGTACATTGCCCCTGTATGATTACTTTATTTTTTATTTTATTTTTTAAGAACAATTTTATTTTAAGTAATCTCTGCACCCAACGTGGGGCTCAAACTCATGAGTCCAAGGTCAAGAGTCACGTGCTCTGCCAACTGAGCCAGCGAAGGGCACCCCCTCACCCCACCCCACGCGATTACTTTAATCTACTACATGTCTGAGGTTCCTAGTTCACTTAAAACCTAGGGAGGTAGCATAGTGACAGCTCTTGATACTCATCAGTTTAATTACTTCAACATCATTTTATATCATTTGATTCATGGGTACCCAGAGATGTTTATCGCTAACGTGTTTGATTCAGGGAACAATGCAAGAAAGGGTAATTTGAAAGCTATATGTATGCCCAGAGTCTGTTAAATTTTCTAGGGTTCTTAGTGGTAGAACTTAAGAAATAATAAAAACTGATTTAAATGGAAAACCTGCAGTTCAAGCTGTGATTTGATGTCATTCAGATAAATGACATACGTTCGCGTAATCAAATGCTATTGCTTTCCCCTTCCTCTGAATTACTGATCAGGTTATGTTGTACATTTTGACATGTTTTGAGGAGGTGTCAGGAGCAATAGTGTGGCAGCGGTTTCTGGGTTCTTGCCCTTGGGGATTATGCTTCTGCAATACAATGATTCAGACCCCATATATCTTTGGTGCCATCCAATTCTGACATAGTGATAACAATCTGATTTGAGTGAGTCACCAGAGGTAAGATGGAAAGGAAAGGACACATTTGCATGAAATGTACTAAAAAGTGGCTTGTGGTATGTATCTTTTATAGGCAGTTTCATAAGGAAAAGCCTAAGGGCTTTTGAGAACAGAGCTACCTGAGTAATGGAGCAGGCCTATGAATGGTGACTTGACCAGTACGAATTATTCTTGGAATTTTCATGCTAGAGGATGTAGGTTAATATTGTGAAAAGTTAGAATTGATTGATCAGGTGACAGGAAATGGCAAACAATTGAGCCAGTTAGTTAGTGAATGCTTATGGGGCCAGCCCAGATCTGATGACAGATAAAACTGAAGTCTGTCCTCAACACTCAACTCCCTTTGGCTAACTCTCCTCCCGCTCTTTTCTGTCCTACTGACTCTGACTTTTTGGTCTGGTCCCTTATCTCACTCTCAAAGCTAAGGTTTATCTTTGGCTCATTATCTTCTTTTGATCTGAAACTGTCCAGCCTTGTAACTTATCAGCTGTAGAGTGTCTATTTAAGCTATTGTGGTGACAGAAAGCCAGAAATTTTAAGATGATAGATGCTTTGAATTCAATGTACATCCCTTTGTTTTTTATCCCATCAGGTTTTTTTTTTTCCCCTAATAATGAGGAATATGGGCCATACAAGAGAAGAGTGTAACAGGCTAATGGGAGGTTGAATGTGTGTTAGGCAGAGCAGTAAGGGTGACATTGAGAATGACATTTGCCTTGCACTGAACATTTACTATCTGCTAGGCATTGTATGTTTCACACATGTCATCTCCTTTTAACCTTACCAGTGACTCCATGAGATGCATAATATAAGTATCTTTGTGTAGTAAACTATAACCTATGGAGAGACAAGATAATTTGCTCAAGATCACACAGCTGATGGATAGCAGAGATAAACATTGGATCTAGGTCACAATACTTACTTTTTACTTTACTTCTTTACCAGGCTTTTCCAGATAAAACACTAACCTGTACCACCTCTTCCCAAACACCAACAGATTGAAAAACAGACAGATTAGAATTTTACCTTCTTTAACACCTCCTCTCTTCCTCCCTGGCTCCCTGGGGGCCAGAACGTAAATCCTCCAAGGTGAAGCTAATCTGAGACTGGAAAATCAGTTCTTCAATAGTGAAAATGGGTTGCTTTTCATGTAGGATCCCTGAGGTTCTGCCTTTGTCTAAATTTATCTTGAGAATGTGAATCTGGCATGTCTGGTTCTGCATGAGATAAATCCTTTTAGGACATAAGGGGAAAGCTTCCCAAGTTCTTCATTACTGATAGGAATCTAGGAGGACAACCATTATGTACTGTTGAGGTTCTCAAAAGGTCAGGAGCCCATATGGAATTTAACTGGGCTGAAAAAATTTCTTACTCTGTGATAGGCCATATGTATCCATATATGTGTACTACAGAAGCACTGATCATAAGATCTTTCCTAGAACAGGATTGTAGTTTGGTATAGACAGTTCTGGTAATTAACACATTGCAGTCCTGTGAAGGAAGAGCAATAGATTAGGTGTCTGAAGACTTATCTCTACAATATACTTGATATAAGATCTTGAGCAAATCACTCATGTCTAGGCTTCTATTAACTTATCTCTTTTTAAAAAATAGTTTTTGTTTTATTTTACTTTTATTATTTTTTAAAAGACTTTATTTATTTGACAGAGAGAGAGAGTGATCACACGTAGGCAGAGGCAGGCAGAGGCAGGCAGAGGCAGGCAGAGGCAGGCAGAGGCAGGCAGAGGAGGAGGGGGAAGCAGGCTCCCTGCTGAGCAGAGAGCCGGATGCAGGGCTGGATCCCAGGACCCTGAGATCATGACCTGAGCCGAAGGCAGAGGCTTAACCCACTGAGCCACCCAGGCACCCCTAACTTGCCTCTTGAAAAAGGATTCAATCAATTTCTTTACCTGCCGTGTAGTTGTCCTCGAATAAAAATACACAATCAGTTCAATCTTATACTACTAATCACTTCCTGCTTACCAGAAGCTTGAGTCGTTAGTAATCTATTAATTTAAATGGGAAAATAAATTGTTATCTAGTCAGTATAGTTGATTTATTGACAATATATTCAAGTATATAAATATGACTCTATAGAAAAAAATAATGGAAGGAGTCCTTGGTGATGAATAGGTTGAAGATTCTTACACTATTCCATCACAAAAGGCATGAGTCTTCTCCTCAGTCTCCTCATGGCTGACTTCATCTCCTGGTTCCTCAGGGTGTAGATCAGAGGGTTCAACAGTGGGGAGATGACAGTGAAGGTGACAGAAATGGCTTTATCTGTGGGGAGGGCTTTGAAGGGCCGGGCATAGACATAGATACAGGGCACAAAGTGCAGAGTCACTACAATGATGTGGGAGGTGCAGGTGGAGATGGCTTTCCTCCTCCCCTCCCCAGTGTGAGACCTCAGCATCATCAAGATGACTGTGTAGGACACAAGCAGGAAAATAAACCACAGGGTAGTGACTAAGCCATTGTTGGAAATCATCAGGAGCTCAAGTGCAAAGGTGTCTGTACAGGCGAGTTTGAGGACCTGGGGGACATCACAGTAGAATGTGTCAAGAACGTTGGGTCCACAGAAGGGGAGGGGCAGCAACAGGGAAATCTGCACAATGGAGTGGACAAAGCCCCCCACCCAGGAGGCCACAATGAGGGCAGTGCATCGCCCCCTACTCATGATGGTCACGTAGTGCAGAGGCTTGGAGATGGCCATGTAGCGATCAAAGGCCATGACAGAGAGAGAAAAAATGTCTGCCCCACCGAGAAGGTGGAAGAAGAACATCTGTGTCATGCAGCTTGTATAGGAGATGGTCTTTATCTTCGACAGCAGGTCTATGAGAACCTTGGGAGCAGTGATGGAGGAGAAGCAGATGTCAAGCACGGCTAGATTGCGGAGCAGGAAGTACATGGGGGTGTGAAGGCGGGACTCACAGGTCACGGTGACCATGATGAGTAGGTTTCCCAGAAGAGTTATCATGTACACCAAACACAAAGAAAGAAATAAGACCAAGCTCAGGTCTTGGGACTGAGTAAGTCCCAGAAATATAAATTCTTTTACCCTTGTGCTATTTCCCAACTCCATTGAATCATGTTTCCTCTTCTTTGTGTAGCTTGGGAAAAATGAAAAATATTGTTTCAGAAAGTGCTCACTGTCCCTTAATATATCAGACAGAGTCAGGTATTGGGTCTGAAAATGAGTGTGCTCCTATTACCACAGGAAAATCTGTGCTGAGGTTATTGCTAATGTGTAGAAAATGACATCTGATTAACACAAACATGCATCTAATTATAAATTAGAAATATTTTAGATGTGGCATAAAAACAATGTTCTAAGTATAGAAGTTCTAAGTATGCAAGATAAACAGGTAGATGTTAAATATTCAGAAAGGGACTATTGGGGCATGAAGGACGTAAAAATGGGGTCAGTTTGGTGTGTGGGTAAGGCAATATGTCTGTTTGGTTTCTTTTCAGATTGCATGCTCCACTTAAACGGTTTAAGAACCCCTATGTGCAAAATGGTTCTCTTTGGACTGGTCTCCATAGAAACACTCCTCCCTTTCTTAAGTTGCAAATTTAATTCTATGAAAAATGAGAAAATTTTAAAGTCATGAAATTCTCCTCTATTGGTCTATTCTTGCTTAACAAGTCTTCTTTATTTCCACCTTTATTTTACACTATTTTATGTACCAAACCCCCTGCATGTTGAATAGCTCCTCAGCTATGGAAATAAAAGTGTAAGTCAGATCTCAGATCTTCTCTTCTGTTCATTGTTGTAGTTTGTTTCTTAAAAATTATTATTATTATTTTTAATAGCGCCATCATTGACATACAATAGACTCACATATTTGAAGTGTGTACTTTGATGTTTGGATATAACCATATACCCATGACATCACTATATTTAAGATTGTTACCATATCTATCACCCCAAAAGTGTCCTTGTGACCCTTTGTTATATGTTCCCTTTGCCCCTCTTTCTTCAGGCAAACACTTACCTGCTTTCTGTCACTATACAGTAGTTTGTATTTTCTAGAATTTTCCATACATTGAATCTTATAACATAGACTTCCTTTTTGATTTTTTTTGCACTCATAAAATTACCCATGTGTTTGCGGGCACTAATATTTTCTTCCTTTTAATTGTAAGGATAAGCCACAGTTTGTTTATCTATTCACTTGTTGATGAACATTTGGCTTTTTTTAGGTTTTTGGCTATTAGACATTAAAATTGCTATAAATATTCATTTACAAGCCTTTTTGCAGGTGTATGTTTTCACTTCTCTTGGATAAGTACCCGGGAATAGAGTGGTTGTAATTCTTAAAATTCAATAATAAGAAACAAACAACCCAAATGAAACACAAAGGGATAAAGGAATTTGAACAGACACTTCAACAAGAAGATATAGGGATAGCAAATAAACACGTGAGAAGATGCTCAGCATCACTTATCACTGGGGAAGTGTAAATTAAAACCACTGCACACATCTATTAGAATAGCTAACATAAAAAGGACAGATGTACCAAGAATAGGCAAAAATGGACAGGGACTGGAACTCTGGTGGGAACAGGAAATGGCACGACTGCGTGTGAAAACAGCTTGGAGTTTCTTACAAGGTGAAATGTATATGTACTGTATAATCTTCCTGTTTTTGAGTTCCTTTCTTTTTCTTTCACGAATCCTTGAAATAGGCCTTAATTTCTTTCTTTGCAGTTTATTTCCTTTTTTTAACCATAATCAGAAATAACAGAAAGGTGAACATCACTTCCCTCTGACTTTTTTGGGTGTGTTTTTCATTTCCAGTAAAGATAATTCTTTTCACTTAGCTCACATTCCCATCAAGATTTATTTTACCTGTATGCAATTTTGGCCAAAGTCTATTTAATATGGAAGGCTTAAAAAGCTACCAAGAGGTATTGTAGCATACAGTGGGTACCTGGGGGACTCTGTCATGACCCTCCTGTTCAAATCCCAGCTGGGCACTTACTGCTTATGTGAATACAGGCAAGTTACTTTGGCCTGAGTCTCTGCATCAATATTTGGAAACAACAGCATCTCCCTCATATGATTTTTGTGAGGGTTAAATGAACTAATATCTGCTAAACCATCGATACTTAGAGCATTGCCTAATCTATAATCCATAATCAATGTGATTATATGTGTGTTACCTTAAAGAAAAACCCTGGGTCAGTTACTGTCACAGACACACAGAGTCTTTAAATAGTCCGACAATGAGTTCTAAAACATAGTCCCAGAACATGAGTTCTAAAACAGTTTCATCAGAACATATTGTTTTGAGGAAAATAGGAGATGTCTTTCTTTCAGTGGCAGTAAGAATGGCCCAAGCATGGTGACAGTGTATGATAGTAAGAAGAGAGCTTGCCTGATTTAGCTTCCTGTCTGATATCACCTTAGCAAACCAGAGAAGTCCCGTGCATGGTCTCTGCTGTGAGAGCTTTCTGGGCTCAAGTCCTGGCCCTTGTGACCTAGGCAAATGAGAGACTTCATTTCTGCATCCATGGAATGGGGCCTTATAATACTCATCTCACAGGGAAGCTGTGAGGAATAGGTGAGCTAAATATGTAGAAGTGTCAGCATATAGGCTGGTTACCTGTTACAATGAGTACTATGGTGGGTAACCATAATACTGGGGCATCATCGGTAAATGGGGTGTGTTGAACTAAATGATAGCTCAGTTGTCAATCCTGACTAGTTTAAAGAGAGAGAAGATGATCATCAGAAAACACCAACTCAGTTGTTATTGAGGAGATCCAACCTAATTATGAAAGTCTTCCACAGGGACTCCCCATGTAAACAATAGGCTATCTACACGAAAGGGGAGAAGATACCTCACACCCAAAGTCAGGCCTGTTAGCAATATGTCCCATGTTCACAAACTACCTTTGGTAATTCAGGCGACATCCTCCAGGTTGTCCATCTTTCTCCTACTTTTATATTTTTAAAGAAGATTTATTTATTTGAGAGAGAGAGAGCGAGAGAGAGAGCGCGTGCACCTGAGTGGGGGGAGGGGCAGAGGGAGAGGACCTCAGGCAGACTCCCCACTGAGTGCGGAGTCTGACACAGGACTCCATCTCACCACCCTGAGATCATGACCTGAGCTGAAATGAGAGTCAGAGGATCAACCAACTGAACCACCCAGTCGCCTCCAATGTTTTCCTATTTTTAATCCATCCAATTGTTTAGCAAATATTGATGGGGTATCAGCTGACTTCTAGGTTATTTGAGAGAAAGAAATACAACCAGTGGGAAAAGAATGGAAATCTAACAGTGATATGGGAGTGATGAAGACAGATGAGCTACATGTAAGACAAGGATGATTTCTCACTACAGACTATGAGAAATCTTCATGGAGAGGGTCACATTTATGTTTGGGGCACAAAGGAATGGAGGAAAAGGGAGCACTGGCTCTAGGGGACAACTGGAATATATAAAAGTTGCTTGTAGGGGGCATCTGGGTGGCTCAGTGTGTTAAGCATCTGCCTTCTGCTCAGGTCATGATCTCAAGGTCCTGGGATCGAGGCCCACAGTTGGGCCTCATGCTCAGCATGGAATCTGCTTGAGATTCTCTCTCCCTCTCTCCCTCTGTCCTTCTCCCTGCTTGCATGCACAGGCATGCTAACTCTCTCTTTCTCTCTCAAATAAATAAAATTAAAAAAAAAAAGTTTCTTGTAGGTGGGAAGATTGACTGGAAAGAAAGGATGCAAACATGAAGGCATGGAAAGAAAATCATTGCTTGAAAATTTTTATTTTTTGGTAAACCTGAGGAAGGGTTTGTGTTTATTGTACAATTCTTTCAAATTTTCTGAAGGTTTGAAATATTTTATTTTTCCCTTTAGTTTTAAATTTAACAAAAGAAATACCTCTATATATTTCGGGTTGAGGACATCCATGTAGGGGAAACAGGGCCTGAAAAAAATCCCTCTCTGCAATTTAGGGGGTCCCAGAAAACAAAAAGGCCTTTTCTCTAATTCCAAACTGAACTTATTTCCTGGTCTTTCATCTCACAATTCCTTTTTTGGTTAATATTTCTTATCTGTTCACCTTCACTGAAGGTGAACCCTTGGAACACAGTGCCTTGTGTTCGTATCACATTTTTAGTCAAAATGTATTTGTGAATATTAATGATTGTATCTAGATTTCAGTTCTCACTTCTATTTGTCACTCTTATACACAGACATCCAGACACTGCAGGCACACACACTCATGTAGAGTTATATATTTCTTACCTAAAGTCTCCAACCTTCTTTCAAGGACTCCACCTGAGGTTATGTTCATGTGAACCTTGAGAACTGTCCAGCTTCAGGAAATTGTGTTACATACCCCTCTGAAGGCCAGTGAATTTCAGTGGCTGCTCTCCTGTCTTTACATGGAAAAGGGTAGACTCGGAATAGTATTTTCTGGTCTCTCCCATGGTGACTTACAGCACCCCACCCTATTTACAAATTCCTTAACCCCCAAACTGGTGTGAGAATTATCAGAGGGATTGTAGTTGGATGTGGCTGTGGAAAACATCTGCTGATGGTGAAGTTGTTTCCGTGGGACATAATTAGGACATAATTAGGTACACACACGTAGGAACACATGTTTTTGTCAGAGCCTAAAATTTTCTAGTAGTGAAAAAAATTCTGTCCTTGGCCAAATTCTACCCAGTCTCCCCTGAGTTTTCTTTTTATTTATTTATTTATTTATTTATTTATTTATTTTAAAAGATTTTATTTATTTATTTGACAGACAGAGATCACAAGTAGGCAGAGAGGGAGGCAGAGAGAGCGGAAGGGAAGCAGTCTCCCCGCTGAGCAGAGAGTCCGATGCGGGGCTCGATCCCAGGACCCTGAGATCATGACCTGAGCCGAAGGCGGAGGCTTTCACCCACTGAGCCACCCAGGTGCTCCACCCCTGAATTTTCTAAGCAGGACTCGAATTTTGGACCTCCATGTTTGTCTCTGCGTTGTGCAGTTTTAGCAACAATCCTGCTAAGTCAGGTTAGCCAGAATCCCCCACCCTCCCTATCAGATCCCCTCAGCAACAATCTCGTTAGGTTGGTTTAGCCAGAGCCCCCTTTAACCTTGGTGTTTCCTCTTAGTAATTTTCTTGTTGGGAAATAAATATCTTTTCTTAGGGATTCTGAATGACTTCCTCAGGCAGTGTCACCCACGCAGGGCGAGTCCTGACGTGTGACACACAAGTATTAAAAGGACCGTGGGACTCGATGGGGTTATTAGGTGGGAAGTGAAGGAACTGATGGGTTGATGACCAAGTTCTCACAGGATACACAAGTAGCCAGGAAATCCACACTGGATCCACCAGCAAATCCTACTTGCTCGACCTTCAGAGTTTTTCCAACTTCTCACCAACCCCACCTTTACTAGCTTAAGTCATGTCTTTATTATTTCTAATACAGCAGCCTCTTAATTGGTCTCCCTGCTTTTCTCCTTCTTCTTCTTCAGTCTATTCATCATAGTGGCCCCTGTGATTCTGTTAAAACATCATTATTCTGCTTTTTGATGCCCTCTATCTTACTTAACGGGAAAGTCAAAATCCTTACAATGGATCCTAGTGCCAGGTCCTGTGGCCCCATGATCTCTCTGACCTCAACTGCTACCTTGCTCCTCCTTGCTTCTTCTCATCTACTTACAAAGCCCTCCTGGCTGTTTCTTGGATGCTCTGGACAAATCCCCACCAAAGCGCCTTTGAACTTCTGATTTGTGGACTGAGATTTGTATCATGATGGGAACATTTGTCTAGTTTCAAAAAATTTAAGATCTAAGATTTAAGAAAACCTCCAGCAGCTATACATAGCATAATAAGTAAACAAATACATACTGAGTTGATATGTTAAATAATGTGTTTCATTTCATTCCAGCATTTTTGATGTCTATGCATGGTCTGAATCAATGTCATAGGCTTCTGTCAATTTTAGGGAGCCATGTTATCAGAGAGTAAAAATGAATCAGTTCTTTTTTTTTTTTTTAAACCATATCCTCCGATAATTTGAGTTGCAGAAATGATTGAGAAACAATGTGAAATCCTTGAGTGGTCTGAATTCAGCAATTTTTAATGCCTTTTTACTATATTCACTTGACGCTGATTTTGGGGACACAATAATAAGTAAAACGTAAACCTAGTGGGGGCGATAGGAAGAAAGAGAAGAGGGAATAGGAAACAGGATCCTGAGTTCTGTGCTAGAGCTAAACAGCAGGTGCTGAGGGAATGCAGTGCTGGGGTGGCCAATAGGCCAGTGGTTCAGAGGAAGGTCAGGGTAAGGACCTTGCACTGGGTCACATAATTATGAGAGCTCATAATTGGTGAGGTGCATATTCTTACTCAAGCTGGACTAACTTCAAGACACCTGTTCTCAACCACTGGGATGTGGGCTTTGGATGGGAAAATCTTCTGGTAATCGTTACCTTATTAATATTATAGAGTCAGAGGATGAACTCAATTTGGATGTGTTCACTTTAGAAAGATGTGATTACCTTATGAAAGACCTTGTAGAACTTTGATGCCCAAGATGCATTATGTCTCTAGTATGTGTCTTAGCTCCCTTCCTGGTAACAGGGCAGGAGTGTAGTGAGAATCTCTGAGTATATACATAGACAGGTGCTTTTTTTAATTGAAAATTTTATTTAGATAATTGTAGATTTACATGCAGTTATAGGAAATAACAGATCCTACCTTAATGCAGTCTCCCCCTATGATCATTTCCATATATCAAAACACTGAGTTGTACATCTTAAGTATGTGCCTTCTGGTCAGTTGTTGATCTTAAAAACCAAAGGAGCTTTTTTTTCCCCAGAAAAATTAAGAATAGAGGAGGAATTACAATTTGGGAAAAGGAAATTGTGGTGAACAATAAGCAAGTCTGGAGAACAGAGCGTAGGGG
Organism: Martes martes; assembly: GCF_963455335.1. Taxonomy (NCBI): domain Eukaryota; kingdom Metazoa; phylum Chordata; class Mammalia; order Carnivora; family Mustelidae; genus Martes; species Martes martes. The sequence goes on from NC_137898.1 coordinate 11,521,291, forward strand.
CTTGCTTTTATAGGAAAGAGGAGAAAGCTGGGAGGGGCTGTTTTTATTGAATTATCATTGGCTGGGCTGTTGTTAGGCAAGAAGAAATTCTTCCCTTCTCCTGTCGGGGTATATAAAACACTCTTTGTGGAAATATCAGCAAGGTGGTTTCCCTTAGCCTCCAAGAATCAAGTTTGAGATAGCCAGGGATCTTGATAATATCTAAAGCAGCTGGTAAGAGTATGGCACCTAATAATTCCTGAACATAAAAACCATTTAAAATTTTGTCCCTGTTGGAAGTGACAAGTGACAAGTGCCTTACTATTTCCAGAGCATCCCAAAGTTATGAGTTACTCCAAAGGCTTACCTCCTAACATACCTAACATAGTATTTGCAGTTTTGTCCCTGGTTAAAAATGCAGGCCTGAGCAAGAGCATACAGTGCAGCCCACTGGGCCAAGGTAGCCAAGGGCAAAGGTACCATCTCAATGATTTCAAAAGGAGTTGCAAGAGCATACCCAGCATAATATTTACCATTTGCATTACTCTTAAAAAGGAGCCATTGGTAAACCACAAAAAGTCAGTGTTATCCAGAGTTTCCTGTAAGTCATCACAGAGGGTCAGGAGAAGATCTGGCAGGGTCAAACAGTCATGAGGAGTATCATGTGTAGAGGAGGGAAGAAGAGGGGCAGGGTTAAAATTATTATAGCAAGAATTATATGAGGCATGTTTAGCAAGAGGATTTAGACAACTGGCTGCAAGATGTTGAGTGTGATGGGCATTCAGGAGGGCTTCAACTCCATGGGGTACAAAGATTTTTAGAGAGGATTCCATGACTATCTCTTCAATGGTCTTGACTAGAATGGTGTTGGTAGGAATGGCTGTGAGGCAAGGGGGAGCATCCTTGTGCCACAGGCTCTAGGTGTTGGCTTTAATACCCTATGGGTCAATGGTGGGGTCCATGTTTCAGATGAGTACCCCAAGGGTGTTCCCTTCCTTTTTCAAATACAAAAAGGAACAAGAGAAGTGGATATTTGGGATGTCCAAGAGCAGGGAGATTGACCAAGCTTTCCTTTAGGGCTTTAAAAGCTAAGTTATCTTGATCTTCTGCAAAAATAGGGTCAAGTTTGTTGTTTTTTTAAATAAAATATATAGGGGTTAGGCCATAGGGGATTTTAGAATCCAGTTTTGACAGTAGCTAGCCAGCTCAAGAAAACTTCTTGATTGGTACTTAGTTTGGGTTTGGGGAAGTTTAAGAAGCCGTGGAGCTTATTTGGATCTAAAGGTAGCCTTTGTTGTGAAATAAGGTACCCCAAATATCAAACCTGAATTCAGGCAAACTGCAGTTTCTCCTTGGAGACTTTGCAGACTGCTAAGCCTAAAAGTTTTAACAGGTGGATGCTGTCTTGTTGTGAAGAGGCCTTAAAAAGGGAGCAGAGAAGTAAGTCATCTACATGTTGTAATAAAGTAGAGCCTCCAGGTAGCTTTATTTCATCCAAATTCACTTTTAAGGTTTGGGAGAAGTAGGAAATACTTTAGGTAATACCCTGAGGCATTACTGTCCAGGCATATGGCTTTCTTTCCCAAGTAGAGGCAGATATTGATTGGCCTTATCCGCAGGGGTACTAAAGAAGGTGCTACATAAATCAATCAGTGAGGATGCAGGCAAACAAAATATTGGGGCTTGAAAGACAGGGTGATGAGGGATAACAATATTGTTCATGGCTTAGAGATTCTGGAAAGATCTCTACCAACGGCTTTGGGTTTCTTCAAAGGCAACAGAGGAATATTACAAGGACTAGAGCAGGGGATGAGGAGGTCCTGAGCCAGCCTTATGATCTTTAATTATGGACTTGATGCCTTGAGGAGTCTTTTAATTCATAGGGTATTGATTAATGCTGGGGAGAAAAGGATGAGTATCTCTTAGGAGGCCTAACCAAAAGGGGATAGGTTTAGAGATAGGAACCTGTTGAGGTTTGAGACTCCCTCCATTTGAGCCATTTCAAATGGTTCAGAAACCCAAGGCAGGGGTTTAATAACAGTGGGGTTGAGCACCAAGAGTGTGACTCTGGGGTCAATAAGGACAGGGAGAGATTCATTCCCAATCTGGAGAGCTGTTTCTCCAAGCCGCTTAAGAGAAGGATTGGGGAAATCCCCTGTATTTCCTCGGAGTCCTTTGGGAGGCATTGGAAAGGCTGGTCAGAGGGATGAAGACACTTGGAGCACATTTGTAACAATCCTTCTTGCAAAGTCCTGGCTTTTCCCAATAATACCAGAGGCCAGGAGGGGTTTTGTTTAGGGAACCCCATTTGTTGGAACTGAAAACTAAGGCTCTTAGTAGTCTTCCTTTTAGTTGAATTCTCAATGGTACAGGTGAGCTGATTTGCTAAATTAACTAGATCTGGAGTGGATATAGTATCCCATTCCATCTTGCTCCTTTTAAGTAGGAGGCAAAGATGTCAGTTCAGCCTATTACTGAACACAGAGTTGAAGGCTACTTGAATGGAGTCAAGATCCACAGGAAGGTCAGACTTTTCCTTAAAAATAATTTGTAGTTGATGGTAATTGTCATGCATGGGTTTCCTAGGTTTCTGAGTGCAAGCCTGAATCTTAAATCAACAGGTTTTGGGAAAGCCCAGGAGTTGCCAGGGGAAGCCTTTTAGTGATTGTTGAGCCTGATCACATAGCAAGACAGGGGCTTGGCTTTTTGTCTGCAGTTTGGAAATTTAAGAATCATCCCAATTAGCTGTTTCATCCAGGGTTTGGCTTGGCCTTCACCAGGGAGCATGTGAACTAGCTGGAACAAATCAGAAAGCTGGTTGGTTAAGTTTGAACCACTGTTACATTCCTTGGCAGATCGATGAGGATCTTCAGTAACTCTAGGAAAATCTTTGATCATGGCTCATAGTTCAGCCTTAGTCCAGGAGACACAGGAAATTATGGGCTTACCATTAGGATCCTCAGAAGGCTAATTTTATTTTACTTTATTTTATTCTTTTAAAAGATTTTATTTATTTGAGGGAGAGAGAGAGAGAGTGAGAGTGAGCATGAGCCCAAGTGGGGTGATGAAAAGGAGTGAGCTACTTGTCTATTCCGTGTCAGAAGGCATGAGTCTTCTCTTCAATCTCCTCATGGCCGACTTCATCTCTTGGTTCCTCAGAGTGTAGATCAAGGGGTTCAGTAGAGGAGAGATGACAGTGAAAGTGACAGAGATGGCTTTATCTGTGGGGAGGGCAGTGAAGGGTCGGGCGTAGACATAGATGCAAGGCACAAAATGCAGGGTCACTACAGTGATGTGTGAGGTGCAGGTGGAGATGGCTTTCCTCCTCCCCTCCCCTGCCTGAGATCTTACTACTAATAATATGACCATATATGACACCAGGAGGAAGAAAAACCACAGTGTAGTGAGCAGTCCATTATTGGAAATCATCAGCAGCTCAAGCATAAAAATGTCTGTACAGGCAAGCCTGAGGACCTGGGGGACATCACAGTAGAAAGTGTCAAGGACATTGGGTCCACAGAAGGGGAGTGGGAGCAACAGGGAAATCTGTACGATGGAGTGGGTAAAGCCCCCCACCCAGGAAGCTACTATTAATCCAATGCAACGGCTTCTACTCATAATGGTCACATAGTGCAGGGGCCTGGAGATGGCCACATATCGATCCAATGCCATCACTGACAAAGAAAATACATCCACCCCTCCAACAAGGTGGAAGAAAAACATCTGGGTGAAGCAGCCATTGAAGGAGATGGTCTTTCTCTGTGACAGAAGGTCCACCAGAACCTTGGGCGCTGTGATGGAAGAGAAGCAGATGTCGGCAACAGATAAATTACGGAGCAGGAAGTACATGGGGGTGTGAAGGCGAGACTCACAGGTCACAGTGACCATGATGAGGAGGTTTCCCAGGAGAGTTGTCAAGTACACCAGAAGCAGGAAAAGAAACAAGGCCAAGCTCAGTCCTTGATTCTGGGTTAGGCCAAGGAAAGTAAATTCTTCAACCCTGGTGCAGTTTCTCAGCTCCATTGAGTCATTTTGTTTTTCTCTTTTGTTTCAACCTACTTCACACCAAAGTCTGTGGCTATTTATTTCGTTTTTCTCCTAAGCACTAAGACTGCAATTCAGAATCTTGCCCATGTGGCTGTAGTGTTTGCTATTTGTTGGGCTGTCCAAATTTTTAAGATTGCAATCAGTTTGGTGCTCAAATCAAATTATCACATGCAAAGTCATTCAATAATTCTTTTTCTATAAAACTCATTTTGGAAAGAATAAGCATTTATGTTAAGAAGTCATACTTTCTGAATTTTGGTTTTTAAATTTTATTTTTCTTATTCCACACAAACTGATTGATTGTCAGGAACTATCTGTAGCATATAGAGTAAGACATGTTTCCAGCCATTGTAGATTTGCAGTCTACAAGTTTAATATTTGTATTAGCAAATATTCTGTTGATTTCAGGAGGGTCTTATCTTCCTAGAAAAGAATGTTGTTCTGTTTCTTATTGCAGTGTTGCTGTGGTATGAGTCACTTTCTTTGCTCTTGGCTGCTTTATATCAACTTTCTTAAATCTTCAGCCTATTATTCCATGTAGGTAACTTGTTACTGTGATTATTACTTTGTACTAATCACATTATTTGCCTGATAATCATTTTAAAATATTCAAAAATTGCTATTGGAAAACAGATTGAGACGATGTATAAATCAAAATCCCAAAGAATACCATTAATTTTTTTATTGTGGTGAAAACACTTAAACATGAGAGCTACCCTCTTAACAGATTGTTAGGTGCACAGTATAACACAGCAATTTCCTAGAACTTCTTCATCTTCTATACCTGGTGTGGTCCTTGCCTGAGTGTGGGTGAGAGAATAAGGATAATGACCTGATTTTGAGAAGAAGCGGTCGGTTCTGTATTCATCACACTCTTCTACCTCTTTTGTGGATCAAAGCTAAGAGCCAGAGAGATCACACAGCAAGGAGAGATGTTAGTATCATTAGAATAATGCTTGTTTTTTTCATACACCGTTATGGGTAATTCTCATGAATTTTTATAAATTTTTATTTGTTCCACCTTGTACTTAGCAAGTGAATATTTATTGCGATCTTCCTAGGTATAAGAATAAGTTGGACCACATTGTCCAAGTATTTACACCCTAACGAAAGTGGGTGATTTGATGAATGTAATGCATGATAAAATGTGAAATGTCTCATGGGAAAAGGGAAGGTGGATTTGGGTGGGGGGAGAGATATGGTAGAGATATTGTGATTTCTAGAAGCAACAAAAGATACCACTTTGTGAGTGCTTACTATGTGTGAAGAGTTATCAAATGATAATACATTTAATGTGCGCCACTATCCTTTAGTAGGTATTAATATCATTCTTGTTTTTCATACGGGATATGTTGTAAGTCTGCGTTTGGCTGAAGGGAAAGAAGAGATGGAAATAGGATGGAAGAAATAGTGTTTTTTTTTTCCCCTTTGATCTCATTTGGAGGGTCTAATTTCATATAACAAGAATGTGTTTTTTTCTCCCACAGATAATCTTGAGTTTTTTTTTTTTTTTTTTTAAGATTTTATCTATTTGACAGAGAGAGAGCGATCACAAGTAGGCAGAGAGGCAGGCAGAGAGAATGAGAGAGGGAAGCAGGCTCCTGCCGAGCAGAGAGCCCGATGCGGGACTCGATCCCAGGACCCCGAGATCATGACCCGAGCCGAAGGCAGCGGCCCAAACCACTGAGCCACCCAGGCGCCCCGATAATCTTGAGTTTTATAACAAGAATGTTTGATAGGGTCTGTATGAAGATAGGAATTTGGCAAAATGGGGCTCTGGAAACCCCATTTACAACGACCTTAGTCTGAGGTGGCTTCACTGTTAAGCAACTCAAAGGATCACAGCAAATGTCTGATGCCTCCCCTCGCGCTGAATGCACCACGTTTCTGGAATCCCTTTTAACACAACATCCCTCCTCCTGATAGTTAACACCCACCTTTGTTGTTTCTGTTGCTGGGAAGATCATCTCGGCTCTGAAGTGTTTAGTATACCTGGCAAATATCGAAGCCAGACTATTTATACATAATCAAAATAACAACATGTCAATTTCACTATGCATAACATTAACCTTAGCTAGAAGTTTGACGTCTTGACCGAATTCCTTTGATCCTGAAATTCCAACTAAAAATTGTACACTCTTAGGTACAGTGCGAATATTATACTTGGAGACATTAATTCTGGAAAATTTTGTTTCTGAAGGGAAAGCCTTTTGGAAGACTAAATCTTAGTATCTTTGCTCTCCTTTCAATAGAAAATGGGCAGATTCAAAGCATCACACCTCCAAGAAATTCTGCTCTGTCCGTGTCTTATATACAAATCCCTCAACCTCAGGCCTAATATAAGAATCGCAAAGGGAATATTATTGGACAAGGAAGTGGAAGTCAGGTGCCTGATTCTGCTGGTGGTGAGGAAGTTTCAATGGGAGTTATTAAAAAGTTACCAAGATATGCACACATGTACACACACAAAGATGGACACATTTTGATTCGTGTCCAAATTATTTAGAAGCAGTAGTGGAAATCTATCCCCTTATCCGCAGCTCAATCAGGGCCCTGTTAAAACATGCCAAAGGTTGTGCCCAAGAGACTACAACAGTCCAATTTTCATGGCTTGCAAGGCTCAGAGGACACTATATACAAGTTTCAATTAGATTGCCAGGAAACTACGAGAACTGGACCTAAAATCCTTTGCTACCAGTTCTAATTATACACAGGATGATTATAGTCTCATGACTATAATCTCATATAGTCTCATGCTGTAAGTCCCTGCATGTAGGGAAACATGACTTAGGTGGTGTTTGGGGAATGTACATTTTTCCTGTTTTCCTACACTCTGCACGTGTGGTATCTCTCAATTTGGATACAGCTAGATTAGTATGTCAGTAAAGCTCTCTACACAGCTACAGTGGCTACTTAGGATTAATTCAATTTATTGAATGGCTTGACTTTATATAGAATGCACTTCCATTGCTTCTAGAATGATGATGGGTTTTGATTTACCTGCTTTTCCACTTTGTTGTTGTTTTATTATATTAAACTAATGTACAAAGATGAAAACTGCATGAGACATGTTGTATATTTGAGATAAGTAATTCCCCTCCCACCTGCTTTATTGAGATATAATAACATCAGTTAAGGCTGATTCAGCCTTAAACATACACAAAGGTATCATGTGTTGACTTGTTACATTTACATACTCCAAAATGATTATTATTGTGGTGTTAGCCAACACTACCATCACCTTACATAATTACTAATTCCTTTTCGTGGGGAGATCACTTAAAATCTGTCTTAGCAACTTTCAAGTATACAGTATTGTTAGCTATAATCATCATGCTGTACATTAGGTTCCCAAAGGGTTTTCATCCTACAAATGGAAGTTTGTATCCTTTAACTAACATCTCCCCATTTCTCCCACCCCTCAGTACCTGGAAACCACCGCTTGACTCTCTGTTTCTGTGCATTCAGATTCCACATATAAATGAGATCATACCGTATTTCTTTCTCTGTCTTATTTCACTCAGCTTAATGCCCTCAAGATCCATCCATGTTATCCCACAAATGGCAAGATTTCCTTCTTTTCCAGTGTGTGTGTGTGTGTGTGTGTGTGTGTGCGCGCATGCACGTGCGTGCACGTGTGTGTATTTGTTCATATACACATATATTTATCCATTTATCCATCGATGGACACTTAGATTTTTTTCCCTGTGTTGGATGTTATAAATAATGCTGCAATAACCATGGGAGTGTTGGCACTTCTTTGAGATCTTGCTTTTATTTCCTTTGGATATGTACCCAGAGATGGGATTGCTGGATCATATGGTAGTTCTATTTTTAATTTTTTGAGGGATCTGTACACTGTTTTCAATAGTGGCTGATCCAGTTTATGTTTCCACTAACAATGCACAGGGGTTTCCTTTTCTTCACATCTTTGCCAAAACTTCTCTCTTGTCTTTTTGCTGACAGCCATCCTAACAGGTGTTGAGTGATGTCTCATTGTGGGTTTTGATTTGCATTTCTCTGATGTTTAGTGATGTTGAACACTTCTCATGTACTTGTTGGCCATCTGCATGTCTTGTTTGGAACAATTATCTTCAGTTCCTCTGCCCTTTTTTAATCAGATTTTTTTTTTTTGCAGTTCAGTTGATGAATTCTTTATCTATTTTAGATATTAATTCTATAAGATTTGCAAATACTTTTCCCCATTCTATATGTTGGTTTCTTGATTTGTTAATTATTTCTTTTGCTATGCAGAAGTTTTTTAGTTTGATATAGTCCCATTTTCTAATTTTTGCTTTTGTTGCTTGTGCTTTTGGTGTCCTATGCAAAATAGTCATTGCTAAGACCAATGTCAAGGAAATTTCTCGCATTTTTCTTCCAGGAATTTTATGGTTTCAGGTCTTATACTTAAATCTTTCAACTGTTTCAAGGCAATTTTTGTGAGTGATACAGGATAGGGATCTAATTTCATTATTCTGCATGTGGTTATCCTGTTTCCCCAATACCATACATTGAAGAGATTACTGTTTCCTCATTGTATATTCTTGCCTTCTTTGTTGTAAATTAATTGGTTGTATATATATGGTTTTATTTCTGAGCTCTCAGTTTTGTTCTCTTGGTCTATATGTTTGTTTTTATGCCAGTACTGTACTATTTTGATTACTATAGCTTTGCAGTATAGTTTGAAATCATAACTGTGATGCCTCCAGCTTTGTTCTACTTTCTCATGATTGCATTGGCTAATAAGGGTCTTCTGTGGTACCACATACATTTTAGGATTTTTTTTTCTATTTCAGTGAAAAATGCCTTTGAATCTACATTGAATATGTAGATCTCTTTGGGTACTATGGACATTTTACAATATTATTCTAATCCATGAGCATGGAATATCTTTCCCATTTATTTGTATCTTCTTCAATTTCTTTTGTTTATGTCTCAGGGTTTTTTAGTGAATAGATATTTTACTTCCTTGGTTAAATTTATTCCCAGGTATTTTATTCTTTTGGTGAAGTTATAAATGGAATTGTTTTCTTAATTTCTCTTTCTGATAGTTATCCTCTTTGCTGGTGGGTGGATTCTGCCCCCCCACCCCCCAGTTTACCCTTTCACAGATGGAGCAATATTTAATTCTCTGGTTTTCTGCTTTACATCTATTTTGGGTCCTGAGCCTTTCCCTTCCTTTTCTGTGAATTCTATTTGCACTTAATTAAGTTAACTAAAGTAAATGTTTGCAAGAAGCATTTTAATGTGTGAATGCATGTTTAAATAAGGACTTTATTTCATGATACATGGTCTTTCATATTGCCTGAAATAGCTTTATAATATTTTCTCCATGGATTAGTTGTATACAGGAGACCAATGGTGTATGTAATTTGATTTTGTATGTAACAACCTAGTTTAATTCTTTTGTTATTTTCAACGATCTTTCAGTGAATTTTCTTTATATTATTTTAGGTATATCCTCTCAATATCTCAGAAGAATTTTTTTCTTCTAGTTCCCAAAGTTTGTATACTTTTTCATTTTTCTTGCTTTTAAATTGTAAGTGAATTCAACTTTAATAACTAATATTTGTGATGAGAGTGGGCATCATTGTATAGTTATGTATGGTAATGGAAATAATTTTAATGCTTAATCATTAGGTACGCTGTTTGATTACTGGTTCTTTTTTTTTTTTAAGATCTTATTTATTTATTTGACACACAGATCACAAGTAGGCAGAGAGGCAGGCAGAGAGAGAGGATCTTTCTTGCCCCTGCTGAGGCAAGAGTCCGATGTGGGGCTCGATCCCAGGACCCTGAGGTCATGACCTGAGCTGAAAGCAGAGGCTTTAACCCACTGAGCCACCCAGGGGCCCCTGGTTACTGGTCCTAATAGATATTTTTTTTCTTTTATCAGGATAATACATTTCTTTCTTCAGTTCCTGGGTTCATAAGTGTTTTTTCTTCAAGGATGTGTGTTGAATTGTATTGAATATTTTCTGCATCACTGAAATAATCACATTGTTTCTCTTTTTAATCTATTTTTCTTAATTTTTATTTTTTTAAAATTTCTTTTCAGTGTTCCAGAATTCATTGTTTATGCACCACACCCAGTGCTCCATGCAATACGTGCCCTCCATAATACCCACCATCAAGGTCACCCAACCTCCCACCCCCCGCCCCTTCAAAACCCTCAGATTGTTTTTCAGAGTCCAGGGTCTCTCATGTTTCATCTCTCCCCTAACTCCATTCTCCTCACCATCTCCCTATGTCCTCCGTGTTATTCCTTATGCTCCACAAATAAGCAAAACCATATGATAATTGACTCTCTCTGCTCGACTTATTTCACTAAGCATAATCTCTTCCAGTCCCGTCCATGTTGATACAAAAGTTGGGTATTCATCCTTTCTGATGGAGGCATAATACTCCTTAGTATATATGGACCACATCTTCCTTATCCATTCGTCCATTGAAGGGCATCTTGGTTCTTTCCACAGTTTGGCAACTGTGGCCATTGCTGCTATGAACATCGGGGTACAGATGGCCCTTCTTTTCACTACATCTGTATCTTTGGGGTAAATACCCAGTAGTGCAATTGCAGGGTCATAGGGAAACTTTATTTTTAATTTCTTTTATTTTTAATTTTTTATTTCTTTTCAGCGTAACAGTATTCATTGTTTTTTCACCACACCCAGTGCTCCATGCAATCCGTGTCCTCCCTAATACCCACCACCTGGTTCCCCCAACCTCCCACCCCCCGCCCCTTCAAAACCCTCAGGTTGTTTTTCAGAGTCCATAGTCTCTCATGGTTCACCTCCCCTTCCAATTTCCCTCAACTCCCCTCTCCTCTCCATCTACCCCTGCCCTCCATATTATTTGTTATGCTCCACAAATAAGTGAAACCATATGATACTTGACTCTCTCTGCTTGACATATTTCACTCAGCATAATCTCTTCCAGTCCTGTCCATGTTGCTACAAAAGTTGGGTGTTCATCCTTTCTGATGGAGGCATAATACTCCATAGTGTATATGGACCACATCTTCCTTATCCATTCATCCATTGAAGGGCATCTTGGTTCTTTCCACAGTTTGGCAACTGTGGCCATTGCTGCTATGAACATTGGGGTACAGATGGCCCTTCTTTTCACTACATCTGTATCTTTGGGGTAAATACTCAGTAGTACAATTGCAGGGTCATAGGGAAACTTTATTTTTAATTTCTTAAGGAATCTCCACACTGTTTTCCAAAGTGGCTGCACCATCTTGCATTCCCACCAACAGTGTAAGAGGGTTCCCCTTTCTCCACATCCTCTCCAATGTATGTTGTTTACTCTCTTCTTAATTTTGGCCATTCTAACTGGTGTAAGGTGGTATCTCAATGTGGTTTTGATTTGAATCTCCCTGATGGCTAATGACGATGAACATTTTTTCATGTGTCTGTTAGCCATTTGTATGTCTTCACTGGAGAAGTGTCTGTTCATGACTTCTGCCCATTTTCTGACATGATTATCTGTTTTGTGTGTGTTGAGTTTGAGAAGTTCTTTGTAAATCTTAGATATCAGCCCTTTGTCTGTATTGTCATTTTAATCCATTACTGCTATGAATTACATTAATAGTTCTCTTTGAATTTCAGGAATAAACCCTCCTTGATGATAATTTGTCATTGTTTTAATTCATTGGTATGTAATTTGTTAAAGAGTAATAAGAACTAAACATTTTGTTCAAAGGTGGGATTGGTGTGTACCCATATCTTAGATACATGATAGTTCTAGATGTATTAGGTGCTATTATCTGGTTTATAGATCAGGTTATGCCATATTTATAGAATGAGTTAAGAAGTTTTCTGCAATTTTTGAAAAAATTGAAATTATTAACTTTTTGAATATTTATTGAAAATCACTCACAAAGCAATTTGGTCCTGGTGCCTGGTGCCAAAGGGTCTATTTTTGACACCTTTTCAATTCATGTATAATAATTGATCTATTAAGATTTTTTCCCCTTTTATTTAGTCAGTTTTGGTAACCTATATTTCCATGGAATTTATGTTCTCTCTTCCATCCTGTAAAAATTTAATACTATGTTTCAGTGCACTGAGTCTTTACTTCTTTCCCTTAGTAAGGTCCAAGTCATTAGATTACATTTGTTTGTATACTCAATCAGAGAATTGTCCCTCTTGGATGTGCTTGCATATTTGGGTAACAAAAGGAGGGTTCCTCGAAGGGAGTATTTTGTCAGATTCCTATAAGTATCTTTAAGACTTCCAAAATGAGGAACTATAGTAATAGTATCTTTGGGCCCCTAAAGTGAAGACAGATAGCAGTTTTGAACTTTCTTTTAAAACTAAGAAACTGATAAACTGTATATGATGTAATTTGTGTTATAGATGATCAAAATTTAGTCATAAAAAAATCTGTTTTGTAGTAGTGAGTTGATGATGGTCTTATGTGTTCCTAAAGCATGGAATTGACCAAACTAAACATGTTTGCTTTTTACCTGTCTCTCTTTGGGAAAGTGTAAGTGAGAGAGTGTGTTTTTGTGTGTGTGTGTGTGTGTGTGTGTGTGTGTGTATGCATGCACACACATCAGGGACTGATTACTTATATCTTTTTTTCCTAAAGATTTATTTATTTATTTTTTGAGAGAGAGAGAGAGAGAGCACGTGAGAGCAAGCAGACAGATGGAGAGGGAGAAGTAGACGCGGAGCTCAATCACAGGACCCAGGGATCATGACCTGAGTCAAAGGCAGATGACTAACCAACTGAGCCACCTAGATGCCCTGGTTTTTCACATTTTATAGATCCTGAAATTAAGATGAAATTAAGATGTGTCTTCCCATCAATGAGTACATGTAACATGGTCCTGCTTCATTTTTACAATGTTGTTGTTATTAAAGTGGCATTTTCCAGTGGATGACTGTTTCAATTCAAATATGGTAGAGTCACCATGCAAAATACTTGAAACTCCATCTCCGTGTATCTTTTGACAAAGTGTAGAAGCGGTTTGCTTGGTGTCAGATGGTCTCACTGTTAATCAGTTACATGCGGCATTTCAGAGGGTGTTAAATTAGATCTTTATTTTAAAGTCAAGTGTCTTACTCCATCCTATATAGAATCCAAGAAGTGGTGAAGGCTTGGGACTGGCTTCTCTAGCCCAGTGCACTTGTACTTGAGATATGTGCATGCCCTCCTGGGAGAAGCATCTGACCACCCTTCCTTGGTATTTCCACCTCTTACTCCCAGCCCCTTTTCCTTGCATGCATCTCTCCATTCCTTTCCCTTTTCAGCTCTGTCAGCCTCTTCATTTCCAACTGAAGTATTACCCTTGTATTGGTTTCCGTTTGCTGCTATAACAAAATCACCACACATTTAGTGGCTTAAAACAACACCAATTTGTTGTCTTATAAATTCTATAGATCAGAAATCTGACGTGAGTATCAAATGGGCTAAAATCAAGGTGTTGGCAGGCTGAATGCCTTTCTGGAGGTTCTAAGGCAGAATTCATTCTCTTGCATTTGCTAGCCTCTAAAGTTTAGTTACATTCCTCGGCTTGTGGATCTTTCCACTGGTAAAGCTAGCCATGTTAAGTCAAGTACCCCTCACACTGCATGACTGTGACCTCCTCTTCTGTCTACCTCTTCCATTGTTAAGGACCCTTGTGACTACACTGGGGCCTCCCAGATAATCAGGATAGTCTTCCTATTTAAAGGTCAGCCCATTAGCTACCTTAAATTCATCTGCACCCTTAGTTTCCTTTGCCATATAACATCGCACACTCACAGATTCTGGGGATTGGGATTTGATTATCTTGGTGGGGGGGGTTGGACAGAGATTATTCTGCTTATTACAATCCCCTCTTATTCAGTTTCCGTATTTCATTCTGAAATGTCCAAGCTCTGAATGCTGGAAGAGTTTTAGAATATCGTTTGGTACTAAAATCTCATCTACCTGAACTAATTTTGTGGCAAAATTTGATCTGAATTAGTGTGAGCCCATGCATGGTTTTTATTGATTATACTTAGTGGGACTATTTACACATTTCCTTTCCTTTTTTTAAAAAAGATTTTATTTATTTATTTTGAGAGGGAGAGAGAGAATGAATGTGAGCCGAGGAGGAGCAGAGGGGAAGGACGTGGGAGGGGGAAGGAATCTCAAGCAGATTCTGAGTGTGGAGCCCAACACAGGAGTCAATCTCTTGACACTGAGATCATGACCTGGAGACCAAGAGTCTGATGCTTAAGGGACTGAGCCATCCAGGCACCCCTACTTACACATTTTCTTACAGATATATTAAAGTGTTTAGATATCAGATGCTCCCCACAGGAGAAATGATGTAATATATAATATAAGCACTATATTATCTTTTTAAAATCTAAGGAACTGCAACTTCCAAAACCTATTTGATCCTAATAAATTAAAATAAGGGAATGTGGTCCCATATTATTATTATTATTATTATTATTAACCTGTAGTTACATTTCAATTAGCTTCTTTCCTTACTCAGTTTTACCGTGTCCCATGCTCCAGAGGAGGCGAGAGGAGAGAAGAGGAAATACATCCCATGCTTCTGTGTACGATTACCAGGCATCCTAAAGGTTTGTCTGGACATACTCAGAGCACAGGCTTATTGGAACTCTGAATGAATTTCTACACTCGTTTGCCTTGAGTGTTATAAAACATTTGTTTGCTCCGGGGTGTTTATTTTCACTCATGTACAAAGGTTTTTGGATCTAACACTTGATTTGGTGATTTTTATAAAGATATATATAGATGCTAAGACCTTGAGTATAGGATCATAGTGCACTCTGATTTAGCCATTTCAATTTCCTTTGGCTTCCATGAGGAAGTATCTTTTCAGAAAATACAGTCAGTTTTGAATGCCAAAAAACAAGATTAAGTAGAATTTGGCATCTTCTTATATTAATTTCATTCCACTCCACAGATTCAACCAACATTTACAGCTTTATAGGTCAGACACTATTCTAGATACTGGGAATATAAAGGAAAACCAGATCGAATAATATGACATTTTATGGGGTATTTTAATACACTGTGGTAAGGGAAATGATAAAGGAGGGCACATAGGAAAAATAAAAGTATTTATTGGGTTGGTTACAGCTTTTTCTTTTCCCAAATATCAGACTAGCTTCTGCCGTAAGCAGTGGTATGAACGGTAGGACAGGCTGTTCCAGATTCTTGCCGTTGTTGTGTTTATGCAGTCTGATTTTGTAAGGCCCCAAGGTCCCAGGTCACATCCAATTCTGACAAAGTCACAGGAAGTAAAAGGTCATGGAAATCCTTAAAATCTAAGTCTTTATGTATCTTGGGTGGTTGTGGGGGTCGTGCCAGTGTATTTTATAGATGAATTGATTAAAAAGAAGGTCCAATTGTTGCTGACAAAGCAGAGGTGATAGAGAAGGTTTACAAGTGGTATCTGGCACACGGTATATGCTTAATAAATCGTCATAGGGTAACTACTGCTGGACTGAGTCCCAGCTGCTAGAGCCCTACTATGTTGAGACAGATGTCCCCGTTGCCTACTGCATGTATGGGTATCGCAGCACTAACCTCCACCCTATTGCTGGAACACCCAAGATCTTCTATTATATTTCACATTTACACCCGCTTGCTGTCAGTTGCTCCTCAAGGACTATGTTCTTTCTGTTTAACTTCCCGTCGGTGTTCTTTCTCAATACCAGTATTTCAGGTCACTGATCCTTTGTGTCTGTGCCATCCTACTGTAGTTAATTGTCTATGTGTGGTTGAGCCCCGATATGTGACAGCTGATTTTTTTTAATTTTTTTATTTCTATTCAGCGTAACAGTATTCATTGTTTTTTCACCACACCCAGTGCTCCATGCAATACGTGCCCTCCCTAATACCCACCACCAAGGTCACCCAACCTCCCACCCCCGCCCCTTCAAAACCCTCAGGTTATTTTTCAGAGTCCATAGTCTCTCATGGTTCACCTCCCCTTCCAATTTCCCTCAACTCCCTTCTCTTCTCCATCTACCCTTGTCCTCCATATTATTTGTTATGCTCCACAAATAAGTGAAACCATATGATACTTGACTAGCAACATGGATGGGACTGGAAGAGATTATGCTGAGTGAAATAAGACAGCTGGTGTTTTAAAACATATTTCAATTATATGTTTGTATCTTGATTGACAATCTATAATGAGTCTATCCTCTTTCAGAAAACATAAGTCTTCTCTTCAGTCTCCTCATGGATGACTTCATCTCCTGGTTCCTCAGGGTGTAGATCATGGGGTTCAGGACAGGGATGATGACCGTGAAGGTGATGGAGACGGCTCTGTCCATGGGGAGGGCAGTGAAGGGCCGGGCATAGACATAGATGCAGGGCACAAAGTGAAGGGTCACCACAGTGATGTGTGCTGTGCAGGTGGAGATGGCTTTCCTTCTGCCCTCCCCGGTGTGAGACCTCAACATCATCAAGATGACTGTGTAGGACACAAGAAGAAGGACAAACCACAGAGTAGTGACCAGACCGTTGTTGGAAATCATTAAGATCTCAAGAACAAATGTGTCTGTGCAGGCGAGTTTGAGGACCTGGGGGACATCGCAGTAGAAGCCATCAACGACATTGGGTCCACAGAAGGGGAGGGGCAGCAACAAGGAAATCTGCACGATGGAGTGGACAAAGCCCCCCACCCAGGAGGCCACAATGAGGGCAGTGCATCGCCCCCTACTCATGATGGTCACGTAGTGCAGAGGCTTGGAGATGGCCATGTAGCGATCAAAGGCCATGACAGAGAGAGAAAAAATGTCTGCCCCACCGAGAAGGTGGAAGAAGAACATCTGAGTGATGCAACCATTGAAGGAGATGGTCTTTGTCCTTGACAGAAGGTCCACGAGGACCTTGGGAGCAGTGATGGAGGAGAAGCAGATGTCCAAGACCGAGAGATTGCGGAGCAGGAAATACATGGGGGTGTGAAGGCGGGACTCACAGGTCACAGTGACCATGATGGCAACATTTGCTAACACAGTTGTTACATAAACTACAGATAAAAAGAAAAATAAGAGCAAGCTCAGTTCTTGAGACTGGGTAAGTCCACAAAAAATAAATTCAGACACCCTGGTATGATTTCTCAGGGCCATTGGATGATATTCCTTCCACCATGTACAGCTTTGAAAGAAACAATAATACTGCTGAGGCACTGAAATCGAGCAAAGATTTATCTCTTACATGGAAATTGAACAGCATAAATATATTTTAATCATATATCTTATTCTTTATGAACCTGCTATGTTACCTGGGGAGGTCACTCAGTTCTACTTGCTTCAGCTCCCTCATTAGCCCAAAATGTGGTTTGAGCTAGATCATTCACCTCCCTACTATATTCACAGGGGCTTTTGGCATCTGTTAAAATTCAACCCTAGACAGGACAGAAGGGGCTGTTTTTGCGTTGGACTGAAGGAGAGGAAATTCTTGTCATTTCATCCCAATCCTAGTTGTTAGAACCCAGTTAAGCTTGGAAATTGTGATTCAGTGTTGTACACATTTAGTCTTGCAATGGTGCTTTAAGTATTAGTAGAGCATGTGAAAGACATTGTACAGACAGATACAATTTTCTGAGTGTTGCAATGTGATAACAGCACCTCTTTAAATCAAAACTATCAGATTGTATTTCTGTATAACTTAAGGAAGGTGAATTTAGCGGACTAGAAGACTCTAAATTGACTTCTGCCAGATCCAGTGACTTAAATGTAAGCAGTTTGTTGGGTTTTTGTGGCTAAAATCATATTTGTGTATATAACTTCAATCTGTAGCTTGTCATAAATATATTTGAAATTATTAAATGTTACATGATATTTTGGTTCAAAAAAAAAAAAAAATCCACCCCAGAGGTTGTCAAGGAAGAGAACTAAGGAAGGCTTCATGGAAGGAGCTGTGGGTTCCCTACCCCTCTGTGTGTGGGAAAATTCTATAAAAAAGAGGAATCAGCTCCTCTGATTTTATTCTCATTCCACTTTGTTTCTATGCCTTAAAACCCATTAGAATAAACCAACACTCAGGCCTTACAGTGACACCATGATAGGAATTGATTTGAACAGCATGTTATAGTTTTTAAAGCACTGCACACCTAATTATAATCAATTTTTCTAATATCCCTCTGAGGTTAGAGGGGAAAGTATTAACATTCCCACATCAGTTAATACCAAAACTGGAAAAGCGAACTCAGGAAACATTAAGCCAGTTTTCCAAGGTCATATGGAAAACCAGTGGCCCAGGAAACATAACACAAATCTCTTCTCTTAGTTCTAGAATCTTTCTACTCGTCCACATTGCTCGCCAGCTTGAGAATATATAAATCCAAGGATAATTTGTGTAAGAGACTCTTTTTACAGAATTTTCCTAGTCTTTTCAAGGGTGGATTTATCAGCCCCTTTGTTTCCTCTCTCCATGACTAAGGAATTTTAGACCACGGCCCTTCTATTATCTTTCAGAAGTGACAAGCCTTTTTTTTTTTTTTTAACTTTTTAAAATTTCATTTGGTTGATACCCAGAGGTCGGGGTTTAACAAAAAGATGACAAGGATGGCACCAGTCATGATTCTGTTCCCAAAGAAGACAGCAGAATCCAGGCATGCATACATAGAGAGAGAGAGGGCATGAAGAGCAAGCTTTCTGCAGGGTTGTAGGCAATGCAAGTACACCCAATGGAACAATGGTAGTTCCCTGCCCCTGGACTCCCATAGGTTCTCTTACTATAGAGTCCTGTTTGGGAAGAAGGTGGCAGATACAACTTAGAGAATTTTCAGTTCATTCTATTTTGCCCGTGGGAGTCAGGAGTGAGCAACCTTTTATTGTTTGAGGGTCAATTTTGAAAAAAAAAAAATTAAGTCTCAGGGAGATTTAATTGACACGCAGGAGGACATAGAGAAAGCTAGTGATGAAGTTTAGCTTTCAGCACAATACATATTCTACTCATGCCATTTCAGTAATTTCTGAGATTTATGATGGTGGCAGTGGTAACAAAGTTAACACAGAGGAAAAAAGCCATCTTCAGCCTAAGCATCTGTCTGAGCCATCTGGCACCACCATCTAGGTGGTCTCCAGAACGTGTCCACCTGGGAAGCATTGCTCTTGGTTGGTGTAGAAACAAGCTTTGAGAGCCTTGAGAAGTTATGTGGGTAAATAACCCCCAAACACAGCTTGCATCTCCTTTGCTCTGAAGAGTATGACCACTTGCCTTGTTTCCTCTGTTGATTCTCTCTCGGTGAGCACAGTAGCCTCTGCAGCAGGCACTGACAGGTAGCATGTTTTATCCAAAAGATTTATACTGAGCCACTCACATTGCAAGGAACCCGGACACTGTACAGGCTCTCCGGAGGATTCTACTTTCTTAACCTCTCCCAGTGTGGCCCCCTTCTCTTCCTCCTCAGTTAACCCCTTATCTCTCCTTAGATCATTTCAAGTTTCCTTTGTTGTCCTTTCCTGGTCTCCTTCCCTTCAGTATAGTTTTCTCTAATTCATCCTCTCTGTTTTTCTTTCTTTCTTTTTTTTTTCTTTTAAAGATTTTTATTTATTTATTTGACAGACAGAGATCCCAAGCAGGCAGAGAGGCAGGAAGAGAGAGAGAGGAGGAAGCAGGCTCCCCACCGAGCAGAGAGCCCGATGCGGGGCTCGATCCCAGAACCCTGAGACCACGATCCGAGCTGAAGGCAGAGACTTTAACCCACTGAGCCACCCAGGCGCCCCCATCCTCTCTGTTTTTTTTCAGAAATGTAATTACAAATCACAAATGGGACCATCTGTTCTTTGTCTGAAGATTTTTAATGGTTCCCTATTTTCTACAGAATAAAGATTAAACTCCTCTTGGTATTATCTGGTACCCTGTTTCTTTTGGTCCTGTTTCAGGGGTTTAAATGTTATGCAACTTCTTGCTGGCCCACGCCTTTGGATCCGTGTTCCTGTGGCTCGATCTACCCACCATGCACTCCCCAGCTCCAGAATTTCCCATTTATCCGCCTTCACAACACTCAGGTTCAGAGTCTTCTGTTGTGAAAACTTTCCTGACACGGCTTTGGGACTCATCATTCCCTGCTCTGACTTTTCCTCTGGCACTTGTAACATTGTTCCATCTAAGTGCTTACGTGTCTGTCTCTCCTTAGTTCAGTATAATTTCCCTCTTACCTCTCAAGTTCATCCTGCCTGCTCAGTGTTTCATTTATGTTACATCACCAAAGCTTTACTTAGTCTGGGGCATGTGTTAGGTGCTCAAAAAAGGTGTTATTTTTGTTGTTGTTGTTTATTTTGTTTTGTTTTTAGATTAATGAACAAACCTACCTGCTAAGGGCTTATCAAGACTTATGAGCATTGACACTGGAGTGTGGGTGAGTAAGAAGGATCTTGACAAACACAGACTAAGCAACTCTTTTGTTAATGTCCTTGACTTGACCTCAGGGATACCAGATAAAGATGCGTTTTCTGATCCAGGCTATAAAATAGCTTTGTGACCTTGAAAAAGTCACTTCTCTCTCTGTTTTTCAGATCCTGAGTTGTAAAATAATGTGGTGTGGTGTGGAACAATGATAAGGGCTTTGGAGTAGGGCATACCTGGACTGGAATTCTGCCTCTTTCTTCTTTTTAACCTGGACCAAGTCCTCTATTTTTCTTCAGTTCCCTCCTCTGTAAACTAGCAAGCATAACACTTAGTTCACTGGGTAGCATAAACAGCAACTACAATCATGTCTGTAAAGTTCAAATAACTTGATTTCTTTCCCTTTCCCCTGAAAAACAGGATCTTCCCTGTCACAAAGAGTTATTTAAGAAGACTTTGGCAGAATGTAAAATGCTATCCAGTAGAACAGCTTCTCTTTGAACCAACTTGCTTGTTTGTATTTCAGTGAACTTGTGTGGATTAACCAAGTGGACCAAAGGTTTCAGTGCTAAGTCATCAGTTTGGGAATAAAACTGACTCTGGGTCAAAGGCAAAAGGGACCCAGTGAATCATGGGCAATGTGTGGATATGAGGCTGCCTTTGAAACTTCTACAGTTTTTAAGGAAATTTAGGGCATTTTAAAATCATGTTTTTTTGAGGAAGCACCCGTCTTGTGGAAAAATGTTCTGTGATCCCCATGGACAGACCCCAAGATAGAACAAAATCTTCTTAAATGCAATTCAGTTGTTCTACCAAATACCAGCTGCTTTCTCTTTTAACAGGCTGACCCCATGTCTGTGGCCCCTTCTTAGAAAGACATTCCTCCTTTCCCAATATTTAACATCCACTTCATTGTCTCTCACTAAAGAGAGAGCTATTTTGACAGTATCTTATACACCTGGTGTATTTTTCATGCTTATCCTATTCATGCATTATCCACATGTCTCACACTGATAGGTCCATGTCCTTACCTAAACCTTCGGTATCTAACCAGGAACTCGCACCATCTGAGACTGGGTGGGTGGGTGTCAGCACGTATGATGCCGGGTAACCATTGTGTTAGAAGGTCAAGTCCTTCTCAAGATTAGTTATGCTAGTCTTCAAGGTCTTCTCTTCACCTTTGCACTGGAAAGGGCAGACTCAGGGAGTCATGTCATCATGGCTCTTCTGCTTGTCCCAACGTGCCCCTGCCACATGCACTAGTCCCTCAGGCCTAAGCCTAATACAAGAATTAGCAAAGGGAATTTCACTGGGTGTGAATGTGGAAAGAGAACGGACCTTCTTTGATCATGTTGGAGTTCCAGTGGGAGTTATTAAACAGTTTCCAAGTCATTACTGCATGCAAGTCCACATGTATGTACATGCATACCCACCCACTCCCTGCATACACATACATATACACACATACACAGATGCCCACATTTCTTTCTTTTTTTTTTTTAAGATTTTTATTTATTTATTTGACAGAGATCACAGAGACAGAGAGGCAGGCAGAGAGAGAGAAAGAAGGAAGCAGGCTCCCTGCTGAGCAGAGAGCCCAATGCGGGACTCGATCCCAGGACCCTGAGATCATGACCTGAGCCGAAGGCAGCGGCTTAATCCACTGAACCACCCAGGTGCCCGAGATGCCCACATTTCTATGCTTTCCAAATTCTTGTAAAGCCCCAGAAGGCATAAATCTATCTATGCTGTGTTCCTCTGAGTTTTAGGGAAACACATTAATAGAAATATCCAATGTCATATAATCATTTATTCTCAGTGTGAACAACATGCCCAAGGGACAAAAATTGGTTCTTGGGGGGGCCAAAAAAATCTTAGATTAGAATGCTGCCTGGCCCTTCAAAGAACCTCAGTCCATAAAAAGATACATAGTATATCTTTGGTATTAAATTTTCTTGTAGGAGAGGATTAGGAAAAATACCTAATACAGTTCCTTGGAGGGGGGCAATAATTCTTAAAATTTTGAGAAGCACTGATGTGTGATTAGAAATCTTGTCCTAGCCTCTTCCATAAGTGACCTCTGAAAATGGTTCACTATTCACTTGACCCAGAAAACCCTACAAAATCATGCAAATCTCCGTATTCATTTTAAGAACACACATAAAACTACCCAGGCCATCAAGGGTGTGCATATCTGAAAAGCGACCAAGTATCTGAAGGATGTCACTTTGCAGAAGCAATGTCTGCCATTCTGTTGCTATAATGGAGGAGCTGGTTGGTGCACCCAGGCCAAACAGTGGGGCTGGATACAGGGTTGGTGGCCCAAAAGGAGGACTGAATTCTTACTGCACATGCTTAAAAATGCAGAGTCATGCTGAACCTAAGGGTTTAGATGGAGGTTCTCTGGTCACTGAGCACATCCAGGTGAACAAAGCCCCCATACAGAGCTCATGGTCGGATTAACCCACACATGAGCTCTCCCTGCCCCACTGAGATGATCCCTAGTGCAAAAGAGAAGGTTGTTCCTAAACTAGAAGAGGAGGTTGCATCACAGAAGAAACTAAAGAAAAAAACCTTATGGCCTGGGAGTAAATTCTGCATAAAATAAAAACAAAAGTTAAAAAAAAAAAAAGAAAGTCTTGGCCTAATATCTCTGTCTTGTAGGACTCAGTGAAGATCACAGATGTGTGTCACTTACCAGGACTTTTTAATGCATCATAACAACTTGCAAAAAAAAATTGTTCTGTATGTTACAATATCCTGATTTCCTGTATGTTGCTTCTTTACTAATTGTCTGATTTTTGAATGACGATTGTAGGCTGAGGGGTGGAATTTGATGTGAACCTAGGGAGCAAAGAGACATTTATTGTCTTTCTACATACTAACTTCTATGGAATTCTTCTTAGGAGAGAGGTGGATTATGACACAGACCCAGGGCTGTTCCTAAATGACCCTGCATATAATATGTTTCTTTCCTCTCCTGGCACACAAAATGGGTCTTGAGTGTGTGGAAAGGTGTTCCTTAGGTATTTTTATTGTTGCTGTTCTAAGTGACTTCTCTGGAATTGTCAGGCATTCAAAGACAAAAACTGTAGATTTTCTCCAACTATAAAAGCTCTGAGGGTGAAAGAGGAAGAGAGAGAGGGAAGAAGAAAGTTCGGTTAATATAAATTACCATGGTGGGTTTTGTGCAGCTATATCCCCAAACTGTACTTTTGAGATTAATTTCAGTGGGCAAATTAGTAGAATGGACCCAATAAGAGGAAATTCTTGGTCCATGTGTAGATTTGTCCAGGTATATATCTGACTGAACACAACTTTTAAAACATTTCTTCTCTTTTCACTAGTTGGTGAAATATATTGGAGATTCTGTATTCAGAATATTAAGCCAAGAAGTAATTTTAATAACTAACTGGAAATACAGGGTCACTAGAGAGAGCGTGTGTGACATAGATACATCCATAATTTCCATATGTGCATATCTAGGATTAGAGGGATTGACAGTTAGGGAACATGGACTGTATGCCTGATTAATGAATGGTGTTAATCGTCAGAACAACCATCCTCTCAACATTTATCATTCTTCATTCTCATGAACACCTTGTAAATGGACAGTGTCATTTCCATATTGCAGGTGATAAAAGTTAGGTAAAATATGTTGGCATGAGAATCAAAGATTGCACCAAATTAGCATTAGGTCATTGATTTTCATCTTCTACCTCCTGCTTCTCCCAAGTTCACAAGCCCAATAGCTCATGTTCAATCCCATCTCTTCCTTTGGTTGTTAGATTCCTGCTGAGAGTTGAGAGGCTATGAGGATATACAGAAATGACTGGTGAGAGAGCTAGTGGCCTGTCGCCTCAGGATAGCAGTTTGCGGAAACCAGATCATAGATTTCCAGTCTCCATGTGAGTGCTCACCCCAGTTTACTGCTCTCGGAAGGCCCAAGCCTTCTCTGCAGTCTTTTCATGGCTGACTTCATCTCCTGGTTCCTCAGGGTGTAGATCATGGGGTTCAGCATGGGGGTAATGACTGTGTTATTGATGGACACAGCCGTGTCCATGGGCAGCATAGTGAAGGGCCTACAATAGATATAGACGCAAGGCACGAAGTGCAGAGTCACCACGAGGATATGGGAGGTGCAGGTGGACAGGGCCTTTTTCCGACCCTCCCCAGAGTGAGCTCTCAGCATCGCCAGAATGACAGTGTAGGACCCCAGCAGCAGGAGGAACCACAGCAGAGTCACGAGCCCATTGTTAGAGATCATGAGAAGCTCTAGGGCAAAGGTGTCGGTACAGGCCAGCTTAACCACTTGGGGCACATCACAGTAGAAGGCATCCAGGATGTTGGGGCCACAGAAGGGGAGCGGAAGCATCAAAATTATCTGAACAATTGAGTGCAAACCACCACCTACCCAGGAAGCCACCACCAAGCCCACCCACACCTCTTTCCTCATAATGGTCACATAATGCAGGGGTTTGGCGATAGCGAGATATCTGTCATAGGCCATCACAGAGAGGAAGAAAATGTCTGCCCCACCAGCGAAGTGGAAGAAGAAGATCTGTGCCATGCAGCCATTGTAGGAGATGGTTTTCCTCTCCGATAACAGATCCACCAGGAACTTGGGAACGGTGACAGATGAAAAAACAATGTCCAGGACCGATTTGTTCCGCAGCAAAAAGTACATGGGGGTGTGAAGGTGGGACTCACAGCTAATGGTCACCACAATGAGGGCATTGCCTAGCACAGTTGCTACATACACAACAAGGAAGACCACAAACAAGAAAAATTCTAGCTCCTGGAAGTGAGTGAGTTCCAGGAAGATGAATTCCTTCACATCGGTGTGGTTGCTCTGGCCCATGGTGCAGACCATCCTCCTCCACGTCTATCTCGGGAGAAAGTACGTTTGGGTTAGGAGTATAGTGTTGTGAGGGGAGAGCATCATTTATTGGATATTCTTACAAGGCTCTCTTGAGCATGCAGATCATCATGACTACTCCAAAAAACTGGCTAGGGTTTCCCCTTTGTGGCCTAGAAATTCTTTATCCTGATGATTCTTGTTTCCTGCTGGAAATACCCTGACTGGACAGTAAAAGTCATCCTACTCCAGTGCCTTTCCTCTGACAAGAGGGAGATGGCAATGCTATGGTCATTTGACTAATGGCTTGCCTTCTGTCCTGCAGGAGTGGCTTCGTCACATGTATGAAGGGCTTTATACTTTACCAAAGGCTTTCACCTGCAGCATCTCATCTTGATTTTCATTCTCATGATGTCTCTGTTGGGTCAGGAGAGTGGGTATGATCATCTCCACATAGGGGAAGCTGAAGCTTAAGAAGAAGTTAATGTCTTGCCCACATTTGCACAACTGCAAATTTAGTCAGTGGCAAATCAAGGATTCAAATCCAAATATTTTTTGGACTTGACAAGGAACAAATGTTAATTGGGCTCTTCTTTTTTTTTTAATATCTGTAAGATTTTTTAAATTTAGTTACTGCTTAAATGAAAATGCGATCTATAATGTTACCAAATTATTCAGCAGTTATAGCTTGAGTATATTTTAAATTCACTCCAAAATATAGCAATCAGGGGCACTTGGGTGGCTCAGTGGGTTAAAGCGTATGCCTTTGGCTCAGGTCATGATCCCAGGGTTCTGGGATCGAGCCCCGCATCGGGCTCTCTGCTCAGCAGGGAGCCTGCTTCCTCCTCTCTCTCTGCCTGCTTCTCTGCCTACTTGTGATCTCTGTCTGTCAAATAAATAAATAAAATCTTAAAAAAAAGAAAAAATATAGCAATCAAATTTTTCTATTACAAAAACCATTATTTTTAAGCTCTTAAACATAGAGTAACAGGAAGTTTTACACACATACACACACACAAACACAGAGGACCCATGCACTTCTCACCCACCCTCTGCCAATGTTAGCATCTTTCATAGCTACAATACAATAACAACACCATGAAATTGACATTAGTACTATCCACACACCTTTTTCATATTTTACCAGTTACACATGCTTTCACATGCGTGTATCTAATTTTATTCAATGTGTAACTTTAGGAACTACCACCACAGTCAAGATGCATCATATGTTACAACCTACAGCCACCCATACCTCCTCCCTCTAAAGCTCTATCCCCTAGACATCTCTAACCTGTTTTCCATCCCCATAACTACATTATTTCAAGAATGTTATATAAATCGGTTTGTACACTGTGTAAACTTTTGTGATTAGCGTTTTAATTGGGCTCTTCTGAGCCTTCTTCAACTAGGCCTGGTTCTTGGCCATCTGTATCTTTCCTTGCTGAGAATCCTGCTGAATCAGTTCAGCAAGAAGCCCCGACCTTTGACATCTGATCAAATGTGTCATCCCTTAACCCTTGATATCTAACTCCTTGTATCTAAGTTCTTGGCTTATCTTTGTAAGATCCTGTTAAGCTAGTTTAGCAAGAACTCCTTGGTCTCGACGTGTCCTTTTCATAATTTTCCATCCACTGACCCCTTCACTCTGCTAGTTGGCTATAAATCTCCTCCTATCCTTATTGTATTTGGAGTTAAGCTTCATCTCTCTCCTTTATTGCAATCATCTTAATCCCTGTTGCAATAGTCTTGAATAAAACACATCTTGTCATTTTAAACAAGCATTCAGTGAATAATTTTTGTGTGATAGACTCCAGAAGTTTTCTCCTGGTACCATTCTGGCAGATGAGAGAATCTGGAACTTACTTTGGTTTATCAGAATTATAGTGGGTGGATAGGGCTTAAGTGGTTCATTAAATAGCCTGAGTACTTAATCTTCACCTCCTCCTTTAAAGGAAAAGAAGAATCAGGCCCTGATAAAGTACTCCTCCCTGCAGCAAGAGACACTTAGACCTGACTGGCCCCACAGGGCTCTTTTTTTTTTTTTTTTTTTTTTTTTGTATATGAGTACTTTTTTTTTTTTTTTTTAATGTCTTTTCAGCGTAACAGTATTCATTGCCCACAGGGCTCTTGATGGAATGTAGAGCTACAGTCATTGGTATTATGGACAAACTGACTGTTAAAGCTTCAGGGATGACTTAATCCAAAACTCCTCACTTTAGGAGTGAACAGACAAGATTGTTTATTTTTCAACAACCAGTCTGACTTGGTGAAAGACAGAGAATTTTTTTTTAATATTCAAGTACTTTTCTGTTTCTTTTTTGTTTGTCATGAAAACACTGAAGATCTACCCTTTTAACAAATTTTAAGAATAAAAATATTTCTAACTGTAGTCACCATGCTCTACATTAGATTTCCAGAACTTATTCATCTTGCATAACTCAAATGTTGTGCTTCTTGACCAACACCTCCCATCTCGCACTTCTCCCAGCCCTGGTCACCACCATTCTACTCTCTGTCCCTATGAGTAGGGCAAGTTATGCTAAATGAAATAAGCCAGACACAGAAAGACAAGTACTGCATGATCTCATATGTAGTACTAAAATATTCTAAGTATTCTAAAATAGCCGAACTAAGTATTCTAAAATAGTTGAACTAATAGAGATTTTAAACCAGGTTTGATGATTCAAACCTCAGGGATTTTCTACTATTGCTATATTATAGCAAAATAGGTTTGTTTGTTTTTTTCAGATCAGATATTTGGCCATCAGAAGACAAAACTCTTTCAAGAAGAATATCTGTATGCCCAAGGACGTTCATATAGCACATAAGTTTTAAAAATTCGAATAGTTGAGATGACGAAAATCCAGTTCAACCATAGAAAATAGATAGTCCCGGAATCTGCAGGAAAGACATTATATCTGAAGAGAATAAGCTAAGAAAGGAGAGAGTGAACTAGATGAAAGGAGAAACGAGCACTTCCCCCAAAATAATAGTAACAAAGCATACCACAAACAACCTATTCCTTGATGTTTCTTTTTCCAGTTCTGTTATACTTGGGAGCTTTTTATGATTTAAATTGAGGGTTTGGGGCATATAAAAAGCCTCTGGGAGGACCTGGGTGTTTCAGTCAATTTAGTGATTCTTAATTTTGGCTCAGGTCATGATCTTATGGGAGGGGTCATGGGATCATGAGGGATCCTGGCATGGAGCCCTGCCTTGGGCTCTGCGTTCAGCTGGAGGTCTGTTTAGGATTCTCTCTCCTTCTCCTTAAGACCCTCCCCGCCTCAAATAGATAAATAAATAAATAAGTCTTTGAAAAATCCTCTGCAATAAACTTCTCTGTTGATTTTCCTAGATCCCTTATATTCTTCTCATTAGAACTTTTTAATTCCTGTTGAAAAGTGAATTTAAATTTTTTTTCTAATTTGATAGGAATCCTATGTATGCCAGCATCCAGGAACACTACATTACCTAGAACTGGCACTCTGGAGTATTTTAGTGCCACCTAACAAGTAACAGAAAGCCTTGCAAATGGTATTCTGTATTCAGAATTATGTTACTGTCTTTAACAAGGATGTCTACCAAGAAGAGCCCACCTTAAGACTTTATTAAGGGCAGAATCTGTTCAGTATCCCCCATTTGAGACCACAAGGGAAACATTTGTCCTAAACCCCAGTGTAAGGGAGTGTTCCCCTGGGAACCAGTAAGATTCTTCCTCATAGACAATGAAGACCAGGTACTGGACCATTACCCCTTGCTTTGTCTTCCATACACTCAAAACATATATGTGGCTTAATTTCCTACACCATACTTTTTCAAGTGTAGTCTCTTAACAGTTTCTTACATTTTATTGTTTTATTATGTGTGTTTTGGTGCTGCTGCTATAAGATCTCCCTAATCCTTTATAGAATGCAATAGGTAAATACATTGAGTACTAAGGTAGAGAATGGTCTTCATAGGTTTATGTTAACCAGGCAGGTCGAGAATGAGCATTGGTCATGAGGCTAGACTGGATTGGGTGGGGGGGTGCTAGCCAGGCAAATATAGCAGTCTTGGGAGACAAGGGTAGGACAGGGAATATGGAAACAAGGGGTGGGTGGATGGCATTGGGAGTCAGGCTTGTAGAATATATTTAGGTGAGAGATCACAAAAGTTATATATTGACATCTTCAGTTTTCCTAGTTGGGCCCTTAATTACCGTTTTCAAATAATGCTGCTCTCAACATTTTGTAAATGCATTTTTGTGTGCACCTTTAAGTCCAGAAATGGACTTACTAGGTCAAATAATATGTCAGTTTTCTGGTTTTAGCTGATGATTAAGATATTGTAAAGAAACAGCCTAATTTTAGCTGTGTTTGAACGATTTCTTTTGCTTTTTGTTTGATTTCTTTTTAGAGGTAGATGTTATGAGTTGAAATAAATTTTATTACTTTTTAACTTCTCATGGGAATAGAAGACTAAAGATTTTGTTATCTCAGTAATAAATGTCAAAAAATTAATTAAAATATTAGAAAGAAGTTTAACTAAATATTCTTATAATTTTGGGGGTAGAGGACTTTGTAATCATGCCACCAAAGATTATTAGATTTGACTGAATAAAAATAGCAAAATTTGTGTTTTAAAAGCATGAAAAATAAGTTTAAAATAAATGAAAAACCTTGGAAAATATATGTAAAAAAATATGTAAAATAAAATATAAAAATATGTAAAAAATAATAATAAAATAATAAAAAAATAAAAAAATGTAAAAAAATAAATAAAAAAAATAAAAAAAATAATAATAAAAAAAATAAAAAAATATGTAAAAAAATATGTAAAATAGGCGTAATATCTTTGATGTATAAAAAACTTTTGTCAATAAGATACTTGAAAGCAAAAATGAATCATAGGGGCGCCTGGGTGGCTCAGTGGGTTAAAGCCTCTGCCTTCAGCTCAGGTCATGATCTCAGGGTCCTGGGATTGAGCCCCGCATTGAGCCCCACATCGGGCTCTCTGCTCGGCAGGGAGCCTGCTTCCTCCTCTCTCTCTGCCTGCCTCTCTGCCTACTTGTGATCTCCATCTGTCAAATAAATAAATAAAATTTTTAAAAAAAATGGATCATAATTCACAGAGAAATGCAGTTGGTCAGTCTACATATAAAAAGATGGTCAGCTCCATATATGGTGGGTAAGAGTGTATACACAAGGACAAACTTTCTGGGGTCATTCTGGAAATATGTGTCAAAACTTAAAATAAGGGGGCACCTGGGTGGCTCAGTGGGTTAAGTCTCTTCTTTTGTCTCAGGTCATGATCTCAGGGTCCTGGGATCAAGCCCCACATCGTGCTCTCTGCTCAGCAGGGAGCCTTCTCGCCCCTCCCTTTGCCTCTCTGCCTACTTCTGATCTCTCTCTCTGTGTCAAATGAATAAATTAAATCTTAAAAAAGAAACTTAAAATAAGAAAATCCTTTCATGCAGAAACTCTACTTTAGGAATTTATAGTAAAGTGTTAGTAAACCCAGAGTTTATACTGTAAGTACAAAAAAAAGTTGATCATAGAGGAGATTAGAATTTAAGTTAATGTCTGATATATTAAATTGTTTCAGTAAGTTATGGTATGATGGAAAATCTAGTATTACAGTCATTCAGATTGAAAATGTAGAACTTGTAGACTTGGAAATATTCCCTTTTAGTAACAGATTGAAACACTGAACTTATCATATAATGTTATCATGGGGAAAAATTTACATGCCTGGAAGAAATCTGGAAAGATATTGCAATAGTAGCAGCCATTACCTGTGAGTAATTGGATTTTGGCAATTTAACTTTAAGAAGATATTCTATTGTGTCCAATTAAAAAAAAGATTTTAAATGCCTTCTGATTTTGGAAAAAAAACCCAACCTGATGTATTTACAACTTGAAGTAGATTTTCCCATTAATTTGAATTCTGATATTATGCCTCTTGTATTTTTCTCTTCCTTTTCTGTAAAATTGTCTTTAGAAAGGTGAGTTCTTAGAAAAGAAAAGTTTAGGGAAGACAGTGCTAAGTATTCTCTTGATATTTAATGGTTCTGTGAGACTGAACCATTGGCTCAGTCTCACAGAATGAGTTGTGGCTCATTCTATCTATTCTATCATCAATGGCTGATGTCTAGAAGACAGCCTGGGACCAGCCAAGTCAGATCTCAACACTGGTGTTGAAGTTGCTTACTATTGGTTTCTCTTTTGAATTAATGTGATTCCACTCACTCTTCTGGCCAATCATCTTAGAAGGTTCCAGATTTTGGTGCAATGTCAGGACAGGATAGAATGGTGACCTTTCTATCTCATAAGCCCATGGCTGCATTGTGGACCCTAGAAGCACCTTGTTCAAAAGAGCACAGCGTTTGAATTCAGGTTCAAGCATTTTATTTTATTTTTTGAAATTTTTTCCTTAAAAAAAAATTATGTTCCGTTGCTACTATATAGTATATCATTAGTTTTTGATGTAGTGTTCCATGATTTATTAGTTATGTATAACACCCAGTGCTCAAGCATTTTAAATGTTGGCTGTGTGACCCTGAGAAACTTTAACTTTTATGCACTTCCCAATCTTCCTCTGTGGAAGGGGAAGCATAAGGCTTACTTTGCAGACTGGGGTTTACTTGTGATAACCTAGCACTTTTACCACCTGTCATTATGTATCTATTTGTTTCTGCCTCTTCTTCCAAATGTAAATTCCTTGAGGGTGGAGACTTTGTTTTGTCACCATTGTATCTCTTGTTCCTACCTGGCATATATCAGTTATTCTGTGATTCTTTTTGAATAGAAGAATGGAGAGATGGATGGCCAGTGTCTGATACACAGCAGGGACTCAACAAGTTCTTGTTTGTTTTCACGTTATCTCCAGCCTCATCCTAAACATCCCCCTTTGTCCCCCTATTCACTTTTGTTGCTGTACAAGTCCTTTGAATGAAAATTCATGTGAGAGCACATTGTAAACTTCAAAGCACTGTAGGAGCATGGGGTATTAATATCACCATAATGTTAATGGCATTATATAATTCTGTTTATCTCCCTGCATCCTGCTAGCTTTTAATCTCTTTTTAGAGAAAGACTGTACCAGTTATTTTTCTATATATTCTACATGCTCAGTAATGTTTACGGAATGAGTTTTAGTGAAAAAAAAAATCACTTCTAATTTGAATGTATCTTGAGAAGCCTAGCATTTTACATAAGAGGCAAGAGATCTTAATCAGCCTGAGACTTTTAGCTGTAATGGACAAATACTGCAAGAATTGCACAGGGATATGGTATCTTTCAGGCACTGGAGACTGAACACTATTGAGATCCTAAAATTGTGTGTGGGTTAAGCCAGGTTGCCTGCAGATGCATCTTCAGGTATCCTCACCTACCTCTGCATTAGACAGGGGAGACTGCCAGTTGCCCCATCTTCATTGCTCTGCTCCTCTTTTCCCAAATGCATGCACAGTCTACATGCTCCCTTAGACACTGAATTGGAAGACTCATATAATAATCAGCATAGGGAATAGTGTCAGATATTTGTAAGAAATATAATTTTCAGTGGGGAAGCTGGCAGTTGCAGATGCAATGGGAGTTATTAAAAAGTTACTAACGTGTATATATTGGGATTTTTTCCGTCTGTCTTTCCAGTTTAATCCCACTGTGGTCTACGAGTTTACCTTGTATGATCTGTGAAGGTGTAAACACCATATTCTGTGGCCCAGAATATGATCTCTCCTGGTGAATGTTCTGTGTGAGTTTGGGAAGAATGTGTATTCGGCTGTTGTTGGATGAAATGTATTATAAATATTAATTAGATACAATTGATTAATGTTGCTACTTAATTCAACTGTATCATTATTGGTTTTCTGCCTTTTGGATCTTAAATTACAGGTAGAGGGATGTTGAAGTCTCCAGCTCTAATAGTGGATTTCTCTACTTCTTCTTGTACTTCTATCAGTTCTTGCCTCACCTATTTTGATAATCTGCTATTAAGTGCATGTGCATTAATCATTGTTACATACTGGGAGAATTAGCCCCTTTATCATCATCATTATAAAGATCTTCTTTTACTCTCTGATAGTTTCCCTTGTTCTGAAGTCCACTTCATCTCATATTAATGTATCTATCCAGTTTTCTTCTGGTATTTTTCTCTCCAGTGCATTACTTTAAATCTGTGTCTTTATATTTAAAGAAGGTTTCTTGTAGGAAACAGATGGTTGGGTCTTTTAAAAAAAATCCACTCTGTGGTCTCTGGCTTTTTTTTTTTTTTTTTTTAAGATTTATTTATGTATTCATTTGAGAGAGTGAGAGAGGGTGCAAGTGCAGGGAGAGGGGGAGAGGGAGAGAGAAAATCTTCAAGTAGGCTCTCCACTGAGCAGGGAGCCCGACATGGGGCTCAATCCCAGGGCCCTGAGATCATGACCTGAGCTGAAGGCAGACGCTTAATTGACTGAGCCATCCAGGTGTCCCTCATTTGTTTTTGTTTGTTTTTTTTTTTACACTCCACATATAAGTGTAATCGTATGGTATTTGTCTAAGGCTGACTTATTTCACTTAGCATAATAAGTCCATCCATGTTGTCGCAAATACCAAGATTTTATCTTTTTTATGGCTGTGTAATATTTGTGTGTGTGTGTGTGTGTGTGTGAGTGTGTGTGTGTATTACATCTTCCTTATCCATTCATCTATTGATGGACACTTGGACAGCTTTCATATTTGGCAATTGTAAGTAATGATGCAATAAACATAGGGTATATATTTTTCAATTAGTGTTTTCGTTTTCTTTGGGTAAATACCCAGTAGTGAAATTATTGGATCAAATGGTAGTTCTAGTCCTAATTTCTTGAGGAACCTCCATACTGTTTTCCACAGTGGCTACACCAATTTACATTTCTACCAACAGCGTGTGAGGGTTCCTTTTCTCCACATCTTCGCCAACACTTGTTTCTTGTGTTTTTGAGTCTAGCCATTCTGACAGGTGTGAGGTTGTATCTCATTGTGGTTTGGTTTGCATTTCCTGCAACAGGTTATTTTTGAGGTTAGGTTCCTATTATGCATTGGGAGTGATATCGCTTATCTCACGGGGCTGTTGAGATCCCTGTTTCAGAAGAAGTATATAAGGTTTAAAATAAGGTTCCAGGCACAAAGTGAGTGCTCCTGAAGAGGACCATATTACCAATGGTGGTTCTTGGGCATCAGTGGAGTATATGTCATGGACTCCATGTTGACATATGCTAAGTACAGAAAAACTGAGTCCCCTATGACAAGTTCAGAGGAAGGTAGTTGTAGAGGTGATGTTTGGGATGCAGTTCTTGGGATTGAAGCATCAATCAAGGGGCTCTGCTTTTTTAAAAATTTAATTTAATTTTTTCAGTGTTCCAAAATTCATTGTTTATGCACCACACGCAGTGCTCCGTGCAATACGTGCTCTCCATAATACCCACCACCAGTCTCACCCAACCCTCCACCTCCCTCCCCTCCAAAACCCTCAGTTTGTTTCTCAGAGTCCATAGTCTCTCATGGTTCTCCTCCCCCTCCGATTTCCCCCAATTCACTTTTCCTTTCCTTTTCCTAATGTCCTCCATGTTATTCCTTATGTTCCACAAGTAAGTGAAACCATATGATAATTGAATCTCTCTGCTTGGCTTATTTCACTCAGCATAATCTTTTACAGTCCCATCCATGTTGATACAAAAGTTGGGTATTCATCCTTTCTGATGGAGGCATAATATTCCATTGTATATATGGACCATATATTCTTTATCCATTAGTCTGTTGAAGGGCATCTTGGCTCTTTCCATAGTTTGGCTACTGAGGCCATTGCTGCTATGAACATTGGGGTACAGATGGCTCTTCTTTTCACTACATCTGTATTTTGGGGGTAAATACCCAGTAGTGCAATTGCAGGGTCATAGGGAAGCTCTAAGGGTAGATGGAGAGGAGAAGGGAGTTGAGGGAAATTGGAAGGGGAGGTGAACCATGAGAGACTATGGAGTCTATTTTTAATTTCTTAAGGAAACTCCACGCTGTTTTCCAAAGTGGCTGCACCATCTTGCATTCCCACCAACAGTGTAAGAGGGTTCCCCTTTCTCCACATCCTCTCCAACACATGTTGTTTCCTGTCTTGTTAATTTTGGCCATTCTAACTGGTGGAAGGTGGTATCTCGATGTGGTTTTGATTTGAATCTCCGTGATGGCTAATGATGATGAACATTTTTTCATGTGTCTGTTAGCCATTTTTATGTCATCTTTGGAGAAGTGTCTGTTCATGCCTTCTGCCCATTTTTTGATGTGGTTATCTGTTTTTTGAGTGTTGTGTTTGAGGAGTTCTTTATAGATCTTGGATATCAGCCCTTTGTCTGTAGTGTCATTTGCGAATATCTTCTCACATTCCGTGGGTTGCCTCTTTGTTTTGTTGACTGTTTCCTTTGCTGTGCAGAAGCTTTTGATCTTGATGAATTCCCAACAGTTCATTTTTGCTTTTGTTTCCTTTGCCTTTGGAGACATGTCTTGAAAGAAGTTGCTGTGGCCGATGTCAAAGAGGTTACTGCCTATGTTCTCCTCTAGGATTTTGATTTTTTTTATCTTTTCTTTAAAAATCCAATTTAGAGAGTAGCCTTGAGAAAGAACATTCGCAGTTTAAGGGTAGGATTTCCTAACACTATAAATTCTATTTGTTATTTGATAAGTTTACACAGTAAGGAGAGGCATAGGGATATACTACTCTGAATATTACCATACAAACAAATTAAAATGACTTATCATCAGGGATTTTTGATGTAACTGGGATCCTTGAACTTTTATTGTAAAGGTAGAGGGATTCTCTGAACTTACAAGAGGGGATATTCATTCCTTGAGACAGAGGGGTAAGTCCCTGCCCTCACCATAAAACGGAGAAATCAGTCTGCACCGAGAATCACATAGAGAGAAGGAAACCTAACATAAATTACACATGTTACATATATTATATAATTTAATTCCCACATTTATTGTGCAAAATAGATGTGAAGTTAAATATTAATCAACTTTAAATTAGTAGCACCCGCTTGGTAGATCTAGAGGAGGATGTGACTGCACCATTGACATTCATAAATTGTCAGTCAGCAGTTTGTGGCTCTGCGATTGGAACCTTGATCATCTGATAAATACCCACCTGGCAGATTATCATGTTGATCACATAAAACAGCCAGTGTGCTGTCTAGCACAATGTTCCATGAGTAATAGGCAAACATTAATTCCTTTATGTATACTGTGGGGGAGTGGTGGGAGGCATCTTGGGAGTTGATCCTTCTCCAATTGGATGATAATACCAGAACTAATAAAACATGCAATTTTATTGGTGTGCAAGACCCAGAATGTTTTACATATCTTACCTCACTGAATTGGCTCGTGCCAGTTTCAAATGTCTTAAAATTTGTGGCTTGACCATTTGAATCAACAGTTTTTATTTGACAGGTGTCTTGACCATGAATGTGAAATGGATACATACATTGATGTCAAGGTAAGCAACCAGACCTGTGTCAGGTTGACATTTCTCTTCTGGTCCAGAACTTGTCCTCCAAGTTCCCGGGGGTTAACACCTTCTTTCGCTCTCAGATCCTGACTGTATTCACATCTATGAACCTCAAAGAGTAAAGTAACCTCTATTAAAGGGGGAGCTTGGTATTTTAAGAGGGACAAGCCTTAAACTAACAGATGAGTTTCAGATGGTAGAATTCTAGGCATCAGCATGCAAATAGGGGGAGTTTGGAGTTTGGGGACTCTCCTGTGCTTAGAATATATATCACTCCTACTTTTTTAGGTAGGGGGTTGATGGCAGGCAACCTCCTCAGGAAATTTTTTTTTAAATTTATTTTCTTTGAGGCAAAGATTCGAACATGGGTCAGGATGCTAATCAGGATGTCATCAGAGGAGCAGAAGAGGAAAAGAAAGAATCTGGGTTGAGTTTATAGAAAGACAAAGTCTAGAGCAATGCATGGAGAAGAGATACTCAAGAAGTTTCTGTTCTCTGGCTGAATCTTATAGTCCCCAGTGGGCTCATAAATAGTAAATAAGCCTGGCTGGTACATGACACGCAGCAAACGCCAACAGTCTGTGGGCACACTCCCTCCCTCATGCACCTGCCAGTCGGTTCTCTGAGTACTTTGTACTTGGACTGACTTTGCATTGCATGTGGTCTAATCAGGCACATGTAGCTCCTTCCCATCCTCATGTTACTGCTCTCTAATAAGGCCACAAGAATTTACATCTGGCTTATTCATCCATCCTCCTGGGCACAGGAGGGTGTATTTGTGGCCAGATGCTAGACATGATAAGACAGAGGGAGATTGGAGAGAAACTGTAACCTTTAAAAAACTATTTTCCAGAGGAGAACACAGGTAGCAACCTCTGTGATCTTGACTGCAGCAACTTCTTGCTAGACACATCTCCAAAGGCATGGGAAAAAAAAGGCAAAAATGAACTTGAGACTTCATCAAGATAAAGACCTTTCACATGGCAAAGGAAAGAGTCAACAAAACCAAAAGACCACTGACAGAATGGGAGTAGGTATTTGCAAGTGTTTTATCAGTTAAAGGGCTAGTGTCCAAAATCTATAAAGGACTTATCAAACTCAACACCCAAAAAACAAATAATGCAGTCAAGAAATGGGCAGAAGACATGAAAAGATATTTCTTCAAGAAGACATACAAATGGCTAACAGACATGAAAAAATGTTCAGCATCACTTGGTATCAGGGAAATACAAATCAAAACCACAATGAGATACCACCTCACACCAGTCAGAATGGTAAAAATTAGCAAGTTAGGAAATGACAAATATTAGTGAGGACATGGAGAAAGGGGAATACTTTTACACTTTTAGTAGGAATACAAGCTGGTACAACCACTCTGGAAAACAGTATGGAGGTTCCTCAAAAAGTTGAAAATAGAGCTACCCTACAACCCAGCAATTGCGCTACTGGATATTTACCCCAAAGATACAAATGTAGTGATCCAAAGGGGCACCTACACTCCAGTGTTTATAGTAGCAATGTCCACAATAGCTAAACTATGGAAAGAGCTGAGATGTCCATCAACAAATGAATGGATAAAGAATAAATACATAAAAGAGATGTCGGGTGTGTGTGTGTGTGTGTGTGAATGCAATGGAATATTACTCAGCCATAAAAAGTGAAATCTTGCCATTTACAAAGACATGGATGGAACTAGAGGGTATTATTACTATTATTATTATTATTTTATTTAATTTAATTTTTTTCAGTGTTCCAAGATTCATTATTTATGCACCACACCCAGTGCTCCATGCAATACGTGCCCTCCTTAATACCCACCACCAGGCTCACCCAACCCCTCCACCCTCCTCCCCTCCAAAACCCTCTGTTTCTCAGAGAACTAGAGGGTATTATGCTAAGTGAAATAAGTCTATCAGAGAAAGACTATCATATGATCTCACCCATGTGGAATTTAAGAAACAAAGAAGAGGATCATAGGGGAAGAGAGGAAAAAATAAAATAAGACAAAATCAGAGAGGGAGAATAAACACAAGAGCCTCTAAACCATAGGAAACAAACTGAGGGTTGCTGGAGGGGAGGGGTGTAGAGTATGGGGTAATGGGGTGATGGACATAAAGGAGGGCCCGTGATGTAATGAGCTCTGGGTACTGTATAAGACTGATGAATCACTGGCCTCTACCTCTGACACTAATAATACATTATATGTTAATTAATTGAATTTAAATTAAAAAAAAATAAACTTTTTCGGTGCCTGCTAACACCGCAGCTTTGGACAACAGAGAAGGGATTTCCAAAGTCCAAAGTTAGAGGGTGCATTTGGGGAGATGGTTCTTTATATCCCTATATCTTTATATCCCTTTATGTATATATAGAAGATATATATCCCTATGAATCACTGCATGTTCTCCTGAGTGTCTCTGTGAAGGAAGGCTTTGCAGAATCCAAAATCCATGTCTTCACTAATTTTTCACTCTCTGGGGTGTAGAGGAAACATTCTTACTTACGTTTTCTAAAAGCAGAGATAATTGATTATATATCCTGGTGGTCAGACCCTTAGATTCCCTAGAGTTGATCAATCTTGGAATTTTCCTTTTTGGTCCATGAGGAAAACACACAGGAGGGTCTGAAAGACCAATCACAGGGTAAACAACTGATCATAGAAAACCCTGCCTTTCTTACCTCCAAACAGCCTGTCAGCATGCAGAGTCTCATAAGCATTGAGTTTCTATCATTTGCCAGGTGTCAGGATGGGCATGTTGCCTACGTTAACATATCAAATCCTGCAAACCACCCGTTTGCAGATGATTTGATGGACATCGACACTCACACAAGGACACTTTGCACTACAGTCTTCACATCATGAGCCCATACTCTCTTCTTGGCACACATTATGACCTTTCTCTCAGGTGACATAGC
Organism: Martes martes; assembly: GCF_963455335.1. Taxonomy (NCBI): domain Eukaryota; kingdom Metazoa; phylum Chordata; class Mammalia; order Carnivora; family Mustelidae; genus Martes; species Martes martes. The sequence goes on from NC_137898.1 coordinate 11,560,913, forward strand.
ACAAAATACATGGGCTTTCCATAGAATATTTTGGTTATTTTGGTGTGTGTACCGTTTAGGGCAGGAGTGGTGAATATCTTTTCTATGGAGGAAAAACATGCATATAAATAGAATAGAAGATGACAGACTCATAAGAAAAGCAACTTACTAGCTAAATATACATTAACATTTTCATCTGGCACACCACTTAATTATATTAAATAAATATTTAATTTTAATTTGATATAAATTTTATATTTATAAATTTTAAGTCAACATAATATAAAACTTTTAGTTCACTTGCTTTGAAACAGCATGGTTGAACATTTATTAAATAGGTAAAATAATTGTAAAAAGCTACAGCAAAGTTGATTCTTAATTCCTGTTATGGCCAATTAAAGGGAAGAAAGACACCTACATTAAGAAATAAGGTATGACTTTCAAGGACTACAAGGTCGTTTCAATTTTTGCCATCATGCATAGCTCTGTGATGGACATCCTTGGATGTTTGTCCATATCTTAGAATACGTTCCTAGAAAGACAGTAGTTAGGACTAAAGCATGTACTTTTGAATGATTTTTTGATGCATGTTACCAAGTCTTTAGAAAGACAGTAAATTTACGTTTTCACTATCTGTATATAAGAGAGCTTATTTTCCTGTGTTTTGTTAGCATTCAGTATTATGTTTACTTTTAACCTTTGCCTTTCTTTTTCTTTTTAAAGATTTTATTTATTTATTTGACAGACAGAGATCACAAGTAGGCAGAGAGGCAGGAAGCAGGCTCTCCGCTGAGCAGAGAGCCCAATGTGGGGCTCGATCCCAGGACCCTGGGACCATGACCTGAGCTAAAGGCAGAGGCCTTAACCCACTGAGCCACCCACGTGCCCCTAACCTTTGCCTTTCTAATAAAAAATTTTCTCATGGTTACATCTATACAGGTAAAGAAACAAGGATCTTATAGGAGCAATAGGTTCAGAGAGAAGAGAGCAAGAGGAACTTGGAATGTGATGAGAAAAGGAGGGCATGCTGTGAAGTGGAGTCAGGGGCCAAGCAGGTAGAGGGATGATATGGTAGAAATCAAGGAGATGCTGAGCAAGTAGGCAATTTAGGTGACTGAGACTGGAAAGAAGAGCACTGATGTGATTCTTTGGGGTTCAGAATGTCTAGGCCCCTACATAGCTGAGATAGAAAGGCAGTCAAAGGTGATGTCCTTTAGTCTTAGCAAATTGTTTACTAGTCGTAATGGGAGTCCAACAGGAATGTCTTGGAAGAGTGTTTAATGGAGTAGGCATCTTGTTCTTTTAATTCATCTCAACCATACACAGTGTTATCTTTTTGGGTTCTGCCATATGCCAGTAGTAAGTGTCATACACTTGTACAAATTCAGGGCTATTTGTTATTGAATGTGGAAGGTAGTGTTTGGGTTCTGGAATTGGGAAGACCTGGGTCTGAACAGGTTCTGCCTCTGACTTCCTGTACGGCCCTGGGTAAGTCAGTCTTCCTTGCTGGGACTGCATTTCCTCATTTGTAACAAAAGAATGAGACTATGTGCTTCACAGAGCTGCAATGAATATTTTATTAAATAATGTGCCTGGTACACATTAAGCATCCAATAAAAGATGGTTGTTGTAATACCACTTGTGAGAATAGGGTAACTTGGGGTGGTGTTTCTGTGGAAATAATGTCTTCCTCCTTTTCATTATTCATGGTGGGCTCAGCAGATAGATGACCATGCACATAAGATGTCTCCCTCATCGATGCCAGAGGTGAAGGTAGATGCCAGGGATCATTTGTCTCTGTCAGTTTGGAGAAATATATTTTCAATCACGAACTAGGAAAAACACTTTCTTCTTCTCCAACACCTTCCACAGGGCATCTTTGATCTCTCTGTTCCTCAAACTGTAAATGAGAGGGTTCAGCATGGGGATGACCAGTGCGTAGAACACAGACACCACCTTGTCCCTGCTGAGTGAATAGCTGGAGCTGGGTCGTAGGTACATGAAAAGGGCCGTCCCAAATAACAGAGTCACCACCATCAGGTGTGAGGCGCACGTGTTGAAGGCTTTCCTTCGGCCCTCCACGGAGCGGATCTTCAAGACAGCAGCTCCTATGTAGCTGTAGGAGATGAGGAGGATGAGGAATGATGTCCCCCCCACAGTGACCACCACGAGAAAATTCACCACTTGGCTGGGGAAGGTGTCAGAGCAGGAAAGTGCCAGGACCGGTGGGAGGTCACAGAAGAAATGGTTGATGATGTTGGGTCCGCAGAAATGGAGCCGAAATACAGAGCTGGCCTGGATCAGGGAGCTCAGGAAACCACCGGCATATGCCCCAAGCACCATGCGTGTACAGAGGCCCTGGGACATGATGGCAGTGTAGAGCAGGGGATTGGAGATGGCTGCATATCGGTCGTATGCCATGGCCGTCAGGAGGAAGCACTCAGTGAGACCCATGCTGACAAAGAAAAAAAACTGAGCAGCACAGCCTAAGAACGATATGGTCTTTTGCTCCTGGAAGAAATCAGTGAGCATCTTGGGGGCCACTGTGGACGAGTAGCAGATGTCAATGAAGGACAAATTGCTGAGGAAGAAGTACATGGGTGTGTGCAGGCGGGAGTCACCTCTAATCAGAAAGATGAGGGCCAGGTTCCAGGCCAGGGTCACAAGATAGATACCCAGGAAGGTTACAAAGAGAAGGGTCTGGAGTTCTGGATGGTCTGCAAATCCCAGGAGGATAAACATGGTCACCGAAGAGCTGTTGTTCCAGGCCTTGGTTGTGGACATGTTTCCCAAGGACCACAAGGACAAGATGCAGACCTGGCATAATAAGGATAATCCACATTACAGGTGATGTAAAAAAATTACAAAGGGCACAAGAGGGACAGTACAGTATTGAGAAGATCATAACTTTATGCAAAGATTCTCCCTCTCAGAAGGCAGTTTTAGTCATTGTACTATATATGCTTACATAGTACAGTGTGATTGATGTGAGCTCAGGCTTTGGATTCAGACTCCCTGTGATCGGCTCCTTCTTTACCACTGAGCGTGTCACTTTGGGTGAGATATCCAACATCATAGGCTCCAGTTTCCTTATCTTCCAAAATGGGAACATATGTGTTTTAGGAATTAAACAAGGCAAAGTGGGTAAAGTGGGTAAAGTGACTGACACATAGTACGACAAGTGAAAGTTGTCAGGACAGTTTCGTGGGTCCCAGATGAGTCATGTCATACCCTGAATTAACTAGTCATCTAGCCTTATTCAAGTTTCCACACTGGAACAGGTAAATTAATAGAGCAACCAGGTTCATCTCTGTAGTAGTGAAATGACCAGACATTTAGAATGTTTTTAATCTGAAGGATTAGGCCAGAGGTATATAGAAGTGCTCTCAATTGTCAACTATTAGATCTGAATATACTAAGTAGTTCCTTTTTCAAATTTGTCTGTAGTCAGAGCTCTAAGCTATTGACTTGTTAAGAAATGGGAACTCAGTGTGGAGATTCCTCAGGAAATTAAAAATAGAGCTTCCCTATGACCCTGCAATTGCACTACTGGGTATTTACCCCAAAGATACAGATGGAGTGAAAAGAAGGGCCATCTGTACCCCAATGTTTATAGCAGCCATGGCCACGGTCGCCAAACTGTGGAAAGAACCAAGATGCCCTTCAACGGACGAATGGATAAGGAAGATGTGGTCCATATACACTATGGAGTATTATGCCTCCATCAGAAAGGACAAATACCCAACTTTTGTAGCAACATGGATGGGACTGGAAGAGATTATGCTGAGTGAAATAAGTCAAGCAGAGAGAGTCAAGTATCATATGGTTTCACTTATTTGTGGAGCATAACAAATAACACGGAGGACGTGGGAAGATGGAGAGGAGAAGGGAGTTGAGGGAAATTGGAAGGGGAGGTGAACCATGAGAGACTACAGACTCTGAAAAACAACCTGAGGGTTTTGAAGGGGTGGGGGGTGGGAGGTTGGGGGAACCAGGTGGTGGGTATTAGGGAGGGCACAGATTGCATGGAGCACTGGGTGTGGTGAAAAAACAATGAATACTGTTACGCTGAAATTAAATAAAAAATAAAAAAATAAAAAGAAATGGGGACTCTGGATTTGGATGGCCTGTATTCAGTCCCTAGGTTTACCACTTAGTGTGATCTTGGGCAGGCCACTTGGACATTGCCTCTCTCTCTGTCAAATCAGAGATCATAGTAGCACTTACTTTGTTATTAGTATCTGTCATCAATTGTCTATTACCTATCTTCTATCTACCTATCTATCTAATCTGTCATCTTCTATCATCTCCTTTAGCACATGTCGGACCTATAGTAAGTACTCTGTGTTTGTTGTTGCTGCTGTTGTTTAAACCTAAATACAAAGTTTCTTTAATCAGATTCCTAGAATTTTCAGTGTATGAAACACCTTTCATAGATCAAGGGTTGATTCCACCCATTTCACACGGATAATAATTCTTATCACCCCCCGATACACCCACACTAAGTCTCAGTCCCTATAAATCAGGAGAGAACTCCCACTGTCAGCAGATCTCCGATGCTGAGGTCCAGTCCCTGCAGAAGGAAAAAAAAGTGTGGTAAGAAGGACCCTGTGGCTCACAGCGAATGGCTTTTATATGTTTGGAACATATCTTGATTCTTCCTTGGGTCTTAATGTGTTTTGATGAGCACTGGATGTTATACGCAACTAGTGAATCATTGAACACTGTATCAAAAACTAATGATGTACTATGTGCTGGCTAACTGAACATAATAAAAAAATAAATAAACAAACAATTTGGAAATCAGTGAAATTACCTTAACTGTCTTTAAAACTATACTTTTAGTCTATTATACCTACCTCTTAAAGTACAGAGAATCTCATAAATTCCACTTTATTTTTCAAAATGGAAGTGTTATTTTATGAATTTAAAAGCAATGTGAGCACTGTAAAATAATTGGATCAATATATAAGTGAAATGTTGAAACTAAAAATAATGTGCACAAAAGCAAAAATGAACTTTTGAGACTTCAAGATAAAAAGCTTTTGCACAACAAAGGAAACAGTCAACAAATTTAAGAGACAATCCATGGAATGGGAGAAGATATTTACAAATGACATTTTGGATAAAGGGCTGGTATCCAAGATCTATAAAGAACTTATCAAACTCAACACCCAAAAAACAAATAATCCAGTCAAGAAATGGGTAGAAGACGTGAACATACCCCTCTCCAAAGAAGACATCCAAATGGCCAACAGACACATGAAAAAAATGGGCCACATCGTTAAGTATCAGGGAAATGCAAATCGAAACCACAATGAGATACCACCTTACACCAGTTAGAATGGCCAAAATTAACAAGACAGGAAACGACAAGTGTTGGCAAGGATGTGGAGAAAGGTGAATCCTCTTACACTGTTGGTGGGAATGCAAGCTGGTACAGCCACTCTGGAAAACAGTACGGAGGCTCCTCAAGACATTAAAAATAGAGCTATCCTATGACCCAACAATTGTACTACTAGCTATTTACCCCAAAGACATAGATGGAGTGATCCAAAGGGGCACAAGCACCCCAATAGTCATAGCAACAATGTCCACAATAGCCAAACTGTGGGAGGAGCTGAGATGCTCTTCAGCAGATGAATGGATAAAGAAGATGTGGTCCATATATACAATAGAATGTAACTCAGCCATCAGACAGGGTGAATACCCACTATTTGCACTGACATGGATGGAATTGGAGGGTATTATGCTAAGTGAAATAAGTCAAGCAGAGAAAGACAATTATCACATGGTTTCATTCATATGTGGAACATAAGGAATAGAGTGGAGAACTACAGGGGAGGGGAGGAAAAACTGAATGGGAAGAAATCAATGAGGGAGACAAACCATCAGAGACTCTGTACTTTGGGAAACAAACTTAGGGTTACAGAAGGGAGGTGGCAGGGGAATGGGGTAACCAGGTGATGGGTATTAAGGAGGGCATGTGTTGTAATGAGCACTGGGTGTTATATGTGACTAACGAATCACTGAACACCACATCAAAAATTATGATGTACTATATGCTGATTAACTGAACATAATAAGAAAAAAATCATGTGCAGTTCCTAATCAATCCAGAAAAAAAAAACTTGGGAATTATGACATTCTATTTCCTGAAATAAGAGCTCTTAACATCTTGGTGTATACCTTACTTGTGTGAATATATGTATATGTGTCTGGGTGTTTATATCGTAGAACACAAACCCTCTATAAATTACACATATTATAGAAGTCATTCCAAGTTAGTCCCTTCACAGTTTGGGAAGTAATTCTCTATTTGCTCTGAATTTTCTTTTTCTTTTTTTTTTTTTAAAGATTTTATTTATTCACTTGACAGACAGAGATCACAGGTAGGCAAAGAAGCAGGCAGAGAGAGGAGGAAGCAGTTTTCCTGCTGAGCAGAGAGCCCGATCTGGGGCTCAATCCCAGGACCCTGGGATCATGACCTGAGTCGAAGGCAGAGACTTTAACCCACTGAGTCCCTGCTCTGAATTTTCTTGATCAGTTTAAGAGAGCCATTTTATTTTAATATTCCTAGTTTTTCAAAAATCAATTCATATCTACCCATTGCCAGTCAAGGTCTCTTTGACCTTAACTTTCTTCCTGAAGCTTATACACAAAGAGACGCCCATGGAATTGGGATCTCTTCTTCTCCCTCTTAATTGTTCCTGCTACAGACTTTTCAGTGCTAAAATTCTCAAATTTGGATAGTGAGAGAATGCGAAGCTCCTTTTGGCCATCACCATGCCATCATTGTGCAGAGTTCCGGAGATCCCACACACTTAACAATCTTGCCAATATGGCTTGAAGCTTTTTACTCAGAGACTCTGCACCTGTCTGTGAAAGGTATGTAGACTTCCCAGAATCAGGAGAGGATTTTTTTCCTCTTGAAGAAAAGACAGAGACCTGCAGCAATGTTTGGCATCATCTAGTACAGATGTAGAGCCACATGGAGAAATTGTGAGCAAAAACAGCTCTGCTGGAGCCTTCATCCGTTCATGTAAACTCAGCCCTCAGTCAGGTAGAATCCTGAGGTTTGTGATGTGATTCAAGGTCTTTGGAAAACACTTGTTCAGGTTAGCAGCAAAAGGAGGGGAGTAAGATGGTGGTTATGATTCTGGATAGGCTTCAGGACAAGCTTGGTTCTCATCCTGACTCTGCCACTTGCCAACTCTGGGATATTAGGCAACTCATTTAGCCTCTCTGAGTTTCAGTGCCTCCATTTGTATAATAGGGATAATCACGACTTCTTAACAGAGTTGTTGGAGGATTGCTTAAGACAATGTGCAAAAGGTTCACGGGTCTTGAGATAAGATCTTTGCTTAACAAACTGGGACTGTGATTACTATCAGCAGTGACTATTCCTTAAAGAATTCTTTAAGGAATGGAGTCTTCTTTGAAAACACTTCTCCTCACGTGGTGGGTTGAAATAAGGGGTCCACTGATGGGCCATGTAGGTTTGTGACAATGTTTGGGAGTGAGGGTGAAGACTGTAATGATCTGGGGAGGAGGGGGTTGATGGGTCAATGGCAAGTCTGTTTTGAATGATGCCATCATGGGGAAAACTTTCACATTTAAGGATGAAATTTCCCATCTCCAGAAACAGAAAGTGAATCTGAACAAATTGGAAAAAAAGGAAAAGCATATCCAGAGTTTTATTCTTGCCCATGGATGCCATGAATCTCAGCCATCTTACCCTAGAACATTAAACAGAAGGTGTCTTCAGGCTCTGTGGAGTACTTCATGTCACCGACATGCTAAGTCTGCCTAGTCTAAGCTTAACACAGTTGGTGATGGAGTTAAAAAAACAGTACAATGGGAGCTCCTGGGTGACTCAGTTGGTTAAGTGGGTGACTCTTAATTATGGCTCCAGTCATGATCTCAGAGTCCTGGGATCAAGCTGAGCATGGGGCTCTGTGCTCAGCAGGGAGTCTGCTTGAGGATTCTCTCTCCCTCTGCCCCTCCCCCAGTTCTCTCTCTTTCTCTCAAACTAATAAGTAAATCTTAAAAAATTAAAAAAAAAAACCCCATGGTATAATGACAAGGAGAACTTCAGCCAAACTGGGGAGTAGGAGTGGATTGTCTGATCTCCCCATCATTCCTGCTCTGGGCTTTGTCTTCCTCTTTATGAAGTCTCCTCCTCTCACCCTTGCAGGAGCCTGATGCCCTCAAGGTCTTCTTCCAGGTCTATCCTTCATCCAAACATACAAATAATTTATGGAAATGGAAGAGTCCCTTTCGACATAAGGCATCAAAACTTTAATCCAAGAATTAAGACTCAGATGGTCAAATTCAGGCCACCAGTTAGAATAGAGAAAGAGGATATTGGAGGTTAGAGGTCTCTGTCATGTTAGGAAAATCTGCTGTGTAAAGTCTGCCCAATCACAGCTCTTTAAATTGCTTTTCAAACCACTTACTAATAATTGGAGCTCTGTTCAAGGGTGTAACAATTCCTTTCAAAATTTCATTCCCTATTAATTCTCTTTTTAGTTGCAAGGGCTCATAGTCCAGGAAACCCATTAAAGCAATGTTAGGGTAAGATTGTGGCTAAATTTGGGGAAAGAATTGAGAGGTACGTGGAGAAAAACTCAAATCCAAAGAACAGCTTAGTCATCTGTATGGGCTTGCAGATCTAAAGTGCTCTATAAAGCGAGATTAATGTGGGCAAGAAGACAAAAAGTAAAAGAATGACTGCACTCACCCTCTTCCTCTTGTTTGTCTGTCCTTTAGCTGATGCCTGTCTTGAGTTTTGCTTTGTAAGGAGTCTAGTCATGCTTCGGTAACTGCTTCCAATCCCCAAAGTACTAATGAGCTGGGAGAGCAAGCTTGGGGCTGGTTTGTTCATCAGAAATAAAAATATCCATAGAATGTGTGCTTGTGGGCAGAAAGGAGGAAGGAAAAATTATACAGAAACAAGAGAGAGAATCTTTAAGAAGCTCTTCTAGTATCTGCCAGTATCTGCAGTTGGCATCATTTTGAAAATATTGTAAAGCTGGGATTGGAAATGATTTTGAGAAGAGGATTTCTTCCCCTCTCTCCTTGGAGATGTTTCATTACATTTGCCCTTGAGGGTCTTTTATGAAAGAGAAAGAAATGTATCACCCAAACCTCACAGATTTGTAGTTAATTGATCTCTGGGGTGGTTATGGAGAACACATAAAATGCTCTGACGGTAAATGCTTACCAAACTTCATCCCAATGGCCAGCTCCTCTGATCCCCAAGGCCATTCAAAATCTCTTCTGGTAGTCCATGATGAGTGAACTCAGGACAGCAGCAGGACTTGGAGGACAAGATAATCACCTACTCTGCAAAAGAAAACAGAATTGCATATGTATGCAGAAAAATTAATAAGTTCCTCAAAATTTTACAACTAGTGAGAGATTGATCCAATATTTGAACCCATAATTATGTGACACCAAAGTCTGCATAAGTCTGCATGCATTTATTTTGGAATGCAACTGCACATAAGTGTGTTAATAAGGTCAATTGTACCCCACCATTTGTAAATCCATTCTCTTTCCACAGAAACTGAGTATCTTTCTCAGAGAGAGAGACATTAGATACAGGGCTTTTCCTCTAAAATTTAAAAAATTTACTCTGATCTAACATGATGTAATATAAAGATGTAAGACTTTTATTCTACAGAGGACCACGTACAAATAAAAAATAATTTGAGGCTAGACATGCAACAAAAAGGAAGTCACTAATTCACGTGTTTGGAGAGGGAGAGAGAAAAGGAAGAGGTTTGATTCATTTGTTTCTTAAACTGAGAATATTGAACTTTGAGGAGAATTGGAAGGGGGGAATTTGAGCAAGCTCAAATGTAGCTGGCAATCTTTTTTTTTTTTTTTTTTAAGTAGATAATCTTGAATCTCCAAGTGACTGAACCTTCCTAGCCATGAGAATAGTCTCTTACCCTGTCTGAAGAGCCTATCCCCTTTGGGCTTGGGCAGAAGGATTATTTAATTGATTAAAAAAATGGTTCTTTCCGGAATCCCTTCTCTCCTCTCAGGCTGCACTATTGTCCTGAAACCAGATGAGTGCACTTTGATTCTTCTTTTGGGATCTTCCTTTGAGAGTTCCTGAGGGAAATTTAGATCCATGGACATTTAGTCAAAACAATGTTCGAAGCCTTCTTCGAAAACTCTTAATAATGTTGATTATATGTGTTGAGATAATGTTGATTTATATGTGTCTTCAAATGCCTTATTAAGTAAGGGATGTTTTGTTTTATTTCCATTAAGATCATTTAAAGTTTAAATTTTTGCTACCATTTTTACTATATCAATGGTTAAAGATATTTTTGTTTTACTTGAGATTCAACACTTTTTTTTTTTTTTTTAAAGATTTATTTATTTATTTATTTGTCAGAGAGAGAGAGAGAGGAGCGAGAGTGAGCACAAGCAGACAGAGTGGCAGGCAGAGGGAGAAGCAGGCTCCCTGCCGAGCAAGGAGCCCGATGTGGGACTCGATCCCAGGACGCTGGGATCATGACCTGAGCCGAAGGCAGCTGCTTAACCAACTGAGCCACCCAGGCGTCCCGAGAATTCAACACTTTTTAAAAAAGATTAATTTACTTTTAGAGAGAGAGAGAGAGAGAGAGCAAAAGGGAGGGGCAGAGGGAGAGGGAGAGAGAAACTGAAGCCAGACATGGTTCTCAATCTTACGACACTGAGATCATGACCGTGAGCTGAAACCAAGAATTGGACACTCAAACAACCTTGGCACCTTGGCACCCCTAGAATTCAACACTTACTATCTCCTAATGATTCATTTTGAGTTTAAGTCTTACCTAGCAATTCCAAGAGAGTCTAATATGTTTAACTATTTTCCATTCTTCTACATATAGCTGTCCAGTTTTCCCAGCACCATTTATTGAAGAGACTGTCTTTTTTCCACTGGATATTTTTTCCTGTTTTGTCAAAGATTATTTGACCATAGAGTTGAGGGTCCATATCTGGGCTCTCTACTCTGTTCCACTGGTCCATGTGTCTGTTTTTATGCCAGTACCATGCTGTCTTGGTGATCACAGCTTTGTAGTAAAGCTTGAAATCAGGTAACGTGATGCCACCAGTTTTATTTTTGTTTTTCAACATTTCCTTAGCAATTCGGGGTCTCTTCTGATTCCATACAAATTTTAGTATTATTTGCTCCAGCTCTTTGAAAAATACTGGTGGAATTTTGATCAGAATGGCATTAAAAGTATAGATTGCTCTGGGCAGTATAGACATTTTAACGATGTTTATTCTTCCGATCCAAGAGCATGGAATGGTCTTCCATCTTTTTGTGTCTTCTTCAATTTCTTTTAGGAGTGTTCTGTAGTTCCTCGAGTACAGATCTTTAACCTCTTTGGTTAGGTTTATTCCGAGGTATCTTATGGTTTTTGGTGCTATAGTAAATGGAATCGATTCTCTAATTTGCCTTTCTGTATTTTCATTGTTAGTGTATAAGAAAGCCACTGATTTCTGGACATTGACTTTGTATCCTGCTACATTACTGAACTATTTTCCAGAAGTATAGCATCATACCATTCGCGAATACTGTTCATAGTAATACTAAGCTCAAAATAATAAAAAAATGACATTGATAGCCATGACTGTTTATAAAAAAAATTATTGTGCCAAGATTTGCTAAACATGGAAGTCTTTTAAAAACTGTATCCAAGTTAGTTGGCATTTTAATTAAAACATGTATAGTAGTTAGTTGGTGTTTAATGGAAGCATATAGTTAGCTGGACTCAATAATAATATGGATTACCATGCATTTCTAATAAACTGGTATCAGAATACTACAGCTGGAAGTGTTTCTTCCAAGACACATTCGTAATTTAAAAGTCAGAACAATAATTCATCCCATTTGAATAGTTTTTACATAATGGTTTTCATGTAGGTTTCACATATGGTCCAAACACAGTCATACAAGGCTGGTACTCTTCGGCTGAATTTCATGGAAGAAGGAGGAGGTAATGTGAAATCAGTAGAGATATGCAGGACCACATAGATGAAAATAGGCAGGATTCAGACCCATGTCATATGTTAACACTACCATTTTTAATTCTTTCAACCCGTGTAATTCTCCTGGACTGTTCCTTTGTTGTTATGATGCCTCTTTATTTTTTTAAAAAGATTTTATTTATTTATTTAACAGAGAGAGAGATCCCAAGTAGGTAGAGAGGCAGGCAGAGAGAGAGGGGGAAGCAGGCTCCCTGCTGAGCAGAGAGCCCGATGTGGGGCTCGATCCCAGGACCCTGAGACCATGACCTGAGCCAAAGGCAGAGGCTTAACTCACTGAGCCACTCAGGCGCCCCATGATGCCTCTTTTTGAGAACTTAAAAATCTGATTTGTTTAAGATGGTACCTTAAAAGTAAACTTGTGACTTACCTATTCTCAGTTACATCACTCTTATCTAAGTATAGTTGTTTGTTAGTGTTATTAGTGTTATTCACCATTTTCAATATGCTTAGTAAGTTGTCCATCTCCCTGGTCTGGTTTCTTTCCCAGAATTGAACTCTGTGATACTACTGAGTTAAGGTACTTGAGGGGGCACATGGGACAGTGCTTAGAGCATGGTGGGTATATAATGTGTTTGGGGATAATCAATTACTATTGCAATGCTAGGTTCTTACATGGATTTTAGTCTCCAGACTTACCCTTTTAAGACTGAGTTTAGGCATACTTCCACTAGGTGGCAGCAACATTCCACAGGAGGGACTAAAGTAGCAGTCCTCTGTGCAGATAACGGTTTGTTAATATAATTTATAGTTACCTAAGTTATAATCATGCTGTTTGGGTTCTTAGTGGTCTTTCACTTTAGTTTGTGTGTGTGTGTGTGTGTTAGAGTAAAAAAATGAGGACCAGAGAGGTCAAGAACCTAATTTCTCACAGTAGAATGGGAATTGGAACTCAGGTTGTGTCACCTCCAGTCTTTCCTTTCCCGTGTCTATGACCTTTAAAACCTCTACATGTACTATTGTCTTGTATCTTATCTTTGTTTGGAATGCCTGGTGAAAAGTCTTTGGATCTGTAAACAGTTGACATTTATACTCCTCACTAGTAGAAGATATACAAACTGAAATAATTTTTCAAACTCCAATTTGACAATCAAGATTGTGTTTTATTGCCAAGCACTTCTGGATTTTTCTCGGGGCTTTCTTTGAAACAATTAAACTCATTAAAATAGCTACACTAAAATATTAAATAAGCATGAAAGCAAATCGTGTTTTAGGAGCAGCTGTCAGCAAACAAACATTAAGATGCATAGAATCCTAGTAAGATAAATTTTGAGTTGACCTTAATTGCCTCCTAAACATTTGTAATTCTATATGAAGTTTATTTTCTTTTATGAGCTATTTGCCTTCATACTTTTTGATGTTCACTTTAACTTTCTGCTTTAAATTCTTAAATTTAGGGGCGCCTGGGTGGCTCAGTCATTAAGTATCTGCCTTCAGCTCAGGTCATGGTCCTAGGGTCCTGGGATTGAGCCCTGCATCGGGCTCCCTGCTCAGTGGGAAGCCTGCTTCTCCCTCTCCCACTCCCCCTGCTTGTGTTCCCTCTCTCGCTGTGTCTCTGTCAAATAAATAAATAAAATCTTAAAAAGAATTCTTAAATTTAATCATACATGAAATCTGATATTTTAAAGTAGGGTAATGAGAGTTTATGGTTATATCCAAATGAATTTAATAAGGCAAATTTCTTCCTTGTTCTTAAATTTTTTATAGAATAGGTTGACAAATACATCAAATGTCCCCACCCTACATTTTCTTGAGTTTCTCAGTCTTACTTTGTAGATAATCATCACTATGGGTGAGTTGTCATGATAGATGAAATCTATTACCATCCTCCATTATCAGCTTTTCTTCTTTTCCTTTTTTGTTATGTATCAGCTGTTCTAATCTCAAGAAAACATATAGATTATAATTAGAGATTTACCTTCTAAATTATCTGGGATCTGAATTCAGTATCAAAACACTTTCATAGTTAGCTGGACTTGACTTTCCTAGCTTTGGGATCTCCTGGGCCGGTATATCCCCAATCTTAGTCCAAAATTCTTCTTTTAATAAAGAACTTCCTTGACTTTTCTCCATCACAGTCTATTTTTTTATTTATTTTTTTAAATTTCACAGTCTATTTTTGAAGTCACTTACCTTTTTTTTTCAATGATCTCAGTTGTTAAATTTCTTTCCCTAAATTCAACTTATTACCTTGTGTGTCAAGGGTTTCAGTAATTGTATTTTTTCATATAGAAGATATTTTTGTCATTTAATTAATTTTTATTCTCAGACTAAGTTTTGGTAACTTGATCTCCATGAAACAGATTAACTCCTTTCTGTAAACTTTATTCTTGTAGAAAAAGTTTCAAAAAACAAGATATGAATGTTTCAAAATTCTAGATTTTCAGAGCTTGAGGGGTCCTTGGAAAGTGAGCTGAATTTCCTCAGGCCCTGAGAGGTGGGAGAAGGCCTAATTGATTTGCCCACAGCCACATATCCAGGTCATGGCAGAGCCGGAAATAGCACCCAAAATCTTGAAGGGTAAAGAAACTGTTTTCATCACCATAAAATGTCAAATAGATAAGAAAGAGCTCTTGGCCACAACCCTAGAGGCAGAGTTAATGACATTATTACCCAACATTCATTGAGAGATTTCTATTCATTGGACACTGTGCTAAGACCTTCCTATTCATATCTCATTTCATCATCGCCACAAGATTCATTGTTTATGCACCACACCCAGTGCTCCATGTAATACGTGCCCTCCTTAATACCCACCACCAGGGTCACCCAACAACCCTCCCCTCCCCTCCAAAGCCCTCAGTTTGTTTCTCAGAGTCCACAATCTCTCATGCTTTGTCTACCCCTCTGATTTCCCCCAATTCACTTTTCCTTTCCTCCTCCTAATGTCCTCCATGTTATGCCTTGTGCTCCACAAGTAAGTGAAACCACAACAACCCTTTGAGATTGGTATTATAATTATTACCCCAGTGTTACAAGGGAGGAAATTGATATTTCGGAGATTTTAAAAATGTGTGTATGTTTATACACATATTATAAAATGGCAGAGCCAAAATTTGAACCCAACTCTCTTGTGTGTGGTTTATTTCCAGTGAAGGGTCTCAAAGCAGAAGGTTGCCCACCAGTGCAACAGGATGTCTTCCTGGACCCAGAGGAAGCTCAGAGGAGAATAAGTCAGGGCACTGCAAATAGCACTCTGGCAATGGGTGGTTGTCCCTGTCCCTATCACCCCAGAGAACAATTAGTGTTCAGAAATGTTTAGTTCTAATGATTGCTAGACTTTTACTTTGGACCCAGGAGTGGGTGACAGGGCAGCCATGTGGAGGAAAAGTGTGGCTACCCCTGCCCATTAAAATAATGAATTCCCTAAGGCCATTTTGAAGACTTGGTAATAAAGGAGCAGGGATTCCAGAAGCAGATATTATTCTTTGCATGAGGCCAAACTATAAAAAACTGACTGAACCAGAAGCCAGGCATAGAGCAGTGGGAAATGCAGATGAACCAAATTTTGTAAAACATGCTAGTGGAGCAAGACAACCAATAATTCTTCTGTAGGATGAGATCTCAGGACACTTCTGTCAGAAATCATTCAGTAAGTTCAGCTCCTTCACTCCCACCTCATTCATCCAACAAATGACAATTATAACTTGTAACCTATTTCACATTTCCTCTCTAAAAGGGGCAGAGTATGTCTACCCAGTTCCAGGGAGGATTAAATAAGTTAATATAAATCAAGTCCTTAAAACAGTGCCTGGTACTCAATAAGCCTTGAGTAAGTATTTGTGATTGTGTTATATGTTGCATATTATATCATTATAATTGGGCACCCATTATGAGCCAAACACTATGTGAAGATTTTGTAGATAGGCAGTGAAAAAATTCATTCATTCAACTGATACTTATGATGCCTATGTCCCAATCACTGTTCTAGATTAGTGATAGAATAAAGCAATAAATAGATCAATAAACAGATCTCCCTGCCTGCCTTTGAGTAGCTTACATTCTGGTAGGGGAGATCTCCTTAAGATAAGAAACACCAAACTCATATCATTTCCTCTTTGATAGGTTCATAGATGGATGTCATAGGGAAGAGCACTCTTGGCTCTTCTTGATTTTGGCTGCTCAATCAGTGACTGATTGTGGGGAGATCTAAAATTTTAGAAAACACAAACCTAGAAGGAGCATGTATTTTTTTAACAACTTAATTGAGATGTCTTTAACATATAGAAATTGTATATATTTAAAGTGTACAACGTGATGTTTTTATATATATGTATACATTGTGAAAAGATCACTGCAATCAAGCTAAGTGACTTATCCGTCATCTCTACATAGTTATCCTTTGTGTGTGTGTGTCTCTATGTATGTGTATAGGTGTGTGTGTTTTGAGATTTACGATCTATCCTCTTAGAAAACTTCAAATATACAATACAGTAATGTCAGCTATTGTTACCATGCTGTTCATTAGATGTCCAAAACTTATTTATCCTGAACAACTGAAACTTTGCACCTTTAAACCAACATTTCCCCCATTCCTGCTCAACCCCCCAAGTCCCATTTGACACTCTACTTTTATGAGTTTGGCTTTTTAGATTCTACATATAAGTGAGATCATGCAGAATTTATCCTCCTGTGTCTGGCTTATTTCACTTAGTATACAGTCCTCCAAGTTCATCCATGTCATTGCAAATGACAAGATTTCCTACTTTTTAAATGGCTGAATAATATTCCATTCTCTCCCTCTCATCTATTTATCTATTATTATTGTCATTATCATCATCACCACCATCATCATCATCACCATCATCTACCTCAAGTTTTCTTTCTTTTTTACTTAAAGATTTTATTTATTTACTTGATAGCACAAGCAGCAGGGAGGGGGAAAGGGAGAAGCAGGCTCTCCACTGAGCCAGGAGCCCAATGTGGGGCTCAATCTCAGGACCCTGGGATCATGACTTGAGCTGAATGCAGACCCCTAACTGACTGAGCCACCCAGGTGCCCTATCTCAAGTTTTCTTTACGCATTCATCCATTGATGGACACTTAGGTTGTTTCCATATCTTGACTATTGTGAATAATGTCACAATGAACATGGAAGTGAAACTCTCTCTTGAAGATATTGACTTCATTTACTTTGGATAAATATTCAGAAATAGAATTGCTCAATCAGACAGTAGTTCTATTTTTAATTTTTTGAGGAACCTCCATAGTGTTTGTCATAATGACTGCACTAATTTACATTCCCACCAACAGGGCACAACACTTTTCTCTATATCCTGACCAACATTTATCTTTTGTCTTTTTAATAATAGCCGTCGTAACAGATGTGAGATGATAACTTGTTGTGGCTTTGATTTGCATTTCCCTGATGATCACCTCTTCATGTAGAACACTTTTTAATATGATGGGTGATAGAGAAACACAGTCAGATAGTTGCAGTCAGTTGCAAACATGCATGGGTAGTCAAATTCCATAAAATGATAAAATATCAGCAACTTTAATCTTATTGCTGAGTCTTCCCTGGGGTACTTCTGCCTTTTCACACACATCCCATTATAATTATAGCCCATATTTATATTTATATAAATATCCCATTTATATTTCCTCATTTTGATCTTATATCAGTGCCAGCTTGTCTTTCTTAATGTAAAATGCATATGGGTTTTCCTTATGTCTTGAAAATGTTAATCTTGTCTGGCTTGATGACATTAAGGTTGTCCCATGCTTATCCTTATCCTTAAATATTATACTTAAATATTGAATGAATCCTTTCCAGTTTTTCTTGGTCAGAATGTACTGGTTTCTGCTAGTTCTTGACCACCATGGCTCATCCATTTTCAGTCAACTTTGTGTTGTTCTGCCATTCCCCCAAACATGGAGATATTATTTGGAGCCCTTCTGTCCCATAATGGTGATGATTGTGTTCATCCAGATTTTGATCTTTTTATGCATTTTATGCAATTATTTCTATAAAAACTTATTATATAATTAGAAAAAATTTCTAGTTCTAAGCATACGTGTGTGTGTGTGTGTATAATGTTTGTGTATATTTTTTCTCTTAGTTTTCTAACCTGAAAGAATGGATTATCTTTATTATGTGTTAGACTTGCTCCCTCAAAATGGAATATATCAAATATTATAGCCTATTGTGTTTAGCTCCTTTTCCAGATTCTTATACTAAAGATATATAAAACATAAGAAATTCCTAATCTTATTGTTAATCTGGGTTTATGTCAGAAGGTCTAAAAAGCCATAGGAAACCTAAATCTAAAGGTAACTTGAGACTTATCTGATTCAACCTTCCCATTTTTCAGTTGAGAAAATGAGAATCTGGAGAGGTGCAGTCACTTTTCCACAGTCCCAGAGAGGAATGGAGCTGAGGACAAAACCCAGATTACTGACTCCCAGTCATTCTCTACCCCATTAGACAGACCCTCTTTTAATCAGCAAGGTGTATAGCATATGGATTTTAAATAGGGTGAAGAGATTATCATGGGAAGACTTCCTCCAAGAAGAAGGCATAGCAGGTGAATGTGATGTTAACTTCGTGTTAATTGTTTAAATGATCTTCCAGGAAATATCCACTCATATACTAACAAGTACAATCTAACTGACCACAGGATTGTTTCTTTCCTTTATGCAGGAAGTAGGTCTATGGTTCTAGGAAGGAACAACACGATTGTGACAAAATTCATCCTCCTGGGATTTTCAGACCATCCTCAAATGAAGCTTTTCCTTTTTCTGTTATTTTTGGGGATTTACCTCCTGACCCTAGCCTGGAACCTGAGCCTCATTGCCCTCATCAGGATGGACTCTCACCTGCACACGCCCATGTACTTCTTTCTCAGTAACCTATCCTTCCTAGATCTCTGCTATGTGTCCTCCACAACTCCCAAGATGCTCTCTGACATTATCACAGGGAAGAAAACCATTTCCTTTGTTGGCTGTGCCACACAGTACTTTGTGTTTTGTGGGATGGGGCTGACTGAATGCTTTCTTTTGGCAGCCATGGCATATGACCGCTATGCTGCAATCTGCAACCCGTTGCTCTACACAGCCCTAATTTCCTATACGCTCTGTTTAAAGATGGTGGCTGGGGCCTACGTGGGTGGATTCCTCAGTTCTTTGATTGAAACATACTCTGTTTACCAGCATGATTTCTGTGGGCCCAACACGATTGACCACTTCTTCTGTGACCTTCCTCCAGTTCTGGTTCTGTCATGCTCTGATACATTTACCAGCCAGGTGGTGAACTTTGTTGTGGGTGTTGTTGTTGGAATGGTGTCTGTCCTTGTGATCCTCATCTCTTATGGTTACATTGTTGCTGCTGTCCTGAAGATCAACTCAGCTAAAGGTAGGACCAAAGCCTTCAGCACCTGTGCCTCTCACCTGACTGCTGTGACCCTTTTCTATGGTTCTGGTCTCTTCATGTACATGCGACCCAGTTCTAGCTACTCCCTAAACCGGGACAAGTTGGTGTCCATATTCTATGCTCTGGTAATCCCTATGGTGAATCCTATCATCTACAGTTTTAGGAATAAGGAGATTAAAAATGCCATAAGAAAGTTGTGCAGAAGGAACATGTGCTTTCTCATGTGCCTTTGTTTTTCTGACCATAAGCTGATGTTTACAAAGAGGCTGTGAGCTGGGTCAATTGTGCAGATTTTCATGTAGTTTTGGACTAGTTGATTTACATAGTGGTTTGTGTTGACTAGACCTTTCCTCACTTTCCAATATTCCCTTAACTAGTTTACTTATTGGTTATCAGAAAATGATTTGGCCATTATTGTTTTCTAGAATGAATAGCATTGCATATACTGAGATTATAAATACTCAATTTAGCAGAAAGCTTCATATGACAAAGAATGAACAACCAAGAATATCAAAACAGAGTTTGTGTCTATAGGAGGAAAAGTGTTGAAAAAAAAATTAGTCTAGCATTCAGGATGGTGATTTTTAAGGTAGCGTAGGGATATATAGCATAATAACCTGAGGAGGGAGACACTTTTTCTAAAAACAGTTGCCTTTCCCTGTAATGAAATTTAACATGCTTCCTTTATGGCGTGTGAGCACCACAAGGCAGACACGGTCTCTTGTTTGAGAATCCAGCTATTGTGAGCCACTGGGAGTGAAGAGGGTATAGAACTGACTTTTTAAATGTTTTAAGGTAGGAAAGAGTTCAAAAATCTCTGATTAGGGCGTTAATGACTGAACAACCTCATGGCTAATTCAATCAGCTGTACAAAAAATAGTCACTACTATGATCTAAATAAAGCCAGGGATTTGTCATTTCAGTCTGAAGTAACTGCTTTCCAGCCAACACTCAAAAGTTTCTTGGAACCTATAGAAGAGGAGCATACTGTCATTTGGGAAAAAGGTTCTAGGTTTTCACAAGTTTTATGATAAGTTTTAGGATGGGATTTAGCCTAGGAATTAAAGAGAGTGATTTTTCTTTTTCATATTATCTCAGAACTTGTTATGTGTCCTTGAACCAGCAGTAGACAACCGGCATACATTTATTCAGCTGTGCCTGTTCTCGGTTGGCCATAAATGAACAAGGAAGTATCTATCTGTCCTTGGAGAAGTTACTTGGGCTTTGTGTACCTTAGTTCCTTATCTGCAAAATAGGAATAATAACAGTAATTGTCTCATAGGCTTATTGTGATGAATTAAACAACTCAGTATATACAAGCACTTAGAATAGTGCTGGTTGATAGCAAATGCTTAAGAGGTGAGCATTATTATTATTGTTGTTCTATAATAATATTTACTTATCACCATTTGAGCCAAAGAAATAGAAGCCATTTTCTTAGTTTGTTAAAAAAAAATGTGATTTTCAACATAGCTTTGATGCACTGGAAAGTGGGACAGCAGAGACTGGAGTGAAAGTTGTTTGGGTATTTGTTAAGTATTCTTAAGTCATCAGACCTGCAATTATTACTCTCATGTCCACCACTTTATAGGTAGGTCACCTTATGCAAGTTACTTATAAGATCTGTTTTTCTCATCTGTACAATGAGGATAATAATTGCATCTACCTCACGGAATTGATACAAAAACTAAGTGAGAATGCATGAAAAGGGCTTAACTTAGTGGCTGGTATATGGTAATACTTAATAAATGTTAACTCATATTATTAATCAATTTTGTATAAATCAAGAGAAATCCAGGTTAATGTGCTAAGAAGAGGCAAATTAGATAGCGTTGGGATATCTACTCAAACTGGAACGTAATAGTCTCAGTAAAAAGGCATGCCTGTACATCTCATGTCTGCTGCTTCTTCTACATGTAGGAAGCAGTCATTAGGAAAATAGAACTCAAGTTCATAGAAGCGGTCACACATGGGAATGCTACCATTGTGCCAACTCTATCAGCCACGTGGTCACCTTGCCTTCCTTATATTCAGTTTTCCCCTCAACCTTTCCTTATCTGTACTCTAGTTTACTGAAGTCTTTTCTTTCAATTTACCTTTGGTAGCTAATCTTAAATTCTCCTAATGCCCAAAGTCATTGGAACAAAACAAACAAACAAACAAACAAATGAAAATATGCCTCATGCTTTGGACTTACATGGAGCTGTCACTGGTCTATAAATTTCTTTGTTTCTTTCTTTCTTTATTTTTTTAAATTTATTTTAATAAACATATAATATATTTTTATCCCCAGGGGTACAGGTCTGTGAATCGCCAGGTTTACACATTTCACAGCACTCATCATAGCACATACCCTCCCCAATGTCCATATCTACACCACCCTCTCCCATCCCCCCTCCCCCCAGCAACCCTCAGTCTGATTTTTGAGATTGAGTCTTTTATGGTTTGTCTCCCTCCCAATCCCATCTTTTCATTTTTTCTTTTCCTACCTCCCTCCAACCCCCCCACATTGCATCTCTACTTCCTCATATCAAAGAGATCATATGATAGTTGTCTTTCTCCAATTGACTTATTTCACTAAGCATAATACCCTCTAGTTCCATCCATGTTGTCGCAAATGGCAAGATTTCATTTCTTTTGATGGCTGCATAGTATTCCATTGTGTATATATACCACATCTTCTTTATCCATTCATCTGTTGATGGACATCTAGGTTCTTTCCACAGTTTGGCTATTGTGGACATTGCTGCTATAAACATTCGGGTGCACGTGCCCCTTTGGAGCACCACGTTTGAATCTTTAGGATATATACCCAGTAGTGCAATTGCTGAGTCGTAGGGTAGCTCTATTTTCAGTTTTTTGAGGAACCTCCACACTGTTTTCCAGAGTGGTTGCACCAGCTTGCATTCGCACCAGCAGTGTAGGAGGGTACCCCTCTCTCTGCAATCTTGCCAGCATCTGTCCTTTCTTGACTTGTTAATTTTAGCCATTCTGACTGGTGTGAGGTGGTATCTCATTTTGGTTTTGATTTGTATTTCCCTGATGCCGAGTGATATGGAGCATTTTTTCATGTGTCTGTTGGCCATCTGGATGTCTTCTTTGCAGAAATGTCTGTTCATGTCCTCTGCCCATTTCTTGATTGGATTATTTGTTCTTTGGGTGTTGAGTTTGCTAAGCTCTTTATAGATTTTGGATACTTGCCCTTTATCTGATATGTTGTTTGCAAATATCTTCTCCCATTCTGTCAGTTGTCTTTTGGTTTTGTTAACTGTTTCCTTTGCTGTGCAAAAGCTTTTGATCTTGATGAAATCCCAATAGTTCATTTTTGCCCTTGCTTCTGTTGCCTTTGGCGATGTTCCTAGGAAGAAGTTGCTGCGGTTGAGGTCAAAGAGGTTGCTGCCTGCATTCTCCTCAAGGATTTTGATGGATTCCTTTCTCACATTGAGGTCCTTCATCCATTTTGAGTCTATTTTCATGTGTGGTGTAAGGAAATGATCCAATTTCATTTTTCTGCATGTGGCTGTCCAATTTTCCCAGCACCATTTGTTGAAGAGGCTGTCTTTTTTCCATTGGGTATTCTTTCCTGATTTGTTGAAGATTAGTTGACCACAGAGTTGAGGGTGTATTTCTGGGCTCTCTATTCTATTCTATTGATCTATATGTCTGTTTTTGTGCCAGTACCATACTGTCTTGATGATGACAGCTTTGTAATAGAGCTTGAAGTCTGGAATTGTGATGCCACCAACTTTGGCTTTCTTTTTCAATATTCCTTTGGCTATTCGAGGTCTTTTCTGGTTCCATATAAATTTTAGGATTATTTGTTCTATTTCTTTAAAAAAATGGATGGGATTTTGATAGGGATTGCATTAAATGTGTAGATTGCTTTAGGTAGAATAGACATTTTCACAATATTTGTTCTTCCAATCCATGAGCATGGAACATTTTTCCATTTCTTTATGTCTTCCTCAATTTCTTTCATGAGTACTTTATAGTTTTCTGAGTATAGATTCTTTGCCTCTTTGGTTAGATTTATTCCTAGGTATCTTATGGTTTTGGGTGCGATTGTAAATGGGACTGACTCCTCAATTTCTCTTTCTTCTGTCTTGTTGTTAGGGTAAAGAAATGCGACTGATTTTTGTGCATTGACTTTATATCCTGACACTTTACTGAATTCCTGTACAAGTTCTAGCAGTTTTGGAGTGGAGCCTTTTGGGTTTTCCACATATAGTATCATATCATCTGCAAAGAGTGATAGTTTGACTTCTTCTTTGCCAATTTGGATGCCTTTAATTTCTTTTTGTTGTCTGATTGCTGAGGCTAGGACTTCTAGTACAATGTTGAACAGCAGTGGTGATAACGGACATCCTTGCCGTGTTCCTGACCTTAGTGGAAAAGCTTTCAGTTTTTCTCCATTGAGAATGATATTTGCTGTTGGTTTTTCATAGATGGGTTTGATAATATTGAGGTATGTACCTTCTATCCCTACACTTTGAAGAGTTTTAATCAGGAAGGGATGCTGCATTTTGTCAAATGCTTTTTCAGCATCTATTGAGAGTATCATATGGTTCTTATTCTTTCTTTTATTAATGTATTGTATCACATTGATGGATTTGCGGATGTTGAACCAACCTTGTAGTCCTGGAATAAATCCCATTTGGTCGTGGTGAATAATCCTTTTAATGTACTGTTGGCTCCTATTGGCCAGTATTTTGGTGAGAATTTTCGCATCTGTGTTCATCAAGGATATTGGTCTGTAATTCTCTTTTCTGGTGGGATTCCTGTCTGGTTTTGGGATCAAGGTGATGCTGGCCTCATAAAACGAGTTTGGAAGTTTTCCTTCCATTTCTATTTTTTGGAACAGTTTCAAGAGAATAGGAATTAATTCTTCTTTAAATATTTGGTAGAATTCCCCTGGGAAGCCGTCTGGTCCTGGACTTTTGTTTGTTTGGGGATTTTTGATGACTGTTTCAATCTCCTTACTGGTTATGGGTCTGTTCAGGTTTTCTATTTCTTCCTGGTTCAGTTGTGGTAGTTTATATGTCTCTAGAAATGTATCCCTTTCTTCCAGGTTGTCAAATTTCTTGGTGTAGAGTTGCTCGTAGTATGTTCTTATAATTGTTGGTATTTCTTTGGTGTTGGTTGTGATCTCTCCTCTTTCATTCATGATTTTATTTATTTGCATCCTTTCTCTTTTCTTTTTGATAAGTCTGGCTAGGGGTTTTTCAATCTTATTAATTCTTTCAAAGAACCAGCTCCTAGTTTCGTTGATTAGTTTCTATTTCATTGATTTTTGCTCTGATCTTCATTATTTCTCTTCTCCTGCTGGGTTTAGGCTTTCTTTGTTGTTCTTTCTCCAGCTCCTTTAGGTGTAGGGTTAGGTTGTGTATTTGAGACCTTTCTTGTTTCATGAGAAAGGCTTGTACCGCTATATATTTTCCTCTCAGGACTGCCTTTGTTGTGTCCCACAGATTTTGAACTGTTGTGTTTTCATTATCATTTGTTTCCATGAATTTTTTCAATTCTTCTTTAATTTCCTGGTTGACCCATTCATTTTTTAGAAGGATGCTGTTTAGTCTCCATGTATTTGCGTTCTTTCCAAATTTCCTCTTGTGATTGAGTTCTAGCTTCAGAGCATTGTGGTCTGAAAATATGCAGGGAATGATCTCAATCTTTTGGTACTGGTTGAGACCTGATTTATGACCTGGATGTGGTCTATTCTGGAGAATGCTCCATGTGCACTAGAGAAGAATGTATATTCTGTTGCTTTGGGATGGAATGTTCTGAATATATCTGTGATGTCCATCTGGTCCAGTGTGTCATTTAAGGCCTTTATTTCCTTGTTGATCTTTTGCTTAGATGATCTGTCCATTTCAGTGAGGGGGAGTGTTAAAGTCCCCTGCTATTATTGTATTACTATTGATGTATTTCTTTGATTTTGTTATTAATTCGTTTATATAGTTGGCTGCTCCCATGTTAGGGGCATAGATATTTAAGATTGTTAGGTCTTCTTGTTGGACAGACCCTTTGAGTATGATATAGTGTCCTTCCTCATCTCTTATGATAGTCTTTGGCTTAAAATCTAATTGATCTGATATAAGGATTGCCACCCCAGCTTTCTTCTGATGTCCATTAGCATGGTACATTGTTTTCCACCCCCTCACTTTAAATCTGGAGGTGTCTTCGGGTCTACAATGAGTTTCTTGTAGGCAGCATATTGATGGGTTTTGTTTTTTTATCCATTCTGATACCCTGTGTCTTTTGATTGGGGCATTTAGCCCATTAACATTCAGGGTAACTATTGAGACATATGAATTTATTGCCATTTTATTGCCTGTAAGGTGACTGTTACTGTATATTGTCTCTGTTTCTTTCTGATCTACTACTTTTAGGGTCTCTCTTTGCTTAGACGACCCCTTTCAATATTTCCTGTAGAGCTGGTTTGGTGTATGCAAATTCTTTCAGCTTTTGTTTGTCCTGGAAGCTCTTTATCTCTCCTTGTATTTTCAATGATAGCCTAGCTGGATATAGTATTCTTGGCTGCATGTTTTTCTCGTTTAGTGCTCTGAATATATCATGCCAGTTCTTTCTGGCCTGCGTGGTCTCTGTGGATAGGTCTGCTGCCAATCTAATGTTTTTACCCTTGTATGTTACAGACTTCTTTTCCTGGGCTGCTTTCAGGATTTTCTCTTTGTCGCTAAGACTTGTAAATTTTACTATCAGGTGACGAGGTGTGGACCTATTTTTATTGATTTTGAGGGGCATTCTTAGCATCTCCTGGATTTTGATGTTTGTTCCCTTGGCAATATTAGAGAAATTCTCTCCAATAATTGTCTCCAATATACCTTCTGCTCCCCTCTCTCTTTCTTCTTCTTCTGGAATCCCAATTATTCTAATGTTGTGTCATCTTATGGTGTCGCTTATCTCTCAAATTCTCTCCTCGTGGTCCAGTATTTGTTTGTCTCTCTTTTACTCAGCTTCTTTATTCTCTGTCATTTGGTCTTCTATGTCACTAATTCTTTCTTCTGCCTCATTCATCCTAGCAGTAAGAGCTTCCACTTTTGATTGCACCTCATAAATAGCTTTTTTGATTTCAACTTGGTTAGATTTTAGTTCTTTTATTTCTCCAGAAAGGGCTTTTATCTCTCCGGAGAAGGTTTCTCTAGTATCTTCTATGTCTTTTTCGAGCCCGGCTAGAATCTTGAGAATCGTCATTCTGAACTCTAGATCTGTCATATTACCAACGTCCGTATTGATTAGGTCTCCAGCCTTCAGTACTGCCTCTTGTTCTTTTTTTTGTGGTGAGTTTTTCTGCCTTGTCATTTTGTCCAGATAAGATTTGCTTTCTCCTGCTGTGGAATTCCGCTGTTCTTGGTGAGTGAAGTTGGTTTTGGATGGGTTTCTTGTTGATCTTCTGGGGGAGGGTCTGTTGTAGTGATTCTCAAGTGTCTTTGCTGCAGGCAGAATTGCACCGCCCTTGCCAGGGGCCGGACTAAGTAATCCGTTTGGGTTTGCTTTTGGGAGCTTTTGTTCCCTGAGCACTTTCTGTAGAGTTCCGGAGGATGGGAATGAAGATGGTGGCCTCCCAATCTCTCGGCCCAGAGGAACCGAGAGCTTGGGGTTCCGCTCCTCAGTGCACCCTCAGAGAGAAGCGCCCAACCGCCTGGCCTCCCTGGCCTGCGGTCACGCCCTGAGGAAAGCAGTCAATTGCTGGAACCTGGAGAAAAGCACCCGGTCGCGTCCCTCTCTGTGGCCTCCGGCCGCGCTCTGAGCCCACCCAGCCTGCAACCAGCACAAGGTAACCCCGGGCTGAGAGCTCACTCCTCGGCTTTGTTGCTGTAGCCGGCTTCCCCGCTCTAATACCTGCGAGCTCTGCGGCACTCAGACGCCCCTGGTCCTTCTGTGACCCCGCGGGACCTGGGGTTATGCTGACCCCGCCTGGGCTTCCCCCCCATTTAGCCTCTGGAGCGATGTCCCTCCCTGGAGCAGACTTTTTTTTTTTAATTAAATTTTTTATTTATTTTCAGTGTAACAGTATTCATTGTTTTTTCACCACACCCAGTGCTCCATGCAATCTGTGCCCTCCCCAATACCCACCACCTGGTTCCCCCAACCTCCCACCCCCACCCCTTCAAAACCCTCAGGTTGTTTTTCAGAGTCCATAGTCTCTCATGGTTCACCTCCCCTTCCAATTTCCCTCAACTCCCTTCTCCTCTCCATCTACCCTTGTCCTCTATATTATTTGTTATGCTCCACCAATAAGTGAAACCATATGATACTTGACTTTCTCTGTTTGACTTATTTCACTCAGCATAATCTCTTCCAGTCCTGTCCATGTTGCTACAAAAGTTGGGTATTCGTCCTTTCTGATGGAGGCATAATACTCCATAGTGTATATGGACCACATCTTCCTTATCCATTCATCCGTTGAAGGGCATCTTGGTTCTTTCCACAGTTTGGCGACCGTGGCCATTGCTGCTATAAACATTGGGGTACAGATGGCCCTTCTTTTCACTACATCTGTATCTTTGGGGTAAATACCCAGCAGTGCAATTGCAGGGTCATAGGGAAGATCTATTTTTAATTTCCTGAGGAATCTCCACACTGTTCTCCAAAGTGGCTGCACCAGTTTGCATTCCCACCAACAGTGTAAGAGGGTTCCCCTTTCTCCACATCCTCTCCAACACACGTTGTTTCCTGTCTTGCTAATTTTGGCCATTCTAACTGGTGTAAGGTGGTATCTCAATGTGGTTTTGATTTGAATCTCCCTGATGGCTAGTGATGATGAACAATTTTTCATGTGTCTGGTAGCCATTTGTATGTCGTCATTGGAGAAGTGTCTGTTCATATCTTCTGCCCATTTTTTAATATGGTTGTCTGTTTTGTGTGTGTTGAGTTTGAGGAGTTCTTTATAGATCCTGGATATCAACCTTTTGTCTGTACTGTCATTTGCAAATATCTTCTCCCATTCCGTGGGTTGCCTCTTTGTTTTGATGACTGTTTCTTTTGCTATGCAGAAGCTTTTGATCTTGATGAAGTCCCAAAAGTTCATCTTTGCCTTTGTTTTCTTTGCCTTTGGAGACATATCTTGAAAGAAGTTGCTGTGGCTGATATCAAAGAGGTTACTCCCTATGTTCTCCTCGAGGATTCTGATGGATTCCTGTCTCACGTTGAGGTCTTTTATCCATTTCGAGTTTATCTTTGTGTACGGTGTAAGAGAATGGTCAAGTTTCATTCTTCTACATATAGCTGTCCAGTTTTCCCAGCACCATTTATTGAAGAGACTGTCTTTTTTCCACTGGATATTTTTTCCTGTTTTGTCAAAGATTATTTGACCATAGAGTTGAGGGTCCATATCTGGGCTCTCTACTCTGTTCCACTGGTCCATGTGTCTGTTTTTATGCCAGTACCATGCTGTCTTGGTGATCACAGCTTTGTAGTAAAGCTTGAAATCAGGTAACGTGATGCCACCAGTTTTATTTTTGTTTTTCAACATTTCCTTAGCAATTCGGGGTCTCTTCTGATTCCATACAAATTTTAGGATTATTTGCTCCAGCTCTTTGAAAAATACTGGTGGAATTTTGATCGGAATGGCATTAAAAGTATAGATTGCTCTGGGCAGTATAGACATTTTAACGATGTTTATTCTTCCGATCCAAGAGCATGGAATGGTCTTCCATCTTTTTGTGTCTTCTTCAATTTCTTTTAGGAGTGTTCTGTAGTTCCTCGAGTACAGATCTTTAACCTCTTTGGTTAGGTTTATTCCGAGGTATCTTATGGTTTTTGGTGCTATAGTAAATGGAATCGATTCTCTAATTTGCCTTTCTGTATTTTCATTGTTAGTGTATAAGAAAGCCACTGATTTCTGGACGTTGACTTTGTATCCTGCTACATTACTGAATTGCTGTATGAGTTCTAGTAGTTTGGAGGTGGAGTCTTTCAGGTTTTCCATATAAAGAATCATGTCATCTGCGAAGAGAGAGAGTTTGACTTCTTCCTTGCCAATCTGGATACCTTTTATTTCTCTTTGTTGTCTGATTGCTGTTGCTAGGACTTCTAATACTATGTTGAACAAGAGTGGTGAGAGTGGGCATCCTTGTCGTGTTCCTGATCTCAATGGGAAGGCTGCAAGCTTTTTCCCATTGAGGATGATATTTGCTGTGGGTTTTTCATAGATAGATTTGATGAAGTTCAGGAATGTTCCCTCTATCCCTATACTTTGAAGCGTTTTAATCAGGAACGGATGCTGGATTTTGTCAAAAGCTTTTTCTGCATCAATGGAGAGGATCATGTGGTTCTTCTCTCTTCTCTTATTGATTTGTTCTATCACATTGATTGATTTGCGAATGTTGAACCATCCTTGTAACCCAGGGATGAATCCCACCTGGTCATGGTGGATAATCTTTTTAATGTGCTGTTGGATCCTGTTTGCTTGGATCTTGTTGAGAATCTTAGCATCCATATTCATCAGTGATATCGGTCTGAAATTCTCCTTTTTGGTAGGGTCTTTGCCTGGTTTGGGGATCAGGGTAATGCTGGCTTCATAAAGAGAGTCTGGAAGTTTTCCTTCTGCTTCAATTTTTTGAAACAGCTTCAGGAGAATAGGTATTATTCTTCTTTGAAAGTTTGATAGAATTCCCCAGGGAATCCGTCAGGTCCTGGGCTCTCGTTTTTTGGGAGGTTTTTGATCACTGCTTCAATCTCGTTACTAGATATTGGTCTATTCAGGTTGTCAATTTCTTCCTGGTTCAATTTTGGGAGTTTATAGTTTTCCAGGAATGCATCCATTTCATCTAGGTTGCTTAGCTTATTGGCATATAACTGTTGATAATAGCTTCTGATGATTGTTTCTACTTCCTTGGTGTTAGTTGTGATCTCTCCCTTTTCATTCATAATGTTATTAATTTGGGCTTTCTCTCTTTTCTTTTGGATTAGTGTGGCCAATGGTTTATCGATCTTATTGATTCTTTCAAAAAACCAGCTTCTAGTTTCGTTGATACGTTCTACTGTATCTCTGGTTTCTACCTCGTTGATCTCTGCTCTAATCTTGATTATTTCCCTTCTTACGTGTGGAGTTGGTTTGATTTGTTGTTGATTCTCTAGTTCTTTAAGGTGTAGAGACAGCTGGTGTATTCTGGATTTTTCAATTTTTTTGAGGGAGGCTTGGATGGCTATGAATTTCCCCCTTAGGACCGCCTTTGCTGTATCCCATAGGTTTTGGAGTGAAGTGTCTTCGTTCTCATTGGTTTCCATAAATTGTTTAAGTTCTTCTTTGATCTCCTGGTTGATCCAAGCATTCTTAAGCAAGGTGGTCTTTAGCTTCCAGGTATTTGAGTTCCTTCTGAACTTTTCCTTGTGATTGAGCTCCAGTTTCAAAGCATTGTGATCTGAGAATATGCAGGGAATCATCTCAGTCTTTTGGTATCGGTTGAGCCCTGATTTGTGACCCAGTATGTGGTCTATTCTGGAGAAGGTTCCATGTGCACTTGAGAAGAATGAGTATTCTGTTGTTTTAGGGTGGAATGTTCTGTATATATCTATGAGGTCCATCTGGTCCAATGTGTCATTCAATGCTTTTATTTCTTTATTGATTTTCTGCTTCGATGATCTGTCTATTTCTGAGAGAGGCGTGTTAAGATCTCCTACTATTAATGTATTCATATCAATATGACTCTTTATCTTGATTAATAGTTTTCTTATGTAATTGGGTGCTCCCATATTGGGGGCATAGATATTTATAATTTTAGATCATCTTGGTGGATAGTCCCTTTAAGAATGATGTAGTGTCCTTCTGTATCTCTGACTACCGTCTTTAGTTTAAAATCTAATTTATCTGATATGAGAATCGCTACCCCGGCCTTCTTTTGAGGCCCATTGGCGTGAAAGATGCTTCTCCATGCCTTCACTTTCAGTCTGGGTGTATCTTTAGGTTCAAAATGGGTCTCTTGTAGACAACATATGGATGGGTCCTGTCGTTTTATCCAATCTGCAACCCTGTGTCGTTTTATGGGTGCATTTAGGCCATTCACATTGAGAGTGATTATTGAGAGATACGTTTTTATTGACATTGTGTTATCTTTAAAGTCTTTCTTTCTGTCGATTGTCTCTATATTTCTGTTCAATGCTATTCTTAGGATTTTTCCTCTTTTATAGAACCCCCCTTAATATTTCCTGCAGTGTCGGCTTGGTGGTTGCATAGTCTTTCAAGCCTTGCCGGTCTTGGAAACTCTTTATCTCTCCATCCATTTTGAATGTCAGTCTTGCTGGATAAAGTATTCTTGGCTGCATGTTCTTCTCATTTAGTGCCCTGAATATATCTTGCTAGCCCTTTCTGGCTTGCCAGGTCTCTGTGGACAGGTCTGACGTTATTCTGATGGGCTTTCCTCTGTATGTAAGGAGCTTCTTTGTCCTAGCGGCTTTCAAGAGATTGTATCTACAATTATGATTCCTCAATTTTACTATGAGGTGCCTGGATGTTTTTTTTGAATTTATAATCTTGGGGGGGGACCTTTCTACTTCTAGTACATGAACACTTGTTCCATTGGCAAGATTGGGAAAATTTTCATGAAAAACTTGTTCCACTATATCTTCTAGACTTCTTTCTTTCTCCTCCCCTTCAGGGATTCCAATAATTCTGACGTTGGAACGTTTCATGGCATCATTTATTTCCCTGATTCTGTTTTCATGGCTTCTAAGCTGTTTGTTCCAGGCTTCCTCCTGATCCTTTCTCTCTATCTGTTTGTCCTCCAGATCACTAATTCTATCTTCTGTCTCAGTTACCCTAGCTTTTAGAGAATTTAGATTAGATTGGAACTCATTGAGAGCATTGTGAACCTCATCCCTGGTGGCCTTCAGCTCTGCCCTAACATTATGAACATCCTCGCTGGTCGCTTTCAATTCTGCCCTAATCAATTCCGTTTGGTCATCCATGGCTTTCTCCAACCTAGCTATTGCCTGGATAATTGTTAGCCTGAATTCTCTTTCTGACATATTGTCTATGTTGATAGCCATTAGCTCTGTTGCAGAAGGCCCATCCTCTGTATTTTTCTTCTGTTGGGGATTCCTCCTCCTAGTCATTTTGGTGAGAGATGACTGGACAGATGTAGCTGGATGTATCGACCGTGGTGCAGTCAAGGTGCACCCTGGAACGCTTCTGAGCACTCAGGATTCCCCACCCAAACGAGAGAAAAAAGAAAAGAAAAAGAAAAAAGAGGGAGAGAGAGAGACAGGAAAAAAAGGGAAGATAAAAGAGGAGGTTCAGCCCAAATGGGCCCCAGGGTAAGATTTATGACGTATACAAACAAAAACAGACAAACAAAAAGACTGATAAAAGTATATGACGAGAGAAAGAATATATATATATAAGGAAAAAAAGGAGGAGCCTTGTCAAGAAGAACCCCAAGTATAAGATTTATATACTATCAGGACAAACATAAATACACAGAGACACTGGCAGAAGAAAAAGATGGGAGCATGGTTATAGATTCTCGGTGTGGGCGAGGAAGGTTATTTTGATTCTTCCTGGATGTATCTTGATATCTTTGTTAAAGGACTCAACTTTCCTAAGAAAAAGGGGGATTAAAAATTGGTTCACCTATAGGGGTAGCATTGCTTGGAGAAAGGGGGTTACCTTAAAGTTTAACTCTATATGAATATTAGAAAATAAAAATAAAAAAGGAATAAACTGGACTAAACTAAATTAAAAATTTTTTTAAAAATTAAGAAAATAGAAAAGCAAAAGAAAAACACATGTGTATGTATCAAAAAATTCAGGTTAGAAGTTTATCATGGAATTTGATGTACTGGACATCTCACTGTGATGGTAAATAGGTTAAAAAATTATCTATATAAAAAAAGAAAAAAAAAGAACCAGAATAGTGGGAAAGAATTAAAAATAAAAGTTGTATCTATGAAGTAGTGGTGGTTGTTCTCTTGTAGTCTTTTTTTTTTTTCTTTCCTGATTTGTTTTCTGGGGGAGGGGGCTGCCACGTGGGTTTTCAGTCAATGATGTTCCCTGAGTTAAGTCCTCCCGACCCCCTCAAGGGGGTGGGCTCTGAGAAAAACAGTTTTTTCAGGTTTTTGTTCTCTGGAGGTTTTTATGTTTGTTCACTTCTTTTCTCTCGCCTTGACAGCTTTTGATGGTTTTTGGAGGTTTAGAGGAAAGCAAACTGCACCCCAACCTCCCTCTCAGAGAGAAGCCTCAGTCTGCTCCCCTGCAGGTGCTGCAGCCGCTGGGCCGCTGGCAGAGCAGGTTCTGAGTCGCGGTCCCTGGGGACGCAGGATCTCCTGCTTGTACGCAAAACCAAGGCAGCGGTGGCTGTCTGGGCAGCTCCAGACTGCCAGAGAGGTTCCAAGCAGCGATCGCACACTGAGATTTTCCCGCTGGCTGGGGCTAAGAGCGCCGGACTTGCGCGCACCTCTCCCAGGGGAGGGTTTGGGGCGCGGCGCCTCCAGCTCTATGGGCTCTATCGCCGCGTGGGTCCGAGAACACCAGGCTGGGTGTTCGTGCACCTCTCTCAGGGGAGGGTGAGGCACGCGCGGATCTCCAGTAAGGTGCGCGTTCTGCCATCTGGTGTGGCTCCCAGCCCCTCACGGGAGCCGGACTCCACCCGTTCTCGGGCGCACTGGCGGCTCAGGGACAAAGACCAGGTTTCTCCGCCGCACTCTCTCTGGCTCAGCGCCAGGGGAGGCTGTCCTGGGTCTGGGGACTTAAGCCCCTGTCCCTAGCCGCCCCGATTCCCACAATTTCCCCCCGCGATCCTTTGCTCTTTTGAGTGCTTTCAACAAGACTCCAAGTTAATGCTGGTCCCCAGATGCAGGGCACTCTCGTATTGGGGTATTATTTTCCAATTGGTCATCTCTGGTGGCTCCCTCCCCCTTTTGTTTATCTTCCGATATCAGTCCGACGTTCCCACTCCACTTTACCTGCCCACTAGCGTCTTCTGGCCCCCGTAGAGATCCAGACGTGTATAATTCTGATCTCAGGCTGATTTCATGGGTGATCGGAGTTCTTTGGTAGGTAATCAGCTCACTTTAGGGTACAGGTTGAAAAGGCGCCTCCTCCTACTTCCCTGCCATCTTGTCTCCCCCCGTGGAGCAGACTTTTAAAAGTCCCGATTTTGTGCTCCGTTGCTCTGCCGCTTGCCGGGAGCTGGCCCCTCCCCCCACGGTCTATCTTCCCATCGCTTTGGATTCACTTCTCCACAGGTCCTACTTTTCAGAAAGTGATTGATTTTCTGTTTCTAGAATTGTTTCTCTTCTTCTCTTCGATTTCCCGTTGGATTTGTAGGTGTTCACAATGTTTAGATAAGCTGTCTAGCTGACCTCCTGCTACTGGATGTCGTCTCAGTCTGCTACTTCTCCACCATCTTGACTCCTCCCCCTCATCTCTAAATATTTTTGAACAAAGATTCTGAATATAAGATCTTTAGAAAATCTCTCTTGTTCAGCCACATACATGTTCGCTGCTAATGGAAATTTTCTTCTTGCATTGAGAAGATATAATGCACTTTTGCAGTTTTCCCAAGTGCCAAAGAGAAAATAACAATCATTAATAATCGTTAAATATAGCGCACAATGTGGGGTTTGGTCGTGGGACTTGAATAAGGCAAAAATGATCTGGGGTTTATAGTAAGCCACATGTTAAGTAAAACTTCCTAAATAAGTGCATTTATTATGGGACATATAAATAGACATATATTAAACAATATATTTGGCACTAAAAGAATCAGGCATTTTATAGCTCTTTGAAGCAAGACAAGGTACAGCTGTCTAGGGGAGGTGGGCAGTTAGCTAGCTGAAGATGAATTCACTTTAGTAAAATTAGCATTATTCAGGGTGTGTCACTCATCTTTGCAACTTCTGAAGACTTTTTTCAGATGGACTTGAATTACCAAGCTCAGAATAGCTAACTGCATAAGCCAGATGCCATTTTTAGTTTTCATGGAAGAACAAAACTGCCAAGCTTGTACTTGAGCTAGTGGCACAATTCTTTGACTTGATGAGGAAGCCACATATAAAAACAAATTAAAATTGAAAGTCTGTTTGGAGAGAAAGTGGGTAATGCGTGTCAGTGCTTGGTGTGCCCAACTACAGAGTTCAGACAGGCTGAGAGGCCTTGGGCCAGGGCACTGACAATTTTTCTCCCAAAGTATTCATCTTCCTCTCTTCTAAGTGACCATCTTCCCATCTAATCACTATATTAAAAAACATCACTATATTCACAGATCAATTAATAGATTTTCCATCTTTGGTTGTAGGAAATATTTTGTCTCTAAAATGCCTCTGTTACACATTTTATTTATTATGATATGACTTTGTGGCTTGATTTTTAGAGTTTTCAGAAACCTGGTTATTGTCCCTATGTACCACCTATATTCCCCTAATTTTTGGGTAGGTATAAATGATTACTCTCTCATTTACTCACTCACTCACACACTCAGGAATTAGTGACTGATACATTAATGGGTTCTGATGAGAATTTAAACTTTTTTCCTTAAAGATCATCAGTTTCATTCTTCTAGTCATAAACCTAGAGAAACCCAGAGCTTGCCTGTTCTGTGATCATCCACGTAAATGAGGAAACACTTGCAATTCACTTGCCTGTGTCCAGATAACTGACTTGGATCTCTCTGATCTACAACTAATCTGGGAGAGCCTAAATGTCTTGCATGTATGAAGATATACCAGGTATTCCAGCATTATCCCATCAGCTTGATCTATGGCTACCTTCCTTGAATTCTTGGTGGGTCTCCTTATCTGTAACATCTCCTAAATAATGGGGAGATAAACCAACTGTTTTATGTAACCTTTGCTGCTTTTATTCCATTGTCACTCTTCTCATGCTTTCCTTTCCCCTTCTAATGCTGACCAAGATAATCTATGTGCAATATGGCTAGGGATGAGATTCCCCCACTCCCTACGAGTAAAGAAATAGCCTTAGCAGGCTCCTGCAGTCATGGAGGATACAAGTTGTTTTGTATCAAATGGATGTGGCAGCATCTCTCTTTGGTTTTGTCAAACTAGATGAA
Source organism: Martes martes (assembly GCF_963455335.1). NCBI lineage: Eukaryota > Metazoa > Chordata > Mammalia > Carnivora > Mustelidae > Martes > Martes martes. Next base: position 11,597,345 of record NC_137898.1, read on the forward strand.
AGACAGACAAACTTCCCACTTCGCTGAGACCACACTCTAGAAGTAGACGGGCATCTTGGACCCAGGGAGACCCCATAGAGGAACAGGCTTCATCTCTCTCTCAAAACAAATTTTTTTTCTGAAATAGAGTCATGGTGTTATATTGGACTTAAATGTCAGCATAAATAGAATACTGACATATGTAAAGTATCTCATTGATACTGTATGAAATATTCTTGTTCAAATAAAACCTCTTTCTTGTGCAGATGAAGGCTGGGTGGTTTCATCTTAAGAAATGTTTAAGGAACAAAATTATTGATGTACATGGACCAGAAGGAGGAAGTCCCTGTATTAGACATTCCCTGAGACTCATAGTTCATTGTCTAACAACCCAAAGCTAAGGAAGTAGCCTGGTAGGAATCATCTCACCCTTCAACTTGACACTCAGTCTAGAATACAGAGATAAAGTCTGAGGCTGAGCTGCAGGAAGGAGTGGTCCATAAACTTTATCAAAAAGAGGTGAGTTCTGAGAAATCCCACATCTCAGGTAACCTAACTGTCCAATCTTTCCTTTACTCATTTCATGAATCCTGTTTCAGACAGTCTTTATAATTTGCTGTATTATCTGTACTGTCTGGTCTAGATGCCACTTTGTCCATTGCAGTCCCTCTTTATACCAGAAGGTAAACCAGAAGGTTTAACACTTTTGGTGTCTGTGGTTTTCAGATCTCTGAAGGCTCTGGAATTGTTTTTTCATATACTTGCCATCTCTGGCAGTTTTTCAACAGAAGGCCATGCATGAGATTTTCTTGTGTTAGCCAGTTAAGTGTCTTTGATGAAGACACTAGACTTTTTTTTTTAAGATTTTATTTATTTGTGAGAGAGAGGGCGAGCAGGGGGAGGGATAAGGACAAGCAGACTCTGCACTGAGTGGAGCCTGATGCAGGGCTCAGTCTCAGGACTCTGAGGTCATGACCTGAGCCTAAATCAAGAGTCAGATACTCAACCTACTGAGCCACCCAGGTGCCCTGATTTGATACATTTATATATTGTGATATGACGGTCATTGTAGCAGACTTAGCACCTCTGTCATGTCACATAATTATCATTTCTTTTTTGTGGTTGGAATAATTTAAGATCTAGTCTCTTAGTAAGTTTGATGATTATAATACAGTATTATTACCTATGTTCATTAGATCTTTACATTACATCATTACATTGCCTATATTCCATTACATCTCTAAGACTTATTTACCACTAGTTGCAAGTTTTTACTCTGTTTTTGAGTTAAGCTTTTTTAGTATCCATACATGTTACATAGTATTTGTCTTTCTCTGTATGACTTATCTCAATATAACATCCTCAAGGCCCATCCGTTTCATCTAAAGTGGTAAGATTTCATTTTTTCTCAAGGCTAAATAATATTCCTGTGTGTGTGTGTGTGTGTGTGTGTGTGAGAGAGAGAGAGAGAGAGAGAGAGAGGGAGAAATACATCACATTTTATCTATTCATACATTGATGGGCACTCAGGTTATTTCCTATCTTGGCTATTGTAAATAACACTATAATAAACATGGGAATGCAGATATCTCTTTGATACCCTGTTTTCATTTCCTTTGGGTGTATAGCCAGTAGTGGAATTACGGGAACTGTATGATATTTCTATTTTTAACTTTCTGAGAAACCTCCATGCTGTTTTCCATATACATTCCCACCACCAGTGCAAGAGGGTTATCCTCACCTACACTGGTTATCTCTTGTCTTCTTGATGGTGGCCATTCAATCAGATGGGCAGTGATAGCTCATTATGGCTTTTCCCTAATGATTAGTGAGGTCGAGCATCTTTTCATGTAGCTGTTAGCCATTTGGTTATTTTCAGCATGTGTTGTTAAACTGAGTTTGACAGTGTCCTTTCTCTACCACCACATGGTAAACTTTCACTTGCAAGAGACCTTAGAAGGGTTCAGAGTAGAAAGGGGAGGAATCTCAATTCAGTAAATCTTTCTGTGACTTTGTGTACCTACTTGGATTCCAAGGAGCTAGGGAAAGACTGCTCCCCTCTCACACCCTGCCATCTTGGCTTCCATCATTTATATTAACAGGACCCTCAGTGTTCCTCATATGTGAATAATGCCTGGCACATTGTATGCACTTAATATTTTTCAGAAGAATTAACCCAAGTATATTACTACAAACTTAGTATTTCAGTTCTTTCTCTCCTGCCCCCACCCCCCAATTGCATTTTATTCCCTTTGGGAGTCTTATCACACTTCAGTTTGGGAGTGACATTCCTAGACTATGCAAGGACTTCAAATTTGGCCTAACTCAAGATGGTGTGAGGTGATTTCTACTTTGCCCTTAAAGTGGCGCCTTCATATGGTCACAGCCTGGACTTTGACTTCTGGCCAGTCTGACTGCATTTCAACCGTGCATTTACGTTCAGTTTTTATTCTTAAGGTGACACCACATTAAATCTTCTTAGCCCACACTTTCGAATCCCAGTCATTGCAGCAGGCATGTCCTGGAGCTGCGGGCGTCCTCGTCCACTGCGTCCCCTGGCTCTCAAATAGCCCAGGAAGGAGGGCAACACCCGGCCAGTCACGTGCAAGTGCTGAGGTGGTCTGCTGCGTGCCTGGTGGCATCGTGGGCCTTGACTTCCTGGCCTGTGGCGTCACTCCAGAACCGCGGAGTCCAGGGCCCCTCTGCTGCATCACGAGGACGTTGCTCCTCCCAGTTCACTAGGTCCACCTTCTTTTTCCGAGTCAGTTTCTGCACGCCTTCTGGGGTGACCCCAGCCCTAGGGAACCGCAACACAGCGTACATATGAAGTCTCCCCTCCATGGCTGTCGCAACTCACTGAGCATGTGCAGTGCTCCCTGCATGTGATGAGCCCCACGAAGTCCGACAGTGCGTGAAGCGCATGCGCATCAGGTAGGACATGCGCAGTGGCTTCCCCGACGTGGGGCTGGTCAAGGCAGGCGAGGGTGTTCCCAGCTTGGTGGGTTTGGCCTGGGATCAGCCACAGGATCCAGGGAGCGCTTTGTCCTTGTCCTTGCCTGCACTGGGCCCTTGTCGGGCATCATCTGGGCCATTCCTGGGGCGACCTTGGGCGTGAGGGGTTGTGGGACCCTCCACGAGGGGCTCCCCACTGCTTCTCTAGGCCTTCATCTGCCGGGCCATCTCCTCCTGGAGGGAAGTGTTCTCCAGGATTGCCTGCTGCTCGCTCAGGAGGCCTTTTGGGGTGACAACAGACCAGGCAGGTCTGTTGAGAGAGGTCTGTGGAGAGCTGCCTAAGGGCTGGACGGCATCCCGGCTGGGGTGTCGGGGGGTGGGGTGTTCCGGTGTTGGAGCCTGAGGCCGCCGTGCAGTCTTCTCACCATGGGTGTAGACGGCTGCACCGCTGCAGTTCTTGTGGGCGGTGTCGTCCTCACAGAGGGCGCCCTGGTCCTTCGTTGGTTCTTCCTCTGCACCAATATTTTGGTTCCTAAGACCAAGTTGTTACTTAGCACTGTAAGTCAAGAACTTACATTCAGCAAAGTTCCTGAAAGTATTTTACAAACAGTAAGAGGAATCATTCATGTGGCAGGTAAGTTCTCTGTAGAGTGCTTTTGAGGGAAATATGGTTATATGACTTTTTAAAAAAAAGATTTTATTTATTTATTTGACAGACAGAGATCACAAGTAGACAGAGAGGCAGGCAGAGAGAGAGGGGGGAAGCAGGCTCCCCGTTGAGCAGAGAGCCCGATGTGGGGCTCGATCCCAGGACTCTGGGACCATGACCTGAACAGAAGGCAGAGACTTTAACCTACTGAGCCACCCAGGTGCCCCAGTTATATGACTATTTAATTTTCAGGCTGTACTACATTGTAACAACATATCTTTACTTTTTTGTTTTTTAAAGAATTGGTCTCATAGTGAATTGAAATTGTGATTCAGACGGTCTTGTTTTGCAGATCAGTTAAAATGTAGTGAGATGATTTATTTTGGATGCTAGGTGTGAGATACAGAATTTCTTTTTTTCAGTAAACTCTGACATATTGAAATTTAATTTTTAAATTATGGTCTAATTATAGTTTTGGAATAAAGCAAAATGTGATTTTATCATATTGTACCTATACATATATATATATATATCTATACATACTTTTTACTCAGATTAAAGGCCTTAAACATTAAAAAATGTGGTTGTAGGGGTGCCTGGGTGGCTCAGTGGGTTAAAGCCTCTGCCTTCGGCTTAGGTCATGGTCCCAGGGTCCTGGGATTGAGCCCCGCATGGGGCTCTCTGCTCAGCGGAGAGCCTGCTTCCTCCTTTGTCTCTCTGCCTACTTGTGATCTCTGTCTGTCCAATAAATTTTAAAAAATGTGGTTGTAACAGTAGGTTGTAGCCATTAGTAAAATAACAGTATAAACTAGTTACCTTTTTATGAGTAGAGGTGCAGAATAGAAATTAGGATAGAAATGAATATGATTAAAAATATATAAACATAAAAAAGTTTCATTTCAAAGGTAATAAGAGGAAATTAAAAGTTTTTTAACCTAATGAAATATCAGTAAAAAAAACAACTGTTAAAATAATTTTTAAATTGCATTATCTAAAAGCTGGGGAAAATACCACTAACAATGGTATATAGTCAGTTGTTTCTACTGAAAATATAAAATGGCTTAAGGAATTTGAAAATAGGGGCACCTGGGTGGCTCAGTTGGTTGTGTCCAATCTTGATTTCAGCTCAGGTCTTGATATCAGGGTTGTGAACTCAAACCCTGCATTGGGGTCCATGCTAGGTGTGGATCCAACTTAAAAATTTTTTTTTTGAAAATACAGTTGTGATATGTGAGCAAACATAATGGGCTGAATCCATACATTTGCCTTTACTCCTTCCTTGAGCCTGCCTAAAATGGCAATGAAATATTTTTTCAAACCCATAAAATCACTAAGATAGGTATACCAGGAGAAATGACAACAGAAGCTGAAGGTAGAAGCAGATCTATGAGGAATAACCCACTCGGTTTCAAGAAATCAAGAAGCTATGGGTCTTGGGTAGATGGGACAGGAAAGCCAAGAAGACACTAACCGATTTCCATTGCACAGCCCTCAGAAGGATCAGGGATTGTGGGCTCTAGGGACCTGCATAGTGGGTGGGGCTTAATACTGGAGATTTGATTGAAATCTGCTAAAAGTAACTTGACTTCTAGACCAGCCTGTCCCCTCCACTTGCATACAGGAAACTCCACTCGTCCTCATCATTCCTCTCTCCCTCTAGTAGAATATTGGAGGTTTCTTCTCTGGAGAATTGAACTAAGATATATGGGCCCAGGGCCATCAGACAGATCTATGGGGGAAATATAAAAAATAGGAGGATGAAGTAATAGCTGCATAGTGAAAAATCACATAGGGAGATTCTTTCTCCACTGCACACATACTCCATTCACTTACTCAACTCTCAAAATACTCCTAGCTAGGTTGATACCTCTTGGTTAGGAAACTGGAGAATTCTGGGTAGAGAAAAACCTGCCCATGATTACAGCAGATGTTCTTCACAGCAATTGAGAAGTGCTTCCCAGGTTGCCTAGCAGGAAGGTCAGCAGAGGAGAGTCTCTGGTCATAAACATCAAGCTTCAAATCTTGCTTTTTAGTGTCTCTCAGAGGCTGTAAAGAAGTCAAAGTCATCAGTTTCTGGGTAAAAGCAAGCCTGGAATATGCTCCATGGTAGCTTCCCAGAGACTGTGTGATATTCCAGAAATGATGGCTGGTGTGTGTGTGTGGGGGGGGGGGGGTGGGCAAGACCCAAGTCCCAGAGGTCTGAACCTGTCAGGGATTCCAGGACAATAAGTTGACCAGGGAGAAGAACCACCAGATGAGGGGTACTGTGGACACTCAGAGTACAAGCAAGAGAATTTAAAGAGAATTTTTAAAATATATTTTTTCATTATGAGTTTATGAGCTAATTTCATACATTTTACATGACTATTTATACAATACCTTACACTTCATGTAGTTACATCACTTAGATTTGTTTTTTTTTTTCTGTTACCATATGAAGATGGCAGTTGAGAAATTATATTGCAGATATTATAGATAGAACCTTTGGGCACAGAGAGGTCTTCCACTTTCTTCCCACTGTAGCAACAGTTCATTTGAATCTCACGAAGTGTAATTTGTGGAACCCACATGGTTCTTTCTCACCAGAAACATGTCCTCTATTGCATGTCCATGGTGCCCACATTCTTTACTTTTTTTTTAATTAAATTTTTTATTTATTTTCAGTGTAACAGTATTCATTGTTTTTTCACCACACCCAGTGCTCCATGCAATCTGTGCCCTCCCTAATACCCACCACCTGGTTCCCCCAACCTCCCACCCCCCGCCCCTTCAAAACCCTCAGGTTGTTTTTCAGAGTCCATAGTCTCTCATGGTTCACCCCCCCTTCCAATTTCCCTCAACTCCCTTCTCCTCTCCATCTACCCTTGTCCTCCATATTATTTGTTTTATTTATTTTCAGCGTAACAGAATTCATTGTTTATGCACCATACCCAGTGCTCCATGCCATATGTGCCCTCCATAATACCCACCACCTGGCTCCCCCGACCTCCCACCCCCACCCCTTCAAAAACCCTCAGATTGTTTTTCAGAGTCCATAGTCTCTCATGGTTCACATCCCCTTCCAATTTCCCTCAACTCCCTTCTCCTCCCCATCTCCCTATGTCCTCCACGTTATTTGTTATGCTCCACAAATAAGTGAAACCATGTGATAATTGACTCTCTCTGCTTGACTTATTTCACTCAGCATAATCTCTTCCAGTCCCGTCCATGTTGCTACAAAAGTTGGGTATTCATTCTTTCTGATGGAGGCATAATACTCTATAGTGTATATGGACCACATCTTCCTTATCCATTCATCTGTTGAAGGGCATCTTGGTTCTTTCCACAGTCTGGTGACCGTGGCCATTGCTGCTATAAACATTGGGATACAGATGGCCCTTCTTTTCACTACATCTGTATCTTTGGGTGTCCATCATCACTTGCCAGCAGGGAGATTCAAATCAAAACCACATTGAGATACGACCTTACACTAGTTAGAATGGCCAAAATTAGCAAGACAGGAAACAATGTGTGTTGGAGAGGATGTTGAGAAAGGGGAACCCTCCTACACTGTTGATGGGAATGCAAGTTGGTGCAGCCACTTTGGAGAACAGTGTGGAGATTCCTTAAGAAATTAAAAATAGAGCTTCCCTATGACCCTGCAATTGCACTACTGGGTATTCACCCCCAAAATACACATTCTTTACTTTTGGTGTTATATCTTTAAAACTATATGAAGAATCTGCTCAGTTTAAGGATTAAGTTATTACAGTTCTTATCAGGGAGAAATAAAACTACCAGCCTATCAGCAAGAGTTAAATAATTAATTCATTGCCTACCCACCTCTTTCTACCTAGAAGTGAGAATAGTTGAAGTAGATCAAACCAAGAACGGGAACTTATGTAAAACATCTCTATATCCCTAATAACTGGCAAGAGAGATGACCTTCATTTTCAGAAAACTAGAAACAAATAAGCAAAAATGTTTGTGGGAATGATAAATAGATATTTTTAGTGAAGGATTAGTAATGCAGCATAACATGTTGGGGAGAACTCCAAATAAGAACATAGAACTGACTATTAATAAAACTGACTATTAATAAAAGGCATGGTAGTACAACACCCCCGGTAAGTGCTTTATAAGCATTATCCAATTTGATTCACTCTATGAAGACCTCCTCTATGAAGTAGCTACTACAAACAGTCCCATTTTATGATAATCCTGAGGTGATAATCCTGAGACTGGGAGAGGTTAATTTGCTCATGGTCACACAGTTATCAAGTGAAAAGGTCAGAATTCTACCCAGATTGATTGATACCAATGGCCCAGGTTGTAACCATGATAAGTCATGACTCTGTCATGGATTAGTTATACTATTTTCCTTATTGACTCAATGTCCTTGCTTACCCATAAGGAATAATGCCATGTCTGCCTCAGAGGCTGCAGTGATGACTGGATCTGGTTCAGATAGTTGAGAAAATGTATGGATGTATATATCTGAAATGAAAGTACTTTGACCACAGGGAAATGTCCACATATCTAATTTATTTTATTTTAAAAGATTTATTTATTTATTGGCAGAGAGGCTGGCGGGTGGTGGAGGGGAGGCAGGCTTCCTGCTGAGCAGAGAGCCTGATGTGGGGCTCGATCCCAGGACCCTGGGATCACGACCTGAGCCAAAGGCAGAGGCTTTAACCCACTGAGCCACTCAGGCACCCCTCTAATTTATTTTAATTAAGGTATTTCACCTGCTAGCATTTTACCAGAATCATCTTGAGCAAATCTTTTAGCTTCTCTGGCTTTAGGTTTCTCACCTAGCAATTGAAGGTATTCGACTAGAGGATCTCTAGGTCCTTTTCAACTCAAATGTCTCCACATTTGTTAAGAGAAAAGCTGTAATTATGAGATCGTTAGGATCACAGGGAAGTGAGGAATGGATCCAGAAGGGACATGGCAAAATGGGACATGAAATTAGCAAGGATAAAAACTCCATGACAACCATGACTCCAGAGAACAAGTACCTAGAGGGTTTTCTCCCTCTAATTGTCTTTTCTCCTATTATCTCTGCCCTTAACAGTAACACATGTAAGAGGATCTCCAGTTGTCAGCATCTCTCTTACTCTGAGTGGACAGCCTATTTTGTGGCCATAGGGTTCCATCTTGGAGAGAAATAGAATCCACCTGGAAAATTCCTTTGGAAAAGAAATAAATAATTTCAGCCTTTGGCAAGAGCTCTGACTTCTTGTGGAATCTGGGTCAAGGTGAGAGGGCAAGATTTGGTGAGAACAGTGGATTCCGTGCTATCTTAACAGCCAGTGATTCTTCCAGTAGGACCTATGTGGAGCAAGGTTTAGTCCTCAGTTTCTCCCATTCTTCACCTTTCTTCACTTCCACCCCCTCCACTGCAGGCTCTTCTTTGGTTCTCTTTCTCCTTATCCAACTTCTCTGAACTTCAATGAAAAGATTAATCTCTAATCAAAAATTTCAGGGATAATTCTGGGGTGAGGGATGAACGTGGAGGTCCAGTTCTGCGATTTTGTAGGGATATGACCTTGAACTCTTATCTTCCGTTTATTTTTATTTTCATTTGTAAAATGGGATATAATGGGATTATTTAGAATCTAATGAGATAATGTTTATAAAGGCTAACAAATTTTAGAAGTCAATAATTGAGCACTGAATTAAAAATGACATTTACTGGGGCGCCTGGGTGGCTCAGTGGGTTAAAGCCTCTGCCTTTGGCTCAGGTCATGATCCAGGGTCCTGGGATCGAGCCCCGCATCGGGATCTCCGCTCGGTGGGGAGCCTGCTTCTCCCTCTCTCTCTGCCTGCCTCTCTGCCCACTTGTGATCTCTGTCTGTCAAATAAATAAATAAAATATTTAAAAAAAAAAATGACATTTACTGATGTTCAGGGGGAATTTCCAAAGATCCCGTATTCTTGTCTAGATTTTCCAACTTTTTTGATTCCAAGGACTCTTTGAATTTTCTTTTGTTTAAGGAGTGTGTTGTTATAATAAGATTAATTAATTTGATTTCCATGTTAATATATAGCTTTGATTGATAATTTCTGAGTAGCAAAAGGCAAGCCACTCACCAATTAATAATATAATAAAGTACTCATGTACAGTGCCATTGGCCTTTTGAAATATTTCCAATAGCTCTCTGTAGTCATCTTCAGAGTCCCTGCAGGTCTGGAGGCACTGGTGTGGGTAACATCAGAGATGCCTCACTTCAAGGCATTGTTGGTCTGTCTCTTGAAACCTTTTCTGTTACTTATATTGTTTTACTTCATTGCAACATCTTGGCTTTCTTTACCTGATTTTGTACTCTGCACAACCTTGAGAACTGCCCACATCCTCAGTAGTCAGAATTGGAAAGGTTTTGTTTAGCTAGATGCACATAGTAAAACCTCCAATTAATATTTACATCAGTCACTGTTTCTTTAACTTGTGTTGGGAAATGGTGGACACATGCAAAAACTTAACCAAAAAGTGAATTTTCCCCCTTTTCCTATAGCTTACCAAAGTTTAAGAAGATACATTTTGTCATGAATTAGTAGAACAATCCACAATTCCTATCTTTTTGGGAATGATGAGTCACATGAAATACCTTCACCTCTGGCTGCCTCTGTCACACCAGAAATGTGATAAGAAAGTGAAGAGCTTTACTGCAAGTGATTGATCAGAAGCCTGACTTCTTTTCACCAAACTGATTGATTATGTTGGTGTATTGGAGGATGTTGTGCATGAGAGTTTATGTTTTCAAAGTATTTTCATGGACTCCAACTCACCTTGGATAAAATGTGGAGAAGTTATATTGGCCACACTTTAGGGGTCAACAGAAAGATTTCCAAGTTCATAAAAGTATAATTGAAATGAAGAAGATAATTTTAGTTTTGCTTCCAAAAGTGGGTGAAAGAACCATTTGTTCACCATGTATTTGTTCGGTAACACAAATACTCGTATACAAGGTGCTTATCGGTAATAGTGAAACATGTCCACTAGACCGTGCGCTGTATAGAGCTTCATCAGCTCAGAGTGCCTGGTGGTGGTGGTCCATGAAAAGCGGCATCAGCAGTTTACACTCCAGCTGACTGGGAGATAACAGAGTAACACCAGACAGAAATAAATACAGTCATTGACTAACGATATTCTTGAGTCTCAGCTTAGAGAACATCTAATTTAGAAAATAATTTATGTGAAGAGCTTCTTGATATTTCAATGTTAGTTTGCTTTATTTTTCCTGCACAGAGAGGAATGATAATGGGGATGATAGTCACCAACATTTATTGAGCCCTTACTGTTTTAAGCACTTTATGACAATCAGTCCTTGCAGCAACCCTCTAAGGTGGTAAGTACTCTTAGCACTGTTTACAGAGAAGGCAACTGAGGCACAGAGGGGTTAATAAGTTGCATGCTCTTGGATGGGAAGAATAAACATCGTTAAAATGTCTATACTGCCCAGAGCAATCTATACTTTTAATGCCATTCCAATCAAAATTCCACCAGTATTTTTCAAAGAGCTGGAGCAAATAATACTAAAATTTGTATGGAATCAGAAGAGACCCCGAATTGCTAAGGAAATGTTGAAAAACAAAAATAAAACTGGTGGCATCACGTTACCTGATTTCAAGCTTTACTACAAAGCTGTGATCACCAAGACAGCATGGTACTGGCATAAAAACAGACACATGGACCAGTGGAACAGAGTAGAGAGCCCAGATATGGACCCTCAACTCTATGGTCAAATAATCTTTGACAAAACAGGAAAAAATATCCAGTGGAAAAAAGACAGTCTCTTCAATAAATGGTGCTGGGAAAACTGGACAGCTATATGTAGAAGAATGAAACTTGACCATTCTCTTACACCGTACACAAAGATAAACTCGAAATGGATAAAAGACCTCAACGTGAGACAGGAATCCATCAGAATCCTCGAGGAGAACATAGGGAGTAACCTCTTTGATATCAGCCATAGCAACTTCTTTCAAGATATGTCTCCAAAGGTGAAGGAAATAAAGGCAAAGATGAACTTCTGGGACTTCATCAAGATAAAAAGCTTCTGCACAGCAAAAGAAACAGTCATCAAAACAAAGAGGCAACCCACGGAATGGGAGAAGATATTTGCAAATGACAGTACAGATAAAAGGTTGATATCCAGGATCTATAAAGAACTCCTCAAACTCAACACACACAAAACAGATAATCATATTAAAAAATGGGCAGAAGATATGAACAGACACTTCTCCAATGAAGACATACAAATGGCTACCAGACACATGAAAAAATGTTCATCATCACTAGCCATCAGGGAGATTCAAATCAAAACCACATTGAGATACCACCTTACACCAGTTAGAATGGCCAAAATTAGCAAGACAGGAAACAACGTGTGTTGGAGAGGATGTGGAGAAAGGGGAACCCTCTTACACTGTTGGTGGGAATGCAAACTGGTGCAGCCACTTTGGAGAACAGTGTGGAGATTCCTCAGGAAATTAAAAATAGAGCTTCCCTATGACCCTGCAATTGCACTGCTGGGTATTTACCCCAAAGATACAGATGTAGTGAAAAGAAGGGCCATCTGTACCCCAATGTTTATAGCAGCAATGGCCACGGTCGCCAAACTGTGGAAAGAACCAAGATGCCCTTCAACGGATGAATGGATAAGGAAGATGTGGTCCATATACACTATGGAGTATTATGCCTCCATCAGAAAGGACGAATACCCAACTTTTGTAGCAACATGGACAGGACTGGAAGAGATTATGCTGAGTGAAATAAGTCAAACAGAGAAAGTCAAGTATCATATGGTTTCACTTATTGGTGGAGCATATCAAATAATATAGAGGACAAGGGTAGATGGAGAGGAGAAGGGAGTTGAGGGAAATTGGAAGGGGAGGTGAACCATGAGAGACTATGGACTCTGAAAAACAACCTGAGGGTTTTGAAGGGGCGGGGTGGGAGGGTGGGGGAACCAGGTGGTGGGTATTAGGGAGGGCACAGATTGCATGGAGCACTGGGTGTGGTGAAAAAACAATGAATACTGTTACGCTGAAAATAAATAAAAAATTAAAAAAAAAAAAAAAATAAGTTGCTAAGGGTGACGCAGCCAGTAGGTAAAAGCCCGGAAATTCTTTTCTCTGTGATTCTCTCTTCCCTTCATTTCCCCTTCCCTTCTCCCTTTCTGTCTTACTCTGTGCTTACTTTTTTTTTTTTTCCCTGTGCTTACCTTTAAGGATTTATATATCTTAATAGGCTTAATAGCTTTTGTTCCTATAAATATGGGGGTTGTTGAAAATTGATCACACACGGAGAGGTTTAAAGAAGGAAACCAGAATCATACCATTCATTACTTCAGGCATTTTTAATTGTTTCCTGTGTTTGTGTGTGTGTGTGTGAGAAAGAGAAAGAGACAGAGGGATACTAAGAGACAGAGATCTTTTATAAAGCAAAAAAATTTCCTTTGGGACAGTAGAATCATTTTGTACCCTCATCAGTAGTAAATATGAGTGCCCCATTCCTTGATTTATGCCTTTTATATTAAAGGCATTACTACATTGTCTTTTTTATGTGTTGTGACTATTTTTCCCTTATCAATTGTTTTTCAAAGGTATTTTACTTAGGTGGGTTTTTGTCACATAACCAAGTTTTAAATTATTATAATTTTCTCTTATAGTTTCTGTTTTTGGTGTTAGATTTCAGACATTTTTTCCACATACCAAGATTATATAAATGCAAATGAGGAATTTATCCTTTGTCAACTTAAAATGCTAATTATATTATATTAAATTCTTACTGATCTTTAAATTTTTCTAAAATGTCTATAAGGTCTTTTTACACATGTCTACTTTGTAAGAATAGCGAATTATCAACAGTGAATCCTGGAACACTGAAAAAAAATAAAATTAAATTAAAAAAAGAAGAGTAAATGATCAGTGTTTATACTACTTTTAATTTCTTTTTTTTTTTTTTTTTTACTTTTCAGGTTCTTTATTATGTGAATGCACATGTAATTTTCTTTCCTTTTTTTATTGTGTTATGTTTGTCACTATAAATTACATCATTAGTTTTTGATGCAGTGTTCCAAATTCATTGTTTATGTACAACACCCAGTGCTCCATGCAGTTCGTGCCCTCCTTAATACCCACCATCAGATTTACTCAACCCTCAACCCCCTTCCCCTCTAAAACCCTCGGTGTGTTTCTCAGAGTCCGCAGTCTCTCTTGCTTCATAATACTTTTTAATATTTGAAAGTTCATGTCTTTTTAATTATTGATTTTTTTCAAATATTTCTTAGCTGTTCTCATTGATTTACTCTTTCATCTCAAGGAAGGACAGGCAGTTATGGAGCATAGGCCATAGTTGCAATCTACTATGAACCTGTTAATGAGCTCTAACATGATGACTGTATCAGTAAAACATACCACATATAGCTATGTGATACTTGGTAATTAAAATTACTTATTTTTCCTTTGCATCAGGGTCATCATAGTTTGATGCTGGTTGTCAGTTGACCAAGTATCCTCAAACTCAAGCAAACTAAATAGAAAATTGTTTATGTGCTTTGTGTCTTCATGGCCCTGAGTGGTTTGATTTGCCTTTTTTTTTTTTTTTTGGAATTTGAATCCTGTAGATTTAGTTTTTTAATTAATTAATTAATACTTTAAAAATTATCATTAGGGAATACACATTGTTTCTTTCTTTTAAAAATTTCTATTTATTTTTTAAATTTCTTTTCAGTATTCCAGAATTCATTGTTTATGCACCACACCCAGTGCTCCATGCAATACATGCCCTCCATAATACCCACCACCGGGCCCATACAACCACCGACTCCTCTCCCTTCCAAAACCCTTAGTTTGTTTCTCAGAGTCCACAGTCTCTAATGGTTTGTCTCTCTCTCCAATTTCCCCAGCTCCCTTCTCCTTTCCACCTCCCCATGTCTTCCATGTTATTCCTTATGCTCCACAAGTAAGCAAAACCATATGATAATTGACACTCTCTGCTTGGCTTATTTCACTCAGCATAATCATGAGGTGTGAATATACTTCTGCCTAGAGGTAATGATTCCTCACTGTCTACAAGGCCAGTGATGCCTCAGGAAATTCCTCAAATTAACCCATACAACTATAGCACTGTTGGTGTTCTTAACCATGGGTACAGCTATCATTCATCGTTATCTGTAAGCAATCCATGATGATAATAGCCAACACCTATTGAACAATTACTGTGTACAGAATTTTGTCCTGAGCATCTCCATAAATTTTCTTGTAACTGTCCTAGTAATCTTATCGTCCAGGAGCTCTTAATGTTATTACTTCATTTTGAGTAAATCAGTATTAGTGTTTTTAAGCTACTGGGAGAAGCTCATAAAGTGAGAGGGTATCAGACAAAACTCCAAAGTCTGAACCTTTAATGTTCTCAATTTGTTTTCATGCTGTTTCTCAACTAGTAAAGTACCCTAAAATTGAAATAATCTTGGGGTCAGTCATGAGCTATACTGCCTTCCCTTTGGTATACTTAGTATGAAGACTTCACTAAGAAGACTTGTTCAATAACTTTATTGGGCACATACACTGTGCCTCAAGAAAATATTATCAGAGTGATAAGTTATGATATAGTTTTCCAGGTCAGTTAGAAGATGATATATTAACTGCATTCATATAAAAGTTTGTGAAATTATTACAAAGAGGGTAAATAACTTTTCATAAGGATAAAAGAGGAAATTTTAAAACATTATCTAGATGGCCATGTGGGCCTGAAAGGCTATCTCAGTTTTAATCTAGAGTGATTCCACTTATGTTCTTGTGAATGAGTGGTTATATAATGAATTATCAGAGGTTTAAAAAAATTGATGAATGATCTCTGTAATAATCATATCATTTATATTATTTTAGTTCTCAGTCAAATTAAAAAAATATCTCTTTAATTTTCATGAGACTTCATGAAGTAATTGAGAACCTAAAGCACTTTTAAAAATATTTCAATTCTATTAGGCAACATATAAAACATCATTATTTTGAAGCACTTTAAAAACACACTTCTTAATAATTTGAGATGAAGAGCTGGGTCTTTTCATCAGGACAGTGAGACATTGGTCTTTCCCAGCACACTGTGGAGGGAAAAAACAGCACATATGGGAATTGTAATACTGTCATCTCACCTGAGTCAGCAGTGCATTCTCTTCTCTTTTTCCTGATTTTAGAAGCAGCAAGCCCATGATTGGGGGAGGAAATATTACACGGATCACCTATTTCATCCTTTTGGGATTCTCTGATTTTCCCAGAATCCTAGCAGTGCTCTTTGTTGTATTCCTGCTGATCTACGTTTTGACTCTGACTTGGAACCTGTGCCTCATCATCTTAATAAGGATGGACTCTCACCTCCACACACCCATGTACTTCTTCCTCAGTAATCTGTCGTTCATAGATATCTGCTATGTGACCTCTATAGCTCCCAAGATGCTCTCCAACTTTTTCCAAGAGCAGCAGACCATCACCTTTGTGGGTTGTGCTGTTCAGTTCTTTGTCTTTGCAACCATGGGACTGAGTGAGTCTTGTCTCATGACAGCCATGGCTTATGACCGATATAGTGCCATTTGCAATCCACTTCTCTATTCATCCATCATGTCACCCACCCTCTGTATTCGGATGGTGCTGGGATCCTATTTGGCTGGACTCTCTGCTTCTATATCCCAATTGTGTACCGTGTTTCAGCTCCACTTTTGTGGGCCTAATGTTATCAACCACTTCTTTTGTGACACGCCCCAACTGTTAGCCTTGTCTTGCACTGACACTTTCTTTGTGCAACTGTTGATTGCTATATTAGCAATGTTCTTTGGGATAATAAATGCCCTCATTATCATGATATCCTATGGCTATATCGTCATCTCCATCATGAAGATCACTTCAGCTAAAGGCAGGTCCAAGGCTTTCAACACCTGTGCTTCTCATTTGACTGCAGTTTCCCTCTTCTATACCTCAAGTATCTCTGTCTATTTGAGTTCCAGCTCTGGCGGTTCCTCCAGTTTTGACAGATTTGCATCAGTATTCTACACTGTGGTCATTCCGATGTTGAATCCCTTGATTTACAGTCTGAGGAACAAGGAAATCAAAGATGCCTTGAAGAGGTTACAAAAGAAGCGATGGTCCTGCTGAGGCCCTGTCCAGATTTGTCCTCTCAGAAAACTTAATCCCCAGTAACATGTGCAGGAATGTACTCTAACCAAGTTCGTACTGCCTATGGATAAAGACAGGTTAATTTGACACAGATAATATGCCAAATGGACTGACAGCTAGCTTGATTCCACATAAGCACAATACCTTTAAGTCTTGGAGGTACATACATTCACCCTGCATGAGGAGTGGCCTCATCATTTCTTAATATTCTGCAAGTGGATTACCTGGGTGTCTCAGTCTGTTAAGCATTTGCCTTCTGCTCAGGTTATGATCCTAGAGTCCTGGGATTGAGCCCCATATTAGGGGTTTCTGCATCTGCCTCTCCCTCTGTACCTCCTTCTGCTTCTGCTCTCTCTCTCTCAAGTAAATAAATAAAATCTTTAAAATAATCCACAAGTATTTGTAAAATGTTAAGGTTTAGAAACTTGTTACTTCTCTTTGCTTCAGAGATAGAGCCCTGTTCAATCTCAGACCTTTGACTGTAAAGGAGTGATACCTGACGGAGGCCCCCAGGAGTGTAGAGACCTTGTCTCCCAAATATTTAATGCAGCATAATCCAGACATGAGGATGATCGGTTTGTTCTGTATTCTGACCATAATGGGAATAAATGGAGGTGATATGCCTTTGAGTTGAAACAATCAAAAACTGTGATGTACTGTATGGTGACTAACATAATATAAAAAAATTAAAAAAAATAAACACATCTATACAGTTGTCCTGGTTGCGTCTCCTAGGAAGAGCAGCCTGAGATGATTAATGTTTGTCCAAGGCCTCTTTCAAGCCTAATCATCTAATAAATTTTGTCACATCCCTGTCTCCACCAACTGTAATCTAAGGAAGCAGGAGGTGATTTGAATCACAAGGAGGAATGGAGTGAAGAATGTCATCCCCTCAGTATCAATTATGAGTCCGGTGACTTTGTTTCCTCCTCCTAATGTTCAGTGGGGTTTTCTGATGAAAGATGATATTCAAAATCCATATCACAGCCAATAGCTATAGCTGACATTCTGGGACTCAAGCCTTCTCTCTCTCATTAAGTCAGGAAAATTTACCCTGTCTGATATAGCCAGTGTTTCATACTGTCAAATCATTTCTGATATTTCAAGCATCTGTTCATATTTGTTGTGGGGAGACTTGTGTGCAAGTTCATTGTAATAATAGAGTTACTGAATACTGAATTTTGCAGACTAAGAACAAATATGGAGAGCTGGTATACATCTTTATTGTTTTTGTTCAACATTTTATGTCATAGAGATCTATGGTTTTGTATGGGGTGATCTAATTTATGGAGTAGATGGTTAGACTTATGCTAATGCTGATATTTTCTAGGGAGCTTCAAGAGCCAGAGAGGAAATAGTGTGATAGGCATGGTTTTTAAGGCTGGCCAGTTTTCTCTGTCGAAAGTAGAACACAAAACTTTTGGCCCTTGTTATCTGTTTGGAACGTGGAACAAGAAGTGTATCAACACTGACCGCTGATATACAGGATGCTCAGACTTGAACCAACTGATATAAAACAGATGTCATTACAATTACATATTATCCTTGGAGATTCATTGCATTCTTAATGTGTTTTTTGGGGCAGGGTCTCAGCTCTGGTAAGTCACACAATTCTTCCATTTAGTTAAGGACTATAACTGAGGAGGTATTAAAAGCCTTGCCAAATTTTTCACAAGTTTATAGATGGGCAGGATTAAGAGAAGGAGAATCATTGAACCTCTTGGAGAGAATGTGAAGGCTTATCCCATGCCAAAGAAGTAGTGCAGTATGAATAAAGGATGTGCGTCCCCCCACCCCCCATGCAGGCACAGGTGTGTTCTTTGAAGCATTGTTCTTTCAATATGTGTAATAATGTATGAGACATCTTTCTAAGGAACCATGAAGGCTTCAGTAGGAGAAGCACCTCTGTGAGGAATGTAACACAGTGTTATTGATTATGGTCATTATGCTATGCATTATGCTATGCATTTGCCAGATTTCTTCATCTTTTAGTTGCAAGACTGTATCTTTTCAAAAAACATCTCTCCAATTCCCTTGGCCCCTGGCCCTGCTGACCACCAGGCTTTTTGATTCTGCATATTTGATTCTGCATATTAGTGATCTTATAAAGACATATTTGTCTTTGTCTGGCTTATCTCACTTAGTATAATGCCCTCAGGGTGCATCCATGATGTCTCAAATGTCAGGATTTCCTTCACTGCCCTAGTTGAATAATAGTCTACTGTATTGTGTGTGAATATCATGTCTTCTTTCTCACTCTTTATTATTTCCATATCTTGTCTATTATGAATAATTCTGCAATAAACATGGGAGTGCAGATTATCTTTTTGGTATCTGTTTTTGTTTCTGTTGCATGTGTACCCAGAAGTGGGGTTGGTGGGTCATGGTAGTTCTCTAAGTTTTTGAGGAACATCCATGCTGTATTTAATATTGGCTGAACCATATTATGTTTCCACCAGTAGTGTACAAGTATTCTTTCTATTCCACATCCTCACCACCACTTGCTATCTCTTTCTTGATGATAGCCCTTCTGACAGGTGTGATTTGATACCTCATTGTGCTTTTGATTTGCATTTCCCTGATGATTAGAGATTTTGGTACCTTTTCATGTACCTGTTGGCCATTTGGATGTCTTCTAGGGAAAATATCTATTAATTTCCTCTACCCACTTTTAAAAATTTTTATTTTTTAAATTTCTTTCCAGTATTCCAGAGTTCATTGTGTATGCATCATACCCAGTGCTCCATGCAATACGTGCTTGCCACAATACCCACCACTAGGCTCACCCACCCTCCCATGCCCCTCCCAAACCCTCAGTTAGTTCCTCAGAGTCCAGTCTCTCATGGTTTGTTTCCCCCTCCAATTTCCTTCTCCTCTCCATCTCCTCTGTGTTATTCATTATGCTCCACAAATAAGCGAAACCATATGATAATTGACTCTTTCTGCTTGACTTATTTCACTCAGCATAATCTCTTCCAGTCCCATCCATGTTGATACAAAAGTTGGGTATTCATCCTTTCGGATGGAGGCATAATACTCCATAATATATATGGACCACATCTTCTTTATCCATTCGTCCATTGAAGGGCATCTTGGTTCTTTCCACAGTTTGGCAACTGTGCCCATTGCTGCTGTGAACATTGGGGTACAGATGGCCCTTCTTTTCACTCCATCTGTATCTTTGGAGTAAATACCCAGTAGTGCAATTTCAGGGTCATAGGAAAGCTCTATTTTTAATTTCTTAAGGAATCTCCACACTGTTCTCCAAAGTGACTGCACCAATTTGCATTCCCACCAACAATGTAAGAGCGTTCCCCTTTCTCCACATGTTCTCCAACATTTGTTGTTTACTGTCTTATTAATTTTGGCTGTTCTAACTGGTGTAAGGTGGTATCTCGATGTGGTTTTGATTTGAGTCTCCCTGATGGCTAATGATGATGAACATTTTAAAAAAATTTTTTTTATTTTTTTAATTTCTTTTCAGTGTCCCAGAATCCATTGTTTATGCACCACACCCAGTGCTCCATGCAATATGTGCCCTCCGTAATACCCACCACCAGGCTCACCCAGCCTCCCACCCCCTGCCCCTTTAAAACCCTCAGATTGTTTTTCAGAGTCCATAGTCTCTCATGGTTCATCTCTCCCTGCTATTTCCCCCAACTTCCTTCTCCTCTCCATCTCCCCATGTCCTCCGTCTTATTTCTCATGCTCTACTTACTTGTGGAGCATAAGAAAACACAGTGAACATTTTTTCATGCCTGTTAGCCATTTGTATGTCTTCTTTGGAGAAGTGTCTGTTCAAGTATTCTGCCCATTTTTTAACATGAGTATCTGTTTTCTATGTGTTGAGTTTAAGGAGTTCTTTATAGATCCTGGATATCAACCCTTTGTATTGTCAATTGCGAATATCTTCTATCATTCTGTGGGCTGCCTCTTTGTTTTGTTGACCATTTCCTTTGCTGTGCAGAAGCTTTTGATCTTGTAGAAGACCTGAAAGTTCATACTTGCGTTTGTTTCCTTTGCCTTTGGAGACATATCTCGAAAGAAGTTGCTGTGGCCAGTGTCGAAGAGGTTACTGCCTATGTTCTCCTCTAGGATTTTCATAGACCAGTGGAACAGACTAGAGAGCCCAGATATGGACTCTCAACTCTATGGTCAACTTCGACAAAGCAGGAAAAAATATACAGTGGAAAAAAGACAGTCTCTTCAATAAATGATGCTGAGAAAATTGGACAGCTATGTATAGAAGAATAAAACTTGACCAATCTCTCAACCATACACAAAGATAAACTTGAAATGGAAAAACGACCTCAACATGAGGCAGGAATCTACCTCTCCCAGTCTTCAAGGAATAGTCTCATGCGGGAGATGAAACCTCTTGTCCAGTTGTGCCCTAGCTCATGATTATTCTCAAACCTCTCTGATTGTCCAAACAGCTTTTTTTGTTCTTAGTGGCTCCCCATTGTTCAGGCTGTGACACAACCCGTCAGTGTCTCAGAACAGAGGATCTGAGTCAACACCTACATGCAGGGTGACTGGAAGTCAGATACTTGAGAAGCATTTTTAAAGTATGCAGGTGGGCCTCATTCAGGGAAATACTGAGAAATAGGTGTTTTTACCTATGCCCTCCGCACTAAGCCTGGGGTGAGGGGGACAGCCAACTAAGGACTGTTTCTTTGTTTTCCACACTCCTGTCGGATCCATGAATGAAAGTCCCACTAGCCAAGAGAGCCAGGCTATCAAGGGAAGTATCTCCCAGGCAGGACCCACAAAATCCAGAACATCAGATATGAGCATATTCTCCTTTTTAGGAGACACCAGTAACATAGAGTGGGGCAGAGGGAGAGCACAGAGATTGTGTCTACCCCCTCCCCAGCCTCCAGAGAATGTGGCAGTCCATCCATAGGTGTGTATTAAATTAGACCTTTATGATATAACTTTTATAATATGCATATAGGCCCCTTTCAAAAAAAGACTAAGAGATGAGCATTTCTGACTGTTGCATCTGCACTAAGTTCTGGATGATATCCAGTTCAGATCTGTTTCTTTGTTTGCTGTCATCTTGTGGGTCTCATGGACGTAAGTCCAGTCAACTTTCAGAGACAGGTTTTCTGGGAGTCCATCTCCCAGAAGGAAGTCTTAGAAGTTAAGGTGCTAGATATTCAATCCAAACCCTTCACAACTCAGGGAGAAGCTGGAAAGTGTGAGTTCCCTCCCAATCTATGTGACTGTGCCAGGGGTGGGGTTATTGTGTCTCCATTTCTTCCCATTTGTTTCAATGTAGAATTTTTCTTGTTTGCACAATGTGTAGGAGTCACTTGCCTGGCTTTTAAATTTCTCTCACAGCATATTGATCTGTGTGGAGTTGTAGATTTGGTGTGTCCATGGGAGAAAGGACGTTCAGGAGACTCCTATGTCACCATCTCAAACTAGAAACCCTCTTTTGTCCCTCCTTAAAATCTAAAAATCAGCACCTAACCAAGAACAAAAGACATCTGTGGAAGCTGTGAGCTCCAGGACCACATGCCCAGGGCCAAGGAGGAGTTTTGCTCACCTGTGCAGTAGGAAGCAGGCAGTGGATCTCAATATGTGCTTTGGAACTAATAGAAGCTAGCAAAGGAGCCCCAACACTTCCTAGCCACAGTCAGGGAAAACCCGGAGTGCTACTTTGTGTGGACAACTGTGGAAAAGTGAGATTTGTACAAGTCCAGCTTTCCTGAGGAGAAAGTTCAGGTCACCACAGGAGCAAAAAAATAATATGAGTTTGTATACATTGTAGGGGGTAAGAAGACCATCGCCAGTACCACCCTTTTCCCCAAAGTTATACAGTGCAGGAATGAACTAACCAGTGGCAACGTAGTCCATGGGGCAAAGAGAAAGTAGTGAGTGAGTGCTTGGCTACCACAGCTGTGTGGAACATAATGGAGAAACCCAGAAACCTATTTCTCTCCAGCAGTCCTGAGTACTGAGGTGGGACCTTCATTACTGGGAAGGTGGGGAAAGGGTGTAGATATCATGAATAAGGCAGATAAGACTATCAAAAGGCATTAAGGAGATGCAGTAGCTCTCCGCACCTGGCCTGCAGTCACCCCCAACACCCTGAGTGCTAAATCTAACCCCTCCATGACAGCTTGCCGTGTATTGTCTCAAGTCAGGGGCAACAGTGAGCTCCAGTAAACAGTGCATACACTAAGAAAATCAGACCACAGCTTCTGTTCAAGGGAGAAACCACAAACTTGAGGTGTAGCACCACCTTCTGAGAAACAAAACACAGCTTTCCAGGAGCCAGCCTGGTGAGTTACAAGAACTAGTGCACACAAACTTTAGAATTCAGCCATAGCAAGAAGTCTGGAGTAGGCATATCCAAATGAAGCAGAATAAAATACCAGCTATATTAAAACCAATACAAAATATCTCCTAACCAAAGATAGCTAGTCAGGATCTGAGGTGTCTGCTATTTGAAATGCAAAAGCAGAAACACAAAATTCCACTGAATGTGAAATTCAAGGAATCATGTCATCACTAAAAAATAAAAATAATCCTGCAGTAACCAACTCAAACTCACAGAATTTTGCAATCCAGCTAATAAAGTACTCAAAATAGTTGTTCTGAAGAAACTAAATGAGATACAGGAAAACACAGAAAAACAATTCAGTGAAATAAAAAAAAATACATGAACAAAATGAGAATTTTAATAGACACAGAAATCATAAAAATAACCAATCAGAAAACATAGAACTGCAGGATTCAATGAATAAAATGAAAAATATGCATAGGAAGCTCTCATACTAGATAGAGAAATTAGCATCAGCGAATGAGAGTGAAGGAAATTTTTTTTTATTTTTAAATTTTTAAAATTAACATATAATGTATTAGCCCCAGGAGTACAGGTTTGTGAATCGCCAGGTTTACACACTTCACAGCACTCACCATAGCACATACCCTCCCCAATGTCCACCTTCCTCTCCCTACCTCCCTCCCCCTGGCAACCCTCAGTTTGTTTTGTGAGCTTAAGAGTCTCTTACGGTTTGTTTCCCTCCTGATCCCATCTTGTTTCATTTATTCTTTTCCTACCCCCCAAACCCCCCATGTTGCATCTCCACTTCTTCACATCAGGGAGATCATATGATATTTGTCTTTCTCTGATTGACTTATTTCAATAAGCATTACACCCTCTAGTTCCATCCACGTTGTCCCAAATGGCAAGATTTCATTTCTTTTGATGGCTGCATAGTATTCCATTCTATATCTACCACATCTTCTTTATCCATTCATCTGCTGATGAACATCTAGGTTCTTTCCATAGTTTGGCTATTGTGGACATTGCTGTTATAAACATTCGGGTGCACATGCCCCTTCGGATCACTACGTTTGTATCTTTAGGGTAAATACCCAGTGAAATTGCTGGGTCGTAGGGTAGCTCTATTTTCAACATTTTGAGGAACCTCCATACTGTTTTCCAGAGTGGTTTCACCAGCTTTCATTCCCACCAGCAGTGTAGGAGGGTTCCCCTTTCTCCACATCCTCACCAGCATCTGTCATTTCCCGACTTGTTAATTTTAGCCATTCTGACTGGTGTGAGGTGGTATCTCACTGTGGTTTTGTTTTGTATTTCCCTGATGCCGAGTGATGTGGAGCACCTTTTCATGTTTCTGTTGGCCATCTGGATGCCTTCTTTGCATAAATGTCTGTTCCTGTCCTCTGCCCATTTCTTGATTGGATTATTTGTTCCTTGAGTGTTGAGTTTGTTAAGCTCTTTATAGATTTTAGATACTAGCCCTTTATCTGACACTGTCATTTGCAAATATCTTCTCCCATTCTGTCAGTTGTCTTTTGGTTTGGTTAACTGTTTCCTTTGCTGCACAAAAGCTTTTGATCTTGATGAAGTCCCAATAGTTCATTTTTGCCCTTGCTTCTGTTGCCTTTGGCGATGTTCCTAGGAAGAAGTTGCTGCGGCTGAGGTCGAAGAGGTTGCTGCCTGTGCTCTCCTCAAGGATTTTGATGGATTCCTTTCTCACACTGAGGTCCTTCATCCGTTTTGAGTCTATTTTCGTGTGTGGTGTGAGGAAATGATCCAGTTTCATTTTTCTGCATGTGGCTGTCCAATTTTCCCAACACCATTTGTTGAAGAGACTGTCTTTTTTCCATTGGACATTCTTTCCTGCTTTGTCAAAGATTAGTTGACCATAGAGTTGAGGGTGTATTTCTGGACTCTCTATTCTGTTCCATTGATCTATGGGTCTGTTTTTGTGCCAGTACCATACTGTCTTGATGATGACAGCTTTGTAATAGAGCTTAAAGTTCAGAATTGTGATGCCACCAACTTTGGCTTTCTTTTTCAACATTCCTCTGGCTATTCGAGGTCTTTTCTGGTTCCATATACATTTTAGGATTATTTGTTCCATTTCTCTGGAAAAAAAAAATGGATGGGATTTTGATAGGGAATGCATTAAATGTGTAGATTGCTTTAGGTAGCATAGACATTTTTACAATACTTGTTCTTCCAATCCATGAGCATGGAACATTTTTCCATTTCTTTGTGTCTTCCTCAATTTCTTTCATGAGTACTTTATAGTTTTCTGAGTATAGATTCTTGGCCTCTTTGGTTAGATTTATTCCTAGGTATCTTATGGTTTTGGGTGCAATTGTAAATGGGATTGACTCCTTAATTTCTCTTTCCTCTGTCTTGTTGTTGGTGTATAGAAATGCAACTGATTTCTGTTCATTGATTTTATATCCTGACACTTTACTGAATTCCTGTACAAGTTCTAGCAGATTGGGAGTGGAGTCTTTTGGGTTTTCCACATATAGTATCATATCATCTGCAAAAAGTGAGAGTTTGACCTCTTCTTTGCCAATTTGGATGCCTTTAATTTCTTTTTGTTGTCTGATTGCTGAGGCTAGGACTCCTAGTACTATGTTGAATAGCAGTGGTGATAATGGACATCCCTCCTGTGTTCCTGACCTTAGGGGAAAAGCTCTCAGTTTTTCTCCATTGAGAATGATATTCGTGGTGGGTTTTTCGTAGATGGCTTTGATGATATTGAGGTATGTGCCCTCTATCCCTACACTTTGAAGAGTTTTGATTAGGAAAGGATGCTGTACTTTGTCAAATGCTTTTTCAGCATCTATTGAGAGTCTCATATGGTTCTTGTTCTTTCTTTTTTTAATGTATTGTATCACATTGATTGATTTGCGGATGTTGAATCAACCTTGCAGCCTTGGAAAAAATCCCACTTGGTCGTGGTGAATAATTCTTTTAATGTACTGTTGGGTCCTATCGGCTAGAATTTTGGTGAGAATTTTCACATCTGTATTCATCAAGGATATTGGTCTGTAATTCTCTTTTTTGATGGGATCCTTGTCTGGTTTTGGGATCAAGGTAATGCTGGCCTCAAAATGAGTTTCAAAGTTTTCCTTCCATTTATATTTTTTGGAACAGTTTCAGGAGACTAGGAATTAATTCTTTTTTAAATGTGTGGTAGAATTCCCCTGGGAAGCTGTCTGGCCCTGGGCTCCTGTTTGTTGGGAGATTTTTGATGACTGCTTCAATCTCCTTACTGGTTATGTGTCTGTTCAGGTTTTCTATTTCTTCCTGGCTCAGTTGTGGTAGTTTATATGTCTCTAGGAATTCATCCATTTCTCCCAGATTGTCAAATTTGCTGGTGTATTGTTGCTCATAATATGTTCTTATAATTGTTTTTATTTCTTTGATGTTGGTTGTGATCTCTCCTCTTTCATTCATGATTTTATTTATTTGGGTCTTTTCTCTTTTCTTTTTTTTTTAATTTTTTATTTATTTTCAGCGTAACAGTATTCATTGTTTTTTCACCACACCCAGTGCTCCATGCAATCTGTGCCCTCCCTAATACCCACCACCTGGTTCCCCCACCCTCCCACCCCGCCCCTTCAAAACCCTCAGGTTGTTTTTCAGAGTCCATAGTCTCTCATGGTTCACCTCCCCTTCCAATTTCCCTCAACTCCCTTCTCCTCTCCATCTACCCTTGTCCTCTATATTATTTGTTATGCTCCACCAATAAGTGAAACCATATGATACTTGACTTTCTCTGTTTGACTTATTTCACTCAGCATAATCTCTTCCAGTCCTGTCCATGTTGCTACAAAAGTTGGGTATTCGTCCTTTCTGATGGAGGCATAATACTCCATAGTGTATATGGACCACATCTTCCTTATCCATTCATCCGTTGAAGGGCATCTTGGTTCTTTCCACAGTTTGGCGACCGTGGCCATTGCTGCTATAAACATTGGGGTACAGATGGCCCTTCTTTTCACTACATCTGTATCTTTGGGGTAAATACCCAGCAGTGCAATTGCAGGGTCATAGGGAAGATCTATTTTTAATTTCCTGAGGAATCTCCACACTGTTCTCCAAAGTGGCTGCACCAGTTTGCATTCCCACCAACAGTGTAAGAGGGTTCCCCTTTCTCCACATCCTCTCCAACAAACGTTGTTTCCTGTCTTGCTAATTTTGGCCATTCTAACTGGTGTAAGGTGGTATCTCAATGTGGTTTTGATTTGAATCTCCCTGATGGCTAGTGATGATGAACATTTTTTCATGTGTCTGATAGCCATTTGTATGTCTTCATTGGAGAAGTGTCTGTTCATATCTTCTGCCCATTTTTTAATATGGTTATCTGTTTTGTGTGTGTTGAGTTTGAGGAGTTCTTTATAGATCCTGGATATCAACCTTTTATCTGTACTGTCATTTGCAAATATCTTCTCCCATTCCGTGGGTTGCCTCTTTGTTTTGATGACTGTTTCTTTTGCTGTGCAGAAGCTTTTTATCTTGATGAAGTCCCAGAAGTTCATCTTTGCCTTTGTTTCCTTCGCCTTTGGAGACATATCTTGAAAGAAGTTGCTGTGGCTGATATCAAAGAGGTTACTCCCTATGTTCTCCTCGAGGATTCTGATGGATTCCTGTCTCACGTTGAGGTCTTTTATCCATTTCAAGTTTATCTTTGTGTACGGTGTAAGAGAATGGTCAAGTTTCATTCTTCTACATATAGCTGCCCAGTTTTCCCAGCACCATTTATTGAAGAGACTGTCTTTTTTCCACTGGATATTTTTTCCTGTTTTGTCAAAGATTATTTGACCATAGAGTTGAGGGTCCATATCTGGGCTCTCTACTCTGTTCCACTGGTCCATGTGTCTGTTTTTATGCCAGTACCATGCTGTCTTGGTGATCACAGCTTTGTAGTAAAGCTTGAAATCAGGTAACGTGATGCCACCAGTTTTATTTTTGTTTTTCAACATTTCCTTAGCAATTCGGGGTCTCTTCTGATTCCATACAAATTTTAGTATTATTTGCTCCAGCTCTTTGAAAAATACTGGTGGAATTTTGATTGGAATGGCATTAAAAGTATAGATTGCTCTGGGCAGTATAGACATTTTAACGATGTTTATTCTTCCCATCCAAGAGCATGGAATGGTCTTCCATCTTTTTGTGTCTTCTTCAATTTCTTTTAGGAGTGTTCTGTAGTTCCTCGAGTACAGATCTTTAACCTCTTTGGTTAGGTTTATTCCGAGGTATCTTATGGTTTTTGGTGCTATAGTAAATGGAATCGATTCTCTAATTTGCCTTTCTGTATTTTCATTGTTAGTGTATAAGAAAGCCACTGATTTCTGGACATTGACTTTGTATCCTGCTACATTACTGAATTGCTGTATGAGTTCTAGTAGTTTGGAGGTGGAGTCTTTCAGGTTTTCCATATAAAGAATCATGTCATCTGCGAAGAGAGAGAGTTTGACTTCTTCCTTGCCAATCTGGATACCTTTTATTTCTCTTTGTTGTCTGATTGCTGTTGCTAGGACTTCTAATACTATGTTGAACAAGAGTGGTGAGAGTGGGCATCCTTGTCGTGTTCCTGATCTCAATGGGAAGGCTGCAATCTTTTTCCCATTGAGGATGATATTTGCTGTGGGTTTTTCATAGATAGATTTGATGAAGTTCAGGAATGTTCCCTCTATCCCTATACTTTGAAGCGTTTTAATCAGGAACGGATGCTGGATTTTGTCAAAAGCTTTTTCTGCATCAATGGAGAGGATCATGTGGTTCTTCTCTCTTCTCTTATTGATTTGTTCTATCACATTGATTGATTTGCGAATGTTGAACCATCCTTGTAACCCAGGGATGAATCCCACCTGGTCATGGTGGATAATCTTTTTAATGTGCTGTTGGATCCTGTTTGCTAGAATCTTGTTGAGAATCTTAGCATCCATATTCATCAGTGATATCGGTCTGAAATTCTCCTTTTTGGTAGGGTCTTTGCCTGGTTTGGGGATCAGGGTAATGCTGGCTTCCTAAAAAGAGTCTGGAAGATTTCCTTCTGCTTCAATTTTTTGAAACAGCTTCAGGAGAATAGGTGTTATTTCTTCTTTGAAAGTTTGATAGAATTCCCCAGGGAATCCGTCAGGTCCTGGGCTCTTGTTTTTTGGGAGGTTTTTGATCACTGCTTCAATCTCGTTACTAGATATCGGTCTATTCAGGTTGTCAATTTCTTCCTGGTTCAATTTTGGGAGTTTATAGTTTTCCAGGAATGCATCCATTTCATCTAGGTTGCTTAGCTTATTGGCATATAACTGTTGATCATAGCTTCTGATGATTGTTTCTACTTCCTTGGTGTTAGTTGTGATCTCTCCCTTTTCATTCTTAATTTTATTAATTTGGGCTTTCTCTCTTTTCTTTTGGATTAGTGTGGCCAATGGTTTATCGATCTTATTGATTCTTTCAAAAAACCAGCTTCTAGTTTCGTTGATACGTTCTACTGTATCTCTGGTTTCTACCTCGTTGATCTCTGCTCTAATCTTGATTATTTCCCTTCTTACGTGTGGAGTTGGTTTGATTTGTTGTTGATTCTCTAGTTCTTTAAGGTGTAGAGACAGCTGGTGTATTCTGGATTTTTCAATTTTTTTGAGGGAGGCTTGGATGGCTATGAATTTCCCCCTTAGGACCGCCTTTGCTGTATCCCATAGGTTTTGGAGTGATGGGCCTTCTGCAACAGAGCTAACGGCTATCAACATAGACAATATGTCAGAAAGAGAATTCAGGCTAACAATTACCCAGGCAATAGCTAGGTTGGAGAAAGCCATGGATGACCAAACAGAATTGATTAGGGCAGAATTGAAAGTGACCAGAGAGGAGGTTCATAATGTTAGGGCAGAGCTGAAGGCCACCAGGGATGAGGTTCACAACACTCTCAATGAGTTCCAATCTAATCTAAATTCTCTAAAAGCTAGGGTAACTGAGACAGAAGATAGAATTAGTGATCTGGAGGACAAACAAATAGAGAGAAAGGATCAGGAGGAAGCCTGGAACAAACAGCTTAGAAGCCACGAAAACAGAATCAGGGAAATAAATGATGCCATGAAACGTTCCAACGTCAGAATTATTGGAATCCCTGAAGGGGAGGAGAAAGAAAGAAGTCTAGAAGATATAGTGGAACAAGTTTTTCATGAAAATTTTCCCAATCTTGCGAATGGAACAAGTGTTCATGTACTAGAAGTAGAAAGGTCCCCCCCCAAGATTATAAATTCAAAAAAAAAACATCCAGGCACCTCATAGTAAAATTGAGGAATCATAATTGTAGATACAATCTCTTGAAAGCCGCTAGGACAAAGAAGCTCCTTACATACAGAGGAAAGCCCATCAGAATAACGTCAGACCTGTCCACAGAGACCTGGCAAGCCAGAAAGGGCTGGCAAGATATATTCAGGGCACTAAATGAGAAGAACATGCAGCCAAGAATACTTTATCCAGCAAGACTGACATTCAAAATGGATGGAGAGATAAAGAGTTTCCAAGACCGGCAAGGCTTGAAAGACTATGCAACCACCAAGCCGACACTGCAGGAAATATTAAGGGGGGTTCTATAAAAGAGGAAAAATCCTAAGAATAGCATTGAACAGAAATATAGAGACAATCGACAGAAAGAAAGACTTTAAAGATAACACAATGTCAATAAAAACGTATCTCTCAATAATCACTCTCAATGTGAATGGCCTAAATGCACCCATAAAACGACACAGGGTTGCAGATTGGATAAAACGACAGGACCCATCCATATGTTGTCTACAAGAGACCCATTTTGAACCTAAAGATACACCCAGACTGAAAGTGAAGGCATGGAGAAGCATCTTTCACGCCAATGGGCCTCAAAAGAAGGCCGGGGTAGCGATTCTCATATCAGATAAATTAGATTTTAAACTAAAGACGGTAGTCAGGGATACAGAAGGACACTACATCATTCTTAAAGGGACTATCCACCAAGATGATCTAACAATTGTAAATATCTATTCCCCCAATATGGGAGCACCCAATTACATAAGAAAACTATTAATCAAGATAAAGAGTCATATTGATATGAATACATTAATAGTAGGAGATCTTAACACGCCTCTCTCAGAAATAGACAGATCATCGAAGCAGAAAATCAATAAAGAAATAAAAGCATTGAATGACACATTGGACCAGATGGACCTCATAGATATATACAGAACATTCCACCCTAAAACAACAGAATACTCATTCTTCTCAAGTGCACATGGAACCTTCTCCAGAATAGACCACATACTGGGTCACAAATCAGGGCTCAACCGATACCAAAAGACTGAGATGATTCCCTGCATATTCTCAGATCACAATGCTTTGAAACTGGAGCTCAATCACAAGGAAAAGTTCAGAAGGAACTCAAATACCTGGAAGCTAAAGACCACCTTGCTTAAGAATGCTTGGATCAACCAGGAGGTCAAAGAAGAACTTAAACAATTTATGGAAACCAATGAGAACGAAGACACTTCACTCCAAAACCTATGGGATACAGCAAAGGCGGCCTTTTCTTTTTGATAAGTCTGGCCATGTCTTTATCAATCTTAATTCTTTCAAAGAACCAGCTCCTGGTTTCATTGATTTGTTCTATTGTGGGTTTGTTTGTTTGTTTGTTTGTTTCTGTTTCATTGATTTCTGCTCTGATGTTCATTATTTCTCTTCTCCTGTGGGTTTTAGGCTTTCTTTGTTGTTCTTTCTCCAGCTTCTTTAGGTGTGGGGTTAGGTAGTGTATTTGAGACCTTTCTTATTTCTTGAGGAAGGCTTGTATTGCTATATATTTTCTTCTCAGGACTGCCTTTGCTGTGTCCCACACATTTTGAACCGTTGTGTTTTCATTATCATTTATTTCCCTGAATTCTTTCAGTCTTCTTTAATTTCCTGGTTGACCCACTCATTCTTTAGTAGGATGCTCTTTAGTCTCCATGTATTTGGGTTCTTTCCAAATATCCTCTTGTGATTGAGGTCTGGCTTAAGAGCATTGTCTCAAAATATGTAGGGAATGATCCCAATCTTTTGATACCGGTTGAGACCTGATTTATGACCCAGGATGTGATCTATTCTGGAGAATGTTCCATGTGCACTAGAGAAGAGTGTGCATTCTGTTGGTTTTGGATGGAATGTTCTGAATATATCTGTGATTTCCATCTGGTCCAGCGTGTCATTTAAGGCCTTTATTTCCTTGTTGATCTTTTGCTTGGATGATCTGTCCATTTCAGTGAGGGGAGTGTTAAAGTCCCCTACTATTATTGTATTCTTGTCAATGTGTTTCTTTGATTTTGTTATTAATTGGTTTATATAGTTGGCTTCTCCCACTGTAGGGGCCTGGATATTAAATTGTTAGATCTACTTGTTGGACAGACCCTTTGAGTATGATATAGTGTCCTTCCTCATCTCTTATTATAGTCTTTGGCTTAAAATCTAATTGATCTGGTATAAGGATTGCCACCCTAGCTTTCTTTTGACATCCATTAGCATGGTAAATTGTTTTCCACCCCCTCACTTTAAATCTGGAGGTTTTCTTGGGTCTAAAATGAGTTTCCTGTAGGCAGCATATTGATGGCTTTTCTTTTTTTTATCCATTCTGATACCCTGTGTCTTTTGATTGGGGCATTTAGCCTATTTACATTCAGGGTAACTATTGAGAGATATGAATTTAGTACCATTGTATTGCCTGTAAGGTGACTGTTACTGTATATTGTCTCTGTTCCTTTCTGGTCTACTACTTTTAGGGTCTCTCTTTGCTTAGAGGACCCCTTTCAATGTTTCCTGTAGAGCTGATTTGGTGTTTACAAATTCTTTTAGTTTTTGTTTGTCCAGGAAGCTTTTTATCTCTCCTTCTATTTTCAATGATAACCTAGCTGGATATAGTATTCTTGGCTGCTTGTTTTTCTTGTTTAGTGCTCCGAATATATCAGGCCAGTTCTTTCTGGCGTGCCAGGTCTCTGTGGATAAGTGTGCTGCCAATCTAATATTTTTACCATTGTATGTTACAGACTTGTCCTGGGATGCTTTCAGGATTTTCTCTTTGTCACTAAGACTTGCAAGTTTTACTATTAGATGACTATAGAGTGTGAACCTATTCTTATTGATTTTGAGGGGAGTTCTTTGCACCTCCTGGATGTTGATGCTTGTTCCCCTTGCCATATTGGGGAAATTCTCTACAATGATTTGCTCCAATATACCTTCTGCCCCCCCCCTTCTTCTTCTGGAATCCCAATTATTCTAATATTTTTTTCTTTTTATGGTATCACTTATCTCTTGACTTCTCCCCTCGTGGTCCAATAGTTGTTTGTCTCTCTTTTGCTCATCTTCTTTATTCTCTGTCATTTGTTCTTCGATATCACTAATTCTCTCTTCTGCCTCATTTATCCTAGCAGTAAGAGCCTCCATTTTTTATTGCACTTCATTACTAGCTTTTTAAATTTCAGTTTGGTTAGATTTTAGTTCTTTTATTTCTCCAAAAAGGGCTTTTATTTCTCCAGACAGGGTTTCTCTAATATCTTCCATGTCTTTTTCGAGCTCAGCTAGCATCTTGAGAATCGTCATTCTGAACTCTAGTTCTGATATATTACCAATCTGTATTGATTAGGTCCCTAGCCTTCAGTACTGCCCCTTCTTCTCCTTCTCCTTCTCCTCCTCCTCCTCCTCCTCCTCCTCCTCCTCCTCCTCCTCCTCCTTCTTCTTCTTCTCCTTCTCCTTCTCCTTCTCCTTCTCCTTCTCCTTCTTCTTCTTCTTCTTCTTCTTCTTCTTCTTCTTCTTCTTCTTCTTCTTCTCCTTCTCCTCCTCCTCCTTTTTTTTTTTTTTGGTGATGTGTTTTTCCATCTTGTCATTTTATCCAGATAAGAATATCTGAAGGAGAGAATAAAATACTAATGGGGAGGCAAAGACCTCAGGAAAATGGGTGTTAATCAAATCATTAGAGACCCCAAATCATGAGGAAAAGAAAGAGGTAAAAAGAAGTTCAAAAAAATTTGAAGACAAAAGAAAAAATATATATTTGACTGGTGAATAGAACAGAACCACCCACTTAATTTTGGGATATTTTGGTCTCTTAGAAGAAAATACCTCCCAAAATTTTAAAGAAAGTATGTATGTGTGTGTATATATACACACACACACACATATATATACACACACACACAAAAGTAAGGGTATACACAATGAAGGGATGGAATATGACTGTAAAGATGAAAATTTTTTTAAAATTCTAAAAAAGGAGTTGATAAGATCAGTTGGTTGGGAAAAGAAAGAAAAAGAAAGTGGAGAGAATTTGCTCAGGCTGGAAACCTGAACAAAGCTCTGTGCTAGATTTAGAGTATATTTTGATCTATTAGAAGAAATTATATTCCAAAATTTTTTAGAAGAAAAAAACCCTATGTGTATACAAAAAATAAAATTAGAAACAATGAAGGAAAAAATATGACTCTGATAATGATGTTTCAAAAATATTTTTTTAAGGGGCGCCTGGGTGGCTCAATGGGTTAAGCCTCTGCCTTCAGCTCAGGTCATGATCTCAGGTTCCTGGGAACAAACCCCACATCAGGCTCTCTGCTCAGCAGGGAGCCTGCTTCCCCACCTCTCTCTCTGCCTCCTTGTGATCTCTCTCTCTCTCTTTCTGTCAAATTAATAAATAAAATCTTTAAAAAAGATTTTTTAAGAAAAGTATTGTTAAGATAAACTCATTAAAAAAAGTTAAAAGAGGAAAGAGTAAAAGTTAAAAAATTAGAATAAGAAAAAAATAAAATAAGATAAATTAATTAACTTTGCAAGACTAAAGAATCATGGGGAGAAAAGCATGAATTCCATGCTTTGCTTTCCCCTCCTCTGGATTTCTGCTGTTCTCCTTGTTCAGTGAGCTTGATCTTGGCTGGATTTATTGCTGATCTGGGGGAAGGGCCTGTTGTAGTGATTCAGGTGTTTTCTTCTGAGGAGGAATTGCTCCACCCTTGCCAGGGACCCAATTAAGTAATCTGCTCAGGTTCATTCTCAGGAACTTTTGTTTCCTGAACTCTTTCTGTAGAGCTCTGGCAGATGGGAATGAAAATAGCAGCTTCCCAATCTCCAGCAGAGGAGCTGAGAGCTTGGGGCCCCACTCCTCAGTGCGCCCTCAGAGAAAAGTGCTCAATCACTCTCATCTCCCTGGCCTCCAGCCACGCTCTGAGCTCACCTGCCCTATGACCCAGCATCTCTTTCTCTGGCACACAGCCCCACCTGGAGTCTCCAAACCCAGCAGATCCCTGCCACTCTTCCTGGGGGCTCTCCCCGGATCTGTCACTTTGGGAACCCTGCTCAAAGATCAATGGTCTGACTGTGCCACCGATCACAGTTTAACGTAACTCTGAGTTGAGAGCTCACTCCTCAGCTCTGTCTCTGTCGCTGGCTTCCCTGCTCTAATACCTGTGAGCTCTGTGACACTCAGACACCCCCGATCCTTCTGTGACCCCATAGGACCTAAGACCACACTGTTCCCATGTGTGCCACCCCTGATTACCCTCTGGAGCAATGTCCCTCAGTGGAGCAGACTTTTAAAAGTTCTGATTTTGTGCTCCATTACTCCACCACTTGTGGGGAGCCGGCCCCTCCCCCCACAGTCTATCTTCCCATCACTTTAGATTCACTTCTCTACGTGTCCTACCTTTCAGAAAGTGGTCAATTTTCTGTTTCCAAAATTGCTGCTCTTCTTCTCTTCAATGTTTTATTGGATTTGTAGGTGTTTGGGATGGTTTGATAAACTATCTAGCTGATCTCATGCTACCTGATGCCATCTCAGCCTGCTACTTCTTCACCATCTTGACCTCTCCAGCCAAAGCAATCTTAAGAACATATTGAAGGCATCACACTCCTGATTTCAAAGTATACTACAAAGCTATACTAAACAAAACAGCATGGGTCTGACATAAAAAGGCACATAGACCAAAATAACACAATAGGGTCCAGAAATAAACTCCCACCTATATGTCAACTAATATTTAACAAGGGAACCACCAATAATCATTGGGGAAAGAATACTTTCTTTAACAAATGGCTTTGGAAAAACTGGATAGCCATAGGCACAATAATGAAGTTGGATCACTGTCCTACAACACTCACAAAAATTAAACCTGGATGGATTAAAGACAGGAACGTAGATCTGAAAACATAAAACTCCTAGAAGATAAGATAGGGAAGCAGCGCCTTGACTTTGGTCTTGTAAATGTTATTTTGTATCTCACACCAAAAGCACAAGCAACAAAAGCAAAAAGCAACATGTGGAACTGTATAAAATTTAAGAGCTTTCACACAGCAAAAGAAACATTCAACAATATCAGGCAACAGAATGGGAGGAAATACCTGTAAACCATAGTTTGAAAAATATTTGCCAACCATGCATCAGATAAAGGGTTAATATCCAACATATATAAAGACCTCCTACAACTCAAAAACAAAACAATCTGATTTAAAATGGGTAGAGGAAATTAATAAATATTTTCCCTAGAAGACACCCAAATGGCCAACAGGGACATGAAAAGGTACCTGCATCACTAATCATCAGGGAAGTACAAATCAAAAGCACAATGAGATATCAACTCACACCTGTTAGAATGGCTATCATCAAGAAGAGATAACAAATTTTAGGATTATTTGCTCCAGCTCTTTGAAAAATACTGGTGGAGTTTTGATCGGAATGGCATTGAAAGTATAGATTGTTCTGGGCAGTATAGACATTTTAACGATGTTTATTCTTCAATCCAAGAGCATAGAATGGTCTTCCATCTTTTTGTGTCTTCTTCAATTTCTTTTAGGAGTGTTCTGTAGTTCCTCGAGTACAGATCTTTAACCTCTTTGGTTAGGTTTATTCCGAGGTATCTTATGGTTCTTGGTGCTATAGTAAATGGAATCGATTCTCTAATTTGCCTTTCTGTATTTCATTGTTAGTGTATAAGAAAGCCACTGATTTCTGGACATTGACTTTGTATCCTGCCACGTTACTGAATTGCTGTATGAGTTCTAGTAGTTTGGGGGTGGAGTCTTTTGGGTTTTCCATATAAAGAATCATGTCATCTGCGAAGAGAGAGAGTTTGACTTCTTCCTTGCCAATTTGGATACCTTTTATTTCTCTTTGTTGTCTGATTGCTGTTGCTAGGACTTCTAATACTATGTTGAACAAGAGTGGTGAGAGTGGGCATCCTTGTCGTGTTCCTGATCTCAACAGGAAGGCTGCGAGCTTTTTCCCATTGAGGATGATATTTGCTGTGGGTCTTTCATAGATAGATTTGATGAAGTTCAGGAATGTTCCCTCTAGCCCTATACTTTGAAGCATTTTAATCAGGAACAGATGCTGGATTTTGTCAAAAGCTTTTTCTGCATCAATGGAGAGGATCATGTGGTTCTCTCTTCTCTTATTGATTTGTTCTATCACATTGATTGATTTGCGAATGTTGAACCATCCTTGTAACCCAGGGATGAATCCCACCTGGTCATGGTGGATAATCTTTTTAATGTGCTGTTGGATCCTGTTTGCTAGGATCTTGTTGAGAATCTTAGCATCCATATTCATCAGTGATATTGGTCTGAAATTCTCCTTTTTGGTAGGGTCTTTGTCTGGTTTGGGGATCAGGGTAATGCTGGCTTCCTAAAAAGAGTCTGGAAGTTTTCCTTCTGCTTCAATTTTTTGAAACAGCTTCAGGAGAATAGGTGTTATTTCTTCTTTGAAAGTTTGATAGAATTCCCCAGGGAATCCGTCAGGTCCTGGGCTCTTGTTTTTTGGGAGGTTTTTGATCACTGCTTCAATCTCGTTACTAGATATCGGTCTATTCAGGTTGACAGTTTCTTCCTGGTTCAATTTTGGGAGTTTATAGTTTTCCAGGAATGCATCCATTTCATCTAGGTTGCTTAGCTTATTGGCATATAACTGTTGATAATAACTTCTGATGATTGTTTCTACTTCCTTGGTGTTAGTTGTGATCTCTCCCTTTTCATTCATAATTTTATTAATTTGGGCTTTCTGTCTTTTCTTTTGGATTAGTGTGGCCAATGGTTTATCTATCTTATTGATTCTTTCAAAAAACCAGCTTCTAGTTTCATTGATATGTTCTACTGTATCTCTGGTTTCTACCTCATTGATCATCTATACTTTTAATGCCATTCTGATCAAAATTCCACCAGTATTTTTCAAAGAGCTGGAGCAAATAATCCTAAAATTTGTATGGAATCAGAAGAGACCCCGAATTGCTAAGGAAATGTTGAAAAACAAAAATAAAACTGGTGGCATCACGTTACCTGATTTCAAGCTTTACTACAAAGCTGTGATCACCAAGACAGCATGGTACTGGCATAAAAACAGACACATGGACCAGTGGAACAGAGTAGAGAGCCCAGATATGGACCCTCAACTCTATGGTCAAATAATCTTCGACAAAACAGGAAAAAATATCCAGTGGAAAAAAGACAGCCTCTTCAATAAATGGTGCTGGGAAAACTGGACAGCTATATGTAGAAGAATGAAACTCGACCATTCTCTTACACCGTACACAAAGATAAACTCGAAATGGATAAAAGACCTCAACGTGAGATGGGAATCCATCAGAATCCTTGAGGAGAACATAGGCAGTAACCTCTTTGATATCAGCCACAGCAACTTCTTTCAAGACATGTCTCCAAAGGCGAAGGAAACAAAAGCGAAAATGAACTTTTGGGACTTCATCAAGATCAAAAGCTTCTGCACAGCAAAAGAAACAGTCAACAAAACAAAGAGGCAACCCATGGAATGGGAGAAGATATTTGCAAATGACAGTACAGACAAAAAGTTGATATCCAGGATCTATAAGGAACTCCTCAAACTCAACACACACAAAACAGATAATCATATTAAAAAATGGGCAGAAGATATGAACAGACACTTCTCCAATGAAGACATACAAATGGCTACCAGACACATGAAAAAATGTTCATCATCACTTGCCATCAGGGAGATTCAAATCAAAACCACATTGAGATACCACCTTACACCAGTTAGAATGGCCAAAATTAGCAAGACAGGAAGCAACGTGTGTTTGAGAGGATGTGGAGAAAGGGGAACCCTCTTACACTGTTGGTGGGAATGGAAGTTGGTGCAGCCACTTTGGAGAACAGTGTGGAGATTCCTCAGGAAATTAAAAATAGAGCTTCCCTATGACCCTGCCATTGCACTACTGGGTATTTACCCCAAAGATACAGATGTAGTGAAAAGAAGGGCCATCTGTACCCCAATACTTATAGCAGCAATGGCCACGGTCACGAAACTGTGGAAAGAACCAAGATGCCCTTCAACGGATGAATGGATAAGGAAGATGTGGTCCATATATACTATGGAGTATTATGCCTCCATCAGAAAGGACGAATACCCAACTTTTGTAGCAACGTGGACGGGACTGGAAGAGATTATGCTGAGTGAAATAAGTCAAACAGAGAGAGTCAAGTATCATATGGTTTCACTTATTTGTGGAGCATAACAAATAATATAGAGGACAAGGGTAGATGGAGAGGAGAAGGGAGTTGAGGGAAAATGGAAGGGGAGGTGAACCATGAGAGACTATGGACTCTGAAAAACAATCTGAGGGTTTTGAAGGGGCAGGGGGGTGGGAGGTGGGGGAACCAGGTGGTGGGTATTAGGGAGGGCACAGGTTGCATGGAGCACTGGGTGTGGTGAAAAAAACAATGAATACTGTCATGCTGAAAATAAATAAAAAATTTAATAAAAAAAAAGAGAAAGAGATAACAAGTCGTGGTGTATATGTGGAATAAAGAAAATAGTTTCTTTTACTAAATCTAAAAAAGAAATAGAGAGAATATTTCTACACTGCTAGTGGAAATGTAAATCAGTTCATTATAAAAAATAGTATGGATGGGGCGCCTGGGTGGCTCAGTGGGTTAAAGCCTCTGCCTTCGGCTCAGGTCATGATCTCAGGGTCCTGGGATCGAGCCCCACATCGGGCTCTCTGCTCAGCAGGGAGCCTGCTTCCTACTCTCTCTCTCTGCCTGCCTCTCTGCCTACTTGTGATTTCTCTCTGTCGAATAAATAAATAAAATCTTTAAAAAAAATAGTATGGATGTTCCTCCAAAAATTAGAGAAATACCATATGATGCACCAGCCCCACTTCTGGGTATACATTCAACAGAAACAAAAACATATACCAAAATGATAATCTGCACTCCCATGTTTATTGCAGCATTATTCATAATAGACAAGATATGGGAATGATAAAGAAGACATGGTGTTTACATACAATACAGTGGACTATTATTCAGCTAGGACAGTGAAAGAAATCCTGACATTTGAGGCATCATGGATGCACACTGAGGGCATTATACCAAGTGAGATGATCCAGATAGAGAAAGACAAATACTGTATGAGATCACTAATATACAGAATCAAAAAGCCAAACTCCTAGTAATAGAGAGTACAATGGTGGTCAGCAGGACCTGGAGTTCAAGGGAACTGGAGAGGTGTTTTTTGAAAAGGTACAACTTTGCAACTAAAAGATGAAGAAATCTGACAATCTAATGCATAGCTTAATGACCATAACCAATAACACTGTGTTATATTCCTCACAGAGGTGCTTCTCCTACTGAAGCCCTCATGGTTCCTTAGAAAGACATCTCATACATTATTACACATTTTGAAAGAACAATGCTTCAAAGAACATACCTGTGCCTGCATGGTGGGGGGGGGGCACACATCCTTTATTCATACTGCACTACTTCTTTGGCATGGATGAGCCTTCACATTCTCTCCAAGAGGTTCAATGATTCTCCTTCTCTCAATCCTGTCCATCTACAGACTTTTGAAAAATTTGGCAAGGCTTCTAATACCTCTTCATTTATAGTCCTTAATTAAATGGAAGAATTACATAACTTATTAGAACAGAGACCCTACCCCAAAAAACACATTTAGAACTCAATGAATCTCTAAGGGTAATATGTAATTGTAGTGACATCTGTTTTCTATCAGTTGGTTCCAGTCTGAGCATCCTGTATATCAGTGGTCAGTGTTCATACACTTCTTGTTCTACTTTTCAAACAGATCACAAGGACCAAAAGTATTATATTCTCCTTTAGATAGAGAAAACTGGCCAGAGTTAAAAATTCTGCCGACCACACTATCTATACCCACTCAGGCTCTTGAGGCTTCCTAGAAAATAACAGCATTAGAGTAAATCTAACCACCCACTCCATAAATTAGATCACCCCAAACAAAACCATAGATCTCTATGACATAAAATGTTGAACACAGACAATAAAAAAGTACACCAACTCTCCATATTTCTTCCTAGTCTACAATATTTAATATTACGTAACTTTTTTTTAATTTTTTCATTTATTTCTTGAGAGACAAAGAAAGCACAGAGAGAGTGAGAGGGAGAAGCAACTCCCTACTGAGTGGAGAGCCCCATGTGGAGCTTGATCCCAGAACTGAGATCATGACCTGAGGCAGATGCTTAACCAACTGAGCCACCCAGGAACCCCTCAGTAACTATTATTACAATGAGTTTTCATGCAAGTTTCCTCACACCAAACATGAACAGATGCTTGAAATATTAGAAATTGTTTCATAATATGAAACACTGGCTATCTCAGACAGGGTAAATTTTGCTGACTTAATGAGAGAGAGAGGTTTGAATCCCACAATGTCAGAAAAAGCTATTGGCTGTGATATGGTTGTTGAACATCATCTTCCATCAGAACTCCCCACTGAACACAGAAGGAAGAAACAAAGTCCTTAGACTCATGAAGTAAATGGTACTAAAGGACACATCCTTCAATCCATTCCTCTTTATGATTCCAATCACCTCCTGTTTCCTTAGATTACAGCTGGTAAAGACTGGAATGTGAGCAGAAACCCCTGATGCGGGGCTCAACCCCAGGAACCTGGAATTATAACCTGAGCAGAAGGCAGAAGCTTAACTGACTGAGACACCCAGGTAACCCACTTGCAGAATATTAAGAAATGATGAGGCCACTCCTCATGCAGGTTAAAAGTCTGAACCTCCAGAACTTAAAGGTATTGTGCTTGTGTGGAATCAGGTCAGCTGTCAGTCCATTTGGCATATTATCTATGTCAAATTAACCTGTCTTTATCCATAGGCAGTACGAACTTGGTTAGAGTACATTCCTACACATGTTACTGGGGATTAAGTTTTCTGAGAGGACAAATCTGGACAGGGCCTCAGCAGGACCATCTCTTCTTTTGTAACCTCCTCAAGGCATCTTTGATTTCCTTGTTCCTCAGACTGTAAATCAAGGGATTCAACATCGGAATGACCACAGTGTAGAATACTGATGCAAATCTGTCAAAACTGGAGGAACCGCCAGAGCTGGAACTCAAATAGACAGAGATACTTGAGGTATAGAAGAGGGAAACCGCAGTCAAATGAGAAGCACAGGTGTTGAAAGCCTTGGACCTGCCTTTAGCTGAAGTGATCTTCATGATGGAGATGACGATATAGCCATAGGATATCATGATAATGAGGGCATTTATAATCCCAAAGATCATTGATAATATAGCAATCAACAGTTGCACAAAGAAAGTGTCAGTGCAGGACAGGATTATCAGTTGGGGCATGTCACAGAAGAAGTGCTTGATGAAATTAGGCCCACAGAAGTGAAGCTGAAATATGGTACACAATTGGGATATAGAAGCAGAGAGTCCAGCCAAATAGGATCCCAGCACCATCCGAATACAGAGGGTGGGTGACATGATGGATGAATAGAGAAGTGGATTGCAAATGGCACTATATCGGTCATAAGCCATGGCTGTCATGAGACAAGACTCACTCAGTCCCATGGTTGCAAAGACAAAGTACTGAACAGCACAACCCACAAAGGTGATGGTCTGCTGCTCTTGGAAAAAGTTGGAGAGCATCTTGGGAGCTATAGAGGTCACATAGCAGATATCTATGAACGAAAGATTACTGAGGAAGAAGTACATGGGTGTGTGGAGGTGAGAGTCCATCCTTATTAAGATGATGAGGCACAGGTTCCAAGTCAGAGTCAAAACGTAGATCAGCAGGAATACAACAAAGAGCACTGCTAGGATTCTGGGAAAATCAGAGAATCCCAAAAGGATGAAATAGGTGATCCGTGTAATATTTCCTCCCCCAATCATTGGCTTGCTGCTTCTAAAATCAGGAAAGAGAGAAGAGAATGCACTGCTGACTCAAGTGAGATGACAGTATTACAATTCCCGTATGTGCTCTTAAGTGCTTCAAAATAATGATGTATTATATGTTACCTAATAGAATTGAAATTAAAAATGAAAAAAAAGTGCTTCAGGTTCTCAATTATTTCATAAAGTCTCATGAAAATTAAAGAGATATGTTTGAATTTGAGAACTAAAATAATATAAACGAAGTGATTATTACAGAGACCATTCATTAAAAGTTTTTTAAATCCTCTGATAATTCATTATATAACCACTGCTTTACAAGACCATAAGTAGAATCACTCTAG
Organism: Martes martes; assembly: GCF_963455335.1. Classification (NCBI taxonomy): domain Eukaryota; kingdom Metazoa; phylum Chordata; class Mammalia; order Carnivora; family Mustelidae; genus Martes; species Martes martes. The sequence continues at coordinate 11,640,895 of NC_137898.1, forward strand.
ATTAAAACTGAGATAGCCCTTCAGGCCCACAAGGCCATCTAGATAAAGTTTTGAAATTTCCTCTTTTATCATTATGAAAAGTATTTACCCTCTTTGTAATACTTTCACAAACTTTTATATGAATACAGTAAATATATCATCTTCTAACTGACCTGGAAAACTATATCGTAACTTATGACTCTGATAATATTTTCTTGAGGCACAGTATATGTGCCCAATGAAGTTATGGAACAAGTCTTCTTAGGGAAGTCTTTGTACTAAGTATAGCAAAGGGAAGGCAGTACAGCTCACTATTGACCCTAACATTTTTTCAATTTTAGGGTACTTTACTACTTGAGAAACAGCATGAGAACAAATTGAGAACATTAAACGTTCAGACTTTGGAGTTTTGTCTGATATCCTCTTGCTTTAAGAGCTTCTTCCAGTAGCTTAAACACATAAGACTGATTTACTCAAAATGAAGTGATAACATTAAGAGCCCCTGAACTATAGGATTACTAGGACAGTTACAAGAAAATTCATGGAGATGCTCAGCACACAATTCTGTACACAGTAATTGTTCAATAGGTGTTGGCTATTGTTATCATGAATTGCTTACAGATAACCATGAACGACAGCTGTACACATGGTTAGGAACATCAAAGTGCTATAGTTGTATGGGTTAATCTAAGGAATTTCCTGAGGCATCACTGACCTTGTAGACAGTGAGGAATCATTACCTCTAGGCAGATGTAGATTCAGGCCTCATGTAGGAGCAAATCAAACCACCCAGGGCCATGAAGACACAAAGCACATAAACAATTTTCTATTTAGTTTGCTTAAGCTTGAGTACACTTGGTTAACTGACAATCAGCATCAGACTATGATGGACCTTGATGCAGGGGAAAAGTAAATAATTTTAATAATTTTAATTATTATATTAATAACCAAGTACCATAAGTAGTTTTAATTATAATTACCAAGTAATTTTAATCACCAAGTACCACACAGCTATATGTCATATGTTTTATTGATACAGTCATCATGTTAGAGCTCATTAACAGGTTCATAGTAGATTGCAACTTTGGCCTATGCTCCATAACTGCCTGTCCTTCCTTGAGATGAAAGAGTAAATCAATGAGAACAGCTAAGAAATATTTGAAAAAAGTCAATAATTAAAAAGACATGAACTTTCAAATATTAAAAAGTATTATGAAGCAAGAGAGGCTGTGGACTCTGAGAAACACACTGAGTGTTTTAGAGGGGAAGGGGGTTGGGGGGTGGGTAAATATGATGTTGGGTATTAAGGAAGGCACGACTGCATGGAGCACTGGGTGTTGTACATAAACAATGAATTTGGAACACTGCATCAAAAACTAATGATGTAATTTATGGTGACAAACATAACACAATAAAAAAAGGAAAGAAAATTACATGTGCATTCACATAATAAAGAACCTGAAAAGTAAAAAAAAAAAAAACAGAAAAGAAATTAAAAAGTAGTATAAACACTGATCATTTACTCTTCTTTTTTTAATTTAATTTTATTTTTTTCAGTGTTCCAGGATTCACTGTTGATAATTCACTATTCTTATGAAAATAGACATGTGTAAAAAGACTTTATAGACATTTTAGAAAAATTTAAAGATCAGTAAGAATTTAATATAATATAATTAGCATTTTAAGTTGACAAAGGATAAATTCCTCATATGCATTTGTATAATCTTGTTATGTGGAAAAAATGTCTGAAATCTAACACCGAAAACAGGAACTATAAGAGAAAAATATAACAACTTAAAATTTGGTTGTGTGACAAAAACCCACCTAAGTAAAATACTTTTGAAATACAATTGATAAGGGAAAAATAGTCACAATGCATTAAAAGACAATGTAGTAATGCCTTTAATATAAAAGGCATAAATCAGCGAATGGGGCACTCATATTTACTACTGATGAGGGTACAAAATGATTCTACTGTCCCAAAGGAAAAAATTTTTTTTTTTTTTGCATTACAACATATCTCTGTCTCTTAGTACTCTCTGTCTCTTTCTCTTTCACACACACACACATACAAACACAGGAAACAATTAAAAATGCCTGAAGTAATGAATGGTATGATTCTGGTTTCCTTCTTTAAACCTCTCTGTGTTTGATCACTTTTCAACAACCCCTGTATTTATAGGAATAAAAGCTATTGAGATATATAAATCCTTAAAAGTAAGCACAGAATAAGACAGAAAGAAAGGGAAAGGGGATAGGGAAATGAAAGGGAGAGAGGATCACAGAGAAAACAGACTTTCAGAATTTCCGGGCTTTTACCTACCAGCTGTGTCACCCTTAGCAAGTAATTAGCCCTCTGTGCCTCAGTTGCCTCATCTATAAATGGCACTAATAGTATTCACTACCTCAGAGGGTTGCTGCAAGGACTGATTGACATAAAGGGCTTAAAACAGTAAGGGCTCAATAAATGTTGGTGACTATCATCTCCATCATCATTCTTCTCTGTGAAGGAAAAATAAAGCAAACTAATACTGAAATATCAAGAAGCTCTTCACATTAATTATTTTCTAAATTAGATGGTCTCTAAGCCAAGACTCAAGAATATTATTAGTCAATGACTGTATTTATTTCTGTCTGGTGTTACTCTGTTATCTCCCAGTCAGCTGGAGTGTAAACTGCTGATGCCGCTTTTCATGGACCACCAACACCAGGCACTCTGAGCTGATGAAGCTCCATACAGCGCACGGTCTAGTGGACATGTTTCACTATTACCAATAAGCACCTTGTATACGAGTATTTGTGTTACTATTTGTGTTACTGAACAAATACATGGTGAACAAATGGTTCTTTCACCCACTTTTGGAAGCAAAACTAAAATTATCTTCATTTCAATTATACTTTTATGAACTTGGAAATCTTTCTGTTGACCCCTAAAGTGTGGCCAATATAACTTCTCCACATTTTATCCAAGGTGAGTTGGAGTCAATGAAAATATTTTGAAAACATAAACTCTCATGCACAACATCCCCCAATACACCAACATAATCAATCAGTTTGGTGAAAAGAAGTCAGGCTTCTGATCAATCACTTGCAGTAAAGCTCTTCACTTTCTTATCACATTCTCGTGTGACAGAGGCAGCCAGAGGTGAAGGTATTTCATGTGACTCATCATTCCCAAAAAGATAGGAATTGTGGATTGTTCTACTAATTCATGACAAAATGTATCTTCTTAAACTTTGGTAAGCTATAGGAAAAGGGGGAAAATTCACTTTTTGGTTAAGTTTTTGCATGTGTCCACCATTTCCCAAGACAAGTTAAAGAAACGGTGACTGATGTAAATATTAATTGGAGGTTTTACTATGTGCATCTAGCTAAACAAAACCTTTCCAATTCTGACTACTGAGGATGTGGGCAGTTCTCAAGGTTGTGCAGAGTACAAAATCAGGTAAAGAAAGCCAAGATGTTGCAATGAAGTAAAACAATATAAGTAACAGAAAAGGTTACAAGAGACAGACCAACAATGCCTTGAAGTGAGGCATCTCTGATGTTACCCACACCAGTGCCTCCAGACCTGCAGGGACTCTGAAGATGACCACAGAGAGCTATTGGAAGTATTTCAAAAGGCCAATGGCACTGTACATGAGTACTTTATTATATTATTAATTGGTGAGTGGCTTGCCTTTTGCTACTCAGAAATTATCAATCAAAGAATGGGAGAAGATATTTGCAAATGACAGTACAGATAAAAGGTTGATATCCAGGATCTATAAAGAACTCCTCAAACTCAACACACACAAAACAGATAATCATATTAAAAAATGGGCAGAAGATATGAACAGACACTTCTCCAAGGAAGACATACAAATGGCTACCAGACACATGAAAAAATGTTCATCATCACTAGCCATCAGGGAGATTCAAATCAAAACCACATTGAGATACCACCTTACACCAGTTAGAATGGCCAAAATTAGCAAGACAGGAAACAACACGTGTTGGAGAGGATGTGGAGAAAGGGGAACCCTCTTACACTGTTGGTGGGAATGCAAACTGGTGCAGCCACTTTGGAGAACAGTGTGGAGATTCCTCAGGAAATTAAAAATAGATCTTCCCTATGACCCTGCAATTGCACTGCTGGGTATTTACCCCAAAGATACAGATGTAGTGAAAAGAAGGGCCATCTGTACCCCAATGTTTATAGCAGCAATGGCCACGGTCGCCAAACTGTGGAAAGAACCAAGATGCCCTTCAACGGATGAATGGATAAGGAAGATGTGGTCCATATACACTATGGAGTATTATGCCTCCATCAGAAAGGACGAATACCCAACTTTTGTAGCAACATGGACAGGACTGGAAGAGATTATGCTGAGTGAAATAAGTCAAACAGAGAAAGTCAAGTATCATATGGTTTCACTTATTGGTGGAGCATAACAAATAATATAGAGGACAAGGGTAGATGGAGAGGAGAAGGGAGTTGAGGGAAATTGGAAGGGGAGGTGAACCATGAGAGACTATGGACTCTGAAAAACAACCTGAGGGTTTTGAAGGGGCGGGGTGGGAGGGTGGAGGAACCAGGTGGTGGGTATTAGGGAGGGCACAGATTGCATGGAGCACTGGGTGTGGTGAAAAAACAATGAATACTGTTACGCTGAAAATAAATAAAAAATTTAAAAAAAAAAAGCTATATATTAACATGGAAATCAAATTAATTAATTTTATTATAACAACACACCCCTTAAACAAAAGAAAATTCAAAGAGTCCTTGGGATCGAAAAGTTGGAAAATCTAGACAAGAATATGGGATCTTTGGGAATGCCCCTGAACATCAGTAAATGTTATTTTTAATTCAGTGCTCAATTATTGACTTCTAAAATTTGTTAGCCTTTATGAACATTATCTCTTTAGATTCTAAATAATCCTATTATCCCCCATTTCACAAATGAAAATAAAAATAAACAGAAGATAACAGAGTTCAATGTCACAACCTTATGAAATCGCAGAACTGGACCTCCATGTTCATCCCTCACCCCAGAATTATCCCTGAAATTTTTGATTAGAGATTAATATTTTCAGTGAAGGTCAGAGAAGTTGGATAAGGAGAAAGAGAACCAAAGAAGAGCCTGCAGTGGAGGGGGTGGAAGTGAAGAAAGGTGAAGAATGGGAGAAACTGAGGACTAAACCTTGCTCCACATAGGTCCTACTGGAAGAATCACATGGCTGTTAAGATAGCACAGAACCCACTGTTCTCATCAAATCTTGCCCTCTCACCTTGACCCAGATTCCACAAGAAGACAGAACTCTTGCCAAAGGCTGAAATTGCTTATTTCTTTTCCAAAGGAATTTTCCAGGTGGATTCTATTTCTCTCCAAGATGGGACCCTTTAGCCACAAAATAGGCTGTCCACTCAGAGTAAGAGAGATGCTGACAACTGGAGATCCTCTTAAATGTGTTACTGTTAAGGGCAGAGATAATAGGAGAAAAGACAATTAGAGGGAGAAAACTCTCTAGGTACTTGGTCTCTGGAGTCATGGCTGTCATGGAGATTTTGTCCCTGCTAATTTCATGTCCCATTTTGCCATTCCCTTGCTGGATCCATTCCCCACTTCCCTCCTAGTCCAATCATTTTCCTTCTTTTGGTATGTCTTCTTTAACTTCATCAGTGTATTGTAGTTTCAATAGTACAGATTTTTTAATTCCTTGGTTAAATTTCTTCTTAAATATTTTAATTTTTTTAATGTCACTGTCATGGTAAAATATATTTTACTTCTTTTTCAGGTGTTGCATTCTTAGTATGTAGAAATACAACTTGTTTCCGTATGTTGATTTTTATATATCGCAACTGTACTGACTTTGTTAATTAGTTTCAACAGATTTATTAGTTGAGTTTTATTACTTTCTTTCTTTTTTTTATTGCAACATTATTTTATTTTATTATTTTTTTAAATTAAATTTTTTATTTATTTTCAGCGTAACAGTATTCATTGTTTTTTCACCACACCCAGTGCTCCATGCAATCTGTGCCTTCCCTAATACCCACCACTTGGTTCCCCCACCCTCCCACCCCGCCCCTTCAAAACCCTCAGGTTGTTTTTCAGAGTCCATAGTCTCTCATGGTTCACCTCCCCTTCCAATTTCCCTCAACTCCCTTCTCCTCTCCATCTACCCTTGTCCTCTATATTATTTGTTATGCTCCACCAATAAGTGAAACCATATGATACTTGACTTTCTCTGTTTGACTTATTTCACTCAGCATAATCTCTTCCAGTCCTGTCCATGTTGCTACAAAAGTTGGGTATTCGTCCTTTCTGATGGAGGCATAATACTCCATAGTGTATATGGACCACATCTTCCTTATCCATTCATCCGTTGAAGGGCATCTTGGTTCTTTCCACAGTTTGGCGACCGTGGCCATTGCTGCTATAAACATTGGGGTACAGATGGCCCTTCTTTTCACTACATCTGTATCTTTGGGGTAAATACCCAGCAGTGCAATTGCAGGGTCATAGGGAAGATCTATTTTTAATTTCCTGAGGAATCTCCACACTGTTCTCCAAAGTGGCTGCACCAGTTTGCATTCCCACCAACAGTGTAAGAGGGTTCCCCTTTCTCCACATCCTCTCCAACACGTGTTGTTTCCTGTCTTGCTAATTTTGGCCATTCTAACTGGTGTAAGGTGGTATCTCAATGTGGTTTTGATTTGAATCTCCCTGATGGCTAGTGATGATGAACATTTTTTCATGTGTCTGGTAGCCATTTGTATGTCTTCCTTGGAGAAGTGTCTGTTCATACTTTCTAAGTATAAGGATATATCATTCGCTGTAAAGATAATTTTCCTTTTTGATTTTGATGCATTTTATTTCTTTATCTTACCTAATTTCTCTAGCTAAGACTTCCAGTACTATGTTGAGTAAGAGTGGTAAGAATAGGCAGTCTTGTCTTGCTCTTGATCTTAGAGGAAAATATGTTAACTTTTCATTGTTTAGTGTAATGTTACTTGTGGGTTTCTCACTTATGGCCTTTATTTTTTTTTAATTTTTTATTTCTATTCTGTGTAACAGTATTCATTGTTTTTTCACCACACCCAGTGCTCCATGCAATCCGTGTCCTCCCTAATACCCACCACCTGGTTCCTCTGACCTCTGACCCCCCGCCCCTTCAAAACCCTCAGGTTGTTTTTCAGAGTCCATAGTCTCTCATGGTTCACCTCCCCTTCCAATTTCCCTCAACTCCCTTCTCCTCTCCATCTACCCTTGTCCTCTATATTATTTATTATGCTCCACAAATAAGTGAAACCATATGATACTTGACTCTCTCTGTTTGACTTATTTCACTCAGCATAATCTCTTCCAGTCCCGTCCATGTTGCTACAAAAGTTGGGTATTCGTCCTTTCTGATGGAGGCATAATACTCCATAGTGTGTATGGACCACATCTTCCTTATCCATTCATCTGTTGAAGGGCATCTTGGTTCTTTTCACAGTTTGGCGACCGTGGCCATTGCTGCTATAAACATTGGGGTACAGATGGCCCTTCTTTTCACTACATCTGTATCTTTGGGGTAAATACCCAGTAGTGCAATTGCAGGGTCATAGGGAAGCTCTATTTTTAATTTCTTGAGGAATCTCCACACTGTTCTCCAAAGTGACTGCACCAACTTTCATTCCCACCAACTTATGGCCTTTGTTATGTTGAAGTCCATTCCTTCTATAGCCAATTTGTTGACAATTTCAATTAAGAAAGGATATTGTACTTTTCAAATGCTCTTTCTGCATCTTTTGAGATGATATTATTTTTATCTTTTATTACATTAATGTGGTGCATCACATTTATGATTTTGTGTATTTTGAACTATCCTTGCATCTCAAGGATAATATTCACTTAATCATGGTGTATGGTCTTTTAACGTGTTGTTGATTTAGGCTTGCTGATATTTTATTGTGAATGTTTGCATCTGTGTTGATCAGGGATGTTGGTCTATAATTTTCAGGTAGTATCATTATCACTCTTTGGTGTCAGGGTAATGCTGGCATCATAAAATGAGGTTTAGGGCCAAGGCTAGAGTTAGCATTTTTTTCTTAGTCTAGATAAATATTTGTCATTTTATTTCCCCTTTTAAAAATCCAGCTTTTAGTTTTGTTGATTTTTTTATTACTTTTCTTTTTTTAAAAAATTTTTTATTTCTTTACAGCGTAACAGTATTCATTGTTTTTTCACCACACCCAGTGCCCCATGCAATCCGTGCCCTCCCTAATACCCACCACCTGGTTCCCCCAACCTCCCACCCCCACCCCTCAAAACCCTCAGGTTGTTTTTTAAAGTCCATAGTCTCTCATGGTTCACCTCCCCTTCCAATTACCCTCAACTCCCTTCTCCACTCCATGTCCCCATGTCCTTCATGTTATTTGCTATGCTCCACAAATAAGTGAAACCATATGATACTTGTCTCTCTCTGCTTGACTTATTTCACTCAGCATAAGCTCTTCTAGTCCTGTCCATGTTGCTACAAAAGTTGGGCATTCATCCTTTCTGATGGAGGCATAATACTCCATAGTGTATATGGACCACATCTTCCTTATCCATTCATCCATTGAAGGGCATCTTGGTTCTTTCCACAGTTTCGCGACCGTGGCCATTGCTGCTATAAACATGGGGGTACAGATGGCCCTTCTTTTCACTACATCTGTATCTTTGGGGTAAATACCCAGTAGTGCAGGGTCATAGGGAAGCTCTATTTTTAATTTCCTGAGGAATCTCCACACTGTTCTCCAAAGTGGCTGCACCAACTTGCATTCCCACCAACAGTGTAAGAGGGTTCCCCTTTCTCCACATCCTCTCCAACACACGTTGTTTCCTGTCTTGCTAATTTTGGCCATTCTAACTGGTGTACGGTGGTATCTCAATGTGGTTTTGATTTGAATCTCCCTGATGGCTAGTGATGATGAAAATTTTTCATGTGTCTGATAGCCATTTATATGTCTTCATTGGAGAAGTGTCTGTTCATATCTTCTGCCCATTTTTTGACATGATTATTTGTTTTGTGTGTGTTGAGTTTGAGGAGTTCTTTATAGATCCTGGATATCAACCTTTTGTCTGTACTGTCATTTGCAAATATCTTCTCCCATTCCTTGGGTTGCCTCCGTGTTTTGTTTACTGTTTCTTTTGCTGTGCAGAAGCTTTTGATCTTGATGAAGTCCCGAGAGTTCATTTTCACTTTTGTTTCCTTCGCCTTTGGAGACATATCTTGAAAGAAGTTGCTGTGGCTGATATCAAAGAGGTTACTGCCTATGTTCTCCTCGAGGATTCTGATGGATTCCTGTCTCACCTTCCCATTGAGATCAGGAACATGACAAGGATGCCCACTCTCACTACTCTTGTTCAGCATAGTATTAGAAGTCCTAGCAACAGCAATCAGACAACAGAGAGAAATAAAAGGTATCCAAATTGGCAAGGAAGAAGTCAAACTCTCTCTCTTTGCAGATGACATGATTCTTTATATGGAAAACCCAAAAGTCTCCACCCCCAAACTACTAGAACTCATACAGCAATTCAGTAACGTGGCAGGATACAAAGTCAATGTACAGAAATCAGTGGCTTTCTTATACACTAACAATGAAAATACAGAAAGGGAAATTAGAGAATCAATTCCATTTACTAGAGCACCAAGAACCATAAGATACCTCGGAATAAACCTAACCAAAGAGGTTAAGGATCTGTACTCAAGGAACTACAGAACACTCCTAAAAGAAATTAAAGAAGACACAAAAAGATGGAAGACCATTCTATGCTCTTGGATCGGAAGAATAAATATGGTTAAAATGTCTGTACTGCCCAGAGCAATCTATACTTTTAATGCCATTCCGATCAAAATTCCACCAGTATTTTTCAAAGAGCTGGAGCAAATAATCCTAAAATTTGTATGGAATCAGAAGAGACCCCGAATTGCTAAGGAAATGTTGAAAAACAAAAATAAAACTGGCGGCATCACATTACCTGATTTCAAGCTTTACTACAAAGCTGTGATCACCAAGACAGCATGGTACTGGCATAAAAACAGACACATGGACCAGTGGAACAGAATAGAGAGCCCAGATATGGACCCTCAACTCTATGGTCAAATAATCTTCGACAAAACAGGAAAAAATATCCAGTGGAAAAAAGACAGTCTCTTCAATAAATGGTGCTGGGAAAACTGGACAGCTATATGTAGAAGAATGAAACTCAGCCATTCTTACACCGTACACAAAGATAAACTCGAAATGGATAAAAGACCTCAACGTGAGACAGAAATCCATCTATTACTTTTCTGACTTTATTCCATAATCTGATCTTTGTTATTTCCTTTCTTCTGCTAACTTTGGCTATGTCTGTACTTCTTTTCCTAGTTCCATGAGGTAAAAAGTTAGGTTGTTTATTTGAAATCTTTATGTTTTCTTTTCTTTTTTTAAACAAAGATTTTATTTTATTTATTTGACAGAGAGAGTACAAGCAGGGGGAGAAGCAGGGAGAGAGAGAAGCAGGCTCCCTGCTGAGCAAGGATCCTGATGCTGGACTCAATCCCAGGACCCTAGGATTATGACTTGAACTGAAGGCAGATGCTTAACAGAATGAGCCACCCACGCACCCCTTGAAATCTTTGTTTTCTTATTATATGTAGTTATCCCTGCAAAATTCCCTCTTAGAACTGCTTTTGTAGAATCCCGTAGGTTTTCCTTTGTTGTGTTGCCATTTTCATTGTTTGGAGATGTTTTTTGATTGCTTATTTGAAGTCTTCTTTGACCCTTGGTTTCTTCAGGAATGTGTTGTTTAGTTTTTACTTGCTTGTCAATTTTCCAGCTTTTCTCTTGTTGATTTCTAGTTTTATAACAATGTGGTTGGGAGAGATACTTGGGATGATTTCAATCTTCTTGAATTTGTGAAGACTTGGTTTGTGTCCTATCATATGATTTATTCTGAAGAATTTTCAGTGTGCACTTAAGAAGACTGTGTTTTGGTGCCATTGGATAGAATCTCCTATAAATGTCTGTCGGAGACATCTGGTCTATTGTTTGGTTTTGTCCAAAATTTCCTTGTTGATTTTCTGCCTGGATGTTCTATCTGTTGCCAATAGTGGGGTTATTGAAGTCTCCTAGTATTGTTGTATTGCTGTTTCTCCCTTCAGATCTGTTAATGTTTACTTAATATATATTGGCACTCTGATATTGGGTGCATATATTTATGATTGGTATGTCTTCTTCATGAATTGACCCCTTTATTATTATATAATGACCTTCCTTATCTCTTATTTCCATCTTGGCTAAAAGTCTGTTTTGTCTTATAGAAGCATAGAGAACCTGCTTTCTTTTGGTTTCCACTTTTTTCACCTTCTCTCTTTTAGCCTCTGTGTCTTGACAACTGAAGCTGGAATTTCTTCTAGGCCGCATATAGTTGGGTCTTGTTTGTTTGTTTGTTTGTTTTATGTTGTTTTTGTGCCTTTCGTTGGTGAATTCAATGTATTTACATTTAGGATACTTTTCAATATGTTATGTTACTAACGTGAACTTATTAGTTGCTTTCTGTTCATTTTGTTGTTCCACTGTTTTTCTTGTTTCCTCCTAACTTTGTGAATTGTTTTTTTTTTTTTCCCCTGGTGCTCTGCTTTGATTTCCCTCTTTTGTGAATCTAATATATGTTTTTGCTTTGTGGTTACCATATGGCTTACATAAAACATAGATTAAGAAATCAGTTTTTAGCTGATAGCAACTTAACTCTAATGTCATACAAAATAGCTATCTTTTTACTTCCTCCTTTAATATTTCTGATAACACAGTTTACTTCTTTTTATGTTGTGTTTATGTTTTTTAAATACTTATTTTGTTATACAGTGAGAAGCAAGAGAGCACAAGAAGGGTATGGCAGAGGGAGAGGGAGAAGCAGGCTCCCACTGAGAAGGGAGCCCTATGACAGGGGGCTCAATCCCAGAACCCCAGGATCATGACCTGGGCCAAACACAGGGCTTAACCAACTGAGCCACCAAGGCACCGCTATGTTGTAGGTTTATTAACAAACTACAGTAGCTGTACTACAGTTATACTATAATTAAGTGGTTAAAACTCTATCCTATACAGAAATAACCTTCTAAATCTGACTGTATATTTACCTCTACCAGTGTGCTGCCTATTTTCATTTGCTTTCAGGTTACATATTCTCAATTCAGCTCAAGGATTGCCTTTCATCATTCCTTGCTGGGAAGGTCTAATGGGGATTAATTCCCTCAGCTTTTATTTGTGTGGGAAACTCTTTATGTCTCCTTCCTATCCAAAGGATAACTTTGTCAGAGGTTATCAGCTGGCATTTTTTCCTAACACTATTTGTACGTCATTCCACTGTCTCCTGGCCTAAGGGTACCTGCCGTGATGTCCATTGATAGCCTAATGGGGGTTCCTTTGTAGTTTATAATCTTTTTCTCACAAGCTGCTTTTAGGATTCTTTCTTTTTCTTTAATGTTTGGCACTTTCATTTTAATGTGCCACGGAAAAGGTTGTTTTGCAATGAGATAATGTGACAGTCTATTAGCTTCATTAACTTGGATGGTCATGTACTTCCTAGGTTTGGGAAGTTCTCAGCTATTATATTTTTAAATAGACTTTCTGCTTCCTTCTCCTCACTTCTCTTTTTCCAACTCCAATTATTCTAAAATCGAATGTTTCATGGTTCCCATAGGCTTTCTATGCACTCTTTTATTCTTTTTCTTTTCTTGTTGTCTGGCTGGGTTATCTCAAAGTTCCTTCACTCTGGTTGGAGGAGTCAAGATGGCAGAGAAGTAGCAGGCTGAGATGACTTCAGGTAGCAGGAGATCAGCTAGATAGTTTATCAAACCATTCTGAACACCTACAAATCCAACAGGAGATTGAAGAGAAGAGCAGCAATTCTAGAAACAGAAAATCAGCCACTTTCTGAAAGGAAGGATCGGCGAAGTGAATCCAAAGAGATAGGAAGATAGAGCATGGGGGGAGGGGCTGGCTCCCAGCAATCAGTGGAGCAACGGAGCACAAAATCAGAACTTTTGAAAGTGCTCCACTAAGGGACATCATTCCAGAGGCTAAATCGGGGTGAAGTACACGTGGGGACAGCATAGTCTCAGGTCCAGTGGGGTCACAGAAGGATTGGGGGTGTCTGAGTGTCATAGAGCTCACAGGTATTAGAGCAGGGAAGCCAGCTACAGAGACGGAGCCAAGGAGTGAGCTCTCAACTTGGGGTTACCTTAAATTTTGATCCATGGCACAGCCCACTCCTCTGTGAGCAAAGACCCCACAAGATCCGGGGAGACCCTCCTGGAAGAGCACAGGGATCTGCGGGGTTTGGAGACTCCAGGTGTGGCTGTGTGCCAGAGACAGAGATGCTGGGTCACCAGACAGAGAGGCTGGGTGAGCTCAGATGTGGCCGGAGTCCAGGGAGATGGGAGTGATTGAGTGCTTTTCTCCGAGGGTGCACTGAGGAGTGGACCCCTGAGCTCTCAACTCCTCTGGGCAGGAGATTGGGAGGCCTCCATTTTCATTGCCACCTTCCAGAACTCTACGGAAAATGTTCAGGGAACAAAAGCTCCTGAAAGTGATCCTAAGAGGATTACTTAACCTGGCCTCTGGTAAGGGTGGTGCAATTCCACCTCCAGCAAAAATACTTGAGAATCACTACAACAGGCCCCTCCCCCAGAAGATCAGCAAGAAATCCAGCCAAGACCAGGTTCACTTACCAAGGAGAACAGTGGAATTTCAGAGAAGAGAAAGCAAAGCATGGAATTCATAGCTTTCTCCCCATGATTCTTTGTTTTTGCAAAGTTAATTAAATTTTTTAATTTTATTTTTTTCTTCTGCTAAATTTTTTTAACTTCTACCCTTTCCTCTTTTAACATTTTTAACTAGTTTATCTTAACAATACCTTTCATTAAAAAAAACTTTTCTGAACCTTCATTATTATAGTCATATTTTATCCTTCATTGTATCTAACTTTATTTTTTTTAATACACATAGGGATTTTTCTTCTAAAAAAATTTTGAGATACAACTTCTCCTAATAGATCAAAATACCCTAAATCTAGCACAGGGCTTTGTCTAGTCTCCAGCCTGAGCAAATTCTCTCCACTTTCTTTTTCTTTATTCTCCCAACCAGCTTATCCACTCTTTTATTAGAAATTCTTTTAAAAAATTGTTTTTAATCTTCATAGTCATATTCCATCCCTTCATTGTGTTTACCCTCATATCTGTTTTTCATTCTTTAAAATTTTGGGAGGGAGTTTCTTCTAAGAGACCAAAATACCCCCCAAATTAAGAGGGTGACCATGTTATATTCACCAGTCTAATATATATATATATTACCTTTTTCCATTTTTTTCTTTCTTTTTTTGTTTTTAATTTTTTTTCGGAACTTCTTTTCACCCCCTTTCTTCCCCAGAAGATTTGGGGTCTTTTCTGATTTGGTTAAAGCACATTTTCCTGGGGTCATTGCCATCTTTTTAGTATTTTATTCTCTCCTTCAGATATTCTTATCTGGATAAAATGACAAGATGGAAAAACTCACCACACAAAAAGAACAATAGGCAGTACCGAAGGCTAGGAACCTAATCAATATGGATATTGGTAATATGTCAGATCTAGAGTTCAGAATATGTTTTCAAGGTGCTACCTGAGCTCAAAAAAGGCATGGAAGATATTAGAGAAACCCTGTCTGGAGAAATAAAAGCCCTTTTTGGAGAAATAAAAGAACTGAAATCTAACCAAACTGAAATTTAAAAAGCTAGTAATGAAGTGCAATAAAAAATGGAGGCTCTTACTGTTAGGATAAATGAGGCAGAAGAGAGAATTAGTGATATCGAAGAACAAATGACAGAGAATAAAGAAGATGAGCAAAAGAGAGACAACTATTGGACCACGAGGGGAGAAGTCAAGAGATAAGTGATACCATAAAAAGAAAAAATATTAGAATAATTGGGATTCCAGAAGAAGAAGGGGGGGCAGAAGGTATATTGGAGCAAATCATTGTAGATAATTTCCCCAATATGGCAAGGGGAACAAGCATCAAAATCCAGGAGGTGCAAAGAACTCCCCTCAAAATCAATAAGAATAGGTTCACACTCTATAGTCATCTAATAGTAAAACTTGCAAGTCTTAGTGACAAAGAGAAAATCCTGAAAGCATCCCAGGACAAGTCTGTAACATACAATGGTAAAAATATTAGATTGGCAGCACACTTATCCACAGAGACCTGGCACGCCAGAAAGAACTGGCCTGATATATTCGGAGCACTAAACAAGAAAAACAAGCAGCCAAGAATACTATATCCAGCTAGGTTATCATTGAAAATAGAAGGAGAGATAAAAAGCTTCCTGGACAAACAAAAACTAAAAGAATTTGTAAACACCAAATCAGCTCTACAGGAAACATTGAAAGGGGTCCTCTAAGCAAAGAGAGACCCTAAAAGTAGTAGACCAGAAAGGAACAGAGACAATATACAGTAACAGTCACCTTACAGGCAATACAATGGTACTAAATTCATATCTCTCAATAGTTACCCTGAATGTAAATAGGCTAAATGCCCCAATCAAAAGACACAGGGTATCAGAATGGATAAAAAAAAGAGAAGCCATCAATATGCTGCCTACATCTGTGAAGAGAGAGAGTTTGACTTCTTCCTTGCCAATTTGGATACATTTTATTTCTCTTTGTTGTCTGATTGCTGTTGCTAGGACTTCTAATACTATGTTGAACAAGAGTGGTGAGAGTGGGCATCCTTGTCGTGTTCCTGATCTCAATGGGAAGGTGAGACAGGAATCCATCAGAATCCTCGAGGAGAACATAGGCAGTAACCTCTTTGATATCAGCCACAGCAACTTCTTTCAAGATATGTCTCCAAAGGCGAAGGAAACAAAAGCGAAAATGAACTTTTGGGACTTCATCAAGATCAAAAGCTTCTGCACAGCAAAGGAAACAGTCAAAAAAACACAGAGGCAACCCACGGAATGGGAGAAGATATTTGCAAATGACAGTACAGACAAAAGGTTGATATCCAGGATGTATAAAGAACTCCTCAAACTCAACACACACAAAACAGACAATCATATTAAAAAATGGGTGGAAGTTATGAACAGACACTTCTCCAATGAAGACATACAAATGACTATCAGACACATGAAAAAATGTTCATCATCACTAGCCATCAGGGAGATTCAAATCAAAACCACATTGAGATACCACCTTACACCAGTTAGAATGGCCAAAATTAGCAAGACAGGAAACAACGTGTGTTGGAGAGGATGTGGAGAAAGGGGAACCCTCTTTCACTGTTGTGGGAATGCAAGTTGGTGCAGTCATGTTGGAGAACAGTGTGGAGATCCCTCAAGAAATTAAAAATAGAGCTTCCCTATGACCCTGCAATTACACTACTGGGTATTTACCCCAAGGATACAGATGTAGTGAAAAGAAGGGCCATCTGTACCCCAATGTTTATAGCAGCAATGGCCCCGGTCGCCAAACTGTGGAAAGAACCAAGATGCCCTTCAACGGATGAATGGATAAGGAAGATGTGGTCCATATACACTATGGAGTATTATGCCTCCATCAGAAAGGACGAATACCCAACTTTTGTAGCAACATGGACAGGACTGGAAGAGATTATGCTGAGTGAAATAAGTCAAACAGAGAGAGTCAAGTATCATATGGTTTCACTTATTTGTGGAGCATAGCAAACAATATGGAGAACAAGGGTAGATGGAGAGGAGAAGGGAGTTGAGGGAAATTGGAAGGGGAGATGAACCATGAGAGACTATGGACTCTGAAAAACAACCTGAGGGTTTTGAAGGGGCGGGGGTGGGAGGTTGGGGGAACCAGGTGGTGGGTATTAGGGAGGGCACGGATTGCATGGAGCACTGGGTGTGGTGAAAAAACAATGAATACTGTTATGCTGAAAAGAAATAAAACATTAAAAAAATAATAAAATAAAAAATTAAAAAATATGCTGCCTACAGGAAACTCATTTTAGACCCAAGAAAACCTCCAGATTTAAAGTGAGGGGGTAGAAAACGATTTGCCATGCTAATGGATGTCTAAAGAAAGCTAGGGTGACAATCCTTATACCAGATCAATTAGATTTTTTTTTATTTTAATTAAATTTTTTATTTATTTGCAGCATAACAGTATTCATTGTTTTTTCACCACACCCAGTGCTCCATGCAATCTGTGCCCTCCCCAATACCCACCACCTGGTTGCCCCACCCTCCCACCCCTGGCCCCTTCAAAACCCTCAGGTGGTTCTTTAGAGTCCATAGTCTCTCATGGTTCACCTCCCCTTCCAATTTCCCTCAACTCCCTTCTCCTCTCCATCTTCTCTTGTCCTCTATATTATTTGTTAGGCTCCACAGATAAGTGAAACCATATGATACTTGACTCTCTCTGTTTGACTTATTTCACTCAGCATAATCTCTTCCAGTCCTGTCCATGTTGCTACAAAAGTTGGGTATTCGTCCTTTCTGATGGAGGCATTTTCTTTATTTTTAAATAATTTTTATTGTGTTATGTTAGTCACCATAAAATACATCATTAGCTTTGGACGCAGTGTTCCAAGATTCGTTGTTTATGTACAACATCCAGTGCTCCATGCATTACATGTCCTCCTTAATACCCACCACCATGCTCACCCATCCCCCACCCCCACCCCTCTAAAACCCTCAGTTTGTTTCTCCGAGTCCACAGTCTCTCATGGTTCATCACCCCCTCCAATTTCCCGCCCCCCACCCCTTCACTTTTCCTCTCCTTCTCCTAGTGTCCTCCATGTTATTCCTTATGTTCCACAGGTAAGTGAGACCATATGATAACTGACGTACTCTGCTTGATGAGATGCCCTTCAACAGACAAATGGAAAAAAAAAGGCGTGGTCCTTATATACAACGGACTATTATGCAGCCATCCGAAAGGATGGATACCCAACTTTTTTTTTTAATTAAATTTTTTATTTATTTGCAGCATAACAGTATTCATTGTTTTTTCACCACACCCAGTGCTCCATGCAATCTGTGCCCTCCCTAATACCCACCACCTGGTTCCCCCACCCTCCCACCCCACCCCTTCAAAACCCTCAGGTTGTTTTTCAGAGTCCATAGTCTCTCTGAAAAACAACCAGATCAATTAGATTTTAAGCCAAAGACTATAATAAGAGACGAGGAAGGACACTATATCATACTCAAAGGGTCTGTCCAACAAGTAGATCTAACAATTTAATATTTAGTCCCCTAACATGGGAAAAGCCAACTATATAAACCAATTAATAACAAAATCAAAGAAACACATCGACAAGAATACAATAATAGTAGGGGACTTTAACACTCCCCTCACTGAAATGGACAGATCATCCAAGCAAAAGATCAACAAGGAAATAAAGGCCTTAAATGACACGCTGGACCAGATGGAAATCACAGATATATTCAGAACATTCCATCCCAAAGCAACAGAATGCACACTCTTCTCTAGTGCACATGGAACATTCTCCAGAATAGATCACATCCTGGGTCATAAATCAGGTCTCAACCGGTATCAAAAGATTGGGATCATTCCCTACATATTTTGAGACAATGCTCTTAAGCCAGACCTCAATCACAAGAGGAAATTTGGAAAGAACCCAAATACATGGAGACTAAAGAGCATCCTACTAAAGAATGAGTGGCTCAACCAGGAAATTAAAGAAGAATTGAAAGAATTCATGGAAACAAATGATAATGAAAACACAACGGTTCAAAATGTGTGGGACACAGCAAAGGCAGTCCTGAGAGGAAAATATATAGCGATACAAGCCTTCCTCAAGAAACAAGGTCTCAAATACACTACCTAACCCCACACCTAAAGAAGTGGAGAAAGAACAACAAAGAAAGCCTAAAACCCACAGGAGAAGAGAAATAATGAAGATCAGAGCAGAAATCAATGAAATAGAAACAAACAAACAAACAAAAACAAACAAACAAACAAAAAAACCACAATAGAACAAATGAACGAAACTAGGAGCTGGTTCTTTGAAAGAATTAAGATTGATAAAGCCATGGCCAGACTTATCAAAAAGGAAAGAGAAAAGACCCAAATAAATAAAATTATGAATGAAAGAGGAGAGATCACAACCAACATCAAAGAAATAAAAACGATTATAGAAACATATTATGAGCAACGATACACCAGCAAATTTGACAATCTGGAAGAAATGGATGAATTTCTAGAGACGTATAAATGACCACAACTGAGCCAGGAAGAAATAGAAAACCTGAACAGACACATAACCAGTAAGGAGATTGAAGCAGTCATCAAAAATCTCCCAACAAACAGGAGCCCAGGGCCAGACAGCTTCCCAGGGGAATTCTACCACACATTTAAAAAAGAATTAATTCCTAGTCTCCTGAAACTGTTCCAAAAAATATAAATGGAAGGAAAACTTTGAAACTCATTTTGAGGCCAGCATTACCTTGATCCCAAAACCAGACAAGGATCCCATCAAAAAAGAGAATTACAGACCAATATCCTTGATGAATACAGATGTGAAAATTCTCACCAAAATTCTAGCCAATAGGACCCAACAGTACATTAAAAGAATTATTCACCACGACCAAGTGGGATTTTTTCCAAGGCTGCAAGGTTGATTCAACATCCGCAAATCAATCAATGTGATACAATACATTAAAAAAAGAAAGAACAAGAACCATATGAGACTCTCAATAGATGCTGAAAAAGCATTTGACAAAGTACAGCATCCTTTCCTAATCAAAACTCTTCAAAGTGTAGGGATAGAGGGCACATACCTCAATATCATCAAAGCCATCTACGAAAAACCCACCACGAATATCATTCTCAATGGAGAAAAACTGAGAGCTTTTCCCCTAAGGTCAGGAACACAGGAGGGATGTCCATTATCACCACTGCTATTCAACATAGTACTAGAAGTCCTAGCCTCAGCAATCAGACAACAAAAAGAAATTAAAGGCATCCAAATTGGCAAAGAAGAGGTCAAACTCTCACTTTTTGCAGATGATATGATACTATATGTGGAAAACCCAAAAGACTCCACTCCCAATCTGCTAGAACTTGTACAGGAATTCAGTAAAGTGTCAGGATATAAAATCAATGAACAGAAATCAGTTGCATTTCTATACACCAACAACAAGACAGAGGAAAGAGAAATTAAGGAGTCAATCCCATTTACAATTGCACCCAAAACCGTAAGATACCTAGGAGTAAATCTAACCAAAGAGGCCAAGAATCTATACTCAGAAAACTATAAAGTACTCATGAAAGAAATTGAGGAAGACACAAAGAAATGGAAAAATGTTCCGTGCTCATGGATTGGAAGAACAAGTATTGTAAAAATGTCTATGCTACCTAAAGCAATCTACACATTTAATGCATTCCCTATCAAAATCCCATCCGTTTTTTTTTTTCCAGAGAAATGGAACAAATAATCCTAAAATGTATATGGAACCAGAAAAGACCTCGAATAGCCAGAGGAATGTTGAAAAAGAAAGCCAAAGTTGGTGGCATCACAATTCTGGACTTTAAGCTCTATTACAAAGCTGTCATCATCAAGACAGTATGGTACTGGCACAAAAACAGACCCATAGATCAATGGAACAGAATAGAGAGTCCAGAAATACACCCTCAACTCTATGGTCAACTAATCTTTGACAAAGCAGGAAAGAATGTCCAATGGAAAAAAGACAGTCTCTTCAACAAATGGTGTTGGGAAAATTGGACAGCCACATGCAGAAAAATGAAACTGGATCATTTCCTCACACCGCACACGAAAATAGACTCAAAACGGATGAAGGACCTCAGTGTGAGAAAGGAATCCATCAAAATCCTTGAGGAGAGCACAGGCAGCAACCTCTTCGACCTCAGCCGCAGCAACTTCTTCCTAGGAACATCGCCAAAGGCAACAGAAGCAAGGGCAAAAATGAACTATTGGGACTTCATCAAGATCAAAAGCTTTTGCGTAGCAAAGGAAACAGTTAACCAAACCAAAAGACAACTGACAGAATGGGAGAAGATATTTGCAAATGACAGTGTCAGATAAAGGGCTAGTATCCAAAATCTATAAAGAGCTTAACAAACTCAACACTCAAGGAACAAATAATCCAATCAAGAAATGGGCAGAGGACAGGAACAGACATTTATGCAAAGAAGGCATCCAGATGGCCAACAGAAACATGAAAAAGTGCTCCACATCACGTGGCATCAGGGAAATACAAAACAAAACCACAGTGAGATACCACCTCACACCAGTCAGAATGGCTAAAATTAACAAGTCGGGAAATGACAGATGCTGGTGAGGATGTGGAGAAAGGGGAACCCTCCTACACTGCTGGTGGGAATGCAAGCTGGTGAAACCACTCTGGAAAACAGTATGGAGGTTCCTCAAAATGTTGAAAATAGAGCTACCCTACGATCCAGCAATTTCACTACTGGGTATTTACCCTAAAGATACAAACGTTGTGATCCGAAGGGGCATGTGCACCCGAATGTTTATAGCTGCAATGTCCACAATAGCCAAACTATGGAAAGAACCTAGATGTTCATCAACAGAGGAATGGATAAAGAAGATGTGGTAGATATAGAATGGAATACTATGCAGCCATCAAAAGAAATGAAATCTTGCCATTTGGGACAACGTGGATGGAACTAGAGGGTGTTATGCTTAGTGAAATAAGTGAATCAGAGAAAGACAAATATCATATGATCTCCCTGATGTGATGAAGTTGAGAGGCAATGTGGGGGGTTTGGGAGGGTAGGAAAGGAACAAATGAAACAAGATGGGATCAGGAGGGAGACAAACCATAAGAGACTCTTTGTCTCACAAAGTGAACTGAGGGTTGCTGGAGGAAAGTGGTAGGGAGAGGGTGGTTGGGTTATGGACATTGGGGAAGGTGTGTGCTATGGTTAGTGTTGTGAAGTGTGTAAACATGGTGACTCACAGACCTGTACCCCTGGGGCTAATAATATATTATATGTCAATATTACAAAAAAGACTGCTCTGACTTAGGTTTTCTGAAGTTTGATGCAAATTTGATGATTATTTTTTCTATTCTGGTGAACACATGGCATTGGAATTTTTAAATTTAAATTCCATTAACCAAGGTATAGTCCATCATTAATTTTTGATATAAGGTTTCATGATTTATTAGTTGAGTCTATCACTTATTTCTCATCATATCCTGCGTCCTCTTTAAAGCACATCACACATTTACCCCACCCTTCTACCTTCCTTTCCACAACACTCATTTTGTTTCCCAGATTTGAGTCTCATATGGTTTGTAACCCTCTCTGATTTATTCCCATTCATGCCCCCCTGCCCCTATTTTCCTCTGTACTATTCCTTATGTTCCACATATGAGTGAAACCATATGACAATTGTGCTTCTCTGCTTGAGTTATTTCACTTAGCATTATCTCCTCCATATCCATCCATGTTGATGCAAAATTGGGCATTCATCCTCTCTGATGGCCGAGTAATATTCCACTGTGTATATGAACCACATCTTCTTTATCCATTAATCCATTGAAGGACATCTTGTCTCCTTCCACAGTTTGGCTATTGTGGACATTGGTGCTTAAACATTGGGGTACATGTGCCCCTTTGGATCACTACATTTGTATCTTTGGGGTAAATCCTTACTAGTGCAATTGCTGGATCATGGGGTAGCTCTATTTTTAACATCTTGAGGACCCTCCATCGTGTTTTCTAGGGTGGCTATACCAACTTGCATTCCTACCAGGAGTGTTGAGATGGTTCCCCTTTCTCCACATCCTTGGCAACACTTGTTTCCTGTCTTGTTAATTTTAGCCATTCTGACTGGTGTGAAGTGGTATTTTATTGTGGTTTGGATTTGTATTTCCTTGATGCCAAGTGATGTGTAACATTTTTCATATGTCTATTGGCCATTTGCATGCCTTATTTGTAGAAATGGCTGTTCATGTCTTCTGCCCATCTCTTGACTGGATTATTTGTTTATTTGGGTAATGAGTTTGAGAAATTCTTTATAAATCTTGATTACCAGCGCTTTATCTGCAATATCATCTGCAAATATCTTCTTCCATTTCGTGGGTTGCCTCTGGCTTTTGTTGACTGTTTTCTTTGCTCTGCAGAAGCTTTTGATCTTGATGAAGTCCCAGTAGTTCATTTAGTTCATTTTTGCTTTTGTTTCCCTTACCTTGTAGACATGTCCAGCAAAAAAAGTTGCTGTTGCCGAGGTCGAAGGGGTTGCTGCCTCTGTTCTCCTCTAGGATTTTGATGGATTCCTGTCTCAAATGAATATCTTTCATCCATTTTGACTTTATCTTCATGTATGGTGTAATAGAATGGTCCTGTTTCATTCTTCTACACTAGCTGTCCAATTTTCCCAGCACCATTTATTGAAGAGACTTTTTTCCATTGGATATTCTTTCCTGCCTTGTTAAAGATTAGTTGGCCATAGAATTGAGGGTCCATTTATGGGTTTTCTATTCTGTTCCATTGATCCAAGTGTTTGTTTCTGTGCCAGGACTTTACTGTCCTGATGATCACCACCGTGTTATATAGCTTAAAGTCCAGCATTGTCATCTCACCTGCTTTGGTTTTCTTTTTCAAAATTCATCTAGATATTTGGGGTCTTTTCTGGTTCTGTACAAATTTTAGGATTATTTGTTCCAGCTCTGTGAAAAACGTTGATAGAATTTTGTTTGGGATTGCATTGAATGTATAGATTCCTCTGGGTAGCATAGACATTTCAGCAATATTTATTCTTCCAATCCATTCGCATGAAATGTATTTCCATTTCTTTGTGTCTTCCTCAATTTATTTCGTAAGTTCTCTGTAATTTTTAGAGTATAGATCCTTTACCACTAAACTTAAACCTAAAGAAGCTAGAGAGAGGACAGTATATAAAACCTGAATGAAGCAGGAGAAGAGAAATTGTGATATAACACATTAACAAAATTAATGGTAAAAATATGATCATTCCAATAGATTCAGAAAAAGCATTTGACGAAATTCCACATGCAGACATGTGGTAAAAAAAAAAAAAAGCCTATGAACAAAGTTGGTATAGACAGAATGCATCTCCACATAAGGCCAAATTAAACAATCTCAGTGTTAACATTATACTCAGGGGTGAGAAACTGAATGCTTTCCCTCTAAAATCAGGAAGAGGACAAACATGCTCCCTCTCACCACATTTATTCTACATAGCACTGGAGGTACTACCCAGAGTGATTAGGCAAGAAAAATAAATAAAATGCATTGAAGTAGGAAAAGAAGATGTAAAATTGTCACTCTTTGTAGAATACATGATAATGTATATAGAAAACCCTAAAGACTTTACCAAAAAGCTGTTAGAACTAATAACAAATTTAGTAAAGTTATAGGACAAAAATCAATACAGGAAAATCTGTGACATTTCTATATGATAATAATGAACCAGCAGCAGGAGAAATTAAGGAAATGATCTTAATTACAATTGTATCAAGTAATATAAAATACTTAGGAATGAATTTAACCAAGGAAGTGAAAGACCTGTATAAGACAATGATAAAAGAAATTGTAGAAGACACAAATAAATGGAAAATTATGTAATGCTTATGGATTGGAAGAATTAATATTGTTAAAATGTCCATACTTTCCAAAGCCATCTACAGGTTAGTTGCAATCTCTATCAACATTCCAATAGTATTCTTCACAGAATTAGGACAAACAATTCTAAAACTTGTATGGAACCACAAGAGATCCTGAATAGCCAAAGCAATCTTGAGGTGGAAGAACATAGCTGGAAGCATTATGTTCCCTGATTTAAATGATTCTAACAAGCTATAGCAGTCAAAACAGTATGATTTGGGCACAAAAACAGATAAACATATCAGTGGAATTGAGAGCCCAGAGAAGAAGTCACACATTTATGGACAATTAGTTTAAGACAAAGACCCTAGAGCATACAGTGGAAAAGTAAAGCAGTCTCTTACATAAATGGTGCTGCTAAAACTGGACAGCCTCATGAAATAAAGTGGAACTCAACCACTATCTTGTACCATACACAAAAATTAAGTCAAAATGGATAAAATACTTGAATGTAAGACCTGAAACCATAAAATTCCTAGTAGGAAACATAGGCAGGAAGCTCCTCAACATCAGACTTAGCTGATGTGTTTGTGGATCTGATGCCAAAAACGAGGGAAACAAAAACAAAAACAAACAAATGAGAATACATCAAATTTAAAAGCTTGTGAAGGAAAAACAGTGAAGGAAACCGTCAGCAAAATGGAAAGGCATGGAGTACTGGGTGTGGTTCATAAACAATGTATCTTGGAACATGAAAAAATAAAATTAAAAAAAAGAAGAAAAGGCAACTCACTGAATGGCAGGACATATTTGCAAATGGTATATCTCATAAGAGTTTAATATCAAAAATATTTAAAGAACTCATACAACACAACACCAAAAAGTCAAACAATCCAATTTAAAAAATGGGCAAAAGACCTGTAAACCTGTTTCCAAGGAAGACATATGGCCAACAAACATGAAAATATGCTCAGCATCCCTATTCCTCAGGGAAATGCAAGTCAGAAGCACAATTGAATGACTGAAAATGACCAGCCAGAATGGCCAGTATCGAAATACAAGAAAACAAGTGTTGGAGAGAATGTGTAGAAAAGGGAAACTTGTGCAGAGTTGGTGGGAACAAGTGCTGGTTCAGCCAATTTGGACAATATTATGGAGGTTCCTCAAAAATTTAAGAGTAGATCTACCATATGATCCATCTATTCTACTTCTGAATATTTATTCAAAGAAATGAAAAACACAAATTCAAAAGATATATGTACTCTTATGTTAATTGCAGCATTATTTACCACAGCCAACATTGGGAAACAAACTTAGTGTCCATCAGTAGGAGGAATGGATGAAAAGGATGTGGGGGCATTTGGGTGGCTCTGTTGGCTGGGTGTCTGACTCTTGATTTTGTGTCAAGTCATGATCTCAGAGTTGTGGGATCAAGCTCTGTGTTGGGCTTCAGGCTCAGTGTGGAGTCTGCTTAGGATTCTCTCTCCCCTTCTCTCTCCGCCCCTCCCCGCTTATATGCACTCTCTCTTTCTCAAATAAAGAAATGAAATTTTCAATAAAATAAAGTTGGTGATATATACATAATAGAATACTATTTGATCATAAAGAAGAATGAAAATCAGCCATTTGGGACAGTATGGATGGACCTTGAAGATATTATGCTATGTGAAATAATACAGATGGATATACATCCTTCCTGATGGAGAAATAATATTCCATTGTATATACAGACCATATCTTCTTGATCCATTAGTCTGTTGAAGGGCATCTCGACTCCCTCCATAGTTTGGCAAATGTGGCAATTGCTGCTACATATGGCCCTTCTTTTCACTACATCTGTATCTTTGAGCTAAATACCCAGTAGTGCAATTTCAGGGTCATAGGGTAGCTCTATTTTTTAATTCCTTAAGGAATCTCCACACTGTTTTCCAAAGTGGCTGCACCAACTTGGATTCCCACCAACAATGTAAGAGGGTTCCCCTTTCTGCACATCCTCTCCAACACCTGTTGTTCATTGTATTGTTAATTTTGGCCATTTTTACTGGTGTAAAGTGGTATCTCAATGTGGTTTTGATTGTATTTCCCTGATGGCTAATGATGGTGAACATCAATGACTCTTGGAACACTGAAAAAATAAAATTAAACAAAAAATTTTAAAAAGATGGAGAAAGATAATTATTATGTAATTTCCCTCATATTTGGAATATAAAGACAGAAGATAAACAGGCAAGAATAATAATACAAAAACAAACTCATAGATACAGAGAACAGCTGATGGTTACCAGAGAGGAAGGAGGTTGCAGAGTGGATAAAATGGTGAAGGGGGTCGATTATATGGTGAGGACTGGTAACTAGACTTTCGGTGGTGACCACTTTGTAGTGTATATAGATGTTGCTTATAATGTACACCTAAACTTCTATAATGTCATCAATTTCTTGGCAGAACAGGCCTGGATCATACTGCGTGGTGTCTTCCAAGAGAATGTGTAAGGCCTCACATAGCTTTACAACATATGATGGCTGTCATGGTGTGTTTAGGGTATAGGAACTGAGTCCCTGATCTGAGCTTCGTAGGGATACCAGGCTATTAAGTTGATCAGGAGCAGAAGAGCCATTAGACTTGGGTGTTCCATGCAGACATGAGAGTCCAACTAAGAGAATTTCAAGAAAATTTTGAAAAGATTTTTTCCATTCAAGAGTTTATGGACTAATGTCATACATATTATATTACTACTTATACAGTACTTTATACTTCACATAGTTACATCACTTAGATTTGATCTTTTTCTGTTACCATATAAAGATGACAGGTGAGAAATTATATTGCAGATATTACAGATAGAAACTTTGGGCACATAGAGGTCTGCCACATTCTTCCCACTGTTGCAAGAATTCATTTGAATCTCACAAAGTGTTATTTCTGGAACATACATGATTCTTTCTGACCAGAAACATGTTCTGTGTTGTGTGGCCATGGTGCTCACATTCTATACTTTTGGTGTTATACCTTTATTTTTTATTAACATATAATGTATTTGTTTTAGGGGTACAGGTCTGTTACTCATCAGTCTTACACAGTTCACAGCACTCAGCACAGCACATACCATCCCCAGTGTCCATTCCCCAGCCACACCACCCCCCCACCCCTCTCCAGCAACCTTCAGTTTTTTTCCCAAGATTGAGTCTCTTATGGTTTGTCTCCCTGTCTGGTTTCATCTTGTTCCATTTTTCCCTCCCTTCCCCTATGATCCTCTGTCTTGTTTCTTGAATTCCTTATATCAGTGAGATCATATAATAATTGTCTTTCTCTGATTGACTTATTTCGCTTAACATAATACTCTCTAGTTCCATCCACATTCTTGAAAATGGCAAGATTTCATTTTTTTATGGCTACAGAATATTCCATTGTATATATATAGACCACATCTTCTTTATCCACTCATCAGTTGATGGACATTTAGGTTCCTTCCATAGTTTGGCTTGTGGACATGGCTGCTGTAAACATTGGGGTGCATGTGCCCCTTTGGATCACTACATTTGTATCTTCTGGGTAAGTACCCAGTAGTGAATTGCTGGGTCATAGGGTAGCTCTATTTTCAACTTTTTGAGGAACCTCTGTACTGTTTTCCAGAGTGGTTGCACCAGCTTGCATTCCCACCAACAGTGTAGGAGGGTTCCCCTTTGTCAGCATCCTTGCCAACACCTATAGTTTCCTGACTTGTTAATTTTAGCCATTCTGACTGGTGTGAGGTGGTATCTCATTGTGGTTTTGATTTGTATTTCCCTGATGCTGAGTGATGTGGAGCACTTTTTCATGTTTCTGTTGATCTGAATGTCTTCTTTGCAGAAATGTCTGTTCCTGTCCTCTGCCCATTTCTCGACTGGATTATTTGTTATTTGGGTGTTGAGTTTGCTAAGCTCTTTATAGATTTTGGATACTAGCCATTTATTTGATATGTCATTTGCAAATATCTTCCCCCATTCTGTCACTTGTCTTTGGGTTTTCTTGACTATTTCCTTTGCTGTGCAAAAGCTTTTGATCTTGATGAAGTCCCAATAGTTCATTTTTGCCCTTGCTTCCCTTGCCTTTGGCGATGTTCCTAGGAAGAAGTTGCTGCAGCTGAGGTCAAAGAGGTTGCTGCCTGTGCTCTCCTCAAGGATTTTGATGGATTCCTTTCTCACACTAAGGTCTTTTCATCCATTTCAAGTCTATTTTTCTGTGTGGTGTAAGGAAATGGTCCAATTTTATTCTTCTGCGTGTGGCTGTCCAATTTTCCCAACACCATTTGTTGAAGAGACTGTCTTTTTTCCATTGGACATTCTTTCCTGCTTTGTCAAAGATTAGTTGACCATAGAGTTGAGGGTGTATTTCTGGGCTCTTTGTTCTGTTCCATTGATCTATGGGTCTGTTTTTGTGCCAGTACCGTACTGGCACATCTTGATGATGACAGCTTTGTAGTAGGGCTTGAAGCTCAGAATTGTGATGCTGACAGCTTTGGCTTTCTTTTTCAACATTTCTCTGACTATTCGGGGTCTTTTCTGGTTCCATACAAATTTAAGATTATTTGTTCCATTTCTTTGAAAAAAGTTGATGCTATTTTGATAAGGATTGCATTAAATGTGTGGATTGCTCTAGGTACCATAGACATTTTCAAAATATTTGTTCTTCCAATCCATGTGAATAGAACGTTTTTGTATTTCTTTGTGTCTTACTCAATTGCTTTCATAAGTATTCTATAGTTTTCTGAGTACAGATTCTTTGCTTCTTTTTAAAAAGATTTTATTTATTTATCTGACAGAGAGAGAGAAATCACAAGTAGGCAGAGAGGCAGGCAGAGAGAGAGGGGAAAACAGGCTCCCTGCTGAGCAGAGAGCCTGATTCGGGGCTTGATCCCCGGACCCTGAGGTCATTGACCTGAGCCAAAGGTAGAGGTTTAACCCACTGAGCCACCCAAGCATGCCTCTTTGCCTCTTTTGTTAGATTTATTCCTAGGTATCTTATGCTTTTGCATGTGATTGTAAATGGGATATGACTCCTTAATTTTTCTTTCTTCTGTCTTTTTGTCCGTGTATAGAAATGCAGCCAATTTCTGTGCATTGATTTTATATCCAGACACATTTCTGAATTCCTGTATGAGTTCTAGCAGTGTTGGGGTGGACTCTTTTGGGCTTTCCACCTAAAGTATCATATCATCTGCAAAGAGTAAGAGTTTGACTTCTTCTTTGCCGATTTGGATGCATTTTATTTCTTTTTGTTGCTGATTGCTGAGGCTAGGACTTCTAGTACTGTGTTGAATAGCAGTGGTGATAGTGGACATATCTCCTGTGTTCTTGATCTTAGGGGAAAAGCTCTCAGTGTTTCCCCATTGGGAATGATACTTGCTGTCAGTTTTTCCTTTATGGCTTTTATGATATTGAGATATGTTCCCTCTATCCCTACACTGTGAAGAGTTTTGATCAAGAAAGGATGTTATATTTTGTCAAATGCTTTTTCTGCATCAATTGAGAGGATTATACATTTCTTGTCCTTTTCTTAATGGGATGTATTGTGTTGATTGATTTGCAGATGTTGAATCACCCTTGCAGCTCAGGGATAAAATCCACATGGTCCTGGTGAATAATCCTTTTAATGTACTGTTAGGTCCTATTGGCTAGTATCTCAGTGAGAATTTTGGCATATACGTTCATCAGGGATTTTGGTCTGTGATTCTCCTTTTTTTTTTTTTTTTTTTTTAATTTTTTATTTTAATAAACATATAATGTATTTTTATCCCCAGGGGTACAGGTCTGTGAATCATCTGGTTTACACATTTCACAGCACTCATCATAGCCCATACCCTCCCCAATGTCCATTTCCCCACCACCCTCTCCCGTCCCCCTTCCCCCCCGCAACCCTCAGTCTGTTTCTTGAGATTGAGTCTTTTATGGTTTGTCTCCCTCCCAATCCCATCTTTTCATTTTTTCTTTTCCTACCTCCCCCCAAACCCCCCCACCTTGCATCTCCCCTTCCTCATATGTGATTCTCCTTTTTGAAGTGGTCTTTGATTTTGGGATTATGGTAATGCTGGCCTCATGGAATAAGTTTGGAAATTTTCTTTCCCTTTGTATTTTATGAAATAACTTCAGAAGAATAGGTGTTCTTTTCTTTTCTTTCTTTTTTTTTTTTTTTTAATTTTTGGTAGCGTTCTCCTGGGAAGCCATCTGGCCATGAACTCCTGTTTGCTGGGAGACTTTTGATTACTGCTTCAATGTCCTTGCTCGTTACGGATCTGTTCAGGTTTTCTATTTCTTTTGGTTCAGTTTTAGTAGTTTATAGTCTCTAGGAATGCATCCATTTCTTACAGATTATCTACCTTGCTGGCTCATAATATGTTCTTATAATTATTTGTATTTTGTTGGTGTTGGCTGTTATCTCTCCTTTTTCATTCATGATTTTATTAATTTGGGTCCCTTCTCTTATCTTTTTGATAAGTCTGGCTTGGGGTTTGTCAATCTAATTAATTCTTTCAAAGAACCAGGTCCTACCTTCATTGATCTGTTCTACTGTTCTTTTGGTTTCTTTTTTTTTTAAGATTTTATTTTTATTTATTTGACAGACAGATCACAAGTAGGCAGAGAAGCAGGCAAAGAGAGAGGAGGAAGCAGGCTCCCCGCTGAGCAGAGAGCCCAATGTGGGGCTCGATCCCAGGACTCTGGGATCATGACCTGAGCCGAAGGCAGAGGCTTTAACCCATGAGCCACCCAGGCGCCCCTGTTCTTTTGGTTTCTATTTCATTGATTTCTCCTCTGATCTTTATTATTTCTCTTCTGCTATATTTAGGCTTTATTTGCTGTTCTTTCTCTGATCTCTTTAAGGTGTAGGGTTAGATTGTGTATTTGAGACCTTCCTTGTTTCTTTTTTTTTTTTTTAAGATTTTA
Organism: Martes martes; assembly: GCF_963455335.1. Classification (NCBI taxonomy): domain Eukaryota; kingdom Metazoa; phylum Chordata; class Mammalia; order Carnivora; family Mustelidae; genus Martes; species Martes martes. The sequence goes on from NC_137898.1 coordinate 11,672,377, forward strand.
TATATTTATTTGACAGAGAGAGACACAGCGAGAGAGAGAACACAAACAGGGGGAGTGGGAGAGGGAGAAGCAAACTTCCCACCAAAGAGGGAGCCTGACACAGGGCTTGATCCCAGAACCCCAGTATCATGACCTGAGCTGAAGGCAGATGCTTAACGACTGAGCCACTCAGGCACCACTCTTCCTTGTTTCTTGAGAAAGGCTGGTATTGCTAAATACTTTCCTCTTAGGACTGCCTTTGCTTCATCCCAAAGATTTTGTACAGTTGTGTTTTCATTTTCATTTGTTTCCATGAATTTTTAAAATTATTCTTTAATTTCCTGGTTGACTCATTCATTCTTTAGTAGGATGCTCTTTAGCCTCCATGTATTTGAGTTCTTTCCAACTTTTCTCTTGTGGTTGAGTTCTAGTTTCAAAGCATTGTGGTCTGAAAATATGTGGTGAATGATCCCAGTCTTTTGGTATTGGTTGAGACCTGATCTGTGACCCAGGATGTGATCTATTCTGGAGATGTGTATTCTGTTGCTTTGGGATGGAATGTTCTGAATATATCTGTAATGTCCATCTGGTCTGGTATGTCATTGAAAGCTTTATTTCCTTGTTGATCTTTTGCTTAGATGATCTGCCCATTTCAGTGAGGGGGTGTTAAAGTCCCCTACTATGATTGTATTATTATCTATGTGTTTCTTTGATTTTGTTATTAATTGTTTTAAATAATTTGTTGCTCCCATGTTAGGGGCATAGATAATTAAAATTGTTAGATCTTTTTGTTGTACAGACCGTTTAAGTATGATATAGTGTCCTTCTTCATCTCTTATTAAAGTCTTTGGCTTAAAATCTAATTGGTCTGATGTAAGGATTGCCACCCCAGCTTTCTTTTGATGTCCATTAGCTTGGTAAATTATTTTCCACCCCCTCATTTTAAATCTGGAGGGTTTCTTGGGTCTAAAATGAGTCTCTTGCAGACAGCATATCAATGGGTCTTGTTTTTCAATCCTTTCTGATACCCTGTGTCTTTGGTTGGGAGATTTAGCCCATTTACATTCAGGGTAACTGTTGAAAGATATGAATTTAGTGCCATTGTATTGTCTATAAGGTGACTGTTGCTGTATATTGTCTCTGTTACTTTCTGGTCTATGTTACTTTTAGGCTCTCTCTTTGCTTAGAGGACCCCTTCTGATATTTCCTGTAGGGCTGGTTTGGTGTTCGTAAATTCTTTTAGTTTTTGTTTGTCCTAGAAGCTTTTTATCTCTCCTTCTATTTTCAACTACAACCTAGCTGGATATAGTATTCTTGGTGGCATATTTTTCTCATTTAGTGCTCTGAATATAACATGCCTTTCCTTTCTGGCCTCCCAGGTCTCTGTGGATAGGTCTGCTGCCAATCTAATATTTCTACCATTGTAGTTACAAACGTCTTGTCTCAAGCTGTTTTCGGGATTTTCTCTTTGTCTTTGAGACTGTAAGTTTTACTATTAGGTGACAGAGTGCTGACCTGGTTGTATTGATTTTGAGGGCAGGTTCTCTGTGCCTCCTGAACTTTGAAGCCTCTTTCATCCCTCTCCCCCCATTAGGGAAGTTCTCTGTTATAATTTGCTCCACCTTCTGCCCCTCTCTCTCTTTCTTCTTCTTCTGGGGTCCCAATTATTCTGACATTGTTCCATCTTACAGTATCACTTATTTCTTGAATTCTCCCCTCATGATCCAGTAGTTGTTTGTCTGTCTTTTGTTCATCTTTTTTCTTCTCCATCATTTGCTCTTCTATATCACTAATTCTCTCTTCTGCCTCATTTATCCTAGTAGTTAGAGCCTCCATTTTTTATTGCATCTCATTAATAGCCTTTTTTATTTTGACTTGGTTAGACTTTAGTTCTTTTATTTCTCCAGAAAGGGATTCTCTAGTATCTTCTGTACTTTTTTAAAGCCTAACTAGTATCTTTATCATCCTCATTCTGAACTCTTGTTCTACATCTTAACTAATGTCCATATTGATTAGGTCCCTGGCAGTTGGTACTGCCTCTTGTTCTTTTTTTTTTTTTTTTTTTTGAGGTGAATTTTTCCATTTTGTCGTTTTGTCCAAAGAAGAATAGATAAATGAGAGAATAAATTGCTAAAAGGGTACCAACGACCCCAGGAAGATATACAGTAAACAAATCAGAAGACACCCAAAACCGAGAGGAAAAAAAGGAAGAGATTATGCTGAGTGAAATAAGTCAAGCAGAAAGAGTCAATTATCATATGGTTTCACTTATTTGTGGAGCATAAGAAGTAACACGGAGGACATGGGGAGATGGAGAGGAGAAGGGAGTTGAGGGAAATTGGAGGGGGAGATGAACCATGAGAGACTATAGACTCTGAAAAACAATCAGGTTTTGAAGGGGCGGGGGGTGGGAGGTTGGGGGACCCTGGTGGTGAGTATTATGGAGGGCACGTATTGCATGGAGCACTGGGTGTGGTGCATAAACAATGAATTCTATTACACTGAAAAGAAATTAAATTAAAAAATTGAAAAAAAAAAAAGAATAGTGCCTGGCACATATTGAATACTGCATGTGTTTGACAAAGGCATTACATAAATAAAGCTGTTTTGAAATTTAAAAAAAAGAAAGAAAAAAAGAATATGATCAGGCTGATGAATAGAACAGATCCACACACTAGTTTTTGGGTGTATTTTGGTCTGTTAGAAGAAAATACATCCCAAAATTTTAAAGAAAGAAAAACTTACGTATATACACAAAAATAAGGGTAAATACAATGAAGGAATGGAAATGACGGTAAAGATGAAAATTTAAAAAAAATAAATAAATTTTTAAAAGATTTAAAAAAGGGAATTGAGGGGTGCCTGGTTGGCTCAGTGGGTTGAGCCTCTGCCTTTGGCCCAGGTCATGATCTCAGGGTCCTGGGATGGAGCCCTGTGTGGGGCTCTCTGCTCAGTGGGGAGCCTGCTTCCTCCTCTCTCTCTCTGCCTGCCTCTCTGCCTACTTGTGATCTCTCTCTCTCTGTCAAATAAATAAATAAAATCTTTAAAAAAAGGGGAATTGATAAGAAGTTACCACCTTACACCAGTTAGAATGGCCAAAATTAGCAAGACAGGAAACAACGTGTGTTGGAGAGGATGTGGAGAAAGGGGAACCCTCTTACACTGTTGGTGGGAATGCAAACTGGTGCAGCCACTTTGGAGAACAGTGTGGAGATTCCTCAGGAAATTAAAAATAGAGCTTCCCTATGACTCTGCAATTGCACTACTGGGTATTTACCCCAAGGATACAGATGGAGTGAAAAAAAGGGCCATCTGTACCCCAATGTTTATAGCAGCAATGGCCACAGTTGCCAAACTGTGGAAAGAACCAATGTGCCCTTCAACGGATGAATGGATAAGGAAGATGTGGTCCATATACACTATGGAGTATTATGCCTCCATCAGAAAGGACGAATACCCAACTTTTGTAGCAACATGGACAGGACTGGAAGAGATTATGCTGAGTGAAATAAGTCAAACAGAGAGAGTCAAGTATCATATGGTTTCACTTATTTGTGGAGCATAACAAATAATATAGAGAACAAGGGTAGATGGAGAGGAGAAGGGAGTTGAGGGAAATTGGAAGGGGAGGTGAACCATGAGAGACTACGGACTCTGAAAAACAACCTGAGGGTTTTGAAGGGGCTGGGGGTGGGAGGTTGGGGAACCAGGTGGTGGGTATTAGGGAGGGCACAGATTGCATGGAGCACTGGGTGTGGTGAAAAAACAATGAATACTGTTACGCTGAAAAGAAAGAAAGAAAGAAAGAAAGAAAGAAAGAAAGAAGAAGTTGTTTGAAAAAAGAAATAAAAAAATTAAAGAAGAAAAAGGAGAGAATGTGATTGGGTGGGAGACTAGAACAAAGCCATAGACTAGATTTAGGGTATATTTTGGTCTGTTAGAATAAACTGTATCCCAAAATTTTGAAGAAAGAAAAATTTATATATATACACAAAAAACAAGGTTAACTACAATGAAAGGATAGAATATGACTGTAAAAATGAAAATTAAAAAAGATTTTAAAAAAGGAGTTGATATTGCTTAAAATAGAAAAAAAAGAAAATATTTCAAAAAATAGAAAAAGAAAAACATAAAGAAAATGTTTAAAGTTTACTTTGAAAGACTAAGGAAACATGGGGGAAAAGCCATGAATTCTATGTGCTGTATTCCCCTAGCACTGGAGTTTTGCAATTCTCGTTGATCGGTAAACTTGATCTTGGCTGGATGTTCTTGCTGATCTTCTGGGATAGGGGCCCCTTGCAGTGATTCTCAAATATCTTTGCCTGAGGTGGAACTGCACTGCCCTTGCCAGGGGCCATGCTAAGTAATTTTCTTAGTTTCGCACTCAGTTGCTTTTGTTCCCTGAAAGTTTTCTGTATAGCTTTGGAGGACAAGAATGAAAATGGTGGCCTCCCAATCCCTGGCCCTGGAGCCAAGAACTAGGGGTCCCACTCCTCAGTGAGCCCTCAGAGAAAAGCAGTCAATCACTCCCTTCTCCCTGGTCTCCGGGCATCCTCCACACTCACCCGGCCTGTGACTGAACATTTCTGTCTCTGGCACACAACCTTGTTTGGCGTCTCCAAACCCAGCTAATTCCTGCAGTGCTGTCCTGTGCCACTCCTCCTGGGGAGGAAGGGTAGTCTCCCTGGATCTTCTGCTTTCTGGGGCCCTGCTCGAAGAGTAGTGGCCTAGCTGTGCTGCAGATCATGGTGTATGGCAACCCTGAGCTCAGAGCCCACGCCTGGGCTCCATCTCTGAAGTCCAGCTTTCCCACTCTGCTACCTGGGAGCTCTGCCCAACTCAGGCACCCCTGGTCTTTCTGTGACCCTGAGTGTCCCAAGACCACATTGTCTCAGTGAGTGTTCCATCCCTGGCTTAGTCCCTGGAGCGGAGCAGACTTCTAAGAGTTCTGATTTTATGCTCTGCTGCTCTATCACTTGCTGGGAGCCAGCTGGTGGAGGCTCCCACCCCATAGAATCTGTCTTCCTGTATAGAGCCCTGGACACACTTCTCTGTATGTCCTGCCTTCCAGGAAGTGGTCGCTTTTCTGTGCATAGAATTGCTGCTATTCTTTTCTTTGATCTCCTGTTGAGTTTGTAGGTGTTCAGAATGGTTTGATAACTATCTAGCTGAATTTCTGGGACCAGACAAATTTATGTCTCCTACTCCTCTGACACCTTACTCCTCCACCAATGTTATACCTTTAAAACTATGTTAAGAACCTGCTTAGTTTAGGGTTAACTTATTATAATTCTTATCAGAAGGGATATATAACTATTAACATATCAGAAAGTGTTAAATAATTAATCATTGCCCACCCACCCCCTATCTCCCTAGAAATGAGAAGAGTTGAAGTAGATCAATCCAAGAATGGGACCTTTCCTAAAATATCTCTGTATCCTTAATAGCTGCCAAGGTAGATGACTTTCATTTTAAAAACACTAGAAACAAATAAAAAACCTCTAGACACAAGCGAAAATGTTTGTGGGAATGATGTTAAGTAGATATATTTAGTGAAAGATTAGTAATGTAGCATAACATGTTGGAGAGAACTCCAAATCAGAACATAGAAATTACACTATTAACAGAAGACATGCTTGTCCTACACCTCCTGGTAAGTGCCTTATAAGCATTATCCAATTTAATTCTTTCTATGAAGACCTACTCTATAGAGTAGCTACTACTATCAGCCCCATTTTATGATAATCCTGAGGTGATAATCCCAAGTCTGGGAGAGGTTAATTTGCTCATGGTCACACAGTCATCGAGTGAAAGGGTCAGAATTCTACCCAGATTGTTTGATACCAATGCCCCAGGTTGTAACCATGGTAAGTCATGGCTCAGTCATGGATTAGTTATACTATTTTCCTTATTGACTCAATGTCCCTGCTTACCCATAAGAAATAATGCCATGCATGCCTCACAAGCTGCAGTGACAATTGGATCTGGTCAGATAGTTGAGAAAATGTACGGATGTATAGATCTAAAATGAAAGTGCTTTGACAACATGGAAATGCCTGCATATCTAATTCATTTTAATTAAGGTATTTCACCAGCTAGTATTTGACCAGTGTCATCTTGAGCAAATCTTTTAGCTCCTCTAGCTTTAAGTTCCTCACCTAGTAATTGAAGGTATCAGACTGAATGATTCCTAGGTTCTTCCCAGATCTAACGACTCTTTAATTTCTAATAGAAAAGCTATAATTATATGGACACCCCATAGAATCTGTGACTATGGGGTTGGTGGGGAATGAATCCACAAGGGACATGGCAAAATGGGACATGAAATTAGCAGGGACAAAAACTCCATGACAACCATGACCCCAGAGAACAAGTACCTAGAGGGTTTTCTCCCTCTAATTGTCTTTTCTCCTATTATCTCTGCCCTTTACAATAACACATTTAAGAGGATCTCCAGTTGTTGGCATCTCTCTTACTCTGAGTGGACAGCCTATTTTGTGGCCAAAGGGTCCCATCTTGGAGAGAAATAGAATCCACCTGGAAAATTCCTTTGGAAAAGAAATAAGCAATTTCAGCCTTTGGCAAGAGTTCTGTCTTCTTGTGGAATCTGGGTCAAGGTGAGAGGGCAAGATTTAGTGAGAACAGTGGATTCTGTGCTATCTTAACAGCCATGTGGTTCTTCCAGTAGGACCTGTGTAGAGCAAGGTTTATCATCCACAGTCTCTCCAATTCTTTACCTCTCTTCACTTCCACACCCTCTACTGTGGGCTTTTCTTGGGTTCTCTTTCTCTTTTCCCAACTTCTCTGACCTTCATTGAAAAGATTAATCTCTAATCAAAAATTTCAGGGATAATTCTGGGGTGAGGGATGAATGTTGAGATCCAGTTCTGCAATTTTGTAAGGGTGTGATCTTGGGCTCTGTTACCTTCTGTTGTTGTTGTTGTTTCCCCCCACGTGTAAAATGGGGAATAATGGGATTATTTAGAATCTAATGAGACAATGTTTATAAAAGCTAACAAGTTTTAGAAGTCAATAGTTGAGAACTGAGTTAAAAATAAAAAAGAAAAGAGTGGAGGGAATAGGGACAAAGGAAGTAAATGGACAGATGAAGCAAGATTTCAAGACTGGTGAAAGGTAAGATGTAGATATTCATGATAACTTCTCCTTTTGGAATTTCCTTTTGGAATTTCCCAGTAAGTTTCTGGGGCACCTGGGTGGTTCACTTCGTTAACTTTACTGACTTTCAGGAGAATTTCCCAAGATCCCATATTCTTGTCTAGATTTTCCAACTTTTCCATCCCAAGGACTCTCCGAATTTTCTTTTATTTAAGGAGTCTGTTGTTATAATAATATTAATTAATTTGATTTCCATGTTAATATATGGCTTTGATTGATAATTTCTGAGTAGCAAAAGGCAAGCAGCTCACCAATTAATGATATAATAATGTACTCATGTACAATGCCACTGGCCTTTTGAAATACTTCCAATAGTTCTCTCTGGTGATCTTCAGAGTCCCTGCAGGTCTGGAGGCACTGGTGTGGGTAACACAGATATCAGAGATACCTCATTTCAAGGCATTGTTGGTGTGTCTCTTTTAACCTTTTCTGTTACTTATATTGTTCTAATTCATTGAAACATCTTGGCTTTCTTTACCTGATTTTGTACTCTGCACAACCTTGCAAACTGGCCACAAGCTCAGTAGTCAGAATTGGAAAGGATTTGTTTAGCTAGATGCACATAGTAAAATCTCCAATTAATATTGGAAATAATAATAATTAAAAAACCAGTCACCGTTTCTTTAACTTGTCTTGGGAAATGGTGGACACGTGCAAAAATTTATTTTTATTATTATTTATTATTATTATTAATTTATTAATTATTAATTTATTTCCTTTGCTGTGCAGAAGCTTTTGATCTTGACGAAGTCCCAAAAGTTCATTTTTGCTTTTGTTTCCTTTGCCTTTGGAGACATATCTTGAAAGAAGTTGCTGCGGCCGATGTCGAAGAGGTTACTGCCTATGTTCTCCTCTAGGATTTTTTTTTCCTTTTAAAAAAATTAATTTATTTTTAAAATTTCTTTTCAGTGTTCCAAAATTCATTGTTTATGTACCACACCCAGTGCTCCATGCAATATGTGCTATCCTCTAGGATTTTGATAGATTCCTGCCTCACATTGAGGTCTTTTATCCATTTCAAGTTTGTCTTTGTATATTGTGTAAGAGAATGGTCGAGTTTCATTTTTCTATATATAGCTGTCCGATTTTCCCAGCACCATTTATTGAAGACTGTCTTTTTTCCACTGGATATTTTTTCCTGTTTTGTCGAAGATTATTTGACCACAGAGTTGAGGGTCCATATCTGGGCTCTCTACTCTGTTCCCCTGGTCTATGTGTCTGTTGTTGTGCCAGTACAATGCTGTCTTGGTGATACAGCTTTGTAGTAAAGCTTGAAATCTGGCAACGTGATGCCCCAGTTTTGTTTATCTTTTTCAACATTTCCCTAGAAATTCGGGGTCTCTTCTGGTTCCATACAAATTTTAGGATTGTTCATTCCAGCTCTTTGAAAAATGCCGGTGGAATTTTGATCAGAATGGCATTGAAAGTATAGATTTCTCTAGGCAGTATAGATATTTTAACAATGTTTATTCTTCTGATCCATGAGCATGGAATGGTCGTCCTTCTTTTTGTGTCTTATTCATTTTTTTTCACGAGTGTTCTGTAGTTCCTCGAGTACAGAACCTTTACCTCTTTGGTTAGGTTTATTCCCAGGTATCTTAGTGTTCTTGGTGCTATAGTAAATGGAATTGATTCTCTAATTTCCCTTTCTATATTTTCATTGTTAGTGTATAAGAAAGCAACTGATTTCTGTACATTGATTTTGTATCCTGCCACATTACTGAATTGCCATTTTCTAATAGTTTGGGGGTGGAGTCTTTTGGGTTTTCCAAATAAAGTATCATGTCATCTGCAAAAAATGAGCAGAAGACATAAACAGACACTTCTCCAAAGGAGACATACAAATATCTAATAGGCACATGAAAAAATGTTCATCATCATTAGCAATCAGGAAGATCCAAATCAAAACCACATTGAGATACCACCTTACACCAGTAAGAATGGCCAGAATTAACAAGACAGTAAACAACAAGTGTTGGAGGGCATGTGGAGAAAGGGTGGGAATGCAAGCTGGTGCAGTCACTTTGGAAAGCAGTGTGGAGATTCCTTAAGAAATTAAAAATAGCGCTTCCCTAGGACCCTGCAATTGCACTACTGGGTATTTACCCCAAAGATACAGATGTAGTGAGAAGAGGGGCCATCTGTACCCCAATGTTCATAGCAGCAATGGCCAGAGTTGCCAAACTGTGGAAAGAACTAAGATGCCCAATGGACAAATGGATAAGGAAGATGTGGTCCCTATACACTATGGAGTATTATGCCTCCAGTATTATGAATACCCAACTTTTGTATCAACATGGGTGGGACTAGAAAAGATTATGCTAAGTGAAATAAGTCAAGCAGAGAGAGTCAAGTATTGTATGGCTTCATATCCTTTGTGGAGCATAAGGAATAACATGGAGGACATTGGGAGATGGTGGGAAGTGAGATGGGGGAAATCGGAGGGTGACACAAACCATTAGAGACTGTGGACTGTAAGAAACAAACTTAGGGTTTTGGAGAGAAGGGGGTGGGAATATGGGTGAGCCTGGTGGTGGGTATTATGGAGGGCATGTATTGCATGGAGCACTGGGTGTGGTGCATAAACAATGAATTTTGGAACACTGAAAAGAAATAAAATAAAACAGAAAAAAAAAGATACATATTGTCATGAAATAGTAGAACAATCCACAATTCCTTATCTTTTTGGGAATGATGAGTCACATGAAATACCTTTATCTCTGGCTGCCTCTGTCACCAGAAGAGGGCACGGATTGCATGGAGCACGGGTGTGGTGAAAAAACAATGAATACTGTTACACTGAAAAGAAATTAAAAAAAAAAAAAAAAAGAAGTGGAGAGTTCTACTGCAAGTGATTGATCAGAAGCCTGACTTCTTTTCACCGAATTGATTGATTATGTTGGTGTATTGGGGGATGTTGTGCATGAGAGTTTATGTTTTCAAAATATTTTCATTGACTCCAACTCACCTTGGATAAAATTGTGAAGAAGTTATATTGGCCACACTTTAGGAGTCAAAAGAAAGATTTCCAAGTTCATAAAAGCATAGTTGAAATGAAATAAAATAATTTAAGTTTTGCTTCCAAAAGTGGTGGAAGAACCATTTGTTCACCATGTATTTGTTCAGTAACACAAATACTTGTATACAAGGTGCTTATTGGTAATAGTGAAACATGTCCACTAGACCGTGTGCTGTATAGAGCTTCATCAGCTCAGAGTGCCTGGTGGTGGTGGTCCATGAAAAGCAGCATCAGCAGTTTACACTCCAGCTGACTGGGAGATAACAGAGTAATACCAGACAGAAATAAATACAGTCATTGACTAACGATATTCTTGAGTCTCAGCTTAGAGAACATCTAATTTAGAAAATAATTTATGTGAAGAACTTCTTGATATTTCAGTGTTAGTTTGCTTTATTTTTCCTTCACAGAGAGGAATGATAATGGGGATGATAGTTGCCAACATTTATTGAGCCCTTACTGTTTTAAGTGCTTTATGTCAGTCAGTCCTTGCAGCAACCCTCTGAGGTGGTAAGTACTCTTGGCCCTGTTTATAGATGAGGCAACTGAGGCACAGGGGTTTAATAACCTGCTAAAGGTGACACAGCCAGTAGGCAAAAGCCCGGAAATTCTGAAAGTCTGTTTTCTCTGTGATTCCCTCTTCCCTTCATTTCCCCTTCCCCTCTCCCTTTCTGTCTTACTCTGTGCTTACTTTTAAGGATTTATATCTATCTTAACAGCTTTTGTTCCTGTAAATATAGGGTTCTTGAAAATTGATTAAACACAGAGAGGTTTAAAGAAGGAAATCAGAATCATACCATTCATTACTTCAGGCAGTTGTATTTGTTTCCTGTGTTTGTATGTGTGTGTGTGTGTGTGAGAGAGAGAGAAAGAGACAGAGAAATTCTAAGAGACAGAGATATTTTATAAAGCAAAAAAACCAATTTTCCTTCAGGAAGGTAGAATCATTTTGTACCCTCATCAGTAGTAAATATGAGTGTCCCATCCCTTGATTTATGCCTTTTATATTAAAGGCATTACTACATTGTCTTTTTTAATGCATTGTGACTATTTTTCCCTTATCAATTGTATTTCAAAAGTATTTTTGTTAAGTGGGTTTTTCTCACCTAACCAAATTTTAAATTGTCATATTTTACTATTATAATTTCTGTTTTGGTGTTATATTTCAGACATTTTTCCACATACCAAGATTATATAAATGCATATCAAAATTTATCCTTTTCTATCACTTTGAAATACTAATTTTATCATATTTAAATTCTTAACTGATATTTAAATTTTCCTAAAATGTCTATAAGATCTATAGATACATGTCTATTTTCTTGTTCTTTTTTTTAATATTTTACTTATTTGTTTGACAGAGAGACAGAGAGGGATCACAAATAGGCAGAGAGGCAGGCAGAGACAGAGAGGGAAGCAGGCTCCTCACTGAGCAGAGAGCCTGATTTGGGACTTGATCCCAGGACCTGAGATCATGACCCGAGCCAAAGGCAGAGACTTAACCCACTGAGCCACCCAAGTGCCCATAACACATGTCTATTCTCATAGGAATAGTGAATGATCAGTGTTCACAATGATTTTTAATATTTGAAAGTTCATGTCTTTTTAATTATTAATATTTTTTCAAAAATTTCTTAGCTGTTCTCATTGATTTAATGTTTCATCTGAAGGAAGGACAGGTGGTTATGGAGTATAGGCCATAATTGCAATCTACTATGAACCTGTTAATGACCTCTAACATGATGACTGTATCAATAAAACATATGACATATAGCTGTGTGGTACTTGGTTTTTAAACTTATTTACTTTTCCTCTGCATCAGGGCCCATCATAGTGTGATGCGGGTTGTCAGTTAACCAACTGTACTCAAGCTCAAGCAAACTAAATAAAAAATTGTTTATGTGCTTTGTGTCTTCATGACCCTGGGTGGTTTGATTTGTTTCTACATGAGGTCTGAATCTACAGCTGCGTAGAGGCAATGATTCCTCACTATCTACAAGGTCAGTGATGCCTCAGAAAATCCCTCAAATTAACCCATACAACTGTAACACTGTTGACATTCCTAACCATGGGTACAGCTGTCATTCATGGTTATCTGTAAGCAATCCATGATAATAATAGCCAACACCTATTGGACAATTACTGTATACAGAATTGTGTGCTGAGCATCTCCATGAATTTTCTTGTAACTGTCCTAGTAATTTCATAGTCCAGGGGTTCTTTATTTTGTCATTTCACTTTGAGTAAATCAATCTTAGTGTTTTTAAGCTACTGGGAGAAGCTCATAAAACAAGAAGGTATCAGACAAAATTCCAAAGTCTGAATCTTTAACCACAGTACCATGTTTTTTCTCAAGCAGTAAAGTACCCTAAAATTGAAAAAATGATAGGGTCAATAATGAGCTGTACTGCCTTCCCTTTGGTATACATAGTACGAAGACTTCCCTAAGAAGACTAGTTCCATAACTTTATTGGGTACATATACTGTGCCTCAAGAAAATATTATCAGAGTGATAACTTATGATATAGTTTTCCAGGTCAGTTAGAAGATGATACATTAACTGTATTCATATAAAAGTTTGTGAAAGTATTACAAAGAGTATAAAAAACTTTTCATAAGGACAAAAGAGGAAATTTCAAAACATTATCTAGATGGCCATGTGGGCCTGAAGAGCTATCTCAGTTTTAAACTAGAGTGATTCTACTTATGGTCTTGTAAAGCAGTGGTTATATAATGAATTATCAGAGGTTTTAAAAAACTTTTAATGAATGGTCTCTGTAATAATCACTTCATTTATATATTTTAGTTCTCAAATTCAAACATATCTCTTTAATTTCATGAGACTTTATGAAATAATTGAGAACCTAAAGCACTTTTTTTCATTTTTAATTTCAATTCTATTAGGTAACATATAATACATCATCATTTTGAAGCACTTTTAAAATCACTCTTCTTAATAATTTGAGATGAAGAGCTGGGTCTTTTCATCAGTACGGTGAGACATTGGTCTTTCCCAGCACTCCGTGGAGGGAAAAAACAGCACATATGGGAATTGTAATACTGTCATCTCACCTGAGTCAGCAGTGCATTCTCTTCTCTCTTTCCTGATTTTAGAAGCAGCAAGCCAATGATTGGGGGAGGAAATATTACACGGATCACCTATTTCATCCTTTTGGGATTCTCTGATTTTCCCAGAATCCTAGCAGTGCTCTTTGTTGTATTCCTGCTGATTTACATTTTGACTCTGACTTGGAACCTGTGCCTCATCATCTTAATAAGGATGGACTCTCACCTCCACACACCCATGTACTTCTTCCTCAGTAATCTGTCGTTCATAGATATCTGCTATGTGACCTCTATAGCTCCCAAGATGCTCTCCAACTTTTTCCAAGAGCAGCAGACCATCACCTTTGTGGGTTGTGCTGTTCAGTACTCTGTCTTTTCAACCATGGGACTGAGTGAGTCTTGTCTCATGACAGCCATGGCTTATGACTGATATAGTGCCATTTGCAATCCACTTCTCTATTCATCCATCATGTCACCCACCCTCTGTATTCGGATGGTGCTGGGATCCTATTTGGCTGGACTCTCTGCTTCTCTATCCCAGTTGTGTACCATGTTTCAGCTCCACTTTTGTGGGCCTAATGTCATCAAGCACTTCTTCTGTGACATGCCCCAACTGATAATCCTGTCCTGCACTGACACTTTCTTTGTGCAACTGTTGATTGCTATATTAACAATGTTCTTTGGGATAATAAATGCCCTCATTGTCATGATATCCTATGGCTATATTGTTATGTCCATCATGAAGATCACTTCAGCCAAAGGCAGGTCCAAGGCTTTCAACACTTGTGCTTCTCATCTGACAGCGGTTTCCCTCTTCTATACTTCAACTGTCTATGTCTATTTGAGTTCCAGCTCTGGCGGTTCCTCCGGTTTTGACAGATTTGCATCAGTATTCTACACTGTGGTTATTCCGATGTTGAATCCCTTGATTTACAGTCTGAGGAACAAGGAAATCAAAGATGCCTTGAAGAGGTTACAAAAGAAGAGATGGTCCTGCTGAGGTTCTGTCCAAATTTGTCCTCTCAGAAACCTTAACCCCCAGTAACATACACAGGAATGAACTCTAACAAAATTCATATGGCCTTTGGGTAAAGAAAGGTTAATTCAAGACAGATAATATGCCAAATGGAATGAGAGCTGACTTGATTCCACACAAGCATAATACCTTTAAGTCCTGGAGGTTCATACTTTCACCCTACATGAAGAGTGGCTTCATCATTTATTAGTAATCTGCATGTGGGGACCTGGTTGGCTCAGTCAGTTAGGCATCTGCCTTCTACTCAGGTTAGAATCCCAGGGTTCTGTGATTGAGCCCTGCTGAGCAGGGAGCCTGCATCTCCCTCTCCCTCTATCCCTTGTTCTCCTTGTGTTCTCTCTCTCTCTCTCAAATAAATAAATAAAATCTTAAAAATAATCTGCAAGCATGTGTAAAATGTTAAGTTTTAAGAACCTGTACTTCTCTTTACTTTGGAGATTAAGCCCTGTTCAATCGCAGACCTCTGACTGTAAAGATGTGATACCTGGCAGAGGCCCCCAGGAGTGTAGAGACCTTGTCTCCCAAAAATTTTGATGCAGTGTAATCCAGACGCAAGGGTGACTGAGGTTTGTTCTGTATCTGACCATAATGGAAATAAAAAGATAGAGGTGTATATGGACCACATCTTCCTTATCCATTCATCCGTTGAAGGGCATCTTGGTTCTTTCCACAGTTTGGCGACCGTGGCCATTGCTGCTATAAACATTGGGGTACAGATGGCCCTTCTTTTCACTACATCTGTATCTTTGGGGGTAAATACCCAGCAGTGCAATTGCAGGGTCATAGGGAAGATCTATTTTTAATTTCCTGAGGAATCTCCACACTGTTCTCCAAAGTGGCTGCACCAGTTTGCATTCCCACCAACAGTGTAAGAGGGTTCCCCATTCTCCACATCCTCTCCAGCACACGTTGTTTCCTGTCTTGCTAATTTTGGCCATTCTAACTGGTGTAAGGTGGTATCTCAATGTGGTTTTGATTTGAATCTCCCTGATGGCTAGTGATGATGAACATTTTTTCATGTGTCTGGTAGCCATTTGTATGTCTTCCTTGGAGAAGTGTCTGTTCATATCTTCTGCCCATTTTTTAATATGATTATCTGTTTTGTGTGTGTTGAGTTTGAGGAGTTCTTTATAGATCCTGGATATCAACCTTTTATCTGTACTGTCATTTGCAAATATCTTCTCCCATTCCGTGGGTTGCCTCTTTGTTTTGATGACTGTTTCTTTTGCTGTGCAGAAGCTTTTTATCTTGATGAAGTCCCAGAAGTTCATCTTTGCCTTTGTTTCCTTCGCCTTTGGAGACATATCTTGAAAGAAGTTGCTGTGGCTGATATCAAAGAGGTTACTCCCTATGAAGATGTGGTCCATATACACTATGGAGTATTATGCCTCCATCAGAAAGGACGAATACCCAACTTTTGTAGCAACATGGACAGGACTGGAAGAGATTATGCTGAGTGAAATAAGTCAAACAGAGAAAGTCAAGTATCATATGGTTTCACTTATTGGTGGAGCATAACAAATAATATAGAGGACAAGGGTAGATGGAGAGGAGAAGGGAGTTGAGGGAAATTGGAAGGGGAGGTGAACCATGAGAGACTATGGACTCTGAAAAACAACCTGAGGGTTTTGAAGGGGCGGGGTGGGAGGGTGGGGGAACCAGGTGGTGGGTATTAGGGAGGGCACAGATTGCATGGAGCACTGGGTGTGGTGAAAAAACAATGAATACTGTTACGCTGAAAATAAATAAAAAATTAAAAAAAAAAAAGATAGAGGTGATGTGCCTTTGAATAGAAACATAGCTATACAATTTCCCTGGTTGTGTCTCCTGGGAAGAACAGTCTGAGCTGGGTAACGTTTGTCTGAGGCTTCTTTTCAGCTTAACCATCTAGTAAATTTGGTCACATCCCAGTCTTCACCATCTGTAATCTAAGGAAGCAGGAGGTGATTTGAAACATGCAGAGGAATGGAATGAAGGATGTGTTTCCTTCAATACCATTTATTTTGTGAGTCTAATGACTTGTTTCTTGCTTCTAGTGTTCAGTGGGGATTTCTTTTTTTTTTTTTCTCACATCTTAATTTTACTTTTTTTTTTTTTCAGTGTTCCAGGGTTCATTGTTTATGCACTACACTCAGTGCTCCATGCAATACATGCCCTTCTTAATACCCACTACCAGGGTCATGCATGACTTCTCCTGCCTCCCTTCCAAATCTCTCAGTTTGTTTTTTAGAGCCCAATCTCTGGTTTCATCTCCCCCTCTGATTTCCCCCAGTTCACTTTTCCTTTCCTTCTCCCAGTATCCTCCATTTTATCAACATGGACGAGACTTGGAGGATATTATGCTGAGTGAAATAAGTCAAGCAGAGAAAGTCAATTATCATATGGTTTCACTTACTTGTGCAGAATAAGGAATAACATGGAGGACATCAGTGGGGATTTCTTTTTTTTTAATTTTTTATTTCTTTTCAGCATAACAATATTCATTGTTTTTGCACCACACCCAGGGCTCCATGCAATCTGTGCCCTCCCTATTACCCAACACCTGGTTCCCCCAACCTCCCACCCCCCGCCCCTTCAAAACCCTCAGGCTGTTTTTCAGAGTCCATAGTCTCTCATGGTTCACCTCCCCTTCCAATTTCCCTCAACTCCCTTCTCCTCTCCATCTCCCCATGTCCTCCATGTTATTTGTTATGCTCCACAAATAAGTGAAACCATATGATAATTGACTCTCTCTGCTTGACTTATTTCACTCAGTATAATCTCTTCCAGTCCCATCCATGTTGCTACAAAAGTTGGGTATTCGTCCTTTCTGATGGAGGCATAATACTCCATAGTGTATATGGACCACATCTCCCTTACCCATTCGTCCGTTGAAGGGCATCTTTGTTCTTTCCACAGTTTGGCAACCATGGCCATTGCTGCTATAAACATTGGGGTACAGATGGCCCTTCTCTTCACTACATCTGTATCTTTGGGGTAAATATCCAGTAGTGCACTCTTGTTCAACATAGTATTAGAAGTCCTAGCAACAGCAATCAGACAACAAAGAGAAATAAAAGGTATCCAAATTGGCAATGAAGAAGTCAAACACTCTCTCTTTGCAGATGACAATTCTTTATATGGAAAATCCAAAAGACTCCACCCCCAGACTACTAGAACTCATACAGCAATTCAGTAACGTGGCAGGATACAAAGTCAATGTACAGAAATCAATGGCTTTCTTATACACTAACAATGAAAATACAGAAAGGGAAAATAGAGAATCTATTCCATTTACTATAGCACCAAGAACCATAAGATACCTGGGAATAAACCTAACCAAAGAGGTAAAGGATCTGTACTCGAGGAACTACAGAACACTCATGAAAGAAATTGAAGAAGACACAAAAAGGTGGAAGACCATTCCATGCTCTTGGATTGGTAGAATAAACATTGTTAAAATGTCTATACTGCCTAGAGCAATCTATACTTTTAATACTTTTAATGCCATTCTGATCAGAATTCCACCAGTATTTTTAAAAGAGCTGGAACAAATAATCCTAAAATTTGTATGGATTCAGAAGAGACCCTGAATCGCTAAAGAAATGTTGAAAAACAAAAATAAAACTGGCAGCATCACGTTACCTGATTTCAAGCTTTACTACAAAGCTGTGATCACCAAGACAGCATGGTACTGGCATAAAAACAGACACAAATAACGAATACTGTTACGCTGAAAAAAAATTTAAAAAAATACTCTTTGGCAATTAAAAGAAAAAAAAAACAACTATTGATACACACAACAACCGATATATTTCCAGAGAATTCTGCTGAATGAAAAATGCCAGTCTTGAAAGGCTACTTTTTTTTTTTTTATTTGACAGAGATCACAAGTAGGCAGAGCAGCAGGCAGAGAGAGCGGGGGAGTCAGGCTCCCTGCTGAGCAGAGGGCCCGATGCAGGGCTCAATCCCAGGACCCTGAGATCATGACCTGAGCTGAAGGCAGAGGCTTAACCCACTGAGCCACCCAGGCGCCCCAAAAGGCTACTTTTTATGTAGTTATATTTGTATAAAATTCTCAAATTGGCCAAAATGTAGAAACACAGCATAGATGGGCTGATGCCAGGATTTAAACAGGTGTGATTAGGGTGGGAGAGAAGCAGGCATGGCTTTCAAAGACAGTGAGAAGGATGCTTGTGTTGGAGGATATACTCTGTATTTTTTGTTTATCAATGTCAATAATGCTCGTTACATTGTAGTACAGTTTTGCAAGATGTTACCACTGGTGGACATTGGGTAATGGGTTTATGGGATATCTATTAATTCTTACAGTTGCATATGCATCTACAATTACCCCGAAATACAATGTTTCTTTTAAAATAAATCCAGTGTAGCAGGCAAACAAACAAACAAACAAACAAATAAAAACAGACACATAGAGCAGTGGAACAGAGTAGAGAGCCCAGATATGGACCCTCAACTCTATGGTCAAATAATCTTCGACAAAACAGGAAAAAATATCCAGTGGAAAAAAGACAGTCTCTTCAATAAATGGTGCTGGGAAAACTGGACAACTATATGTAGAAGAATGAAACTTGACCATTCTCTTACACCATACACAAAGATAAACTCAAAATGGATGAAAGACCTTAACGTGAGACAGGAATCCATCAGAATCCTAGAGGAGAACATAGGCAGTAACCTCTTTGATATCAGCCACAGCAACTTCTTTCAAGATATGTCTCCAAAGGTGATGGAAACAAAAGCAAAAATGAACTTTTGGGACTTCATCAAGATCAAAAGCTTCTGCACAGCGAAGGAAACAGTCAACAAAACAAAGAGGCAACCCACAGAATGGGAGAAGATATTTGCAAATGACAGTACAGACAAAAGGTTGATATTCAGGATCTATAAAGAACTCCTCAAACTCAACACACGCAAAACAGACAATCATATTTAAAAAATGGGCAGAAGATATGAACAGACACTTCTCCAATGAAGACATACAAATGGCTATCAGACACATGAAAAAATGTTCATCATCACTAGCCATCAGGGAGATTCAAATCAAAACCACATTGAGATACCACCTTACACCAGTTAGAATGGCCAAAATTAGCAAGACAGGAAACAACGTGTGCTGGAGAGGATGTGGAGAAAGGGGAACCCTCTTACACTGTTGGTGGGAATGCAAGTTGGTGCAGCCACTTTGGAGAACAGTGTGGAGATTCCTCAGGAAATTAAAAATAGAGCTTCCCTATGACCCTGCAATTGCACTACTGGGTATTTACCCCAAGGATACAGATGTAGTGAAAAGAAGGGTCATCTGTACCCCAACGTTTATAGCAGCCATGGCCACGGTCACCAAACTGTGGAAAGAACCAAGATGCCCTTCAACGGATGAATGGATAAGGAAGATGTGGTCCATATACACTATGGAGTATTATGCCTCCATCAGAAAGGACGAATACCCAACTTTTGTAGCAACATGGATGGGACTGGAAGAGATTATGCTGAGTGAAATAAGTCAAGCAGAGAGATTCAAGTATCATATGGTTTCACTTATTTGTGGAGCATAACAAATAATATAGAGGACAAGGGTAGATGGAGAGGAGAAGGGAGTTGAGGGAAATTGGAAGGGGAGGTGAACCGTGAGAGACTATGGACTGAAAAACAACCTGAGGGTTTTGAAGGGGCAGGGCGTGGGAGGTTGGGGGAACCAGGTGGTGGGTATTAGGGAGGGCAAGGATTGCATGGAGCACTGGGTGTGGTGCAAAAACAATGAATACTGTTTCGCTGAAAAGAAATAAAAAAAAAACAGTAAACAAAATGCAGCATTAATCCACACTTGTTAATTCTACTTTAAATATTAAAGGACTAAATTCTTCAACCAAACACCTTGAGTGACTGAATAGATTAAAAAAAAAAAAAAAAAAAAAACCAAGACCCAACTGTATGCTGCCTACAAGAGACTTACTAGGGCTTTAAAAACACACACACAAAGTCTAAAAATGAAGGGGTGGAAAAAGAAATTCTATGTAAATTGAAATCAAAAGAAAGGAGGTTCAGGTGTCTTTATGAGAAAAAATAGATCTTAGGACAAAGGATTTAATAGGACCCAAAGGTCATTATATAACAATAAAGGGTCAGCTCAACAGAGGATATAACATTTGCAAGTATTTATGCACCCAACTTAGGAACATCTAAATTCAACAAGGAAATATTAGCAGACTCAAAGGGAGAAATAGCAATACAATAACAGTAGCAAAACTCACTAACCCATTTTCAATACTAGATAGACCAGGCAGAATATTAATATCAACATGTGGGACTGAAACTACATGTTAGAACAAATGGGCTTAAGAGATCTTTGCAGAACTGCAACTGCCCCTCAGAACAATGTATTACTTAAAGTATAACCCCCGGGATATTTTACTAGTTACCAAGCACATTTAGATAAGCCTTAAGAAAAACAGATACTGCAACAGGCCTCTGGGGGAGAGGATGATATATGGCCTT
This sequence comes from Martes martes, assembly GCF_963455335.1. NCBI lineage: Eukaryota > Metazoa > Chordata > Mammalia > Carnivora > Mustelidae > Martes > Martes martes. Next base: position 11,693,151 of record NC_137898.1, read on the forward strand.
GAAGCTGAGCAGCTGGGGATGCCCGGCTCGCTCAGGGCAGAGCGCCGCCTGCTTCCTTTTTCCATTATCTCCCCATTCCCACTGGAGAGCACCTGTGGCCTCTTAGATAAGTCCTTTGAATGTGCTTGTTCAACTATAAACTCTATACTACTTGTACAGACATATTCTGCCCTCCTTCTTGTTTATCTACAAGGCATATGACTAACGTTTAACCTTCATCAACTCTTCTGTTGGTTATTGTTTCTATCTAATAAAAGCGAGACTGAGAAGTTCCTCGGGGCAGCAGCCATTTCGACTGTTGTCCCCTGCTCCCTTTCTCTTGCATCTGACTTGTTTGTGCTAATTCTCCCGTTTGCGACTGGAAGCGGCACAGAACATTTGATCCAAAGGAAGCAGAATATATACTCTTCTAAAGTGCAAATTAAATATGCTCCAGGACACTTCATATGTTAAACCACAAAATAAGTCCTATTAAATTTTTTTAATTAAATTTTTTATTTATTTTCAGTGTAACAGTATTCATTGTTTTTTCGCCACACCCAGTGCTCCATGCAATCTGTGCCCTCCCCAATACCCACCACCTGGTTCCCCCACCATCCCACCCCGCCCCTTCAAAACCCTCAGGTTGTTTTTCAGAGTCCATAGTCTCTCATGGTTCACCTCCCCTTCCAATTTCCCTCAACTCCCTTCTCCTCTCCATCTACCCTTGTCCTCCATGTTATTTGTTATGCTCCACAAATAAGTGAAACTATATGATACTTGGCTCTCTCTGTTTGACTTATTTCACTCAGCATAATCTCTTCCAGTCCTGTCCATGTTGCTACAAAAGTTGGGTATTCGTCCTTTCTGATGGAGGCATAATACTCCATAGTGTATATGGACCACATCTTCCTTATCCATTCATCCGTCGAAGGGCATCTCGGTTCTTTCCACAGTTTGGTGACCGTGGCCATGGCTGCTATAAACATTGGGGTACAGATGGCCCTTCTTTTCACTGCATCTGTATCTTTGGGGTAAATACCCAGTAGTGCAATTGCAGGGTCATAGGGAAGCTCTATTTTTAATTTCCTGAGGAATCTCCACACTGTTCTCCAAGGTGGCTGCACCAACTTGCATTCCCACCAACAGTGTAAGAGGGTTCCCCTTTCTCCACATCCTCTCCAACACACGTTGTTTCCTGTCTTGCTAATTTTGGCCATTCTAACTGGTGTAAGGTGGTATCTCAATGTGGTTTTGATTTGAATCTCCCTGATGGCTAGTGATGATGAACATTTTTTCATGTGTCTGGTAGCCATTTGTATGTCTTCATTGGAGAAGTGTCTGTTCATATCTTCTGCCCATTTTTTAATATGATCATCTGTTTTGTGTGTGTTGAGTTTGAGGAGTTCTTTATAGATCTTGGATATCAACCTTTTGTCTGTACTGTCATTTGCAAATATCTTCTCCCATTCTGTGGGTTGCCACTTTGTTTTGTTGACTGTTTCTTTTGCTGTGCAGAAGCTTTTGATCTTGATGAAGTCCCAAAAGTTCATCTTTGCCTTGTTTCCTTCGCCTTTGGAGACATATCTTGAAAGAAGTTGCTGTGGCTGATATCAAAGAGGTTACTGCCTATGTTTTCCTCTAGGATTCTGATGGATTCCTGTCTCACGTTGAGGTCTTTCATCCATTTCGAGTTTATCTTTGTATACGGTGTAAGAGAATGGTCAAGTTTCATTCTACATATTCTACATATAGCTGTCCAGTTTTCCCAGCACCATTTATTGAAGAGACTGTCTTTTTTCCACTGGATATTTTTTCCTGTTTTGTCGAAGATTATTTGACCATAGAGTTGAGGGTCCATATCTGGGCTCTCTACTCTGTTCCACTGGTCCATGTGTCTGTTTTTATGCCAGTACCATGCTGTCAAGAGCCCAGGACCTGACGGATTCCCTGGGGAATTCTACCAAACTTTCAAAGAAGAAATAATACCTATTCTCCTGAAGCTGTTTCAAAAAATTGAAGCAGAAGGAAAACTTCCAGACTCTTTTTATGAAGCCAGCATTACCCTGATCCCCAAACCAGACAAAGACCCTACCAAAAAGGAGAATTTCAGACCGATATCACTGATGAATATGGATGCTAAGATTCTCAACAAGATCCTAGCAAACAGGATCCAACAGCACATTAAAAAGATTATCCACCATGACCAGCTGGGATTCATCCCTGGGTTACAAGGATGGTTCAACATTCGCAAATCAATCAATGTGATAGAACAAATCAATAAGAGAAGAGAGAAGAACCACATGATCCTCTCAATTGATGCAGAAAAAGTTTTTGACAAAATCCAGCATCCGTTCCTGATTAAAACGCTTCAAAGTATAGGGATAGAGGGAACATTCCTGAACTTCATCAAATCTATCTATGGAAAAACCCACAGCAAATATCATCCTCAATGGGAAAAAGCTTGCAGCCTTCCCGTTGAGATCAGGAACACGACAAGGATGCCCACTCTCACCACTCTTGTTCAACATAGTATTAGAAGTCCTAGCAACAGCAATCAGACAACAAAGAGAAATAAAAGGTATCCAAATTGGCGAGGAAGGAGTCAAACTCTCTCTCTTCGCAGATGACATGATTCTTTATATGGAAAACCCGAAAGACTCCACCCCCAAACTACTAGAACTTATACAGCAATTCAGTAATGTGGCAGGATACAAAGTCAATGTCCAGAAATCAGTGGCTTTCTTATACACTAACAATGAAAATACAGAAAGGCAAATTAGAGAATTGATTCCATTTACTATAGCACCAAGAACCATAAGATACCTCGGAATAAACCTAACCAAAGAGGTTAAAGATCTGTACTCGAAGAACTGTGGAACACTCCTAAAAGAAATTGAAGAAGACACAAAAAGATGGAAGACCATTCCATGCTCTTGGATCGGAAGAATAAACATCGTTAAAATGTCTATACTGCCCAGAGCAATCTATACTTGTAATGACATTCCGATCAAAATTCCACCAGTATTTTTCAAAGAGCTGGAGCAAATAATCCTAAAATTTGTATGGAATCAGAAGAGACCCCGAAACGCTAAGGAAATGTTGAAAAACAAAAATAAAACTGGTGGCATCACGTTACCTGATTTCAAGCTTTACCACAAAGCTGTGATCACTAAGTCTTATTAAATTTAAAGAGACTAAAATCCTATTGAGCATCTTTTCCTGTGATATGAAACTAGAAATTAAGTACAAGAAGAAAACTGGAAAATTCACAAATATGTGGACAGAAAACAACAGGCTACTGAACACCAATGGATCAAGAAGATATCAAAAACAGAAACTGAAGTATTTTGAGGCAAAAAAAATTCAAATATAACATATCAAAACTTAGGGATACAGCAAAAGCAGTTCTAAGAGGGGAAGTATATAACATGAATGCTTGAATTAAGAAAGGTGAAATGTAAATTAAACAACCTAACTTTACAATTCAGGGAACTAGAAAAAGAATAAGCCTGAAGTTCATAGAAGGAAGGGGATAACAAAGATCAGAGTGGAAATAAATGAAAACGAGACTAAAAAGACAATAGAAAAGATTAATGAAACTAGGGGCTGTTTTTTAAAAACTTCTAAACAAAACAAATAATTTTTTCTTTTTTAAAAAAATTCAGTTACTCAACTTACAATACATCATTAGTTACAGATGCAGTGTTCAGTAAATTATCAGTTGCTTATAACATCTAGTGCTCATCATATCACATGCCCTCCTTAATGCCCATCACCCAGTTACCCCATACCCCACCCACCACCCCTCCAGCAACCCTCAGTTTATTTCCTATAGTTAAGAGTCTCTTGTGGTTTTTCTCCCTCTCTGATGACTTCTCATTCTGTTTTCCCTCCCTTATCTTATGGTCCTCTGCCCTGTTTCTTATATTCCATATAGGAGTGAACCCCCAATATTTCTTTCTCTGACTTGTTTTGCTCAGCATAACACCCTCCAGGTGCATCCACATCGATTTAAATGGTAAGTATTCATCCTTTCTGATGGCTGCATAATATTCCGTTGTATATTTCCATCCAATTATCAATGGACATCTTGGCTCTTTCCACAGTTTGGCTATTGTGGAGATTGATGCTATGACTGTTGGGGTGCAGGTAACCTTTTAGACCACTCCATCTGTGTCTTTGGGGTAAATACCTAGTAGTGCAATTACTGGGCTGTATGGTAACTCTGTTTTTAACTTCTTGAGGAACCTCCATACTGTTCTCCAGAGTGGCTGTATCAGCTTGCATTCCCATCAGCAGTGTTAAGAGGGTTCCCCTTTCTCCACATCCTCAACAACATTTGTTGTTTCCTCTCTTGCTAATTTTGGCCATTCCAACTGGTGTGAGGTGGTATCTCATTGTGGTTTTACTTGTATTTCCCTGATGGCTAGTGATGTGGCCCATTTTTTTCATGTTTCTGTTGGCCATTTGTATGTCTTTCTTGGAAAAGTATCTGTTCATGTCTTCTGCCCATTTCCTGAGTGGGTTATTTGTGTTTTGGGTGTTGGGAATTTGAGAAGTTCTTTATAGATCTTGGATACTAGTTGTTTATCTGATACGTCATTTGCAAATATCTTCTCCCATTCCGTGGGTTGCTTCTTAGTTTTGTTGACTGTTTCCTTTGCTGTGCAACAGCTTTTTATCTTCACGAAGTCCCAAAAGCTTATTTTTGCTTTTGTTTCCCTTGCCTTTGGAGACAGAAGCTTTTTATCTTGATGAACTTGCCAAAGTTCATTTTTGCTTTTGTTTCCTTTGCCTTTAGAGACGTGTCTTGAAAGAAGTTGTTGTGGCCGATATCAAAGAGGTTATTGCCTATGTTCTCCTCTGGGATTTTGATGGATTCCTATCTCATATTTTGAGGTCTTCCATCCACTTTGAGATTATCTTTGTGTATGGTGTACGAATGGTCCAGTTTCATTCTTCTACATGTGATTGCCCAATTTTCCCAGCACCATTTATTGATGAGACATTTTTCCATTGGATAGTCCTTCCTACTTTCTCAAAGATTAGTTGGCCATAGAGTTGAGGTTCTGTTTCTGAGTTTTCTGTTCTGTTTCATTGATTCATGTATCTGCTTTTTGCCAGTACCATACTGTCTTGATGATTACAGCTTTGTAATAGAGCTTGAAGTCCTGAATTGTGATGCCACTAATTTTGGTTTTCTTTTTCAACATTCCTCTGGCTATTCAGGGTCTCTTCTGGTTCCATATACATTTTAGGATTATTTGTCCCACTTCTTTGAAAATAGTTGATGGAATTTTGATAGGGATTGCATTAAGTATATAGATTGCTTTAGGTAGCATAGACATTTACACAATCTTTGTTCTTCCAGTCCATGAGCATGGAACATTTTTTCATTTCTTTGTGTCTTCCTCAATTTCTTTCATGAGTACTTTAGATTTTTCTGAATAAAGATTCTTTGCCTCTTTGGTTAGGCTTATTGCTAGGTATCTTATAGTTTTGGGTGCAATTATAAATGTGATCGGCTCCTTAATTTCTCTTTCTTCTGTCTTGCTGTTGGTGTATAGAAATGCTACTGATTTCTGTGCATTGATTTTATATCCTGACACTTTCCTGAATTCCTGTATGAGTTCTATGTATGAGTGGAGTCTCTTGGGTTTTCCACATAATGTATCATATCATCTGCAAATAGTAAGAGTCTAAACTCATTTCATGTGGGCAGCATTACCCTAATACCAAAACAGACAAGGACACCAAAGGAAAGGAAACTAGATCCCATTGTGCCTGATGAACATCGATGCAAGAATGTTCAGTATTTCACAATGAATTCTAGAATACATTGAAAGGATTATACACCATAATCAGGGGGGATGTATTTCAGTTATGCAAGGATGGTTCAACATCAACAAATCAATCAGTGTGACATAACACATTAACAAAATGATGGGTAAAAATATTGAGAGAACTAATATTGTTTAAATGTGCATCCTTTTAAAAGAAATCTACAGATGAAATGCAATCCCTATCAAAATTCCAATAGCGACTTCTTTAAAGAAATGTCTCTAAATGCAAGGGAAATGCAAGCAAAAATGAACTTTTGGGACTTCACGAAGATAAAAAGCTGTGGCACAGCAAAGGACAGTCAACAAAACTAAGAGACAACCCACGAAATGGGAGAAGATATTTGCAAATGACATATCAGATAAAGAGCTGGTGTCCAAGATCTATAAAGAATTTCTCAAACTCAGCCCCCTAAAAACAAGTAATCTACAGATTAAATGCAATCCCTGTCAGCAAGAGTTAAATAATTCCTTGCCCACCCACCACTTTCTTCCACAATGAGAGTAGTTGAAGTCGATCAAACCAAGAATGAGAACTTATCTAAAACATCTCTCTATCCCTAATAACTGGCAAGGTAGCTGATTTTCCTATTCAAAACACTAGAAACAAAGAAGCAAAAATGTTTGTGGGAATGATGTTAAGTAGATATTTTTAGTGAGGGATTAGAAATGTAGCATAACATGTTGGAAAATACTCCAAATCAGCCCCATTATGAAAATCCTGAGGTGATAATCCTGAGGCTGGGAGAGGTTAATTTTGTTATGGTCACACAGTCCTCTAGTGACAGGGTCAGAATTCTACCCAGACTGGTTGATACCAATGCTCCAGGTTGTACCAAAATAAGTCATGGCTCTGTCATGAATTAGTTTTACTCTTTTCCTTACTGCTTCGATATTCTTGCTTACCCATAGGAAATAATGCCCTGTCTGCCTCACAGGCTGCTGTGATGATTGGATCTGGTCAGATAGCCCAGAGAAAACGTCACACATTTATGGACAATTAGTTTACAGCAAAGGTGCCTAGAGCATACAATGGAAAAGTAAAACAATTTCTTCAATAAATGGTGCTGGTAAAACTGGACAGCCTCATGCAAAAAAATGAAACTCAACCACTATCTTATGCCATACACAAAAATTAAGTAAAAATGGATAAAAGACTTGAATGTAAGTCCTGAAACCATAAAATTCCTAGAAGGAAACATAGGCAGCAAGCTCCTTGACATCAGACTTAGCTGATGTGTTTGTGGATCTGATGCCAAAGGCAAGGGAAACAAAAGCAAAAACAAACAAATGAGACTACGTCAAATTAAAAAGCTTGTGAAGGAAAAAACAATGAAGGAAACCATCATCAAAATGAAAAGGCAACTCACTGAATGGGAGAAAGTATTTGCAAATGGTATATCTGACAAAAGGTTAATATCCAAAATATATAAAGAACTCATACAATGCAAAGACAAAAAAAGCCAAAGAATCAAATTTAAAAAATGGGCTGATAACTTGAATAGACCTATTTCCAAAGAAGACATACGGCCAATAGACATATGAAAATATGCTCAACATCCCTATTCCTCAGGGAAATGGAAGGCAGAAGCATGATGAGATAGCACCTTAAACCAGTCTTAATGGGTAGTATCAAAAAGACAAGAAATAACAAGTGTTGGGGAGGACTAGGAGAAAAGGAAACCCTTGTGCAGAGGTGGTGGGAAAGTAAGCTGTTTCAGCCAATTTGGAAAATGTTGTAGATATTTCTTAAGTACTGTATAAATAGTAATGTACTGGGGCACCTGGGTGGCTCAGTTGGTTAAATGGCTGCCTTTGGCTCAGGTCATGATCAAGGGTTCTGGGATTGAGCCCTGCATTGGGCTCCCTGGTCAGGGGAGAGCCTGCTTCTCCCTCTCCCTCTGTCTGCTACTCCGCCTACTTGTGCTCTCTCTCCATCTCTCTAACAAATAAATAAAATCTTTAAAATATAGTAACATACTATGTATGAAATTATCCACAAACTCTTGAATGGAAAAAAATGTCTTTTTAAAATTTTCTTGAAATTCTCTTAGTTGTCCTTTTGTGTCTTCATGGAACTCCCAAAACCAATGGCTCTTCTGCTCCTGATCAACGTAAGGTCCTGGAATCCCTAGGAAACTCAGATCAAGGACTCGGTTCCTACACCCTAAACACACCATGACAACCGTCATTCTTGTGAGGCTAACTATGTGAGGCATTACACATTCTCGGGGAAGATAGCAAGCAGCATGATCCAGGCCTGCCTATGCCAAGAAATTGATGACACTATGTAAGTTTCAGGTGTACATTATGAGCAACATCTACATACACTACAATGTGATCACCACCAAAAGTCTAGTTACTAGTTACTAGTCATCACCATATAATTGACCCCCTTCACCATTTTACCCACTCCACAACCTCTCTGGTAACCATCAGTTGTTCTCTGTATCTGTGAGTTTGTTTTTATTTTATTATTATTCTTGCTTGTTTATCTTGTGTATGTAGATACAGTACTTTATACTTCACATACTTAAATCACGTAGATTTAATTTTTTTCTGTTACTGCATGAAGATGGAAGATGAGAAATTATATTGCAGATAATACAGATAGAACCTTTGGGCACAAAGAGGTCTGCCACATTCTTCCCACTGTAGTAACAATTCATTTGAATCTCAAAAAGTGTTTTTTCTGGAACATACATGATTCTTTCTGACCAGAAACATGTCCTCTACTGGGTGGCCGTGGTGCCCACATTCTCTATTTTTGATGTTATATAATTAAAACTATCTTAAGTACCTGCTCAGTTTAACAATTAAGTTATTACAGTTCTTATCAGGGGAAATACATAACTACTACATTATCAGCAAGAGTTAAATAATTAATTCATTGCCCACCCATGCCTTTCTCCCTAGAAGTGAGAATAGTTGAAGTAGATCAAACCAAAATGGAACTTCTCTAAAACATCTTTGTATTCCTAGTAACTGGCAAGGTAGATGACTTTCATTTTCAAAAATCTAGAAACAAACAAACAAAAACCCCTTAGAAACAAACAAGCAAAAATGTTTGTGGGAATAATGATAAGGAGATATTTTTGAAGGACGTATTAGTAATGCAGCATATGTTGGAAAGAACTCCAAATCAGAGCATAGAAATTACACCGAATATTAATAGAAGACATGCTTGTACTACACCCCTTGGTAAGTGCTTTATAAGCATTGTCCAATTTCATTCTCTCTATGAAGACCTCCTCTATGAAGTTGTTACTACCATCAGCTCCATTTTATGATAATCCTGATGTGATAATCCTGAGGCTGGAAGAAGTTAATTTGCTCATGGTCACACAGTCATCAAGTGGAAGGGTCAGAATTTTACCCAGATTGGTTGGCATCAATGCCCCAGGTTATGCCATGATAAGTCATGAATTAGTTTTACTGTTTGCCTGATTGCCTGATTGCCTTGATTTACTGGCTTACTCATAGGAAATAATGCCATGTCTGCCTCACAGGCTGCAGTGATGATCGGATCCAGTCAGATAGGTGAGAAAATGTACGGATGTATATATCTAAAATGAAAGTGCTTTGACAACAGATAAATGCTCACATTTATAACTTATTTTAATTAAGGTATTTCACCAGTTAGTATTTGACCAGTGTCATCTTGAACAAATCTTTTAGCTGCTCTGGCTTTAGGTTCCTCGCCTGGTAATAGACGGTATCAGACTGAATGATTCCTAGCTTCTTCCCAGCTCTACTGACTCTTCAGTGTCTTACAGAAAAGCTATAGTCATATGGACATGATTGGACTATTGGGGAAGTGAGGATTGGATCCAACAAAAATTTCATGGGACATGAAATTAGCAGGGGCAGATCCTCCATGACAACCATGACTCCAGAGAACAAGTACCTAGAGGGTTTTCTCCCTCTAATTGTCTTTTCTCCTGTTATCTCTGCCCTTAACAATAACACATTCAAGAAGATCTCCAGTTGTTGGCATCCCTCTTACTCCGAGTGGACAGCCTCTTTCATGGCCAAAGGGACCCATCTTGGAGAGCAATAGAATCCACCCAGAAAATTCCTTTGGAAAAGAAATAAGCAATTTCAGCCTTTGGCAAGAGCTCTGTCTTCTTGTGGAATCTGGGTCAAGGTGAGAGGGCAAGCTTTGGTGAGAAGAGTGGATTCTGTGCTATCTTAATAGCCATGTGATTCTTCTAGTAGGAGCTGTAGTGGAGCAAGTTTTATGTTCCTCAGTCTTTCCCATTCTTCACCTCTTCCTCACTCCCACACGTCTACTGTGGGCTCTTCCTGGGTTCTCTTTCTCCTTCCCAACTTCTCTGACCTTCATTGGAAAGAAGATTTAGGTTCATCTCTAATCTAAAACTTCAGGGATTATTCTGGGTTGAGGGATGAATGTTGAGTTCCAGGTCTGCGATTTTTTCAGGGTATGATATTGAGCTCTGTCACCTTCTGTTTTTTCTTTTTCACGTATAAGATGGGGGATAATGGGATTATTTAGAATCTAATGAGATAAAGTTTATAAAAGCTAACAAATTTTAGGGTGTTGGGGTGGCTCAGTCATTAAGTATCTGCCATTGGCTCAGGTCATGATCCCAAGGTCCTGGGATTGAGGCCCACTTCAGGCTCCCTGCTCAGTGGGAAGCCTGCTTCTGCTTCTCCCACCTCCCCTGCTTGTGTTCCCTCTTTCTCTGTGTGTCTCTCTGTCACATAAATAAATAAAAAATCTTTTAAAAAATTAAAGATAACAGTTTTAAAAGTTAATAATTGACCACTGAATTAAAAATAACAATTTACTGACATTCAGGGGGATTTCTTAAGATCCCATATTCTTGTCTAGATTTTCTAACTTTTTCCATCCCAAGGACTTTTTGAATTTTCTTTTGTTTAAGGAATTTGTTTTTATAATAATATTAATTAGTTTGATTTCCATGTCAACATACAGCATTTTTGATAATTTCTGAGTAGCAAGAGGCAAGCAGCTCACCAATTAATGATATAATAAAGTACTCATGTGCAATGCCACTGGCCTTTTAAAATACTTCCAACAGCTCTCTGTGGTCATCTTTGGAGCCCCTGCTGGTGTGGAGGCACTGGTGTGGGTAACACAGATATCAGAGATGCATCCCTTCAAGGCATTGTTGGCCTGTCTCTTTTAATCTTTTCTGTTACTTATATTGTTCTACTTCATTGGAACATCTTGGCTTTCTTTACTTGATTTTGTATTCTGCACAACCTTACAAACTGGCCACATCCTCGGTAGTCAGAAATGGAAAGGTTTTGTTTAGCTCGATGCACATAATGAAATCTGCAATTAATATTCCCTCCCTCAGGTAGCCTTTATTTTTTTTAAATTTCTTTTCAGTGTTCCAAAATTCATTGTTTATGCACCACACCCAGTGCTCCATGCAATACGTGCCCTCCATAACACCCACTACCAGGCTCACCCAACCTCCCACGCCCATTCCCTCCAAAACCCTCAGTTTGTTTCTCAGAGTCCACAGTCTCATAGTTTGTCTCCCCCTCCAATTTTGCCCAACTCACTTCTCCTCTCCAGCTCCCCGTGGAAGTTACTTCCCACAAGTAAGTGAAACCATATGATAATCGACTCTCTCTGCTTGACTTATTTCACTCAGCATAATCTCTTCCAGTCCCGTCCATGTTGCTACAAAAGTTGGATATTTATCCTTTCTGATGGAGGCATAATACTCCATAGTGTATATGGACCACATCTTCCTTATCCATTCGTCTGTTGAAGGGCATCTTGGTTCTTTCCAGTTTGGCAACTGTGACCATTGCTGCTATGAACATTGGGGTACAGGTGGCCCTTCTTTTCACTGCATCTGTATCTTTGGGGTAAATACCCAGTATAGTGCAATTGCAGGGTCATAGGGAAGCTCTATTTTTAATTTCTTGAGGAATCTCCACACTGTTTTCCAAAGTGGCTTTTGTTTCCTTTGCCTTTGGAGACATATCTTGAAAGAAGTTGCTGTGGGTGATGTCAAAGAGGTTACTGCCTGTGTTCTCCTCTTGGATTCTGATGGATTCCTGCCTCACGTTGAGGTCCTTTATCCATTTTGAGTTTGTCTTTGTGTATGGTTAAGAGAATGGTTGAGTTTCATTCTTCTCCTATAGCTGTCCAATTTTCCCAGCACCATTTATTGAAGAGACTGTCTTTTTTCCACTGTATACTTTTTCCTCCTTTGTCAAAGATTATTTGACCATAGAGTTGAGGGTCTATATCTGAGCTCTCTACTCTGTTTCACTGGTCTATGTGTCTGTTTTGGTGCCAGTACTATGCTGTCTTGGTGATCACAGCTTTGTAGTAAAGCTTGAAATCAGGCAACTTGATGCCCCCAGTTTTGTTTTTCTTTTTCAACATTTCCTTAGCAATTCAGGGGCTCTTTTGGTTCCATACAAATTTTAGGATTGTTTGTTCCAGCTCTTTGAAAAATGCCAGTGGAATTTTGATTGGAATGGCATTGAAAGTGCAGATTGCTCTAGGCCATATAGACAGTTTTAACAATATTTATTCTTTCGATCCATGAGCATGGAATGGTCTTCCATCTTTTTGTGTCTTCTTTGATTTCTTTCATGACTGTTCTGTAGTTCCTCAAGTACAGATCCTTTACCTCTTTGGTTAGGTTCATTCCCAGGTATCTTATGGTTCTTGGTGCTATAGTAAATGGAATTGATTCTCCAATTTCCTTTTCTGTATTGTCTTTGTTAGTGTATAAGAAAGCAAGTTATTTCTGTACATTGATTTTCTATCCTGCCTCGTTACTGAATTGCTGTATGAATTCTAGTAGTTTGGGTGGAGTCTTTGGGTTTTCCATATTAAGAGTCATATCATCTGTGAAGAGAGAGAGTTTGAGTCCTTCACTGCCAATTTGAACACCTTGTATTTCTCTTTGTTTTCTGATTCCTGTTGTTAGGACTTCTAATACTCTGTTGAACAAGAGTGGTGAGAGTGAGCATCCTTGTTGTGTTCCTGATCTCAAAGGGAAGGCTGTCAGCTTTTTCCCACTGGGGATGGTATTCACTGTGGGTTTTTCATTGGTAGATTTTATGAATATGAGGAATGTTCCCTGTATTCCTACACTTTGAAGTATTTTATTCAGGAACAGATGCTGTATCTTGTCAAATGCCTTTTCTGCATCAATTGAGAGGACGATGTAGTTCTTCTCTATATTGATTTGTTCTATCACATTGATTGATTTGAGAATATTAAACCACCCTTGCAAACCAGGGATAAATCCCACTCATCATGGTGGATCATCTTTTTTTTTTTTTTTAAGATTTTATTTATTCATCTGACAGACAGAGATCACAAGTAGGCAGAGAAGCAGGCTGAGAGAGAGGAGGAAACAGGCTTCCCGCTGAGCAGAGAGCCCGATGCGTGGCTCGATCCCAGGATGCTGGGATCATGACCCAACACGAAGGCAGAGGTTTTAACCTACTGAGCCACCCAGGCACCCCTAGATAATCTTTTTAATGTACTGTTCTATCCTATTAGCTAGGATTTTGAGGAGAATCTTAGCATCCATATTCAACAGGGATATTGGTCTGAAATTCTCCTTTTTGGTGGGGTCTTTGCCTGGTTTGGGGATTAGGGTAATGCTGGCTTCATAAAAAGAGTCTGGAAGTTTTCCTTCTGCTTCAATTTTTTGAAACAGCTTCAGTAGAATAGGGATTATTTCTTCTTTGAAAGTTTGGTGGTATTCCCCAGGGAATCTGTCAGGTCCTGGGCTCTTGTTATTTGGGAGATTTTTGTTCACCACTTCATTCTTGTTTCTAGATATTGGTCTATTCAGGTTGTCAATTTCCTCCTGATTCAGTTTTGGAAGTTTGTAGTTTTTCAGGAATGCATTCCCTTCTTTTCGGTTGCTTAACTCATTGGCATATAACTGTTGATAATAATTTCTGATGATTGTTTCTATTTCCTTGGTGTTAGTTGTGATATCTCCCTTTTCATTCATAATTTTATTAATTTGGGCCTTCTCTCTTTTCTTTTGGATTAGTGTGGCCAATGGTTTATCAATCTTATTGATTCTTTCAAAAAACCAGCTTCTAGTTTCATTGATGCATTCTACTGTATCTCTAGTTTCTATCTCATTGATCTCTACTCTAATCTTGATTATTTCCCTTCTTGTGTGTGGAGTTGGCTTAATTTGTTGTTGATTCTCCAGTTCTTTAAGGTATGGAGACAGCTGGTGTATTCTGGATTTTTCAATTTTTTTGAGGGAGGCTTGGATGGCTATGTATTTCCCCCTTAAGACCGCCTTTGCTGTATCCCATAGGTTTTGGTTCTCATTGGTTTCCATGAATTGTTTAAGTTTTTTTTTTTAATTTTTTATTTATTTTCAGCGTAACAGTATTCATTGTTTTTTCACCACACCCAGTGCTCCATGCAATCTGTGCCCTCCTTAATAACCACCACCTGGTTCCCCCAACCTCCCACCCCCCGCCCCTTCAAAACCCTGAGGTTGTTTTTCAGAGTCCATAGTCTCTCATGGTTCACCTCCCTTTCCAATTTCCCTCAACTCCCTTCTCCTCTCCATCTACCCTTATCCTCCATGTTATTTGTTATGCTCCACAAATAAGTGAAACCATATGATACTTGGCTCTCTCTGTTTGACTTATTTCACTCAGCATAATCTCTTCCAGTCCTTTCCATGTTGCTACAAAAGTTGGGTATTCGTCCTTTCTGATGGAGGCACAATACTCCATAGTGTATATGGACCACATCTTCCTTATCCATTCATCCGTTGAAGGGCATCTTGGTTCTTTCCACAGTTTGGCGACCGTGGCCATGGCTGCTATAAACATTGGGGTACAGATGGCCCTTCTTTTCACTGCATCTGTATCTTTGGGGTAAATACCCAGTAGTGCAATTGCAGGGTCATAGGGAAGCTCTATTTTTAATTTCCTGAGGAATCTCCACACTGTTCTCCAAAGTGGCTGCACCAGTTTGCATTCCCACCAACAGTGTAAGAGGGTTCCCCTTTCTCCACATTCTCTCCAACACACGTTGTTTCCTGTCTTGCTGATTTTGGCCATTCTAACTGGTGTAAGGTGGTATCTCAATGTGGTTTTGATTTGAATCTCCCTGATGGCTAGTGACGATGAACATTTTTTCATGTGTCTGGTAGCCATTTATATGTCTTCATTGGAGAAGTGTCTGTTCATATCTTCTGCCCATTTTTTGATATGATTATCTGTTTTGTGTGTGTTGAGTTTGAGGAGTTCTTTATAGATCCTGGATATCAACCTTTTGTCTGTACTGTCATTTGCAAATGTCTTCTCCCATTCCGTGGGTTGCCTCTTTGTTTTGTTGACTGTTTCTTTTGTTGTGCAGAAGCTTTTGATCTTGATGAAGTCCCAAAAGTTCATCTTTGCCTTTGTTTCCTTCGCCTTTGGAGACATAGCTTGAAAGAAGTTGCTGTGGCTGATATCAAAGAGGTTACTGCCTATGTTCTCCTCGAGGATTCTGATGGATTCCCGTCTCATGTTGAGGTCTTTTATCCATTTTGAGTTTATCTTTGTGTACGGTGTAAGAGAATGGTCGAGTTTCATTCTTCTACATATAGCTGTCCAGTTTTCCCAGCACCATTTATTGAAGAGACTGTCTTTTTTCCACTGGATATTTTTTCCTGTTTTGTCGAAGATTATTTGACCATAGAGTTGAGGGTCCATATCTGGGCTCTCTACTCTGTTCCACTGGTCCATGTGTCTGTTTTTATGCCAGTACCATGCTGTCTTGGTGATCACAGCTTTGTAGTAAAGCTTGAAATCAGGTAATGTGATGCCGCCAGTTTTATTTTTGTTTTTCAGCATTTCCTTAGCAATTCGGGGTCTCTTCTGATTCCATACAAATATTAGGATTATTTGCTCCAGCTCTTTGAAAAATACTGGTGGAATTTTGATCGGAATGGCATTAAAAGTATAGATTGCTCTGGGCAGTATAGACATTTTAACGATGTTTATTCTTCCGATCAAAGAGCATGGAATGTTTAAGTTTTTCTTTGATTTCTTGGTTGATCCAAGCATTCTTAAACAAGGTGGTCTTTATCTTCCAGGTGTTTGAATTCCTTCCAAACTTTTCCTTGTGGTTGAACTCCAGTTTCAAAGCATTGTGATCTGAGAATATGCAGGGAATAATCTCAATCCTTTGGTATCAGTTGAGCCGTGATTTGTGACCCAGTATGTGAACTATTCTGGAGAAGGTTCCATGTGTACTCAAGAAGAATGAGTATTCTGTTGTTTTAGGGTGGAATGTTCTGTATATATCTATGAGGTCCATCTGGTCCAATGTGTCATTCAATGCTCTTGTTTCAATATGACTATCTTGATTAACAGTTTTCTTATGTAATTGGCTGCTCCCATTTGGGGGGCATAAGTATTTACATTTGTTAGATCTTCTTGGTGGATAGACCCTTTAAGAATTACATAGTGTCCTTCTGCTTCTGTCCTTCTGACTACAGTCTTTAGTTTTAAATCTAATTTATCTGATATGAGAATCGCTACCCCAGCCTTCTTTTCAGGCTTATTGGCATGAAAGATTCCTCTCCATCCCTTCACTTTCAGTCTGGATGTATCCTTAGGTTCAAAATGGGTCTCTTATAGACAATGGATGTATCGGTCCTGTCTTTTTATTCAACCTGCAACCCCGTGTCGTTTTATGGGCACATTTAGGCCATTCACATTGAGAGTGATTATTGAGAGATACATTTTTATTGACTTCATGTTACCTGTGAAGTCCTTGTTTCTATAGATTGTCTCCATAAATTTCTGTTCAATGATATTTTTGGGCTTTTTCCTCTTTTATAGAATATTTCTTGGAGTGCTGGCTTGGTGGTCACATATTCTTTTAAACCTTGCCGGTCTTGGAAGCTCTTTATCTCTCCATCCATTCTGAATGTCAGTCTTGTTGCAAAAAGTATTCTTGGCTGCATGTTCTTCTCATTTAGTGCCCTGAATACATCTTGTCAGCCCTTTCTGACTTGCCAGGTTTCTGTGGACAGATCTGACATTATTCTGATGGAACTTCCTCTGTATGTAAGGAATCTCTTCCCCATAGCTGCTTTCAAGAGCTCTTGTCTAAAATTATGATTCATCATTTTCACAACCAGGTTTCTTGATGTCTTTCTACATTCTATGATCTTGGGGGTATACCTTTCTGCCTCTAGGACACGAACACTGGTTCCATTCCCCTCCAATTAATATTTACACCAGTCACCGTTTCTTTAACTTGTCTTGGGAAATGGTGGACACATGCAAAAACATAAACAAAAAGTAAATTTCCCCCCCTTTTCCTATAGCTTACCAAAGTTCAAGAAGATACATTTTGTTACGAATGAGTAGAACAATCCACAATTCCTTATCTTTTGGGGAATGCTGAGTCACATGAAATACCTTTACCTCTGGCTGCCTCTGTCACCAGAATGTGACGAGAAAGTGAAGAGCTAATCTTTTTAATGTACTGTTGGATCTTATTAGCTAGGATCTTGTTCAGAATCTTGGCATCCATATTCATCAGGGATATCTGTCTGAAACTCTCCTTTTTGATGGGGTCTTTGCCTGGTTTGATGATCAAGGTAGTCCTGGCTTCATAGAGTCTGGATGTTTTCCTTCTGTTTCTATGTTTGGAAACAGCTTCAGGAGAATAGGTATTATTTCTTCATTGAATGTTTGGTAGAATTCCTCAGTGAATCTGTCAGGTCCTGGACTCTTGTTTTTTGGGAGTTTGGTTTTTTTAAAGATTTTGTTTATTTACTTGACAGTCATAGATCACGAGTAAGCAGAGAGGCAAGCGGGGTGCAGGGATGCTGGCTCCCCCCGAGCAGAGAGCCCGATACGGGGCTCAATCCCAGGACCCTGAGATCACAGCCTGAGCTGAAGACAGAGGCTTAACCCACAGAGCCACCCAGGTGCCCCTTTGGGAATTTTTTTAATTTTTATTTGTTTTTTATTTTTTTTATTTTCAGTGTAACAGTATTCATTGTTTTTGCACCACACGCAGTGCTCCATGCAATATGTGACCTCCATAATACCCTCCATCTGGTTCCCCCAACCTCCCACCCCCCCGCCCCTTCAAAACCCTCAGGTTGTTTTTCAGAGTCCATAGTCTCTCATGGTTCATCTCCCCTTCCAATTTCCCTCAACTCCCTTCTCCTCTCCATCTCCCCATGTCCTCCATGTTATTTGTTATGTTCCACAAATAAGTGAAACCATATGATAATCGACTCTCTCTGCTTGACTTATTTCACTCAGCATAATCTCTTCCAGTCCCGTCCATGTTGCTACAAAAGTTGGGTATTCGTCCTTTCTGATGGAGGCATAATACTCCATAGTGTATATATATCACATATTCCTTACCCATTCATCCGTTGAAGGACATCTTGGTTCTTTCCACAGTTTGGTGACAGTGGCCATTGCTGCTATAAACATTGGGGTACAGGTGGCCCTTCTTTTCACTGCATCAGTATCGTTGGGGTAAATACACATTGGTGCAATTGCAGGGTCACAGGGAAGCTCTATTTTTAATTTCTTGAGGAATCTCCACACTGTTCTCCAAAGTGGCTGCACCAACTTGCATTCCCACCAACAGTGCAAGACGATTCCCCTTTCTCCACATCGTCTCCAACACGTGTTGTTTCCTGTCTTGCTAATTTTGGCTATTCTAACTGGTGTATGGTGGTATCTCAATGTGGTTTTAATTTGAATCTCCCTGATGGCTAGTGACGATGAACATTTTTTCATGTGTCTGGTAGCCATTTGTATGTCTTCATTGGAGAAGTGTCTGTTCATATCTTCTGCCCATTTTTTGATATGATTATCTGTTTTGTGTGTGTTGAGTTTGAGGAGTTCCTTATAGATCCTGGATATCAACCTTTTGTCTGTACTGTCATTTGCAAATATCTTCTCCCATTCCGTGGGTTGCCTCTGTGTTTTGTTGACTGTTTCCTTCGCTGTGCAGAAGCTTTTGATCTTGATGAAGTCCCAAAAGTTCATTTTCGCTTTTGTTTCCTCCGCCTTTGGAGACATATCTTGAAAGAAGTTGCTGTGGCTGATATCAAAGAGGTTACTGCCTATGTTCTCCTCAAGGATTCTGATGGATTCCTGTCTCATGTTGAGGTCTTTCATCCATTTCGAGTTTATTTTTGTGTACGGTGTAAGAGAATGTTAGAGTTTCATTCTTCTCCTATAGCTGTCCAGTTTTCCCAGCACCATTTATTGAAGAGACTGTCTTTTTCCCACTGGATATCTTTTCCTGTTTTGTCAAAGATTATTTGACCATAGAGTTGAGGGTCCATATCTGGGCTCTCTACTCTGTTCCACTGGTCCATGTGTCTGTTTTTATGCCAGTACCATGCTGTCTTGGTGATCACAGCTTTGTAGTAAAGCTTGAAATCAGGAATCGTGATGCCCCCAGTTTTATTTTTGCTTTTCAACATTTCCCTAGCAATTCGGGATCTCTTCTGATTCCATACAAATTTTAGGATTATTTGCTCCAGCTCTTTGAAAAATACCAGTGAAATTCTGATTGGAATGGCATTAAAAGTATAGATTGCTCTGGGCAGTATAGACATTTTGACAATGTTTATTCTTCCAATCCAGAGCATGGAATGGTCTTCCATCTTTTTGTGTCTTCTTCAATTTCTTTTAGGAGTGTTCTGTAGTTCCTCGAGTACAGATCCTTTACCTCTTTGGTTAGGTTTATTCCCAGGTATCTTATGGTTCTTGGTGCTATAGTAAATGGAATCGATTCCTAATTTCCCGTTGTGTATTTTCATTGTTAGTGTATAAGAAAGCCACTGATTTCTGGATATTGACATTGTATCCTGCCTCGTTACTGAATTGCTGTATGAGTTCTAGTAGTTTGGGGGTGGATTCTTTTGGGTTTTCCATATAAAGAGTCATGTCATCTGTGAAGAGAGAGTTTGAGTTCTTCATTGCCAATTTGGATACCTTTTATTTCTCTTTGTTGTCTGATTGCTGTTGCTAGGACTTCTAATACAATGTTGAACAAGAGTGGTGAGAGTGGGCATCCTTGTCGTGTTCCTGATCTCAACAGGAAGGCTGCAAGCTTTTTCCCATTGAGGATGATATTTGCTGTGGGTCTTTCATAGATAGATTTGATGAAGTTCAGGAATGTTCCCTCTAGCCCTATACTTTGAAGCGTTTTAATCAGGAATGGATGCTGGATTTTGTCAAAAGCTTTTTCTGCATCAATTGAGAGGATCATGTGGTTCTTCTCTCTTCTCTTATTGATTTGTTCTATCACATTGATTGATTTGCGAATGTTGAACCATCCTTGTAACCCAGGGATGAATCCCAGCTGGTCATGGTGAATAATCTTTTTAATGTGCTGTTGGATCCTGTTTGCTAGGATCTTGCTGAGAATCTTAGCATCCATATTCATCAGTGATATTGGTTTGAAATTCTCCTTTTTTGTAGGGTCTTTGCCTGGTTTGGGGATCAGGGCAATGCTGGCTTCCTAAAAAGAATCTGGAAGTTTTCCTTCTGCTTCAATTTTTTGAAACAGCTTCAGGAGAATAGGTGTTATTTCTTCTTTGAAAGTTTGATAGAATTCCCCAGGGAATCCGTCGGGTCCTGGGCTCTTGTTTTTTGGGAGGTTTTTGATCACTGCTTCAATCTCGTTACTAGATATCGGTCTATTCAGGTTGTCAATTTCTTCCTGATTCAATTTTGGGAGTTTATAGTTTTCCAGGAATGCATCCATTTCATCTAGGTTGCTTAGCTTATTGGCATATGACTGTTGATAATAACTTCTGATGATTGTTTCTATTTCCTTGGTGTTAGTTGTGATCTCTCCCTTTTCACTCATAATTTTATTAATTTGGGCTTTCTGTCTTTTCTTTTGGATTAGTGTGGCCAATGGTTTATCGATCTTATTGATTCTTTCAAAAAACCAGCTTCTAGTTTCATTGATACGTTCTACTGTATCTCTGGTTTCTACCTCATTGATTTCTGCTCTAATCTTGATTATTTCCCTTCTTACGTGTGGAGTTGGTTTGATTTGTTGTTGATTCTCCAGTTCTTTAAGGTGTAGAGACAGCTGGTGTATTCTGGATTTTTCAATTTTTTTGAGGGAGACTTGGATGGCTATGTATTTCCCCCTTAGGACCACCTTTGCTGTATCTCATAGATTTTGGACCAATGTGTCTTCATTCTCATTGGTTTCCATGAATTGTTTAAGTTCTTCTTTGATCTCCTGGTTGATCCAAGCATTCTTAAGCAAGGTGGTCTTTAGCTTCCAGGTGTTTGAGTTGCTTCTGAACTTTTCCTTGTGATTGAGCTCCAGTTTCAAAGCATTGTGATCTGAGAATATGCAGGGAATTATCTCAGTCTTTTGGTATCGGTTGAGTCCTGATTTGTGACCCAGTATGTGGTCTATTCTGGAGAAGGTTCCATGTTCACTTGAGAAGAATGAGTATTCTGTTGTTTTAGGGTGGAATGTTCTGTATATATCTATGAGGTCCATCTGGTCCAATGTGTCATTCAATGCTCTTCTTTCTTTATGGATTTTCTGCTTCGATGATCTCTCTATTTCTGAGAGAGGTGTATTAAGATCTCCTACTATTAACGTATTCATATCAATGTGACTCTTTACCTTGATTAATAGTTTTCTTATGTAATTGGCTGCTCCCATATTGGGGGCATAGATATTTACAATTGTTAGATCATCTTGGTGGATATTCCCTTTAAGAATGATGTAGTGTCCTTCTGTATCTCTGACTACAGTCTTTAGTTTAAAATCTAATTTATCTGATATGAGAATCGCTACCCCAGCCTTCTTTTGAGGCCCATTGGCATGAAAGATGCTTCTCCATCCCTTCACTTTTAGTCTGGGTGTATCTTTAGGTTCAAAATGGGTCTCTTGTAGACAACATATGGATGGGTCCTGTCATTTTATCCAATCTGCAGCCCTGTGTTGTTTTATGGGTACATTTAGGCCATTCACATTGAGCGTGATTATTGAGAGATACGTTTTTATTGACATTGTGTTACCTTTGATGTCTTTCTTTCTGTCTATTGTCTCTATATTTCTGTTCAACGCTATTCTTAGGATTTTTCCTCTTTTATAGAACCCCTCTTAATATTTCCTGCAATGTTGGCTTGGTGATTGCATAGTCTTTTAAGCCTTGCCGGTCTTGGAAACTCTTTATCTCTCCATCCATTTTGAATGTCAGTCTTGCTGGATAAAGAATTCCTGGCTGCATGTTCTTCTCATTTAGTGCCCTGAATATATCTTGCCAGCCCTTTCTGGCTTCCTAGGTCTCTGTGGACAGGTCTGAGGTTATTCTGATGGGCTTTCCTCTCTATGTAAGGAGCTTCTTTGTCCTAGCTGCTTTCAAGAGGGTCTGCCTACAATTATAATTCTTCATTCTTACTATCAGGTGTCTTGAGGACTTTCAAGAATCTATAATCTTGGTGGAAAACCGTTCTGCCTCTAGTACATGAATGCTGGTTCCACTCGTGATATTGGGAAAATTTTCATGGAAAACTTGTTCCACTATATCTTCTAGACTTCTTTCTTTCTCCTCTCCTTCAGGGATTCCAATAATTCTGACGTTGGGACGTTTCATGGCATTATTTATTTCCCTGATTCTGTTTTCATGGCTTCTAATCTGTTTGTTCCAGGCTTCCTCCTGATTCTTTCTCTCTATCTGTTTATCCTCCAGATCACTAATTCTATCTTCTGTCCCAGTTTCCCTAGCTTTTAGAGACTTTATATTAGATTGGAACTCATTGAGAGCAATTTGAACATCATCCCTCGTGGCTTTCAGTTCTGTCCTAACATTGTGAACATCATCCCTTGTGGCTCTCAGTTCTGCCCTAATTCCGTTAGGTCATCCATGGCTTTTCCAACCTAGCTATTGCCTGGATAATTGTTAGCTTGAATTCCCTTTCCGACATATTGTCTATGTCGATAGCCGTTAACACTGTTGCAGAAGGCCCATCCTCTGTATTTTTCTTCCTGTTGGGCATTCCTCCTCCTAGTCATTTTGGTGAGAGGTGGCTGAAAGGATGTAGCTGGATTTATCAACCGTGGTGCAGTCAAGGTGCACCCTGGAACACTTCTGAGCAATCAGGATTCCCCACTCAAATGAGAGAAAAAAGAAAAGAAAAAGAGAAAGAGAGAGAGGGAAAAAAGGGAAGATAAAAGAGAAGGCTCAGCCCAAATGGGCCCCAAGGTAAGATTTATGAGGTATACAAACAAAAACAGAGAAACAAAAAGACTGATAAAAGTATATGCCGAGAAAAAAAAATATGTACATATGTATATAAAAGCAAAAAAAGGAAGAACCTCATCAAAAAGAACCCCAAGTATAAGATTTATATACTATCAGGAAAAACACAAATACCCAGAAACACTGGTGGAAGAAAAAGGTGGGAGAGTGGTTATAAATTCTCAGTGTGGGCGAGGAAGGTTATTTTGGTTCTTCCTGGATGTATCTTGATATCTTTGTTAAAGGACTCAACTTTCCTAAGATAAAGGGGGATTAAAAATTGATTTACGGGTAGCATTGATTGGGGAAAGGGGATTACCTTGAAGTTTAACTCTATATGAATATTGAAAATAAAAATAAAAAAAGAATAAACTAGACTAAACTAAACTAAAATTTAAAAAAAATTAAAAAAATAGAAAAGCAAAAGAAAAACACAGGTATATGTATCAAAAAGTTCAGGTTAAAAGGTTATTATGGAATTTGATGTACTGGACATCTCACTGTGATGGTAAATAGGTTAAAAAATTATCTATATAGAAAAAAATGCACCAGAGTAGTGGGAACAAGTTAAAAATAAAAGTTGTATCTATGAAGTAGTGGTGGTTGTTCTCTTGTAGTCTTTTTTTTTCTTTTATTTTTTCCTGGTTGGTTTTCTGGGGGAGGGGCCTGCCACTTGGGTTTTCAGTCAATGATGTTCCCTGAGTTAAGTCCTCCTGCCCCCCTCAAGAGGGTGGGCTCTGAGGAAACCGGTTTTTCAGGCTTTTGTTCTCTGGAAATTTTTATGTTTGTTCATTTGTTTTCTCTTGCCTTGACAGCTTTTGATGGTTTTTGGAGGTTTAGAGGAAAGAAAACTGCACCCCAACCTCCCTCTCAGAGAGAAGCCTCAGTCTGCTCTCCTGTGGGTGCTGCAGCCCCTCGGCTGCTGGCAGAACAGGTTCCGAGTTGTGGTCCCCGGGGACGCAGGATCTCCTGCTTGTACGCAAAACCATGGCAGCTGCGGCTGTCTGGGCAGCTCCAGACTGCCAGAGAGGTTCCAAGCAGTGATCCGCACACTGAGACTTTCCCGCTGGCCCGGGCTGGGAGTGTCTGGTCTTTCCGGGTCTGAGAGTACCAGTCTTCTTGCACCTCTTCCAGGGGAGGGTGTGGGGCTCGTGTGTCTCAGGCTCTGATAGCAGGGCGTGGCGTTCTGCCATCTGGTGAGGCTCCCTGCCCCTCACGGGAGCCGACCTCAAGCATTCTCAGGCGTGCTGGCGGCTCAGGGACCAAGGCCTGGTTTCTCCACTGCACTCTCTCTAGTTCAGTGCCAGGGGTGGCTGTCCTGGGTCTGGGGGCTTAAGCCCCTGTCCCTACTGCCCTGATTCCCACAATATCTCCCCATGATCCTTTGCTCTTTTTGAGTGCTTTCAACCAGACTCCAAGTTAATGCTGGTCCCCAGACACAGGGCACTCTTGTACTGGGGTATTACTTTCCAATCGGTCGCCTCTGGTGGCTCCCTCCCCCTTTTGTTTCTCTTCTGATATCAGTCAACGTTCTGGCTCTGCTTTACCTGCCCACTGGCATCTTCTGCCCCTGTAGAGATCCATACATGTATAATTCTGATCTCACGCTGATTTTATGGGTGATCAGAGTTCTTTGGTAGGTAATCAGCTCACTTTAGGGTACAGGTTGAAACGGCGCCTCCTCCTAATTCCCCACCACCTTGTCTCCCCCCTCGCTTTGGGAATTTTTTGATCACTGCTTCAATCTCATTACTAGATATTGGTCTATTCACGTTGTCAATTTCTTCCTGTTTCAGACTTGGAAGTTTATAGATTTCCAGGAATGCATCCATTTCTTCTAGGTTACATAATTTATTGGCATATAACTTGATCATAATTTCTGATGATTGTTTCTATTTCCTGGCGTTAGTCATGATCTCTCTGCTTTCATTCATAATTTTATTAATTTGGGTCCTCTCTCTTTCCTTTTGGATTAGTTTGGCCAATGGTTTATCGATCTTATTAATTCTTTCAAAGAACCAGCTTCTAGTTTCACTGACATGTTATACTGCATCTCTAGTTTCTAACTCATTGATTTCTCGTCTAATCTTAATTTTTTCCCTTCTCGTTCATGGGGTTGGCTTGATTTGTTATTTATTTTCCAGTTCCTTAAGGTGTAAAGAGAGTTGTTGTATTTGAGATTTTTCAATTTTTTTTGAGGAAGGCTTGGATGGCTAGGTATTTCCCTCTTAGGACCGCCTTTGCTGTATCCCACAGTTTTTGGACCAATGTGTCTTCATTCTCATTGGTTTCTGTGATTGTTTTCAATGAATTGTTTAAGTTCTTCTTTGATTTCCTGGTTGATCCAGACATTCTTGAGCAGGATGGTCTTTAGCTTCCAAGTGTTTTTTAAAAAATGGGCAGAAAACATGAACAGACACTTCTCCAAAGATGGCATACAGATGGCTAGCAGACACATGAAAAAATGTTCATCATCATTAGCCATTGGGAAATTCAAATCAAAATCACATTGAGATCTCAGCTTACACGAGTTAGAATGGCAAAGATTAACAAGGCAGGAAACAATAAATATTAGAGAGGATGTGGAGAAAGGGGAACCCTCTTACACTGTTGGTGGGAATGCAAGTTGGTGCAGCCACTTTGGAAAACTGTGTGCAGATTTCTCAAAAAATTAAAAGGAGAGCTACCCTGAAATTGCACTACTGGGTATTTATCCCAAAGATACAGAGGTAATGAAAAGAAGGGCCATATGTACCCCAATACCCTGTACATAGCAGCAATGTCCACAATTGCCCAACTGCGGAAACAGCTGAGATGCCCTTCAAGAGATGAATGGATAAAGAAGATGTGGTCCATATATACAATGGAATATTACTCAGCCATCAGAAAGGATGAACACCCAACTCTTGTATCAACATGGACAAGACTAGAGAAGATTATGCTGAGGGAAATAAGTCAATCAGAGAAAGTCAATTATCATATGGTTTCACTTACTTGTGGAACATAAGGAATAACATGGAGGACATTAGGAGGATGAAAGGAAAAATGAATTGGGGGAAATTGGAGGGGGAGATGAACCATGAGAGACTGTGCACTCTGAGAAACAAACTGAGGGTTTTAGAAGGAGGGAGTTGGGGGGAATGGTTCAACCTGGTGGTGGGTATTAAGAAAGGCATGTATTGCGTGAAGCAGTGGGTGTGGTACATAAACAATGAATTTTGGAACACTGAAAAAATAAAATTAAATTTAAAAAAAAGTGAAGAGCTTTACTGTAAGTGATTGATTAGAAGCCTGACTTCTTTTCACGAAGTTGATTGATTATATTGGTGTATTGGGGTATGTTGTGCATGAGAGTTTGTGTTTTCAAAATATTTTCAGTGACTGCAACTCATCTTGGATAAAATTGTGGAGAAGTTATATTGGCCACACTTTAGGAGTCAACAGAAAGTCTTCCAAGTTCAGAAAACATAATTGAAATGAAATAAGATAATTTTAGTTTTGCCTCAAAAAGTGAGTGAAAGCACCATTTGTTCACCATGTATTTGTTCAGTAACACAAACACTCGTATACAAGGTGCTTATCGGTAATAGTGAAACATGTCCACTAGACCGTGCGCTGTATAGAGCTTCATCAGCTCAGAGTGCCTGGTGGTGGTGGTCCATGAAAAGCGGCATCAGCAGTTTACACTCCAGCTGACTGAGAGATGACAGAGTTACACCAGACAGAAATAAATATAGTCACTGACTAACAATAATCTTGAGTCTCGGCGTAGAGACCATCTGATTTAGAAAATAATTTACGTGAAGAGCTTCTTGATATTTCAGTATTACTTTGCTGTATTTTTCCTTCACAGAGAGGAATGATAATGGGGATGATAGTTGCCAACATTTATTGAGCCCTTACTGTTTTAAGCCCTTTATGTCAATCAGTCTTGCAGCAACCCTCTGAGGTGGTAAGTACTCTTAGCGCTGTTTATAGATGAGGCAACTGAGGCACGGGGGGTTTATAACTTGCTAAGGGTAACACAGCCATTAGGTAAAAGCCAGGAAATTCTGAAAGTCTGTTTTCTCTGTGATTCTCTCTCCCTTTCATTTCCCCTTCCCCTCTCCTGTTCTGTCTTACTCTGTGCTTACTTTTAAGGATTTATATATCTTAATAGCTTTTTTCATGTAAATATAGGGGTTGTTGAAAATTGATCAAACACAGAGAGGTTTAAAGAAGGAAACCAGAATCATACCATTCATTACTTAAGGCATTTTTAATTGTTTTCTGTGTTTCTATGTGTGTGAGAGAGAAAGAGACAGAGAGATACTAAGAGAAATAGATATTTTATTTTTTTTTTTTTAAATTTTTTTTATTTTAATAAACATATAATGTATTTTTATCCCCAGGGGTACAGGTCTGTGAATCGTCTGGTTTACACATTTCACAGCACTCATCATAGCACATACCCTCCCCAATGTCCATTTCCCCACCACCCTCTCCCATCCCCCTTCCCCCCCGCAACCCTCAGTCTGTTTCTTGAGATTGAGTCTTTTATGGTTTGTCTCCCTCCCAATCCCATCTTTTCATTTTTTCTTTTCCTACCTCCCCCCAACCCCCCCCACCTTGCATCTCCACTTCCTCATATCAAAGAGATCATATGATAGTTATATTTCTCCGATTGACTTATTTCGCTAAGCATGATACCCTCTAGTTCCATCCACGTCGTCGCAAATGGCAAGATTTCATGTCTTTTGATGGCTGCATAGTATTCCATTGTGTATATATACCACATCTTCTTTATCCATTCATCTGTTGATGGACATCTAGGCGCTTTCCACAGTTTGGCTATTGTGGACATTGCTGCTGTAAACATTCGGGTGCACGTGCCCCTTCGGAGCACCACGTTTGTATCTTTAGGATATATACCCAGGAGTGCAATTGCTGGGTCGTAGGGTAGCTCTATTTTCAGTTTTTTGAGGAACCTCCACACTGTTTTCCAGAGTGGTTGCACCAGCTTGCATTCCCACCAACAGTGTAGGAGGGTTCCCCTCTCTCCGCATCCTCGCCAGCATCTGTCATTTCTTGACTTGTTAATTTTAGCCATTCTGACTGGTGTGAGGTGGTATCTCATTGTGGTTTTGATTTGTATTTCCCTGATGCCGAGTGATGTGGAGCATTTTTTCATGTGTCTGTTGGCCATCTGGATGTCTTCCTTGCAGAAATGTCTGTTCATGTCCTCTGCCCATTTCTTGACTGGATTATTTGTTCTTTGGGTATTGAGTTTGATAAGCTCTTTATAGATTTTGGATACGAGCCCTTTATCTGATATGTCGTTTGCAAATATCTTCTCCCATTCTGTCAGTTGTCTTTTGGTTTTGTTAACTGTTTCCTTTGCTGTGCAAAAGCTTTTGATCTTGATGAAATCCCAATAGTTCATTTTTGCCCTTGCTTCTGTTGCCTTTGGCGATGTTCCTAGGAAGAAGTTGCTGTGGTGGAGGTCAAAGAGGTTGCTGCCTGCATTGTCCTCAAGGATTTTGATAGATTCCTTTCACACATTGAGGTCCTTCATCCACTTTGAGTCTATTTTCGTGTGTGGTGTAAGGAAATAGTCCAATTTCATTTTTCTGCATGTGGCTGTCCAATTTTCCCAGCACCATTTGTTGAAGAGGCTGTCTTTTTTCCATTGGATATTCTTTCTTGCTTTGTCGAAGATTAGTTGACCATAGAGTTGAGGGTCTATTTCTGGGCTCTCTATTCTGTTCCATTGGTCTATATGTCTGTTTTTGTGCCAGTACCATACTGTCTTGATGATGACAGCTTTGTAATAGAGCTTGAAGTCTGGAATTGTGATACCACCGACTTTGGCTTTCTTTTTCAATATTCCTTTGGCTATTCGAGGTCTTTTCTGGTTCCATATAAATTTTAGGATTATTTGTTCTATTTCTTTAAAAAAAATGGATGGGATTTTGATAGGGATTGCATTAAATGTGTAGATTGCTTTAGGTAAAATAGACATTTTCACAATATTTGTTCTTCCAATCCATGAGCATGGAATATTTTTCCATTTCTTTGTGTCTTCATCAATTTCTTTCATGAGTACTTTATAGTTTTCTGAGTATAGATTCTTTGCC
Organism: Martes martes; assembly: GCF_963455335.1. Classification (NCBI taxonomy): domain Eukaryota; kingdom Metazoa; phylum Chordata; class Mammalia; order Carnivora; family Mustelidae; genus Martes; species Martes martes. The sequence goes on from NC_137898.1 coordinate 11,722,362, forward strand.
TCTTTGGTTAGATTTATTCCTAGGTATCTTATGGTTTTGGGTACGATTGTAAATGGGACTGACTCCTCAATTTCTCTTTCTTCTGTCTTGTTGTTAGTGTAAAGAAATGCGACTGATTTCTGTGCATTGACTTTATATCCTGACACTTTACTGAATTCCTGTATAAGTTCTAGCAGTTTTGGAGTGGAGCCTTTTGGGTTTTCCACATATAGTATCATATCATCTGCAAAGAGTGATAGTTTGACTTCTTCTTTGCCGATTTGGATGCCTTTAATTTCTTTTTGTTGTCTGATTGCTGAGGCTAGGACTTCTAGTACTATATTGAACAGCAGTGGTGATAACGGACATCCCTGCCGTGTTCCTGACCTTAGCGGAAAAGCTTTCAGTTTTTCTCCATTGAGAATGATATTTGCGGTGGGTTTTTCATAGATGGCTTTGATAATGTTGAGGTATGTGCCTTCTATCCCTACACTTTGAAGAGTTTTAATCAGGAAGGGATGCTGCACTTTGTCAAACGCTTTTTCAGCATCTATTGAGAGTATCATATGGTTCTTACTCTTTCTTTTATTAATGTATTGTATCACATTGATGGATTTGCGGATGTTGAACCAACCTTGCAGCCCTGGAATAAATCCCACTTGGTCGTGGTGAATAATCCTTTTAATGTACTGTTGGATCCTATTGGCCAGTATTTTGGTGAGAATTTTCGCATCTGTGTTCATCAAGGATATTGGTCTGTAATTCTCTTTTTTGGTGGGATCCTTGTCTGGTTTTGGGATCAAGGTGATGCTGGCCTCATAGAATGAGTTTGGAAGTTTTCCTTCCATTTCTATTTTTTGGAACAGTTTCAGGAGAATAGGAATTAATTCTTCTTTAAATGTTTGGTAGAATTCCCCTGGGAAGCCGTCTGGTCCTGGACTTTTGTTTGTTTGGAGATTTTTGATGACTGTTTCAATCTCCTTACTGGTTATGGGTCTGTTCAGGTTATCTATTTCTTCCTGGTTCAGTTGTGGTAGTTTATACATCTCTAGAAATGTATCCATTTCTTCCAGGTTGTCAAATTTGTTGCCATAGAGTTGCTCGTAGTATGTTCTTATAATTGTTTGTATTTCTTTGGTGTTGGTTGTGATCTCTCCTCTTTCATTCATGATTTTATTTATTTGCGTCCTTTCTCTTTTCTTTTTGATAAGTCTGGCCAGGGGCTTATCAATCTTATTAATTCTTTCAAAGAACCAGCTCCTAGTTTTGTTGATTTGTTCTATTGTTTTTTTAGTTTCTATTTCATTGATTTCTGCTCTGATCTTTATGATTTCTCTTCTCCTGCTGGGTTTAGGCTTTCTTTGTTGTTCTCTCTCCAGCTCCTTTAGGTGTAGGGTTAGGTTGTGTATTTGAGACCTTTCTTGTTTCTTGAGAAAGGCTTGCACTGCTATATATTTTCCTCTCAGGACTGCCTTTGTTGTGTCCCACAGATTTTGAACTGTTGTGTTTTCATTATCATTTGTTTCCATGAATTTTTTCAATTCTTCTTTAATTTCCTGGTTGACCCATTCATTTTTTAGAAGGATGCTGTTTAGTCTCCATGTATTTGCGTTCTTTCCAAATTTCCTCTTGTGATTGAGTTCGAGCTTCAGAGCATTGTGGTCTGAAAATATGCAGGGAATGATCTCGATCTTTTGGTACCGATTGAGACCTGATTTATGACCCAGGATGTGGTCTATTCTGGAGAATGTTCCATGTGCACTAGAGAAGAATGTATATTCTGTTGCTTTGGGATGGAATGTTCTGAAGATATCTGTGATGTCCATCTGGTCCAGTGTGTCATTTAAGGCCTTTATTTCCTTGTTGATCTTTTGCTTAGATGATCTGTCCATTTCAGTGAGGGGAGTGTTAAAGTCCCCTGCTATTATTGTATTACTGTCGATGTATTTCTTTGATTTTGTTATTAATTGGTTTATATAGTTGGCTGCTCCCATGTTAGGGGCATAGATATTTAAGATTGTTAGATCTTCTTGTTGGACAGACCCTTTGAGTATGATATAGTGTCCTTCCTCATCTCTTATTATAGTCTTTGGCTTAAAATCTAATTGATCTGATATAAGGATTGCCACCCCAGCTTTCTTCTGATGTCCATTAGCATGGTACATTGTTTTCCACCCCCTCACTTTAAATCTGGAGGTGTCTTCGGGTCTAAAATGAGTTTCTTGTAGGCAGCATATGGATGGGTTTTGTTTTTTTATCCATTCGGATACCCTGTGTCTTTTGATTGGGGCATTTAGCCCATTAACATTCAGGGTAACTATTGAGAGATATGAATTTAGTGCCATTGTATTGCCTGTAAGATGATTGTTACTGTATATTGTTTCTGTTTCTTTCTGATCTACTACTTTTAGGGTCTCTCTTTGCTTAGAGGACCCCTTTCAATATTTCCTGTAGAGCTGGTTTGGTGTTTGCAAATTCTTTCAGCTTTTGTTTGTCCTGGAAGCTCTTTATCTCTCCTTCTATTTTCAATGATAGCCTAGCCGGATATAGTATTCTTGGCTGCATGTTTTTCTCGTTTAGTGCTCTGAATATATCATGCCAGTTCTTTCTGGCCTGCCAGGTCTCTGTGGATAGGTCCGCTGCCAATCTAATGTTTTTACCCTTGTATGTTACAGACTTCTTTTCCCGGGCTGCTTTCAGGATTTTCTCTTTGTCGCTAAGACTTGTAAATTTTACTATCAGGTGACGAGGTGTGACCTATTTTTATTGATTTTGAGGGGCGTTCTTAGCATCTCCTGGATTTTGATGTTTGTTCCCTTTGCCATATTAGGGAAATTCTCTCCAATAATTGTCTCCAATATACCTTCTGCTCCCCTCTCTCTTTCTTCTTCTTCTGGAATCCCAATTATTCTAATGTTGTGTCGTCTTATGGTGTCACTTATCTCTCGAATCCTCTCCTCGTGTTCCAGTAGTTGTTTGTCTCTCTTTTGCTCAGCTTCTTTATTCTCTGTCATTTGGTCTTCTATGTCACTAATTCTTTCTTCTGCCTCATTTATCCTGGCAGTGAGAGCTTCCATTTTTGATTGCACCTCATGAATAGCTTTTTTGATTTCAACTTGGTTAGATTTTAGTTCTTTTATTTCTCCAGAAAGGGCTTTTATCTCTCTGGAGAGGGTTTCTCTAATATCTTCTATGCCTTTTTCGAGCCCGGCTAGAACCTTGAGAATTGTCATTCTGAACTCTAGATCTGTCATGCTACCTATGTCTGTATTGATTAGGTCTCCAGCCTTCGGTACGGCCTCTTGTTCTTTTTTTTGAGGTGAGTTTTTCCGCCTTGTCATTTTGTCCAGGTAGGATTTGCTTTCTCCTGCTGTGGAATTCCGCTGTTCTTGGTGACTGAAGTTGGTTTTGGATGGTTTCTTGTTGATCTTCTGGGGGAGGGGCCTGTTGTAGTGATTCTCAAGTGTCTTTGCCGCAGGCGGAATTGCACCGCCCTTGCCAGGGGCCGGGCTAAGGAATCTGCTCGGGTTCGCTTTCGGGAGCTTTTGTTCCCTGAGCGCTTTCCGTAGAGTTCCGGAGGACGGGAATGAAGATGGCGGCCTCCCAATCTCTCGGCCCAGAGGAGCCGAGAGCTTGGGGTTCCGCTCCTCAGTGCGCTCTCAGAGCAAAGCGCCCAATAGCCCCGCCTCCCTGGCTTGCGGTCGCGCCTCGAGGAAAGCAGTCAATTGTTGGAGCTGGAGAAAAGCGCCGGGTCGCTTTTGTCTCCGTGGCCTCCGGCCGCGCTCCGAGCCCACCCAGCCTGCGACCGGCACAAGGTAACCCCGGGCTTAGAGCTCACTCCTCGGCTTTGTCGCTATAGCCGGCTTCCCCGCTCTAATACCTGCGAGCTCTGCGGCACTCAGACACCCCCAGTCCTTCTGTGACCCCGCGGGTCCTGGGGTTATGCTGACCCCGCCTGGGTTTCCCCCCAGTTTAGCCTCTGGAGCGATGTCTCCCAGTGGAGCCGACTTTTAAAAGTCCCGATTTTGTGCTCCGTCGCTCCGCCGCTTGCCGGGTGCCGGCCCCTCCCCCCGGGGTCTATCTTCCCGTCGCTTTGGATTCACTTCTCCGCAGGTCCTACCTTTCAGAAAGTGATCGATTTTCTGTTTCTGGGATTGTTGCTCTTCTTCTCTTCGATTTCCCGTTGGATTTATAGGTGTTCACAATGGTTAGATAAGCTATCTAGCTGATCTCCTGCTACCCGATGTCGTCTCAGCCTGCTACTTCTCCGCCATCTTGACTCCTCCCTTGAGAAATAGATATTTTATAAAGCAAAAAAAAAAAAAATTTCTTTCTGGAAGGTGGAATCATTTTGTACCCTCATCAGTAGTAAAGATGAGTGCCCCTTCCCCTGATTTATGCCTTTATATTAAAGGCATTACTACATTGTCTTTTTTATACATTGTGACTATTTTTTACTTATCAATTGTATTTCAAAAGTATATTACTTCAGCAGGTTTTTGTCACATCACCAAGTTTTAAATTGTTATATACTTCTCTTATAATTTCTGTTTTTGGTGTTAGATTTCAGACATCTTTTCTACATACCAAGATTATATAAATGCATTTCAAGAATTCAAGAATAATAAATAATCAGTGTTTACACTACTTTTTAATTTTTTTATACTTTTCAATTTCTTAATTATGTGAATGCACATGTAATATTGTTTCTTTTTTTATTGTGTTATGTTAGTCACCATAAAATACATCATTAGTTTTGGTGCAGTGTTTCTAGATTCATTTTTTATGTACAATACCCAGTGCTCCACGCAATTTGTGCCCTCCTTAATACCCACCAACAGGGTCACCCATTCCCTCCACCCCCTTCCCCTCTAAAACCTCCGTGTGTTTCTCAGCGTCCACAGCCTCTCTTGGTTCATATACTTTTTAATATTTGAAGTTCATGTCTTTTTAATTACTAATATATTTTCAAAAATTTCTTAGCTGTCCTCATTGATTTACTCTTTCATCTGAAGGAAGGACAGGTGGTTATGGAGCATAGGCCATAGTTGCAATCTACTATGAATCAGTTAATGAACTCTAACATGATTACTGTATTGATAAAACACATGACATATGGCTATGTGGTACTTGGTAATTTAAATTATTTACTTTTCTTCTGCATCAGAGTCCATCATTGTTTGATGCTGGTTGTCAGTTAACGAAGTGTGCTCAAACTCAAATAAACTAAATAGAAAATTGTTTATGTGCTTTGTATCTTCATGACCCTGGGTGGTTTGATTTGCTTCTACATGAGGTCTGAATCTACATCTGCCTAAATGTAATGATTCCTCACTGTCTACAAGGCCAGTGATGCCTCAGGAATTTCCTCAGATTAACCCATACAACTATAGCACTGTTGACATTCCTATCCATGTGTACAGTTGTCATTCATGATAATCTGTAAGCAATCCATGATAATAATAGCCAACACCTATTGAACTATTACTGTGTACAGACTTGTGTGCTGAGCATCTCCATGAACTTTCTTGTAACTATCCTAGTTATCTTATAGTCTAGAGGCTCTTAAATTTATCACTTCATTTTCAGTAATCAGTCTTTTGTGTTTAAGCTACTGGGAGAAGCTCATAAAGTGAGAGGGTATCAGACAAAACTCCAAATTCTGAACCTTTCATGTTCTCAGTTTGTTCTCATGCTGTTTCTTCAGTAGTAAAGTACCCTAATATTGAAAAATGTTGGGGTCAATAGTGAGCTATACTGCCTTCCCTTTGGTATACTTAGTACAAAGACTTCCCTAAGAAGACTTGTTCCATAACTTCATTGGGCACATATACTGTGCCTCAAGAAAATATTATCAGAGTCATAAGTTATGATATAATTTTCCAGGCCAGCTAGAAGATGATACATTAACTGCATCCAAATACAAGCTTGTGAAATTATTGCAAAGAGGATAAATAGCTTTTCTTAAGGATAAAAGAGGAAATTTCAAAACATTGTCTAGATGGCTATGTGGGCCTAAAGGGCTATCTCAGTTTTAATCTAGAGTGATTCTACTTATGGTCTTGTAAAGCAGTGATTATATAATGAGTTATCAGCGGTTTTAAAAAACTTTTAATGAATGATCTCTGTATAATCACTTCATTTATATTATTTTAGTTCTCAAATTCAAACATATCTCTTTAATTTTCATGAGACTTTATGAAATAATTGAGAACCTGAAGCACTTTTTTTTCATTTTTAATTTCAATTCTATTAGGTAACATATAATACATCATTATCTTGAAGAACTTTTAAAGTCGCTCTTCGTAATAATTTGAGATGAAGAGCTGGGTCTTTTCATCAGGACAGTGAGACACTGATTCTTTCCCAACACTCCACGGAGGGAAAAAACAGCACATACGGGAATTGTAATACTGTCATCTCACTTGAGTCAGCAGTGCATTCTCTTCTCTCTTTCCTGATTTTAGAAGCAGCAAGCCAATGATTGGGGGAGGAAATATTACACGGATCACCTATTTCATCCTTTTGGGATTCTCTGATTTTCCCAGAATCCTAGCAGTGCTCTTTGTTGTATTCCTGCTGATCTACATTTTGACTCTGACTTGGAACCTGTGCCTCATCATCTTAATAAGGATGGACTCTCACCTCCACACACCCATGTACTTCTTCCTCAGTAATCTGTCGTTCATAGATATCTGCTATGTGACCTCTATAGCTCCCAAGATGCTCTCCAACTTTTTCCAAGAGCAGCAGACCATCACCTTTGTGGGTTGTGCTGTTCAGTACTTTGTCTTTTCAACCATGGGACTGAGTGAGTCTTGTCTCATGACAGCCATGGCTTATGACCGATATAGTGCCATTTGCAATCCACTTCTCTATTCATCCATCATGTCACCCACCCTCTGTATTCGGATGGTGCTGGGATCCTATTTGGCTGGACTCTCTGCTTCTCTATCCCAGTTGTGTACCATGTTTCAGCTCCATTTTTGTGGGCCTAATGTCATCAAGCACTTCTTCTGTGACATGCCCCAACTGATAATCCTGTCCTGCACTGATACTTTCTTTGTGCAACTGTTGATTGCTATATTAGCAATGTTATTTGGGATAATAAATGCCCTCATTATCATGATATCCTATGGCTATATTGTTATGTCCATCATGAAGATCACTTCAGCCAAAGGCAGGTCCAAGGCTTTCAACACTTGTGCTTCTCATCTGACAGCGGTTTCCCTCTTCTATACTTCAACTGCCTATGTCTATTTGAGTTCCAGCTCTGGTGGTTCCTCCAGTTTTGACAGATTTGCATCGGTATTTTACACTGTCGTCATTCCGATGTTGAATCCCTTGATTTACAGTCTGAGGAACAAGGAAATCAAAGATGCCTTGAAGAGGTTACAAAAGAAGAGATGGTCCTGCTGAGGTTCTGTCCAGATTTGTCCTCTCAGAAAACTTAAACCCCAGTAACATGCACAGGAATGAACTCTAACAAAATTCATACTGCCCTTGGGTAAAGAAAGGTTAACTTGACACAGGTAATATGCCAAATGGACTGACAGCTGATTTGATTCCACACAATCACAATACCTTTAAGTCCTGGAGGTCATACTTTCACCATACATGAGGATCGGCCTCATCATTTATTAGTAATCTGCATGTGGTCATCTGGATGGCTCAGTCAGTTAGGCATCTGCCTTCTGCTCAGGTTAGAATTCCAGGGTTCTGTCATTGAGCCCTGCTGAGCAGGGAGCCTGCATCTCCCTCTCCCTCTAACCCTTGTTCTCCTTGTGTTCTCTCTTTCTCAAATAAATAAATAAAATCTTAAAAATAATCTGCAAGTATTTGTAAAATGTTGTTTTAAAAACTTGTACTTCCTTTACTTTGGAGATTGAGCCCTGTTCAATCTCAGACCCCTGACTGTAAAGGAGTGATACCTGACAGAAGCCCCCAGGAGTGTAGAGACCTGCGTCCCAAATATTTTGATGCAGTGTAATCCAGACACGAGGGTGATTGAGGTTTGTTCTGTATATCTGACCATAATGGGAATAAAAAGATAGAGGGGATGTGCCTTTGAATAGAAACAAAGCTATATAATTGCCCTGGTTGTGTCTCCTGGGAAGAACAGTCTGAGCTGGCTAATGTTTGTCTGAGGCCTCTTTTCAGCTTAACTATCTAGTAAATCTGGTCACATCCCAGTCTTCACCAGCTATAATCTAAGGAAGCAAGAGGTGATTTGAAGCATACAGAGGAATGGAATGAAGGATGTGTTTCCTTCAGTACCATTTATTTTATGAGTCTAATGACTTGTTTCTTGCTTCTAGTGTTCAATGGGATTTCTTTTTTTTTCACATATTAATTTAATTTTATTTTTTTCAGTGTTCCAGGGTTCATTGTTTATGCACTACACTCAGTGCTCCATGCAATACATGCCCTCCTTAATACCCACTACCAGGCTCACCCATCACCTCTCCCGCGTCCTTTCCAAAACCCTCAGGTTGTTTTTCAGAGTCCATAGTCTCTCATGATTCACCTCCCCTTCCAATTTCCCTCAACTCCCTTCTCCTCTCCATCTACCCTTGTCCTCTATATTATTTGTTATGCTCCACCAATAAGTGAAACCATATGATACTTGAATCTCTCTGCTTGACTTATTTCACTCAGCATAATCTCTTCCAGTCCCATCCATGTTGCTACAAAAGTTGGGTATTCGTCCTTTCTGATGGAGGCATAATACTCCATAGTGTATATGGACCACATCTTCCTTATCCATTCATCCGTTGAAGGGCATCTTGGTTCTTTCCACAGTTTGGCAACCGTGGCCATTGCTGCTATAAACATTGGGGTACAGATGGCCCTTCTTTTCACTATATCTGCATCTTTGGGGTAAATACCCAGTAGTGCAATTGCAGGGCCATAGGGAAGCTCTATTTTTAATTTCCTGAGGAATCTCCACACTGTTCTCCAAAGTGGCTGCACCAGTTTGCATTCCCACCAACAGTGTAAGAGGGTTCCCCTTTCTCCACATCCTCTCCAACACACGTTGTTTCCTGTCTTGCTAATTTTGGCCATTCTAACTGGTGTAAGGTGGTATCTCAATGTGCTTTTGATTTGAATCTCCCTGATGGCTAGTGATGATGAACATTTTTTCATGTGCCTGATAGCCATTTGTATGTCTTCATTGGAGAAGTGTCTGTTCATGTCTTCTGCCCATTTTTTGACATGATTATCTGTTTTGTGTGTGTTGAGTTTGAGGAGTTCCTTATAGATATCAGCCTTTTGTCTGTACTGTCATTTGAAAATATCTTCTCCCATGGAACCTTCTCCAGAATAGACCACATACTGGGTCAAAAATCAGGGTTCAACTGATACCAAAAGATTGACATTATTCCCTGCATATTTCCAGATCACAATCCTTTGAAACTGGAGCTCAATCACAAGGAAAAGTTTGGAAGGAATCCAAACACCTGGAAGCTAAAGACCACCTTGTTTAAGAATGCTTGGATCAACCAGGAGATCAAAGAAGAACTTAAACAATTCATGGAAACCAATGAGAATGAAGACACTTCAGCCCAAAACCTATGGGATACAGCAAAGGTGCTCCTAAGAGGGAAATACATAGCCATCCAAGCCTCCCTCAAAAAAATTGAAAAATCCAGAATACACCAGCTGTCTGTACACCTTAAAGAACTGGAGAATCAACAACAAATTAAGCCAACTCCACACACAAGAAGGGAAATAATCAAGATTAGAGATCAATGAGATAGAAACTAGAGATACAGTAGAACGCATCAATGAAACTAGAAGCTGCTTTTTTGAAAGAATCAATAAGATAGAAAATACTCCAAATCAGCCCCATTATGAAAATCCTGAGGTGATAATCCTGAGGCTGGAAGAGGTTAATTTTGTTATGGTCACACAGTCCTCTAGTGAAAGGGTCAGAATTCTACCCAGACTGGTTGATACCAATGCTCCAGGTTGTACCAAAATAAGTCATGGCTCTGTCATGAATTAGTTTTACTCTTTTCCTTACTGCTTCGATATTCTTGCTTACCCATAGGAAATAATGCCCCATCTGCCTCACAGGCTACTGTGATGATTGGATCTGGTCAGATAGCCCAGAGAAAATGTCACACATTTATGGATAATTAGTTTTCAGCAAAGTGCCTAGAGCATACAATGGAGAAGTAAAGCAGTCTCTTCAATAAATGGTGCTGGTAAAACTGGACAGCCTCATGCAAAAAAATGAAACTCAACCACTATCTTATGCCATACACAAAAATTAAGTAAAAATGGATAAAAGACTTGAATGTAAGTCCTGAAACCATAAAATTCCTAGAAGGAAACATAGGCAGCAAGCTCCTTGACATCAGACTTAGCTGATGTGTTTGTGGATCTGATGCCAAAGGCAAGGGAAACAAAAGCAAAAACAAACAAATGAGACTACGTCAAATTAAAAAGCTTGTGAAGGAAAAAACAATGAAGGAAACCATCATCAAAATGAAAAGGCAACTCACTGAATGGGAGAAAGTATTTGCAAATGGTATATCTGACAAAAGGTTAATATCCAAAATATATAAAGAACTCATACAATGCAAAGACAAAAAAAGCCAAAGAATCAAATTTAAAAAATGGGCTGATAACTTGAATAGACCTATTTCCAAAGAAGACATACGGCCAATAGACATATGAAAATATGCTCAACATCCCTATTCCTCAGGGAAATGGAAGGCAGAAGCATGATGAGATAGCACCTTAAACCAGTCTTAATGGGTAGTATCAAAAAGACAAGAAATAACAAGTGTTGGGGAGGACTAGGAGAAAAGGAAACCCTTGTGCAGAGGTGGTGGGAAAGTAAGCTGTTTCAGCCAATTTGGAAAATGTTGTAGATATTTCTTAAGTACTGTATAAATAGTAATGTACTGGGGCACCTGGGTGGCTCAGTTGGTTAAATGGCTGCCTTTGGCTCAGGTCATGATCAAGGGTTCTGGGATTGAGCCCTGCATTGGGCTCCCTGGTCAGGGGAGAGCCTGCTTCTCCCTCTCCCTCTGTCTGCTACTCCGCCTACTTGTGCTCTCTCTCCATCTCTCTAACAAATAAATAAAATCTTTAAAATATAGTAACATACTATGTATGAAATTATCCACAAACTCTTGAATGGAAAAAAATGTCTTTTTAAAATTTTCTTGAAATTCTCTTAGTTGTCCTTTTGTGTCTTCATGGAACTCCCAAATCTAATGGCTCTTCTGCTCCTAATCAACTTAAGGTCCTGGAATCCCTAGGAAACTCAGATCAAGGACTCGGTTCCTACACCCTAAACACACCATGACAACCGTCATTCTTGTGAGGCTAACTATGTGAGGACTTACACATTCTTGGGGAAGATAGCAAGCAGCATAATCCAGGCCTGCCTATGCCAAGAAATTGATGACACTATGTAAGTTTCAGGTGTACATTAAAAGCAACATCTATATACGCTACAAAGTGATCACCACCAAAAATCACCATATAAATGACCCCCTTCACCATTTTATCCACTCTGCAACCTCTCTGGTAACCATCACTTGTTCTCTGTATCTATGAGTTTTTGTATTATTATTCTTGTTTGTTTATCTTGTGTATATAGATACAGTACTTTATATTTCACATAGTTACATCACTTAGATTTAATTTTTTTCTGTTACCGTATGAAGATGGCAGATGAGAAATATTATTGCAGATATTACAGATACAACCTTAGTGCCCAAAGAGGTCTGTCACATTCTTCCCACTGTAGTAACAATTCATTTGAATCTCACAAAGTGTTATTTGTGGAACATACATGATTCTTTCTCACCAGAAACATGTCCTCTATTGGGTGGCCATGGTACCCACATTCTCTACTTTTGGTGTTATACATTTAAAACTATCTTAAGTACCTGCTCAGTTTAACAATTAAGTTATTACAGTTCTTATCAGGGGAAATATATAACTACTAAATTATCAGCAAGAGTTATATAATTAATTCATTGCCCACCCACACCTTTCTCCCTAGAAGTGAGAATAGTTGAAGTAGATCAAACCAAAATGGAACTTCTCTAAAACATCTCTGTATTCCTAGTAACTGGCAAGGTAGATGACTTTCATTTTCAAAAATCTAGAAACAAACAAACAAAAACCCCCTAGAAACAAACAAGCAAAAATGTTTGTGGGAATGATGATAAGGAGATATTTTTGAAGGACGTATTAATAATGCAGCATATGTTGGAAAGAACTCCAAATCAGAACATAGAAATTGCACCGAATATTAATAGAAGACATGCTTGTACTACACCTGCTCTAAGTGCTTTATAAGCATTATCCAATTTCATTCTCTCTACGAAGACCTCCTCTATGAAGTTGCTACTACTATCAGCCCCATTTTACGATAATCCTGATGTGATAATCCTGAGGCTGGAAGAGGTTAATTTGCTCATGGTCACACAGTCATCAAGGGAAGGGTCAGAATTTTACCCAGATTGGTTGGCATCAATGTCCCAGGTTGTGCCATGATAAATCTTGAATTAGTTTTACTGTTTTCCTGATTGCCTCGATTTCCTTGCTTACCCATAGGAAATAATGCCATGTCTGCCTCACAGGCTGCAGCGATGATTGGATCCAGTCAGATAGGTGAGAAAATGTACAGATATATATATATCTAAAATCAAAGTGCTTTGATAACAGGGAAATGCTCACATTTCTAACTTATCTTAATTAAGGTATTTCACCAGTTAGTATTTGACCAGTGTCATCTTGAACAAATCTTTTAGCTGCTCTGGCTTTAGGTTCCTTGCCTGGTAATAGACGGTATCAGACTGAATGATTCCTAGCTTCTTCCCAGCTCTACTGACTCTTCAGTGTCTTACAGAAAAACTATAGTTGGGGCACCTGGGTGGCTCAGTGGGTTAAGCCTCTGCCTTCGGCTCAGGTCCTGGGTCCTGGGATCGGGTCCCGCATCAGGCTCTCTGCTCAGCAGAGAGTCTGCTTCCTCCTCTCTCTCTCTCTCTGCCTGCCTCTCTGCCTACTTGTGATCTCTGTCAAATAAATAAATAAAATCTTTAAAAAAAAAGAAAGAAAAAGAAAAACTATAGTCATATGGACATGATTGGACTATTGGGGAAGTGGGGACTGTATCCAACAAGGGACGTGGCAAAATGGGACATGAAATTAGCAGGGACAAAATCTCCATGACAACCATGACTCCAGAGAACAAGTACCTAGAGGGTTTTCTCCCTCTAATTGTCTTTCTCCTATTATCTCTGCCCTTAACAATAACATATTCAAGAGGATCTCCAGTTGATGGCATCTCCCTTACTCTGAGTGAACAGCCTCTTTCATGGCCAAAGGAACCCATCTTGGAGAGCAATAGAATCCACCCAGAAAATTCCTTTGGAAAAGAAATAAATAATTTCAGCCTTTGGCAAGAGCTCTGTCTTCTTGTGGCATCTGGGTCAAGGTGAGAGGGCAAGCTTTGGTGAGAAGAGTGGATTCTGTGCTATCTTAATAGCCATGTGATTCTTCTAGTAGGAGCTGTAGTGGAGCAAGTTTTATGTTCCTCAGTCTTTCCCATTCTTCACCTCTTCCTCACTCCCACACGTCTACTGTGGGCTCTTCCTGGGTTCTCTTTCTCCTTCCCAACTTCTCTGACCTTCATTGGAAAGAAGATTTAGGTTCATCTCTAGTCTAAAATTTCATGGATTATTCTGGGTTGAGGGATGAATGTTGAGTTCCAGGTCTGAGATTTCTTCAGGGTGTGATATTGAGCTCTGTCACCTTCTGTTTTTTTTTCTTTTTCACGTATAAAATGGGGGATAATGGGATTATTTAGAATCTAATGAGGTAAATTTATAAAAGCTAACAAATTTTAGGGTGTTGGGGTGGCTCAGTCATTACGTATCTGCCATCGGCTCAGGTCATGATCCCAAGGTCCTGGGATCGAGGCCCAGGTCTGGCTCCCTGCTCAATGGGAAGCCTGCTTCTGCTTCTTCCACCTTCCTGCTTGTGTTCCCTCTTTCTCTGTGTGTCTCTCTGTCACATAAATAAATAAAATATCTTTTAAAAAATTAAAGCTGACAGTTTTAAAAGTTAATAATTGAGCACCGAATTAAAAATAACAATTTACTGACATTCAGGGGAATTTCCTCAGATCCCATATTCTTGTCTAGATTTTCTAACTTTTTCCATCCCAAGGACTTTTTGAATTTTCTTTTGTTTAAGGAATTTGTTTTTATAATAATATTAATTAGTTTGATTTCCATGTCAACATACAGCGTTTTTTATAATTTCTGAGTAGCAAGAGGCAAGCAGCTCACCAATTAATTATATAATAAAGTACTCATGTACAATTCCACTTGCCTTTTGAAATACTTCCAATAGCTCCCTGTGGTCATCATTAGAGCCCTGCTGGTCTGGAGGCACTGGTGTGGGTAACACAGATATCAGAGATGCCTCCCTTCAAGGCATTGTTGGCCTGTCTCTTTTAATCTTTTCTGTTACTTATATTGTTCTACTTCATTGGAACATCTTGGATTTCTTTACTTGATTTTGTATTCTGCACAACCTTACAAACGGGCCACATCCTCGGTAGTGAGAAGTGGAAAGATTTTGTTTAGCTAGATGCACATAATAAAATCTCCAATTAATACTCCCTTCCCCCTCAGGTAGCCTTTATTTTTTTTTAAATTTCTTTTCAGTGTTCCAGAATTCATTGTTTATGCACCACACCCAGTGCTCCATGCAATACGTGCCCTCCATAATAACCAACACCAGGCTCACCCAACCTCTCATGCCCATTCCCTCCAAAACCCTCAGTTTGTTTCTCAGAGTTCACAGACTCTCATGGATCTTCTCCCCCTCCAATTTACCCCAACTCCCTTCTCATCTCCAGCTCCACATGTCCTCCATGTTATTCCTTATGCTCCAGAAGTAAGTGAAACCATATGATAATTGACTCTCTCTGCTTGACTTATTTCACCTAGCATAATCTCTTCCAGTCCCGTCTATGTGGATACAAATGTTGGGTATTCATCCTTTCTGACAGAGGCATAATACTCCATAGTATATATGGACCACATCTTCCTTATCCATTCATCCATTGAAGGGTGACTTGGTTCTTTCCACAGTTTGACGACTGTGGCAATTGCTGCTATGAACATTGGGGTACAGATGGCCCTTCTTTTCACTACACCTGTATCTTTGGGGTAAATACCCAGAAGTACAATTGCAGGGTCATAGGGAAGCTCTATTTTTAATTTCTTAAGGAATCTCCACACTGTTTTCCAAAGTGGCTGCACCAATTTGCATTCCCACCAACAGTGTAAGATGGTTGGCTTTTCTCCACATCCTCTCCAACACACTTGTTTACTGTCTTGTTAATTTTGGCCGTTCTAACTGGTGTAAGGTGGTATCTCAATGTGGTTTTGATATGAATCTCCCTGATGGCCAGGGATGATGAACATTTTTTCATGTGTCTGTTAGCCATTTGTATGTCTTCATTGGAGAAGTGTCTGTTCCTGTCTTCTGCCCATTTTTTGACATGATTATCTGTTTCGTGTGGGTTTACTTTGAGGAGTTCTTCATAGATCCTGGATATCAACCCTTTGTCTGTATTGCCATTTATGAATATCTTCTCCCATTCCTTGGGTTGCTTCTTTGTTTTGTTGACTATTTCCTTTGCTGTGCAGAAGCTTTTGATTTTTTTTAATTTTTTATTTCTTTTCAGTGTAACAGTATTCATTGTTTTTTCACCACACCCAGTGCTCCATGCAATCCGTGCCCTCCCTAATACCCACCACCTAGTTCCTCCGACCACCCATCCCCCGCCCCTTCAAAACCCTCAGGTTGTTTTTCAGAGTCCATAGTCTCTCATGGTTCACCTCCCCTTCCAATTTCCCTCAACTCCCTTCTCCTCTCCATCTTCCCTTGTCCTCCATGTTATTTGTTATGCTCCACAAATAAGTGAAACCATATGATAATTGACTCTCTCTGCTTGACTTATTTCACTCAGCATCATCTCTTCCATGTTGCTACAAAAGTTGGGTATTCGTCCTTTCTGATGGAGGCATAATAAGAAGCTTTTGATCTTGATGAAGTCCAAAAAATTCATTTTTGCCTTTGTTTCCTTTTCCTTTGGAGACATATCTTGAAAGAAGTTGCTGTGGCTGATGTCAAAGAGGTTACTGTCTATGTTCTTCTCTAGGATTCTGATGGGTTCCTGCCTCACACTGAAGTCTTTTGTCCATTTCGAGTTTGTCTTTGTGTATGGTGTAAGAGAATGTTCAAGTTTCATTCTTCTACACATAGCTGTCCAATTTTTCCAGCACCATTTATGGAAGAGACTGTTTTTTTTTCCACTGTGTATTTTTTCCTGTTTTGTCAAAGATTATTTGACCATAGAGTTGAGGGTCCATATCTGGGTTCTCTACTCTGTTCCACTGGTCTATGTGTCTGTTTTGGTGCCGGTATCATGCTGTCTTGGTGATCACAGCTTTGTAGTAAAGCTTGAAATCAGACAACGTGATGCCCCCAGTTTTTTCTTTTTCAACATTTCCTTAGCAATTCGGGGTCTATTCTAGTTCCATACAAATTTTAGGATTGTTTGCTCCAGATCTTTGAAAAATGCTTGTGGAAGGGCATCTGGGTGGCTCAGTGGGTTAAACCTCTACCTTTGGCTCAGGTCATGATCTCAGGGTCCTGGGATGGAGCCCTGCATCAGGCTCTCTGCTCCACAGTGCGCCTGCTTTTCCCTTTCTCTCACTCTGCCTGCCTCTCTGCCTACTTGTGATCTCTCTTGCAAATAAATAAATAAAACCTTTGAAAAATGCTGAGGGAATTTTGATTGGAATGGCATTGAAAGTATAGATTTCTCCAGGCAGTATAGACATTTTAACAATGATTATTCTTCCAATCCATGAGCATGGAATGGTTGTCCATCTTTTTGTGTCTTCTGTTTCTTTCATGAGTGATCTGTAGTTCCTCAAGTACAGATACTTTTCCTCTTTGGTTAGGTTTGTTCCCAGGTATCGTATGGTTGGTGGTGCTATAGTAAATGGAATCAATTCTCTAATTTCCCTTTCTGTGTTTTCATTGTCAGTGTCTATGAAAGCAACTGATTTCTGTACATTGATTTTGTATCCTGCCACATTACTGAATTGCTGTATGAGTTCTAGTAGTTTGGGGGTGGAGTCTTTTGGGTTTTCCATATAAAGTGTCATGTCATCTGTGAAGAGAGAGAGTTTGACTTCTTCACTGCCAATTTGAATACCTTTTATTTCTCTATGTTGTCTGATTGCTGTTGCTAGGACTCTAATACTATGTTAAACCAGAGTGGTGAGAGTAGGCATCCTTGTGTTCCTGATCTCAAAGGGAAGTCTGTCAGCTTTTTCCCAATGGGGATGATATTCGCTGTGGGTTTTTCATAGATAGATTTGATGAAGTTGAGGAATGTTCCCTCTATCTCTATATTCTGAAGCATTTTAATCAGGAATGGATGCTATATCTTGCCAATGCTTTTTCTGCATCAACTGAGAGGACCATGTGGTTCTTCTCTCTTCTCTTATTGATTTGTTCTATTACATTGATTGATTTGCGAATATTGAACCACCCTTGCAACCCAGGGATAAATCCCACCTGGTCATGGTGTATAAACTTTTTAATGTACTGTTGGATCCTATTAGCTAGGATCTTGTTGAGAATCTTAGCATCCATATTCATCAGGAATATTGGCCTGAAATTCTCCTTTTTGATGGGGTCTTTGCTTGGTTTGGGGATTAGGGTAAAGCTGGCTTCATAAAAAGAGTCTGGAAGTTTGTCTTCTGCTTCAGTTTTTTGAAATAGCTTCGGTAGAAAAGGGATTATTTCTTCTTTGAAAGTTTGGTAGTATTCCCCAGGGAATCCGTCAGGTCCTGGGCTCTTGTTTTTTGGGAGGTTTTTGTTCACCACTCGTTTCTAGATATTGGTCTATTCAGGTTGTCAATTTCCTCCTGATTCAGTTTTGGAAGTTTATAGTTTTCCAGGAATGCATTCCCTTCTTCTAGGTTGCTTAACTTATTGGCATATAACTGCTGATAATAATTTCTGATGATTATTTCTATTTCCTTGGTGTTAGTTGTAATCTCTCCCTTTTCACTCATAATTTTATTAATTTGGGCCTTCTTTCTTTTCTTTTGTATTAGTGTGGCCAATGGTTTATCAATCTTACTGATTCTTTCAAAAAACAGCCTTCTAGTTTCATTGATGCATTCTACTGTATCTCTAGTTTCTACCTCATTGATCTCTGCTCTAATATTGATTATTTCCCTTCTTGTGTGTGGAGTTGGCTTAATTTGTTGTTGATTCTCCAGTTCTTTAAGGTGTAGAGACAGCTGGTGTATTATGGATTTTTCCCTTTTTTTGAGGGAGGCTTGAATGGCTATGTATTTCCCCCTTAAGACTGCCTTTGCTGTATCCCATAGGTTTTGGACCAAAATGTGTTTATTCTCATTGGTTTCCATGAATTGTTTAAGTTCTTCTTTGATTTCTTGGTTGATCCAAGCATTCTTAAACAAGGTGGTCTTTATCTTCCAGGTGTTTAAATTCCTTCCAAACTTTTTCTTGTGTTTGATCTCCAGTTTCAAAGCACTGTGGTCTGAGAATATGCAGGGAATAATCTCAATCTTTTGGTATCGGTTGAGCCCTGATTTGTGGCCCAGTATGTGAAGTCTTCTGGAGAAAGTTCCATGTGCACTTGAGAAGAATGAGTATTCTCTTGTTTTAGGGTGGAATGTTCTGTATATAACTATGAGGTCCATCTGGTCCAATGTGTCATTCAATGCTCTTGTTTCTTTATTGATTTTCTGTTTGGATGATCTGTCTATTGCTGAGAATGGCATGTTAAGATCCCCTACTATTGATGTATTCATATCAATATGACTCTTTATCTTGATTAACAGTTGTCTTATGTAGTTGGCTGCTTCCATATTGGGGGCATAAATATTTACAATTGTTAGATCTTCTTGGTGGATAGACCCTTTAAGAATGATGTAGTGTCCTTCTGTATCTCTGACTACAGTCTTTAGTTTAAAATCTAATTTATCTGATATGAGAATCATTACCCCAGCCTTCTTTTGAGGCCGTTGGCATGAAAGATGTTTCTCCATCCCTTCATTTTCAGTCTGGATGTATCCTTAGGTTCAAAATGGGTCTCTTGTAGACAACATATGAATGGGTCATGTTGTTTTATCCAATCTGCAACCCTGTGCCATTTTTATGGGCACATTTAGGCCATTCACATTGAGAGTGATTATTGAGACACGTTTTTATTGACATCATGTTACCTGTAAAGTCCTTCTTTCTATAGATTGTCTCCATATATTTCTGTTCAATGATATTCTTGGGTTTTTTCCTCTTTTATAGAACCCCCCCTTAATATTTCTTGCAGAGCCAGCTTGGTGGTCAGACTCTTTTAAACCTTGCTGGTATTGGAAGCTCTTTATCTCTCCATCCATTCTGAATGTCAGTCTTGCTGCATAAAGTATTCTTGGCTGCATGTTCTTTTCATTTAGTGCCCTGAATACATCTTGCCAGCCCTTTCTGGCTTGCCAGGTTTCTGTGGACAGATCTGATGTTATTCTGATGGGCCTTCCTCTGCATGTAAGGAATCTCTTCCTCCTAGCTGCTTTCAAGAGTCCTGTCTAAAATTATGATTCATCATTTTCAGAAACAGTTGCCTTGAGGTTTTTCTAGATTCTATATGGGGGGGGGTAACTTTCTGCCTCTAAAACATGAACACTGGTTCCATTCCCTTCCAATTAATATTTACACCAGTCACTGTTTCTTTAACTTGTTTTGGGAAATGGTGGACACATGCAAAAACTTTTTTTTTTAATTTTTTATTTCTTTTCAGCATAACAGTATTCATTGTTTTTTCACCACACCCAGTGCTCCATGCAATCCGTGCCCTCCCTAATACCCACCACCTGGTTCCCCCAACCTCCCACCCCCCACCCCTTCAAAACCTTCAGGTGGTTTTTCAGAGTCCATAGTCTTAACCAAAAAGTGAATTTGCCCCCTTTCCTATAGCTTACCAAAGTTTAAGAAGATACATTTTGTCATGAATGAGTAGAACAATCCACAATTCCTTACCTTTTTGGGAATGATGAGTCACATGAAATACCTTTACCTCTGGCTGCCTCTGTCACCAGAATGTGATGAGAAAGTGAAGAGCTAATCTTTTTAATGTACTGTTGGATCTTATTAACTAGGATCTTGTTGGGAATCTTGGCATTCATATTCATCAGGGATATTGGTCTGAAACTCTCCTTTTTGATGGGGTCTTTTTCTGGTTTGGGGATCAAGGTAGTCCTGGCTTCATAGAGTCTGGATGTTTTCCTTCTGTTTCTATGTTTGGAAACAGCTTCAGGAGAATAAGTATTATTTCTTCATTGAATGTTTGGTAGAATTCCCCAGGGACTCTGTCAGGTCCTGGACTCTTGTTTTTCGGGAGTTTGGTTTTTTTTTAAGATTTTATTTATTTATCTGACAGACAGAGATCACAAGTAGGCAGAGTGGCAGGCGGGTAGGGGTGAGGGGAAGCAGGCTCCCTGCTGAGCAAAGAGCCTGGTACAGGACTTGATCCTAGGACCCTGAGATCATGACCTGAGCTGAAGGCAGAGGCTTAACCCAATGAACCACTCAGGCTCCTCTTTGGGAGTTTTTTGACCCCTGCTTCAATCTCATTACTAGATATTGGTCTATTCATGTTGTCAATTTCTTCCTTTTTCAGATATGTAAATTTATAGATTTCCAGGAATGCATCCATTTCTTCTAGGTTGCTTAACTTATTGGGATATAACTGTTGATAATAATTTCTGATGATTGTTTCTATTTCCTTGGCATTAGTCATGATCTCTTCCCTTTCAATCATAATTTTATTAATTTGGGTCCTCTCTCTTTTCTCTTGGATTAGTTTGGCCATTGTTTTATCATTGTTATTAATTCTTTCAAAGAACCAGCTTCTAGTTTTGTTGACATGTTATACTGTATCTCTAGTTTCTATCTCTCATTGATCTCTGCTCTGCTCTTAATTATTTCTCTTCTAGTGCATGGGGTTGGCTTAATTTGTTATTGATTTTCCAGTTCCTTAAGGTGTAAAGAGAGTTGCTGTACTTTGGATATTTTGATTTTTTTTTCATTTTTACGTATTTTTTTAAATTAAATTTTTAATTTATTTTCAGCGTAACAGTATTCATTGTTTTCTCACCACACCCAGTGCTCCATGCAATCTGTGCCCTCCCCAATATCCACCACCTGGTTCCTCCACCCTCCCACCCCCCGCCCCTTCAAAGCCCTCAGGTTGTCTTTCAGAGTCCATAGTCTCTCATGGTTCACCTCCCCTTCCAATTTCCCTCAACTCCCTTCTCCTCTCCATCTCCCCTTGTCCTCTATATTATTTGTTATGCTCCACCAATAAGGGAAACCATATGATACTTAACTCTCTCTGTTTGACTTATTTCACTCAGCATAATCTCTTCCAGTCCTGTCCATGTTGCTACAAAAGTTGGGTATTCGTCCTTTCTGATGGAGGCATAATACTCCATAGTGTATATGGACCACATCTTCCTTATCCATTCATCCATTGAAGGGCATCTTGGTTCTTTCCACAGTTTGGCGACCGTGGCCATTGCTGCTATAAGTATTGGGGTACAGATGGCCCTTCTTTTCACTCCATCTGTATCTTTGGGGTAAATACCCAGCAGTGCAATTGCAGGGTCATAGGGAAGCTCTATTTTTAATTTCCTGAGGAATCTCCACACTGTTCTCCAAAGTGGCTGCACCAGTTTGCATTCCCACCAACAGTGTAAGAGGGTTCCCCTTTCTCCACATCCTCTCCAACACACGTTGCTTCCTGTCTTGCTAATTTTGGCCGTTCTAACTGGTGTAAGGTGGTATCTCAATGTGGTTTTGATTTGAATCTCCCTGATGGCTAGTGATGATGAACATTTTTTCATGTGTCTGGTAGCCATTTGTATGTCTTCATTGGAGAAGTGTCTGTTCATATCTTCTGCCCATTTTTTTGAGGAAGGCTTGGATGGCTATGTATTTCCCCCTTAGGACTGCCTTTGCTGTATCCCATAGGTTTTGGACTGATGTGTCCTCATTGTCATTGGTTTCCAGGAATTGTTTAAGTTCTTCCTTGATTTCCTGGTTGATCCGAACATTCTTGAGCAGGATGGTCTTTAGCTTCCAAGTGTTTAAAAAATGGGCAGAAAACATGAACAGACACTTCTCCAAAGAACTCATACAGATGGCTAGCAGACACATAAAAAATGCTTATCATCATTTGCCATCAGGGAAATTCAAATCAAAATCATATTGAGAAACCACCCTACACCAGTTAGAATGGCCAAGATTAACAATACAGGAAACAATAAGTATTGGAGAGGATGTGGAGAAAGGGGAACCCTCTTACACTGTTGGTGGGAATGCAAGTTGGTGCAGCCACTTTGGAAAACTGTGTGCAGATTCCTCAAAAAATTAAAAGGAGAACTACCCTATGACCCTGATTGTACTACTAGATACAAAGGTACAGAGGTAATGAAAAGATGGCTATATGTACCCCCAATACCCTGTACATAGCAGCAATGTCCACAATTGCCCAACTGCGGAAACAGCTGAGATGCCCTTCAAGAGATGAATGGATAAAGAAGATGTGGTCCATATCTACAATGGAATAGTACTCAGTCATCAGAAAGGATGAATATCCAACTTTTATATCAACATGTATGGGACTAGAGAAGATTATTCTGAGTGAAATAAGTCAATCAGAGAAAGTCAATTATCATATGGTTTCATTTACTTGTGGAGCATAAGGAATAACATGGAGGACATTAGGAGGATGAAAAGAAAAGTGAATTGGGGGAAACTGGAGGGAGAGATGAACCATGAGAGACTGTGCATTCTGAGAAACAAACTGAGGGTTTTAAAAGGAAGTGGTTGAGGGGCATGGGTCAACCTGGTGGTGGGTATTAAGGAGGGCATGTATTGCATGGAGCAATGGTTGTGGTAAATAAACAATGAATTTTGGAACACTGAAAAAATAAAATTAATTTTTAAAAAAAGCAAAGAGCTTTACTGCAAGTGATTGATCAGAAACCTGACTTCTTTTCCCCGAATTGATTGATTATGTTGGTGTATTGGGGGATGTTGTGCATGAGAGTTTATGTTTTCAGAATATTTTCATTGACTCCAACTCATCTTGGATAAAATTGTGGAGAAGTTATATTGGCCACACTTTAGGAGTCAAAGGAAAGACTTCCAAGTTCACAAAAGCATAATTGAAATGAAATAAGATAATTTTAGTTTTGCTTCCAAAAGTGGGTGAAAGCACAATTTGTTCACCATGTATTTGTACAGTAACACAAATATTTGTATACAAGGTGCTTATCGGTAATAGTGAAACATGTCCACTAGACCGTGCACTGTATGGAGTTTCATCAGCTCAGAGTGCCTGGTGGTGGTGGCCCATGAAAAGCAGCATCAGCCTTTTACACTCCAGCTGCCTGGGAGATAACAGAGTAATACCAGACAGAAATAAATACAGTCATTGACTAACAGTATTTTTGAGTCTTGGCTTAGAGACCATTTAATTTAGAAAATAATTTATGTGAAGAACTTCTTGATATTTCAGTATTAGCTTACTTTATTTTTCCTTCACAGAGAGGAATGATAATGGGGATGATAGTTCCCAACATTTATTGAGCCCTTACTGTTTTAAGTGCTTTATGTCAATCAGTCTTTGCAGCAACCCTCTGAAGTGGCAAGTACTCTTAGCTCTGTTTATAGGTGAGGCAACTGAAGCACAGAGGGGTCAATAACTTGCTAAGCATGATACATCCAGTAGGTAAAAGCCAGTGTTACAGGAACATATTATTTACAGGAACAAAAGCTATTAAGATATATAAACCCTTAAAAGTAACTTTTCCTCTGCATCAGGTCCATCATTGTCTGATGCTGGTTGTCAGTTAACCAAGCATACTCAAACTCAAGTAAATTAAATAGAAAATGGTTTATGTGCTTTGTGTCTTCATGGCTCTGGATGGTTTGATTTGTTTCTACATGAGGTCTGAATCTACATCTGCCTAGAGGTAATGATTCTCACTGTCCACAAGGTCAGTGATGCCTCAGGAAGTTCCTCAGACTAACCCATACAACTATAGCACTGTTGATGTTCCTAACCATGGGTACAGCTGTCATTCATGGTTATCTGTAAGCAATCCATGATAATAATAGCCAACACCTATTGAACTATTTCTCTGTACAGAATTGTGTGCTGAGCATCTCCATGAATTTTCTTGTAACTGTCCTAGTAATTTCATAGTCCAGGGGCTCTTAATGTTCTCACTTCATTTTGATTAAATCAGTCTTGTGTGTTTAAGCTACTGGGACAAGCTCATAAAGTGAGAGGATATCAGACAAAACTCCAAAGTCTGAAACTTTAATGTTCTCAATTTGTTCTCATGCTATTTCTCAAGTAGTAAAGTACCCTAAAACTGAAAAAATGTTGGGGTCAGTAGTGAGCTATACTACCTTCCCTTTGATATACTTAGTACAAAGAATTCCCTAAGAAGACTTGTTCCATAAATTTATTGGTTACATATACTGTGCCTCAAGAAAATATTATCAGAGTTATAAGTTATGATATAGTTTTCTAGGCCAGCTAAAGGATGATACACTGACTGCATTCATATAAAATTTTGTGAAATTATTGCAAAGAGGCTAAATGACTTTTTGTTAGGATAAAAGAGTAAATTTCAAAACTTTATCTAGATGGCCATGTGGGCCTGAAGAGCTATCTCAGTTTTAATCTAGAGTGATTCTACTTATGTTCTTGTAAAGCAGTGGTTATATAATGAATTATCTGAGGTTTTAAAAAAACTTTTAATTAATGATCTCTGTAATAATCGCAGCATTTATATTATTTCAGTTCTCAGTCAAATTCAAACATATCTCTTTAATTTTCATGAGACTTCATGAAATAATTAAGAATCTGAAGCACTTTTTTCTTTTTAAAATTTCAATTCTATTAGCCAAATATAATATTAGTTGAAAGCACTTTTTTTTTATTTCTTTCCTTTTTTTAAAATTTTTTATTTCTTTTCAGCATAACAGTATTCATTGTTTTTTCACCACACCCAGTGCTCCATGCAATCCATGCCCTCCCTAATACCCACAACCTGGTTCCCCCAACCTCCCACCCCCGCCCCTTCAAAACCCTCAGGTTGTTTTATTTTTTTTTAATTTTTTATTTACTTATTTGACAGACAGATCACAAGTAGGCAGAGAGGCAGGCAGAGAGAGAGGAGGAAGCAGGCTCCCCGATGAGCAGAGAGCCCAATGTGGGGCTCGATCCCAGGATGCTGGGATCATGACCGGAGCCGAAGGCAGAGGCTTAACCCACTGAGCCACCCAGGCGCCCCACCTCAGGTTGTTTTAAAATCACACTTCTTGATAATTTGAGATGAAAATCTGGGTCTTTTCTTTCTTTTTTTTTTTTTTATTTTCAACGTAACAGTATTCATTGTTTTTGCACGACACCCAGTGCTCCATGCAATACGTGCCCTCCCTAAGACCCACCACCTGGTTCCCCCAACCTCCCACCCCCCGCCCCTTCAAAACCCTCAGGTTGTCTTTCAGAGTCCATAGTCTCTCATGGTTCATCTCTCCTTCCAATTTCCCTCAACTCTCTTCTCCTCTCCATCTACCTTGTCCTCCATGTTATTTGTTATGTTCCACAAATAAGTGAAACCATATGATACTTGACTCTCTCTGCTTGACTTATTTCACTTAGCATAATCTCTTCCAGTTCCATCCATGTGGATACAAAAGCTGGGTATTCATCCTTCCTGATGGAGGCATAATACTCCATAGTGTATAT
This sequence comes from Martes martes, assembly GCF_963455335.1. Taxonomy (NCBI): domain Eukaryota; kingdom Metazoa; phylum Chordata; class Mammalia; order Carnivora; family Mustelidae; genus Martes; species Martes martes. The sequence goes on from NC_137898.1 coordinate 11,748,265, forward strand.
GGACCACATCTTCCTTATCCATTCATCCGTTGAAGGGCATCTTGGTTCTTTCCACAGTTTGGCGACCGTGGCCATTGCTGCTATAAACATTGGGGTACAGATGGCCCTTCTTTTCACTCCATCTGTATCTTTGGGGTAAATACCCAGTAGTGCAATTGCAGGGTCATAGGGAAGCTCTGGGTCTTTTCACCAGGACAGTGAGACGTTGGTTTTTCCCAGCACTCAGTGAAGGGAAAAAATAGCACATATGGGAAGTGTAATACTGTCTTCTCACCTGAGTCAGCAGTGCTTTCTCTTCTCTCTTTCCTGATTTTAGAAGCAGCAAGCCAATGATTGGGGGAGGAAATATTACACGGATCACCTATTTCATCCTTTTGGGATTCTCTGATTTTCCCAGAATCCTAGCAGTGCTCTTTGTTGTATTCCTGCTGATCTACGTTTTGACTCTGACTTGGAACCTGTGCCTCATCATCTTAATAAGGATGGACTCTCACCTCCACACACCCATGTACTTCTTCCTCAGTAATCTGTCGTTCATAGATATCTGCTATGTGACCTCTATAGCTCCCAAGATGCTCTCCAACTTTTTCCAAGAGCAGCAGACCATCACCTTTGTGGGTTGTGCTGTTCAGTACTTTGTCTTTTCAACCATGGGACTGAGTGAGTCTTGTCTCATGACAGCCATGGCTTATGACCGATATAGTGCCATTTGCAATCCACTTCTCTATTCATCCATCATGTCACCTACCCTCTGTATTCGGATGGTGCTGGGATCCTATTTGGCTGGACTCTCTGCTTCTATATCCCAGTTGTGTACCATGTTTCAGCTCCACTTTTGTGGGCCTAATGTCATCAAGCACTTCTTCTGTGACATGCCCCAACTGATAATCCTGTCCTGCACTGACACTTTCTTTGTGCAACTGTTGATTGCTATATTAACAATGTTCTTTGGGATAATAAATGCCCTCATTGTCATGATATCCTATGGCTATATTGTTATGTCCATCATGAAGATCACTTCAGCCAAAGGCAGGTCCAAGGCTTTCAACACGTGTGCTTCTCATCTGACAGCAGTTTCCCTCTTCTATACCTCTGGTATGTTTGTCTATTTGAGTTCCAGCTCTGGCAGTTCCTCCAGTTTTGACAGATTTGCATCAGTATTCTACACTGTGGTCATTCCGATGTTGAATCCCTTGATTTACAGTCTGAGGAACAAGGAAATCAAAGATGCCTTGATGAGGTTACAAAAGAAGAGATGGTCCTGCTAAGGTTCTGTCCAGATTTGTCCTCTCAGAAAACTTAACCCCTAGTAACATGAACAGGAATGGACTTTAACAAAATTCATACCGCCTTTGGATAAAGAAAGGTTAATTCAATACACATAATATGCCAAATGGACTGACAGCTGACTTGATTCCACACAAGCACAGTACATTTAAGTCTTGGAGGTTCATACTTTCATGCTGCATGAGGAGTGGCCTCATCATTTATTAATTGTCTGCAAGTATTTGTAAAATGTTAATGTTTAGAAACTTCCTACTTCTTTTTCTTCAAGGATTGAGCCCTGTTCTATCTCAGACCTCTGACTGTAAAAGAGGGATACCTGATAGAGGTCCCCAGAAGTGTAGAGACATTGTCTCCTAAATATTTTGATGCAGCATAATCCAGACAAGAGGGTGATCAATGTCTGTTCTGTATTTCTGACCATAATGAGAATAAATCAAGAGAGGGGAAGTGCCTTTGAACAGAAACAAAGCTATGCAACTGGCCTGGTTGTGTCTCCTGGGAAGAGCAATCTGAGGGGGCTAATGTTTGTTAAGGGCTCTTTCAGGACTAATCACCTGGTAAGTTTTTGGTCACATCTCAGTCTCCATCAGCTATAATCTAAGGAACCAGGAGGCAATTTGGATCATAAAGAAGAATAGAATGAAGAATGTCAGTACTATTTACTTATAATTTTGATGTTTTAATTAGTGTGTCTCATGTCCAATGTGGATTTCTGATGGGAGATGATGTACAAAATTCATGTCAACTAATAGCAATTTCTGATCTCAGGCTGATTTCATGGGTGATCGAGTTCTTTGGTAGGTAATCAGCTCACTTTAGGGTACAGGTTGAAATGGCGCATCCTCCTACTTCCCCGCCATCTTGTCTCAACTAATAGCAATTTCTGATATTGTGGGACACAAACCTCTTTTTCTTCTCCATTAAATCTGGAAATTTGCCCTTGGTTGACATAGCCAATGGGATCAAACTACCAACTTGTTTCTGGTATTTTAAGTATCTGTTCAAATTTGGTGTAAGGAGATTTGTGTGAGAATTTGTTGTAATAATATAGTTACTGAATGTGCAATATTTGCAGAGACTAGGAACAGATATGGAAAACTAGTATGCATTTTTTCTTGTGTGTGTTCAGTATTTATCTCCTAGAAATTTATGGTTGTATGGGTGATTCAGTGGATGGAGTAGATGGTCAAAGTTGCTCTAATACTGTTATATTCTAGGAAGCCTCAAGGGATAGGAGAGGAAATAGTGGGATATGCAGATTCTCAACTCTGGCTAGTTTATGTCGTCTGAGGGAGAAAACAAAACATTTGGTCCTAGAGGTCTGGTTAAAAAGAGGAACAAGATGTGTCCCAACACTGTTGACTAGCTAGATTGCTCAGTCTTTAACCAAATGATAGAAACTAAATGTCACAGACACTTCTCCAATAAAGACATACAAATGGCTATCAGACACATGAAAAAGTGTTCATCATCACTAGCCATCAGGGAGATTCAAATTGAAACCACATTGAGATACCACCTTACACCAGTTAGAATGGCCAAAATCAACAAGACAGTAAACAACAAGTGTTGTAGAGGATGTGGAGAAAGGGAAACCCTCTTACACTGTTGGTGGGAATGCAAGTTGGTGCAGCCGCTTTGGAGAACAGTGTGGCGATTCCTTAAGAAATAAAAAATAGAGCTTCCCTATGACCCTGCAATTGCACTACTGGGTATTTACCCCAAAGATACAGATGGAGTGAAAAGAAGGGCCATCTGTACCCCAATGTTTATAGCAGCAATGGCCACGGTCGCCAAACTGTGGAAAGAACCAAGATGCCCTTCAACAGATGAATGGATAAGGAAGATGTGGTCCATATACACTATGGAGTATTATGCCTCCATCAGAAAGGATGAATACCCAGCTTTTGTATCCACATGGATGGAACTGGAAGAGATTATGCTGAGTGAAATAAGTCAAGCAGAGAGAGTCAAGTATCATATGGTTTCATTTATTTGTGGAGCATAGCAATTAACATGGAGGACATGGGGAGATGGAGAGGAGAAGGGAGTTGAGGGAAATTGGAAGGGGAGATGAACCATGAGAGACTATGGACTCTGAAAGACAACCTGAGGGTTTTGAAGGGGTGGGGGGTGGGAGGTTGGGGGAGCCAGGTGGTAGGTATTATGGAGGGCACATATGGTATGCAGCACTGGGTGTGGTGCATAAACAATGAATTCTGTTACGCTGAAAAGAAATTAATAAAAAATATTTTAAAAAACTAGATGTCATTACATATATATATTATCCTCAGAGATTCATGGATTATTTTTAAGACTTTTAAAAAAAAATTGTCAGAGAGATAGAGAGAGCACATGCACAAGAAGAGGGAGTGGCAGGCAGAGAGAGAAGCAAGCTCCCTGCTGAGTGAGCAAGGAGCCTGATATGGGGCTTGATCCCAGAACCCTGGGATCATGAGCTGAGCCAAAGACAGCCACTTAACCAATTGAGCCACCCAGGCATCCCAATTTAATGGATTCTTTTATTTTTATTTTTATTTTTATTTATTTTTTAAATTTCTTTTCAGTGTTCATTATGTTAATGAATGCTTTTGTTCTCAATTTTGATGAGTCACATGAATTATTCTATTTAATTAAAGACTTTAAGTGAAGAGATATTTAAAACCTTTGCCACAACTTCCATGAGTTTACATTTGGATAGGATTGAGAAAAGGGAAATTATTGAAATCTCCAGGAGGGAGTGTGGATGCTTACCCCATTCCAAGGAAACTGTAGTACAAATAAAGGACGTTTGGGTTGCCAGTCCAGGTATAAGTGTGTTGTTTGTGGCATTGCTCACTACATATGTATAAGAAAGTATGGGAAGTCTATTGCTAAGGTACTATGAGGGTTTCATCAGGAGACAAAACTCTGCTAGATGTTACTGGAGGATATTTCCATAGTACTGCACAGATCTAACTTTTGATGGGTTCAGATGAGCTCAGGGAGGTGACGAATAAGAGCTGCTGATAACTGGAAGTTAACCTTCTGGGAGCTCCTATGGATGGATAGGTTCCCAGGAACTGCTGTCTTCTAAGAACTGCCTTCATCAGCTGCTGTTGAAAATCATACGCTAGAGGTACTGATGGGAAATGCCATTAAAGTATTATTTTATTTTATTTTATTTAAAATTTTATTTTTTTATTTATTTGACAGAGATCACAAGTAGGCAGAGAGGCAGGCGAGGGCGGGCGGGGGGTAGGGCAGCAGGCTCCCTGCCAAGCAGAGAGCCCAATGCGGGACTCAATCTCAGGACCCCGGGATCATGACCTGAGCCACAGGCAGAGGCTTTAATCCACTGAGCCACCCAGGTGCCCCTAAAGTATTTAAAGAAAAAACCTGGGAAAATAAAACATGGTTATTTCAACTTGCCCCTGAAGAACATTTAGACCAATGGTATATGCCAGATTCTACTCTTAGATGAACCACATATTCAAACTAGGTCAGTCTATGGGACTAAAAAGACATTTTAGCTTGCCCACAGTAATTGCACAGAGATTTTGTCATGTAATATCACACAGGAACAGTGAATCTGCCAGCCCCCACTAAGAGTTTGTTAGATAAATACATCAAGGTGAGTGGTAAGGATGAAAAGAGAAATTAGGAAAGTTTCCTGTCTAGGAATATCTAGCTAGGAGACCAACCCATATATAAAATAATAAATTCTACATTTTTGGTATAGTTCAATGTAAGATGATTGAAACAGACCCACAGACTAAGGGACTTGAAAAGAATAAGAACTCATGTGGATTATCAGGGAGCCCATGGAAAGTTCAGTCAGGAGGAGGGCCTTTACCTCATTTTGTAGGATTTATTTCACAAAAGAGAAGAGCATTCCCCATAGTCAGACAAATTAACAAAGTGAAGTGGTTTGAATGTGCAGAAGGTATCTTTGGGAGCCATGCCCCATAAGAATGAAAAGTTGAGCATGAATTTTAGTATAAAGACTTAGCATTTCTTTTTTTTTTCAGGATTTTACTTAAATTCCAATTACTTCACATACAGTATATTATTAGTTTCAGGTGTAGAATTTAGTGATTCATAACTTACATACAACACCCAGTGTTCATCACAGCAAGTGCCCTTCTTACTACCCATCACCCATTTAAACCATTCCCCTGCCTACCTCCCCTCTAGCAACAATCTAGGAGGTAGGTTACATTTGGAAGGTATTTGAATGACAGTAGGTAGGATTGAAGTTTAAAAAAATACCAGTTACATTAATATCATTTTGCAATTTATTTATTTTTTTTGTATGATTCATTTCTTCCATTGAATTTCTTCAAATGCCATTGACTCTATTTGTGTTTATTCTTTTTTCTTTTTTCTTTTTTATTTATTTTTTTAATTTTTTATTTTAATAAACATATAATGTATTTTTATCCCCAGGGGTACAGGTCTGTGAATCGTCAGGTTTACACATTTCACAGCACTCATCATAGCCCATACCCTCCCCAACGTCCATTTCCCCATCACCCTCTCCCCTCCCCCCTCCCCCCCGCAACCCTCAGTCTGTTTCTTGAGATTGAGTCTTTTATGGTTTGTCTCCCTCCCAATCCCATCTTTTCATTTTTTCTTTTCCTACCTCCCCCCAACCCCCCCCGCCTTGCATCTCCACTTCCTCATATCAAAGAGATCATATGATAGTTGTCTTTCTCCGATTGACTTATTTCGCTAAGCATAATACCCTCTAGTTCCATCCACGTCGTCGCAAATGGCAAGATTTCATGTCTTTTGATGGCTGCATAGTATTCCATTGTGTATATATACCACATCTTCTTTATCCATTCATCTGTTGATGGACATCTAGGCTCTTTCCACAGTTTGGCTATTGTGGACATTGCTGCTATAAACATTCGGGTGCACGTGCCCCTTCGGAGCACCACATTTGTATCTTTAGGATATATACCCAGGTCATTTTGCAATTTATTTTATTTAAAAATTTTATTTTTATTGAGATGCAATTTACATATGACATTGTATAAGTTTGTTATGCAATATATTGATTTGATACCTTTATATGTTGCAATATGATTACTGCCTGTAGCATTAGTGAACAATTATTTTGTGTCATATAATTATCATTTCTTTTTTTTAAATTTTTTATTTCTTTCCAGCATAACAGTATTCATTGTTTTTGCACCACACCCAGTGCTCCATGCACTGGGTGTATCATTTCTATTTTGTGGTGAGAACATTTTAAAATCTGGTCTCTTAGTTACTTTGAAGAATATAATACAGTATTGTTGACTGTATTCACTATGCTGTGCATTAGATCTCCAGAACTTAATTATCTTTTAAGAGCAAATTTGTACACTTACAAATGTCTCCCCAATTCTGCCAACCAGCCCCTAGTCACCATCATTCTTCCCTGTGTTCGTAAGTTCAGCATTTTTAGATTCCGCATACTAGTGATATCACAGAGTGTTTGTCTTCCCCCAACTCCCGGTTATTTCACTTAGCTTAATGCTATCAATGCCATCAAATTTATTTAAGAGAGAGAGAGAGAGTAAGCACAAACTGGGGGAGTGGGAGAGGGAGAAGCAGAGTCCCCACTGAGTAGGGAGCCTAATGTGGGGCTTGATCCCAGGACCAGGGAGACATTTAATCAACTGAACCACCCAGGCACCCCCTCCACACTGTTTTTAATAATGGTTGGATTTACATTTCCTACAACAGTGCACTGGGATTCCCTATTCTTCACATCCTCATCAATACTTATTATCTCTTTTTTTCTTGATAATAACCATTCTAACAGGTATGAGGTGGTATCTCATTGTGGTTTTGATTTGCATTTCCCTGATGATTAGTAACATGGAGCATCTTTTTATGTACCTGTTGGCCGTTTGGATGTCTTCTTTGGAAAAATGTTTAAGTTCCTCTGCCCATTTTAAAACTAGATTATTGCTTTTTTGTTGTTGTTACTGAATTGTATGATTCTTTGTATATTTTTGATGGTAATCTCTTTTTTTAAATTTTATTTTTTAGTAATTTTTTTAACTTTATTTTTTCAGTGTTCCAAAATTCATTGTTTATGCATCACACCCAGTTCTCCATGCAATATATGCCCCTCTTAATACCCACCACCAGGCTCACCCAACCCCCCAGTTCCCATTCCTCCAAAACCCTCAGTTTGTTTCTCAGAGTCCACAGTCTCTCATGGTTTGTCTCCTCCTCCAATTTCCCCTAACTCCCTTCTCCTCTCCTCCCAATGTCCTCCATGTTATTTATTATGCTCCACAAATTAGTGAAACCATATGATAATTGACTCTCTCTGCTTGACTTATTTCACTCAGCATAATCTCCTCCAGTCCCGTCCATGTTGATACAACATTTGGGTATTCATCCTTTCTGAAGATAACCTCTTAACCATAAATGGTTTGTAAATATTTTCCCCATTTCCCAGCTTGCCTTTTCATCTTGTTGATTTTTTTTTTTTTTTTTTTTTGCTGTGCAGAGATTTTTAATTTGATGTAGTCTTACTTAATGGTTTTTGCTTTTATTTTTTGTGCTTTTGGTGTTGTTTCCAAAAAATTATTGCCAAGACCAGTGTCAAGGGGACTTTTTCCTCATGTTTTCTTCAAGGAGTTTTATGAGTTCAGGTCATATGTTTAAGCCTCTAAACCATCTTGAGTTAATTTTTGTGGGTGGTGTAAGATAGGGGTCCATTTTTTTTTCTGCATATGGTTATCCAGTTTTCCAACACCATTTGTTGGACAGACTGTCCTTTCCCCATTGAGTATTCTTTGCTCCTTTGTCATATATTCATTGACTGATTGGGGGCTTATTTCTGGGTTCTCTGTTCTGTTCCATTGGTTTATGTATCTATTTTTATGCTGGTACCATACTGTTTTAATTATTACAGCTTTGTGGTATAGTTTGAAATCAGGAAGTGGGAAGCCTCTGGCTTTGTACTTTGTCAGCATTGCTTTGGCAATTTGGGGTTTTTTGTGGTTCCATACAAATTTTAGGATTGTTTTTTTCTGTGAAAAATGCCATTGGGATTATGATAGGTATTGCACTGAATCTATTGATGGCTTTGGTTAGTGTAGTTATTTTAATTCTTCTGTTTCATGAACATGGGATATCATTCCATTTGTTTATGTTCTCAATTTCTTTCATCAATGTCTTATAGTTTTCATTGCATAGATCTTTCACCTCCTTGTTTTATTCTTAAGTATTTATTGATTTTGATGCAATTGTGAATGGGATAGTTTTCTTCTTTTTCAGATGTATTGTTGTTAGTGTATGGAAAAAAGAATGATTTCTGTATGTTGATTTTATATCCTGCAACTTTACTGAATTCATTGATTACTTCTAGCAGTGGTTTGCTTGACTCTTTATGATTTTCCATATATAAGATCAAATCATCTGCAAATAGAAACCATTTTACTTCTTGTCCTATTTGTGTGCTTTTTATTTCTTTATCTTGTCTAATTGCTCTAGCTAGGACTCCAGTACCATGTTGAATGAGTGGCTTTGTCAGTCACGCATGTGTGGGGGAAAAAAAGAGTGGTGAGGGTGGGCATTCTTATCTTGTTCCTGGTCTTAGAGGAAAAGTTCTCAAGATCTTCATCTCCAACAAGTAAAGAGAAAAATTAGAAAGACTCAGGGGAAAAAAAGGGTAATAAAGGTCAGCCTTGCATTAAGGGCTGTATCAAGGATGTGTTTATTACCTCCCATTGTTTTAAACTCTAAATGGGTGAAGGTTATGCTCAGTAAATCTTTTTAATTTGACAAATGGTTCATGTAAAAGAAATTTAGCAACTTAGAGTGTGATTCTCACAGAGAAGCCTGATAGGACTGAGATATTTCATATTTATTTTGGACAGAGACAAAGATATTTAGAACAGAATTGTTAATGTGGCTACTGATCTGTGGAACAGACCTGAATAAGTAAATAAGAAGCCAACTATTAATCTGGACTAGGAGAAATTTGGCTACTTGAGACTTTAAAGAATTTGGGGCCATCAATTTTCAATGGCCAGGAAACAGTCTGGGACAGTTGATCAGACTCTTATGGAGGAGACGTTCTTCAATTCACTCTTCAAATGTGGCCAAAGAGGAGAAACATCAAAGTAAGGACTTTAGAGAAGGTGAAACTAACTATCTTGGAAAATAATGAATTAGGGAAAATGGAAATAATCCCTAGTTATGGAATAGTGCACACTCTCAGTGTGGGAGTTCCTCATAAAATCTGCCTAGTAGAATCTTGGGATTGCTATAGACCAGTGAGTTTTATATGTGTCTTCCTTCTCCACTTTCAAAATAGGTGTGTTTATTGCCATTTCCTGGTCCAGGTTCCACCACTGAATATTGGGTATGTGAAACAGACAACTTGTTTAGTCCACATATTTCTAAACCAAGAAGAACCATACAGACATTATTAAGAGACTTCTAGGAATTCCTTAAAGATCCAATTCTGACTGGAGAAGACACTAAGGCAAATATGACTGATTAGCATCTAGATATATAATGGATTCCTATGAATAAAAAAGGAAGTATCTGTATTAATATGGGCTAAGTAAATCAATAGGAATTTTGTGACAAAGTACAAATGGTCTTGAAACATATTAAAGGATTTAAACCTCATTAATTATAGAGTGATACAATTTCACACTTATCATTTAAGTAAAAACTATCAAGCAGGACAATATCAAGTGTCAACTAGAGTATACAGTTACAGAGTTCCATCTTCTGCTGATGAGAGTGTACTCTGGTACATCTATTTTGAAAGCAGTCTGTCACTGTCCAATAAAGGACAATGGTGAAGGAAAGTTCTTCTAGTGGTCAAAATTCCAAGAAGCACACCTGGTTGTCCAATTTGAATTGAGGGAGAAAGCTCCTGGGTTAAAGATGCACATGGGCTTTTAAGTAGTGACAGATATCTTGACTAGTTGGTCATGAGCCTGGAAGGAGAAAGATTGGAAGATTGGTGACAGGAACATCCAGGGAAGAAGTATATGTATGAACATATAGGCATAAAGCCCCTAGATCTTTTGTCACATGTTAATACTCACCAGAAAATATCCATTGCATTGGGAGTTCTCACACTTAGATGGACAGGTTGACAAAGACGATGAATGTCATTTAGTCTCCCTCTTTGTATATTCCAATTTATGGCTACCATGAACAGAGAATGAGCATGGTGGAATGGTTGAAGGCACTGCTTAAGCACCTTCTCATCAAGGCCAAATTACTGACACCACTGAATATCCAATGTGTTAGCAAAGAAGATAAACCTGAATGCTTAATAGTACTCAGGTATACCAACCACTTGGTGGTAGGTATATTATAGTGAACTCCACCACTTTGGAAGGGAGAGTGATTTATGTTTACTTGAATTGACACATTCTTTAGTTAAAGGTCTGCCTTCCATGCATGCAGTATCTCCGCCAGTACCACCATCTGAGGGCCTACAAAACACTCAGTCGGGGTTCTGGGTGCTCAGTCAGTTAAGCGTCTTGCTTTGGCTCAGTCATGATCTCAGGGTACTGGGATCAAGCCCCACATTAGTCTCCCTTCTCAGACGGGAGCCTGCTTCTCCCTTTCCCTCTGCCTGCTGCTCTCCCTGCTTGTTCTCAATTTCTCTGTCTCTTTCTCACTGTCAAATAATAAAAAATTAAAAAACACCCAGTCTATCCAATATAACATTGCCTCAGCTAAAAGGACACAGTTTATAGCAAAGAAGGTGAGTTAATGGAAGTATAAGCATGAGATCCACTGATCTTTTATTGTATGTCATTATGCAGAAGTATCTGCTTTAAGCTGAATTAAGGTGTCAGCTAGAAAAAAATTCTTTATATTTAAGGCATTATCTTCCAGGAAGCTGTATGTGAACTAAATAAAATAATATACAGTGGTTTTCCCCAGTACCTTAGGTACATGGCTCCAGGAACCAAAGAATAGAGTAGGATTTTCCCTTCCTTCACCATCATTCCTAGTGACCCCCTTTTATAATGTGTGCTTTCTTTCCCCCATAAACTTAGGTTATGTAATCTTAGGCCCTAGATCCCAGGTGGAAACACTGTCAAGGGACACAAAAGGAGTCCAATGAACTCAAAACTGAGACTTCCATCTGATGCTAGTAGGCCATCAGGCAAAGAAGGGACTTGCTCTATGGTGGGGATAATTGACTGGATTATCATGAGGATTTAGGGTTGCTGCTACACAGTCAGCTAGAAGGAGTGTTTTTGGGGTCCAGGGAATTCACTGGGGCATCTGTTGATGCCTGTGTATCCATAAGAGAAGTTAATAGGCAATTGCAGCACCCAAGAACTAGTAAGAACAAGGCAACTAAGGGCTCAATTTCTTTAGGGATGTATGTGTAGGTTCTCTCTCTAGATGAGCAAACTATACCAGATGAAATAATGGCTGAGAGTTAGGGAAGTATGGAATCAGTAGTGGAGAGATAAAATTAATCTTCTGGGACCTCAGAACTAGCTGCTCTATCGAGGACAGAAAATTGCTTCACTACCACTATTAACTGAACCTCCCCTCTTGAGAGGATCTGGGGGCATCTACTTCCCACAAAAATGGAGCCTCCATGTTGTAATATGGGAGGTACAATGCGAGGGCATGAACAAATCTGAGTGGTGCAAAGGGTTATCTATATCAAATACTTCTTATCCACCTCTTAGGATCTCCTTAACCTCACTTGTTTCTCAACCTTTTTGTTATAGCCCCAGTTGTTGCTGTAATTAGCAGTCTGCAAGATTTCACACCCATTTCACTCGGATGCAACCTGACAATATCTTGCCTCATGTTCACTCCCAATTCCACACAAAATATTAACTGTATTTGATCTAGGAGAGAAACCCTGCTTGTGTCTTTCTCTTTTATCTTGTTCTGAAATATTTGAACAAGTATGTATACATTCTTTAACAAGAGCTATCTCATCACATTGCAGTGGACAATGTTAGAGTAAGAGACAATCATTTACATGATAAATATAGAAGTTTAAAACTAGAAGTTAACACATAATCAGAATAAACTTCTGTGAAATTTACTTACTGGAGAGGAAAACAGGCAGAGAAAGGTTTTTAAAGATCCACTGAAGCAGTGTGTAACAACCAGAATGAATCTGTGGGACGTGTCACCATTTCTTTTGGTTTCACGTAGGTGCTCAGACTGGGGAGCCAGGCAAAGCACTGCATTTATGACATGACCCAGGATGGAGATCTGTGCTTTCTGAATATGGATATTAAAAACAGGTGTGCAGTATTACCTATGGGATAGTCTTGCTGAAATTTTCAGAACTAAATCTATTAAGCCCCTATATCCAACTACCAATTTAGATGAAATACAGAAGATAGAAAAACATACTAAACTGTATTACGGGGACTGAATTAGCAAAATGCAGACTCAGAAATTCCAAAGGAAAAAACAGATAAATGTCATAGAGACCGAGAGAGAGACACACACATATACATTGATAAAGAGATCCAGAGACAAAGAGATAGAGAGACAGAAAGAGATGGAAAGAATCAACACATTAAAAAAAAAAATCCAAACCCATTTTAGCGGTTAGGTATACACACTCAAGTGATGAAAGTATAAAAAAAAAAATAAGACAGTGACTATCATTAAAGCAGGATAGTAGCTACCTTTAGGTGGGAAGGAGGGGCTCCATTGGGATAGAACATGTAGAAGACTTCTGAGGCAGGTAGCAAAATGTTCTCTTCTCACATGGGTGTTGGCTATAAAGGTGATCTCCATGTAAATCATTAAGGCATATATCTTTACATGGCTTTCTGTATTTGATTGTTTTTAACAATAGGTTCATTTAAAAAAAGCAAGTATAATATTATATTGTATTTGTAGAATTGTGGCAATTTTCTCAGCCTACTGTCTGAATTTTTAGGTGTTCAGAATGATTTGATAACTATCTAGTTGATTTCCAGGGACCAGACAAAATTAGGATCCTCTACTCCTCTGCTATCTTAACTCTCTCTCTATAATATATTATAGTTAAGGTTGGTGATATCAGGAGTATCTGGGTTTCACCTCTTTTGTTAAAAATAAAATATAATACATTATATGTTAATTAAAAAATAAATTAAATTAAATGGGAAAAATATATAGTGAAGGTCTGATACAGTAAGAAAACCATTAACTAAATTAAAAATTTGAATAGTACATTATATAGCCTATTAAAACACAATTTATAAAGTTTTAAACACATACAAAAATAATGTCATGTCTTAATCTCACAAAACAAACTGAGAGTTGCTGGGGGGAGGGGGGAGGGGGGTGGGGTTATAGACATTGGGGAGGGTATGTGCTATGGTGAGTGCTGTGAAGTGTGTAAACCTGGCGATTCACAGACCTGCACCCCTGGGGATAAAAATACATTATATGTTTATAAAAAATTAAAAAATTAAAAAAAATAATGTCATGTAACAAAAGCTGAATATAAGGGAATTGTGTATTTTACATGTACCTTTTTTGGTAAAAATATAAACAAAAATGGGGAAATTACAACAATGAAGATTGCTAACATTTATTGAGCACTCCCAAGCACTGTACAGATTTACTTCATTTAGGTTCACCACAACCCTTTCAGCTGGTTGTTCTTTTACCATCTCCATTCTGCTGATTAGCACAGTGAGATTAAGTAAAAGGGTCAAAATCATAGAGTTTGTAAGAAAGTCAGAATTCAACCCAAGCAGGTCTGTCCAGAGCCTCAGCACATTATCACCAAAACCACAATGAATGATTGTTTTGATAAAGGCTTCAAATATTGGGTGAGCATAAAATCTGGTTTGCCTGAAACAATCCTGATTTATGCCTATTGTCCTGACATGATTATCAATAATTCTTTTTTCATGACCAAAGTTGTTCAGTTTGGATAATAAATGATATGATCTCCCTGCATTGAGAGCCCCTTGTAGAGCTCCTGATTCTGAAAGTCTAGAAAGAAAAATTAAAATTTGATTCACTTAGGTCATGAGGGGCACATGATAGTGTGGAGAAATGGACTCAGCTGGGAACATTTCTCTATGTGTTTTCTCCATCCCTCACTCTGGAGACTAATTAGATGACAACAATGCCTTCTGTTAATTACCTCCTCTCTTGCCACACTAGACCCTAAGGAGACCTTTAAGAGAATCTTGAGTTGGAAGCACCTCTCTTGAAGCAATGGCTAGTAGGACCTAGGCGAAGTAAACATCCCCGTCCTGAAATGCTCATCTTGTGATATTTGTGTCCTTCAAATCCCTAGAGAACACTGTGCACATCTGGGCATAAAGAGTGCAGTCAAGAAGACGGCACAGGTCCAGGCACAGGTCCAGGACAAGGCAACCATGGTAGCAGTGCCTCTCAGATTTCACCAAGACATACCTGTCAGAACATCTACAATACCTGGGTGGGTAAAATCAGAATGGGAAAATTTGGCTTGCTTTCTTCTTTATTTAAAAAAGATTTTACTTATTTATTTGAGACACAAAACATGAGTGGGGGAGGTGCAGAAGGAGCAGCACGCCCGATGTGAGGCTTGATCCCAGGACCCTGAGACCATGACCTGAGCTCATGGCAGATGCTTAACCAGCTGAGCCACCCAGGCCCCCTCGGCTTACTTTCTTCGTGCAACCCTGGTTTCCTATGCATTCAATTCAGAGACCTCATGCATCCAGGTTCAATGACTATTTTTACTTTTTTATTTTCTCATGATAACTATACTCTCTCTTCCCTATCCCCGTGGGAGTATTTGAATTTTAACAGAATCCAAGGTATTTTAACTGAAAGAAAAACGTCTCCCATGGAATTTCGGTCATTGACAAATGGGTAGAATGAGGGGTGGAGGGTATGGAGGTTTTCTGATAGCTCAAGGAGCCCCAAATTTTCATTACCATATAATTTCACTTTTTCCCTGTAAAAATTTTTAGTTTGGAAAACACCTTTAGGATATAATCATTATTACTATTTATTATTAATATAAAAACCCATTTTCAAGAGCTTACTGTGACCAGCACTCTGTTACATACTTTACATACCATACTTAAATAGGTTTTCACAAAAACCTAATGAAGTGATGGTCATTCCTCCCTTACAGATGAAGAAATGGAGGCAAATAGTGGTGATGTGATTTGCTAACTATCATAAAGTTGGTAAATGGTGGAGCCAAGTATACTCTGCTTCTCAGTAATTAATTTAGTTTCCCATTTATGTTAATTAGGAATAGTTGAAACTGTTGCTTAGTCTGAAATGGAGTAGCCAGAGGGAGTTGATACAATTTTATTCCAAAGCAATTTGATGGCATTATTTTGCATCAATATACAATTTATATAGCTTTTGGAAATATTAAAAAATTGTCCTCGACTGCCATCTTTCCAGATCCATCTTTAAAGTGGTTATTAAAATAAAAAATTTTAAAAAATAAAGTGGATATTAATCATTGTAATAGTTGATGTAAGAGGTCACTTACTTCAGCTACAGTTGATACTATACTAGGCCAATGTGATCTTTTGACCCTACCTACTCTTATTTGTTTAAACTTTAAGAATCATCTTGAAGATTTAAGCAACTTATAAACTTAATTAAATAGTTCAATGCTAATAACTAGGAAAATAAAGATGAAAGACACAGAAATGTTTAATATAAATTTGAAGAATAGTGTAATTATTAAATGCCTAGCCCCAGAGCCAGTCCACCTGAGTGGGCTCCCAAGTCTGCCACTTTTTGGCATTGGGACCCTGAGCAAATCCCTTAACTTCTTGTGTCTCATATTAAAATAGGATTTTTGTAAGGCTTACTTGGTTAATATATGTATTAGAAGAAAGACTAGAATAGTAAGTGTGGTCAACGAGTATTATTTAATTATTATATTTGATGAAAACAGATAAACAAAAGGACAGACATTTATAATACTGTACCCTAAAAATTAACAATTGATTTGTCTGTTTGATGTTCCAAATCTGTCAATATGCAAAGTCTTTTATGATCAAATTAGCATATTTCATATCATAATGCCCAAGGGTTTAAGAATCAACATTTATTTCACATTTTGTAGCTTCTTGTTTCCAATTAAATTCATTTAAGGGCCTAATTAGGATATAAAGCATATGACCTACAAGTGAACAAACCCAAGCCCAATCCCTACCCCAAATCCTGAAATATGAAGAACTTCAGTAATCAATGAGCTAAATGTTCCTTAGCATTGGTCTGGTTCCCTAGCGTGTCCTAAGTTTTAAGTGGTTTGGTCTTTAAATTTCTAAATATGAACTTCTTTCCTTCTTCTTTTCTTCCTTCATTCCCTAATTGCAAGGAGCACGTAAAGAGAAACAACTTTGCTAACTTAAGAAGTTTACACTGGGCAGTAATTTCTAACCTGTTACTGTGAACATCGCAAATCACAGTGACACAATTTGCTACATGAAAGACCTATGCTAAATCAATCTCCTTTAAAGCAATACCCTCAGATTACAAGGGAAAGTTATCATCTCAGGATTTCTGGATCCCCTAATTCCTGAGGCTGGTTCACCAGAAGTTGTAAGGATACACAGTGATGCCCACAGAGACACTGGATATTTCCCCCATTTTAGCTCCAGGTATTATCTTAGAGAAACTCAAACTCTCCTTCTCCTTCAATGATAGAAGATTGGTTTTTTAAATTTAAATTCAATTAGCCAATATATCATACATCATTATTTTCAGATGTACATTTCAATAATTCATCAACTGCTTATAACACCCAGGGTTCATCACATCATGCGCCCTCCTCAATGCCCAGTTATCCCATACACCCATCCACTTTCCCTCCAGCAGAGAGGGAGACAAACCATAAGAGACTGTTTTGTTTTTGTTTTTGTTTTTTTTATAAATAACAGGAATATAATTTCTCCCCAAAATGGGATGATAATATTTCAGTGAGTAAAAGAACCTCTTAAATTTCTCCTTTAGTCCCATGATTGTGATCATTTTCCAATATTAAAGAAAATCCATCGTGGTTCTACCTTGTTGGAAGATTTATGCACTGATAGAAATAAATGGTAATATCAATTGGAGGCATTATCTTAATCTCAAGGTCTGACAAATGCTGAAGCACTCCTTTAACAAACATGTGCCCCTCCTCTACAGTATGTGAGCCATTGGAGGTGTTTACAAAAAAACGTAGGTGCTGAGTGTGGTTTTGCTTTCCTAAGATACAACCGCTTTCAACCATTCTGCTGGCTTTCAGAACAGCTGCCCATGCTCTAGCAACAAACTGTCACTTAATTCATCTATTCTTTAGAAAAGTGGTTTTCAAAGTATACTATTGGGACCAGCAGCGTGAGCATCACCTGAAAACTCGTTCCAATAGCAAACTCTCAGATTCCATTCCTGACCTACTATCTAGGAAATTCTTGGAGGTAGGGCCCAGTCATCTGTACATTAGCAGACCCTCAGGGCAATTTTTATACCTGTTGAAGGGAGACCGATGTTGAAATTACCTGTGGGGCATTAGCAAATACTGATGCCTGGTTCCCCGCACCAGCAATGCTGATTTAAGATCTGAGGTGCAGCCTGATCCATGAGGGTTTGAAAAGATCACCAGACGATTCTAATGTACAGCCATGGTTGAGAAACTCTGCTTTAGAGGGATAATTTTCAGGCTGGATGGGTGAGCTGCAGAAAGATCAGAGGGATAGCTGTGCAGGTGGTTCCCTCCCCTGCCTTTGTATTACAAAGGCTAGGAAAGCAACACATAGAAGAACCCAGCTTGATGAATCTGGGTAACTTGTCCGAGTGCAAGACAATGGGCAAAATGCAGGGGGCTCCTGTCTCTAATTTGTCTGTGTTCCATTTTCTCCCTCTTCCCCAGGTTGTAGAAATCAGTATTTCATTTGAGACGTCTCATGAATTACTTAGTGACACTCTGGGCGTAGAGTTTAGTAAGTTGTAGAAATAAGATGCGGACTTTTTAAAAAATTCCTTTTTATTGTGTTTTTTTTCTACAGTCTTATTTACTGACTGTATCTACATAAGGGTAAGATTTTAAGTAAAATGGTATTTATGATCACATTGTTTTCTCCATATACCATTTTTGTTGTTTGCTTTTTGGCTCAAGTGCATCTTCTGGTAGACATTTATGAGACGAGCTATATATATGGTGACCTCTGAGTTCTTTTATTTGTTATTTATTTGTTTTATTTAAATTCAAGTTAGTTAACACACAGTGTATTATGAATTTTGGGGTAGAATTTAGTGATTCATCAGTTACATATAACACCAAGTGCTCATTATATCAAGTGCCCTCCTTAATGCCAGTCACCCAACTACCCCATCCCACCACCCAAGTCCCTTCCAGCAACCCTGTTCATTCTCTATAGTTAAGAGCTTCTTACGGTCTGTCTCCCTCTCTGTTTTTATCCTATTTTATTTTTCATTCCCTTCCCTTATGTTCATCTGTTTTGTTTCTTAAATTCCACGTGTAAGTGAAATCATGATATTTGTCTTTCTCTGACAGACTTACTTCGCTTAGTATAATACACCCTAGCTCATCCACATCATTCCAAATGACAAGATTTCATTCTGATGGCTGAGTAATATCCGTGTGTGTGTGTGTCACATCTTCTTTATCCATTCATCTGTCCATGGACATCTGGGCTCTTTCCATAGTTTTGGTATTGTGGACATTGCTGCTATAAACATTAGGGTGCATGTGCCTCTTCAAATCACTATGTATGATTTGGGTAAATACATAGTAATGTATAGCTGGGTCATAGGGTAGTTCTATTTTTATCTTTTTGAGGAACTTCCATACTGTTTTCCACAGTGGCTGCACCCGTTTGCATCCCATCAGTAATGTAAGAGAGTTTCCCTCCCTGTATCCTCCCCAACATCTGTTGTTTCCTGAGTTGCTAATTTTAGCCATTCTGACCAGTGTGAGGTGGTACCTCATTGTTGTTTTGATTTGTATTTCCTGATGATGAGTGATGCTGAACATTTTTTCATCTGTCTGTTAGCCATTTCTATGTCTTCTTTGGAGAAATGTCTGTTCATAACTTCTGCCCATTTCTTGACTAGGTTTTTGTTTTGGGGGGTATTTATTTTATTTTATTTTTTAAAAAGATCTATTTATTTATTTTAAAGAGAAGGGGAAGTGTAGTGGGGAAGGAAAGGGAGAGGGAAAGAATACCAAGCAGACTCCATGCTGAGCATGGAGCCCAAGGTGGGGCTCAATCCCACCACCTATGAGATCATGACCTGAGCAAAAACCAAGAGTCAGACACTCAACCAACTCAGACACGCAGGAGGTCCTTTATTTTACTTACTTTCTAAAAAGCTGTTCTTTCTGTCTTTATGTTTTCAGAATATATTGTTACCCCCCCTTTTTTTTGCTGCCTCAAACCTGAACTTAATCTCTGTGACAGTGATTTCTTTCATTAACTTGATTTTGAACATCATTTTTTATATGTTGGTTTTGCTAAACGCTCATTGATTACAATGAGATATCTATACAGTCTTTTTTTATTTTTTACATAGACATTCAGATCATGTGAGAATAATGATTAATTCTCATATTGCTATTTAGTTTCTTTTTGGATTTTCTACAAAAACAACCAGATCCCATGGAGCTAATAAAAATATAATTTCTATCTTATCCTCAAAGCTGAAATTCTCATAGCTGTTGCTGGCAGTGTAAAATGGTACATTCAGGTGAACTGTATGGTATATGAATTATAGCTCAATACAACTTTAAAAAATTATGTACTGGGAAAGCAATTTGACAATTTCTTTTAAAGTTAAATGAACACTTACCATATAATCCAGCAAGTCAGCTGCAAAGTACTTACCCCCAAAATGAAAGCATTTGTCTACACCATTATTCACACACAAAAATTCATAAAAGATTTATTTATATAGAATTTAGAAGCAATTCAAATATCCATCAGCAGGTGAATGGATGAACACATTGTTGTATATATATGTATGATGAAATATTATTCAGACACTAAAAGGAACAAATTATTGATGAACACTACTATATGAATATTCAAAAATACTATATTGAATGAAAGAAACTGGACATAAAAGAGTACATACAATTTGTTTCCATTTATTTCAAAAATCTAGTGAAGGTCCCCTAACATAGAGTGACAGAAAGCAGATTGGTGGTTGCCTAAGGGGGTAGGAGAGAGGACTTATTTTAAAAAGGCATAAGGGAATATTTTGGAGGGAAGAAAATGTCCTACATCTTGATTATGGTGGTGTGCTAATGGGTGAGCAAATTTGTCAACTGCATAAAATTGATATATTTTATTGTATGTGAATTATACCTCACTAAAGTTGACTTTTTAAAATTTCATTGTTTTTCTGCCCTTGTTTCACTAGCTAGAGTCTTTAAGGCACGCATAAAATACGTGATGGTGAGCTTTATGTCCTTGTTTTGAACTCTATGATAATTCTTTCATTATTTTACCATTACAATATAATTTGCTGAGGTTCGTTGTAAGATATCCTCAGCAAGGTTAAAATAGTTCCCTTATTTGCTAATTTTTTAAAATCGTGAATGAATTTTTTAGTTAAATCTATTAGGATGATTATATTGTTTTCTTCTTTAATCTCTTAAGGTGGTGAATTACAATAAGTGATTTTCTAATATTAAGGCAACCATGCCTTTCTGAAATAAACACAACTTGTTCATGCCTTATTATTTTTATATGCTGTTGGATTCAGTTTGTCAACACTTTGTTCAAGATGTTTCTAATCTGTGTACACAAGTCAATATGGCTATACTGTTTCTTTTTTATTCCATTCTTGACAGGTTTGGGTACAAAGTTATGATAGTCCCACAAAAATGAATTGGAAATTGGTCTAAATTTCTATACTTTAGAAAGTTTTGTGTATAATTGGAATTACTGTTTTCCTTTATTATTATTTTTAATTTTATTTATTTATTTGACAGAGAGAGAGTGAGCACAAGTGGGGGGAGCTGCAAGCAGAAGGAGAGGGAGAAGCAGCCTCCCTGCTGAGCAAGGAGCCCAATTTGGGCTTGATCCCAGGTTCCTGGGATCATGACCTGAGCCGAAGGCAGATGCTTAACTGACTGCACCACCCAGGGACCCCGTGTTTTCCTTTATTCCTGGTACAACTCGCTGATTAAACCATTTGGGCCTAGGGTTTTCTTCATGGAAAGATTTTCAGTATTGATTCAAATTTTTAGTGTTTATAGAATATTCAGATTTCTGATTCCTTTTTGAGTCACTTTTGGCAAGTTACATTTTCCTAAAATTTGTACATTTTAGGTTTTAAAATTTATTTCATTTATTTATATGAAATTGTTTAGCATATCCATTGTAACAATTTCAGGAGCTAGTTATATCTCCCTTTCCATTGCTAAATTTTTTTTTGCTATTAAAAGTATTTTATTTATTTATTTAACATATAATGTATTATTAACCCCAGGGGTACAGGTCTGTGAATAACCAGGCTTACACACTTCACAGCACTCACCATAGCACATACCCTCCCCAATGTCCATAACCCCACCACCCTCTCCCTACCCCCCTTCCCCTGGCAACCTTCAGTTTGTTTTATGAGATTAAGACTCTCACGGTTTGTCTCCCTCCTGATCCCATCTTGTCTCATTTATTCTTTACATACCCCCCGAACCCCCCACGTTGCATCTCCTCTTCCTCATATCAGGGAGATCATATGACAGTTGTCTTTCTCCGACTGACTTATTTCGCTAAGCATAATACCCTCTAGTTCCATCTATGTTGTCGCAAATGGCAAGATTTCATTTCTTTTGATGGCTGCATAGTATTCCATTGTATATATATATACTACACCTTCTTTATCCATTCATCTGTTGATGGACATCTAGGTTCTTTCCATAGTTTGGCTATTGTGGACATTCCTGCTATAAACATTCGGGTGCACATGTTCCTTCAGATCACTACATTTGTAGCTTTAGGGTAAATATCCAGTAGCGAAATTGCTGGGTCATAGGGTAGCTCTATTTTTAACTTTTTGAGGAACCTCCATGCTGTTTTCCAGAGTGGTTGCACCAGCTTGCATTCCCACCAACAGTGTAGGAGGATTCCCCTTTCTCCACATCCTCACCAGCATCTGTCATTTCCCGACTTGTTAATTTTAGCCATTCTGACTGGTGTGAGGTGGTATCTCATTGTGGTTTTGTTTTGTATTTCCCTGATGCCGAGTGATGTGGAGCACTTTTTCATGTTTCTGTTGGCCATCTGAATGTCTTCTTTGCAGAAATGTCTGTTCATGTCCTCTGCCCATTTCTTGATTGGATTCTTTGTTCTTTGGGTGTTGAGTTTGATAAGTTCTTTATAGATTTTGGATACTAGCCCTTTATCTGATACATCATTTACAAATATCTTCTCCCATTCTGTCAGTTGTCTTTTGGTTTTGTCAACTGTTTCCTTTGCTGTGCAAAAGCTTTTGATCTTGATGAAGTCCCAATAGTTCATTTTCGCCCTTGCTTCCCTTGCCTTTGGCAATGTTCCTAGGAAGAAGTTGCTACGGCTGAGGTCGAAGAGGTTGCTGCCTGTGTTCTCCTCAAGGATTTTGATGGATTCCTTCCTCACATTGAGGTCCTTCATCCGTTTTGAGTCTATTTTCAGGTGTGGTGTGAGGAAATGGTCCAGTTTCATTTTTCTGCATGTGGCAGAAAATTTTCCCAACACCATTTGTTGAAGAGGCTGTCTTTTTTCCATTGGACATTCTTTCCTGCTTTGTTGAAGATTAGTTGACCATAGAGTTGAGGGTGTATTTCTGGGCTCTCTATTCTGTTCCATCGATCTGTGTGTCTGTTTTTGTGCCAGTACCATACTGTCTTGACGATGACAGCTTTGTAATAGAACTTGAAGTCTGGAATTGTTATGCCACCAAGTTTGGCTTTTCTTTTTCAACATTCCTCTGGCTATTCGAGGTCGTTTCTGGTTCCATACAAATTTTAAGATTATTTGTTCCAGCTATTTTTTTTTTTTTTTGGCTTGGCATCATCAGATACATCAAGAATCAACTTTTGATTTTCTTGTGTTACTTGGAAATTCTTTAGTTGATATTTAAAATTCTTTGTTCTTTCCTAACTGTCTAAGAATTATGGTCAGATCATTTGTTTCTTTTATCTTTCCTATGCATTTAAGGCAACCATATCTAAGTCCATCTATAGTTAAATACATAAGATTTAACTCACTGCAAAAAGGATATCATAATTATGTGACATAATAAAGGTGTTAGATAAAACTATAATGATAACCATATTGTACTCTATAAATTTATCAAAACATGACATTGTACACCTTAAGCTCACACATTTATATATCAATTACATTTCCTTTTTCTCCTTTTAAAATTTTTTTAAAATTTTTTAATTTTTTAAATAATTTTATTTTTTTTTGTAAACATATCATGCATTATTAGCCCCAGGGGTACAGGTCTGTGAATAACCAGGCTTACACACTTCACAGCACTCACCATAGCACATACCCTCCCCAATGTCCATAACCCCACCACCCTCTCCCTACCCCCCTTCCCCTGGCAACCTTCAGTTTGTTTTATGAGATTAAGACTCTCACGGTTTGTCTCCCTCCTGATCCCATCTTGTCTCATTTATTCTTTACATACCCCCCGAGCCCCCCACGTTGCATCTCCTCTTCCTCATATCAGGGAGATCATATGACAGTTGTCTTTCTCCGATTGACTTATTTCGCTAAGCATAATATCCTCTAGTTCCATCTACATCATCGCAAATGGCAAGATTTCATTTCTTTTGATGGCTGCATAGTATTCCATTGTGTGTGTGTGTGTGTGTGTGTGTGTGTGTGTGTGTGTATACCTCCTTTTTTCTCCTTTTTTTGATTTCAAGTTTTTATTTAAATTCTAGTTGGTTAACATATATGGTAAAATTGGTTTCAGGTGTAGAATTTAATGATTCATCACTTATTTATAACTCCCAGTGCTCATCACAGCACGTGCCCTCCTTAATACCCACCACCCAGTTAGCCCATCCCCTGCCCACCTCCTCTCCCATCAACCAGCAGTTTGTTCTCTGTTGTTAAGTGTCCCTTATGGTTTACTTCCCTCTTTTTTCTTTTTTCCTTTTCCCTATGTTCATCTGTTTTATTTCTTTTTTTTTAAGATTTTATTTATTTATTTGACAGAGATCACAAGTAGGCAGAAAGGCAGGCAGAGAGAGAGGAGGAAGCAGGCTCCCTGCTGAGCAGAAAGCTCAATGTGGGTCTCAGGACTCTGGAACCATGACCTGAGCCAAAAGCAGAGGCTTTAACCCACTGAGACACCCAGGCGCCCCATCTGTTTTATTTCTTAAATTCCACATATGAGTGAAATCCTATGTATACCCATTATATCTCAATTAAAAAATTCACAAGATTTGGTGAATAGTATTTTTCATTATATTTAAGTTACAGATTTTTTCTAATTTCTATTCTAATGTATTTTTTGACTTCTGAATAGTTTAGAAATATGTGGTTAGTTTCCAAATGTGATGGTTCTTCAATTACCAATTTATTACTGATTTCTAACTTAATCCCACTGTAGTCTAAGAATGTTATATATATGAACAATCCTTTATTTTTTAATTTAATTTTATTTTTTCAGTGTTCTAAGATTCGTTGTTTATATACCACACTTAGTGCTCCATGCAATACATGCCCTCCTTAACACCCACCACCAGGCTGACCTTTTAAAAGTTTTTCACAAACCAAAGTAGTGCTTCAAAAGTATATTCCATAGATATTAGTTAATGATACAACTTCACTCAATACTTACTATTTGCACGAGTGACACTGTACATAACTGAACTAATTTAACCTGACTGAACCATATGAGGTAGGTTCTCTTATCTTTGTCTTGTCAATTAAGTAAGTTAGGTAGAAAGAAATAGACAAAATATTCAGAGTCCTAAAGCTCCCAGATAACAGAACCACATTCCAAAGATAGCTATGTGACATCTAAGGCCATGCTTTTAGTCACTAAGCTATACATAGGAGTTATAATCCCTTTAATCATATCCTGAAACTTCTAAAGTATCTTTAAGAAGAGCTTTCCAAATGTTATTATACTTTCTTTTGTCCTTGTAAGAGCCTGGTGAGTTAACAGTGAAAAGCATAATTATCTTCTTTTACATGTGGGAATATTGATGCACAGGACCATTGTAACTATTTAGGGGCAACGTTAAGTAGAGTTATTTCTCCTAAAATGGCTCAGTATTTCTCTTGGTTTTGTTTTTAGTGTGAGTAGAAGGTGATAATAGAAATTGGGATAACAGCTGACTTAAAGATTTATTCTCTTCTTTGTCTACAGATCCTAGGATTACTAATGCAATGGCTGGGGGAAGGAACAGTACAACAGTTATGACATTCATTCTCTTGGGATTCTCTGAATTTCCAAAGCTCACCATTGTCCTTTTTTCAGTGTTCCTAGGGACCTACCTCATGACAGTGTGCTGGAACCTGGGCCTCATCACACTCATCAGGGTGGACTCCCATCTGCACACACCTATGTACTTTTTCCTCAGTAACCTGTCCTTGCTTGACATCTGCTATGTTTCCACTATAGCACCCAAGATGCTCTCGGATTTCTTCAAGAAGCAGAAATCCATCTCCTTTGTGGGGTGCACTATGCAGTACTTCTTCTTCTCTAGCCTGGGTCTGACTGAGTGCTGTCTCCTGGCAGCCATGGCTTATGATCGATATGCTGCCATTTGTAATCCTCTGCTCTACACTGCCATCATGTCGCCCAACCTCTGTGTCCAGATGGTGGCAGGATCTTGTGTAACTGGATTCTTTGGCTCATTTATCCAACTGTGTGCCTTACTTCAGCTCCATTTCTGTGGGCCAAATGTCATCAATCATTTCTTTTGTGACCTTCCCCAACTGCTAAACCTATCATGCTCTGATACTTTTTTCTTTCAAATCATGACTTCTGTGCTCACAGTAATCTTCGGACTCACATCTGTCTCAGTTATCATGATATCATATGGTTATATTGTTGCCACCATTCTGAAGATCACATCAGCTGAAGGCAGGTCCAAGGCCTTCAACACCTGTGCTTCTCACCTGACAGCAGTGACTCTATTCTTTGGCTCAGGTATCTTTGTTTATTTGTATCCTAACTCTGGTGATTCCCTGAGTCAAAACAAGTTGGCATCAGTTTTATACACCGTTATAATCCCCATGCTAAATCCATTGATCTACAGCTTGAGGAACAAGGAAATCAAAGATGCCCTAAACAGATGGAAGAAGAGAATCTTTTTCTGTTGTTACTAATTATGAAATTTATTTCAGACATACAATACAGGAAAAGTGGTGACTAAATGTTGACCCACAACTCTCCTAATTGTGGGATGAATCATAGTTGCTTTACTCTCCTAATATAAAACCATGACTGGCACAAGGACAGGAAAATGCATGAGAAGTAACTGGAACCTCAGCATCTCCATCCTTCATCAGCTATGACCTAATACATGAATAGGCCAAACAATTCACAACTATTTTTGTAGTTAGTTGTGGTGGTGTGACTCTTCACCTTCAATATTCCAGCCCTACCTAATTCATACTACCTCAATGATCAGAAATGCCAGTACTGGTCAAGGCTGCTGGGAGATCAGTACATGTCTTTATAGCATCTCATTTTTTTAAAATTTTTTTATTTCTTTTTTTTTTAATTTTTTATTTATTTTCAGCGTAACAGTATTCATTGTTTTTTCACCACACCCAGTGCTCCATGCAATCTGTGCCCTCCCTAATACCCACCACCTGGTTCCCCCACCCTCCCACCCTGCCCCTTCAAAACCCTCAGGTTGTTTTTCAGAGTCCATAGTCTCTCATGGTTCACCTCCCCTTCCAATTTCCCTCAACTCCCTTCTCCTCTCCATCTACCCTTGTCCTCTATATTATTTGTTATGCTCCACCAATAAGTGAAACCATATGATACTTGACTTTCTCTGTTTGACTTATTTCACTCAGCATAATCTCTTCCAGTCCTGTCCATGTTGCTACAAAAGTTGGGTATTCGTCCTTTCTGATGGAGGCACAATACTCCATAGTGTATATGGACCACATCTTCCTTATCCATTCATCCGTTGAAGGGCATCTTGGTTCTTTCCACAGTTTGGCGACCGTGGCCATTGCTGCTATAAACATTGGGGTGCAGATGGCCCTTCTTTTCACTACATCTGTATCTTTGGGGGTAAATACCCAGCAGTGCAATTGCAGGGTCATAGGGAAGATCTATTTTTAATTTCCTGAGGAATCTCCACACTGTTCTCCAAAGTGGCTGCACCAGTTTGCATTCCCACCAACAGTGTAAGAGGGTTCCCCTTTCTCCACATCCTCTCCAACACACGTTGTTTCCTGTCTTGCTAATTTTGGCCATTCTAACTGGTGTAAGGTGGTATCTCAATGTGCTTTTGATTTGAATCTCCCTGATGGCTAGTGATGATGAACATTTTTTCATGTGTCTGGTAGCCATTTGTATGTCTTCCTTGGAGAAGTGTCTGTTCATATCTTCTGCCCATTTTTTAATATGATTATCTGTTTTGTGTGTGTTGAGTTTGAGGAGTTCTTTATAGATCCTGGATATCAACCTTTTATCTGTACTGTCATTTGCAAATATCTTCTCCCATTCCGTGGGTTGCCTCTTTGTTTTGATGACTGTTTCTTTTGCTGTGCAGAAGCTTTTTATCTTGATGAAGTCCCAGAAGTTCATCTTTGCCTTTGTTTCCTTTGCCTTTGGAGACATATCTTGAAAGAAGTTGCTGTGGCTGATATCAAAGAGGTTACTCCCTATGTTCTCCTGGAGGATTCTGATGGATTCCTGTCTCACGTTGAGGTCTTTTATCCATTTCGAGTTTATCTTTGTGTACGGTGTAAGAGAATGGTCAAGTTTCATTCTTCTACATATAGCTGTCCAGTTTTCCCAGCACCATTTATTGAAGAGACTGTCTTTTTTTCCACTGGATATTTTTTCCTGTTTTGTCAAAGATTATTTGACCATAGAGTTGAGGGTCCATATCTGGGATCTCTACTCTGTTCCACTGGTCCATGTGTCTGTTTTTATGCCAGTACCATGCTGTCTTGGTGATCACAGCTTTGTAGTAAAGCTTGAAATCAGGTAACGTGATGCCACCAGTTTTATTTTTGACAACACCTGAATAGACCGATATCTAGTAACGAGATTGAAGCAGTGATCAAAAACCTCCCAAAAAACAAGAGCCCAGGACCTGACGGATTCCCTGGGGAATTCTATCAAACTTTCAAAGAAGAAATAATACCTATTCTCCTGAAGCTGTTTCAAAAAATTGAAGCAGAAGGAAAACTTCCAGACTCTTTTTATGAAGCCAGCATTACCCTGATCCCCAAACCAGGCAAAGACCCTACCAAAAAGGAGAATTTCAGACCGATATCACTGATGAATATGGATGCTAAGATTCTCAACAAGATCCTAGCAAACAGGATCCAACAGCACATTAAAAAGATTATCCACCATGACCAGCTGGGATTCATCCCTGGGTTACAAGGATGGTTCAACATTCGCAAATCAATCAATGTGATAGAACAAATCAATAAGAGAAGAGAGAAGAACCACATGATCCTCTCCATTGATGCAGAAAAAGCTTTTGACAAAATCCAGCATCCGTTCCTGATTAAAACGCTTCAAAGTATAGGGATAGAGGGAACATTCCTGAACTTCATCAAATCTATCTATGAAAAACCCACAGCAAATATCATCCTCAATGGGAAAAAGCTTGCAGCCTTCCCATTGAGATCAGGAACACGACAAGGATGCCCACTCTCACCACTCTTGTTCAACATAGTATTAGAAGTCCTAGCAACAGCAATCAGACAACAAAGAGAAATAAAAGGTATCCAGATTGGCAAGGAAGAAGTCAAACTCTCTCTCTTCGCAGATGACATGATTCTTTATATGGAAAACCCGAAAGACTCCACCTCCAAACTACTAGAACTCATACAGCAATTCAGTAATGTAGCAGGATACAAAGTCAATGTCCAGAAATCAGTGGCTTTCTTATACACTAACAATGAAAATACAGAAAGGCAAATTAGAGAATCGATTCCATTTACTATAGCACCAAAAACCATAAGATACCTCGGAATAAACCTAACCAAAGAGGTTAAAGATCTGTACTCGAGGAACTACAGAACACTCCTAAAAGAAATTGAAGAAGACACAAAAAGATGGAAGACCATTCCATGCTCTTGGATGGGAAGAATAAACATCGTTAAAATGTCTATACTGCCCAGAGCAATCTATACTTTTAATGCCATTCCAATCAAAATTCCACCAGTATTTTTCAAAGAGCTGGAGCAAATAATACTAAAATTTGTATGGAATCAGAAGAGACCCCGAATTGCTAAGGAAATGTTGAAAAACAAAATTTTTTATTAATTTTCAGCATAACAGTATTCATTGTTTTTTCACCACACCCAGTGCTCCATGCAATCCGTGCCCTCCCTAATACCCACCACCTGGTTCCTCCGACCTCCCACCCCCCGCCCCTTCAAAACCCTCAGGTTGTTTTTCAGAGTCCATAGTCATTCATGGTTCACCTCCCCTTCCAATTTCCCTCAACTCCCTTCTCCTCTCCATCTCCCCTTGTCCTCCATGTTATTTGTTATGCTCCACAAATAAGTGAAACCATATGATACTTGACTCTCTCTGCTTGACTTATTTCACTCAGCATAATCTCTTCCAGTCCCGTCCATGTTGATACAAAAGTTGGGTATTCGTCCTTTCTGATGGAGGCACAATACTCCATAGTGTATATGGACCACATCTTCCTTAACCATTCATCCATTGAAGGGCATCTTGGTTCTTTCCACAGTTTGGCGACCGTGGCCATTGCTGCTATAAACATTGGGGTGCAGATGGCCCTTCTTTTCACTCCATCTGTATCTTTGGGGTAAATACCCAGTAGTGCAATTGCAGGGTCATAGGGAAGCTCTATTTTTAATTTCTTGAGGAATCTCCACACTGTTCTCCAAAGTGGCTGCACCAACTTGCATTCCCACCAACAGTGTAAGAGGGTTCCCCTTTCTCCACAGCCTCTCCAACACATGTTGTTTCCTGTCTTGCTAAGTTTGGCCATTCTAACTGGTGTAAGGTGGTATCTCAATGTGGTTTTAATTTGAATCTCCCTGATGGCTAGTGATGATGAACATTTTTTCATGTGTCTGGTAGCCATTTGTATGTCTTCATTGGAGAAGTGTCTGTTTATATCTTCTGCCCATTTTTAAATATGATTGTCTGTTTTGTGTGTGTTGAGTTTGAGGAGTTCTTTATAGATCCTGGATATCACCTTTTGTCTATACTGTTATTTGCAAATATCTTCTCCCATTCCTTGGGTTGCCTCTGTGTTTTGTTTACTGTTTCCTTTGCTGTGCAGAAGCTTTTGATCTTGATGAAGTCCCAAAAGTTCATTTTCGCTTTTGTTTCCTTTGCCTTTGGAGACATATCTTGAAAGAAGTTGCTGTGGGTGATATTGAAGAGGTTACTGCCTATGTTCTCCTCTAGGATTCTGATGGATTCCTGTCTCACGTTGAGGTCTTTTATCCATTTCGAGTTTATCTTTGTACTCGAGGAACTACAGAACACTCATGAAAGAAATCAAAGAAGACACAAAAAGATGGAAGATCATTCCATGCTCTTGGATCAGAAGTTTAAACATTGTTAAAATGCCTTACTGCCTACAGCAATCTATAATTTTAAAGCCATTCCGATCAAAATTCCACCAGTATTTTTCAAAGAGCTGGAGCAAATAATCCTAAAATTTGTATGGAATCAGAAGAGACCCCGAATTGCTAAGGAAATGTTGAAAAACAAAAATAAAACTGGTGGCATCATGTTACCTGATTTCAAGCTTTACTACAAAGCTGTGATCACCAAGACAGCATGGTACTGGCATAACAACAGACACATAGACCAGTGGAACAGAGTAGAGAGCCCAGATACGGACCCTCAACTCTATGGTCAAATAATCTTCGACAAAACAGGAAAAAATATCCAGTGGAAAAAAGACAGTCTCTTCAATAAATGGTGCTGGGAAAACTGGACAGCTATATGTAGAAGAATGAAACTCGACCATTCTCTTACACCGTACACAAAGCATCTCATTTAAAAAAAAATTTATTTATTTATTTGACAGAGATCACAAGTAGGCAGAGAAAGGAGGAAGCAGGCTCCCCACTGAGCAGAGAGCCTGACGCGGGGCTTGATCCCAGGACCCTGGGATCATGACCTGAGCCAAAAGCAGAGGCTTTAACCCACTGAGCCACCCAGGCACCCCAGCATCTCATTTTTTTAAAAAGATTTTATTTATTTATTTATTTGACAGAGAGAGAGAGAGAGAGATCATAAGTAGGCTGAGAGGAGGAAGGCAGAGAGAGTGGGGGAAGCAGGCCCCCTGCTGAGAAGAGAGCCCAATGCAGGTCTCGGTCCCAGGACCCTGAGATCATGACCTGAGCCAAAGGCAGAGGCTTAACCCACTGAGCCACCCAGGTGCCCCTATAGCGTCTCATTTTAGTTAGGGCAGGGATTACTATTAGTATTGATAGATCTCTGTAAAAAGACTTTCCTATCTAGGTTAGTTCTCAGATTAAACCTATTTTTTTACTTCTGGAAATTATGAATGTATTTCTTCATTTGTGGATTTGTCCAAAGCAAGAGTAACTACACCTGATCAAAGATTTGTTAACTTCAAACAAAAAGAAATTTGTTGTAATAGGAATGCTGAACATGTATGTCTGACATAGTTAAGGTTTAGTTGACTAGTTGACTCATTAGAAATTCCTAGAAAATTCCTTGTCTGTTTTTGCTGTAGTCATCTATCTTAACTGTGTAATCAGAAAAGGGAGCCAGAAATTGGCACTCTGCTGAGGAGTGATCTAGTACCTGATTTTGGCACCAACAAGAATGTCTTTCTGTTACTTTTTTCATTTTTTCAAGTAGGACCAGTCCCCATCAGGAAGTTGTTTTTTCCAATAATTAACAAATGGGAAGTAGCTGGTGAAATTAGATATAAGAAGCTGAACTTCTGGTGCATAAGGAAGTCTACATTTGACTGTTCCCCTCATATCCTTGGTTGGAATTGCTACAAGGCAGAGAAGTCCTGGAGAGCTGAGGCTGGATCAGGAAGCACACTCCTGTTGTTTATCCTCAGATTCTGATTCCCATAATCTTAGGCCATCACCAGGAGCAATGCCTCAATATATAAAATTCAGAATCTCAGTTATGAAAAATATAATCTTCAGAAAAGAGTGATACGGGTCTTCACTCCAAACGACCTGTTTCTAAGAAGACCAACCTCCTTTTTATTCTTATCCTTAAATCACCTGCAACATATGCATGTATGGGACACGTATCCTTGTGTAGGAGCAACAGAGATCCAGAGATTAATTAGTCATACAGAGGCTCAGTGGTTAGACAGAATTCTGGACAGCACTGTGTGTTTCTTTTTCTGTACCTAATGTGATTAACATTTTTCTCTTGATATTTTTTAAAGAAATGAGTATACTTTGTGTGATGTTGTGCTAGGGGAAAATATCTGCATCTATTAATTCTATTATGCCATATCTCCTGGGTTTCTGGGTTGCTGCAGGAATTTAGCACTATGACTGAGAATGGACGTACTCTGAGATAAGGAGTAGTAAATCCTGTGTCCTAAGAAATTACGTTTTCTTTGCTGTGTTAGCAGAAGAAGAGGAGGTTTGATACCTTCTAGGACACTGGGTGTAGGCTAAATGCTCCTAATCCAGCACAGATTGCAGATTGTTTTGTTCATTACCAAACATCTTAATTATTTCATAACTCAAAATTGCAAAATAATGTTCATTTTATACACATACCTGTGTCCTATTTTTCACAAGTACTCTACTAATTTATTTTTAAAAACATGGGTGGTTTGGGGGGTAGGAAAAGAAAAAATGAAAGAAGATGGGATTGGGAGGGAGACAAACCATAAAAGACCCAATCTCAAAAAACAGACTGAGGGTTGCTGGGGAGTGGGGGGTCGGGAGAGGGTGGTGGGGATATGGACATTGGGGAGTGTATGTGCTATGGTGAGTGCTGTGAAATGTGTAAACCTGGCGATTCACAGACCTGTACCCCTGGGGATAAAAATACATTGTATGTTTATAAAACAATTTAAAAATTAATAAAAAAAATTTTTAAGTGGAGTTTGCCCATTTTTTGACTTGGTTATTAATTTTTTGAGTGTTGAGTTTGAGAAGTTCTTTATAGATCTTGGTATCAGCCATTTATCTGTAATGATCATTTGCAAATATCTTCTCCCATTCCATGGGTTGCCTCTTAGTTTTGTTGACTGTTTCCTTTGCTGTGCAGT
Organism: Martes martes; assembly: GCF_963455335.1. Taxonomy (NCBI): domain Eukaryota; kingdom Metazoa; phylum Chordata; class Mammalia; order Carnivora; family Mustelidae; genus Martes; species Martes martes. The sequence continues at coordinate 11,781,926 of NC_137898.1, forward strand.
AGATTTTATCTCGATGAATTCCCCAAAGTTCATTTTCGCTTTTGTTTCTCTTGCCTTTGGAGACATGTCTTGAAAGAATTTGCTGCGGCCAGTATCGAGGTTACTGCCTATGTTCTCCTCTAGGATTTTGATGGATTCCTGTCTCACATTGAGGTCTTTCATCCATTTTGAGTTTATCTTTATGTATGGTGTAAGAGAATGGTCCAGTTTCATTCTTCTATATGTAGCTGTCCAATTTTCCCAGCACCACTTATTGAAGAAACTGTCTTTTTTTCCATTGGATATTTTTTCCTGATTAGTTTACCATACAGTTGAGGGCCTATTTCTGGAGTCTCTATTCTGTTTCACTGGTCTACAGACACTTCTCCAAAAAGACATACAAATGGCTAACAGACACATGAAAAAAAAAAACTTTCAACATCACCAGCTATCAGGGAAATACAAATCAAAATCACAATGGTACACCACCTTACAGCAGTTAGAATGCCAAAAATTAACAAAACAGAAAGCAACAAATGTTGTCAAAGATATGGAGAAAGGGGAACCTTCTTACACTCTTTGTGGGAATGCAAGTTGGTACAGCCACTCTGGAAGACAGCATGGAGGTCCCTCAAGATGGTAAGAATAGAGCTACCCTATGACCCAGCAATTGCATTACTGGCTATTTACCCCAAGGATACAGAGGTAGTGAAAATAAGGGCCACATGCACCACAATGTTCGTAGTAGACATGCCAACAATAGTCAAACTGTGGAAGGAGCGGAGATGTCCTTCTAAAGAAGAATGAATAAAGAAGGTGTGGTCCATATATACAATGGAATATTATTCAGCCCTCCATATATACAATGGAATATTATTCAGCCCTCAGAAAGGATGAATACCTATCATTTACATCAACATGGATGAAACTGGAGGGGATTATGCTAAGTGAAATAAGTCAAGTAGAGAAAGATAATTACCGTATGGTTTCACTCATATGTGGAACATAAGCAATAGCATGGAGGACCATAGAGGAAGGGAGGGAAATCCAAAGGGGGAGAAATCAGAGAGAGAGATGAACCATGAGGGACTATGACACCGAGAAACAATCTGGGGATTTCAGAGGGAAGAAGGTAAAGGGAAGGGGGTAACAATGTGATGGGTATTGAGGAGGGCACATGCTGTGATGAGCACTGGGTATTATACTTAACTAATGAATCACTGAACATTACATCAAAAACTAATTATGTACTACACAGTGGCTAATTGAACATAATAAAAAATAAATTTTTAAAAAAGGTAAAAAAAAAAAAAAAGGTGGGGTTTGGAAAATGTTCCTAAGTGGGTTGTTACACCCAAGCAAGAGCAGCTGCAGAAAAGTGAATGATTCACCTAAGGGTCGGAAGTCATTAACCCTTTCTTCATCGGAGGGAACAACCACAATGAGTTCTTAATTCCCAGAATTTTAAAAGTGGTTCAGGCAGTGAACAACAAATTGGATGTTTCAAAAAATGAAGAATCAAATTGGAGAACACTGCTGAGATCTTTCCTAGCAATTCAAAGAGATGAATATGATGAACAAGATGATGAGGCACAAAGGAGTGCCTTAGGAGAGCCAGTATAATGTAACAGGAGATTCGAAAGATAATCATCAAACAGATGGAGACAACAGGATTGTTGAATTTTAAGAAAAGATAATTCCCTCGATCTGAAGAAAGAATATTGAAAACTTGCATGTTTTAACCAAGAAATGTGTTTGTTAAAATTAATTCTGATCCAAATCTCAACAGAATTTGGTGGTGGGTGGAAAGAACTTTGTAAATTAATATTAATGTTCAATTTGAAGAATAAAGGAAATTGGAGGGGGAGACAAAACACGAGAGACTGTGGACTCTGAGAAACAAACTGAGGGTTTTGGAGGGGAGTAGGGTGGGAAGTTGAGTGAGCCTGGTGATGGGTATTAGGGAGGGCACGTATTGCATGGAGCACTGAGTGTGGTGCATAAACAATGAATTCTGGAACACTGAAAAGAAATTTTAAAAAATAAATTAAAATTTTAAAAAAAGAATAAAGTTTGACAATAATCAGAATACTTTGAAAAAAATACTCAAGTAGTGGCTTGTCCTTAGATTTTCAATTCATACAGTAATTTAAACTAAGGTTGAAAACTATTACAATGGGAAAAATTTATTTAATAAAGGAAGGTTCTACAATTTATTGATGAAAAGTATCTGATTTATAATCTGAGACTAGTTAAATATTTCAGAATATAAAAATAAATATTTATTTTGTGGTACATAAAATATAGCTACCATGTGGACTGAAGAATATGAATGAAACACATTTAAGCTATGAGTAAATAATAGAAAAATATGTGAATAAAATTGATAAATATGATGAAGAAAATACAAATGTGATTTGTCAAGCCTAAAATTAGAAGAAATCATAAAGGAGAATAATTTGGTACTCTAAAGACTTTACCTTTTTTTTTAAATCAATGACACAAATGAAATTCAAAGACAAGCAGCCATGTAAGGGAAAATAAAGCAACAAATGATGATCTACAAAGGATTAACGTTTTGATGGAAGCTACATCCATTCTACTGAAAAATAATGAGATTATTATAAACCCTATATAAGGCTGAATTACAACAGAGAAAATGAGCCTACACAAATTTATGAAAAATAGCTCAAACTCCACGTAATTAGGTTAATGCAGATTATAACAACTCAGTGTGCCACATTTCACATGGCAAATTCACACCGTTGATCTAAAATAATTTAAAATATTGAATGGGGTTTAATTATTCTGAAAAATCCATAGTCAAATATTCCGTTTTTTAGGATGGGAGATCTCACCATAAAGCTAATTATTTTTCCTTTCTTTGGGGACAAAGAGGTGAAATTGATGATTGTGATTATTAGGTGAATTTTGCTGATACCACTGTACTCATTTTTCAGATGATCTGTTTCATCTCTCATAACAAAATGACTCCGCAATGTTTAAGAAGTCACTGTCAAGGCAAAAAAAAAAAAAAAAAAAAAAAGCCAGGATAGTAGAAATAGAGACACCTCTTTCCACACCATGGAGAATTTTTTCTTACCTTCCAGGATAATAAAGATAATGTCTCTCTGGAGGAATGAATGGGTGGGCTGCCAGCAGCCCATTATAAGATTGGGGGGTATGTTAACATCTGTGTCCCTCAGTTGTTACACAGACCCACGCCGTGTGTGCCTGATCTTCCTGTGTCTGCCACCACATTGCCTCCATGGGACTTGAGACACCAGAGGCGCTGTTGTAATCCTAATGCTCATGCTGTCTCCTCTCAATTCTTTTGTGCTCATTGTCTTCTCACCAGCCAAAGCTGTTGAACTGGGAAAAGCCAACCATCACCACACTGCTGCTTAAAAACTGTTCAACAGTTTGGCACAAGATAAACACCAACCTATCAGAATGAAATGCATCACTGAGCTACCATATGGCCATACCAGTGCACACTGATGAAATACCAGCTCTGCTCGTATCGTACTACCAGTATGGCCATGCCACGTATATGAATGAAATTCCAGCTTCTATATCACTATTACTATCATAATACGAGATAGTGCTTCTAGAGCCTTTACCAAGATAGGGACTGTTTTGTGTGCTTACCTGTACTTAGTTTTTTAATCCTTACAATCTCACGAGAGATGCTTTTTTTTTTTTTTTAAGATTTTACTTATTTGTTTGACAGACAGAGATCACAAGTAGGCAGAAAGACAGGCAGAGAGAGGGGAGAAAGCAGGCTCCCTGTTAAGCAGAGAGCCTGATGCAGGGCTCGATCCCAGGACCCTAAGATCATGACCTGAGCTGAAGGCAGAGGCTTTAACCCACTGAGCCACCCAGGTGCCCCTATATACTCATTTTTAACATGGAAAGAAAAAACTGGAGCAAAATGTTTAAGTAATTGTCCCAGTGTTTAAGAGTTCACAAGTGGTATAGTTAAGGTTGAAATTTGGGGACTATGACTGGAATTAACCACTTACTACAGTGGGAATTTCATTTTTGTGCCATTTTATATGATGGCAGGATGATATTTAGCAGTGTACTTTTTACCCTTTTGTACTTCTTTGAGTTCCTTTGCTTAAATCTTGAGAGCCTTTCCTTAAGCTGGAAAGCCAGACTCTACTCACTCACATTAAGGAAAAGGTTGCCACAGTAGAACAAGGAATAAATGTTGAAATTCTCATTTTTTTTTTAACTGGAAAGCTTTGGTTCAAGAATTAGACCAGAAAGATTCAGAAGGTAACAAACTTAATAAAAGCAACTAAAGATCTTCCTTACTGGTAAACAGAGGAAGCCAAGAGTTGAGTGTGAATTCAGAAAGTTTGGATGTGTTAGTTTGGGTCCTTGTGTCCTGCTCCCTGATTATTTTGGGTTAAACTCAGGGTCCAGAGAGGTAAAGAAGCTTTTTGAAGGTTCCAAAGAAGAAAACACTCATGGCTGCTCCTTGACTGGAATATGAGCAAGCAACACATGTCCTAGAGTTTGCCTATTTACCACATAAATATAAGGCAGCAGCCTTATATTTGGCACAAGAAGAGCGGGGATGGGGGGAAGCTCAACCTGAGAAAAGCCTCGACAAAGTCATCCTGAGTTTTCCACAGCTGCAGAGAAGCATGTAAGAGGGTCATGAAGTTTCCCCATGCACCCCAGCAGGGCGTGGAAAGGGTTGACAGGCCAAAAGAGCCAGATGGTTAGAAGGAGGAAAGTGCAGCATTTGTGGATTAATGACCATTGACCATTAGGACCATATACAGCTCAGTTCATGGCTGGGGACAAGGCTGTAACTGGTTAAATGCCTATGGTGAAAAGAAGATACTAAAAGCCATGTGGGAAAACTGCATGTTGAGGGGAGGGTAGACAATGCAGGTCTGAAACCTGAAAGCCCTCTCTCCAATAGCTTACAGAACTTTACAAGCCCTGGAGCTTAGAAATAACCTCAGGATATAAAAGAAAGAGGACACCTTAACAAATAGATTTATAGATATTCAGTAACTGGGGAGAAAATCATGAGATGAATAACTTTACTTGGAAGTATTTACAAATAAAAGTGAATGCATTGAGATTCTGTCATTGGATGGAATAGAGCTGCAAAATAGAAATTATATTAAAAAGCATAAAGAAGATGCTTTTTGCACACTTCAGTTTGTGGCATGAAAATAGCTTATTCTACATTAAGTTGACAGAAATGGATCATAACCTAATGGTCTGCTATTTCTCCTAAAGCTAAATTCTCTGTTCAGAGCTTATCCATAGACTATGATCACAAAAGATAAAGGAAAAAAAAAAAAAAGAAAGAACTGGTCACTCTTCTTAAAACTATGAACTATATGTCCTAAATTACTTAGACTGGGGGCTGCCCTTGGAGTGGTTGCCATGTGGAAGGAAGAGAAATGAAAGAGTGAAGGACAGAGTGGGAGGGTGAGATAAATAATATGGTGGGCAGGTTGAGGGGAGGGAGAGAGAAACTCTCCAGTGGAGAAAAGGTCCCAGACATATTAACATCTTGGAAGCAAGGGAGAAAGGAAGAGAAGAGCCAAACTTATGTAGTAAACTTTTAGTGAGGGATCTATCCACCAGACCCTAGGACTTTATTGAAAGACCCTCCCAAACTCGTTGTCCATGTCTTATTAATACTGTAGATACAGCTCTGCTGCTGCAGCCACCAGTATGTTCCAGTGACTCATCCTTCTCATCTCAATTCATCTTTACATAGCTGACGAGAGATTCAACCAAAGCATACCACGGCCTCCCACATTCCAGAAATGAGTCAAAGACTCCCTCTAACTCTAAGGACTCCCTCCAGTCTCCAAGGGAAGTGTCAGTTACAGAACCCAATAGGAGAAGTATCAACTGGAAAGAATCATCAGTTACAGGCCCCGGGGCGGGGTGGTGAGGGGGGCGATAGGGGAGTAGGTTGTATCTCCTACAATAAATTGACTCCCTCTGCAACTCTGCCAATGAGAAGCCATTATCACACCAAATTCTTGCTTCTCTTCAATGGACTTTTGTTCAAAACTACTCCTCCCAACTTCCTTCCTCTTCTCCAAAAAATAACATTCCTCTCCTTTGTTGGACTTTGTCTGTGGTTTTGCCATAGCTTGCATACTCCAAATTGCAATTTTTTTACTAGAATAAACCCATTTTTGCTGACAAAACAAACAGACAAACAAAAACAACTGACTGTTTTATTACAGGCCCTTAGAGTCTCTGTTTAGTCCAATACCTTAAGTATACACCCCCTAACGAGAGCCTTCATGATCACTTCGTCCAACCCAGCAGCACTGAACAACATTTCTCCTTGGTGAATAAGGTGCAAAGTCCCCACAGAGCCTTAAGTGATGAATAGGGGAGAGAGAAAGCATTGAGCTACTCTAGAGAGTCAACAATATTAGTAGTAGTAGTTTCTTGGTAGCAGAATTAAGGATAATTTTATTCTTGTTACACTATATTCTTCTATCTTCCTGTGTATTTGTTTTCAATTAAATTCAAAAGAATCAAGAGCAGAGAAAAGCCAAGGGGGGGAGGGGTGGGTAGAGTGAAGATGGTAAAACATGCACCTGACATCCCATCTACCTTCTAGCAGTGGTGGTATTCCAGCTTTTCTAGGATGTTCAGATCCTTTTGGCCATTCAAAAGTTACTGAGAACATCTGGACATCTCTTATAAATCACCAAAGAGGGGGTGCCTGGGTGGCTCAGTCATTAAGCATCTGCCTTTGGCTCAGGTCATGATCCCAGGGTCCTGGGATTGAGGCCCGCATGGGGCTCCTTGGTTAGCTGGAAGCCTGCTTCTCCCTCTCCCACTCCCCCTGCTTGTGTTCCCTCTCTCAATGTCTCTCTCTCTGTCAAACAAATAAATAGAAGCTTTTTAAAAAATCACCAAAGAGATTTATATTTGGAATTTATGACAACAACCTCTGACATAAAGGTGGATGAAGACATGCCTGCCAACCGTGTGATTCAGGCTCATTCCATGAGTGGACATGCCTTATGGTTGCGGTGATAGAAGCACCCTCTTGCTCAGATCATTTTCTCTGCTCTTACCATGGTGGAAGAGGGTTGTTCCCCTGCAGAATGAATGGATAATGGAAAAAGGGAGACAGTGACTTGGGTATATTCACAGACAGATGAAAGTAGGGCTTGACAGTTCACCTTGGAAAATGAATGACAGAAAGTGAATCACCTGTAGAGCCAAGCTCCAGTTGGACGGCAAGTGAATAATTTTACCCGTGGAGGGGAGGATGGCAATTCTTTATTTGAAATACACATGAGAATGTGAGGATGAACACTGGTGCTGATTAACTTAGGAGCTGAGCCACAATAAGCCTGAGAGGCTCCATCATCAGAGAAAAATAAGGGCAAAGGCATCTACTAAAAAGGAATAATATGCTGCACTCTAAAACTATACAATTAAAGACTTCACATGTGATTTCCAGCAGCACCTGGTTCTGCAGTTCTCCTTGATGCTCTTTCTGTTGCTACAGGTTTTTGGGGTGGGGGGACCACAAATCTGCACACTCCATAAGCACAGGTCACTCTCCTTTATTTTCCATGACTATGACACTTGGATCTTTCTTTTGGGGTTAAGAACACATACCATCCCAGATGATACATGAAAGACAGAAGTTCAGAGACAGCAGTACCCTGTTCAAAAAATTTTAAATTATTTTTTCTATTATGTTCAGTTAGCTAACATATAGTACATCATAAGGTTTTATTGTAGTGTTCAATGATTCATTAGTCGCGTATAACACCCAGTGCTCATTCCAACACGTGTTCTCCCTAATATCCATCACCCGATTACCCCATACCCCTACCCCCCTCCCTTCTGTAACCCTCAGTTCGTTTCCCAGAGTCCAGAGTCTTTCACGGTTTGTCTCCCTCTCTGATTTCTTCCCATTCAAAAATTATAGTCAGAAAAACAAACAAAAAACACAAAAATTATAGTCGGCATGCCAATAAACTACCGTGGGTGTGAGGGATCTTTTTTTGGGTGATGGAAATATTCTAAAATTGGATTGTGGTGATGATGGCACAACTCTATAAATCCACTAAAAATCACTGTACACTTAAAATGGGTCAATTTTATAGTATGTAAATTATGCTACTATAAAACTCTTGAAAACAAAAATAATATGAGGAAAAGGGGAAAAAAACATGTCTTCAAGCAATACCTGGCCAAAAGAACATGAATATGTCCTATTATGCTCTGAACCACAGAAAAGAGCTTAGTGTAAAATTCTTCAATCATCGAACCTAATTGATACCCACTCATCTTCTCACTTACATCAACATTTAATGGGCACCTACTAGTGGGTTGAGTGCTGAGAGAGATTAATACCATACAGATCCTTCCCTAGGAACCTCACAGTGTAGTAGGGGATATGATGTAAGTAAAAATAAATAGTTTTAATGCAGTGTGACAAAATGTAAAATTGAAAGTATATGTAAAATCAGTAACAGGTTTTGATTCTTGTCTATAATGTTCAAGGTAGAGACAGACCATTATAACCAAATGGGCTGATAACCCTTAAATATATGATAGAGGATTTACCACACATCGTTGGAAAATCTAATTGTCTTTTCAATTAAATGGCAAGATACTTAAGAAAAAAATTAGGTCTTCAACCATAAATTAAATTCTGGATTGTTCAAGTAAAAAAATGCTAAGCCAAGAAAAAGCCAGTGAAAAATAGGCAAATACTTACCTGGATTCTGAACAGGGAAGAACTTTGCTTAAAATCGATAGATGATTAGGGAGGGCACAGATTGCATGGAGCACTGGGTGTGGTGAAAAAGCAATGAATACTGTTATGCTGAAAATAAATAAATAATTTTAAAAAAATTAAAAAAATTAAAAAGTCAATAGATGAACTAGAGCAGTAAGATTCACTGTGAAAACATGAGATTTTTTAAATGTTAGGAGATTTTAAATAAAATCAAATACATATGAAAAGCTAGGAAAATGCCTTTGCAGCAATGGCATAATGCTCCTTTCTAGAAATTTATTTTACAGAAATGATCTGAAGTTCAGAAATTATCTGAAACTTTAGACATCTATTTAGAATGATTTTTTCACAACAAAAACTTAGTTTCCCCTTAAAATCCGACAGAGGGGAATTGCTTAAGGTAGAATATTACATAAGCACCAATACTTAAGTTTATGATGATATTTATGAGTCATTTAAATATGCATTGTAACATTTGAGTGAAACACATCATTATAACATTCAGTTACTCAGTTATAATAGAAAAGACTGAAAATATCAACCTGTAATGAAAGATTTTAGATTAAGATGATGTATCAAGTGCATTCTCGTTCTAGTGCTTCTTTGGTCTAAAGAAGTGTTCTGAGCTTGAAGGTTCCATAGAGTGAAAATGGAATCAGCAGGGGATCACTCCTGTTTTTCTAAGAGAACAATTACTCTGGACAGGTTAATTAGCGATCCTGTCTCCACCTTGAATCCTAAGGAGGCATTTAAATGAACCCCAGGTGGAAGTACTTCTCTTACCACTGCTGCACAGGAGAAGAAATTTCCTTTAAAAGAGGCTTAAAAGATGGTGTTCAAAGGCGTTCCCTGGAATCTGGGACAAGAGTCTGGACCTGCAAGGGGCCACAGGTGCTGCTAGACTGCCCAGACCATAACCAACCAGCAGTAGTCCAACTTCTGCAGACACATCTAGGTGAGGTTTGTGGTTGGAAGCAGCAAGGGCAGTCTGGGGCAGCGTGCTGATGTTGGTGTTCTGGGATCCTGCTCCAGATCTGGGAACCTCTTTCCTCTGTGTAGCCGTATTTTCCTACCATCTTTCTGTTTGTAGGCTGTCTTTGTTTCTCAGACTTGCTCAGAGCTCATGTCCTTTCTCCAGGGAAGTAAAATGTTTCCCCTCAATGGAAAGTTTTAACAGAAACAAAAAGAAACAATGAAGTGAATATTTTGCATTTAGGAATTTGGTAGTGTATTGAGAGTTTGGTGTGATTTCTTTTAATATCTCACAGGCTCTAGCAATGCTTTGAAAAGATTGTGTTTATCAAGACTGTATTAAGTAATAATTAATTCATTTACTATAATTAAAACAATGTTTTAGTTTCTGTTTGCTTTCACAGTATGATAAGGAGCAAGAGATTTGGGAGTTTAGCAGACCTGCTCCAAATTTGCAGCACTGCCATTCATCAGCAGCTTGACGTTGAACAATTAATTTTCTTAGCCTCTCTATGCCTCAGTTTCCACATATATATGTTAAGAAAAACAATGCCCATAGCGTTCCATGAGAATAGGAAATGTATGTGGATTTTTGAGAACTGTGCCTCACACAAACTAAGCAATCAGTAAACAGAAATGATTTAACTTGAAACCTGTAAACTAACACCACACTGAATTAATATAATTCTAACTCAAAGAAAGACTGTTGACATTTTAATGACCCTACATTATTCTTATCCTGGATACAGTACATTCTTATTTATTATTAGGAACATTGAAAATAGCTGTGCATTCCTACTTTCCAAGATCCTGTAGCATGTCTGGAAATAATTGAGATGAGAAGTGTCTTCCTACATTCTTAACTATCCTTTTAGTTCTTACCTCTTTAGAACTCCTGCTTGGTATTTTAGTTGGAAAATTCAGTCGAATTTCTAATTTGACAATGTTAGCCACTCCTCTCCATGCACTTAACATGCTTAGGAAACCAGTCATTTTGTGACCAATCACCATTTCTTAAGATACCTGCTTGGCAACCTCAACTTTCCTGTGTTTCAACGAACCATTTACATATTATCTCTAATGTCTTGTAATTGTTTGGAAAAGGAAAAACAATTAAGGAAAATGACTGTGCTTTGATAACATTTGTTTATACTCTGAGATAAAATCTTTAAGAAAGAAATGTTTAAAAAGTAGTTTTAATTATGATTGACAGGAATGAGAACCCATGGCCTTGATTTTAAATAATAACATATAATAACTCTTCCCATGACTATTAACTACTTAGTTAATTAATTAATCAATTTTTATGTTCAGTTAGCCAGCATATAGTACATCATTAGTTTTTGATGCCATGTTCAATGATTCATTAGTTGCGTATAACACCCGGTGCTCGTCACATGTGCCCTCCTTAATACCCGTCACCTGGTTACCACATTCCCCTCACCCTTCTCCCTTCTGTAACCCTTAGTTTGTTTCTCAGAGTCCAGAGTCTCTTACGGTTTGTCTCCCTCTCTGATTTCTTCTTGTTCAGTTTTCCCTCCCTTCCCCTGTGGTCCTCTGCACAATTCCTATCACACTATAAACCCTAATTGAAAAATGAAATGGCTTAGTCAATTAAAATTTACCCAACTTTTGTATCAACATTAACAGAATTGAAGGAGATTATGCTGAGTGAAATAAATCAAGCAGAGAGAGTCAATTATCATATAGTTTCACTTACTTGTGGAGCATAAGGAATAACATGGGGGACATTAGGAGAAGGAAAGGAAAAGTGAATTGGGGGAAATCAGAGGGGGATAGGAACCATGAGAGACTGTGGACTCTGAGAAACAAACTGACGGTTTTGGAGGGGAGGGAGGTGGAGGGTTGGGTGACCCTGGTGGTGGGTATGAAGTAGGGTACATATTGCATGGAGCCTTGGATGTGGTGCATAAACAATGAATCTTGGAACACTGAAAAAACAAAATAAAATTTAAAAAATTTTAGTCTACAGAGATACCAAGTACTTAATTTGCTTTATTTGTTTTTCCTCAGTAGTCAGTCATCTTAAGTTTTTAGAAAAATGCCTTCACAGTTCCAAATTGTTTGTGTCCACCCTATTCAGCCTTTGGAAAATGCTGGCAAATTTTTATTACAAGCATTTGATTCTATGTAGGTTTTTAGAACATGTCTTCTTTCTTTAAATTAAATTAGTCAACGTATAGTACATCATTAGTTTTTTTTTTTTTAATTTCTTTTCAGCGTAACAGTATTCATTGTTTTTGCACCACATCCAGTGCTCCATGCAGTATGTGCCCTCCCTAATACCCACCACCTGGTTCCCCCAACCTCCCACCCCCTGCCCCTTCAAAACCCTCAGGCTGTTTTTCAGAGTCCATAGTCTCTCATGGTTCACCTCCATCATTAGTTTTTGATGTAGTGTTCAATGATTCATTAGTTGCCTATAACACCCAGTGCTCATCACATCACATGCCCTCCTTAATACCCATCACCCAGTTACCCCATTCCCCCACCTCCCCCCTTTTCTGAAGCCCTCCGTTTGTTTCCTGGAGTCAAGAGTCTCTCATGGTTTGTTTCCCTCTTTGATTTCTTTCCATTCAGTTTTTCCTTCCCCTATTGTCCTCTGCACAATTCCTATATTCCACATATGAGTGAAACCATATGATAATCATCTTACTCTGATTGAGTTATTTCAATTAGCATAATCCCCTCCAGTTCCATCCATGTAGATGTAAATGGTAGGTATTCATCCTTTCTGATGGCTAGTAATATTCCACTGTATCTTTGGACCACATCTTCTTTATCCATTCATTTATTGCAGGGCATCTTGGCTCATTCCACATTTTGGCTATTGTGGAGATTGTTGCTATGAACATTGGGGTGCATGTGCCCCTTCTTTTCAGTACATCTGTATCCTTGGGGTAAATACCCAGTAATGCAATTTTGGGGTCATAGGATAGCTCTATTTTTTTTTTTTTTTTTTTTTTTTTTTTTTTTTTTAATTTTTTATTTATTTTCAGCGTAACAGTATTCATTGTTTTTTCACCACACCCAGTGCTCCATGCAATCTGTGCCCTCCCTAATACCCACCACCTGGTTCCCCCACCCTCCCACCCCGCCCCTTCAAAACCCTCAGGTTGTTTTTCAGAGTCCATAGTCTCTCATGGTTCACCTCCCCTTCCAATTTCCCTCAACTCCCTTCTCCTCTCCATCTACCCTTGTCCTCTATATTATTTGTTATGCTCCACCAATAAGTGAAACCATATGATACTTGACTTTCTCTGTTTGACTTATTTCACTCAGCATAATCTCTTCCAGTCCTGTCCATGTTGCTACAAAAGTTGGGTATTCGTCCTTTCTGATGGAGGCATAATACTCCATAGTGTATATGGACCACATCTTCCTTATCCATTCATCCGTTGAAGGGCATCTTGGTTCTTTCCACAGTTTGGCGACCGTGGCCATTGCTGCTATAAACATTGGGGTACAGATGGCCCTTCTTTTCACTACATCTGTATCTTTGGGGTAAATACCCAGCAGTGCAATTGCAGGGTCATAGGGAAGCTCTATTTTTAATTTCCTGAGGAATCTCCACACTGTTCTCCAAAGTGGCTGCACCAGTTTGCATTCCCACCAACAGTGTAAGAGGGTTCCCCTTTCTCCACATCCTCTCCAACACACGTTGTTTCCTGTCTTGCTAATTTTGGCCATTCTAACTGGTGTAAGGTGGTATCTCAATGTGGTTTTGATTTGAATCTCCCTGATGGCTAGTGATGATGAACATTTTTTCATGTGTCTGGTAGCCATTTGTATGTCTTCATTGGAGAAGTGTCTGTTCATATCTTCTGCCCATTTTTTAATATGATTATCTGTTTTGTGTGTGTTGAGTTTGAGGAGTTCTTTATAGATCCTGGATATCAACCTTTTATCTGTACTGTCATTTGCAAATATCTTCTCCCATTCCGTGGGTTGCCTCTTTGTTTTGATGACTGTTTCTTTTGCTGTGCAGAAGCTTTTTATCTTGATGAAGTCCCAGAAGTTCATCTTTGCCTTTATTTCCTTCGCCTTTGGAGACATATCTTGAAAGAAGTTGCTATGGCTGATATCAAAGAGGTTACTCCCTATGTTCTCCTCGAGGATTCTGATGGATTCCTGTCTCACGTTGAGGTCTTTTATCCATTTCGAGTTTATCTTTGTGTACGGTGTAAGAGAATGGTCAAGTTTCATTCTTCTACATATAGCTGTCCAGTTTTCCCAGCACCATTTATTGAAGAGACTGTCTTTTTTCCACTGGATATTTTTTCCTGTTTTGTCAAAGATTATTTGACCATAGAGTTGAGGGTCCATATCTGGGCTCTCTACTCTGTTCCACTGGTCCATGTGTCTGTTTTTATGCCAGTACCATGCTGTCTTGGTGATCACAGCTTTGTAGTAAAGCTTGAAATCAGGTAACGTGATGCCACCAGTTTTATTTTTGTTTTTCAACATTTCCTTAGCAATTCGGGGTCTCTTCTGATTCCATACAAATTTTAGTATTATTTGCTCCAGCTCTTTGAAAAATACTGGTGGAATTTTGATTGGAATGGCATTAAAAGTATAGATTGCTCTGGGCAGTATAGACATTTTAACGATGTTTATTCTTCCCATCCAAGAGCATGGAATGGTCTTCCATCTTTTTGTGTCTTCTTCAATTTCTTTTAGGAGTGTTCTGTAGTTCCTTGAGTACAGATCTTTAACCTCTTTGGTTAGGTTTATTCCGAGGTATCTTATGGTTTTTGGTGCTATAGTAAATGGAATCGATTCTCTAATTTGCCTTTCTGTATTTTCATTGTTAGTGTATAAGAAAGCCACTGATTTCTGGACATTGACTTTGTATCCTGCTACATTACTGAATTGCTGTATGAGTTCTAGTAGTTTGGAGGTGGAGTCTTTCGGGTTTTCCATATAAAGAATCATGTCATCTGCGAAGAGAGAGAGTTTGACTTCTTCCTTGCCAATTTGGATACCTTTTATTTCTCTTTGTTTTCTGATTGCTGTTGCTAGGACTTCTAATACTATGTTGAACAAGAGTGGTGAGAGTGGGCATCCTTGTCGTGTTCCTGATCTCAATGGGAAGGCTGCAAGCTTTTTCCCATTGAGGATGATATTTGCTGTGGGTTTTTCATAGATAGATTTGATGAAGTTCAGGAATGTTCCCTCTATCCCTATACTTTGAAGCGTTTTAATCAGGAACGGATGCTGGATTTTGTCAAAAGCTTTTTCTGCATCAATGGAGAGGATCATGTGGTTCTTCTCTCTTCTCTTATTGATTTGTTCTATCACATTGATTGATTTGCGAATGTTGAACCATCCTTGTAACCCAGGGATGAATCCTACCTGGTCATGGTGGATAATCTTTTTAATGTGCTGTTGGATCCTGTTTGCTAGGATCTTGTTGAGAATCTTAGCATCCATATTCATCAGTGATATCGGTCTGAAATTCTCCTTTTTGGTAGGGTCTTTGCCTGGTTTGGGGATCAGGGTGATGGTGGCTTCATAAAAAGAGTCTGGAAGTTTTCCTTCTGCTTCAATTTTTTGAAACAGCTTCAGGAGAATAGGTATTATTTCTTCTTTGAAAGTTTGATAGAATTCCCCAGGGAATCCGTCAGGTCCTGGGCTCTTGTTTTTTGGGAGGTTTTTGATCACTGCTTCAATCTCGTTACTAGATATCGGTCTATTCAGGTTGTCAATTTCTTCCTGGTTCAATTTTGGGAGTTTATAGTTTTCCAGGAATGCATCCATTTCATCTAGGTTGCTTAGCTTATTGGCATATAACTGTTGATAATAGCTTCTGATGATTGTTTCTACTTCCTTGGTGTTAGTTGTGATCTCTCCCTTTTCATTCATAATTTTATTAATTTGGGCTTTCTCTCTTTTCTTTTGGATTAGTGTGGCCAATGGTTTATCGATCTTATTGATTCTTTCAAAAAACCAGCTTCTAGTTTCGTTGATACGTTCTACTGTATCTCTGGTTTCTACCTCGTTGATCTCTGCTCTAATCTTGATTATTTCCCTTCTTACGTGTGGAGTTGGTTTGATTTGTTGTTGATTCTCCAGTTCTTTAAGGTGTAGAGACAGCTGGTGTATTCTGGATTTTTCAATTTTTTTGAGGGAGGCTTGGATGGCTATGAATTTCCCCCTTAGGACCGCCTTTGCTGTATCCCATAGGTTTTGGAGTGAAGTGTCTTCGTTCTCATTGGTTTCCATAAATTGTTTAAGTTCTTCTTTGATCTCCTGGTTGATCCAGGCATTCTTAAGCAAGGTGGTCTTTAGCTTCCAGGTATTTGAGTTCCTTCTGAACTTTTCCTTGTGATTGAGCTCCAGTTTCAAAGCATTGTGATCTGAGAATATGCAGGGAATCATCTCAGTCTTTTGGTATCGGTTGAGCCCTGATTTGTGACCCAGTATGTGGTCTATTCTGGAGAAGGTTCCATGTGCACTTGAGAAGAATGAGTATTCTGTTGTTTTAGGGTGGAATGTTCTGTATATATCTATGAGGTCCATCTGGTCCAATGTGTCATTCAATGCTCTTATTTCTTTATTGATTTTCTGCTTCGATGATCTGTCTATTTCTGAGAGAGGCGTGTTAAGATCTCCTACTATTAATGTATTCATATCAATATGACTCTTTATCTTGATTAATAGATTTCTTATGTAATTGGCTGCTCCCATATTGGGGGCATAGATATTTACAATTGTTAGATCATCTTGGTGGATAGTCCCTTTAAGAATGATGTAGTGTCCTTCTGTATCCCTGACTACCGTCTTTAGTTTAAAATCTAATTTATCTGATATGAGAATCGCTACCCCGGCCTTCTTTTGAGGCCCATTGGCGTGAAAGATGCTTCTCCATCCCTTCACTTTCAGTCTAGGTGTATCTTTAGGTTCAAAATGGGTCTCTTGTAGACAACATATGGATGGGTCCTGTCGTTTTATCCAATCTGCAACCCTGTGTCGTTTTATGGGTGCATTTAGGCCATTCACATTGAGAGTGATTATTGAGAGATACGTTTTTATTGACATTGTGTTATCTTTGAAGTCTTTCTTTCTGTCGATTGTCTCTATATTTCTGTTCAATGCTATTCTTAGGATTTTTCCTCTTTTATAGAACCCCCTTTAATATTTCCTGCAGTGTCGGCTTGGTGGTTGCATAGTCTTTCAAGCCTTGCCGGTCTTGGAAACTCTTTATCTCTCCATCCATTTTGAATGTCAGTCTTGCTGGATAAAGTATTCTTGGCTGCATGTTCTTCTCATTTAGTGCCCTGAATATATCTTGCCAGCCCTTTCTGGCTTGCCAGGTCTCTGTGGACAGGTCTGACGTTATTCTGATGGGCTTTCCTCTGTATGTAAGGAGGTTCTTTGTCCTAGCGGCTTTCAAGAGATTGTATCTACAATTATGATTCCTCAATTTTACTATGAGGTGCCTGGATGTTTTTTTTGAATTTATAATCTTGGGGGGGGACCTTTCTACTTCTAGTACATGAACACTTGTTCCATTCGCAAGGTTGGGAAAATTTTCATGAAAAATTTGTTCCACTATATCTTCTAGACTTCTTTCTTTCTCCTCCCCTTCAGGGATTCCAATAATTCTGACGTTGGAACGTTTCATGGCATCATTTATTTCCCTGATTCTGTTTTCGTGGCTTCTAAGCTGTTTGTTCCAGGCTTCCTCCTGAACCTTTCTCTCTATATGTTTGTCCTCCAGATCACTAATTCTATCTTCTGTCTCAGTTACCCTAGCTTTTAGAGAATTTAGATTAGATTGGAACTCATTGAGAGCGTTGTGAACCTCATCCCTGGTGGCCTTCAGCTCTGCCCTAACATTATGAACCTCCTCTCTGGTCGCTTTCAATTCTGCCCTAATCAATTCTGTTTGGTCATCCATAGCTTTCTCCAACCTAGCTATTGCCTGGATAATTGTTAGCCTGAATTCTCTTTCTGACATATTGTCTATGTTGATAGCCGTTAGCTCTGTTGCAGAAGGCCCATCCTCTGTATTTTTCTTCTGTTGGGGATTCCTCCTCCTAGTCATTTTGGTGAGAGATGACTGGACAGATGTAGCTGGATGTATTGACCGTGGTGCAGTCAAGGTGCACCCTGGAACGCTTCTGAGCACTCAGGATTCCCCACCCAAATGAGAGAAAAAAGAAGAGAAAAAGAAAAAAGAGGGAGAGAGAGAGACAGGAAAAAAAGGGAAGATAAAAGTGAAGGTTCAGCCCAAATGGGGCCCAGGGTAAGGTTTATGACGTATACAAAAACAGACAAACAAAAAGACTGATAAAAGTATATGATGAGAGAAAATATATATATATATAAGCAAAAAAAAGGGAGGAGCCTCGTCAAGAAGAACCCCAAGTATAAGATTTATATACTATCCAGACAAACATAAATACACAGAGACACTGGCAGAAGAAAAAGATGGGAGCATGGTTATAGATTCTCGGTGTGGGCGAGGAAGGTTATTTTGATTCTTCCTGGATGTATCTTGATATCTTTGTTAAAGGACTCAACTTTCCTAAGAAAAAGGGGGATTAAAAATTGGTTCACCTATAGGGGTAGCATTGCTTGGAGAAAGGGGGTTACCTTGAAGTTTAACTCTATATGACTATTAGAAAATAAAAATAAAAAAGGAATAAACTGGACTAAACTAAATTAAAAAATTTTTTAAAAATTAAGAAAATAGAAAAGCAAAAGAAAAACACATGTGTATGTATCAAAAAAATTCAGGTTTGAAGTTTATCATGGAATTTGATGTACTGGACATCTCACTGTGATGGTAAATAGGTTAAAAAATTATCTATATAAAAAAAGAGAAAAAATGAACCAGAATAGTGGGAAAGAATTAAAAATAAAAGTTGTATCTATGAAGTAGTGGTGGTTGTTCTCTTGTAGTCTTTTTTTTTTTTTTTTTTTCCTGATTTGTTTTCTGGGGGAGGGGGCTGCCACGTGGGTTTTCAGTCAATGATGTTCCCTGAGTTAAGTCCTCCCGACCCCCTCAAGGGGGTGGGCTCTGAGAAAAACGTTTTTTTCAGGTTTTTGTTCTCTGGAGGTTTTTATGTTTGTTCACTTCTTTTCTCTCGCCTTGACAGCTTTTGATGGTTTTGGGAGGTTTAGAGGAAAGAAAACTGCACCCCAACCTCCCTCTCAGAGAGAAGCCTCAGTCTGCTCCCCTGCAGGTGCTGCAGCCGCTGGGCCGCTGGCAGAGCAGGTTCTGAGTCACGGTCCCTGGGGACGCAGGATCTCCTGCTTGTACGCAAAACCAAGGCAGCTGTGGCTGTCTGGGCAGCTCCAGACCGCCAGAGAGGTTCCAAGCAGCAATCGCACACTGAGATTTTCCCGCTGGCTGGGGCTGAGAGCTCAGGGCTTGCGCGTACCTCTCCCAGGGGATTTTTTGGGGCGCGGCGCCTCCAGCTCTATCGGCTCTATCGCCGCGTGGGTCTATCACCGCGTGGGTCCCAGAACACCAGGCTGGGCGTTCGTGCGCCTCTCTCAGGGGAGGTTGAGGCACGCACGCATCTCCAGTAAGGTGCGCGTTCTGCCGTCTGGTGTGGCCCCAGCCCCTCACGGGAGCCGGACTCCACCCGTTCTCGGGCGCACTGGCGGCTCCGGGACAAAGACCAGGTTTCTCCGCCGCACTCTCCGGCTCAGCGCCAGGGGATGCTGCCCTGGGTCTGGGGACTTAAGCCCCTATCCCTATCCGCCCCGATTCCCACAATTTCCCCGCGCGAGTCTTTGCTCTTTTGAGTGCTTTCAACAAGACTCCAAGTTAATGCTGGTCCCCAGATGCCGGGCACTCTCGTATTGGGGTATTATTTTCCAGTCGGTCGCCTCTGGTGGCTCCCTCCCCCTTTTGTTTATCTTCCGATATCAGTCCGACGTTCCCACTCCACTTTACCTGCCCACTGGCGTCTTCTGGCCCCCGTAGAGATCCAGACGTGTATAATTCTGATCTCAGGCTGATTTCATGGGTGATCGGAGTTCTTTGGTAGGTAATCAGCTCACTTTAGGGTGCAGGTTGAAAAGGCGCCTCCTCCTACTTCCCCGCCATCTTGTCTCCCCCCAGGATAGCTCTATTTTTAGCTTCTTGAGGAACCTCTATATTGTTTTCTAGAGTGGCTGCACCAACTTGCATTCCCACCAACAATGTAGGAAGGTTCCCCTTTCTCCGCATCCTCTCCAACATTTGTTGTTCCCTGTCTTGTTAAGTTAGCCATTCTAACTGGTATAATGTATTTTACTGTGGTTTTGATTTGTATTTCCCTGATGCCAAGCGATGTTGAGCATTTTTTCATGTGTCTGTTGGCCATTTATATGTCTTCTTTGAAGAAGTGTCTGATAACAAGTCTCCTAAACTCACCCAATGATAATAGCAGCGGGCGCAGAAATGAAATATTTGTTTTTATACTCCAAAAAGATAATGCCCAATTCAAAATATTTATTAAGCATTTTTGTAAGTTTAAAATGTATATTAAACATGTCATAAATAGTAGAAAAATTCAACCATATCTGTTTCTGTGTGTTCAGTGTCATTGTCTAGGATCAATATTCAGGGCCAGAGAGCAGAGAGTTTGGCCAGGAGTATACAAAAATGTCTCTGGTTTTCAGAAAATTAAAGCCTAGCTGGGGAAATCACGATATATTACTTTTGTGTCATAAGAACAACATAAGAGAAAATTCTCTGGAGTTTTAATATAAATTGAGTCACAGAGAGGAGGTAAATAATGGAACATTTATTGAAAGCTTATTCTGTCCCAGATAATTTCATAATACTACTAATATCCATGAGCAAGCAACCTCCCACTCTGTGCCAGGAATTGTGTAAGGTGCCTTATCTGCATGATCCTGTGCTATGCTCACCATGACCCTACAGACAATCCTTATGTCCCCATTTCATGGTTGATGAAATTGAAGTTCAGAAAGATTAAAGTAACTTGGTCAAGGTCACACAGTAAGTGCTGTCAACCCAAGACTAACACTTATGTTCTTCCTCCTCTTCTGGGTTTGTTCTGAGGTCCATATTTATTCAAGATCATAATTAGAACCCCTTTCTGAAAAGGTCATTCTCAGTGTATTAAGAATTCTTGATAGCTGATGATATCTCTCAGTGAACATACACACTTTTGACATTAGCTTATGACTGAAGATGAAGTTGAAAGTGTAATTAGCCTCTTTAAATTAGGATAACCATGTGGGATATTGAAGTTATGTTTTTAAGTACATCATTGTGAAATAATTGTAGGAAACACCTTTTTCAAATTTACAATGTGGCAGACTGAAAAATATAGTGATGGAGTTACTAGCATTCTACATTCATTTTTATACGAATCACAATGACAGTGATTATTACCTAAGTGGATAAGACAAGCAATCATAGAGTGAAAAAAAATGCAGACATCAGGAATTTTCCAGGAAGATGAAGTATGATTATTGTGTAGGGTGGAGTTAGTAAATGGACAATTAGTAAAATATTAGTAAAATGTAATGAATCACATTGTAATGCATATATTTGTGCTTAAAATTATTTTTAAAGAATGTTTTCATATTTTTAATTTTTTTATTGTGTTATGTTAGTCATCATACATTACATCATTAGTTTTTGATGTAGTGTTCCATGATTCATTGTTGGCGTATAATACCCAGTGCTCCAGGCAATCTGTGCCCTTCTTAATACCTATCACCAGGCTCACCCATCTCCTCACCCCCTCCTCCCTTCTAAAACTCTCTATTTGTTCCCAGAGTCCATAGTCTCTCATGGTTCATCTCCCGCTCTGATATCTCCCCCTTTATTTTTCCCTTCTAACATCCTCCATGGTATTCCTTATGTTCCACAAGTAAGTGAACCATATGATAATTGACTTTCTCTGTTTGACTTATACCACTTAGAATAATCCCCTCCAGTCCCATCCAAGTTGATGCAAAAGTTGGGTATTCGTCCTTTCTGATGGCTGAGTAATATTCCATTGCATATATGGACCACGTCTTCTTTATCCATTTGTCTGTTAAAGGGCATCTTGACTCTTTCAACAGTTTGGCAATTGTGGACATTGCTGTTATGAACATTGGGGAGCCTATGGCCCTTCATTTCACTATATCTGTATCCTTGGGGTAAATACCCAGCAGTGCAATTGCTAGGTCATAGGGTAGCTCTATTTTTAATGTCTTGAGGAATCTCTACACTGTCTTCCAAAGTGGCTGCACCAATTTGCATTCCCACCAACAGTGTAAGAGGGTTTCCCTTTCTCTACAACTTCTCCAACATTTGTTGTTTCTTGCCTTGTTGATTTTTGCGATTCTAACTGATGTAAGATGGTATCTCAGTGTGGTTTTGATTTGAATTTCCCTGATGGCTAATGATGATGAATACTTTTTCATATGTCTGTTAGCTATTTGTATGTCTTCTTTGTAGACGCGTCTGCTCATGTCTTCTGCCCATTTTTTACTTGATTATCTGTTTTTTGGGTGTTGACTTTGAGAAGTTCTTTATAGATCTTGGATACCAGCCCTTTATCTGTAGTGTCACTTGCAAATATCTTCTCCCATTCTGTGGGCTGCCTCTTTGTTTCATTGACTGTTTCCTTTGCTGTGCAGAAACTTTTTATCTTGATAAAGTCTCAGAAGTTCATATTTGCTTTTGTTTCCCTTGCCTTTGGAGTTGTGTCTTGAAAGAAGTTGCTGTGGCCAATGTTAAAGAGGTTACTGCCTATGTTCTCCTCCAGGATTTTGATGGATTCCTGTCTCACGCTGAGGTCTTTCATCAGTTTAGAGTTTATCTTTGTGTATGGTGTAAGAGAATGGTCCAGTTTCATTCTTCTGTATATAGTTGTCCAATTTTCCCAGCACCATCTATTGAAGAGAATATCTTTCTTCCATTGGATATTCCTTCCTGCTTTGTCAAAGATTAGTTGACCATAGAGTTGTGTCTGTTTTTGTGCCAGTACCATGCTGTCTTGGTGATCACCACTTTGTAATATAGCTCGAAATCAGACAACATGATGCCCCCAGCTTTGTTTTTCTCTTTCAACATTTCCTTGGCGATTCAGGGTCTTTTCTGGTTCCATACAAATTGTTTGTTTCAGCATCTTGAAAAATGCTGTTAGTATTTTGATTTGGATTACATTGAAAGTATAGATTGCTCTGGGTGGCATAGACATTTTAACAATGTTTATTCTTCTGATCCATGAACATGGAATGCTTTTCCATCTTTTTGTGTTTTCTTCAATCTCTTTCATGAGTATTCTGTAATTCCTAGAGTATAGATCATTTACCTCTCTGGTTAGGTTTTTGCAAGGTATCTTATGGTTTTTGGTGCTATTGTAAATGGAATTGATTCTCTAAGTTCTCTTTCTACAATTCATGGTTAGTGTATAAGAAAGCAACTGATTTCTGTGCATTGATTTTGTATCCTGCCACAATGCTGAATTGCTGTATGAGTTCTAGTAATTTGGGGGTGGAAACTTTTGGGTTTTCCACAAAGAGTATCATGTCATCTGTGAAGAGAGAGAATTTCGTTTCTTCATTTCTTCTTTGCAATTAGAATACCTTTTGTTTATTTTTGTTGTCTGATTGCTTTTGCTAGGACTTCTAGTACTATGTTGAACAACAGTGGCAAGAGTGGGCATCCTTGTCGTGTTCCTGACCTCAGTGGGAAGGCTGTCAGCTTTTCCCCATGAGAATGGTATTTGCTGTGGGTTTTTCATAGATGGATTTTATAAAGTTGAGGAATGTTCCCTCTATTCCTATACTCTGAAGAGTTTTAGTCAGGAAAGGATGCTGTATTTTGTCAAACGCTTTTTCTACATCAATTAAGAGGACCATGTTGTTCTTCTCTCTTGTCTCATTAATTTGTTCTATCACACTGATTGATTTGTGGATGTTGAACCACCCTTGCATCCCAAGGATAAATCCCTCCTTTCAGGTCTACTCTGTGATTTATGTTGGGCTGACTTAGTTCCTTTGTAGGGAGAAAAGTTGCTTCTTCTCTCTTTTCTGTCATTTGAGCTACATTCTGCAATTCATTCCATCTCTTTTTCTGAGAGAGAAATACTTTTTTTAAAAATATTTTATTTATTTATTTATTTGACAGACAGAGATCACAAGTAGGCAGAGAGGCAGGCAGAGAGAGAGGAGGAAGCAGGCTCCCTGCCGAGCAGAGAGCCTGATGCGGGACTCGATCCCAGGACCCTGGGATCATGACCCGAGCCGAAGGCAGAGGCTTTAACCCACTGAGCCACCCAGGTACCCGAGAGAGAAATACTTTTTATTTGAATAATTATATTGTGTGGGTCCTCATGTATTGAGTGTCAAACATGGTTGTATAAAAGTATGCACTCTATGACTTGTGATGATAAATATCACCATCTGGGATCCAAGTGAGATCAATAGACAAACTATCTTGTCTACCAAGAGAAACATGAGAAATGATAAATCATTGGTGTTTTAAGCCATAAGTTTGGTTTGTTACATAGCCATTCATAACTTATATATTAGGTGTTAATATTAAAAATACTTACTCTTGGCCAAAAGCACAGGCTAAGTTCTATTGGAAAAGCACATGAAAATAAAATACAAACTATGAAATTCTTACTCTACTAGAAAATATAGGTGCTGTGGGAGTTTAGAAGAAGGAATTCAAATTAAAAATAGGGAAAGCTTTCCAGAGTAATGCTTTCTTTTATACATTGTGTATTTCTCTGTTCATACTAAATCACCTATTTTCTTTGCCTGCTTTTCTGAAAATGTATGAAGAGCTATAATGTATTGTCCCAGGTGCTATTTGAAATACTTATTTAATCTTCCCTCTACTGCTTTCAAATGATAGTCTTACTTGGTGCCTCACAGATGTTAGATAGTCAGTGAACATCAAATTATTTTCTGAGCCACTGAGAAACATTCCTGGTAGCTCATAAATAGTGATTTAATTTGAGCTTTATTATTAAAGAGAAATAAATGTAAAACATTTAGTTCATGGGATATAAAATTTTATTTGCGAAATACAACATTGTGTTAAGGGAGAAAGATAGAAAGCAAGAACAGAAGAATGACTGTTTCTTGGTACCATGTACTGTTCCCTTGGGTTGCAAACATATGAATAATTTATTACTGCTATTTATTTGTTCTCCAAAAAGTTTACAAATGGTGTTTACATGTAGAGCAACTGCTCACCAGCCTTTATTTTCAAACTTCTAAGTCTGTTTTTCCATAAGTTTTTTTTTTTTTTGCATGGGATTCTTAAAGTGTGTCTATACTTAATTTCCATAGTAAAATATTTCAGAGGAATGATAAGATTGCCCCTTCATGGTTCAGTATGTTTACTGTTCTTGATGTCATCCATTTGACATGGGCTGCTTAGCCAGCCCACCCATTTCATAGGCCTGAAGGAAAGTAAGGGAGCAGCATTTATTCTGCTATTTTGGACCTTTTTTTTTTTTTCTGATCATGGCCAGTGATCTTGATTGTTGTATGTTTGGTTTTGAATGAACAATGGGAAATTGTGAAAACCAACAACAAAAGGAAAAAAAGGAAAAATAACCTTAGGAATCAATATGAGATATTCTCTCTGTCTTCCAATTATATAACCTTTCTCAACTACTGGCTGTTTTAATCATCATCTTTATCTAAAAAAGAAAAGGTACATTTAAATACATAAAAGAAAAAGAATACTGTAATGTACATTTTACTCTTTCTGTCTTATCATTAAAAAACAGTTTTTATTTAAAATATGTCAATGATATAAAAGGATAAAAACAAATCAACTTCACTGAAAGCATTTTCTATAATTTCAAAAATAACCTTAAGATTTCAGGATGGCCAGGGTCACATGTACCTTCAAAACACCCATGACAAAATATACCGAGAAATACCACAGGAACTAGCATTTCCAAAGAAACGTTTTCTAAATTTCTTGAAATATAAATTCATTATGAACTTAACTGATGGAATCTTTCTATTTCTGCTGAAGGATGTTCTAAGCATATAAACCTGTGATTCAGATTTTACTGTGGAAACATAGTCTGGATCTTGTGGCCTCATCAGGGACACTGATAGATAATATTGAGTCAGGACAGTTTTCCCTTCCAGGTAGTTAAATAATCCTCTTCTTTGGGTATTTAAAATCAGATTAGTAATATCATAGCATAGTGGGTCACTTTTCTTTGTGCTTTTCTACCACAATTACTGCTCCCCTCAAGTATAGTAGAGTCCCTGTGATACACGGAGAATTGCCACAATGATCTCATTTTACAGATGAGAAAACTGAAGACACAGAGAAGTTGTAGCAATGTAGGGACAGAGCTTGGAATCTCACAAATGTCACTAGAACCAGATGCTTTGGTCAGAATTGGTAGTCATAGTATTATAATATTTATAAGAACTTTTAGTGTTATCTCTTCGGTAACCTAAATTAACAGCTTAGCAAAAAACAGAACAAAACAAAACAAAACAAAACAAAAACCTTATTTCTCCCCAAATTAATATAATAATAAAATGCAATAAAAATGCTATTTTATTTATATGATGAGTTCATCATAAAGGTCTCCTGAAGACCTAAACATAAGAACCATCAAAACATTCTCAGTGAAAAAAAATGAGGAAACTTTTTTCTTAACAGTTATCAGAATGTTCTATAATTTATTAATAAAATTTGATTGTAAATCATTAGAAAATATGCAGGACTAGACAAATGGCACATGGAGTGACAGATTAAAAATTGAGCAGAACAGGGAATCTATTTTTAAAAACTTCATCATAAAGTTTATTCAGTGGAGAAATCATTCAATGAATTGTGCTGAGACAAGTGGCAATCAGTTTGGAATGACAAAACCAAAGTCATCCCAGATTTATGCCTTGCATTATACACTAAAACAGCCTGGAAAATTTAAATGTACATATAAAAGTACAAGAGAACAAGAAAATATAGGGAAAAAAGTATCTTTTGGTTGTGCAAAGAAATCTTTTTCAGTAAGAACGAAGCCAGGAACCATATATTTCACAGGAAATTGGTTACCTAAAAATAAAAGTAATCTGTATAACAAAAACAACATAAACAATGTGATAATAATAAACTTGGAAAAGAATTAGCAACATGTATGTCAGTGAAAGTTATCATCCTGGATATGTAAAGAGCTCCTACAAATCAATAATGAAAAACCAATTAGACAAATAGGCAAAAAATGTATATTAGCAAATCAGTAAAGTAAATGCAAAATTAAAAACAATGAATTTTTTTCATCTAAGATCACCAAGGACTAAAATTAAATAATTACAGGTAGTGTTGACAATAGAATGGCCTGGGATATTGTCATAAAATCTTGATACTTGTGTAAATTGGTACCAACTTTTTTTTAAAGGTTTTATTTATTTGACACAAAGATAGAGAGTACAAGTAGGCAGAGCAGCAGGCAGAGGGAGAAGCAGGCTCTTCAATGAGCACGAATCCCGATATGGGGCTCTATCCAGGACACTGGGATCATGACCTGAGCCAACGGCAACCGCTTAACCAACTGAGCCACCCAGGGGCCCCTAGTACCAAATTTTAAAAACAGTTTGGCAACTATGTGTGTGTGTGTGTGTGTGTGTGTGTGTGTGTGTGTGTGTCTGTGTCTGTGTGTGTCTGTGTGTCTGTGTAGAAATATTTGCAAGAATGTATTCCAAAATATTAAGAGTAGTTGTGAAATGGGCTCTCCAATGGTTTTTAAAATAATTTTTATGTTTAAAAAAGTTGTCTTGACTGTGGATAACTTTTTGTTCAAATAATGAAACCATATTCAAAACAAGTAAGTTTTATAATATTAAGTTAGTCAATCATTAACCCAGGGACCTTTCTGCAGATTGAAGATACTTCAGGACAATGGCTGGAGGAAGGAACAATACAATAGTCATCAGATTCATTCTTTTGGGATTCTCAGATTATCCCAAGCTCAAGATTGTTCTCTTTGCAGTATTTTTGGGTTCTTACTTCCTGACAGTGGCCTGGAACCTGGGCCTCATCATCCTGATTAGGATGGACTCTTACCTACATACACCCATGTACTTCTTCCTCAGCAACTTATCCTTCTTAGATTTTTGCTATGTTACCTCCACAACCCCAAAAATGCTCTCAGACTTCTTCCAGAAGCCTAAATCCATCTCCTTTTGGGGATGCACCCTACAGTACTTCTTCTTCTCTAGCCTGGGTCTGACTGAGTGCTGTCTCCTGGCAGCCATGGCTTATGACCGATATGCTGCCATTTGTAATCCTCTGCTCTATACCGCCACCATGTCGCCCACCCTCTGTGTCCAGATGACGGTTGGAGCCTATATAACTGGTCTCTTTGGTTCATTGATCCAACTGTGTGCCTTACTTCAGCTCAATTTCTGTGGGCCAAATATTATCAACCACTTCTTCTGTGATCTGCCTCAATTATTAGTCCTATCCTGCTCTGAAACCTTTTTCCTAAAAGTCATGAAATTTGTGATAGCAGTGATTTTTGGTGTGATATCTGTCTTTGTCATCATGATATCTTATGGCTATATTGTTGCCACCATCCTGAAGATCAGCTCTGTTGAAGGCAGGTCCAAGGCTTTCAACACCTGTACCTCTCACCTGACAGCGGTGATCTGTTTTTTTGGATCAGGACTCTTTGTCTATATGCACCCCAGCACAGATAATTCTCTGGGCCATGACAAGATGGCATCAGTCTTCTATGCAATGGTTATCCCCATGTTGAATCCTTTGATTTACAGTCTAAGGAACAAGGAAATCAAAGATGCCATTAAGAGGTGTAAGAAGAGAGCATTTTCCCATCATCATGCTTAAAGGTTTGGTAGGCTGGTGGCCCTGGTGGTTGGAATTTTCTAGACTATGCGAGGGACACACATTTAACTTTATTCAACCCTATCGATCTTCTGGCAGGATTGCAAATGTGTCAACCCATCTGAATCCAGGACTGGGTCAGTGCGATGCAAATCCTATGGCGTCTTTGAATCTCGACAGTCAGCTCTTTTCTTGTATACCAGTAATGACCACACAAAGCAGTTAATATATTAAATGGTATAATAATATAAACCTTCGGTTCCTTGGTGTTTGACCTTTCCATATTCTTTCAGAACTTCTGCCTACAGGCTGGTGAGATTAGGGCTAAACACAAGACCAGTAGTCTCTCTCATTCATACACATCACAAGCAGAATCACGATTTCTTCATTCCAGACTTCAAACTCTCTAGGTACCTGAGGAAACTCCAGTTAATTGGGATGGGGAGATAGAGAGAAGCATTACGTCAAACTGTGACCTAACTTCTCTGAAGGGAGAGCTGCCATAGGAAGTGTGGTCTGAGTTTGTTTTCTGGGTTTTTATTTCTAGAACCCAACATCAGTAGTTTGTAATTGAATGAACAGGAGTATTTCCATGGTACTACCTTGATCTGGGGAAGCTAAAATACAAAGGAAAGAAATGATCATTTGGACTTTAAGACAGAGTCCAAATTATTATCTGTTATTATGGCAGACTGGATAACATAAATGTACCTATCACTACAAAGCTGAAGATATTGAACAATTTTTTTTTAGAAAATATTTTGAAATAGATTTCTAAGCAGGTGAAAAATAGGAAAACTTCAGAACACAAATATAAAGTAAAATCCGGAATCCTGAGAGTAAAGGCAGCTCCGAAGATGGCTTTCACAGTGGGAGATCTGCTGAAATCTGAAAGGATCTGTATTGTGACAGGCATGTGAGGTCTGGGGAAAGAGAGACCAAGCCTGGGGCTGCCTGGGACATTGATAGGAGACCCAGACGTACATATGAAGGTCCAATCGACTGTACTTCAGTGTGAGAGGAAATTAAGAGGAAAAAAAGCCCTGTCTCACAAAAAAGAAATCTTGACTCTCTCAGGCTTCATGTTGGGTACGGCAAAAAGTAAACTGAGAAATTGTAACCTCATGCCCTAGTGGCGTTTTGTGGTCTGAATTCGTACTTCCTGTACAGTTCAAGGAATCTTTAGCTGAGAATTAATTTTAAAGTAGTTCCAGGTTGATACTACCCTCAAGTACCAATCAGAAACAAATGCAAAGCCCCTCTTAAGATTCTTTTTTTTTAAAAGATTTTATTTATTTATTTGACAGAGATCACAAGTAGGCAGAGAGGTAGGCAGAGAGAGAGGGGGAAGCAGGCTCCCTGCTAAGCAGAGAGCCCGATGTGGGGCTCGATCCCAGGACCCTGAGATCATGACCTGAGCCGAAGGCAGAGGCTTTAACCCGCTGAGCCACCCAGGCGCCCCCCCCTTTCAAGATTCTTAAGAGAGATTCTTTTTTTTTTTTTTTAAGATTTTATTTATTTATTTGACACGGAGAGAGAGAATACAAATAGATAGAGAAGCAGGCAGAGAGAGAGGGGGAAACAGGCTCCCCGCTGAGCAGAGAACCCGATGCGGGGCGCCCCCTTAAGAGAGATTCTTAAACTCAGGCTCAAATAATTTTTCTAAATAACTTTTTAAAGAAGCTTGGGTAACACAAATCTCAAAGTACACAAGGAAACAAGACCTTATGGGTGAAAGCCAAGAAGACAGGGTCATGTCAATCCTATAAAGATATCAGGAATAGCAACTGTCTCAATACAAATATGAAACATGTGGACTGAGGTGTTCAAAAATAAGAAGGTGAATTAGAAATATCTTAAAAGACCAGCAGAATGAAGTTTCCTGAGGATTTCTGCATCTGGAAGTGTGGTGAATTATAGATACCTAAATGACCCTCCTGTTTCAATTAGGTACCTGCAGATACCTAACTGAAACAACTGAAATGTTGGATTTGAAATAAAATCATCTTTTAATTGAATTTCCACTTAATTTAATGAAAAGAAGGAACAAGCTAAGCCCCTAAACGAAGTGAAACCAGGAGCCCAGGAAAGTAAAAAAGTTCTAAAAATGGGTTTCTTCTTAGAGAGTCCTCCTGAACGCAGGAGACCTTAACTTCTGCTATGTCAGCTACAGGTGGTGAAGGCTAGAAGACAACACTCAGGGTGTGCCCCCAGCTGATTTGGATGACAACCTCCACATAAAGCCCAGGCGACTATACCCTCAGTGTAAATAAGTAAGAATAGCACAGATTATGCTAAAAAAAGGGAAAAACAGCAACAAAAAAGCAGTTTATAGTAAATAAAGGCATGAACCTCTATACAAAGTCAAGCCCCCATAAATGAGAACCAGTGGGGGAAAAATTGTCCATATTAGCAGAAAGAGTCAATTATCATATGGTTTCACTTACTTGTGGAGCATAAGGAATAACACGGAGGTCATTGAGAGATGGAGAGGAGAAGGGTGTTGGGGGAAATCAGAGGGGGAGACGAACCATGAGAGACTGTGGACTCTGAGAGACAAACTGAGGGTTTTGGAGGGGAGGAAGGTAGAGGGTTGGGTGACCCTGGTGGTGGACATTAAGTAGGGCATGTATTGCATGGAGCACTGGGTATGATGCGTAAACAATGAATCTTGGAACACTGAAAGAATAAAGTAAAAAAAAAAAAAAGACCTAAAAATATTCAGATATTGGAATTATCAGTAAAAATCATAAAGCAGTTAGGGTTAGCCATGGTGAAACAGATTAAATCTCCCCCAGAAGGAAGATATTTGCTTCTCAAAGGGACAAATACTGAGAACCTGTCCGACACCTGGCCACTCAGAACACTGAAAACAAGGACATCAAAAGGAGGAGGCCTTACCATTTGCAACAACATGGATGGACCTTGAAGGCATTATGCTAAGTGAAATACGTCAGAGAAAAGACAAACAGTATATGATCTCATTTATATGTCAAATCTAAAAAAACAAAAACAAAAAACAAAACTCATAGATGCAGAGATTGGATTGCTAGTTTCCAGAGGGAGTGGAATGGAGTGTGGGCAAAATGGGTAAAGTTTATCAAAAGGTATGAACTTCCATTTATCAAATAAATCATAGAGATGTAAAGGACAGCATCATGACTCTAGTTAAGGATACTGTATTCTATATTTGGAAGTTCCTAACAGAGTAGATCTTTAAAGTTCTCATCAAGGAAAAAAATTAAGATGGATGTTAATTAGACTTAATTATGGTGATCATTTCACAATAATATATTAATACCGAATCATTGTGTTGTACATCTGAAATTAATATAATGTGTGTCAATTAAATTGTAAAAAAAAAAAAATGCAAAGGGGCGCCTGGGTGGCTCAGTGGGTTAAGCCTCTGCCTTTGGCTCAGATCATGGTCTCAGGGTCCTGGGATTGAGCCCCACATCAGGCTCTCTGCTCAGCAGGAAGCTTGCTTCTCCCTACCCCCTGCCTGCCTCTCTGCCTATTTGTGATCTCTGTCTGTCAAATAAATAAATAAAATCTTTAAAAAAAAAAAAAAAAGCAAAGGGAAGAGGCTTGGTATATCCATGTGGTGGAATATTATTCAGCCATAAAAAGGAACGGAGTAGCGATAGCTGCTACAACATGGATGAACCTTGAAAACATCATGCTGAGTGAAAGAGTCAGTCACAAGAGACCCTATATGGCATGATTCCATTTTAATGAAATCTTCAGAATAGAGAGATCTATAGAGATGGGAAGTAGTTTAGTGTTGGTCTAGGGACAAGGGGAGGGAAGTCATTGCTAATGGATATGAAGTTTATTTTGATGAAAAATTTCTAAAATTAGATTGTGGTAATGGTCACAAAACTCTGTGAATATACTGAAAGCCACTGGATTGCACACTTTAAATGGGTAAATTTTATAATATGTGAAGTATATCTCAATAAAGCTTTAAAAAAAACAACAACAACAGAGAACAAGGATGGAAAGTGCATAGGACCGAAGGCGAGCCTTTTGGGAAGGCACTGTTTCTGTGATGGGTAGTCCACAGAGATTTGGTAATGAAAAAGGAAATGAACCACGGAAATTAAAGGTCCTAAGAAAATTATAAAAATCAAGTAAAACACAACCCCATCTCCATTACTGTCACCATATACAAAAGAAACTGCCTTTCTTATACCAACATAAGAGGACACACTTTTACTAAGAAACGTGGTCTACTTACAACCATACTTGATTTCTGCGGAGCCGTACACAGTCTCAGACTCTCAGACTTCAGCTCTGGTAAACCATGATTGATTAATATTTCCAGGATCCTAACAATCCGCCCACCTGTTGTGCTGTGGCATGCTACAGATTATCATTCACCAACAAGACACACTGGACAGTTCCATGCTCTTGGGACAGAACTGAGCCAAGTGAGGAACTGAGAAGCAGGAGGGGGTAGCCCCTTTGATCAGAAGTGGAAATGAAGAGATTCACCACAGGTTTCCTTGAAATAGCCTCTTTTTTCCTCTTTATGCAGTTAAAATATGGTTTGTGATGATTAGAGTTGCATGTGGATTGCCAGAAATATGTTACATGGTTATGAAGATGACCACATTAACCAAAGAATATGAAGTGGCAAGTAAACTGGAATAAATTTTGTATTTGTGAAGTATATTTCTTTTTTTTAATTTATTTCTTTTCAGTGTAACAGAATTCATTGTTTATGTGCCACACCCAGTGCTCCATGCAATACTTGCCCTCCTTAATACCCACCACCTGGCTCCCCCAACCTCCCACCCCCCCGCCCCTTCAAAACCCTCAGAATGTTTTTCAGAGTCCATAGTCTCTCATGGTTCACCTCCCCCTCCAATTTCCCTCAACTGCCTTCTCCTCTCCATGTCCCCATGTCCTCCATGTTATTTGTTATGCTCCACAAATAAGTGAAACCATATGATAATTGACTCTCTCTGCTTGACTTATTTCACTCAGCATAATCTCTTCCAGTCCCGTCCATGTTGATACAAAAGTTGGGTATTCGTCCTTTCTGATGGAGGCACAATACTCCATAGTGTATATGGACCACATCTTCCTTACCCATTCATCCGTTGAAGGGCATCTTGGTTCTTTCCACAGTTTGGCGACCGTGGCCATTGCTGCTATAAACATTGGGGTACAGATGGCCCTTCTTTTCACTCCATCTGTATCTTTGGGGTAAATACCCAGTAGTGCAATTGCAAGGTCATAGGGAAGCTCTATTTTTTATTTCTTAAGGAATCTCCACACTGTTCTCCAAAGTGGCTGCACCAGTTTGCATTCCCACCAACAGTGTAAGAGGGTTCCCCTTTCTCCACAGCCTCTCCAACACATGTTGTTTCCTGTCTTGCTAAGTTTGGCCATTCTAACTGGTGTAAGGTGGTATCTCAATGTGGTTTTAATTTGAATCTCCCTGATGGCTAGTGATGATGAACATTTTTTCATGTGTCTGGTAGCCATTTGTATGTCTTCATTGGAGAAGTGTCTGTTTATATCTTCTGCCCATTTTTTAATGTGATTGTCTGTTTTGTGTGTGTTGAGTTTGAGGAGTTCTTTATAGATCCTGGATATCAACCTTTTGTCTGTACTGTCATTTGCAAATATCTTCTCCCATTCTGTGGGTTGCCTCTTTGTTTTGTTGACTGTTTCCTTTGCTGTGAAGAAGCTTTTGATCTTGATGAAGTCCCAAAAGTTCATTTTCACTTTTGTTTCCATTGCCTTTGGAGCCATATCTTGAAAGAAGTTGCTGTGGGTGATATTGAAGAGGTTACTGCCTATGTTCTCCTCTAGGATTCTGATGGATTCCTGTCTCACGTTGAGGTCTTTTTTTTTTTTTTTTTTTTTTTACATTGAGGTCTTTTATCCATTTCGAGTTTATCTTTGTGTACGGTGTAAGAGAATGGTCGAGTTTCATTCTTCTACATATAGCTGTCCAGTTTTCCCAGCACCATTTATTGAAGAGGCTGTCTTTTTTCCACTGGATATTTTTTCCTGTTTTGTTGAAGATTATTTGACCATAGAGTTGAGTGTCCACATCTGGGCTCTCTACTCTGTTCCACTGGTCTATGTGTCTGTTTTTATGCCAATACCATGCTGTCTTGAACCATGAGAGACTATGGACTCTGAAAAACAACCTGAGGGTTTTGAAGGGGCGGGGGGGTGGGAGGTTGGAGGAACCAGGTGGTGGGTATTAGGGAGGGCACGGATTGCATGGAGCACTGGGTGTGGTGAAAAAAAAGTACTAAGATCAACCAAGTTCAGGGTAGCTGTGCATTTCCCAAGTCACATCAGCTCTGGATCTTTTTCAGGTCTATTTTAAGGGACAACTCAGTTTTGTTAATGCATAGGAGTTAATTGGATGCATGATTCCCAGAGGCTCCATCCTTGCTGTGTTCCTGGTCTTAGCAAGTCTTCTTTAGGAAAGGGTTAGGATGGGACTACTCAGCAGGTAATATATAACAATGTGGCTTCCTAGAAGAGGCTCTACCCCTCCCATCACTCCAAACAGGATTGAAGGATCAGAGTCTCTATTTAAAGAACAGACAGTAGACACTGGGGAGGGCCACATCTGCCTGACACATGTGGTTGGATGACTATTTACTGCCTTGCTGGATTATAGATCTAGTCTAAGACAGAGTGTAGATTCCAAGAGACCACCTTTTCCACTTATCCTGGATCCATAAAAATAAACTTTTATTCTGTTTTTGATGAGCTAAAATAACTACTTACATGAACAGACAAGACCAGCCTCCTACAACTTAGCCCTCTGTGGGGCCCCTCCCATTTTAACCGTTCCCTTTCTGTTTCTGGGTTCCTTGTCTTTCTCATTACTGCTTGCCTCTGGGTTCTCAGGCATCCTTCCTTCATCTCTTGTGATTGGCACAGGCTTCCATTATGGCTCTGCCAACTATTGGTCATGATTTGGGGAACAGCCAAAACTGAGGACACCTGCTGCAGAGTATCCCTCTCCAGGGCTTTTCCTTCAGTCTCCAAATCTGTTCAGGTTTCCCCAATCTTATCCTGACATTTCCAGCCTCTGGAAATGGCCCTTGACATTGCCAGCCACTGTACCTACTTTTCACTTCATTATCTTCTTTAACTGCAAAAACCCCTGATGAAAAGGGACTGGGGTGGAGATGTCCCAAAAGGAGGTCTTGGTTCTGTTGATGGTATTTTTACTCTGCAAATGTCAAAGAGAGTCCTTCCTGAAGTTCTGTCTTGGAGAAGAGGGACAGAGAGACAGAAGGAGAGAGGCAGGAGCTTTGTGTTTTTTTTTTTAAAATCAGTCTTAAGGAGGGCATGGATTGCATGGAGCACTGGATGTTACATGCAAACAATGAGTCATGGAACATTACATCAAAAACTAATGAAGTACTGTATGGTGACTAACATAACACAATAAAAAAATCAATCAATCAATCACAGTCTTCCAGCACCCTATCGTTTTACCCTTCAATCTGCAGTAAGGAGTGTTTTGGTTTTATTTTTATTATTTTTAATCTAGAAAAGATTTATTGCATACAAACTGCTGCATTGGCCACAGTGATCCTTTCCACGTTATCAAGCCTTAGAGAGACCTCAAGAAGGTAGGCTTAAGGTCAGGAGCTGGGAATTCGAGGAAGGGGTCTGAATTTTTTAGCCTCACAGTGGAGGACTGTGGCCCTGGTAGAAAAGAAGCGGGTGGGGTTTGGGGGTTGGAGAAAGGAAGCTATAGCAGATTTTTCTCATCTGGAGGCAAGCTGCAGAGTTGCCAATATAAACAGGGTGTGACCACCATCTCTCACAAGTCCTTGAAGGAAGCCACGTGTCCTGTGGGTTTGTACAATGCCCACTTCCTTCTGTTCCTTGCATGTCCCTCCCCAGGACACAGAAATAGAATTCAAGTCTTTTCAAGTTGGATATTTGATAAAGCATAAAGAAAACATACATGAGGGAAATCTTGCCCTAGACAAAAAACTAAAGGTTATTTACTTTTATAAACTCCCTGCACATAGATCTTTTGAAAAATGAGGTCTATCAAATGATCTTCCCCCACCCCACCACCAACTGCCATCCATTTTTCATGTCCTTCTGGGAGGAAATGGGATGTAGAGGACAGGATGGACTCTGATTTCTAGAAGACTTGAGCACAAATTCCAGCATTGCCTCAATCTATTTTGTGACCTTTGGCAAGCACATCTCCAAAATTCCATTTTCTCATCTGAAAATACATGTAAGAATGTTTTCCTTTCAGAGGTACTGTGAGGATCTTATGAAATAAAGTATGCAAAAAACCCAAACCACATCACCAAAAATGATAGTATCTGTCTTCTTTCCTCTTTATGTTACAGAATCACAGAATCATATAATCTTAGAATTTTGCAGAACCCATAAGGTCAACTAGTTCAGACTCTCTCTCTCTCTCTGATAGCCTATTTCAAAATTTTTCCCCAGTGTTATTGAGATGTAATTGACATACAAGATTGTATGAGTTTAAGGGGTTTAACATAATGATTGGATATTTACATATATGGTGAAATAATTGTCACATAGTAATCATTTTTTTTATGACGGGAACTTTTAAGGTCTACTCACTCAGGAAATTTCAAATATATAATACAGTATTATTAACCATAGTCATCATGCTGTAATAACATTTCTAGGATATATTTATCACAGAACTTGTAGTTTTTACCTTTTGAATGCCTTTGCCCATTCCCCCTTAGCCTCCACCCTCCTGCCTCTGACAACTCCTAATCCTTTCTCTGTTTCTGGGAGTTTGTTTGTTTCTAATTCCACATATGAGATTTTCTCCTTATTTTCAGTGAGAGAAAATCCATACCTTTCTAGAACATCCATTCCACCTTTGGACTGTCCCGTTTTCCTATAATCTCTGTCTCTCTCTCCCTCTCTCTTGATGTTACTTATTTAGTCCCAGTCCCAACCTTTGGAGTCATCCAAAAGAGACTTTTACATTGAAAAGTTTCTATAAAATATCTAACGCTTTACAAAGATAACCACCGTTGTTTGAAACATCATTTTGAAGCCAAAAGGCACTCTTGGCTTTCACTGCCTCTGGAGATATTTTATTGGAACCAGACCAGAGACTAGGAGTATAATGGAAGCAGAGCCAATGAAAATCACCTGCATCCAACCAAAGCTGTCATCTTTACCCCTGAGTCCAGACAGCCAGTCAGGCTGCCAGTAGTGCTCTCTGGGACATGTCATATCCCACAACCTAGAGAGACCCAGTGGTACTTAGGAGAGAACTAGCCTTCCATTAAAGCCCTGTCAAGCCTTTCCCCTGATAGCCAATTTACAGTAGCTGCATCCAAATTTTATTTATCTCTTTGTCCAAGACCAGTTCTTCAGGTGCTAGCAGAGATGGTTTCGCTGTAATTCCAAGTGTCTGGTCTTAGCCATCTGACTGAAGCCCAGAGCTTAAGGAGGTGTAGGTGAGTCTGCCCTTTGTCCTTCTTTAGGAATGGTGAATCCTAGAATTGGGAGAGTTGGAAAGATTTCTGAAGGGAGGGAAGATAGAGCAGGCAGGATGCTGGCATCTTCTCTCCCTACTGCTCTGACTTTAACCAGGGGAGCTCGACGTCACCTATTTTATATTCTGGACTTCTGCAGAAAGTTTTGTTTTTAAAAAAGGTTCTGCTCTTTTCAAGGACAAATAAGGAAGAAAAGTGGACTAGAAAACACTATTGTGTGGACAGGAGGTAAGAAAATTAAGACTCAGAATGGCAAACATTTTTTCCCAAGGTCACACAGCAAAAAGGGAGGAGAAACATAACTTGAATCAGCATTGTTTTCAAAGCTTTCAGTCCAGTGTTTTTTTACGCTGTTCAAGACTCGTGAGGGTATGCATATGTGAGTATGTATGCATCAAAACAAACCATCCAGTTTCCTTGGATCCTCTCTAGTTACCACGGAGACTCCAGCTTTTAGAATAAAGTAAAGTGGAAAGAGCTGCTGGAAAAGGAGATATAGGTCCTAATTCCATCTCTCCTACCAACCTGCTGTATAGACATTCACTCTTTCTCTTTGGATTTACTTTTACTATTTATAATAGGGAAAGGCTAATCTAACTGATTTCTACTTCTATTATTTTAAGTATATCTCCAGAATTTTCTGGACATCCATGCAGCATTTAAAAGTTAAAAGCATAGTTCCAGTGATCTAGGGATTAGGGCAAGTTTATAGTAAATATGTTATAAACCTTTAATGAGCCAGGCAAGTATTTACTGGGCACCTATAAAGTGCCTAGCACTACTACAGATGAGAAGAAAAAATTGGTGAAAGCAGAAAATATATTTTTTCCCTTAAAAGCTAGTCTTTCTGGTTTTTTTTTATTGTACCCTACAAAGACATCTGAACTGCATGTACCTTCTGCACCTCAGTTGTATCATTTGTTTGGGAGCTACCATACTAGAAATTCATTTCTCTTTATCTTGGTGTGTAGCTTCAACCTTGTTAAAAGATAAGCAGACCTTCCCAGGAGAGGATAAGAAAACTCTTTACAGTGATTTCCAGAATTCGGATTCTTTACAGTGATTTCCAGAATTCGGATTCTTTACAGTGATTTCCAGAATTCGGATTCCACATAACCAACCTTGTCCAGTCAGTTGGGTTGGGGAAAGGATCACACATCTATCACAGCTCCACCTATAATATGGTCCTGTAGATTTTTCAGACCCTCTTCAGTATTCTTTTGTAACATTCGAGAAAGAGAACAGACTCTGCAGTCAATCAGTGATTTAAATCTTGGCTTGGTCACTTGAGTCCTTGACTTGTCATAACCTCAGTGAGTTTCTGGTCTGTAAGAGGTATCTTCGAATTGCTGTAAATTGAACCCATTCATCAAATATTATATTATGTCTACTCTATGCCAGAAACTGTAGAAGGCACTGAGTTTACAATGTCATCCCAGACTTTATCGTTAAGGATACAGACATAACAAGTCAGCAAACAAAAGGAAGTACCACACGTGGTAAGTGTTACAAAGAAGCCAACATATTCACAATACTTAAATATTGGCAGTAACATAAGTACAGGGCATATGGTCAATGTAGCTATTGTTGAGTACAAGTATGTGCACCTGGCTTTAAGGAGCAGGTGCAATGGAGAGCAGATTCTGGATTAGGAATGGAGAGACCTGGATTCAAATCCTGTAGTGCTGATCATTTGTTATGCAATAAAAATTCTCTTTTTCTCTCCAAAACTCTACATAACTTTTTTCTTTTAATCCTCATACTCTATGAGGTGGTCAGTACTACCAATATCTTCGTTTTACAGTTGAGGGAAATGAGAAGAGGAGACTTAAGAGTGATGTGTCGCCTTACTCAAGGATGCACAGCCTGGGATTGGGTCGCAGGGTTAGAGACGGGCTCTGTCTGATATCAGAGCCCAGCTTTAGATGCCCACAGATGAGGTAACAGGTGTGGGAATGCTGTGTCAACTCAAAAAACTATCTAAGTAGTGGTGGTGGCTCTCAGACCATGTAAACTATGATATATATTATATATATGCACATATATAAATCCATATAAAATATAATATGCTATATATTCATATAATATACATTATGCACAGTTATCCTTATAAGGACATTTAACACATGTTGTATATTCTGTGTCTGTACTTCCAGATAATTCATGTCAAAATAACCAGGTTATTGATGTAGTAATCATATAAAATGACTGGTAATTCACTTTTATCACACTCTAAAAATGTATTAGACTATATATCATAGACTCTTGGCTTGATATGGGAAAGAATCATGGTGACTCTTGCTAACATATCCCTTTGATGATGACCATGAATGTAAGAAAGAGGGGGTCAGGGACTACTTGTCTGGCTGTTTATGGTTTCTCTCCCCTGCTGCACCGCTGAACGAACAGTGCTGTTGCATCTCGGGAAGTGTGCATTTCTAAACCTACTCCTCTAAACTCAAATGAGCAATAGCTTTCCTCCTGGCTTTTGAAGCTACTGTCTGGTCTCCTAAGCAGTTTCCCCACCTGCTTCTACACTGGAACACTGCTCTGTTATATTGTGAAACTCATATTTGATGACTAGTTCCTTGCTTACAAAGAAATAATCAAAGTTTTAAAAATAAAACAAAACCTTCATGTTTTATATCTCTTGCTCATAGGAGAAAAGACAAACTCCTTAACATGATATTTGCCCAGAAAGTATTTGTCGAGCATCCACTATGTGCCAGGTATTGGTGTGGGTGCTTGCAATACTTCAGTGAACAAAAGAGACAAAAATTCCTGCAAATCCTGGTCTTCCTTGAGCTTACATTCTAGTAAAGGGAGACAGACAATCAACTATCAACAACCAATCAATTACATGCAATAGGAGAAGGTGATAAGTCCTATAAAAAGAGCAGAACAGGGTAAAGGGGGACAGAAATGAAGTGAAGAGAAGAGTGAAATTAAATATGAATATGCATGTACACGTATGCAGTTATATGCATAGTATATGCAATTGTACATATATATGAAACAATTAAACAACTGTTTTTGCCATCTTTACTTTTGCTTTCAAAGATCTCTCACAATTGTCCACCTCCCACTGTCATTCAAAA
Source organism: Martes martes (assembly GCF_963455335.1). Lineage (NCBI taxonomy): Eukaryota > Metazoa > Chordata > Mammalia > Carnivora > Mustelidae > Martes > Martes martes. The sequence continues at coordinate 11,823,086 of NC_137898.1, forward strand.
CTAGACTTTTGTTAATCTTTTAACCCTGTTCACCCTATGCTCCTATCAGTCTGACATTTTTAAGGTGTCCCAAGTACTATCCTCTCCTCTGCTTTTGCAACTGATTTTCCCATCTTTAATATAAAGTTCTCTGAATCAACTGCCACCAACCCCCTCACACACCAAATTTTCATCCTGCTAATCTTTGTTCACTGTTGGAACCCTCCTCAAACACATCTCTCTGAAGCCTCTGGCTTCGGTGCCCAGGATACAGGCATCGTACAAACAATTCCCTCAGGGCATCTGTCACACTGTGCTGTGGTTAATCTGTTTCCTGTCCGTCCCATGCCTTATGCTGAATATTTTGAACATAATAATAAAGTTTTATTACTTTCTACATCATCCGCATTTAGCTCTAGCAAACATAGGGTGCAAGGTTTGTGATCCGTTAATAATATTTGTGCTAAATGAGCACTGGTACTTCCTAGTGTTGAATTTTTTTAAAGATTTATTGTAGAGAGAGATGAGAGTGAGCATGGAGGGGGAGCAAAGGGAGAGAGAGAAAGAGAGAGAGAAGCAGACTCCACGCTGAGTGTGGGGCTCAATCTCATTACCCTGAGATCATGACCTGAGCAGAAATCAAGAGTCAGATGCTTAACCAACTGAGCCTCCCAGATGCCCTGAACTTCTATTTTTAACTCCTTCCTTCAATCTTTAAAGGGGATGCCTGTGTTTCACACCTCTGCATGCTTCATTCCACTGATTAAAGGAGAAAGAACACCTTGACCCCATAAGAGCTGGTCAGAACAAATTATGATGATAAGAAACACAGAATTGCCTCTCTGGGTATTTCAATTTCTACATAGTTATTTTCTTTAAAAAAAAAAAAAAGAAAGAAGTATCTAGCACAAATCTGAGTAGTTCAATAATCCAACCACAGTGCTTAGAAGCAAGTGAAAAGAAAGGGGGGATATTTAGTTCAAGTACTGTTAATAACTTCCTTCAGGAATGCCGTGGCATTGGCAGTGAAGGTGATAATCCAGACAATGCAAAAATGCCAGTCCTTTCTGAGCTGTCAGTTTTTCATGAACAGGGTATCAGAATCAGGATGACAATGATCTCCATAAAAGACCCAATAAATGCTGTAGGGAGGAATTCTGCATTGGATAGAGGCAGGACATTTGCTTTCCAGTGTTTCTTGTGACTTGGGGACTCTATGATTCCATGGCAGAACAAAGTGGTTTCTTCACCTGGATTTTCATTCCCCAGGAATCTCCTTTTGAGGCTCTGCTGGCAGCAGAGAAAAGATCCATGGCTGTGGGAAGGAACATCAGCACGACAACCAATTTCATCCTTTTGGGATTTTCAGAACATCCAGAGCTACAGGTTGTCCTTTTTGTGTTGTTTTTGGGGATCTACTCCATGACTGTGGCTTGGAACCTGGGCCTCATTGTCTTGATCCGGTTGGAGTCATGCCTCCATTCTCCCATGTACTTCTTTCTGGGAAACCTGTCCTTTGTTGATATCTCATATACATCCTCCATTGCTCCCAAGATGCTCTGCGACTTCTTCAAGCAGCAGAAGACAATCTCCTTTGTGGGCTGTGCTACCCAGTTTTTCTTCTTCATTGGCATGGGGGGCACTGAATGCTGTCTCCTGGCAGCCATGGCATATGACCGGTATGCTGCTATCTCCCACCCTCTTCTCTACACAGCCCTCATGTCACCCACCATCTGTTTGGGGATGGTCATTACAGCATATACTGGAGGGTTGCTCACTGGATTGGTCCAAACAAGCTCCATATTCCAGCTGCGTTTCTGTGGGTCATGAGTCATTAACCACTTTTTCTGTGACCTGCCACCTCTGCTTGTCTTATCTTGCTCTAGTACCTTCCTCAGCCAAGTAGTGAACTTTCTTGTTGTGTGTGCAGTTGGTGGGACATCAGCTCTTGTAGTCCTGGTGTCCTACGGCTACATCATTGCCGCTGTCATGAAGATCCGTTCAACCCAAGGGCAGATGAAGGCTTTCAACACCTGTGCCTCTCATCTGACCACAGTAATTCTCTTCTATGGCTCTGGTCTCTTTTCATATCTCCATTCAAGTGCTGGCTACTCACAGGACCAAGACAAGGTGGTGTCCGTGTTCTATGGAACTGTGATTCCCATGATGAATCCCATTATATATAGTTTGAGAAACAAGGAGATCAAAGATGCATTGAAAAAACTCAAGGACGGGAAGAAGCATATGTCCTCTCTGTGTCTTGTAGTTCCTTGAGTAAAAAAAAAAAAACAAAAAAACAAACAAACAAACAAACAAACAAAACTTAAGTTCTGCTATATGCAAATAGGCATAATAATAAGTCAGTCACAGAATCTGAGTAATGAAGAAGTTATTTCAAGCAACATCCCTAACCTACAAGTCTACTGCCCAATTAGGCTCAACAAAGGTTTTTCTTCCCTTTACCTTTCTTGTCATGGACTGATGCAGTTTCGATTTTGGTCACTTGCAATAGAAAACAAATATTCTTTTCGATGACATTCTTTAGCTCTGTGGCAACAGGCACTGGGCCCAGGATGCCATGTCTTAGAGTCAGTTGGGTCATAACCCCAGGACCACAAGCATCCACTACAGACCTCTTTACAATATAACATGGCTCATACCAATCCAGGACCACAAGCAACCACTACAGACCTCTTTACAATATAACATGGTTCATACCGATCCTCTTTACAATATAATATGGCTCATACCAATGCAGGACCACAAGCATCCACTACAGATCTCTTTACAATATAACATGGCTCATACCAAACCACTTGACACAAGTTTTCTGCTCCCCTTGCCTTGGATTCCTTCCTATCCAAGTGTTGATACTGACCAGGAAGGTGACTCTGGTTAATGAACCTGATTGCTCTAACTGGTTGGGTCTAGCAATGGTTGCTCAGAGCCAAGAGAGAAATAGCATACCTCTAAACTATGCCCAAGATGAACCAATGTCATTTGTGTGGGGTCATGAAGTACACTGAGCCAGAAAGAGGAGCCCAGACCAACAGATCCAAAGTTGTAATGTCACAGTGAGCAAAGAGCAGAGATACGTTTAAGTAAGAAATTAGAGTGCCAAACGTTTCATTTTCATGAGTGAAACCACTTAGTGGTTGGGTGGGGCCACCTGGTTTAAGGAATAGGATCAGGGAAAAGAGGCTTCCCCTGGAAACTCTTAATTCCATATCTGCTCCCTGTACAGTTCTCACTCTTGGTGCTGTGTGGATATTTCCTCTCTGTCCTCACCCCATTCTCAACTTACTTTCATTTTGTGTTCTAGAGTTTTTATCTTGTCTCCTGTCTCTCTGGAATTTGACCTCAGCCTGTCCCATGAATCTGATATCCCTGCTTTCATTTTTATGCTGGAACCCCACTCCAGGACATGAGATGAGATGAGACAACCAAGTCAGTGAGCAAATCTGAATGTGGATTTTAAATCATCTTTGATCCTATTTTTACAAGATGGTTCTTGAGCAAAGACAAACATTTCTGAAGTACCGATTCTTTAATGGTTGTGTAGATAAGTTGTGGTGAATCATGACAGTCATCCCTAAGTCATATCAAGTTTGACTCTAAATAGTCTGCTTCAAGCCTTCTTTCAGTTCATACTGTTATTGGTTCTAGTCTCTGACTACTTGCATTATTTGAAAAGTGTTCCTCGTTCCTTGACTTCTCCAAACCAGGTTAAGAGTTACATCAATGTCACAGAAAATTACCTGTTGTATGATTTGATTTACAGGAGATTTCTAGAGAAGACTAACTGTAGAAAGGGAAACACATTGGTGGTCACCTAGGGCTGGCAGTGGGAACAGGCATCAACCATAAATGGGGATGAGGAAACCCTGGGGGGTGACGGAAGTATTCTAAAACTGGATCATGGAGGTAACTCTGCAGTGTTATAAATCTGCTAAAAACTCATCAAACTGTACATTTAAAATGGGTGAATTTTAATGCATGTAAATTGTGCCTCGATAAAGCTTTTAAAAATAAGTGATAAACTGGGACGCCTGGGTGGCTCAGTTGGTTAAGCAGCTGCCTTCGGCTCAGGTCATGATCCCAGCGTCCTGGGATCGAGTCCCACATCGGGCTCCTTGCTCGGCGGGGAGCCTGCTTCTCCCTCTGCCTCTGCCTACCACTCTGTCTGCCTGTGCTCACTCGCTCGCTCTCTCTAACAAATAAATAAATTTAAAAAAAATTTAAAATAAAAAAAAATAAGTGATAAACTATGAAACAACAACAATAAAACAGGAAGAACAGGAAACCAACGCTGTTAGCTGGCTTTCGAGAGAACAGAAACATGTATTATCCCATTTTTATGCATTAGGACAGTGAGAAACAGGGACGTGCCTGATGTCACACAGCTGGTAAGTGACAGAACCCAGATGCGAACCTCAACTCTTGACCCCAAACCCATGTTGCTGACCCCTCCACTACACGAACTTTCTTCCCTGTTGCGTGACCTGCCTCCAGTCAGCACTGCTGTGTACAGAGCCATCCTGAGGGACTCTGCTCACATTGCGATGTGACCAGAATGCTCATCTGAATGACATGTAAGCAAGAGACCCTCTGAGGTCTGATGTCCTTGGACAGTTCATTTAAGTTGCTGTTGTTACTCTCCTGTGAGCGTGGTGTGCTGGGTTTCATTTGGTGTTTTTTGTGTGTTGCTCATCTGGTAGAGACTTACTACTCTACAAGTTCCTACAGATGGCTTTATTTTCTATTGCTATACAATTGGTTTTGAACAAGGGGAAAAAAAGAGTTGCAGCAATGTGTTCCCATCACATCCTCTATTTCTACCAGCAGCTGTGACGCTTTCTTATTTTGTCTTGGTCCGGAGTAGTTTTCTCCCTGAGTTGTTAACATCTGTGTAAACTGTTCTCTATTAAAACATAGACGTGACTGGGGCAGACTTTGTGCTTAATACATATTTGTCTAATAAATGAATAAAATCCAAATTCACTTGGCAGATAATTTTGAGATTTTATGCCAAAGGAAGAGAATTAACACTTAATAGATGCTTATTATATGCCAGGCATTGTGCCCAGCAGTTTTTAAACATTCTGTTTCAAGTCCTTTTTTTTTTTTTAAGATTGATTTATTTATTTTAGAGAAAGAGGGAGAGAGAGAGAATGAGGAGGGGCAGAGGGAGAAGAAGAAAGAAATCCTTTCACTGAGTACTGAGCCTGACAAGGGGCTCATCCCGGGACCCTGACACCATGATCTGAGCCAAAATCAAGAATGGATTGAGCCACACAGGTGACCCAAACTATAACATATGCACAGATTCCTTGCTAAAAAAAAAAAAAAGATTTTAACATTTTAACACTAGAGGTAAGAAAATGTCTCCTTTGACCATAGTTCTCAGTTTCAGTTCCTTCTTGCACTCCCCAAGAGGCAACGACTGTTATGTTAGTGTGTAAATTTACAGTTTTTCTGCATATTCATATACATACCAAAATATAATAGTGCTTTATGTGGCTCAGTGTGTGTTTATATAAATGGTATCATACTGAATGATCCTTCCACACCCTGTTTTTTCCTTTTTTTAATATTTGATTTTATTTTACTTTTTCAGTGTTCCAAGATTCATTGTTTATGTACCACATCAGTGCTCCATGCATACCCTGTTGTTGGTTTTTTTTTTTTTTCATTCAATGTTATTTTTTGGAACTCTTTCCATGCAATACATTTAAGTCCACCTCAGTCTTTTAAATCATTTCACGGAATTGTCACACCAAAATTCATGTAATTATTCTGCTTTGATGGACATTTGGGTAGTTTCCAGTTTTTGTTAGTTTATTACGAACAGTGTTGCAATATATGTGCTTATACGTACCTCTTTGTGCTAACGCCCAATTTTTCTGGTAGAAACAGAGAAGTTGAATTGCTATTTATAGGATTTGTCTATTTTTAAACTTTAATAGACACTGCCAAACTCTCTCTAAAGTGGCTACCAATGGATATTCCTGCCAACGACATTCTAGGGCACCTGTCTCCTCATACCCTTGATGAAGGATGATATTAACAAAACTTAATTTTTTCCTACTTGATAACCTCTTTATATGTATTCTTTTAATCCTTAAAATGATCTTGCTGGATAAGATTGTTTTATTTACATACAATGTACTACATACCATATAAAGACTATCTACACTATTTTTCAGTTCTTACAACCACATATAAACACAAAATAGGGGTTTTAACCATTTTTATCTAAGAAATGAAATATTTAAGGTTCAGGAAAGAGGTCACATAAACACATAAACACAAACACACTAACAAGTAAGGGAGATCCTAAGTGCATATCTACACAACACTAAGACATTAATTGAAAAGACGCATTCTTACATGGATGTTTGGCATTATCCAGAAATGAAGAAGAAAATATTAAAGCACATTCTGTCAAAAAGTATTTTCTCAAGTCATACATAATTTAAGTGAAGAAAAAGAAAGGAGAACTGACTTCTGTTAAATAGCTATGGCCAGTTTTGATAAGATCATCACTTATGTTACATACCAGGAATGACAAGCTTTATTTAAAACAGCATTATCCAAAAATGGATTTCTCAATGGGACAGTTTTATAAATGGCTTTGTTCTCAAGTGACCTTGAAACAAGGGAGAAACAAAAATGTTAAAACAAAAACAGAATGGAATTGTTAACAAATCCATAACGCTTTTCAAAGGCAACAGTAATGATGACGTTCTATCCCAACTTAGAGCGTTTGCATCTAGATTTAGATAAAGATTTAGATAAAGAAATGTCCAGTTGTGCTGTAGTCTCTGGTGAAGGAGAACAGTCTCAAGTAGCTAAAAAGTTCTGAGCAGAATCTGTGACTCATCTGCAGCAAGAATTTGGATCATCTGGCACACACTCTTATTCTTTTGTGTTTTTTTTTTAAGATTTTATTTATTTATTTGACAGACAGAGATCACAAGTAGACAGAGAAGCAGGCTCCCCACTGAGCAGAGGAGAGGAGGAAGAAGGCTCCCCACTGAGCAGAGAGCCGGACGCAGGGCTCAATCCCAGGACCCTGGGATCATGACCCGAGCTGAAGGCAGAGGCTTTAACCCACTGAGACACCCAGGTGCCCCACACATTCTTATTCTTATCCATGGTTCTCTTCTGCATCCCGGCTTTGTGTCTCTCACAATTCTTTATTCTGTTACCATGTATATTTTATATATCTCTGCAAACTGCTTGCTCAAATATTTGGGAGCAAAGTAGAATATAAAAATGTCTGAGAGTTTGCTTTACACACTAGGTTGGTGCATTTTAAAAAAAAATTGTATTTAAATTAAATTTAGGTAACACATACTGTAGTATTAGTTTCAGGGGTAGAATTTAGTGGTTCATCAGTTATGTATAACACCCAGTGCTCACTACATCAAGTGCCCTCCTTAATGCCCGTCACCTAATTACCCCAAGCCCCACTTGCCTCCCCTCCAGCAACCCTTCCTCAGTTTGTTTCCTATAGTTAAGTCTCTTATGGTTAAAATAAAATAAAAAAGTCCCTTATGGTTTGCCTCCCTCTCTGTTTTTATCTTATTTTTCCTTCACTTCCCCTATGTTCACCTGTTTTGTTTCTTTCCACATATGAGTGAAATCATATGGTATTTGTCTTTCTCTGACTGACTTATTTTGTTTAGCCTAATACCCTCTACTTTCATCCACATCCTTCCAAGTGGCAAGATTTCATTCTTTTTGATGGCTGAGTTAAATTCCATTTCATTTTCTTTATTCATCCATCTGTTGATGGGCATCTGGGCTCTTTCCATAGTTTGGCTATTGTGGACATTGCTGCTATAAACTTTGGGGTGCAGGTGCCCCTTTGAATCACTATGTTTGTAGCCTTTGAATAAATACCCAGTAGTGCAATTACTGGGTCAGAAGGTAGCTCTATTTTTAAGTTTTTGAGGAACCTCCATGCTGTTTTCCAGAGTGGCTGCGCCAGCTTGCATTCCCACCAACAGTGTAAGAGGGTTCCCCTTTCTCCGCATCCTTGACAACATCTGTCATTTCCTGTCTTGCTATTTTAGCCATTCTGACTGGTGTGGGGGTATCTCATTGTGGTTTTGCTGAGTGATGTTGAGCATTTTTACCTGTGCTGTTAGACCAGCCCAGTCAAGAAATGGGTTGGTCCATTTGAAAGGGAATTAGTCGTGTAGGTAGCTGATGTCTCTGACCTTTGCTCCAATCCCACCCTTGTTCGTACTCTGTAGTCATTCCAGACTTCCTCCTCATAATTCTCCCAGTTCCCTCTCAGTCTCTGTCTCTGTCTCTCTCTGAGCTTCTGTGTATCTCTCTGTCTGTCTTGGAGGACGATCCTGATCCCCTGGTCCAAGTTGAGGCCCTCCCGAATGTTCTCTTTGTCCTCCATACTTCCCTTTCATACAGTTCATCATTGTTTAAAGTCTGTCTTCCCATTAGACTACAATTTCCACAGCAAAGCAAATGGTATCTGACACATACTATGTGCACAATAAATTTTTGTGAATACATTAATCATATGACTGTATCTCAGAAAGTTTTTAGAGCTGTAAATGACCTACCAGTGACTAATCTGTTCCACTCCTCTCTTTGCACAAATAAAGACTTGAAGCTCTGGTGGGTGAAGTAATTTGCTAATGGCTCCTAACTCTTTAGTGAAAGCACCCCTTTCCAGGCAGCCGCCTTCCAAGCACTCCACAATAGCTGACGGTGGCCTGTCAACAGCTTCTCTGAGATGAGGTGAAACGGCTCTAACACATTGTGGGCCAAGGAACTTTGCTTCATGGTTTGGCAACTCTCACTTCCTGTTTTCGGGGAAATCATGTCACTCAGCTCTGTTGCATGAATTTCATGGCTAGGAAAACTTTCCTGCTTCTGATCATAATTGTAATGTCTCACTGGAAGAAACTGGAGAAAGTACACGTTGTTTCATGCTGTTTCCACACTATGTTCCAGGGATCTCAGGGATCTGCCCAGGACTTTTCCAAGAGGCGAGGAGAAGAGGAAGCCACTGGGCTTTGGGTCCCTGGCCCTTGTTTAATCAATCAAGGCAGTCCCCCCGCCAACCTTTTTTTACATCTTTAAATATAAGTTTCTGTGTAAACTTGCATTTGAAAATAAAGTTTCCACTGCTACAATTATGGTTATAATCCATACATTTAATACAGTCCTCTAATTTTGTGAATGAAAAAGTGACAGGCAGAGGAAGAGAGGCAATTCGCAAGAGAACGACAAGTCTGGGATTCAAGCTTACTTCTCCAGACTCCCACTGCCTGGACTGTGCCCTTTACACACACACGCACACACACACACACACACACACGCACACACACACACACGCACGCACGCACCATGGAGGTGAAGGGGAAGCATGGAAGAGGTGGTTCTTGTTTGCATCCCAATACCAATAAAGCTGCTCTCAGTCCTCTCTCCAACCCAGGAGCTTGGCTTGCTTCACCCTTCCCTCTCTCTACCCTACTTATGCAGTGACCAGCTGCTCTCCTCCCTTCTCCCTGCTCAGGAAAAGTTCTGTTCTTGTCACTTTGTGAGAAGAGCTAGTCTCCATCTTGTCCCGGGGGTGCAGCAAGAGGGAAAAGCAGGTCACATTGGAAGCCTGAGCTCTCCCAGTGGGAACAGAGTTGTTGCCTGTAGAAAAAGGACTTCAGACTTCGGTGAAGAAGTCCTCTTACTGGGAGGAGGGGTGTGATAGCAGGAAAGTTTGCCTCCCGAAGCCCTGATTCCACAGTACGTGTGTGACCCCCAAAGTCTATCTGTGAGAAATCAACCATACGAAGTAACCACAACAAGGCAGAATGTGGCTGGTTGAGCTGTGACTCAACCAGTAGATTCCCCTCCCCCTTAGACACACACGCAGGGACACATTTCTTCCAACGCAAAGGTTCGAGCTCAAAAACCAAAGAAGAGAAATGTTTAGGTGCCAGAAAGAGAGAACTTGAAATCAGGGCAGCCAGTGGTCACTGAAGTTCTATGGCTAAGGGGCATTCTGAGTCATAGTGGGCTCCTGGGGTATTAGGGGCTGTGGGAGGTGATCCAGGTCACTGGACCCACGTACAATATTCACAGGGGACTGGAAGTCAAGAGAGGCTGTCTGTCTCAGCCACCACCTGCAGAGGAGAAACACTCCACCCACTTGCCTGTGGGAAATGGTTGAGCTGTTTGCCATCTTCTAAGAAATGTCAGAACCCCAGGCCTGTGTTCATGCAGATGTGAGGTCTTACTTCACACTGAGGCCAAACAAAGAAATTAACATGCATCGTGGTCCAGCAGAAGTGTCAGGCCTCAGCAGAGACAAATTTAAAACCACTTTGGAGGGACAACTGCACGAACCAGAGTAAACTGGCCTGCCATAGCAAACCCCTGTGGAAAAGGAGCTCAAGAGTCATAAGTTACAAACCACACAAGGAAACAAGCCAGAAAGAGGAAGTAGCATTGGGAACAACAAGTGGGAAAATGCACATGCCATGACCCATATGGGACAGAGTATCCTCAGCATTTATTAGTAAAAGATCACAAAAGATCACCTAGTAAACTGTGTAGCTTTCAGCTGACACAAGTTAATTGGATTGTAGACTCATGGACCATGCATCATGCAGATGCTGCAAAGGAGCTCAACAAACTATTATTTCATAGATGCAGAAACAGAGATTCAGAGAGGGGAAGTGACTTATCTAAGGTCACCAGCAGGCTAGTTGACAGTTGAAGAACAGAATCCAAATCTCCAGAATTCTAACCCTGTGCTACTTTTACTGCCCCATGATGCCCTAATTTCCCAGTTAGACATGAAAAACCTAGCTTCAAGAGAGGACCAGGAGGAAAGAGAGACAGAAAGACATTCTTGAGACTTTCCTAAGACTCTTAAGTCCAGAGCCAAGGCCCTCAGTCTCGGTAGATTTGGTTCTGTAACACTAGAAATTTTAAATAAAACCCCTCCTATTTTCTTTTGCATTATGCTGACCCGTTTCTCTTTCCTGTTCTTCCTCTACCTTCCTTAGTCCCTGTCCTGACTGTCAGCATGAAGGAATTGTCATCAGAATTAGGGCAGGTCAGTTCTGGTAGTTTCTCCTTCCTACTCAACTTCTACCTCACCCTCTAGACAGGCCCTGCTTGCACACTGTGCAAGAGGATCACAGAGAGGGAAGAGGGAGTAGGGGAGGGGTGAGATATGGTACCTTTAAGCCAGCCTCATTAGCTGCAGGTATTGGGCAGGGATGGGGATGAAGGTGAGTATGGAAGTGGATATGGATTCAGTCCTTCAGGGCTAGAGCTTTCAACACTGGTTCAGACATAAATAAAGCAAAAGCTCTTGGCACGTAGGAGTACTCCTTCTGGGCTTTTATAAGTCATTTGTTACATAAGACCCTAGGCTCACACAATCCCTGATTCACCCAGGATACAATTATAGATCCGAAAATTAAATTATTTTATAATAAGAAATAACAAAGACACAGTAGTGTCAGAGTCAGTGCTCAGAAATATTGGTGTAGAGTAAGTCTCAGAGTAAGTGCTCAGAAATATTGGTGTAGATTGAAATAAAAATCCTATAATGTTGCTTCGAATTGAATATTCATTTCCAACCATTCATGGCCTGACTTTCCAAGGATGTGTTTGAGAATCATTGTCAGCTTTGTCTGCTCTATTAATTTATTTACTCGTTCAATAGTGACAAGTGATGCTAGGTACCAGATACTGCACTAGACCTTGTAATACAAAAATGAAGTGAAAGGACACAGTCCCTTCCCATAAGGAGCTCACAATTTACTGGAAGAGAAAGTCAAACAAGAAGGTCATTAAAATATACTGTGAAAATTCAAGAGATGTTATAGAGCACATAAGAGGGACATTAGAATATTAACTAATGTTCCACATTAATTAATGTTTCATTGGGAAGTACAATCCCAGGACAGCAAAGGTAAAGGCATAAGGGAGCTAAAGCAGGGACAGAGACAAAGCAAACTAAGTGGGTATATTACTGAGCTGATCACAGCTTAAGGAAAGATACAGTTGTGTAGTATCTTTGGACAAATCACATGACGCGACCAGTCCTCCAAATGGTCCATTGGAAGGAAGACCAAATTATTTGCCAGATCCCACCTATCTCTTGTCTCTAATTCAATAATGTTTACTGGCACATGGAATTAAGTCCTCTGTGCTTCAAGACTGCATTATCCAGTTCCTCCGGCCAACTACCAGAGAAGCCATATCCCATATGGCCCAGTGCTACAGCTGAGTTCAATATGAGGAAGGAGCCAAAGTCTCTTTGGGTCCAGTAGTGTTTATGGTCTCCAGATACAACATAGGATGTCAAAAAGCCACTATTCAGTTTGGGTTTGCCTCCATAACACCCACTAATAAATACGGGGTCAAAATTTTCTTACATGTTCACATTCTTCATTTCTCCCTGCCCTAATCCCTGGTAAATGCCATTATACTTTCTGTCTCTATGAATTTGCTTATTCTAGGAACCTCATCTAAGTGGAATCGGTCCTTTTTTTGGTCTGTCAGGTCCCAATTTTGACAAGTGTCAGAATCCACATTTATGATTCTTGTCTTCAATCTCAAACGTAAATTGGATTCTCCTCCTAAATGGAATGTCTTGCCCTGTTTGTGCCATCACCTCGGGCCCTGGAGGTCTCTGCCATTGACTTTTCTGGTATCTCATTAATAGAATTCTAAGATTGCAAGGTTCTTACTACATTTGTCCTTTCAGTCAGCTATTTTTTCCAACAAATATTTATTGACTACCTACTACGTGTCAGATGCTTTTTTACATAAGACTCGTATTCATGTGGATAGGTTGTGAAAATATTGAAATATATTCTTCTTGTAGGTTAGCAGGTACTTTTCTCAGCCTACCAAGTACCCTATCTCTCTGATCTCTGCCTTAGAAACCCCGAAATTCTTCATGACCCACCAATAAAGGAATAATTGGGTCAACAAGAGGCCTCTAGGACCCTCACACTATGGTCCTCACCCATTCTGATTAGTCATTAAACAAGATAGACTTAATCATACCCCCGCAGGACTTCCAGGATGGTGGGCATGTAAGCCAACCACCTTCTCTTGCTTGGATGTGATATATAACATCATTGTCAAGATGGCCATAGCCCAAAAGTCTGATCTCAGCCCCCAGAAAGTTCAAAAGGACAATTTGGGTTCCGTTGAAGAAAATGCTTTCTAAGAATCAGAATTATCTGCAGACAAGAGGTAGATGCCCTGGAGGCATCCAAGCTGAGGTTGGATTATATTGGATTGTTGAGACTGTATTGGAGGTGGCTCAAGCCTTGACTGGGAAAGCACGTCCGCTCCAATTATGGGATTCTATAATTCTGTGATTCTAAATTGGTCATCAGTGAATTACAGACCACAGCCAAAATCCAGCCCCACCCCACCCCATTTTGGTAAAAAAAGATTTATTGGAACACAGCATACCCATTCATTTATATATCATCTACTTTTAAATTACAAGGGCAGAACTGAGTAGTTACCACAGAGATCATCTGGTTGCAAAGCCTGAATTTTTTTATTCACTGGCCATCTACAGCAAAAACTTGTCATCCCCATTCTAAAAGACTCCTAGGATGAATTCTTTGATAGAGCATCCAATTACTTCTAATTTACCTCTGTCATTAACCAGATGGCATGTCTACTAGGTTGTTTTCCTTAAAGAGATGCCTATCTTTGCTTAGGAAATTAGTAAAAAAATATTCAGATGATCCCTCAGAGTCAATACGTCTTCCCATGCTGTCAAATGGACAACCAGAGGAAAGTCGAGCTCCTGGGGTGCTATAACATGCCTTTTCTCCCATTTCCATTGTGAGAGGACTGAACTACAGGGTCAACCCGAACACACCAGCAAACTCAGCAAAGCTGAAGGCAGATACACACTGAGTTCCTACCTGGGTCATATGGAGCTTTTTACATGGATGATTTACAATTTCACCTGTCACATACAGGTAGATGCTACTACTTTTGTTTCCCAGTTGAGGTGACAGAGGTTTAGGGAGGCTCCAGAACTTGCTCAAAGTCCCATATGGAGCCCGGATGTTGCCTACATTTCAATTCTGAAAATTCTGTTTCACATCCATGTTTATCAGTCCAGACTTGAGATATTTTCGAGTAACTATACTAAGCAGAAGAAAATCTAGAGACTGAATAGACCCACAACCCAGCACATGCTCTTTTTTTTTCTTTTTTAGATTTTATTTATTTATTTGACAGACAGAGATCACAAGTAGGCAGAGAGGCAGGCAGAGAGAGAGGAGGAAGCAGGCTCCCCGCCAAGCAGAGAGCCCGACATGGGGCTCAATCCCAGGACCCTGGGATCATGACTGGGCTGAAGGCAGAGGCTTTAACCCACTGAGCCACCCAGGCACCCCAGCCAGCCCATGCTCTTATTGTCACATTTAGATCACCAAAAAAATAGAGACAATAGGAATATCTCTTTTTTTTAAAGATTTATTTGTTTGAGAGAGAGAGAAAGGACGAGTGAGCAAGAGAGTGCACAAATGGGGAGAGGGGCAGAAGGAGAGGGAGAGGGAGAATCTTAAGGAGACTTCCCACTGTGCAAGGAGCCCAATGCTGGTCTCAGTCCCACAAACCTGAGATCATGACCCCAGCCAAAAGCAAAAGCTGGAGGCTCAACCCCCTGAACCACCCAGACACTCCTAAGACAATAGGGATATTTCAGTGGAGGACCCAAAGCTCCCGACTTCACATAATTCTGGAAGAACCACCTTACCTAATTCGCTTGTTTTACCTTAACCTATTCATGATCACTTCAGGTAGAAAGAAAAGTGTCTCTGCTCAAAGTCCCATCTGGAGATCCTGTGGTTAAAGAGGAAAAGATTGAATGTTAGACTGGTTTTTTTTTACCCAATAATGAAACAAATAGAGAAATATGAAATCTGCCAGTAGTTGACCCAGGGAGGTCAAAGGCTACTCAGTTATCTCTTTTGTTCAGCTATTTCTCAAAGAGGAAGTTACATGACAGGAAAGATGTGGGGACTGAGAATCAAGGAATCCCACTGTATTTCCAGTCCTGTTGTGTATAAATCTCTTCATGTGAAGCTGCTTTCAGCTAAAGGATGATACAAGAATATTAGATTTCATATTAGACTGATGCCATTAGGAATCCTGAAGGCAGATGGGGAGGGGGAATGGGTTGGTCCTAATTGCTCTGTCTCTGAAAAGCTTAGATTGGAGAGGAGATGGAAAGGGAAGGGAGCTCTGAGGGCTCACTCAGTCACCCAGACTCTTAAAAGAACATTAAATTGGTATTGGCTACTCCAAATATGGCACCTACAATGGGTGCCCAATAAATAATAGATGCTCAGTAAGTATTTAGGGAGGTAGGTTGGGGGGATGGGGTGACTGGGTGATGGGCATTCAAGAGGGCGCGTGACATGATGAGCACTGAGTGTTATACACAACTGATGAATTACTGAACTCTACTTCTGAAATTAATGATGTACTGTATGTTGGCTAAGTGAATTTAAATTTAAAAAATAAGTATTTATTTCATAGGTAGATGAAACAGGCTTCCATTAGAATGTCCTAGAGAACGGTGCTGAGAAGGGTATGGAGGCAGCCTCAGAGCTCAGCGGGAATGAATGGTATGACTGATGAGTGATGTCTGCCATGACATGGAATACGGAAGCACAGCCTAAAGACGGAGTCGGTGTTTATTTTTCCTTTAGTGCAGTGGAAATGTCATCGTACATCACAGACTTGTGTCCCTCAAACCTACATACGGAAACGGCAAAGAGAAACAAAGGGCAGAAAAGGAATAGTTGATGAGGAGAAAAAGCATTAGCAAAATTGGGAGGAAGAAGGGAGGGAAAGTATTAGCCAAGAAAAGAAGAAAAACGGCGCAGCCTGCCAAATCCTGACCAGCTTTCAGCAGGAATTTCAGAGGCATTTCACCTGGGCATTCTGTTTTTCAAGATTAAAAGGACTCAAGGAACCACAGTGTTCCTATTTTGGGGGTCAGAATGCACAGTTGGGGCACCTGGGTGGCTCACTCGTTAACCATCTGCCTTCAGCTCAGGTCATGATTCCAGGGTCCTGGGATCCAGCCCTGCATGGGGCTCCCTGCTCAGCAGGAAGCCTGGTTCTCCCTCTCCCACTCCCCCTGCCTGTGTTCCCTCTCTCGCTGTCTCTCTCTCTCTCTGTGTGTGTCAAATAAATAAATAAATAAACAAATAAACAAGTCTTTAAAAAAAAAATGAATGCAAACAGACCTGCTGGGAAGCGCAGTCTCAGAGGGACGGGCTTAACGAAAGCAGCTCTCAAAACATCGGGTTAGCAATCAACTCTTCAGAAAAGAAAATGTTGTCACTTTGTTAACTGATACGTCCTGCATTTTCCAAAACCAAGTTTATTCCAGAGTCTTTAAAAGACTTTGTTCCTCGACCCATTTTGTGACCATGTGACTGGTTTCCTGGATCCCTGCTAAAACTAAGAACAGATTGGTTCCCCGCAAACACAGCCAGGGTTTCCTGCCCATGTCAGATCACAGGTGAAAGGCAGAAGTTGGAAACAGCTGGACCTGCTGCAAGCCCACACAGAACCGAACCTCAGGCGTGAATCATGGTTTGGCTCAGAAGGTTGCACGTGCTCAAACTGAGAAAGAAAGCAGACATGGGACTTCCCTCTTGCCTCTTTCTGGGGGAAGTGAAATCACACTACTGCAGCACTGAGGGAAACGTTTGCAGAAAAGTGGCCTTTTTCTTTTAGAGACCCAAGTTCGGTTTTCAGGCCCTTGAGAGTAGCCATCTGGAGGGTTTCTGCGATTGCACACGCCTTTCAGCACAAGAAAAAGCAGAGGAAGTTGTCGGTGAGCAGAGTAAAGCAAGAAAGAAATGAGTGACCCCACTTCCTCACCCCTGACCGCCATGAGCTGTGATTTCTGCCGGTGGCACGCAAATTGAAGTTGTGCTGGAATTCCCATCATTTTACACTTCTCTTTTCATTGTTTCTCCATGAATAGAAAATAGAACTTCCTTGAACACAGCAATCACAGGCTTTAGATCATTTCAGGTACATGGAAATTCCAAAAGTAAATTTTTTCTTTTGTGTTTAAAATGCATTTTCATGCCCTATTTTCCTGAGTACAAAAGTGATGACTATTCCATACTCATCCCTGTGTTTGCTACTTAGTAGAGTCTCACTAAAAATTTGTCAGATGAGTAAAGATATGCTCCTTGTTGAACACTCAAAAAATATAGGAAAGTAAGAGGGAAACATTTACATCATCTATAAAACCTACCAGCGGATATCATCGCTGTCAGTGAGTCGTTGTATGTCTCTCCAATAGTTTATATGCACGTAGCGGAGGTCACACTGGATGCCTATCATGCTTTTATCACTTAACCTTATGGCATAAGAATTTCTTTTGTCATTAACATTTTTTGAAAATATAGTTAGGATGGCTATAAAATATTTCATCAATAGATGCAATATAATTTCACTCCTGTTGGATCTGTTAGCTATTTCCCACTTCTTGCTGTGGTAGAAATGAAGAAGACTGTCCAAAAAACAGGACAACTGTGTGCGTTCAGAGATAGAGCAGCACCGGCATAGAGAATGATCTATATCCGCCTCGCTTGGACTCTCATTGCGGAAGAACGAGAATGCACCAGGATCTATTAACAGGTAAACGAAAAGTAATAAATTGTCAGCATGTCTCCAAAACGGGGTACGTGTGCCGGTTTTCTCACGATGACGAACTCACCCTGTGGCGGTCTGACAAGGGGTGTGGGGGGATTTTAATAGACTTATTGGAAGTTCTCGAGGGCATTCACCTCTAATGTTTCTAGTGGTGGAATCACTCTATTGAGCTACAAATTTATAAGTAACTCATTTGTTAATTACCCAGGACATCCCCTACACAGGCTTGCTTCTCTGACCAAATATGAACAGTGGACACTGGCTCATACATTAATTCCCCCCCCCCCCGCCCAGATACAAGGAAATTCCTCCAAGCATGATAACCTAGGCATGAATAAGCCCAGAACATCACCAAGGTTTGAATAATAACTAGTGGAGTTCGACCTGTGAACCTGGACAACTGCATCAGGGGCGACATGCAAACCTGGACAACTGCATCAGGGGCGACATGCAGCCGTTCAAGTCCCTGAGACCTTTTTCCCAGGTTGCACACAGGTGGTAGTGTTGTGGTACCTGTAAACTGAAACACGACATTCTCAGCCTCAGCTCTGCCTCTGGTTTGTGGTAGGATCTGGGGGACCATGCGGGTACCACTGGGAGCTTCGTTAATTCTTTTGGATTCTTTGTTTACCACTGGATGGACTACGATGCACCTTAATGGTCTGAAAGAAGGGACGGAGCTGGGCTTGGGTTAATCCTGGCACTAGATCGGGTCTGGAAACACTCTTCCAAACTGCAGGGTCTAATAGACATGTTCCATGCAGGTATATACATACACATGTACATCATAATACACACAGCATAGGCACATGGAAGGAAATTCATGAAATTATGTTCTCCTAATGATAGAACAAATGAGTTGTTGCCTCAAAACCAGTGAGTAATAAAAAGACACTTGCTTTGTTACACACCTAGACTGGGTACATAAACTTAGCAGCAGAACGAAAAATTAAAGCTGTAACAGCAGGTACCAACTTAGCGACTGTACACACACACACACACACAAAGGATGTGTAAGTGTGTACATACATACACAAATATTCCTTGGCTACTGTCTGCTTTTTTTTTTTAAGATTTTATTTATTCATTTGACAGACAGAGATCACAAGTAGGCAGAGGCAGGCAGAGAGAGAGGAGGAAGCAGGCTCCCTGCTGAGCAGAGAGCCCAATGCGGGGCTTGATCCCAGGACCCTGAGATCATGCCTGAGCCACCTACGCTGAAGACAGAGGCTTTAACCCACTGAGCCACCCAGGCGCTCCTGCTTTTGATCAAAATCTAGATCAGAGTGTGGATTTTTCTCTTTGCTCAAACATTTCTGCCTGAAAGGAAACAACACAATGTGGGGCCAATGCTTTCACTCTGAGCACTGAGGACAGCACACACTGAAGTTTCCAGAGCGCAGCAGAACCGAGTCTACTTCAGCCCCCGCAGCTCTGCCTCACCTAACGGCACCTCCAAAACCTGCACTATGAGGCTCATAACAGGGAAAGTCCACAGGACTTGTGTCCAAGATTGTCGTTCCCTTCTTGTGTGTTAACTGCCTTCACCCTGAAGTGAATGGGAGCCCCAGGCCTTGCCTTTGACCTACAGTGAGCCCAGAGAAGGTGGAGGCAGGGAGTCTCAGCAAGGACAATGTTGACGTTCGCTACTTACAGTAAAAGGAAACAGGTGCTGGAGTCCTAGGAGAGAGCCCTCAACGAACATTTGAAACATCAGAGCAAAAATGAAACCAAAGCTTTATATCAAAGCCGGAAATCTGCCGTGAAGGCAGCCATGAGACGTGTGGCCGCACTTTTTCTGAGAGCCCACCGCTAGGGCAGAGTCACCAGCCTGGGGCTGGAGGGCAGAGGGGGCCAGTTAGGGCAGTTAACTGTTAAGGTTACAGGGCTGCCTTTGCATATCTAGCACAACATGATTTTTTCAAAGTCCTGATGGGCCTTTGTATTCCAATTGACTTTCGTTTCCCTATTTTGCAATTAGACTAGCCTGAAGAGGAACTGGTGGCTTTGGGAGAACTGTCATATGTGTTCATTTCCGCAGCTGCCTACTTTCCCATCTGTTCCGTTTGGACCAAGCTCGCTGGCTGCTGCTCAGGGCTGGCGTGTGGTGGGACTGTCTGAGCCATGAACGGCCTCACAGGTGCTGTCCTCTTCTGGGCAGTGGTAGCGTGGGCTGAAACGAACGAGCCCTTGGGAGAGACGAATGAGGCTGGATTTCAAAAATGCAAGAACGCCTTGAAACTACCTGTTCTAGAAGCCTTACCCGGAGGGGGCTGGGATAACCTGCGGAATGTGGACATGGGACGGGTGATGGACCTGACTTACAGGAGTTGCAGGACCACGGAAGATGGACAGTACATCATCCCCGATGAAATCATCAGCATCGCCCAGAAACAAAGCAACCTAGAGATGAACTCCGAAATCCTGGAGTCCTGGGTGAATTACCAGAGCAGCACCTCCTTCTCCATCAACTCAGAACTCTCCCTCTATTCCAAGGTCAATGGCAAATTCTCCTCTGGTTTCCAGAAGATGAAGACCTTTCAAGTAAAAGACCAAGCTGTGACTACCCGGGTCCAGGTGAGAAACCTGATCTACACGGTCAAGATCAACTCAGCTTCAGAGCTAAGCTGGAGGTTTAAGAAGGAGCTGATGGACATCTCTGAGCGCCTGGAGAACAACCAGACGCGGATGGCGACCTACCTCGCAGAACTGCTGGTCCTCAACTACGGCACCCATGTCATCACCAGCGTGGATGCCGGCGCTGCTCTCATCCAGGAGGACCACATCCGAGCCTCATTCCTACAGGACGGCGAGAGCAGTCGCACCGCCGTGACTGCCTCTGCTGGGATTGCCTTCATGAATGTCGTGAACTACAAATTTGAGGAGAATTACACCTCGCAGAGCGCCCTCACCAAGAGCTACCTCTCGAACCGCACCAACTCCAGGGTGCAAAGCATCGGAGGGGTTCCCTTTTACCCGGGCATCACCCTCCAGGCCTGGCAGCAGGGCATCCCCAACCACCTGGTGGCCATAGACCGCGCTGGCCTGCCTCTGCATTTCTTCATCAACCCGGACATGCTGCCCGAGTTGCCGGGGCCCTTGGTCAAGAAGCTGTCCAGGACGGTGGAGGCCGCCATGAGGCGCTATTACACGTTCAACACCTACCCTGGATGCACCAATGCCAATTCGCCCAACTTCAACTTCCAGGCCAACACGGATGACGGCTCCTGCGAGGGGAAAATGACCAATTTCTCCTTCGGAGGAGTTTATCAGGAATGCACCCAGCTCTCCGGGAAGGAGGTTGTCCAACTCTGCCAAAACCTGGAGCAGAAGAATCCCCTCACTGGTGACTTCTCCTGCCCTTCTGGCTACTCCCCAGTCCAGCTGCTCTCCCAGATCCACGAAGACGGCTACAACCACCTGGAGTGTCGGCGGAAATGCACCCTCCTCATCTTCTGCAAGACGGTGTGTGAAGACGTGTTCCGGGTGGCAAAGGCTGAATTTAGGGCTTTTTGGTGCGTGACGAGTGGCCAAATACCAGAAAACTCAGGACTGCTTTTTGGGGGCCTTTTCAGTGGTAAGAGCATAAACCCTTTGACAAACGCGCAGACCTGCCCAGCTGGCTTTCTTCCACTGCGGCTCTTTGAAAGCCTCAAGGTATGTGCCTCCCTGGACTATGAGATGGGATACAGGTTTTCAGTCCCCTTTGGTGGCTTCTTTAGCTGTGCAGTCGGGAACCCTCTGGTAAATTCTGCCACATCCAAAGATTTGGGGACACCTTCTCTCAAAAAGTGTCCCGGGGGCTTCAGCCAACACCTGGCCGTCATCAGTGATGGATGCCAAGTGTCCTACTGCGTCAAGGCCGGGCTCTTCACAGGAGGGGCTCTGCCCCCTGCAAGGCTCCCCCCTTACACCCAGCCACCCCTCATGAGTCAAGCTGCCACCAACACCGTCCTAGTGACTAATAGCGAGACGGCCAGCTCCTGGATTAAAGACTCCCGGACCCACCAGTGGAGGCTGGGGGAGCCGTTAGAGCTGCGCAGGGCCATGAGGGTCATCCGTGGGGATGGCGGTGGTCTGTCGGGAGGGGCAGCAGCTGGGATCACAGTGGGGGTCACCACTGTCCTGGCAGCCGCCATCGCCCTGGCCGTCTATGGCACCCGGAAGTACAAGAAGAGGGGCTACCAGCCGTTGGAGGAAGAGAGGCAGAGTTTGGCTGCGGGCACTGTAGACACTGGAGGTGCCCCTGACCAAGAACAGGAGCGGAGTCCAGCCTGAATCTCTCCCCCAGAAACGTCTCTCCCGTCTCTGCATTCATGCCTTTCATCTGTCTCCACTTCTGCCTTCCTGAGGACTGGCGTGGCAGGTGCAGGAAAAAGTAGGTATAACTTTGTGACTTCCTTAGGGCTCCCGGCCACAAAATGAACAGAGCTGCGTGGGCAGGGTTGGGGAGGGTGGGACAGCCAATGCGCCTTTTAAGCCAAGGTCATCCTGGGGGCTAAAACGCGAAGGGGGTGTCTTTTCTCTGTGTGCATCACTGTTTATCTTCACCTGACTACAACCCTAAGAAAAGAGATGGGGGGAGCATGCAGACCTTTGGGTTTGGGGACCCTGCATTTAATCCGAGATCAGTTTCCAATTCACGAGCTCCAAGAATTTCTGTTTTGTTTTTTAAATATCTCTCTGGATTTCATTCTCCTGGGGGCTGAAATTTCCCCCAGAAGATATGGGAAGTCCTGCACAGGCACTGATTTTCAGCCTTGAGGGTCCTGTACCGATGCATGGGGTCCTCCGAAGCTTATCTGAACAGCGAGATGTTGTCTCTACTAAGTCTATGTCTTCTAGCTTTCCAACCACGATTCAGACTCGCTCAGATTGGGCCACTCTTGGACTTCAGACCTAGTGCCATAAGGTCCTCAAAAATGTTTTAACTTAACAATCTTCTATTAGGAGGTTAAGGGAGAAGGGACGGTTTCGAGACAAGGTATAAGGAAAGAAAGGATGAGAACTGGACAAGATCCTGGCACTCAGGGGAAACTGAAATCCTTACTCTTAACTACCTGCCTGACTTAGGGAGCTGCAGATTGGGGTAGAACAAGCATTACAGTTTCCTGGTCTCTGTTTCCAGAGTACTACTCCTTCTTCATCCATGAGGGACCCCCCTCCCCGTCCTCACATCACTGTACACACCCCCAAAACACACATGTGTGCACCCCCCAGACATACACACACACCCCAAACACATGTGTGCGCACACACACCCCTTCCCCTCACCCAGCACATTCCAGCAAGAAGTCTGCATTTTTCTAGGGGCGGAAGACAAGGGAAAATGCAAGAAGTCAAAGTAAGCCCACACCAAAGTATTATTTCCTCCCTAAAACCAAAACAGAATAGAAACGACCAATTATATATCTTACCTTTGTTTTCTTCCCCCCCAGCAGAAAAGGGGCTGTCATGATCAAATCCATGTTTTTAAATGAAACGAAAAAGACATCCAACACCATTCGTGACACATTTATTTCAGTTCTGGCAGACCTCCTTCAGGCATCCAGCAGGATGTATGACCATTTCCTGGCATTTGGGGCTTTGTCCAATTTTATTTATTATTTTTTTCTATTTTGGCGGTGGGGGGAGATTTGCCTGATTTTAATACCAGTCTCATCGAATTGTAACAATTAGGGTGAGTTTATTAATATTTCTCCATGACATTAAAAAAAATTTTCATATTGACTAATCTCTACTCCCAATATGGAGCTTGAACTCACAAACCCTGAGATCAAGCGTCACATGCTCTATGGGCTGAGCTAGCCAGGCACCGCTTCTCTACAACAATTTTAATTAGTTAAATATCCCTTCACTGAATCAGATGCCACAAATGAGTTAATTTTTGTGAAGGATAATCTGCCCTCGCCTTGTTAACATTCACAATCACGAGTTTCGGCTTACATAAGTCCTTCTGAGGAGCCTGCAGCATCCCAGCCTGTGGGAAGGTGGGAAGGAGGCCACTCATATGTCTCCCTGGGAGTGTGAGCCCTCCTCTCCCGGCTGCCCAGCCACCAAGACTGATTTCTGCAACCTCCGCTTTGGATCCTGCCGCTTAAACATTAAAATATTCTCCTAAACCTCTGGGTGTTTTGTGGGTGAGTTTCAGCTGAACTAACCACTTTTCTGCAAATTCCCCATGAATTCCTTGAAGACAACTGAGTCAGACAAAGTGCAGCTAATGGCTCTCAAACTTTTAATGCACTAACTGCCCTTTGAAATAGAAGTCCTTTCCAAACTTGTATTTCTAACAAAATTACGCATAAATATGCATTAAAATGTGCACTGAAGGATCACGCTGTCCAACTGCTCATCTACAGGAAATGAGAACATGCGGGTTTGCAGTTTTCAGCCATCACATCATTTTGCAAAGTCAGAACCCAGGGTGGGGAGTTCACCGGCTCTGCTGTCCTGACCTGGGAGCCCAGGCTGGGCTCTGTGGAAAGATGAAACCCACCTTCCGCGAAAACAACACTCTCTAGATTCTCAGAAATCGACACATTTGGGTGATAAGGGCAGGTTTGTATTTGCATTTCGTGTTCGCGTTAGTATCGGTATGATTAATACTAAACATTTACTTGAGAAACAACAGCTTGCAAACTATTGAAACATCTGCTACATTGTAGTCAGGTGGAGGGAACTGTAAGAAGCAAACATCCACGTGTTTTAAGGCGGTCTTTTCCGCATAGATTCACTTAAATTTCCCCTGGCGTGCGGTCTAGTTCTTGAGAGGAAATAGAAGTCAAACCAGGTCCCCTGGTCAAGTGTGTGGTTGCAAAAGATTTGGGGGGGGAAAAAGAGAAGGACTCCCCCGCCCCCATTCTGGTCTTGTGGTTGCTTACAGATTGGGGAAGGTACCCCAAATGCCTCGTATTTAGGTGCCCTGATCTGCAAAAAGCAGAAGGTTAACAGCCATTTGTGGTTTGTTCACTTGCCATTTATTGTTCTGCACATACACCTCATGAGCACCAGGTGGCGATGTCCTCTCACAGAGCAACACCAAGGACTTCAAAACACCAGTTACAAAGATTTAGGTTAGGACATTCACCTTCCCTCTCCCAGAAAACCCCCCACTCAATTGCCAGTGACCACAGACAAGAAAAGGGGACAGGGCCCTTTCTTGTACCACACGGGGCCTGCCCCCTGCCCTCTCATGCACACAACAGTGCAATACCAGGACGAGTACTTTTGACCAAGTGCAAAACCACAGAGAAGTCCAAGTTTTACAAAAAAGGTGGGGGAAAGGGTATGAAACACAAAGGCGCGCACAACCACGTACACACAAGTAACCTTCAGGGATGGGCATCTGACAGTTTGTCTGCAATCCCATTTGTCATCCCTGCAGACTCAGGAGGGGACAAAGTAGGCTGCTGGTGCATGAAAGGAAAGGCATGGGATTCCCCTCACGGGCCAGGAGACACGGCGGGAACAGCCATGGTGGGAAAACATCCTGTGTCAGAGGGGTGGGTGCTCAGGACCCCTGCTGGCGGGGTTCTCACTGAGCCCGAGACTGTGCCTTTCTGGGTCGGCGCAGAGAAAGGGCAAAGGGACACCCCCTCCACGCCTTGCCTGGCACAGTGTTAGAAAGGAGAGTCAAGACCCCTTCTGCCTAGAAAGCCCCCAAGAGGAGCAGCATGAGGGTGAGGTCATGCCTACAGAGCACCCCAGGGAGGAAGAGAACCAGGGCGCAGATGTCGTCAGCATCCTAAGGGGGAAGTCTTGAAGGTATGAAGACTTATCCTGAAAGAGGAATTAACCCTGGCACCCTACCTGCCTGGTCCGTTCTCGGAGTCCTCTCCCTTCTTCGCTCCGCTGTCCCCCTCCCCAGCCGTCCCTCCTTCTGCCTACTGCAGGGAAACCAGCCTCTCCCCGCTGCCCTCTGCCAGTGGTCAGCGTGTATGTCCTTCCTCTCCCCACCTACTCCACAGCGGTGTATTTCTACCCACTGACCCTCAACCTGCTTCCTCATCCCCGTGGGTGAGAAGCTCGGCAGACACTTGACCCGGGCCTCCCGCTGAAGGCGGGGATGGGACTAGGTCTCCAGGGAGGCTCTTCCACGATCTCTGGTACACCGTGGCCTGGCAAAGGGCGCAGGGTGGGTGTGATATTAAACACCGCAGCAAGGTCCCTTCCGCTGAGTTCAGATGTTTCCTCCCGACTGTGGTAGGAAACTGTGCCCTGTGGAGCCGTGAACTCAGGCCCTGTGTCCTGGTCCACTGGTAAGATAAGACGGCAGCCGGCCGACAGGAGAAACCCGACCGAAGGTGTCAGGAACGATTCCTCCTGTCATAGCTCCCTCCGCTGGAGCCAGTTAGCATCCTGATAGCCATTTGGAGAATAAAGGAAGGCTCAGCGCCAGCATGTCCCAAGGAACTGGGTGACGCTCAGGTGAATCCACCGGTCACATCAACGTGAAAACGGCTGCGGGCGAACAGCAAGGAGCTACGGAGCCAGTTCGCAGGAAAGCCTGGCTTCGGGTTCTAACTTAAGTACCATTTCTGAAGGTTCTTTTGTTTCATTTTTCTAGCATCAAAAACCTTCCAAATATTATGAAATATATAAGGATATATATACGTCAAACCCCCAAAACATGAGGTATATAAATTCAAATTAGTATCCAGAGGAACTTCCCCCAAACACATAGTTCAAAGAACCCACTTTCTAAGGGAGATTTGGGTTTCCCTTCTTGATCCCCCTTCTCTCCTCCCTGACCCCCAATTCATTCCTTAAGGGAAGTGGAAAGCAAGAGGAATGCCGGAGAGGGTATAGACAAGAGTCTTGGGACACAACCCAAACGCAGGTTGGACTGGACCACGATGTGGTCCCAGCCCTGTTAGGAATGAGCTGAAAAGTCTCCCTCCATGCTCCAGCTCAATCTGTGATAGATGAGGGGTCCAGCACCACCTCGGGGATCTGATTAGCAAATGTGCATGGAGACAGATCAAAGCCCTCATAGAAACAAGACTGGGTGAATTGGTTAGATCCGATCTTGAAAGAGATATAAAAAGGGGTCAATCCAGCCCTCACCTTACACGTCTCCCCAAGCACAGTTGCCTGGGGCATCTGGTAAGATGCATGATCGTTACCACCTGGGTCCAAGTTTACCATGGGATGGGTTGCAAAGGGTGAGGAAGGTTAAGGAACCACAGCCTGATTGTTTGATCCCCATCAGAACTGGAGTTTGACAGTTCGCAAAAAGGATGGGAGAACAGGGTGGGACTGTCCACCAACCTGGCCCAGTGGTGCACACACGCACACACACAGATATGCACATACACAGATGGCACAGAGCCCAACATGGGCTCTACTCACAGTGACTTGATGAAACTCATGGAATCTTTGAGCTGGTCTGGGATGAGTTGGGACGAAGGCTATGGGCTCCTCTCCCTGAGGACAGTTCAGATGCTAAGTGGGATGCAGACTCTGGTCTGATCAGAGAGGGGCTGGAAACATCACGGGATGCCACCCCAGAGAGGAATCCCAGAGTCCATCCATCCACACAAGAGAACCAGATGCCTCTTTGGACAGGTCAAAAACATGAGGAGGGTGGGCTCAGAGAAGCCAGGGACTATGATGAGAGCTGAATGTGCTCCCAGAAGCCTTTGCTTCCCTGACCCTCTTGGCGGGAAGTGCTTCCTTGCTGTACAACGAGGCATTGATTTCTGATGTCACAGCAGTTTAGCGGTTCACCCCTTTCCCCCCAATCTTGCACAGTGAGAGCTCCTCGCCTCCAGAGGAGGAGAGAAAAGCAGAAACTCCGCTCTCAAAGGAGAGTGGAAGCAGCAAGAAGCCAGCTAAGGTACAGAACCTCAGGCTTCACAAGGCCAGGGTATGGAGCGCCCTTGCACTGTCCATACCCTAAGTGTGCTGACCATGCCCCCTACTTAGGGGGGTGGGGGGTTCTTGCCTACCCAGCACCGAAAACTCCATGGGAACAGACCGAGGATGGCCCTCATCCCATGTTTCCTTTATGGTGGATGAGGGTTATGAATGACGTCACCTTACTCAATCTCCCTCCCCCACTGTGGCCGGGAGGGATGGGGGATGGGGACAGGACAGAAGGGGAGATGAGGGAGTCGGGAGGGCATGGCACCAACTTCCACCTTGACTCTCCCGCGTCCTGCCCTGTGGTCCCCACGGCCCCCCCTGGCCCATAGACCCCCCAACCCCACCCCAGCTCAGTCCTTCTCCTGAGCAGTGCTGTCCTCAGAAATGCCCTGGGCAGCCAGTTCAGCCAACACGTTATCCAGGTAATTGGCATCCGGGTAGCCGTGACCTGTGAGATTAGAGCCGAACTCTGTCTTGTGGTGGACCTCGTTCCAGATCACGGTGTCTGACTCGCCCGTGGTGCTGGAGGTACCGATGGCAAAGATGAGGCGGCGATCCCAGGCCACAAGCAGCAGCTTCAGCACCTAAGCCGGTCAAGGCAAGAGACCAGAGGCAGACGTTTAATGTTGGTCAAAGACTATGCCTTGGACAGTAGAGCCTTCCCAAGCGTCCACCTCTACTTGAATCATGATGCCCCAAGCAGCACAGTGAAAAGAGTTTGGGTGTAGAGTTAGGGAGGCGCGAGTTAAGTCTTGGTTCTGTCACCGGCGAACCGTGTGAACTTGGACAAATGACATCACCTTTCTGAGCCTTGGTTTCCTCACTTACAAAATGGCGATGCTATGATCTGCTAAATGTTACCAGCACTTTCACAGTAGAGACTGACTCACGCTACTCAACAAACATTAGCTACCAGCATCACGGTGAAAAGACAGGACCTAGGACTTCAAGGGACTTATGATCCTAGAGCTTCTGAGGCTGTGCGCTCCCCTCCCCCCGCCCCCGCTCCCCAAATGTAGTATTAGAGCACACACAGCTAAAGACGTGCCATAGCTCTCCAGTGATGGGGTTGGAAATGCTGTGACGTCAGGCTTTTTTTTTAAGGTTTTATTTATTGTTTTGACAGAGCGCGCGCACAAGCAGGGGGATTCGCAGACAGAGGGAAAAGGAAAAGCAGGCTCCTCGCTGAGCAGGGAGCCCGATGCAGGGTTCGATCCCAGGACCCTGGGATCACGACCTGAGCTGAGGGCAGACACGTAACGACTGAGCCACCCAGGCGCCCCTCTACCAGGCTATTTCATATTTGTTTGCTGCCCTGGTCCTCACAAGTTCACCTGCAGGCAGATCTGGCAGGGGTTATTATCATCTCTATTTTATAGCTGAGACCCGGAGAGATGTTAGGGCTTGCAGAATGTTCTAATTCAGCTAAATTTTTAAAAATTGTCGTTGAGTGGGCACCTGGGTGGCTCAGTGGGTTAAAGCCTCTGCCTTCGGCTCAGGTCATGATCCCAGGGTCCCAGGATCAAGCCCCACGTCGGGCTCTCTGCTCAGCAGGGAGCCTGCTTCCTCCTCTCTCTCTGCCTGCCTCTCTGCCTACTTGTGATCTGTCTGTCAAATAAATAAATAAAATCTTTAAAAAAAAATTGTCGTTGAGTAAGACAACTGCCTACCACCCTGTCCAGCATGAAGAAAGCACCTGATGAAAATGCCCGGGATTCCGAAAAAGACTATCACGGGGCACCTGGGTGACTCCGTCGGTTGAGCATCTGACTCTTGATTTCAGCTCAGGTCATGATCTCAGGGTCCTGGGATGGAGCCCTGCATAGGGTTCTGCTCTCATCCAGGGCATCTGCTTGAGGATTCTTTCCCTCCGCTCCTCCTCCTACTCTCTCTCTCTCTCTCTCTCTCCGCCCCCTGCTCTCTCAAATAAATCTTTTCTTAAAAAAGTTATATTTGGATATCAACTTCAGGAGGATGGGGGCCAGCACCCCTGACCCCTGAGTTATTAAAGAGTCACCTGTGTATCAGTAGAAAAGGACATGAAGACACAATTAATAAATATGAGCCAAAGCACGTGTGATTACAACAACAGCTGTCAACACCCTGGGCATTTTAGAAATGCTGCTTTCACTTAATTTTTACAACATCCTGTCCAGGCAGATAGAAATTGTCACCACTGTTTTATAGATCTGGAAACTAAGACTTCAGAATGTTAATCTTTTATGCCAGTCCCCACATCTGGTAAATGTAGAACTAGGACTCTGTCCGAGGCCAGTCCGGCTCCCAAACCCATGGTCTTATTACCTTGCTGTGCAAGAGTCCAAGGTTAGGGCCCCCGACCGGCAGACAAATGAAGGATAGAGGTGAAGAATTAGTGTGAGGGGAAGGTTTAGACCCACACTGTAGTAGGTCTGTATGCCCAGCTGAGAAGACAGCACATCGTAAAGAAGGAAGGGAAGGATATCAGAACAATTTTTTGGTTTTTTTTTCTAGTTTATTTCTTATCAACAAACAGCTTGATGCTAGAAATTGTGCTTTTGGTTACCTAACCTGGGAGGCTACAAGGTGACTCAGTCTGTTAAGCCTCCGACTCTTGATCTCAGCTCAGGTCTTGATCTCAGGGCTGTGAGTTCTAGTCCGGCACTGGGCTCTATGCTGGGCATGGAGCTTACTTTCAAAAAAGGATACTTAACCCGGTGACAGGTGAAAGACGGAAGTATTTACTAGGTTGGCAGCGGCAGGATTAGAAAAGGAGTCAAGTGGGGCACCTGGGTGGCTCAGTGGGTTAAAGCCTCTGCCTTAAGTCTCAGGTCATGATCCCAGGGTCCTGGGATCCAGACCCACATCGGGCTCTCTGCTCAGCGGGGAGCCTGCTTCCTCCTCTCTCTCTGCCTGCCTCTCTGCCTACTTGTGATCTCTGTCTGTCAAATAAATAAATAAAAATCTTAAAAAAAAAAAAGAAAGAAAGAAAAGAAAAGGAGTCAAGTGGTTTAGTGGGTAGTTCATGGGTAAATGCTCTGAGCAGGGCGGTCATTCAGAACAAGAGATCACTAACATGTCCAGTCTGGGTCCCAGGGATCCTGGGTATGTCATTAACATGGGGACAAGGCTTGGAAGGGGAGCAGCTCTCGGCAAGAGGGTTTAAGTTTTAGCAGTAGGAGTTCACAGTGGACATGTTTAGCCATCAGCTGGGACGGTCGATCTGGGGCTCAGGTACGGACATGTGTCTGTTCAGAGCAAACAGGTATCAGGCCTAACCCTGACTCCTAATCTAAGGACCCCGCACTGGGCACATCTTCACGATATGGTTGATTTTCTCACTGTTCCAAACGATCTGCTTCCTCCTCTGTAAGAGGAAAACACAGCCATACCCTTTGCCATGGGGCCCAAGGGGCCACTTCTGGAAAGTTCATGACCTCATTGCCTGTGTAGTGCCCATGACTTGCTGGGCTCGGTGACACGTGAGTAGAAGCAAGAAGCTTTCAGGCGCAACTCTAGTAGGGTTGTACCGTGCCACTTGGATTCTCTCTTGGTCCCCGGCCCCATTCTATGGGACGGGCATAGATCACAGAAGGGCTGCTTCTTCACCCCGGATTCCAGGACATGGAGCCACGTGGGCAGACTGAGTGGACTCACAGCAGCAGACAAGCCACTGCCACTAGCATGTAAAGTGCATGAGAAATAAACACTTGTTGAAGTCGCCTCTGAGACTGAGGTTGTTTGTTACACAGCATGACCTGGAGAAAGCTAGCTGAAATCAACCCCTTGGGGGGCGCCTGGGTGGCTCGGTCAGTGAAGCACCTGCCTTCGGCTCAGGTCGTGATCTCAGGGTCCTAGGATCGAGCCCCACATTGGGCTCCCAGCTCAGCAGGGAGCCTGCTTCTCCCTCCCCCTCGGTCCCTCTCCTATTCCCTCCCCTCCCCCTCCCCCTGCTCATGCTCTCTCTCTCTCTCACAAATAAATAAAATAAAATCTTAAAAAATAAAATAAAATCCACCTCTTGTCCAACGCTGCCTCCCAGCACCCCACAAAAAGGGGCACAACACCCCCCTAGATCAATGGTTCTTAACCTTTTTGAGATTAAGGAAGTTTTAGAAAATTCAATGACTTTCTGGCCTTTGCCACAGAAAAATGAACATAAAAACTTTATTCTAACTTTATAATTTATAGAACCACTGAAGCCTGACCACGAATCACTGGGAATCCAGAAACCCAGTGATTTTTCCCTCTGCTTTTTTGGGGCCATCATAGAATATAAAAGTACATTATAAAAAAAAGTAATCTCCCCCAAAGTAAGATCCCTGCCCCAGGGCAGTGCCTCTGAAGCTTTAATGTGCTGTCAGATCACCTGGGATCTTGTTAAAACGAAGCAGGTTCCAAGGTTCTGCATTTCTACCAAGCTTCTAGGTGTGGCCCCGGTGCTGGTCCCAGGACCAGCAGCTAATAAGCAGCAAAGCCTGAGAGAAAGGATCCTCAAATAGACGAATTATTGCTGGTATTATCCAGGAGAGGAAAAAACCCTGCCCCCACACTGCTGCAAGCGAAAAAATTCTAATCACACCCACCCTTACCTATGGCTGACTCAAATATGACCTTAGTTACCCTGTGCATTTAGAGTCAAAAGAGACCCCACACTTTTTAGCCTGTGCACGGCAGGAAGCAAAACCTGGGGTCCTGACATAGAAGGAAATCCTCCCCCACCCCACCCAGACGCCCACTCTTACTTTTCTCCCTTTCTCGCTGTCTGGAAGGTAGCAGTGTCGTGGGAAGCCACGGGCGCTGAAACTCTTCCCGGGATTTGGGTGTTCTGGCCCCTGAAAGCAGAAAGAAATACAGCCAAGGGCAGTTTTCAGACGAGATCGGGCCCCTTCGGGGGGGTCGGGTATGGCCGTAGACAAGTTTTCCAAAAAACTTTTTTAAAAGATTGTATTTATTTGACAGAGAGAGAACAGAGAGAGAAGGAACACAAGCAGGGAGAGTGGGAGAGGGAGAAGCAGACTCCCCGCTGAGCAGGGAGCCCGATGCGGGGCTCGATCCCATGACCCTGGGATCATGACCGGAGCCAAAGGCAGACACTTAACGACTGAGCCATCCAGATGCCCAAGTTTTCAAAATACTTTTAATGAAGGGACACAGACTGTGACAAATGCAAATAATGATGACAATAATAAGGGTCGTAGTGTCTAGGCAGAAACAGATCGCAAAGCTGTGACAGGAGCGGTGTGACGCATGCACAGTGGAGTCTTTAGACCCGGGTCTGGACCCAGAGCTGCCACCTCTCAGAGGTGCTGGCTGGAGCCCTCTCTTGGGGTGTGGGTTCCCCATTTGCTAAATAGGGAGAATATGAACGTTAAGTGTGCTTGGCCCCCGTGCATAGTAAGAGTCGGTAAATGTCCATCGTCATCACCCATGAGCTATGCTGGCTGTTTACTTTTACAAAAGAGGAAAACCTGTAGCCTAGAGAGGTTACAGGGCTCCTCCAACGGCTTTGCCCAAACTTAAGTCCAGGTTTCCTAGGGCACACTGAACTGTTTACCTCCAGACTACTCAGAATCACCAAAGTGCCTCCAAGCCAGGGGCCGTACTATCCTCTTCTTTAATCTGTTCATCCACTGATGGACCCTTATCTTAGGTTTCTTCTCTGCCTTGGCTATTGTGAATAAAGCTGCAGTGAACGTGGGGTTTCACCAATACCCCAATTAGGCAAGCAGTCTCCTGGGGCTGGGTGGGAAAGGAACTGATGCAGAATTTACCCAGAACCCAGGCTTCCTAATCAGGGTCCAGAATGCGTCCACCGACACCCTGAACAACTCACGAAAACAGAGGGATTTTCTTCCAGGACCACGGCACATACTTCCCCCAACCCGTCCCCATCCACACACCAATGTCTGCTTATAATTTCTGAGCATCTCTGACCCCCTGAGGGTCTGTGGGACCCCTCGAAAAATCCCTTCTAGACGAAGCCAATATAATAATGATAATTCCACGCAGCTCCTGGCACAAGGTATCATACAAATGGTAAATGAGTTCTGGCTGAAAACAATGAGTGAACGATGGGGCACCTGCGTGGCTCAGTGGGTTAAAGCCTCTGCCTTCGGCTCAGGTCATGGTCTCAGGGTCCTGGGATCGAGCCCCGCATCGGGCTCCCTGCTCAGCAGGGAGCCTGCTTCCTCCTCTCTCCCTGCCTGCCTCTCTGACTACTTGTAATCTCTCTCTGTCAAATAAATAAATAAAATCTTTAAAAAAAAAAAGTAAGTGAACGAGTGAATGAATGCGTGAATGACAAAACTGAAAGAAAATACAGACTTTTGGTTTTGTTGGGGTTTTTTTGTTTTTGTTTTTTTTTTAAATAATGGATGTGGTTCCAAATTGATGTTAAAATCCTGTGATTTAAAAAAGAATTTTAAGGAGCCCCTGGGTGGCTCAGTCCATAAGCATCTGCCTTCCGCTCAGGTCATGATCCCAGGCCCGCATCGGGCTCCCTGCTCAGCGGGAAGCTGTTTCTCCCTCTCCCACTACCCCTGCTTATGTTCCTGCTCTCGCTGTCTCTCTCTCTCTCTCTCTGTCAAATAAATAAATAAAATCTTTTTTAAAATTAAATAAATAAATAAATAAATAAAATATTAATGGGGTGGAACAAGATCATCTACCGTTTCACAAACTGAATGACATAAGTGCACTATCGGAGAAGGGAAAGGTCCCTGTGGGCACCTGAGAGAGGCAACACCACCTTCTTTTATTTTAAAGATTTTATTTATTTTACAGAGAGAGAGGGAACACAAGCAGAGGGAGTGGGAGAGGGAGAAACAGGCTCCCCACTGAGCAGGGAGCCCGATGCCGGGCTCCATCCCAGGACCCCGGGATCATGACCTGAGCCGAAGGCAGATGCTTATGGACTGAGCCCAGCAACACTGTCTTCTTGGAGATGCAGGACCTGACAGCCCTGAGTTTCGTATTCATGCAACATCATTCCGCATTTACAATACGCTCACGGCCACGGCTGTTTGTCGGCCAGGCTGCCAAACGGAAGGGCCAATTCCCACCTCGGCTCTGCCCGCGCCTCGCCGGCCTGAGATGTGCCCAGCGTGCGGCCAACCCAGACGCCTGCCTGGCTCGGACCCAGCAAAGCTGCGTGCTCCCGGCCTGTCCCTAAGCGGAACAGTCACGACTCTGCCTCCCGCCCCCCCATCAGAGTCTCTACCCCAGGGAATCGTTCTCTGAAGGCGGAGCTTCAAGTTCTCCACTCTTCATGGGAGCTCAAGCTTGTGGGGTCTCTGGGAGTCTCTGGGGATGGGGGCAGACGTGGCCCTGGGTGTCCTGCTGCAGACTCTCAGGGGTGGCTTAGCAGCTGCCCTGACCCCAGAGAGATGCATTTCCCTTGACACAGGCCTGGAGCCCTTCTACCCCTTGGTGCCACCTCTCCGTTCTTCAATCCCGGAGGCCGGGAAAAGAGCCTCCTGTGAGATAGTTGCCCCCCCGACCCCCGCCCCGCTTCAGCCCGTTCTACTTGCCACCACGGCTGGCCGGGCCCCAGCGCCTCCCGTGTTCGGGCCCCAGGACCGGAGCAGCCGCTAACTTCTGCTGCCGGGCTGGCCTTCCTGAACTGCATTCCCAACGGCACAACTTCCCATCATGCTAGTCATGCCCAGCAGCCTCCCAGGGCTCCCCACAGCCTGGCAAGTACACAGACTGGCGTCCTCCCTCGGCCTGGCCGCGGTCCTCCTTCAGGGTGAGGTCGTCTCCATTCTTCTCGCGCCCTCCTCCCATCCCACCTATGCAAGTCGTAAGCCCCAAACTAAGCTCTTCCTTGTGGGCCTCCAACGCCTCTCCGCTACAGCCCCGCTGTGTCCTCCCACTACCAATGCTTTCCATTCCTTCATGGCTCTTAGGGCCCTACTACCATGAGCCCTGCACCGGAAATTCTCCTCCCAGCCCTCCCAGACAGACAGACAGACATAAGCCCTCTTCCTTATGACAAGCAGCATCTTCAGCTAACACCGGTGACTAGGCACTCAGCACAGGCAGGAGCCCTGTGCCCAAGACCACAACGTGCACAGGGGGTTCCCAGCTGTACAGCTGAGCTCAGAAAGGCCAAGTGGTCACCCAAAGTCCCAGCCAATAAGGAGCCAGCCATCGGTCAGAACCCAGGCCTGCCAGACTTTGGACACCCTGTGTGGCCTCCCACAGCATTTATCGGTGCACACCGTGCTTGGCTCTACGGTTTAGTGATTTTCCCAGACTGGCTGGTAAGGTTTTTATTCAATTCTTTTACAGACTATCATCACCCCACCCCACCCCCGTTTTATTTCTTCCACGTGACTTATCATCAGTTGGAAGAAACTTGGTTGTGCATCTGTGCTGTCTTCCTCATCCCCCTACAGTGGGGACATCAGGGGAGCAAGGACTGTCCGTCTTGTTCACCATTGTTTCTCCAGCACCTAGAAAGCACCTGGCCCATCATCCATCTTCCAGTATTTGTTAAATAAGAGACAGGGGCGCCTGGGTGGCTCAATCGGTTAAGTGTCTGCCTTCGGCTCACGTCCTGATCTCGGGGTCCCAGGATCAAGCCCCGCACCAGGACTCCCTGCTCAGCAGGAAGTCTGCTTCTCCCTCTCCCTCTGCCCCTCCCCCTGCTCATGCTCTCTCTTTCTCTCACTCAAATAAATAAATAAAATCTTAAAAAAAAAGAGAGAGAGAGAGACAAAATGGAAGAAGGCAAGGAGGAGGGAGGAAGGAAGAGTGAACTAATAAATATTTGCCCAATAAATGAATCCAGTAAGTACCCTAGATCGTTTAGGAAAATCTTCAGCGTGTGAAGGAAGGAACGCATTTGTATTTACTGGCAGGAATATTGTTCAATTTGCTCCTTAAGACTATCTCTCAAAGAATCAAAAGAGGAGAGAAGTGTCCCCAAAAATCAAAGGCAGGGAACATCTATCAAATATTATATGCAAATACGATTTGACAAAAAAAATTCTGCTTCTGGAAAATTATTCTACAGATATACTCACAGGCATACAAGGTTATTCCCTACGGCATTATTTGTTGTAGTAAAAGACTGGAAACAATCCATATGCCCATCAAATGGAGACCGCTGAATATAAATTATGGTACATTTATATGATGGATTATCACCCAGAGCGAAGAAGGAACGAGGAAGATATACTGACAAGGGAAGATCTACAAACTATATTTTAATTGAAAAATGCAGAGTGCAGAACAGTGTGTCTCATATGTCATCTTTTGTGTACGGATGGATGGGATGGAAACCATCTTCGCTGTGCAGACAGAGAGAAAGCCGGGAGACACATAAGAAAGTAAGCACAACGGTGGAAGGTTGGGGGCAGGGGATGAGACCGTGTCGATGGGAGAAAGGAAACTTTTCATAGTATAAAATTATCTTAGCCCTCTTGGGCTGCTCTAACCAAATACCACAGACAGGGCAGCTTAAACAACAGACGTGTATTTCTCACAGTTCTGGAGGCTGGGAAGCCCGAGGACCAAAAGACCCAGTGTCTACTGAGTGCTCCCTTCTTGGTTCACAGGCGTCTGTCTTCTCCCTGTGGCCTCCATGTGGCAAGGGGTGGGGGAGGAGTCCCTGGGGGCTTTATTCACAAGGGCACCAATCCAGGTCCTGGGGGCTCCATGACATAACCTGTTCGGTTTCACGGGTTCCCAGCTGGAGAGGAACTTGTACATGGGGTCTCTCCCACCTCTGGTCTACATGGTCTGTAGGCCAGACCTTGGATTTAGACT
Source organism: Martes martes (assembly GCF_963455335.1). Lineage (NCBI taxonomy): Eukaryota > Metazoa > Chordata > Mammalia > Carnivora > Mustelidae > Martes > Martes martes. The sequence goes on from NC_137898.1 coordinate 11,860,412, forward strand.
TTCAAGCTGATGCTGGAGTGAGTCTTAACTCACTGGACTAGAACGCCTTTTGCACGCAAGGACAGAGAGGGATGGAGTGCTGTAGACTGAAAGACTGTGTCCCTCCAAAATTAATGGGTTGAAATCTAACCCCGAAGGTGATGGTATTTTTTGGAGGAAGGACCTTGGTGGGGGGGGGCAGGGGATGATAAGGTGAATCCTCCCGAAAGACATCATTGCCCTCCTGAAAGAGACCCCAGAGAGCTCCCTGACCTTCATGCCATAAGGACACAGCAAAAAGACATCTATGAACTAGGAGGCAGGCCCTTACCAGACGGTGAATCATTTTTTTTAAGATTATATTTCTTTGAGAGAACACGAGAGTGGAGAAGGTCAGAGGGAGAAGCGGACTCCCTTGCTGAGCTGGGACCCTCATACGGGACTCGATCTCGGGACTCTGGGATCATGACCTAAGCCCAAGGCAGTCCCCTAACCAACTGAGCCACCCAGGCGTCCCCAGACAGTAAATCTGCCGGCACCTCGACCTTGGACTTCCCAGACTCCAGAACTGTGAGAAATAACTTCCTGTTGTTCCAAAGCCACCCAGTCTGTGGTGTTTTGGTACAGTGGCCTGAACAGATTAAGACACACATATCATCTGCCAACATACAAACCTAAACAAAACAAAACAAAACAAAGCCCGCCAGCAGCCAAGAGTGAGCGCACCTGAATGCCAGGAGGAATGCTGTAGATGATCCGAATGGTCTTGCAGTCGGGATGGCCGGGCAGGGAGTGGGGGATGAGGTGGTATTCCATCTTCCCCGGGGGCTGAGTGCCTGTCTTCACTCCATAGATGGTCTTACAGGTTGGGCACTGCAGACTCCCATCCTGAGGGGACAAGGCAGGAACAGCCCGATTGGGAATCAGTTTGGGTACCAACCTCCCCGCCTAACGCTGGAAGGAAACAAAGATAAAGGGTCCGGGGAACAAAATGTACCGAAATAAGTCAATTCCACAACTCAGCTCCCTGCTAAGGGACCTGTAAGAGAGACCCCACCCTTGCAAGGGAGACCAGCTCCTGCGGGCAGGTTAAGTCATTATTTAACCGCTAAGTACCAAACGAGCGGGACGGACAACGAAGCACTAGGGGGCAGCCACTGCCAAACAGCCAAGCATCACCACCCCCTGAAGAGCTTGCTAGAAATAAAGATGTCTGGACCCCACCCCAGGACACCGAGTTGGATTGGTCAGGGGTGGGGGACTGGCTACAGAGCACAGCAGTTAAGAGTGAAAAAATTAAATTAAAAAAAAAAGAAGAAGAAAAAAAAGAGTAAGAACTCTGAAATCAAACTGCCAGGATTTGATTCTCAGCTCAGCCATCCACCTGCTGTGTGACCTTGGACAAATTAATTAACCTCTCTGGGTCTTGTTTTTTGTTTTTTTGCTTTTTTGTATTTTCTTTCTTTCTTTTTTTTTTTTTTTTACAAAACAAGAAGATAATAGTATCTATCTCACCAGGTTGTTGGAAGGATTACATTAGATAACCCACAGGAAGGTTATACACCATGAAGAGGTGTATCTAAATGTTATTTGTGCTTATATGATCTCTGTGCCGAGTCTAAGGCTCCTCCAGGTTTGCAAACCATTGCTCTGAGAAGAGAAAGTGGGCGCCATGTGCTGGAGTAGATGAAGCTAACTTTTAAGGAAATGGTCCCTGAAAAACAGCTGTGAATTGGCTTTAAAGGAGGGAGGATAAGGTCTGCCCACACAGGGAAGGAAGGAACGAGTCGTTAATTATAGCATTTTATACCTTACAACAGAGTTTATATCTTGTTTCACTTAGCCCTCGCCTGAGAGCGACTGAAAAGGAACATTAGCCTTATTATTATTATTAGCCTTAACAAATGAGTCCCTTTAACAGAGAGGAAAACTGAGGCTCAGCACAGCTGAAGGTGAGGGCCCCGGCCGGTGTGTGTAAAACCCCCAGCTCTGCATAGCACCTCGGTGGCTGTGGTGGGGGGCAGGGCCAGACTCTGGATGCAGAGATATAAGGGGCCCTGGCTTCACAAGGGGACCCAGTGGGGCTTGGCCTGTGTGGGTGGGAGGAGCCGTGTTCCCAGGCTTTCCAGAAGAGAGTGGGTGAGAAGGAAGACGTGAGCAGGGAGCAATGTGTGCAGAAAGGGCTGTTGCGCAGCTGGGAGAGGAGCTCTCCAGGACATCTGCAGCATCTTAGGACTGAGATCCTCTGCGAAGCTATCTAGGGACTTTTCAAAGGAAGTTCCAAGAATTTAAAAGAATAACTTGTATTGAGGATGATGGAGAAGTTTCCTTCATGCGATGGATGGATGGGAACCCAAGGCTTGGGGTCAAGAGCCCAGGGTCCCGCTCTCTGCTCTCGCAGAATCGCTTCATTTCTCTCTGGTTCCTTTTGTTCCATCTTCTGTGCAAAGAAAATTTTAAATGCATGCTTCAAAGTATTAGTGCTAAAAGAATGAAGGATAGTGTCTTGAGGCATATTTCTGAAGCACTGTGGAAATAAATACAAAAAGGTGCTGGATTATTCTTGAAAACAGACACCAAAGAGGGAATCAATGTGCTAGAAAACCCCTTTAAATCCAGAATAACCCCTTAAAATGCAAAGTCCCAATGAAACTTCCTAACCTAGGGTCAGGAAGTTGAGCACCAGACTGGACAGGCATCATCCATCAATGACTGACTCAGACAAAGATCCCAAGGTCAGCACTATGGGAACTTAAATCCCAGGCTATATAAAGATGAAGGGAAAAATTACAGCTATCATATCAAGGAGATATCAATTTGAATAATAATGGTGGTAATACCCTGTACACTAGGTATTGTTTTATCTCCATTTCCAGGTGGAAAATGAAATCTCAGAGAGATGGAAAATCTTGCCCAAGGTCATCCAGTTGCTAAACCAGGTCAAGCTTGGGTCTGCTACCTCTCTTGCCTCTACTTTTTCCCACAGCAAGAGAAGCCCAGAACAGCCTCCCAAAGCCAGAGTTTTTTCGGGGGGTGGGGGATGAGTGAGAAGCTGGAGATATCAGGGAAATCTCAGACTCTGATGCCGTCTGAGCCGGTCTGGAGAAGCAAGTAGGATTTGAATTCATGGAGATGAGGGAGGGATGGTTATTGTGGCACAGCAAAGAACAGGAGAAAAGTCAGTGGCTTCGTAAAAGCTCGGACAGTGTAAGAGAGAGTTATCATCTAAGGAGACTCCCAGATTCCTGGGGACCAGCTTCATAAAGGAATAGCACTCCATCATCAACAATGGACAAGACGAGCATCACAAACGGCCTTCCCATGGCGTGCTTGGGTGGCTCAGATGGCCGGGCGTCTGCCTTCAGCTCAGGTCATGATCCCAGTGTCCCGGGATCAAGCTCCACGTCAGGCTTCCGACTCAGCGGGGAAGTCTGCTTCTCCCTCTGCCCTCCTCCTAGTGTGCGTGCGTGCTCTCTCTCTCTCTCTCTCTCTTGCGTGTGCACTCTCAAATGAAGAAATAAAATCTTAGAAATAAACAAACAAATGGCCTTCCCCTCCTCCAACAGGAGGGTTCGAAGGGCCTAGCAGGAATACTTTGGCAACAGTCTCCCTAATGTCTCTGAGGGGGCAATTGAGGGTGTTTTGAAATTGTCCATAGAAAACGAACTGTAACTGAAAATCACTAGCCCTAGAGAAGGACGGGTAATTTCGGGAAATCCGTCTACACTGGTAGTGTACCACGGACACCTCCCCTCCTCCACCCCCCCCATCTCTCTCCCCCCAACCTCAAGAACCTTCAGGGACTGGAAGTCTACACCTCTCAGACCATCACACCCAGTGTAGAGAGTGGGGGCAGTTGCCTAAGACAGGTTATCATTTCGTGGAGGCCTGACGCTCCTGAGAACAGCCGAGACGCCCCCCACTCCGCCGATCACCTGGGCACAACCCCAAAGGGGCCCAGCAGGGGAGGTGGCAGGTGCCCCATGGGCCGGTGCTAACCTTGTTGCCGTTGTTGTACATGGCGACCAGGCAGTAGATGTGGTAGATGTGGCCGCATCTAGACAGCTTGCCCACCAGCTCAGGCTTGACCGTCGGCTGTAGGCCCTTGTAGCCTGAGGGGGCCGTGAGGCGCTCCATGCAGATGGTGCAGTCCTGAGGGTGGGAGGGGACAGGGCAGAGAGACCATCAGCTCTCACCGGCCTGGAAGCCGGAGCACCTCACAGTGAGGTCCAGCAGCTGTCCCCGCTGTTCTTCTAGAAAACCCACAAACCAAGGTATAGACGAACATGCTTTTGGGAATCTAAATACAGCTTTATCTCACTTTACACGACAGAACAATTCTTCCAGTAATTGTTGGCATCGGTCCGTGCTCCCAGGGCTCACCCCCAAAACTATAGGAGGAAACAGACTCTTGCCCATAGACCCCTTTAAGCTGAACGTTTGCAAAGGAATTATACCTCAAGTGTACCAGAGGGGTATTTAAATAAGTCCACAAGAGGATTTCTCAACTTCGGCATTATTGGCATTTGGGGTTGGAGCATTCTTCCTTGAACGGGCTGTCCTGGGCACCGGTGGGTGTTCGGTATCCTTGGCCTGTGCCCACAAGCACTGCCCCTCCCCTCCAGACACGCAAAATCCCCTCTGGCTGAGAACCACCAATCTACATCAAACCCACTGAAAAGTCGGCTCCCATAGCTTATCATAGCATTCATCTTGTATTCAGACTATTAATGGAAAGGTAGATTAGACTCAATCAATGAGCTCTTTGCTGAGTGGAGTCGGGGGGTGGGGGAGGGGCAGGGGACGTCTGCAGCCCCGGACCACCAACCTTGGATTAGCTCTGAGCGGCTCTGTGCCCGTCAGGACACAGCCGGTCAGCTGCTCCCACCGCATCCTGAGGAAAACTCCAGCAGGGGAAATGCTGGCGGGTGAGTCCGGCCCTGCTCCCCCTGCACTCACCTCATCCGGGGGATGCCGGACTTTCTGCAAGTACTTCTTCAACACTTCTTCCGGGGTTTTACCTGTGGGGGGACACGACGGTTGGTGGGCCACCGAGATAGAGATAAGGGATCAAACAGCCCTGTCAAGAGGAGTTTGCCAGACAGGGGCTGTCAGCCAGGATCCAAGCAGGAAAGGGCAGGAACTCATTCTTCAATGATCAGGTATAAGACCCTGAAAGGGAATCAGCAGATGGAGGAGAGAGAGAGACTGGGGATGTCTGAGGCGGTGGGAGGTGTTCCTGCCTGTCCTTACCTCCAGCAGTCTTCTCCCTGACATCCCCCGGGGCCTATTTTCAACAAACCCGGGTTTTGCCTGAGATCGGTTATTTGAGTGGGTTTCTCTTCCATATAATCAGAGCCTGGGCAGGCCCCCAACGATACGGTGAGAACACAGCCGAAGGCACTGTGTAAACTGTTACGCGTTAAAAAAGAAAAAAAAAAAAAACCCATGCTGTAGGCTTATCACTTTCTCCTTTCACAACGTGCTAAGTACTGTCTCGATCTATAATGTGGTGTCAGAGTCACGTTATTTTCATGGGAAAGCAGGAAGTGATGCCCGCAGCTTCGGGATCCTGTTCCCTGGCCGCTGGCGGTGCTGCGGCTGCCAGCAGAGAGAGCCCGGCGGCGGGCAAGCATCCTGCCAGCTTCCCATGACTCTGGAGGTTTCTCTGGGGACGGGACTAGGAGGCAGGACGACACGTCTTCAAAAGGGTCCGTGCCTCCCTGGGCACCTACCTGTCGGAGCCGCTCTGAGCTTCTGTTTTCTCCCCTAATTTAAAACAGGAAAAAGCAACAGCACCAGCTCAGAGGGTTGCTTTGACAATCCGGTGAGCGAATGGACCCAGAGTCCTTTAGCGCCTTTCCAGCGAAGGGTCCAACGTGCGCTATTAATAATCACAGGACGAGGGGCGCCTGCGTGGCTCAGTTGTTAAGCGTCTGCCTTCGGCTCGGGGCATGATCCCCGGGTCCTGGGATCGAGCCCCATATCGGGCTCCCTGCTCGGCGGGGAGCCTACTTCTCCCTCTCCCACCCCCTGGCTTGTGTTCCCTCTCTAGCTGGGTCTCTCTCTGTCCAATAAATTAAAAAAAAAAAAATCTTTAAAAAAATTAATCACAGGAGGACCACGACAGTGTGAAATCCTGTCATTTCCTATCAGACGACGAACAAGGCAATCGAGTCCATTTAAGTAGAGAACTTTTGATGGAGCAGAGAAGTAGGACAAGAATTTGAGGGAGCGGATTGTGCAACTGTCAAAAGCCGGGATGCAGGCCCTTCCTTCCCACTACCCTACTTCTAAGAATTAAGCTTCTATTAACTGAGAGCCCATTACTTGCCGGGCCCCTGGGCCGAGTTACAATGTAGGTGAGATCCCACTGGAACTTCGAAACAAGGTTGTCAGCTGGGGGCTTAGGGTGATGGTCAAAACATGTCACAGCCAGTACCGCAGCCGGAAAGACCAGCCGCGGAGCTGGGACGGCGTCCTTTGGCGCGCGTGTAGGTACAGGTCCCACTAGGGGCGGGATTGCACACTGGCCGGAGGGAGGCCCTGAAGTACGGTTCGCACGGTTCTAGGGGCTCTAGAGGGACACAGGACAGTGGCTCGTCCCTGGCTGGCATGGATGCAACCCGGCACACCCCTGCCCCGTACTGGTTCTGAGCACGGTCACCCCATCGTAAAGGTATGAAAACAGGCTCTCTGCAGCCACACGACTTGCAGTGGCAAAGTCGGGGTTTGAACCCAGTCTGCTTGGGGGCCAGGGCCAGGGCGATTTTCCTCTGTGTCACACCTCGTGGTTTTATGCTTCTCTCTTTCTGTGCTGCGTTTTTATCCTTCTGAAAGTGTCTCCATCTGATTCGTACACAGCCCACCTTGGGTACGGTCATTGGGACGGGTACCAGTTGGGCCCACTTAGCAGAGGCAGAAGCAAAGGCACAGAGGGTGAAGCCATGGGTGTGACCTTCAGTGATGGCGGCCAAGCCCAGGCTGGGGCCCGAACCGTTGACTCCCCTACTCCATAAGACAAGGAAGCCGATACCTTTCTTGGCTTGTTTTTTGGTCGTCTTGCGGCTCGTGTTGGAAACCCCTGGGATGGATTTGATTTCACTCTTGCTCACCGGGGGTGGGTGCAGGACCAGCTTCGGGGGCCTGGTGAGACACACAGGCAGCCCCGCGGCGCTCATGAGAATCCCAGTGATTCCTGGAAGGGTAGGGCGTGAGGAAGGACGGCAGAGTTAACTCCCAGCATCCCATAAGCCGCCCTCCCCAAAAACCTACACTCTGCTTCCCAGCAGAGTTCTCAGAACTCACTTATTCTCCACCTCCCCTTCCTCGAAGTTTTCCCCAGAAATACATGCATTCACTCACCTTCAACAGCATGCTTTGCTTTTAACAATCGGTTCTCCCCACACTCTTCCTGCCCTGCCGGCCTCACTCCTAAAACCCTTATTCACTTTAATTCTTTCTCTTTTATAAATGCCCTCTACCGACGTTCCTGCTTCCTTTTTCTGCCCTGAGCAAGGGCAGCCCAGGGTCTCTCTTACCTGCCAAGGCAGGGTTCACAGGACTGGTCCCATTTAGGTTTTTCACCGGGACGGTGGGGACCCTGTGGGAGGCAAGAGCGGGTACATTATGGTCTTGACAAGCGGCACAAAATGGGTCAGTGTTCGAACCCCCAAAATTCACCCACTGAGGGGGGTTCCCCTTTTATACTGAAACTACATATCCCTATTCAAGGCAGAGTCCATTCTTAGCACCACAAACAGAAGGGTTACCTTTATTTATTTATTTATTTTTAAAGATTCTATTGATTTATTTGTGGGAGGGGCAGGGGCATAGGGAGAGGGAGACAGAGAATCTCAAGCAGACTCCCCGCGAAGTGTGGAGTCCGACATGGGACTCGATTCCAGCACCCTGAGATCATGACCTGAGCTGAAATCAAGAGTCAGATGCTCATCCAACTGAGCCAGGCATCACCAGAAGTGTTACCTTTAAAATCTAAGACCATCTCGTTTAATACTGTGACTCACTCCTCCCGTCCCACCTCAATCCTTCTTACCTTACTCTATTTTTTTCGTGGAACTTACGATTTTTTAAAAAATAAGTTGTTGCCTTACTACCTCCCCTTCCAGAATCAAAGCTCTGTGAGGGCAAATATCTTTGTTTCATTCAGAACCTGACACTAGCAGGCCTTCCGTGAGTATTGGTTGACCAAATGATAAAGCAGCAAGTTCAAACCTGGGCGTACGTTAGAGTCACCCAAGAAGCAGTTAAGAAGACAGAGCCCCGGGCCTGAATCAGAACTCCCACCAGTGGGGCCCAGGAACCTGCATTCTCACTAGCTTTGGCTGAGATGGGGCAGTCCTGCAGTCCCAACCCGTCCCAGCCCAACACTGGGAAACCACTGCTCCAACAGCTGTCACCCCTCCTTTTCCCTGAGAAATCTAAATATCAAGCAAAGCCTCCTCCTCTTTCTGTCCTTCTCCCCAGAAACCCGAGCCAGGCTGAGAGGAGTCCGCACAGCTGCCTGGGAAAGGCAAGGCCTCCCACGATGCCGAATAGAGAAATATGGGACACGGGGGGCCGGGTATTGCGCCATCCCACCCCCTCTCCCCCCACCCCCCCACCGCCACCCAGGCTTCTACAGCTGGGCTCGGAAAGGAAAGTGGGCTGGGAGAAGCATGGCCTGGGTCACAGATGACTCCAGGAGCCAGCGGTTCTGCTGTGGGTGCAGGGTTGTGCTGGGGAAACAGGAGGGGGGGAGGCCATGTTCCCTTGGGTCTTTATATTGTTTATTATTTGTTTGTTTGCCCATTCATAGTGAGCCCTACTTTGTGCGGGACGTTCTGCTGGAGCCTGGGGATGCAGCCGTGAGCAAGGCAGCCCGTGGCCCTTCACCCTTGGGCGGTCATGGCGGGCAGGCACAGAGCCCACCTGGTACCTGTCACAGCCGTAAGGGCTCACTGTGTAGAAATCCATCCAAGACTTCCGACAACCTACACAAGAGGTGCTATGATCATCGGCCTCATTTTATTAGGCAAGGAGGCTCAGGCACAGGGAGGCTAAGCGAGTTTGGTGGACGCCACACAGTTGTGTATTCACACCCAGGAAGTCTGGCTCCAGAGGCCCCTGTTGGAGCCACTCACCCTGCTGTGCCCTGCTGTGTCTCGGGTCTGTGCAAACCTTCTATCACCCCACAGTGCAGACAGAGAACATGGGAGCGCAGAGAGCGTAGGGAATAAACCCACGACTAAGACAGAGGAGTCGGCACGGGGCTGAGCAGAGGGTCTGTCTGTCCGTCCCCCACCCCCAGAGATGGGTGCTTCCCCGGCTGAGTCTTCCGGGGGTCCCTGTCCCTTCCTGGGACCGTGACATGTGTGCTGGGGCTGTGAGAAGGACGTGAAAGAACAGATGTGGGAATGTTTGTGTCTCAACAGGCTACTCTTCCCCCAGGATAAAACAAACCCACGTGGGGGGAGGGGAAGGCTGAATTCAACACAAAGGAACGTCAGCCAGGAAAAGAGGCCCAACCTTGCTTTTGGACTCTGTGACCTGCCCCACAGGACCAGGCATGGTAGGGTGGACAGGACTCAGGAAAACCAGGTTCGAGTCCCAACCCTGCCAGTAACGCCTCATGACCTCCCTCAGTTTTTTCTGAGCCTCGATCACCTTACCCGTGACCCTGTGAGGGTCTGGAGTTAGCAGATGCCGGGGGCGGGGTGGGGGTGGGGGAGACTTGAGGATTCCCTGCCTCAGTGCTTAAGAGCACGGCAGCTGCCTAAGCCCTGGGTCCCCCCCCCACCTGGGCAGACTGGCATCGCCTGGGCAGGCCTGGAGACCTGGAGGGAAGGGCCAGCGGCCTGTGCCCATTCCCCAGCTCCCCACCAGGGGGCAGCGCTCCCATTCCAGCCGCGCACCTGCCTTCCCCCTACCAGCTCCCAGGCCCCCCTCTCCAGCTGATAAGTAGCTGTGATCTGGGTGACAAAAGCCACCTTTGTTCCCACAAACTGGACTGGCAGGTTTCCACACCCAATCTGGTTAACCAGGAAGGAGTCCAATCCCCAGAGCACACACCCTGGGCAGCCCAAGGACCCGGGGAGGGGGCCAGGCCTGAAGAGAGGGAGGGTCTACCTGAGGACCCCGACTCTGGGCAGTACTGTGGGAGAGGCGGTGTCCCTGCCATTCCAGGAAAGGGACAATGTGTCAGCTGGCTCTGGATGGTGGAAGCAATCTGGGGGAGGGGGGTATCTGTTTACGGAATGCAGAAGGGAACCGTGGAGGCGCCCTGAGCAGAGGTTAGGAAACCTGCGTTCTCGTCCAGCTTGGCACAGTGGATTTGGGCCTCTGGGAGAGTCGCACAGCCTCCTTGCACTTCTCTGACCGCGTCTGAGTCACCACACCCAATAACGGGGCACCCTACCTCTCCATCCACAGGGTCCCTGGGAGGATCTAGGTCAAATGCTCTGTAAACAGGCAAGCCCTGTGCAAATTGGGTGGTTATTTACATATTGGTTTCCCAACTGTAAGAGGAAGTTGGGCTCCGTAAAGCCTTTTCCTGCTGAAATCCTCCAGTCTTCTGAGATTCTGGAGGACATGGAGGGTACGGTGTAAAGTTGAGAGGTGGGCAATGCTTCGAATCCTTGAGTTGACTGCAGCTGGTAAGACCCTCCCCCACGGTGGTGACTGGTTAAAATGGAAACCATGGAGGTAGCCCATGTCGTCCCCACCGGTCACAGCCTGCTGGGGCCCCAGCTGTCTATGCCTGAGCCCTCCTTCCAGAAATCAGCAACCCAGCAACAGGCGTGCGTCTCACACCGTTCAGGCCAGTGCTGTCTGGCCTAACCATCTGAAGACACCCTCCCCCATTCCGCTGGGCTGTTCTCAGTTTCCATTTCTGTCTCTCAAGCACAAAACTAAGAAAAGAGAAGAGCTGGCAAGGTGGCAGAAGGAGGGGGCTGATGGCAGGAGAAAAGCTCTGCAGATACCATGGTGAGAAGTAGTGTTTGGGGGGCGGGGGGTGGGGGTGTGAGTTGTGAGCCGACCCAGGAATCCTTAGGCCGGACAATGGTCTTGTCTCTCCAGCAACCAAAGTCTCGCCGGAGATAGAGAAGCCTCCATTCTGGAGAAGAGGGCCAGAGGGGCGACTCCTGCCCCCCACTCCGCAGCCCCCCCTCTTCTCTTTAGAAACCCCCTGCTTGTGTCTCTGAATAATTCACAGGGTCTTTTGTTCCCCGCAAACCCTTCTCTTCAGCCCACCTCTCCCGCCCTCCCTGGTCTTCCTCTTTTCCGTGGGAAAGTTGCTTGAAGAGCTCACGGACAGGGAGAGGAGGGGAAGGGGCATTCCACGACAGAAGGTCGACGGCAGTGCCGCACAAAGGGAATAAGCACGCTAATTAAATGGCCAAGAAAGACTGGAGGACAAGATGGTGGTGGGGGGTGAGGGTGGTGGTAAGAGGTAAAGAAAGGAAAGGGCTGGAAGATAGGAGGGTAGGGCGGGGCCTCCCCTCTCAGGAAAAACAGAGCCGAGAGAAAAGCTTGTTTCTATAGCCCTTTTGAAAAGGCTCTGCCCGGACCTCCGCCTCATTCTCTCGCTCCAATTCCACGGGCAGACAGGGGGAATAAAGCAGACAGATAAAGAGCCGCCAGTTCCCTGGGTGAGATTTAAAGTGATCTGGGGGTCCTTTGGCTCGGTTACGGCGTGGGGTCGCTTGGTATTTGCCACGGGCTCCAGAAATGAGGCGGGACGTTCGGCTCCGCTCAGCTCTGACTTCAACAACGACCTTCGATAGATACGTGCGAACATGGGCAGCGAACCCGGGCCAGACGCTTCCTATGGGCCACGCACTGTGCCCCACCTAGACACTGAGTATTTCATTGAAGTCTTGTGACAGCTCTGAGAAGGGAGATACTATTACTCTCCTATTTCGCAGATAAATAAACTGAAGACCGAGGGAGCGTAACCTGTGCCAAGTTACAGACCAAGGAACTCGGGTTCCCGCCCGGGGCGGTCAGGCTCTGGAGGCTGTGTTTTTCGTCCACTACAAGAGCCTCCCTCTGCCACTCAAAGTTACCCCGGAGCTCTGTCAGGGGCCCTCGGGATGCTGCTGGCTGACCTGGGGAAGAAAGTGACCCATGGTATCATTTAGGGACCCGTTCCCCTCTCCCAAATACTGTGAGCTGAGAAGTAGTCTTAGGAAAATCCGTGCGCCTGACCACCACCTGACCATTCACGAAAGGCCTTCACATACAACGAGGAGCTGAGCTTTAGCCAAAAGGACAGAGGACGAGGGGACTAAACCTGGGGCTCCAACCCCCACTCTAGGACCCCTGAGCCGTGTGGCCCTCCTTGGAAAGTTAATTCTGAGCTGGGGCCCCAGGCCTGACTCTTGGCGCACGGGGCCAGGGGATGAGATAACACCGGCAAGCACACCTGATAAACCCTCACGGGATGATCTCCCTTCGCGGAGGCTCCCACAGCATCTCCACGAGGCGGGCAAGGCGAGCCCGACCATCCCCATCCCATGCACGAGGAAACTGGAGCTTGCAGAGACTGTGGCTTCGTTCAGGGGCTGGAGTGAGGGCTGGGCCTCTCCTTCTGCAGCCCCCCTCCTCCTCTTTCCTCCCGGTGCTGGGAGCCTCCTCTGGGCAGCCTGAGGTTTACACTCTGGTGTTCAACCTCACTGCAAACCCCCATGCCCGTCTGGGGCTCAGGGGTCACACGCAGGGCGAGGCCCTTCTGGAAAAAGGGAAGAGCGGGCCGGTGTGAGAGGCCCATCTCACCAGAAACCAGGAGCTGGCAGGCAACGGCGGTGAGCACCACAGGGACCTGGGGGTCTCGCATTTGAAGATCAGGAAGACCACGGGGATCGCAGAACCCACGACGACACCAGCCTGGCCCAGGAAGTACGAAGGCAATGCACAGAAAGTGCCTGGCACACATAGGAAGTACTTGCCAAAGATGTGCTATTATTTCCAATCTGGAGTGAGCCCTCCAGTTTCCGAGGAAAGGGGCTAACTGCATTTGGCGCCTACTGTATGCTGGGCACTGTGGGGTGTGCTTGACAGAGAAGCAGCTGGCGGAGTCAGAACAGAAGGGCTGGGGGCATCTGGGTGGCTCAGTGGGTGAAGCCTCTGCCTTCGGCTCAGGTCATGACCCCAGGGTCCTGTTATTGAGTCCCTGTATCGGGCTCTCTGCTCAGCAGGGAGCCTGCTTCCCTTCCTCTCTCTCTGCCTGCTGCTCTGCCCACTTGTGATCTCTGTCTTTCAAATAAATAAATAAGATCTTTGGGGAAAAAAAAAGAACAGGAGGGCTCTGACTGTCAGACTTCCCAAAGCTTGAATCCTGGTCTCAGCCAATGAACGCTCTGTGCCGTTCAGCAAGGGAACCTCTGGTTTCTTCACGGGTGAAATGGATCAAAATGCCTACTTCAAAGATGCGCTGTAAGGATTAAATAAGGTGATAAAGCCCCCAGACCAGATTCTGGTGGGAGCTCATTTAGTATTGCCTGTTAGGGCGTGGTGTGCCTGCCCTCGCGCTCTCAGCAGCCAGCCTAACACGGGGATTATCACCAGCCTTTGCAGAGGAGGAAGTCAGGACTCTGGGATGTTAGGGATCTGTCCCAAACCCCATAACTGTGCCAAGACTCAATTAGAAGCCAGATATGATGGCCCCAGAGGACCGCAGAGAGACCCTAGACGGATCCCACCTTCAGCCACCACACGGCCTCGCCTTCCACCCGCGAACGCAACCAAAGGGTCAGGACAAGACCACAGAGAGCTTAACGCTTGGCAGCCCTTCTCTTACCTCTGGCCTGGGTCAGTCGGGTCGATGCCCGTTATGAGTAAATGCTGGGAGACAGCCCTGGGAGTACCTACCCAGAGGCGATCAGCACCCGGGACTGGGCAATGGCCAGTCGCTGCAGGTTGGTCCGATTTAAGGTCGCCAGGGCCACCCTTCCGGTCTTGCCGTTGGCTCCGGGGGGACTGGCGGGAGAGCCCACGGTCACCCCTGCGGGCGTGCTGGAGACCTGTCGCCGGATCGCCTGCGATGGCACAGTCTTCATCGGGCCTCGGACGGTGCCCGTGCTGTCCAGTGGCTTGGCCCCAGGGCCTGGTGGGGGGTGCAGCTTGACGGCTCCAGATGGGGGCATGTTCTTCCGGGCGGCTGGGGGCTGCAGCGGACCGGTGCTCCCGTTGGCCACCGCGGCCTTGACGCTCATCACCAGGACGCACTGCGGGCAGGAGCAGGGCGGGGCCGCGGGCGAGGCGGCCGACGCGGGGCTGGCCGGCCAGGACTGGGCCTTCGGCAAGGTGCCGGTCACCATCGGGTAGATGAGATCCAGGCGCCGGCGGACGCGGCGTTGGCGCTGGGTCTGCCGGTTGATCTGGCCCATGGTGCTGAAGTCAATGACGTAGCTAAAGCCGATGGAAGTGAGGTCGATCCAGGGGTGCTGTTTCTCATAGGCGTGCTGGATGGTGATGCCCACTTCCATGTCATAGGGCGTCCAAGAACCGTTGTCATTCTCCCACTCCCACACCACGCCCTTGCCGGGGGCGGAGGACGGGTCGTAGTAGTTGCGGCGAACCGGGCGGAGCGTCCCTGTCAGAGTGGGATGGAGGACAGGGTCAGGGTCAGCAAGGACTGAAACCGGATTGTGTTAGGTTCAGAGGCAAAGAGGAATCAGTCCTGTTGTGGGGCCAGGCCCTACTGGGTACCTACAGTGCCTGCTGGGGTACCAGCTTTGAGTGAGACACCTTCCTGCGTGAGGAGTGTGTACTTGCAGGGGTGGGAGCATATTGGTGACAACGTGAAGGGTGTGGGGCCCCGCGGGATGCCAGAAAGAGCCCCTGCCCATTTGCAGTTCCGAGACCTTGGGTCTGCAGCCAGACTGATTCACTTCCGAGTGTATGTGTATGTAGAACTCCCCAACCTCCTTTCCTCCCCTGAGAAACAATGAGTCGTTTGCAGAATTTTTGTGAAAATTAAATGTGACCCACTTAATTCATCCAATGAATATGTATTTGCCAGGTTCTAGATCTCTCCTGCACCTGCACTGAGCCACCTAAAGCCCTTGACACATAGTAGGGGCTCATAAATATGGAACCACTTCTCCCCTAGCCTCTAAATGTCCCTGCCTCGAGGCCTATGAAGGGAAAGAACAAAGGGTCACGGAAGCCTACAGGCCAGAGAAAGAAGACTCTGCCTCCAGGAAGGCTGCCAAGCAACCCGTGGAGCTAGAGCGTGCTCCCTGTCCCTTTAAGGGTGTAGTAAAAACAAAAATAGAAAATCAGGTTGAGAGAACTCTCTTACCCTTAGGAGCTTTAAATCGTATACCAAATCAGTAATGAAGATCGTAATAATTTTCTATTTCTCTAACATCTTTCTTTCAAAAAGCCCAAACCCTGCGAAAGATAGGATTATTTTCATTTTCAGTCTCCCTGGGGGAGGGGGCAAGGAAGGGGGGCCAGCATTCGTGCCGAGAAGGAGTACAGCCGAAAGGAGCCTGCAGGACTGCAGGGAAACTAAGCCTGTAGGTCTTGCCTCTTTCTCCCCCACCCACCCCACACCTGGCTTCAGACTCACACGCAGTCAGGGCTCATTTCATGGACATCAACATCAAGGCTGAAGATGCCCGGGTCAAGGCAGGGTGAGGTGGCCTGGGAGGACCCCAAGGGTGCTTGAATCTCACATCTGTCAGCTTAGGCTCTAGCCATCAAAGTGGTGGGAAAAGGCTCCCCTTGCCGGCCTCTGACCCACCCCCTCCTCCATCCCAGAGGGAGACACCAAGACCGGGGACAGAATTCCATTCAAGGGGGGAAGAAAAGGAACAATGGCTATTCAGGCCTTTGCCAGGGTCATAACCCGCCCCCCACCCCAACTCCAAGCCCCTTAATGACCCAAAACATCAACATTCAGAGGCCGGAGGGAGAAGCAAAACAATTCCCTATTCAGCACCAGGACCTCTGCTGGGGGAACTGGGTGGGGGGGGGGGAATACGGGATGGGAGGAAGAGAGGAGGAAGAAGGGGGGTGGGCAGGAGTTCCCTGGTCTGCCTCCATTTCCTTCCTAAGTAGCCAGCTCACTGGGGAACAAAGAGCACAGGCATTGGGTCCAACAGCGGAGGCTCTGTCCCTTCCAGCTGTGTGATTAAGCCTCAGTTTCCTCCTTTGCTTGGGCCAGGGTAGCTACTTCAAAGGGTGGATTTGCGGATTAAAGGAAGGACTGAATATAAGGCCCTAAAATAACACCTGCCACAGGGCAGGAGCTCAATAACAGTTGCTGGATTATCATTGTAATTTATTTTCTATTATATGTCTATGCAGATGGAGACAGCATAGGGAACGTTGAGTTCAGAGGATGTGGGGTGTGTGTTCGTGTGTGAAAGAGAGAGATTATATGTAACTCTTTATACAACCTTTATTATTTAGAAGGCTCCTAACTCATCCCGTATGATCTTCATGGCAATCCTAAGAAACACCTTTTAGAAATGAGATTAAGTTTAGAGAGCTTAAATGACCCTGTTTTATATTCTGTCCAGGGCGGCAGGAGCGACGCACTTGTCCAATGCTCCCCAGTGTACTTAACAGGCATTTTTTAACAACAGTGGGACCAACCTCAGAGATGCTGGAGAGCTGCCACAGAACTTCTGGAAGCTAGCTGTGGCTCCCCCAGAGTTAGCTCCCCCATGCTTGTCTTTTCCTCTACTCCTCTTATCCTCCTGCGTTCCCTTGCCTACTATTTCCCAGCCCCCCACCCTCGAGATGCCCTCCTTTGCCATTTTTACCTAATGAAGTTGCCCTCATTCGGGTCCTATGCCATTTGCCAACAGTTTCCTGAAATGTTCTCCCAGTCCAGGCCCCCCGCTCCCCGGGAGGCCTGGGGTACTGATCTGTGGATGCCTGCCCCTGGCCTGTGTGTGCCTCTGCCGGCCTCGGCATTCTTCGTAAGGGGGGCCTTAAGCGGAGGCGGAGACACCACCATCCAGCCCTAAGCTCTAGCACCTAGGGTGCTGCCTGGCTCTCTGAAGGGCTCGGTAAACGTGCTGTGATTGACGGAAGACTTCTGGCTACTTGGGCATTTAATCATTGATCCCACGCTGCTACTCAACCCACCGGCTGCTCTGCGGAATTCGGGCACTGCTCAAATAGCTTACGATCTAAAACTAGACAAGTGTGCGCATGACTATTTATGAAGCAGAATATGCCAGCAAAAGGGTGCCCACAAAAGGCACGGGGGCCGAGAGAATTCACCCACATCTCTTTCGTGCTAAAACCCCTTCCCGCGACCTCCCCTTAGGTCACAGGATCTGACCCTCCCAGCCCCCAATGTCTGAGGGCCACCTCATGCCCCAAGACCTGTGCCTATGTTGGTGCAACAGTGGCCTCTTCTCCACTCCCCCAACTCCCATGCTTCTCCTCTGGGGCCTTTCCACAAGGCTGGTTCCTTCCCCAAACCCTCTGGCATCCTTTATGCGCTCATCCTTCAGAGTTTGCTCATTTTCTCAAGGAAACTTCTCTGGGCTGCCCTCACCAGATCAGATTCCCACTCTTATTTTTTTTTTCTTTCTTTACACATTTATCCTGATGTGCAGTCACACGTGTCTTGGTGGGATTAACTTGGTGAATGTCAGTCTCTCTCCACTGGACCCCCAGTCCTGCAGGGTGGGTATCAAGTGTCTGCTCATGGCTGTCTCCCTGGTGCCTGACATGTCCCAGGAGCTCCATAAATACTGACTGAATAAATGACAGAATGACGGGTGGGAGAACATTTCAAAGAAATGGATGACAAGGACCGCAAGGCTTGCACGAGAAGGAGAATTTCAACAGGCGAAAGTGGCATCTCAGTAGAAGGGGCTTCGTGACTACTTGGGGGAGGGGGTGTCAGAGAACCCTAAGGGAATACATGAGGATAAAAAGACACCTGTTCGTCAGGAGTCGGGGGAAAGAGAAGGCAGAGAAGAAGAGAAACCTGGAAAGATGTGTTATAGCCAAAGCAGAGACGGTCTGGAAGGCCAGGCTGGGATGCTGGGTTTTATCTGTAGGCACTGAGGGGCCAGTGATGTCTGTGACACAGAATTGACGGGACTAGTGCTGCTCTGTTCATGAGTTCCACGTGAAAAGTAATGAGGGTCCTGGCAGTGAACATGACAAGGAAGTGACAGACTGGAGGGACCCTAGGGAGAAGAAGTGGGTAGGACTTGACCTTGAGTAGCTGAACGCTTTCGGAGACAGATTCCAGGATCACCTGCTTCCGAATCTCCTGGGGTGCCGATTAGCAACACCTTCTAGAGTTTCCCCTGGCCACTACAAGGAATCATTGGCCTCTCTGGGGCCTGGGAATCCGCACGGGAACAGCCGCCCCGGATTTTCGTCACGCACAAGAATTTCGGCAGCTGGGCCACAAGGTCCATATGCCTCGACACACTGGGCACCTAAACAAGGCTCTGGACAAGAGTCAAAGAATCCTGAGGTCTTGACAACGGACAGGTGATAAAACGGTGGCACCATCTGCAGGCAGAGGGGTGTCAAGAGTCAAGAGGAAAAGCTGGTCTTTGGAGGGAAAGGTGCTGAGTTCATCCAGCCCCAGCAGGTTAGAGACAGAAGGCAGACCTCAGAAGCAAAGCTGTGGGACAAAAGAATGTCACTGTGGGGTTTCCGTTCTCTATTGTCAGAGACCTCGGTAATCTGGAATGGGCTCCTGGCCTCCTCCAAACGGCAGGACCATGAACTAGATGATCTGAGGAATCCACTTAGTCCTTGGGTGCAGTGGCCCAAAGAAAAGGCCTCTCATGGGATAGGAATAGTGAATGGTCATAAACTAGGCAAGGAGAAAGAGAAAGAAACTCTGTTTTTCCTGGCAATTCAGACACCTGCATTCCAAAGCACCTGAGATGTTTTGGCTCCTGGGAATTGCGGGAAACACCTTCCAGGCACGACCCTGTCTCAAGGGCACTTTACATCTGTGCATCCCTGTGCCGGACCCCTCCAAAGCGCCCCTCAGCCCCACTGGAATGTCCCACGAGGGCAAAGCCCCGGATGTCCCGCTACTGGGCTATCCCACGTGCCTGCACGAAGTAGGCGCCCCACAACTGTTCACCGATGACAGAGGAGAGTGTGGGACACTTGATTTGGCATCTCAGCTCTGCCTTTGACTAGCTGTACAACCGGGAATGACATAATCTCTTCCAAGTTGTTTCCCTGCTTGTAAAATGGGGACAGTAGGTCCGTCCTAAGATCGCTGTGAGGACCAAACAAGACAATGCGCGCAATGGACCCACAGCCTCCCCCACACTGTCACAGCCACATGGCCCTCGTGACACTCGCGTCCTCCACTCCGGTGCTCACACAAGGCCGAGGGTATTGTGGGGAACTAAACATCAGTTTCTGTCAAAACCGTTCATCTCTCTCCATCTGACCTTTCTCACCATATTAAAGACACAGAAGAGGCAAAAGTTGCAGAGAAAACTTGGAGCTGGAAAGGACCCTGCCTCGCACCAGATCACTTCTAAGCAGCGTCCTGACTGGTGCAGAGGCCAAACCCAGTCCCCTGGCACGATGGCAGGACGGGACCCAGAGGACTCTTAAGGCTGCTCTTCATTCCACAGAGAAAAACAAGGCCTGAGCAGCTAAGGGACTTGTCCAAGGTCACACTGGAAGCCAATGAGTCTGGCACGAGAGCCTGAATCCTGTCTCCCCACTCCCAGCCTGGGGCTCCCAACGTCCTGGGGGCTGAAGCCCTGGAGGTGGTGACCGTCAGACGTACTAAAGATACAGGGGGCACGGATGCTGAAGGACAGCACTCCGGTCACTGTCCTGTGACAGAAAAGTGAGTCCAGTCAAGATAAATGACCACTGATGGACAGGACCCAACCAAGGCTCTGGGAGCAGCCAAGATCATCCCCTCCACCATCCACCTCCTCCCTTCCTCCAGATTCCTTAGCCCAAAACACTCTCGGAGACCAGCATCGAGTGCAAATAACCTCAAACCCAGACACGGTGAGGGGAGGAAGGGCCCAGGGCAAACAAAGGCGGCAGAGGGTATCTGTGACCTCCCAGCCATCTCCCTGGAGACAGGGTGGGCACGGCTGGAGCCCGGGGGAGCCCAGAGTCTGAGGCTTCCCTCCCAGCAGGGCAGGCAACTTCTGAAGAAACAGGACTCCCGTGTCAGGAAATGTCCCCACATAGAGGAGGCAACAAAGAGAGAGAGGACTCGCCTCTAGGCAGGGGACTTCCAGCTCTCCTTTGTTTAGGGGGATGTTTCTGGTTCCCAGCTTCAAACTGTGGCTTGGGGATGGCGGGTAATTTAATTAAACATTGCCAGGGCTTGGCTGAGGTTGCCTGGGCACCGGCAGGATAAAGTTCCTACCCTGTCATGGCCTCATCAATGAGCTATATTGAGAGGAACTCTGCGTCTGCTGGCAGAGAAGGGAGAGGAGGGGGCCCCGAGCCCAGAAACCCAGAGATTCTATTCTGCTTTGACAAGCTCCTTGACAGCCCGGCATTCCTGGGAATTCAGCCCAGCGCCTCCGGCACCCAGCGCAGGGCCTGGCACTGGGAGCGAGGCGCTCAGTACCCGCTCACCCACCGACCACTAGAATGAGCGGACGGAATCCAAAGCAGTCTGAGTCGTGCGCCTCTAAGACGGACTCGAATATAAAACAGGCCCCGTGGCAGTCTTTAAAATGATGCAGGGCTAGCTCTCTGCCTCCGGCCTCCAGTCTGAGGGGACATGAGGCCGTGGTCAGCCTGTCCTCAGGGAAGGGTGGTCAGACCTGGGGGAAAGGGGGGGATATTGCTTCAGTCCCTGAACCCCATTTTCTCTGTGCCTTCACCTCTGTCAAAAGGTCATCCTTCATCCCCATCGTAGACAACCCAAAACAATGATTAAACTTCACTCCCTCCCAAATGTGGGACAGGGGCTGGGACCTTTATGTCACCAGGGTGTTTCTCCATATGCTGCAGAGAGTCAACCTGAAACAGAAAAGCTAACACCTTCCCGCCTGTTTATTCCGAGCAGGACTGGAATGCCCAGTCAGGTGTCTTAACTGCTAGTCCTCCCTGGTCCCTCCTCCGGGGCTCAGCACACCACCCTTCACCCCCAATCCACTGCCTCCAACCTCACCTCCACAACCTTTACCCCAATTGCCCAATTACGTCCTCCCCCTCCCCCTCCTCTCCCTCCCCCTCCGCCACACTTCATCCTCTTTCTCAATCTCCCTACATTCCTCCTCATTCCCTCCTCTCCCCAGGCTCTCTCAGCCCCACCTCCCTCCCTTTCTCACCAGGGTTTAAGCCCCTCCAGATGCTAAGACTTCTGGAATCCTTTCCCCCAGAAGGCTTTACTCAGCTGGCCAGTATCTGCAAAGTCCCTGGCAAAAAGGCTATTGGTAGTTATGACTAAAGATGGGGACATGAGGGTGGAAAGACGCCCCTTTCCCATGACAATCCTAATTAGCACACAGGATGTGGGGGCTTTCCAAGGCGGCTGGGATGCCCGGCCCAGGCAGCTGTTCTCTGATCCTCTGGGACTCCCCGGGTCATCCTGTTTAGCCCCTCCCCAGCACACCTGCTTCGGCAGGCTGCAGGGTCACACTCTTGGGAAAGCCCAGCCAGAATTCCAGAAACAGTCTCCCACCCTTGTAAAGAGAATCCTAGAAAGGCAGACTTGTCCCAGGTCCTCAGTGAAGCCTGGACACCCTGCGCTGAGCGCAGACAAGCTGCTTGCTCGGTCCTTCCAGGGACCCATGCCCCTGACCTCCTCCCTGCACCCGCCTCGATGTGGTGGCTCACTGCCGGGCTGTAGGGACGCCAGCAAGCAAGTGGGATTGTGGCGGCCACAGTGGCAACGGGATTCACATGAAAAGATAGGGGTTTAGTGCTCTGGGAGACCAGTGTCCCTCAGAGGGGGCAGTTTCAGGAGGAAGCTTGGGGACCCTTTCTCCTTAGGAATCCACCTCCTCCTCCTCCTACACGGACAAAGGGAGCGGCTTCCCTGCCAGGCATTCCGGAGCCGCGTCCCTCCCCCTCCTCTCCCCATCTGCTCAGGCCTGTTGCTTCAGCACTTGCAGTGCAGAGGCGGCACCGGCCAATGCCACGGCATCCAGGGCCTTCCATGCCCCGGAATCCCCCAGCCCCAGGCGCCCCTCCCAGGGCGACCACCCTTCCCATGCTAGGGCACCGCCAACGCCTCCAGGGAACCCCTTCTTCCCTCCCGCGGGTCCCACCCCCGGGACCCAGCTGTGGGAAGGCATCCCACACAGAAGGGGCAGAGGCAGTAAGGTGGGTGACGAGGGGGACGTGTGTCAGTCCCAAGGGTGCCTGAGGCAAAGCAGGGTCAGCCAAGGTGTGAGGATGAGAGCAGGAAGCCTTTCCCAGCGGCTGGGATGGCTTGCGGGCTGGGCCGGCCCTCGAATTTCTACAAGGGAGAACTTGGGGCCAGCGAGCGCTTAAAAGGGGGCGCGGAAAGGGGCCACTTAGGGGCTCGCTTGAGGCTCCCTCTGCATAACCAGAACGCTGATAGTACTTGCAAGGACATTTATTGCAAGGGGATCGCAATAGGATGGTGGGGAGTAAAGCGCCCCCACCACAACCACCTCCCAGTGACACACTGCACGGAGTTGAGGACTGGGTGGGTCCCGGGGGGCTCTCGAGGCGGGAGATCCCAGGGCAGGGAGGGGAGGTGGGCGCGGGTGGGGCAGGGGCGCCGGCTCACCCGTGTCCTGGCGGAACTGGTTCATGGACTGCAGGTCGATGATGTAGGGCGCAAGACGGCTGTCCACCTGGCCCAGCACCACGCTGCCCCCCGCGCGGGGCCCGGCGCGGACCACCGCCTCGATGTGGTGGCTCACGGCCGGGCTGTAGGGACGCCAGCGGCCGTGCTCGTTCAGCCATTCCCAGACCACCACGGCCGAGGCCAGGAGCATGGCGAGCCCCGGGCTGCGGCGGCGGCGGCGCTGCTCTGCCTGCCTCCCGGGCCCCACGCGCGGGCCCTCCTCCGCTTCCTCCTGCGCCGCCGCCCGCGGGCCTCGGCCGCGCCCCCAGCGCCGCGCCCCGCAGCCCCGGGCAGCCTCAGCTCCGGCCCATGGGCCGCTCCCCAGCCGCGCATCCACCGGGGCCCGGACACCCGGGCCGCCCGGCTCCGACCGCGCGCCGCCGCCGCCGCCGCCGCCGGGGTCCGCCGCTGCCGCCGCTGCTCCGTGGGGTCCAGCGGCTTCATGCAAAGGCCCGGCTTTCCGCAGACGGACCCCCGCCTTGCAAAGCCCGGGCGGGCGCGCGGCCGGAGCGGGGCTGCCGGGGAGGCGAGCCCCGAGCCCTCGCACCAGTTGCGCCTCGGGCTCTGCAGACGCCGGGGTGGGATCTCGCCGCGCGCTCGCGCTCGGAAAGGCACGCCGGGCTCCCCTCCCCGCCCGCCCCTCCCTGCCCACCCTCCGGCCGCGCGGACGCCGTCGCCGTCTCGCCGAGAGCTCCCCCTCCCTGCGGCTCTGCTCAGGCGCCTCCAGAACGAAGCGCCCCTCCCGAGCGGGGCGCTAAGGCAAACCCGCGCCTGCGGGGGTTTCCCCCGTCCCCAGGCGCCCCAAAGCGACAGGCCATGACGCGGCCCCGGGACCGCAGCTGTCGCCCGCCACCGCTTTGCAGCCTCCCTCCCAGAAATGGAATTCTCTTTCTTTCTTTTTTTAATTCATCGTGTCCGGTGTCCGCAGCGCCAGCCCCGAGACACGGTGTCTCCGGCTCGCGCACGCACTCACACTCACACACTCGCACACACGCGCCCGCACCCCCACGCCCTCCTCGCTGGGCTCCTATTACCTCATCCTCGCCCGCATCCTTAGCTGTCCGTCAAGGATGCGGAGCCACGCCCCTGACTGCCGGGCCGCTGCCCCGGAGCTCGCACGCCCCCTGCTGGCCCAAGGCGGCGCGTGCGGGCCAACGGCCACACGCTCTGGCTGGGCTCAACCTCTGCTCGCCAGACCGAGTGCAAACGGATGCAGCAATTTGTTGGATGATGGGTTTATGTCGTCCATGTGGAGCGCAAATGTGTTTTTTTCTGGCCTACTTCGATGCTACTATAGTCCAGAAAGTACAGGCTACATCGATTTATTTCGCAGGTTTCTTTGAAGGAAATAATGAGACACTAGGACAGGCACAAGCCAGACTTCGCTATTTTCACCCTCACTAGTTAAAATGGAGAATGATCTAGAAGGGCAGATGAACATCAGGATTTCATGTTAATTTTGCCAGAGATTCACGTGAATTTACATGATGAAGAAGATCCAGGATAAGATAGAGAAAAATAAAAACAGTGTATGTGTTCGGGACTGGGATTATGAATCTCTTTGAAATAATTGTTTTCTCTCATAGTATCATAAACTTTTTTGTTGTGGAAGATTTGCTTTCCCACAGCCGTCCTTTCTTCTTCTTCTTTTTTTTTAGCATTTTATTTTATTATTTTTTTAAGATTCTATTTATTTATTTGACAGACAGAGATCACAACTAGGCAGAGAAGCAGGCAGAGAGGGAGGAGGAAGCAGGCTCCCCGCTGAGCAGAGAGCCCGATGCGGGGCTCGATCTTAGGACCCTGAGATCATGACCTGAGCTGAAGGCAGAGGCTTAACGCACTGAGCCACCCAGGCGCCCCAGCCGTCCTTTCTTCTATCATTAGTATTACCCGTATCTTCTTCATCTCTCTGCCCTCGTCTTGCCCCTCACGGGGTTCTAAATACAAAGCAAAAGAAAAATATCAGAAATGTTTTTCTTGCAGTGCCTGGGTGGCTCAGTCGTTGGGCCTCTGCCCTTGGCTCGGGTCATGATGTCGGGGACCTGGGATGGAGCTCCACATCGGGGTCCCTGCTCAGAGAAAAGCCTGCTTCTCCCTCTCCCACTCTCCCTGCTTGAGTTTCCTCTCTTGCTGTCAAATAAATAAAGTCTTTTTTAAAAAAAAGAAATGGAAGAAAAGAAAGAAAGAAATCTCCTTCCAGCCTCCAAAAAGCGCTAGGATGGAGGGTACCTGGGAGCCATGTTCCTCATGGTGACTTTACCCAAAAGGCTCCCTAGCATGACTTCTAGAGATTCCAGTTAGTTTCTCCCAAAGGCCACCCTCCCGATCCGATTCAATCAACACCTTCATTAAAACATCACATTTCAGGGTTTGAAGGACAAAGGGGAAAGGAATAAAGGGGATCTCATTTATCCTACCATTATTATTTCTATTATTATTATTTCTATTTTACTAATTATGAGACTTAGGGAATTTAAGCAATTTGTTCTAAGTTACATATTTAGCCAGAGGGGAAATTGGTATTTAAAACTTAGCTGGACTCCCCCCCCAACGCCCCCCCCCCCAAAATGCCTACTCCATCTACGACAAGGAAGTGGTGTGGTAAGAAACAAGGTATGTGGCAACGTGAAGGAGCCTCCATGTAAAAGAAGGGAAGGCAGATCATGAGGGTGGGGGATTCTGGAAGAACAAATGTTGGAGTAAAGAAAAGGTAATCTAAAGCTTTAATTGAGCTATTTTTATTTCCAATCATAAGACCAAGAGTATGAAGACTTGGGAAACTTTCTGGTGGTCTGGGTGAGTATAGATCCAGAACTGTTAGTACTGATTTGAGGGAATGCTGGAAGCCCCAGGAAGAAAGGAGCGCCTGACCAGCTCAACCAGAAATTCTCAAGCAGAAAACACCTAAACTAGGTGAGAGGGCTGTGAACACGTTAGACCAGCCATTTGAAAGATGAATAGGAGGGAGGAGGAAGCTGGCTTTTACTTATGTCCAGCATGATTCTGTGTCTGGTCTTGTATCTGCCAGAACAAAACTGCCTGATGAGACCAGAGAGGGTTTGTATATAGCCTGATTCGTTTGTAAGAGAGAGTGAATATAAAGATGACATTAGCCTTCAATTACAGTTGTAAAATGTGTATTTTTGATAAGGTGTGATGATTTATAATTTATAACAACCCACTTGGCAATCATAATTTATAATTATGTGTCAACAATAAAAGTAATGTATTCATTTATACATTTCTCAGATCCCCCAAAACAGTCTAATTTCAAATAATCTGTACCATAAACCCTCGAAAACCTCAGACATTCTATTTTAGTATCCAAACTATGTCTTCCCAGTTGCCTCCTGTTCCCAAGTGGCATACTAATCTTTAACCAAGTGAGGTGCCAAGTTTGTAGTTTGGAATATGGCAACTGTAACAAAACCTCACTAACTGAGATGGAACTGGAAAGAAGCCGGTCTGAATAGTTCAAAGGTATAATCTGATGATACCGCAAAAAGTACCATCATCCCTTAATACTAAGCTTCAATGAACAAGGCATTCTTTTTTTTCTGTGCAGTGTTCATTTTTTCCAGTTACCTATTGCTGTTATCAGACATCCTAAAATGAGGGACTGGAAACAGTAACAAGCATTTATTTTGCACATGAATCTGTAATTTGGTGAGGGCTTAATGAGGACAGCTAGTCTGCTCCGCATGGAGCTCAGGACAGCTGGATGGAGGCTGAGGGCTGGAATCACGTGCAGTCTTGCTTATTCACATCCAGTGCTTGATTCTGGCTGTCATCTGGGACTTCAGCTACGCCTATCCACCCAACCACCTACACATGGCCTATGTTGCCAATTGGCTTCTTCACAGCATAGAGGTTAGGTTCCAAATGAGTAGGACCCAACAGAAAGAACCAGGCAGAAGTTGCATTGCCTTTTCTTTAAGTTTTTTATTTTTAAATAATTGTAGATTCACATGTCATTGTAAGAATTCAGACAATCCCATGTTTTCCCCCTATATTTTCCAACGGTAACATCTTACAAACCTATACTTAGAAAAGTATCCTACACAGGGTGCCTGGCTGACTCAGTCAGTAGAACATTTGACTTGGTCTTGGGGTTTTAAGTTCAAGCCCCGTGTTGGGTATAGAGATTACTAAAAAATAATAACATCTCTTTAAAAAGTATTATACCATATCACTACTGATATGGACACCGTCAAGATACAAAATAGTCATAATTCTGCTCCTTTATTGATACAATATCACTGTATCATATATTATACAATGTATAGAAAATATATACTTTGTATACAAGTGTACACAATACACATATCTATTACCACAATGATCTACTGTGTGGCGCTTTTATTGCTACAACCAGTCCTTCCCCTAACATGCTGTCCTTAACCTCTAGCAATCACTAATGTATTCCCAAATCTGTAATTTTGTCATTTCAGGAACGTTATGTAAATGGAATCACAGACAATGTAACCTGTGGGGACTAGTTTTTCCTATTCAGCGTAATTCTCTAAAGATTCATCCAGATTGTTAAGTATATCAAGGGTTTGTTCCTTTTTATTGCCAAATAGTATTCCATAGAACAAATGCACTATATTGCTCACTCACAGCAAGACATAATAGTTTGGGCTATTATGACTAAATGTTCATTTACCAGTTTTTGCATGAACATAAAGTTTCCATTTCTTTGTGATAAATGCTCAGGAGTACAATTGCAAAGTCATAAGTTTAGGGGTTTTTTTTTTGGCATCTATATATCCTTTTTAATGAAATGTTTGTTCATGCCTTTTACCATTAATTTTTTTGTTGTTGTTGAAACCTGAAAGTTCCTTCTATGGTTTCTGTTTTCTATGTCAATCCTAGGAATTCTTTGGCTGGTCCTAGGATTTGAGTATCTTCTCCTGGAAGTTTTTGTGGTTTTATAATTTATGTTTAAAATCTATGATCCGTTTTGAGTTAATATTTGTATGAGAAAGAAGATTAGCTTGAATTTATATTTCCTTCCTTCCTTTCTTCTTTCTTCCTCTTTCCTCCTTCCTTCCTCCTCCCTTTTCTCCCTCCTTCCTTGCTTCCTCCCTCTCTTCCTTTCTTTTTTTCTTTCTTTTTTCTGTCTATGGTTGTTGAACTGTCTCAGCACCATTTGTTGAAAAAGCTATCCTCCCTTCTTTCAATTGCTTTTCTATCTTTCTCAAATATCTGTTTAGACATATTTATGTGGCTCTCTTTCTGGTTTCTCTGTTATGTTCCACAGATCTGTGTGTCTCTCTTTACACCAGTGCCACAGAGTGCTGGTGAATAAGCTGTGTGATGTCTTGTTATAAATTGGGTATATTTTATATACTCAATATATAAAGACTGGTTCCTCCCACTACATTCTTCTCCTCCAAAATTGTTTTACTTATTCTAGTTCTTTTAATTTCTGTATAAAAGAATAATCTTGTCTATATGCAAATACATGTGCTGGGATTTTTCAAGGAATTGCACTGAAGCTGTATATCAATCTGGGGAGAACTGACATCATTTTGCTATGCTGAGTTGTCAAACCCAGGAACGCAATATGCTTCTCTAGTTAGATCTTTGATTTGTTTTATTAGTGTGTTGTAGCTTTCATCACACATGTGCAGTACATGTTTTGTTAAACTTATGCCCAAGCATTTTGTTTTTGGGGGTGTGCATGTAAGTGGCATTGTAGTTTTCATTTTGTTGTCCACGTGTATGTTGCTATGTAGAAATACAATGGATTTTTGTACATTTACCTGGTTTCTTGTGACCTTATGAGTCCAGATGTAGGTCTAGGAGTTCTTTTGCGGATTCCTTGGAATTTTCCACATTTCTGGAAATGGGACTATTTTATTTCCTCCTTTCTTTTTTTTAATTTTAATTCTTTTAATAATATATAATGTATTATTTGCCCAAGGGGTACAGGTCTGTGAATCATCAGGCTTACACACTTCACAGCACTCACCGTAGCACATACCCTCCCCAATGTCAACCCAACCACCTTCTCCATACCCCCTCCCTTTCTTACCATATTATAATTCTAATTTCCAGTGCTATGTTGAATACAGTGGTGAATGGGCACTCTTGCGCCTTGTTTCTGATCATATGGAGATAGCATTTAGTCTTTCATTGTTAAATATGATATCAGCTGTAGTTCTTTTTTTTTTTCTTTTTTCTTTTCTTTTTCTTTTCTTTCTTTTTTTTTTTAAGTGGAAGGGGCAGAGGGAGAGAGAGAGTCTTAAACAGACTTCACGCCCAGTGTCAAGCCTGATGCGGGTCTCGATCTTACAACCATAAGATCACAAACTGAGCCACCCAGACACCCCACTAGATGTTTATTTCAAATATTCTCTATCAAATTGAAGAAATTCTCCTCTATTCCTATTTTTCTAAGCGTTTTTTTGGGGGGGGGTCACGAACATTTATTGAGTTTTATCAGATCTTTTTTCTGCATCGACTGATATGTTCATGTGATTTTTCTTCCTTGGTCTGTTAATATGGTAGATTGCATTGATTGGTTTTCAAATGTTACCCAGATTTATATCCTTGAAATGAACTCCACTTAGTCTTGGTGAGTAATGCTTTTAATATATTGCTGGATTCTAACTGTTAATATTTTGAGGCTTTGGAGGTATTATGAAAGATACTGGTTTGTAGTTCTCTCTTTCTCTCTCCTGTCTTTGTATGGCTCTGATATCAATGTAATATCAGCTTTATAAAATCAAGCATTCCACCCTCTTCTACTTTCTGGAAAATTTTATGTATATTGGTGTTCATTCTTCTTTAAAAATTTGGTAGTATTCTCTGTTTTATTAGTACACTAATACGCATTATGTTTTAATTTCAAATTTAAGCTGTTCGTTGCTGATGGATAAGAAAGCAACTGACTTCCGTATAGTAATTGTGTGTCTTGCAATCTTATTATTCTTGCTTATTAGCTCCAGAAATTTTGTTTTTGTTGATTCTTTGGGATTTTATACTTAGTACATAGATAATCATGTCATCTGTGAATAAAGATAATTTTATTTCTTTCTTCCCAATTAGTATCACTTTTGCATCTTTTTCTTGTCAAAATGCATTAGGTAGGACTTCTGGTATGATGCTGAAGAGGTGAGAGCAGATATCCTTGCCTTGTTTCCGATCTTAGCAGGGAAGCATCAAGTTTCTCACCACGAAGTATGTTAGCTGTAGGTTTTTGAAGATGTTCTTTATCAACCTGAGGAGGTTCCCCACTATTACGATTGTAATTTGTCAAATGCTTTTTCTGAGTGTATTAATATGATTAGATTTTTCTTCTTTACCCTGCTGATGTCACTACATCAATAAGCTACATCAGTTAATTTTTTAAGGTTGAGCCAGCCTTGCATGCTTGGAATAAATCTCACTCCTCTGCTGTTTTTTTTTAATTAATTTTTTATTTTTTTACTAACATATAATGTATTATTAGTCCCAGGGGTACAGCTCTGTGAATTGCCAGGTTTACACACTTCACAGCACTCCCCCATGTCCATAACCCCACCACCCTCTCCCTACCCCCCTCCCCCTGGGAAATCTCAGTTTGTTTTGTGACACTAAGTGTCTCTTATGGTTTATGTCCCTCCTGATCTCATCTTGTTTCATTTATTCTTTAACTACCCTCCAAACCCCCCACATTGCCTTCAGCTTCCTCATATCAAGGAGATCTTATGATAATTGTCTTTCTCTGATTGACTTATTTTGCTCAGCATAATATCCTCTAGTTCCATCCACGTCACTGCAAATGGCAAGATTTCATTTCTTTTGATGGCTTCATAGTATTCCATTGTATATACATACCACTTCTTCTTTATCCATCCATCTGCTGATGGACATCTAGGTTCTTTCCATAGTTTGGCTATTGTAGACATTGCTGCTAAAACATTCAGGTGCACGTGCCCCTTCGGATCACTACATTTGTATCTTTAGGGTAAATACCCAGTAGTGTGATTGCTGGGTTGTAGGGTAGCTCTATTTTCACCTTTTTGAGGAACCTCCATGCTGTTTTCCAGAGTGGTTGCACCAGCTTGCATTCCCACCAACAGTGTAGGAGGGTTCCCCTTTCTCCACATCCTCATCAGCATCTGTCATTTCCTGACTTGTTAATTTTAGCCATTCTGACTGGTGTGAGGGAGTATCTCATCGTAGTTTTGATTTGTATTTCCCTGATGCCAAGTGATGTGGAGCACTTTTTCATGTGTCTGTTGGCCATCTGGATGTCTTCTTTGCAGAAATGTCTGTTCATGTCCTCTGCCCATTTCTCAATTGGATTATTTATTTTTTGGGTGTTGAATTTGATAAGTTCTTCATAGATTTTGGATACTAGCACGTTATCTGATATGTTGTTTGAGAGTATCTTCTCCCATTCTGTCAGTTGTCTTTTGGTTTTGTTCACTGTTTCCTTTGCTGTGCAAAAGCTTTTGATCTTGATGAAGTCCCAATAGTTCATTTTTGCCCTTGCTTCCCTTGCCTTTGGCGATGTTCCTAGGAAGAAGTTGCTGCAGCTGAGGTCGAAGAGGTTGCTGCCTGTGTTCTCCTCAAGGATTTTGATGGATTCCTTTCTCACATTGAGGTCCTTCATCCATTTTGAGTCTATTTTTGCATGTGGTATAAGGAAAAGGTCCAGTTTCATTTTTCTGCATGTGGCTGTCCAATTTTCCCAACACCATTTGTTGAAGAGGCTGTCTTTTTTCCATTGGATATTCTTTCCTGCTTTGTCGAAGATTAGTTGACCATAGAGTTGAGGATGTATTTCTGGGCTCTCTATTCTGTTCCATTGATCTACGTGTCTGTTTTTGTGCCAGTACCATACTGTCTTGATGACGACAGCTTTGTAATAGAGCTTGAAGTCTGGAATTGTGATGCCACGAACTTTGGCTTTCTTTTTCAACATTCTTCTGGCTATTCGAGGTCTTTTCTGGTTCCATATACATTTTAGGATTATTTGTTCCATTTCTTTGGAAAAAACGGATGGGATTTTGATAGGGATTGCATTAAATGTGTAGATTGCTTTAGGTAGCATAGACATTTTTACAATACTTGTTCTTCCAATCCATGAGCACGGAACATTTTTCCATTTCTTTGTGTCTTCCTCAATTTCTTTCATGAGTACTTTATAGTTTTCTGAGTATAGATTCTTGGCCTCTTTGGTTAGATTTACTCCTAGGTATCTTACGGTTTTGGGTGCAATTGTAAATGGGATTGACTCCTTAATTTCTCTTTCCTCTGTCTTGTTGTTGGTGTATAGAAATGCAACTGATTTCTGTTCATTGATTTTATATCCTGACACTTTACTGAATTCCTGTACAAGTTCTAGCAGATTGGGAGTGGAGTCTTTTGGGTTTTCCACATATAGTATCATATCATCTGCAAAAAGTGAGAGTTTGACCTCTTCTTTGCCAATTTGGATGCCTTTAATTTCTTTTTGTTGTCTGATTGCTGAGGCTAGGACTTCTAGTACTATGTTGCATAGCAGTGGTGATAATGAACATCCCTGCCGTGTTCCTGACCTTAGTGGAAAAGCTCTCAGTTTTTATCCATTGAGAATGACATTCGCGGTGGGTTTTTCATCAATGGCTTTGATGATATTGAGGTATGTACCCTCTTTCCCTACACCTTGAAGAGTTTTGATCAGGAAAGGATGCTGTACTATGTCAAATGCTTTTTCAGCATCTATTGAGAGTATCATATCGTTCTTATTCTTTCTTTTATTAAAGTACTGTATCACATTGATTGTTTGTGGATGTTGAACCAACTTTGCAGCCCAGGAATAAATCCCACTTAGTCTTGATGAGTAATCCTTTTAATATACTGTTGGATCCTATTGGTGAGTATTTTGGTAAGAATTTTTTCATCTGTGTTCATCAAGGATATTGGTCTGTAATTCTTTTTTTTTTTTAATGGGATCCTTGTCTGGTTTTGGGATCAAGGTAATGCTGGCCTCATAAAATGAGTTTGGAAGTTTTCCTTCCATTTGTATTTTTTGGAACAGTTTTAGGAGAATAGGAATTAATTGTTCTTTAATTGTTTGGTAGAATTCCCCTGGGAAGCTGTCTGGCCCTGGGCTCTTGTTTGTTGGGAGATTTTTGATGACTGCTTCAATTTCCCTACTGGTTATGGGTGTGTTCAGGTTTTCTATTTCTTCCTGGTTCAGTTGTGGTAGTTTATATGTCTCTAGGAATGCATCTATTTCTTCCAGATTGTCAAATTTGCTGAAATATAGTTGCTCATAATATGTTCTTATATCCTCTGCTGGTTTTAATTGGTATTTTTTACTGTAATAAACCATAACCATGAACATAACAGTTTTCTGACTTCTATGGATCTTTTACAAAATTACTGAACCTAAAAGTGGTCTTTGTGACCTCCCAAACTTGTGCCCTGTCACAGGTTTGGCCAACAGGGATCTCAGAAGCTAACATGGCCAATTAGAGATGCCCCACATTTGCCCTTTACCATGTAATTTAACATATTTACAGGGTCCAGGTATTGGGATGTAGATCTCTTTGTAGGGATGCTCTCCACATTGCCCATGCAACTGACTTGTGATCTTTTGTCCTGCTCATATATCCTGGGTGTACCACTTTCATCTTACAAGAGAATGTTTTTGGCCACACCTGACATTATGACCTGGGAAATCTGAAGGAACTCACAACATAATGGACAGTTCTGGATGCATGGTCACTTGCTGTCTTGAGACATGTTCCACTTTTAACAGGGCCCAGTAGCACACCAGGAATTGCTAAGCAAAAGGCATACAATTCTCCACTGCAAATGATGTGATCTTGCTGCAAAACCCAAGGAGTCTGTATTGTGATTCTCCCACTTAGGTTTGTCATCAGCTCCACATGGTATCTTTGTCTTCATCTGACACTTGTGATAGCATATGTTAGGTGAGTCTGCACCATCCAAGTAACAGCACTGTTTTGTTTTTTCACCATAGGCAAGGTCCGCAGAAACTTTCTCTAACCTGAGCTTCATGTAAGGCCAGCAGCCTTTCTGTCACCCTTGTAAACAGGCTAAAGAGGTATATGCAGGTATGGAATTTGCTACCTTCAGAAACCAAAGAGGCAGCGTACCTCCTTCTTCAGAGGAAGGTACACAAGATTCAAGAATTTATCTCTTGGGTGCCTGGGTGGTTCAGTGGGTTAAAGCCTCTGCCTTCAGCTCAGGTCATAATCCCAGGGTCCTGGGATCGAGCACCACATCAAGCTCTCTGCTCAGCAGGGAGCCTGCTTCCCTTCCTCTCTCTCTGCCTGCCTCTCTGCCTACCTGTGATTTCTGTCTGCCAAATAAATGAGTAAAATCTTAAAAAAAAAAAAAAAGAATTTATCTCTTTCTTTGGATGAGATGTCCCAGCACATTCCTGATTTCGTGGGCTGCTGATTCTTCATAGAGTTGATCTCCTATCATTTGAAATGTGTGTCTACCATGACCTCTAATGTGTTGGCTACTTCTTACTCATGTGGCCCGATTAGCATGATGTCATTGACAGAGTGGATTGACGTGATGGTCTGCAGGAAGTACAAATAGTCCAGGCCTTTTCTATCTATATTATATCGAAAGAAGAAAGTGTTAATATAGTCTTGGGTGAAACTAAAAATATATATATACTGTCATCTGCTCCATGTGAGCTGAACTGCTTAGGAGCCCCTTTTCTGATAATGACAGAAAAGAACACATTAATCCTGTCAGTGGCCACACACCGTGTACCTGGGGCAGTGCTAATTTGCTCTAGCAAAGATATCACACTGTGATATCACAGATGTGGCACACTGCCCTACCACTTGGTTTGACTTTGTGGAAGTCAAGGGCTGTTCACCAGACTTACTAGATTTCCGAGGAATCAGCTAATAAATGCATATGTGACAGGGACCACTTTTCCTGTATTTTTTAGATCCTTAAGGACTGCACTAATTTATATTCACGTCCTCCCCCACTTAAGTCAATGAAAAGTGGGGGCAGAGCTCTCTAAGAACTTTTAGTGCCAATGAGATAAAAAAGGGATTTCAAGATTTGAAAGGGGACATTGACTAGTGTACCTCCCTCGCTCTCAGCTGGGACTAAATTCTGGAAGTGGAGCAGACCAGAGATGGACGGAGCCTTCTGTGACTCAGTCTCAAGTCAGTTTTGTCCCCGACTGAATTAAGATGATCTGACTGCCTTCTATTAGAAGATAGGGAGACTCCCGCTCTGGAGGAAAACAACAAAATGCAGGCATTGATGCAGGTGATAAAGTCATTGCCATTTTTTTGTGTGTAAAATGCAAGAATGATGCCACAGCCAGGCCAGCTGAGCTCCTGAATGTACATGCCATTTGTATTTGACTGCCAACCCCTTTGGATCCTTCCTTTGTCAGTGAATGAAAGTCTGAGTCTCGTGGAAGGGACCTCCTGAGGTCTGGAGGTCAGTTTCTTTTTTTTTTTTTAATTAAATTTTTTATTTATTTTCAGCATAACAGTATTCATTGTTTTTTCACCACACCCAGTGCTCCATGCAATCTGTGCCCTCCCTAATACCCACCACCTGGTTCCCCCACCCTCCCACCTCGCCCCTTCAAAACCCTCAGGTTGTTTTTCAGAGTCCATAGTCTCTCATGGTTCACCTCCCCTTCCAATTTCCCTCAACTCCCTTCTCCTCTCCATCTACCCTTGTCCTCTATATTATTTGTTATGCTCCACCAATAAGTGAAACCATATGATACTTGACTTTCTCTGTTTGACTTATTTCACTCAGCATAATCTCTTCTAGTCCTGTCCATGTTGCTACAAAAGTTGGGTATTCATCCTTTCTGATGGAGGCATAATACTCCATAGTGTATATGGACCACATCTTCCTTATCCATTCATCTGGAGGTCAGTTTCAAGAGGGCTTAGTAACAGGTCAATGGCTTTGTTTAGAAGGTGCGCTACTAGCTGCATCCAGCAGGTGGCGACGTTGTACCAGGAAATGGCCTCTCTCAGCGCTCCACTGGCCTTCCAGCCGTTAGCCCAAACTGGGATTTCCTCTTTCTTCTTTGGAAATTCTGTATTATTTTTTACTGGAATCGTCGGGGGTGGTGGGGGGAGCAGGGAAATGGTTCGCGGACAATCTACATGCCCAACATGAAGCGGTTCCTTAACAGGAGAATCCCCTGTGGCACTTAGGAGACGGGGAGTACTGGGCTAAAACACAGCAGGGTTCATTGAATCCCCCAAAGCAACCAGCCACAGGATCACTTCGGTTTTCCTCCCCCACCTCAATCTTGCCTAAACCCCACTACTTGATTCAGACTGCTTTCTTCCCATTCAAGGGCAATGCAAGTCAAGGGACTTTCCGGGTGGTGGGGTCAGGTTATGGAGGGCGGGAAGGGTGGGCAGGGAGGAGAGAAGTTGTCAGTCTCTTTCCCTTCTTTGTCCTCAGGCTGCAGGGTCCGCACCAAAGCCCCAGAGCTAGTTCCCCTCCGTGTACCACTGGGTGTCTGGTGAGCACCGAGGCCCAGGAACCCCTTTCTGCCCCTGCACAAGCTGCCTCCGCGCCATCCCTCAGCCCTTCCCAACACTCCTGTTCTCCTGAAGCTTTTCCTCTTCTGCAACAAGGTAGTTTGGTGATTTGGCCATAAGTTTGGGCCCTCCCTCCTGTATTAACACAAGTGTATATGGCCTTTTGTCCCCCTTGGGGACAGGGTGATCTTAGCTTCATCTCTAGTTGTCTTTCTCCAAAAGCAGTTGAGGTTTTGGTAGAGAGGAAGGAAGGCAACAGGGGTGAGGAGGAAGATGAAAGTCACCACCTGCTTTTATTTTTGGTTTTGAGCAGCTGCTGGTGGTTTGGGGTCGACCAAATGAACATTTAATGTTTTAGTTGTCCCAAAGCTAGTTGCAGGGAGCACGGTGGGCAGAGTCCACAGGGGGCATGGAGGCCAGGAAGGAACTGGAGAGAACTGGGGGCTTGGCAAACGCGTGACAAAGTGGGTTCTGCTGGGTGAGACGGAAGGAAGAGGTGAATCCAAAAGATTCTGCACTGGGCTGGGGCCCGGAAGGAAACTGATCTGCTCAGTGGTCTTCTTTCTCCTCCTTCCTTTGGCTCATCACCCCCACTGTCCCATCCCTGGCTTTTCAGATCTGCACATCCCCCTTTTCTTCTTCTCCCCCTCCCCCCAACAAGGCCTCCTTTCTAGGATGTGTTAAAACTCTCCTTTCCCTGGTAAGGACCCCAGCCATTGGATTTAGGGCCCACTCTAAATCCGGGATGGTCTCCCCTAGAGATCAACTTAACTATATCCACACACTCTATTTCCCAAAAACTCACAGGTACTAGTGGTTAGGACTTGGACATATGTTTCTGGAAAACACAGCTCAAGCCCCTGCAACCTCTAACATTTTCTGTTATGTCACCTAAACATCAATATATTTTTCTTCCCACAAAAGGGTCCTGGTTAATATTTCCCTAGGTTTCTGGTCTCCTCTTTCACTTTCAGAAGTTCAGAGCCCAAAAGTGCTATAAAGATAATTCAGTGACTTTATTCTCCTGACAGACTCCAGACTCATACTGTACGTCTGTACACATCCAAGATAGCCCAAATTTCATGAATAAATCCCATAATCCCCTAAAGAATACCAGGCATTCCCACACTATGCATAGGCCTCCAATCCAAAAAGGAACCTGACACCACAAAATGCTAGTGAGGACAGGAAGCAATGGTAACTCTCACTCACCACTGCGGCCCCGGGAAGGCAAAACAGCATGGCCACGCCCGTCGGAAGACGGTTTGGCAGATCCTCCCAGAGTTAAACACAATCTCGCCAGACAGTCCGGGAATCACGCTGAAGTACTTATTTACCCAAATGAGTTGAGAACTTAGGTTCACACAAACATTTGTATGCAAATGCTGAGAGCAGCTTTATTCATCATCGCCAAACACGGAAGCAACTAAGATATCTTCCAACAGGTGAAAGAGTACACACACGGTGGTATATCCGTACAAGAGAATAGTAGTCAGTGGCAGAAATAAATGAGCTCTCAAGCCATAAAAAGATGCAGCGCGACCTTCGTTGAATATTGCTCAGCGAGAGAAGTCGAGCTGAAAAGGCTGCCTACTGTTGGGTTCTACTCCGGGGACCTTCTGGAAAAAGGCAAAACCATAAAGACAGTAAAAGCATCCGTGGTCCCCAAGGGGGTGCAGGGAAGAGGGAGGGAGAAGCCGGTGAAACACAGGGGACTTTTAGGCTGTGAAAGAATTCTGTACAACATTGTAACAGTGGACATAATGTTACATAATGGTAACATTATACACTTGTTAAGACCACAGAACTCACATCATGGACTGTGAACCTTGATCTATGCAAATTTAAAAAGATTTATTCATTTATTTATTTTTAGAGAGAGACAGCTTGAGCAGGGGGAGGGGCAGAGGGAGAAGGAGAGAGTCCTCCAGCTGACTCGGCTCTGAGCATGAAGCCCCACTTGGGACCCGATCCCGAAACCTTGAGACCAGGACCTGCGCCAAAACCAAGAGTGGGTCGCCCAAGATGTGCAAATTTTAAACATCACTTAGGTTGAGAGGTGAGAGGAAAGAGTGGAGACAGTGACAAGAGATTCCAACTGCACTGCAAATGTGCAAAACACCTCGCTGCGGGTTGTGGAAGGACAGGTGCTGACCCCAGTAACTTTGGGAGTGAGTCTCTAAGAACTAGGGGCAAAGAGATGGCACATACACACTGCCCTGTAATTGACCATGCAACCCCTCCTCCCACCAGTACAGGTGAACAATTCTGATGCCGCTT
Organism: Martes martes; assembly: GCF_963455335.1. Taxonomy (NCBI): domain Eukaryota; kingdom Metazoa; phylum Chordata; class Mammalia; order Carnivora; family Mustelidae; genus Martes; species Martes martes. Next base: position 11,898,950 of record NC_137898.1, read on the forward strand.
TGCATGAAAACCGAACTGAACAATTAAGTGGGTCGGGGATGGTCGGAGCCAGGTTTCTCCCTGATGGACTGGGAGTTCACAGATGAGCAAGGGAGGAGGCGAAAATGACCCATGTGGGACTGGACTGCAGTGGGAGACATCAGTAAGAATGTTCAGCTTATGATACATCCAGACAGTCACACGTAGGAATGTTTGCAGATACATGGTACCTGCGGTAGCCCTCCCCCTTATCTGTGGGGTACACTTTCCAAGACCCCTAGGGGATGCCTGAAACCTGCATATACTCTGTTTTTTCCTCTAAACACACACACCTATGATGAAGTTTAATGTGTAATTGAGGCACAGTGAGAGATTAGCCATCCCTAATAAGATAGAACAATTATAACAATACACTGGAATAAAAGTGATGTGAATGCCGTCTCTCTCCCTCTCTCAAAATACCTTATTGCACTGCACTCCTCCTTCTTGTTATGATGACGTGAGGTGGTAAAATGCCCACCTGTTGGGAGGAAATGAGCTGGCTGACCTAGGTGCTGTCACACAGCGTTAGGCTACCATTGACCTTCTGGCGATAAGTAAGAAGGAAGATCATCTGACCACAGGAAACCAGAGCCCCAGAAAGCAAGATCAAGAATAAGCTGGGAAGGATGACTATACATAAGCTAACAGACACACACATATTTCGTTTCGCCGTCTGCTGAGTGAGCATAAAAGAAATAGCACCCAATAGCAACAAGCATACTTAGTACCTAGATCTTGGTTTCTAATACTGTTCTCCAGGAAAAGTAACCAGAGCTCCTTGGAGAAATGGCTGATTCTAGGGCTGGGACAGGAAATTTACAAGCGGAGCCTGGACCCCAGCATAAGAAAGTGCTCAAAACAAGCAAAGAAACAAACAGGAAACAAACAACACACTGATGAGAATATGTCAAAGGGATATGTACCCTTGATGTCATAAGGTGAAAAGGCACTTGGCCCCTCTGGTCTTACTCTCCAAACCCCACAACCCCAGTCTAATCATCAGACAAATTCCAACAGAAGGGCATCCCACAAAACACCTGAGCGGTACTCTTTCTAACTGTCAAGGTCACTAGGCAAAGTCTGAGAAATTGCAACAGACAAGAGGAGCCTAAAGAGACATTAACAGCTAAATGTAATGTGCTATGTGATCTTGAACAGAAAAGGTAAAAACTAGGACCTAAGATCACAGTGATAGGATCTTTACGATATTCTCTTTGCCCAAATAGCCTAATCAATACAGGAAGAATGATATCCCCTCTGAATTTCAGAACACATGCATCCTGAGTTTTAGTAATATGAAGATTTGGGAAATCGTAAAGATTCTGTGTGAGATTATTTCTAACCAAGCATTTAGTTCCTCACTCAAGATGAACAGCAGCCCTAAAATTGTGCTATAGATTGACCCACACATTCTCTTTTTTATTTTTTATTTATTTTTTATTTTTTATTTCTTTTCAGCTTAACAGTATTCATTGTTTTTGCACCACACCCAGTGCTCCATGCAATACATGCCCTCCCTAATACCCGCCACCTGGTTCTGCCAACCTCCCACCCCCCGCCTCTTCAAGACCCACACATTTTCTAAGCATTTACTTTCCATCTTCCAGACACCGGGGATAAGGAGGTGAACATGTGTTAGATACTGCCTTCAAGCAACTGAATTTAGGGGAAGGCACAGAAGACACGGAAAACACGTGCACACACACGCACATGCGTGTTAGTGTCACAATCCCATCATTCTTCCCATTGGTTGACTTTAAAGTCAAAGTCAAGTCAAAATCAAAGTGGGTTAACAGCCCACTTGTTAGGATTATAGTCTTCATGTCTTTAGAGAAGTGGTGCATAAGAAGTGCTCTATAATGGCAATTTTTTAAACAAAAGTAACCATTTGGGAATTTAGGAAATGATCACCGTTGCCCGTGGAATAACAACTCCATGGGTAATCCCCTGGAAGCGAGTAAATAAACTGAATTCTCACCATCTTCAATCCTCATCACTCATCATTTCCACATCTTGCGGATCAACACATTGTTCTGTATTTGGATGATTTCTACATTCTTCTGGAAACCACTGCCCATGGTTTCGCATCATATCAAGGAGGATGGATTCCATAGTACAGCCAAACTCAATGATATGAGATAAACCGATTTGGTGATTATAAGTGACGCCAGCAGTATGCATGGCTACTAATGAACCTTTTGCATCAAATACTGGGGAGCCAGAAGCCCCAAAGTAAAAAGAAGTGTCATAGGTAATCACATCAGGATTGTAAGCTATTTTATGGAAGCTTCTTTGAGTGAACATATGAATATATTGCATGTCATCACTGCTATCCTCTCCCCCTCTAGGCTGAGGATGTTCCTGAAATTTCTCCACTCGCTGCTCCAGAGGGATCACAGTGCAAGCATCACTAGACTTTGCCTCTCCATACGGGTGGCCGATGATATAGATGAGCCCACTAGACGGCGCAGGAGCAATTCTAGAATAGAGTCCCAGAGGTACCCGCTGTCCATTGGCCTTCAGTTGCAGAACAGCATAATCGAGAGTTGCATCAGATACCCTAAACCAAGGCTCAACGGAAAAGCAGTTCTCTTCTTTCTCAGGGGGCCCTTCGTAACTAAACGTCACTCTTACGCACTGACCAATTATGTCTTCCCACCTACTTGGGTCTATTCCTGTTCCCACAATGTCATTTACTACGTGTCGACAAGTTAAAATGAACAAATTATTAAAAACAAAGCAGGTGGCAGAACCCTTATTTCCATTGTTGTCCCACGACAGGTACCCAACTGAGTCACTGAGATGAGAAAGAAGTCTGTGCATTTTAACTGGGGTAGAGTTTTTTGTCAGTTTCCCAAAGGTTACTTTATGAAATTTAAATAATGAAGCTTTGTTCTTTTTCTTTCCCAATTTTTTCTTGAAGTTGTCTCTGATTTTTTCACTTTCTCTCTGCAAACTGGGGTACTGAGCCACAATTTCTTCTCTCAACACCAAGGTGTTTCGTTCCTCTGACTCTAAATTCTGAGAATCTCCTGCTCCAGAGCCCATTCTTTTGTCAACTTCAATCTCAAAGAGCTCGCCTTCTAGGTTGTCAACAGTCTGCGTGCTTTCTAGAATGGAGTCGTGGTTTCTGATGAGTCTCCAGTCCGCTTTCTCCAGAAAGGAGAGAAACCTGCCGTCCTTGCACACCGCGTCCTTGATGGTTTCTCCTTTGAAAGCGTAGACACAGAGTTTGAACCCTTCTTTGTGAAGACGCCAGCGCTTGATTATCCTCTTCTTTCTCTTCCCAATCACATGAATATAAAATTTGACACAGTCAGGGGATACCTTGTCGTGCCGGCCAAATACCGGCCTCCCTTCTTTCTGCCTACTTTTACTCTGGACAAATGTGATTCGCACGTGGCAGCTTTCAGGAAAGCAACTGAGGGGCATCCCAAGATTGATGTACCCTTCGATGCCTTCCTTGCCAAGCGCCAGCATCTCTTTGCCCTGCTGAGTTTTTATTTCCTTCTTGACAGCCTTTAACGTGTTGAGTGCTGCGTATAAGCTATCCCCTTCACTGTGTGTGAGCACGTGTTTTCTGGGGTTCTCAGCCAAGGAGATGTAAATTGTCTTCTTTGGGGGCCCGGTCTGGTCTTTGGGTCCTTGAGCCCGGATGTTAGTTGTATCTTTTGGACCTTTTCTAGCACCCATCTTCATTTGAGGAATATTGGAATTATTCTCCTGGTTTTTATTGACCTAAAAATAAATGTTACATGCTTTAAAACTCTGAATACATCCTTACACAAGGAGCATTCATCATATACCAGAAATTCCCTGAAAAATTAAGAGCATTTGATTTCTATGCCTGAATGAGACATTGTCCCCCAAGTCATATTCATCATGGCATTGGTGTGGACAGAACTTGCTGGTCATGGAAATAACAGGGCAGGATGGCTGTAAAGATTCAGTGTAACGTCATAGGTGACAATACCCAGCACGATGACTGGTACATTAAGAGATTAACTTTTATTTCCCTTCTTTGTAATGGTGCTAATATTCTGGATCCAAAAAAAAAAAGGAGCATAAGGTAATGTAAGTTTACTCTGGGCACAACAAAACAAACTCTCAGAGAGCATCTCTTCAGTCCAACATTGTCAGAGAAACATCCTTGTTGGGACACTGTAATGGATTTCCAACTCTTCAGAAGACTCTAGGGAGATATGGACATTTTCAAGTAAGGGAACTGGGTAGTACATGGCTATTGGCTGGCTCTGTCATGAAGTAGGATGAAGAGAAGCATAACTAGGCTTGTCTCAGCTTTCCTAGATACTTGGATATTTCAGTTACAACCAGATGAAAGGAAAAAAAGGAAAGCTTTTACATTGCATACTCAAATTCTCAAAATTCTCCTAGCCTGCTTCTTGATAAATGCAAGGAGCATTTCAGACTCAGGGAAGAATCTGAGGGTTTGATATGATAACAGAGCCCCATTATTAGAAAGAGCCCTAATGTCGGTAAAAGTAAATGCCAAGTCTTCCCTTCCCTTCTGTCTCAAGCAAGAAGGCATTTCTCTCTCCGTATAAATAAACTGAAGATAATAAAAATCTTCCCTCCCTGCCTAACAAGGTTATGATATGGATGATTATTTTAAAATTTGTTTCATACACTAGAAAGCACAGTACAAATGTAGGTTATTACTGTGATCAAAGAGATTAGCCATATTTGGGATAGTATATATTTTCATGCTTTGAAAAAGTATTAATTTTTTTGTTCCACAGTTGACTGTAATACATTATAGTAGATTCATTGTTGTTGTTGTTCAGGAAGTGTTACAAGAGCTTTTTACTGAAGGCTGTTTTGATGTGGCCGAGATCTGTCTTAACACTAAAAGAATAAAATGGATGAGAAAGATTTTCCTTTAATATCGTCAACCTACAAGGAGGCAATTTCTTGGCAGAAAGAACTATGACAGCCAGTGTCAAGAAGAGCTAGGTCTCGTATTGGCACATTCCATAAACGGTAAATAAACATATTTACAAACATACCTGAGAGAAATAGTGCTCAATTTTCATATTTCTCTTCTCATCGAATGCGATCTGTGACCTGCGCTTCTTAGGGCTCATGATGGTTTAAAGGTGAATAGACAGTTCACTCTAAACACTTATTTCAAAAAACGTTCAAGTTAGAGTGGGATTTTCATAGCTATGTTCATTGTAGAGGATAACATTGATGGGACCCCACACCCCACCCCTCCCCTTGGCCTCTAGCATCCCTCTCTTGCTAAGAGGTGTTAACTTAGCAAGTAAATAGTTTATCCAACAACTATGATCACTCGATGATAAAAGCTCCCTTTTATAGACCACTGCTTGGTAGGTACCATACTAAATACTTTACAGAAATTGTCTCCAATTGCCAGGTCCCCCAGAGACCATGCAAAGCTGGTGTATTTGCTTTTTGCAGATGAAGAAACTGTAACTCAAAGGAAGTAGGTGGCCCTCAAGGCCAGAGCCACGTGATAGAGATGGAATTCAAATGCAGAAGGGTTTGTAGTACGAAAATTTAAAAAGTGTGTTCTAGTTACCTGGAGGTTAAAATCTGGCCCCCATTTAAGGTGGAGACGGCACAGGGATGGTGTGATTACAGGGGAATGGATGGGGAAAGAGCCATAAAGACAAAATCATCTTGGGATGAGAGTTTGCCTGGGAAGATATCAAGAAGTTTATTTAGTTGCTCCTTGGTTTTTTGGTTTGTTTAAAGGGATATTTTTCCTTCTATCTTTCCTCTGATGTCTCCCCAGAAGAGAATGAACAATGTAAATAAAACAGCGAAATCTTCATTAGCAATAAATAGAACAAAAGCCAGGGAGGGCAGCAGCTCTCTGTTTTCAGATCCCAACATGTACCACGATGCCTGGCATGTGGCGATCTCTCAATAAAGACGCATTTCTGGGGCGCCTGGGTGGCTCGGTCGGTTATGCGTCTGCCTTCGGCTCAGGTCATGATCTCAAGGTCCTGGGATCAAGTCCCACATTGGGCTCCCTGCTCAGCGGGGAGTCTGCTTCTCCCTCTCCTGTTCCCCTTGCTTGTGCTCTCTCTCTCTGACAAATAAATAATTAAAATCCTTAAAAAAAAAAAAAAGGACACATTTGTGAAGATCCAATGAATGAATGGAGCAAGCACAGGAGGGGCTATGACCTATCCTAAGTGCCTTTTAATAAATTACCTCATTTAATTCTTCCAACTCTGTGTAATTGGTATTATTAGTTCCATTCTACTAATAAAAAAACTTGAACATCCAGAGAGATTAAACTATTTACTCAAGGTCACAAAGCTCCAGAAAGTATACTTTTGGTTGCAAACATTTTCAAATGGGAACAACAACAACAACAAAATAGAGAAGAGGATAATGACTCTGCATATGCCTATCACGTAGAGTTAGTGATGATTCATTTTTTGGATAAATTTACATCATCCTTTTATTTTCCTAGATTATTTTACACTTAGATACATCATGACATTTTATCCCTAATTATCTCTTTCCAGTTCTACAAATTAAGAACTTTTTCTTGCCTAATCACAATCCTAATTTATTTGACCATCCAATGGAGGTACACTAGTCGTCTTTAATTATTATGTCTCTTAACCTTCCTTCATTCTAGAAAAAGCCCTGATTTACTAAAAAGAACAGAGAAGCTGTCTGCAGAGCATTCACCTCCCGGGCTGCTGCTTCATGTTGTTACGCTCTAGCCCACCTGTTTTTTGTCAAGTGCAAGTTTTCTAAAGACAATGACTGTTCTCCTAACCGTTTCACTGTGGAGCAGGAGCTGTGGCTTCATTCTTTACTGCTAATGAGCTGCCCAGGAAACTCCAGCGTCTCTGAGCCTAACTCTCCTGTTTGTAAAATGAGGCAAGGACTCTAAGTGAGCTACAGAATCTGAAGGTGCTGCATCAAGGTGAGTTTTTATAAGACCACCTGGGTTCAAATATCAGCTTACCATTTACTAGTGCCTAACCGTGGGCATGTTAATTAGCCCCTGTCCCTCTCACTGTCCACAGCTCTAACACGGGAGGAGTAGTGGAATCTGACTCCCTTGTGAAGATTAAAAAATACAATGCATGAAAAGCCTTTCGAACAGTGCCTGGCACATAACAGGTTGTCCTGTAAATATTACTACTATTACTATTATTTTGTATCAATATACTTACCACAGGGATACTTTTTCAACAGCAGAGAACCTGGGAAAACAAAATAGATACCTATCACTGGGCTGTGTTGTAAGATCCTTAAAGGCAAAGACTTACTGTCCAACAATTAAGAAATCTGCGGTTTCTGTGTGTCTGGTGATGATGACCCAATCTTAGGGACTGAGTGAGAACCCGGGAGATTTAAGAGTGGTTATTACATATGGACCAAAAAAGGAATATAAAGTAGACAGAAAGAAATGCGAATTTTGCACTACACTGGGATTAACTCCAGCATTCACAGTGGAAAGGGGCAAGAGATTAAGAAAACACCCTAACATTCCCCCCCAACATCATTTCCGGTGTCCAGCGTGAGCCCCGTAATAGCAAAGGTGAAGTGTCCTTAGCTGGGCATCCTACTGCAGCCCACTCTCAGAGCTGGAGAAGGCTCTGCCAACCTGAAGGGCTGTCCTATGTCCTCCAATAAGGAGATGAAGATATGCGGCCTGTCCTTGGTCCATTTCCTGCCCACCCAGAGGCTCTCCCTTGGAATTCCTCCCGAACCCATCTCTCTCTTCCCCTCTTTCTCTTACCTCCTCACCCTCCCCCGGCTTCTCCACCTTCTAGGTCCTCCCCGCCCCTTCCTCTCCCACTCCTCCCTCCTCTTTCCTTCTCCGCCCCCTCCTCTCTGGAACAAGTGCACAGACCTGAGCCAGACTGCCGGAGAGGGACCGGGTCTCGGCTGACCTAAGCCCCGCTGGAAGGCCGCCACCGCCACCCCCCCCCCCCCCGCTCCCGTGGCGCGACAAGCTGCAGCCACGGAAATCAAACCGGGCCCAAATCTGGGCCCCGCGGGTGGGCGGCGCTGTCCGGCCCAGGCCAGCGACCCCAGCACCTCCGCCCCAGCCCCGGAGGCTCACGCGCGCTCACCACTCCTCGCCGGCCGCCAGCACCCGGGATTTGAATCCCGCGCCCAGCCGAGCTCGGTGCTTATAGGAGGAAGTCAAGGCCTCCGAGCTCCGGCGGGGAGCTGGCCTGGGAGGGGCGTCCCTGCGAGCTGGGCCGGCTGGGCGGGCGGGGCGGGCCGGAGCTGGGGCGCGCGGGCGGGAGGAGGGGGCTGAGGTTCCAGAAGGTGTTCCGCCCCAGGCGATCCGCTGCTCGGCGGGCTGTTGGGTTCCTTCCACTCTCCTATCTGCCCGGCTTGTAACAGCCTCACCCCTCCGCCGCCTCTGAGTCTTTGCTTCTTTGGACACCCGGGAAGCGGGCCTGTCCGTCGGTAGGGGGGTGGGGGGAGTCTCCAGAATAAAGTATTAGCGTGTTTGTCTCCGTCCCTCCAACCTGAAACAAAATCTTCCCAAGGTCTTCCGTCCCCACGGCCGGTTTGAGAACCAGACATGGGAGTCTACGCGTCGTCTCTTAACTTGACTTTTCTCTCGCACAAGGACAGCCACGGCTGACAGGGGTAGGGACCAGTTGCTGTATTGCTAAGAAGGCGGATTTTCGTCAAATATAGACGAAAGTTAAAGTTTAAAGTTTTGGTCAGAAAATCAAAAGGATTCCTTAAAAGGTTTCTTTACTCCCAAGGGCAAAATAAACTCAGCACTTGGGGGAACGCAACAAGAACAACAACAAAGCTGGAAATGAACCTCATCATGCAAGATACACTCTCCCCACCACTGAGTTCACACAGCGCTGAAGAGAGTTCAAGGGACCTCAGAGGGACACAGCAGCAGAACCCCACTCGGTGTTGTGAGGCCTCCAAGGATGTCAAGTGCTGCTTCCCAGAAATCTCGACAGAACCGCCTGTTGGTAAAGCTAAGCCCGCGGCTTCTTGAGGTTATGGGGAGCAGAACTTCCGTAGCGTCTCAGAAAGGGGAGAGCAAGGTTGGACTCTATTGAGATTCTGAAGTCTGGTTTAAGTCGGGTCTTTTATGTGGGGGATTGGTTAGGATAGGGTAAGCCTCTGGTGACAGTTTAGGACTAGTGGGTGACAGGCAAGGATTTTCAAGAAGGTTTGGAAACTGTACTTTGATGTTTTCAAGTGAAGAGTGCTGCGGTCTTTGAGGAAGTTACTGGAATAAACAATAAAGATATTTGCAACTTCCGTGTCCCTGGGCAAAAGTTTCCCGGTATAGTAAATTCATGCTGATGAAAAGAGAAGATAAGTCATATTAATGTAGTTAGCAAGCGATGTGCTGTAGATGGCTTTCTCTTAATGATGAACATACTGGAGAACCTGGTCACCGTTTGTCACCTAGAGTATCGAGTATTTTATCTTGGCAAGAAGCTCACTCGAGAGAACACGTTTGACATAATTTGTTTGCTACACCCAGAATTCAGACACAAAGAGGTTGATCTTCTTAGGAAACATTTTCGTAAAGTTAACGATGGGTTTTCAGAACGACATCAGCTTTTAAAATTAGAACCTGCTCTCCCCTTGGGCACTGCAGAAGAAATATACATCCTTTTATTTTACTCTGCTCTAGATTTCCAGGGACAAACCCCAGTCCTTTCAGGAAACAACGGCATTCCGGTTTACGAGTTTTTTCTGTCTCCTCCCACCCCCCCGCCCCCCCCCTCCAGCCTGAGGTTTTTCTCCTTTGTGACCCCTTCATTAAATTTTCTCTAGACTCTAAGTCAGCGCCAGGACCAAAGGGGTAACTCACCGAAGAGAAGAGTTCGTCCCAGACCTAGCCTTCACTCGCCTGCACGCGCGACTTTGGGGGGATCCTTGCCTCCAGCCCGGAATTCCGCCTCCTGGGTAAGCCTTCCGAGCGTCTGACCCAGGGACCGCGGGGTGCCGAGTCCCTTCGTCTCATTGGACGGCTGCTCTCTACCGCGGAAGCTGATTGGTCGCGCTCTAGCCGCCGAGTGGAGCGCGGGAAAGGGTGAGCGCGGCAAAGGGTGAGCGCGGCCCCTGGCGCTGGAAGGTGCAGGAACCCCAGGCAGGAATCCCGGCTGCGGGAGTCCGCGCCCCCTCCCTCGCGGCGAGCAGGACCTGCCTCACTGGGCTCTCGCTGCCCTCACTGCCTGCTGCATCTCCCCCCTTTCCCCTAGTCCTGAATCCCCGCGGCAATCCCAGTTGGGGGTGAAGGGAGGCAGCGGAAGGCGGGAAACTTGAGGCTCTGGCCCGCGCGCCAGGAGCCCGCCGCGGAAGTGCGTGGGTGGAAACGCGGCTTCCGGAGGCCCGGCTGTCCCCTCCTGGAGATGTGTTGAAAGTTGAAGGCAGAGACATGAGGCAGGCGTTTGCAGCGAGTCGCCAGCTCTAGCGCCCTGGGGGCGCTGCGGGTGGGTGGGGAGAAGGGGACTTGGGCGACTCGGGCGTTCCCCCCGATGCGACAGATCCGGCGATTAGGACAATCAGGAAGAAGCCGAAGCGGAGAATGGAGGTGGAGTGAACGACCTTGTCATGAAGCGATTCTCCAAATGTCCACGAATATAGGCAGATGTCTGCAATCCTGATGAAGAAGACCGCGAGGACTCCAGGAATAAATCCCAGAGCTGACAACTCCAGTAGGACAGGGCTTGCAGGCAGCCCACTGTTTAAGGATCTGCACCCACAGCAGATGTGCACGCATTCCATTCTGTATTTGAAAAGGAGCCGCGGTTACAACCGTGACACGTTTTCTGCAATTGACAGAGGACTACAGGATGTGTGTAGAGTGACAGTGTTGAAAAGAGGGTTGGTAACTACAGTGTATGTGATAATTTGGGGGGAACCGGACTTAATGTGCATACAATACTCCCAAAATAACTACAACTACTGCTTTCTGTACTGTGGGTTCTCTGGGGTTTGGAAAGAGTAAACTTTGAAAAGGAAAAAAAAAAAAAAAGACAGAAAACCCAATTAGTATGAAAATTTCACCACTCACTAACATTCTCTGAATCGTTAGAAGTTTTCATGCTCCTAAGAGTAGTGCATGCAATCATCACCAAAGAATTAACTTTTCTGATTTCTTTTTTTTCATTGTTGATTCTGAAGCAGTAAAAATTTCCATGACAAGAAAGAGGTAGTGAAAATACTGGGGTTGAAAAGGCCCAACAATCTGAGCTACCTCGTTTTAGAGAGCTATATTTTTCCAGCTGACTTGTTAGTATTTGATAGACTTTTGAGGTATTGTCTGGAAATTATGACCAATCTCAACTACGAAGAGTGAGGTTGTCCTTTTTTGGGAGTAAGAAGACCTATAATGAAGAGCAAAACTAAATGTCTGATCCACTGAGAATGTATTTATGCAGATGTGAAGCATTTTCTGGGTCTTTTTTTTTTTTTTTGTCTTTTGTACATTTCAGTATATAAACAAAATAGTGGCTTAGTAGCCAATAGGCTTAACAACACTTCCCATACATGGATGTTAAGAATTCAACATTTTGTTTCTATGAAATATTAGTGCGTAAGAAGATAGTGAAAAGTTAAAATAAAATATGTTCTTATCTATGAGACATTAGTGCAACTGTACCTATATATGCTATATATATAGCAAGATATCTATCACTTTTTTCTTAAATCGTTCTGTAATTTTGTATAGTTTTAATAATCCTTATTTTTAAAACATTTCTGGCTTAGTAAATTATGTGTTGGCTTCTTGGGGAAAGGGCATAAGATAAATATTTCCTAAGCCTTAAATATATTCACAATAAAATATATTTTGCCTTAAGGTAATAGGAAAATAAACTTTTTTGGATGAAAGATTTCTGTCACACTTTTTCCTTCATAACCCCTACATCTTTTGTTATTTTTTCCTCCAAATTTCAGACAAGAAGAAGTTGTAATCTCAAATTTACAATATAGAGCCTGTGAGAGCTAAACCAAATAAAACTCACATTCTCAAGACTAGAAACCCAAAAGTTGTTTTTTTTTTAAGATTTTATTTATTTATTTGACAGACAGAGATCACAAGTAGGCAGAGAGGCAGGCAGAGAGAGAGAGAGAGAGAGAGAGAGAGAGGAAAGCAGGCTCCCCACTGAGCAGAGAGCCCGATGTGGGGCTCGATCCCAGGACCCTGGGATCATGACCTGAGCCGAAGGCAGAGACTTAACCCACTGAGCCACTCAGGTGCCACAAAACCCAAAGTTTTTAAAAGCAATTTGACCATTAAACTTATTTATGAAATTTTCTTCTTTTTTTCTTTGGTCTGCTAAACACCAGAGTTCTTATAATTACCAGGAAATTCCTTAAAAAGTAGATGCATTCCTTGTAAATGCTTAATCAAATAGGCTATTTCTTCATACCTAGATTAGGATTACAGAGAACAACTCTTTCCCATCATTAGCCCCCAAAAGTGTTGTTTTCCATACTTAATCATGGGGGTGGGGGGGGTTCCTTGATGGGAAGAGATTAATTTTTACATGCAAGGTCAAATATAAAGGTGACAGCATGGAATGAGTTTTCTTCCTCTGCATATGCCTCATTTTATTTCTTGCCTCTTGCTTTTATGGTGGGGTTTTGGAGTTTTGTTTTGTTTTGTTTTGTTTTGAGTGTTTATGTTGCTATCAGCACCACGCTCTAACCAACTGAGCTAACCGGCCAGCCGAGTGTTTATGTTGCTAAACAGTCAAGAGCAAAGGCACTTAATACAGTATCATTTTCAAAATAATGCTTGTGTTTGTTACTCTGCTGCAGAAATTTGCCCTGTTATTATACTCAAAGTGACATTTTGGAAAATGTAAAAATGGGCTTTTCATAGATTTATATTACACTGTGCTCTATAGACACTAATTTTAATAAATCACTCATATATTCTAAGACTAATTTTCTTATGGGAAACATATCAACAATAATATGCATGGGTATAATTATGCTGTGGTAACTGGTCTATTTGGAGACTGTTTACTGTGACTCCTGAATGTGAAATCTTTGCTAGAAAATCTTAATTAGATAATGCACCTATAAGACATTACACAAGGGCGCCTGGGTGGCTCAGTGGGTTAAAGCCTCTGCCTCCAGCTCAGGTCATGATCTCAGGGTCCTGGGATCGAGTCCCGCATGGGGCTCTCTGCTCGGTGGGGGGCCTGCGTCCCTCTCTCTCTCTGCCTGTTTCTCTGCCTACTTGTGATTTCTGTCTGTCAAATAAATGCGCCCCTCAGAGAGACAGAATCTTAAGCAGGCTCCAAGCCCAGCCCAGAGCCCAATGAGGGGCTTGACTTCAGAACCCTGAGATCATGACATGAGCAGAAACCAAGAGTCAGATGCCTAACGGACTGAGTCATCAGGCGCCCCTGCAGTTTTTGCTGTTTTGTGCAAAGCCTTCTTGTAGGAAAAGATTATATCATACATGAAGATATCTTGTTTTCCATTTTTACTTCAGAATTTATCTTAAAAGCCATTCCTCCTCTGTAAAAAACAAACAAAACTCAAAAAAGTAAATAAAAATTCCAAGTTCATCATACTTGACACAAGTTTCTTTTTTTGGTTACCTGTTATAACTCATTCTTAATCACTGAAAGCACTATAAATAAATACCTGTTTCATAAACCAAGATATGTGATCAAGTTAAAATAAATTGGTGGTGGTATATAACATTTTATTGTAATTACTTTTTATAGTCATTTATAAATGGAGAGAGGGGCAGGGGATTCCTTGGCAACGGCCAGCCAGGCTGTTTGCTTTCATGGATGGGCTAACCCTTACATCTTCCGGTGGAAGGAGTCACTGCCCAGGGTGTGCCTGCTTCATTTAATACTCTCAATGACCCTGTGGGGAAGGTGTGGTCATCTGTCCTGGTTCACAAATCAAAAGTTTTGCAAGTATTTGCCCAGAAACATTCTTGCCAGGATTTAAACTCCCATCTGAAGCTAAGGCCATCTAACTCTTTGTATTGAAAGGCTTCTATGGCTGCCTTTAATTTTTAACAGCGAAAGGCACAGTGGCTCACCCCTTCCTACATATTTTTTCATTTATGCAATCCTTTCTTCAACACATAAATGTGCAGTTACAATTTACAAGCCCAAGTGCTGGATTCTATAGAGGGTGAATGTTGAGAACAGTTCTGCCATTAGGAAGGAGGAAAAGGTACACACATAATAGAATCTCCAACATGGTTTCATTCATTTAAAACACATGTTGGTTCCTGCTTCCAGAGAATGTACTGGATATTAGGGATACAGAGTTGAATGAATACGTTTCTCATATTCATGGATCCAGAGCAGTTTATACAATATAGTTCTAAGCACAGTACTTTCCCAGGACACACTATACATGTCTGCTGTTTAAAGTTTTGTAAAGTTTTATGTAATTTTGCCTTAGAAAACATTTATTTTGATTTTCTGGAAATTAGGAAAACCCTAATTCTGTTTCTCTGGTTTTGGAAAGTCTGGAGAACTGGAAGAACCAGATAATGAATGTGAGAGATTGTTCTCAAATCTCCACCCTGCCCTGTACATACACCTCTTGCCCTGTGACTTCGAAGTTCCTCCCACCTCATTAATGTCAGACATAACCACCTGATTTGCTTCAGCCAGGGGAATGTGCACAGAATGAAAACTTGCCTGGCTTGACCTTGGGTGGCACTGGTTCTTTCTGTTTGCCTCTCTTTGACTTCTGCTACCGCCAGTTTAAGAACATGCACCTGCTAGTACTACTTCATAATGTGGGGAGGTTTCAGTGAGGCAGTGAATGGAATGAGGGTCCAAACACACCAGGCACAAACACTCCATAAATGATAGGCATTTTCATGTTTCTTTTTTTTTTTTTAAGATTTTATTTATTTGACTGAGATCACAAGTAGGCACAGAGGCAGGTAGAGCGAGAGAGGAAGGGAAGCAGGCTCCCTGCTGATCAGAGAGCCCGATCCGGGCCTCGATCCCAGGACCCTGAGATCATGACCTGAGCCGAAGGCAGAGGCTTTAACCCACTGAGCCACCCAGGCGCCCTCATGTTTCTTTTTTTATGACTATCGTATTATTCTGCTTGGTGCCTACCTGTCTGCAAGGCTGTGCACTATGTCAAAAGTGAACATGATTTCTAGGTTCGGGGAATATTGCCAAATTACTAGTACAGAAAGAATGTACCAAATTACTCTTCCACCAGCAGGACAAGGTGATGTTCATTTCACCTTGAGGTTAAAGTGTTGAGGGACCTGGATTCCTAAATTCAGAGACTAAGACTCCAGATCCCAAGATCTGGAGGGCATAACGCCTATGGAGGTAACGCCCTCATGGGAGTAGGGCTGGGGGGATCTGCTCAGACTTTTAGGAGGGTGCCTGCACCGCCCTGATTGCAGAGACTCCAAGGGGAAGGCTGCCTGCACGCGGGGCTCATCCTTTCTCCGGGAAGAGCGGTATCCATCGCAGTCCGCGCAGTCGTGGCCAGAGGCCAGAGCGCCTCGGCCTTGGGTACGCGCAGGGGACGCGTGCTGGAATGCCCTCCGTCCTCCCTCCTACAGAACAACGCAGAAACCCGCCGCCGGTCATTCCTGGTGCACCAGCAGCCCCCGACCTGGCTGGGCGGGCCTGAGCCCCAGGGATGGACGTTCCCTAACCCCTTCCTCAGTAACCCTCCTGAGATTCGCACTTCTAAGGCGCGCTGTTTTACTTAAGGGCTTCCTGGCGGGGACCGTCCTTTGCACCTCCGGAAACTGGACGGGGTAGCATGGGAACCTTCATTCATCATTTGTGGCTCGTTGGGGTTGCGCTTGACACACCTGAGTCTCATTTAATCCTCACATTCACCGTTTGGGCAGTGGGTGTGACTTTGTCTCCATTTCATAGATTAGGAACCCCGTAAATTTGCTAGTTGGAGGGAAAGACAGATGTATCCTAGGATTTTAGTCTTAGAACCTTACAGCCTTTTAGGACGCTGCGGAGACTTTGGACCCCTCTTAGTTCCTTCATTTGCAAACCAAAGAGACTGGCCTAGATGAGCGATTCCCCAACTTTAGTGTCTATAAAAAATATTCAGGGCAGGCTTTTAAAAATGCAGATCTTGGGGCAGCTGGGTGGCTCAGTCCGTTAAGCGTCTGCCTTCGGCTCGGGTCCTGATCCCAGGGTCCTGGGATCCTCAGCAGGTTGCATCTTTAAAAAAAACACCCTGGAGGGGCGCCTGGGAGGCTCAGTGGGTTAAAGCCTCTGCCTTGCGCTCAGTCATGATCCCAGAGTCCTGGGATCGAGCCCCGCATCGGGCTCTCTGCTCAGCAGGGAGCCTGCTTCCTCCTCTCTCTCTGCCTGCCTCTCTGCCTGCTTGTGATCTCTGTCAAAAAAAAAAAAAAAAAATCTTAAAAAAAAAACCACCCTGGAGAGACTCCCGCTTAGAAGAAACTTCAAGTCAGTTGTGCATTGTCACACTCTGCCCGGCGGCGCACTCCACAGATTTTAAATCACAGCACTCTCGAAACGGGCACCATTTTTATCCCCCCACTTTGCGGAGGAGAGAGCTGGCCCCACGGCTTCGGGCTCTGGGATTGGCTTCCTTTCCATCGCTCGCTGGGTTTCCGTGACCCCACCGCGACTCCGCCCTTCGCCCCCTCAGCTCTGCCCCGCCCCGCTGTCCCCTCGTCCCGCTGTCCCCTTCTGTCCCTCCAGAATCCTCTCCCGGCGCTGTTAAACTCGAAGCTGTGGGGCCCGAGATGGGCGCCGGCAGCCCCCTTTCTTGGAAAGTCCCTGCCCGGGGAGCTGAGTCCCTAAGAACCCCCGCCCAGCGAGGGCGTTTCTTCACAGCGAGCGGAGTCCGGGCGCCGCCTGTAGGTGGCGCGAGAGGACGAGCCTCAGAGAAAGGGAAGGGGGCGGAGCCAGGGCGAGGATTGACATCCTTCCTGCCCAATAGCAGCACAATAGGGAGGAGGTTTGCCCTACCCTCCCTTCCCCCCGGGCAGGAAACGGTTTTTCCTTCGCTGTGTGCTGGGCAAGCCGGAGACTTTTGCAGAGAGCTGAGAAGCTACGGTCTGGACGCTCCCGCTCAAGTGGTCCTCCTAGATCCGGCTGTTGGCCTAACAGTGCCAGAACTGAGGATGGCTTGGCCTGCTGGGGCTGCGTTGCTGCCTCTCCAGTTTAGCATCGATCGACTTCAGCTTGCTGGGCGTCAAGTGCCCTTTTCTCCATCATTGACGATATCCTGGATTTACTGTAAACATGTAAAGGGATTCTTGGCGTGAGGCTAAGTTGTCTGGGTTTGTTGTTTTATTAACTTAGCCGCCAGGAATTTCTGGCCCGAAAAGGAGGGAGCAGGCAGGACTTTAAAAGTATATTTTGTTATATATTTTTCTTTTGTTAATCAAGATATAACATATTAGGAAGTTTAGTTCCTCAACCTTGGGTTTCTTCTCAGGTCTTTGTATAGCAGCAACAACAGCAAAAGCACACTGTAATCCCGTGGCGCCGGCAGCCAGTTTCTGTTTCTGGAAGCCTGCCAGTTACTTTCTGTATCCAGCCTTTCCTCCTTCACTGGCAGTTGGCAAAGTGGTTGCACAACATGATGAGACTGACCAGAAGAATCCCTGGTCAGATTTCATTCTGAGGGTTTGTTTTTTTGGTTCTACTTTAATTGTATAACTGACTTTCACAATCAACAAGAAAAAAAACAAAACAAAAGCAAACCCCGGCCAAAGCGAGTGTTCTGTGAAGGTAGATTAGCAAGTCTTCTCACCATGGAGGTGTGGACCAGCCTCCAGTTTTCTCTTCTTAGCTGTCCTTTGCAGGGTTGGGTGAAGCCTGGGAGGACCAAGCAGCAAAGACGGAAGAGCTGGAGGAGCCGACTCTTGGGACCTCATCTTTAACTGATTTGTGGTGTTCTAGGACAATTACCTGTTGCGGTAGAGGTCCCGTGATTACGCTATAGGGTAGCCTTTACTCATTTCTCATTGACCTATGTCTAAGAACTATACATCTAGATTCTTCTTTTAAAAAAGTGTGTATCCAAAAAAAAATAAAAAAAAAATAAATAAAAATAAAAAAGTGTATCCACTCTTTTTGGAGTTACTAGAACTTTTAAGTACGTGCTAAATAGTGTAAGCACTGGGGATATAAAGAAGAATGTAACATTGTCATAACCAAATAAGTTAAATGTGAAGAAGGTAAAAAGAGAGTTACAACTGGTGTGCTGTAACACAGAAACGAGGAAAGGGAGTGGTGGCATAGAGAGGGCTTCAGGGATGCCAGCACCCAAGAGTAACACTTGAGCTATATATCCCAAGTTTAGATGTGCTTGTTGTGGCAAAGTCCCAGGGTCTCTTGGTCTGACTCCTGCACATCCCAGTGATAAGCTTTACCGAAAATTTTGGTGGAAAACGCATCTTACCATAAGAACTTAGAACCACCTCTTGTCTGGGCATCTGGTTGGACCCACCTTTGGTTCAAAGGGATGGGGCAGGATCAAGTGGCAGGCAAGTTCAGCGGTGGCATATGCTTTGCCTCCCAGGATTGCCACTGAGAGAGGCAGACTTCCTTTGCATGCTATTTAAAAGCATACATTTGAGGATCTGATTCCCCCAACTGGAGCTCCTGTGACAATTTTTATTAGACATTTAATTGCAGCAACAGGATCAGATCTGGAATCGTTATGTGTGTGGTGTAGCAAGAGGCATTGTGGGCTCCCAGGATTTGACAAAAGGTCCCACAGCGTTGTGGACATGTCTAAAGATATCCTTTTGGTTAGAGTTATACGTGACCCTTTGTTGCATAATTCTTTCTTTCAATTTCAGTAAATACCAAACACGAAATGTCAGTCCCCATGGTTGTCTGGTAGAGAAAGGATAAGTCAAATGCTTAGAATAGAACTTAACTCCCCATTATTCAGATAATAATTAAGAAAGAAGGCCTGTCTCTCAAACATGTTGGGCCCTTCAATTGGTGTATAAGTAAATAATCATAATACATTTCTCATGTTGTTATTGCATAGAAGAATATGGTCACATTCTTCTCATCAAGTCTACATCTTGGCCATCTTTCTTAATCTATGTCACCAAGTCCCTTTCTTTCTCTTTAAAAGCCCAAGATTTCATTTTTACATAGCAAATTTTGTCTTGTAGAAAAAAATACAAGACTCCGGATGATATAACCTTCCTCCAAAGAGACTTTACAATTCATTCTGGGAGATGGCTGGGCTGGCATCCCTAGTAATCTCCAGTCACCTTAACCAAATTTGGACTGAGGTGATTTCAAACTGACTTGTATCCCTGTGAAGACTGAGCCAATATCCGGAACATTCTTATTTATAAATGCAACACTTTACATTCCAAATCCTGTGTTTACCAGAACCCCTACTACTTGATAGGCCTTAAGCTCTAATTCTTGTGCCTTCTCAGCTTCATGATTGTCTTCAAATGTCTGGTCAGCTTCTCAGCCTCCCAGTCATCTCCAGAACTGGCAGGTACCTCTAAGGTAAAATCAGTACTAACTACAGAACTGACCTGTTTGGGATTCCCTCCTCACTGGGGTATTGGCCCTGTACTTTGGTAGAATACAGCTTTGGTAGCTTCTTTGGCTACAGCTTTGATGCCTTCACACGGGTGTTTCCTATTTTAAGTCTAGATTTTTCTTGTTCTTCAGTGTGCCTGTGTGTGTGTGTGTGTGTGTGTGTGTGTGTGTACAGCATGGGAGATTTGGTCTGAAATATCTATCTCATCTTTACTAGAACTCTGAGATTGATATTTTTATGTTACTGAATTCCAGTGGCAACTGCATATACAAATTTCCCCATCCTGTTTGTGAAATTAAAGACATTCATTTACAAAGGATAGGGAAGTTTCATAGAATTGGTGTTATGGTATATGGGAGGCTTCTAAGACCCATATGGTATATGGGAGGCTTCTAAACTTGAATGACACATCCTCTTTGCTGTTTCTCTTTTGTCTTCTGGTAAGAGAAAGATGACGTTTCCCTCCTGCTCTATGTCTCACTGTAGAGGTCCTGCTCCCATATGTATTAGGGTTCTTCCGAGGAACAGAATCCATAAACATATATAAAATTATATGATTATAGGCAGTTGATTCATGTGCTTATGGATGCTGGAAAGTTCCAGGATCTTCAAGGTGAGTTAGCAAAATGGAATCCCAGAAAAGCTGCTCGTGAAGTTCTAATTTGAGTCTGAAGGTCTGAGAACCGGGCAAGCTTGAGACCCAAAAAGAGCCAATGTTTCAGTTCAAGTACAAAGGCAGGAAAAAGTCAATGTCCCAATTCAAAGACAGCCATACAGGAAGCATACCTTGTTACTTGGGGGTCTCCCAAATAAATCTGTTCTATTCAGGCTTTCAACTGACTGGATGAGGCCCTCCCGCATTAGGGAGAGCAAACTGCTTTCTTCAGTCTATCAATTTAAATGTTCATCTCATTTAAAAAAAAATACCCTCCCAGAAACACCTAGAATAATGTTTGACCAAGTATCTGGTCACCTTGTGGCTGCGTCAAGTTAATAATAACATTAACCTTCACAAGAGAATTAAACTTACTATGATCTGAGGGTGACTTGCAGAAGGCATGGGAAAAATTTTTTACAAAGAGAATTTTCAAGAGTTGCTAAACTTTGCCATCCGCAACCAGGGAATTTTGTGGGAGTGCATTTTAAAGGTTGATGAATGAGGATGGAAAATGATTTCTGCTCAGTTCCTGGAAGTGGTGAGCTCCTATGACATTCTATTCAGTGCTCAGTTTTAGGAAGCTAGTGAGAGTTATCCTGAATCTCATGATGCTAAGGATATGAGGACCAGATATTGGCCCACAGTAAATGTAAGGCCAGACATCCCTTAGAATCACCTAGGAATTATTCTTGGCAAAAAGTCCAAACTGAATATAATTGAGCCTCTAGATTTAACCACCACTTACTGGAAATACAGGGACTCCAACTACACATTAAATGACACTACGAGGATGGAATTGCAAGGTGTTGCAAGGTACAGAATGTGGAATATTCTACAGGACAAGTACGATCCACTTTACTCAATAAATACATGTCAGGAAAAAGATAAAAGGGGAATTTATACATTAAAAGGGACTGAAGAGACTCCTACAGACCAAATGCAATGTGTAGACTGGATTCTGATTCGAATGTTCCAGAAGTAAAAGAAATGAAAATTAACAGCAAATTTATCACCTCACCGTGGAACATGCTCCACATTGCTCCTAGAAGTTCGGGAAAGCTATACACTGACTGAAATTATCTTTAAATTTCTGGAAGCTTGTACTATGTTTTCTAAAAAAATGCTGCTTAACTTTTTGATTGTGGTAGTTAAATACTCCAGTATATGTATATGTCAGAATTCATAGACTTATATACCAAAGGCGATGTATTTTACTACACATAAATCCTAAATTATTATAACTGGACTTTACAGAAGAAAAAGAAATGGCCACAGAAAACAATAGAAAAGAACAACCTGAAGGACAACATCCGAGGTTCTGAAGGACAAAGGTCAAGGCAATTTCAACTGCCATGAGCAGTGACCAAGAACTGCAGTGACCTAAAATTGTGCTCCCTGCTAGAGCTGGGCAACCCGCACTTTCTGCCCAAGAGAATTTGATCACTGCTAAGGGACAGTAACAGTTGCGTTTTCCATTCTCTTTTCTGAATTGAAATTTTACTTTAAGAGGTTGGATTTTGGCCATAGTTTGCCACAGTCTATTGGGTGTGTGAGTAGGGTGAAAGGGAACAGGCAGATTCATCTCTGGGCTATGAGGAGCTGCATCCAGACATGATGGGGAGACATGCACATCACCCGGAATTCTGGACTATGTTGGGGGTGGGTAAGTATGCTTTGTAAGTGGAGAGAAGAGTGTATATAGATACCAGAGAGGCTAGATGAGTGGGTTGACATGATAGTTCATTCAAAATCCATTTTCCCTTTATTTCAAAGCAAGAGAATTTAAGGCTGGGCATCTATCTGGTTATCCAGAAAAACACTACATTTCACAGCCTAACTCTCAGCTAAGTGGGCTACATAACTATGTTGTAGACAACGGTTACCAGCAGCTGTGATAGATGCATTTTCGAGATGGTGTTCTTAGGAAGAGGTATACTCCCCTTTTGTACATTTTTGTTCTACTCCTGGCTGTGGTGTAGGTGTGTTGGCTGGAGGTTTAGTGGCCATCTTTGACCTGGCAGAGAAAACCTAATACCATCACACCCTGAAACTCCCACAACCACAGAGGGCTGTATCTTTAAACTACCATGTGAGAAATAACCTCATTCTATTTTTCTTTTGAAATTTAGCAGTTGTTCCTGTACCTTTCTAACACACATACAGATATAGAGTTCCTGAACCAACAATTTCTCTGAGATTTATGGCTTCGGCACAACTGAGAGGCGATCACATATTTGGACAATCAAAGGCTAGTTGGTAGGAAGAGTGTACCAGAGATCTGTGCGGGTAAAAGAGTTTCAGCTGAAGGGATTAATTGCTAGAACACTTTTAAAAGATGTATTTATTTGTGAGGGCAGGGAGGGACAGAGGGAGAGAATGTTTCAAGCTGAGCACAGAACCTGGCATGGGGCTCAATCCCCTAACCCATGAAATCATGACTGGAGCCAATGAAACTAAGAGTTGGATGCTTACACCAATGAGCCCCCCAGGCATCCTTAGAACATCTTTAGAATGACAAAAAGCAGTGGGAGGGATTCAAAGGGCCAGCGCTGGAATGGAGTTCAAGAATTCACCTTCTTAGTTGGAAACCAGGGATCAGGAAGGTGGATGAGGAAGCTGTTAAAAATGCCTCTCCACACTATCAAAGTAAATGACCAGACATTGCAATATGGATATTTTGGCTGCTGCTACTGCTTGCAATCACTCTTCAATACACATGAAGCTACGGACTAGACACTGACACTTAATGGTGGCCAACACTACTCTCTCTAGACACTCATTTCTCTACCACATTGTTTGCCAGAAGAGAAAAGATGGTCTCCATCTTATTTCTATCTCCCAATAAGAGGCAAGTGCATCTATTTTAAAGAATCTGATTTACAATCTTAGTTGCAAATTAGAGATATTATTTATTTTCTTCAAATTTCTATTTAAAGTCTAGTTAACATATAGTGTGATATTAATTTCAATAGAGTCTACTGATTCGTCACATACATACAGCACCCAGTGCTCAACAAGACAAGCGCCCTCCTCAACACTCATCACCCATTTAGCCCATCCCCCACCCATCTCCCTCCATCAACCCTCAGTTTATTCTTATGGTTTGTTTCCCTCTCTTTTCTTATTTTTCCCCCTTCCCCACACGTCCATCTGCTTTGTTTCTTAAATGCCACATGAATAAAATCATGGTATTTGTCGTTCTCGGACTTATTTTGCATAGCATAATACACTTTAGCTGCATCCACATTGTTACAAATGGCAAGATTTCATTACTTTTGATGGCTGAGTAATATTCCACTGCAAATATATACCACATCTTCCATTTCTTTTTTTTTTTTTTAAGATTTTATTTATTTATTTGAGAGAGAGACAGTGAGAGAAAGCTTGAGGGAAGAGAAGATCAGAGGGAGAAGCAGACTCCCCATACAGCTGGGAGCCTGATGTCGGACACGATCCTGGAACTCGGGGATCATGACCTGAGCCGAAGGCAGTTGCTTAACGAACTGAGCCACCAGGTGCCCCCATTCATCAGCATCAGCTGATGCACACTTGGGCTTTTTCTGTAGTTTGGCTATTGTTAGCAATGCTGCTCAGGTTAACAATACACATCAGGGTATATGTGACACTTGCTCAGCAGGGAGCCTGCTTCTCCCTCTGCCTCCAACTCCCCCTGCTTGTGCTCTGACAAATTTTTTAAAAATAAAAATAAAAAGAATATTCATTATACTTTAACATCCCCCAATACTCTAAGCTATTGGCATATTTTCTTGAATAAAACATTTTTTTTCCTAGTGTTCCATGGGTAGAGTCTGTTGAGACTGAAACAACTCTTGTTTGTTATGGTTTTCATTATGGTTCTCGTTGTTCTCTTTGATTAAGAAATTATACAACCTCTCATTCTTCTGTTTAACATCACAAAGAATTGAACACATAGAATAGCCAAATTCAATAATGGCATAGGCTCTACCTCCATGATCATAAAAATGCCCAACAGTGTGGATAGCAACTAATTCACCAGATGTATCAAACACCGGGGAGCCGGAGGACCCACTGGAAAAACAGGTATCATAGCTAAGTGTGTTATTGCTACCGACTTCTGGTAGGAAACTTCTTTGGGTGAACATAGAGAAAGCATTGTAAGTGGCAGCATGATGTCCTACCACCTCATCTCGATGCTGTTCTGGGTACCTCTCTAACCGCTGATTTATAGGAACCACAGCACAGCCATCTATTTTCTTGACCTGGCCTTCTGGGTGACCAATTATATAAATCAAACCACTAAGCGGTGGAGAGGAAATTCGTCCAAACAAGCCTGGAGGAAATCCATTTCCATTTTTGCTTAGCTTTAAAATGGCATAATCTAGAGATTCATCAGACACTTCAAACCATGGCTCAAGGGCATACCAATCAACATTGTTAGGGCAGAACCTTTTATAATTAAAAGATACCTTTGCACATTTGCTTATTATACCTGGCCAAAACCCTGGATGTATGCCTTCTCCCACCATTAAATGTATTACATGCCGACAGGTGAAAATATAATCATGATTGAAGACAAAGCAAGTAGCATTCCCTTTGTTTCCATTATTGTCCCACATCATGAACCCAACTGACTCACTAAGACGGAGAAGATCTTCACAAGTTGCAACTGACATAGAATTTTCAGTCACTTTTCCAAAATACTTTTTATATACGTTGAACTGTTGAAAGCTTGTCAGTTTGGTTCTCTTCCGTTCATCCCGAAAATACTTTCTCATCTGAAGTGCTTCCTCATTCAAATTTGGATATTGATCCATTATACTTTTGTCCAACAATTGGCAATTCTTTAGCCAGAGGTCAGTTGCTGTCCTCAGGAGAGCTTGCTTAATAACATGCTGCATAACCTCATGGGGCCTTTGCCTATGTCTTGAGTTATTCTTCCAGCGTCTTCTGTTGAGACTATTACTATAATAATTCCTAATTCTACAAATTGTGCGTCGTTTTTTACCTGCAATATCATGTGCTAGATTCTGAGGTGGGACAATTTTTTCTCTGTTGGCCTCTACATCTTCAGTCTCCCCATCTGTCTCTGGTTCATGTTCTTTGATCTCAGACTGTATCTGATTCCAGGGACTGGTTTCATCATTGGCATTTTCATTCTTTTTAATTTTTTTAGGGGCACCTTTACTGACACGTTTCTTAACAATGTCCATTTCTAAGGTTTTTCCAGATACTTCATCCACCAGGGACTGTTTTTCATGAATTTTCTGATGACCTTCCCTTAATTCCCATTCAAGTTCGTCAAGGTCAGGACGAAATCGGCCATCCTTGATTAGAGCTTCTCCGATAGTCTCACCCTTTATGGCATAGATACAAAGTGTACTTCTTTTTTCGTAAATTTCCTTGATCCTGAGAATCTTCTTTACACTCCTTCCAGCAGAAACCACATGAAAAAGAACGCATTCCATGTTCGGATTTTCACACTGGCGTAGTATCTGGTCATCTTCCGGGTCACTCTTTTTTGGACCAGGTGTTATATTAAAATGGGCATTTTCAGGCAGGCACTTGAGAGGCATTCCTAAATTTACATACCCGCCTATTGTATTCTTTTCATAAGCAAAGATGTTCTTATTAAGATGCTTCTCCATCCTTTTACTGAAATTGCCATTTGCTCTCAGGGCTGAGTAGATATTCTCTGTGAGTTTACCATGTGCTGTAAACACACTAAAGTCTGATTTCCCGGAGGGTTTATTCAATGAAAAAGTAAAAAAACATTTTTTACTGGTGTTCAGGTCTGGATTCTGAATTTCCACAGATGCTTCATGCTTGACTTCACTTTTTAGCTTAATGAGACTGCTATTTTCTTTACTGTCAGAGAGAGAGTGAGCAGCAGGTGAGCCAAGACACGTCTGCGTCAAGACTGTATCCTTAAAAAAGGAAAGACCAAGAACTTAGTAAGAACCACCTTTAATAATAATGCTTCATGTTTTTCTACTTATAAAACTAATAAATACTGTGAAGAAGAAGTGATAATAACATGGATAATGAATAATGGAGAAAAAATACCAATTATTACTCTATCACCAGAGATAACCATTCTACATGTTGTTTTATTTGTTTCTATGATTTTACAGGCACACAGAAATCTTATGTTCTTTAAATTGTGCTATGCTGCATGAACTTTCTCTTTAATAAGCAACCTGCCATTGACTGACATGTCATGAAATATATTTGTATTCGATGATATTATATGCCATTAAATAACCTCTGAAACAATTTGAGGGGCCACAGGATATGTCACTGTACAATAATTTTTTTTTAAAGATTATATTTATTTACTTGTCAGAGAGAGAGAGAGTGAGCACAGGCAGACAGAGTGGCAGAGGGAGAAGCAGGCTCCCCGCGGAGCAAGGAGCCCGATGTGGGACTCGATCCCAGGACGCTGGGATCATGACCTGAGCCGAAGGCAGCTGCTTAACCAACTGAGCCACCCAGGAGTCCCTGTACAATAATTTCTAATTCATTCTTCTGTTGCTGGATACTTAAGACTGTTTCCAAGTTTTTACTACTCTAAATACGACAAACATTTCTATACATAAAACATTTTGTCGGAATGTCAGAAACGGAATATTTCCCTAGGCCAGTTTCCCAGCTGTAGAAATACTGAAACTAAGGTTACAACGTATTTCACAACATCTATGCTGCCAAACTGCTTTCCAGAGAAATTGTATCAATTCCTCCTGCTCCTCCTCCACTTGCTGCCCAAAAAGACCGACCACAAGGCTGACTCCTCCAAAGGATTTCAGTACTATTATCTTAAATGTCTGCCAATTGATAGATGAAATGCCATTTAATTTGACTGTTTTTAAAATGTGCGTTACTTAATAGTAAAGCTGGAGTTATTTAATGCACCTCTTGGACAGTTGAAACATCGCCTTTCAAAAATTCCCAAGTATCTGTTTAGTTCTACTCTGTATTACTTTAAACAGCACTAAGGAAATACATGATATACTAAAATGACTGATAAATCCCAGGACGGGATAGATATACAGGAAAATACACATGGTCATAATCAAATAAATATATGTATTCAAAAACATATACACACAGAACCCATTGGCAATAGTCTGGGAAAAAGTGTTGATAATCTGATAGCAACAGGAATGAAAACCAAGGACATAAGTGAAAAACACGACAGCACAGGATTTGGTAGAACTTGGATGGGACTTCTTATGGACTCTCAAGGCTTGGACCTATATGAACTGAAGACTAAAGCTGAAGACCGTAAACTCAGGAGGGATGGAGGGGCTTGGTTTATCTGGGAGGCCAGTGCTACTGAATGAGCTTTGGTTTCAGGCACAGTGAGTTTCTTCCTCTCATGGTGCTTCCTTTTTTTTAAAATTTTTTATTTCTTTTCAGTGTAACAGTATTCATTGTTTTTGCACCACACCCAGTGCTCCAATGCAATCTGTGCCCTCCCTAATACCCACCACCTGGCTCCCCCAACCTCCCACCCCTCGCCCCTTCAAAACCCTCAGGTTGTTTTTCAGAGTCCACAGCCTCTCATGGTTCACCTCCCCTTCCAATTTCCCTCAACTCCCTTCTCCTCTCCATCTCCCCTTGTCCTCCATGTTATTTGTTATGCTCCACAAATAAGTGAAACCATATGATACTTGACTCTCTCTGTTTGACTTATTTCACTCAGCATAATCTCTTCCAGTCCTGTCCATGTTGCTACAAAAGTTGGGTATTCGTCCTTTCTGATGGAGGCATAATACTCCATAGTGTATATGGACCACATCTTCCTTATCCATTCATCCGTTGAAGGGCATCTTGGTTCTTTCCACAGTTTGGCGACCATGGCCATGGCTGCTATAAACATTGGGGTACAGATGGCCCTTCTTTTCACTCCATCTGTATCTTTGGGGTAAATACCCAGTAGTGCAATTGCAGGGTCATAGGGTAGTTCTATTTTTAATTTCTTAAGGAATCTCCACACTGTTCTCCAAAGTGGCTGCACCAACTTGCATTCCCACCAACAGTGTAAGAGGGTTCCCCTTTCTCCACATCCTCTCCAACACAGGTTGTTTCCTGTCTTGCTAATTTTGGCCATTCTAACTGGTGTAAGGTGGTATCTCAACGTGGTTTTGATTTGAATCTCCCTGATGGCTAGTGATGATGAACATTTTTTCATGTGTCTGGTAGCCATTTGTATGTCTTCATTGGAGAAGTGTCTGTTCATATCTTCTGCCCATTTTTTTATATGACTGTCTGTTTTGTGTGTGTTGAATTTGAGAAGTTCTTTTTTTTTTTAATTTTTTATTTCTTTTCAGCGTAACAGTATTTGTGGTGCTTTCTTTTCCTTCCCATTTTCAGCTACTACTTACTGTCCAAATCTGTATCTGCAGCAATGTCCTCTCATTTGAATTCCAGATATTAATATGGTGTTCAGTCCTTGACATTTGCCCCTGGATACATTAGAGGCATTTCATCCTCAAGACTTTCCAAACTGAAGTCATAAACCTTACTCCCGATACTTCCCTTCTTGCTGGGTTTCCTGAGTCTGTTAACAGGGTCACCATCCACTCAACCACCCAGGCTAGCACTCTGTAAAGCACACTCAGCTTCTTCCTTTATTTTAACTCATATATCATTTAGAAAAACTTGCAATATATGTTACATGCAAAAGCAGTATAGGACATCTCCTGATAAACATCTCTGTATCTATGTCCCAGATTAAGAAATAGCATATTACAATTTATAAGAAGCTCCTCTTTTACCTTATATACCTCTCTCATTCTTAAAGACACTCATCCTGAATTTGTTTTATTTATTTATCTAACAGAGAGAGAGAGAAAGAGTACAAGCAGGGGGAATAGCAGAGCCAGAGGGAGAAGTAGGCTCCCCACTTAGCAGGGAGCTTGATGCCGGGCTTGATCCCAGGACCCTGGGATCATGACTTGAGCCAAAGGCAGAAGCCTAATCCACTGAGCCACCCAGGCGTCCCCTGAATTTATTTTAAACTGATTATTTGTTTACATTTTCTTTAGGTACATAAACATATATTGTTAAAATAGAAGTACCACACTGTATGGTTGTGCCTTATTTCAATTTTATGGAAAGGCGTCCTATTAAGTTTGTTCTGTGATTTCTTTCACTACTTTTCTGAGACTAATTCTAACTGATGGAGTCCTACATTCACTTCTTCTTTTTTTTTTTTTTAAGATTTTATTTATTTATTTGACAGAGAAATAAAGAGCACAAGAAGGCAGAGCAGCAGGCAGAGGGACAGGGAGAAGCAGACTCTCTGCAGAGCTGGCAGCTGCTTAACTGACTGAGCCACCCAGGTGCCCTCCCACATTCACTTCTACAGTTAAATAGAATTCATTGAAACAATTAACCGTGTATGCACATTTAGGTCATTTCCAGGTTTTTTTCTACTAAAAACAGTGGTTCCATTCTGCTGTGAATATCCTTGAATGTTGCCTGGTACACATATGCAAGAATGTCACTCAGGGATAGGAATGAGACTCCTCCAATTTAGGATCTCTGAATACTTCCCTTTATTAAATAGCACCGTATTATTTACGGAATAGTTGTACCACTTTGCATTTCCCCCAGTGGACAGTAAGAGTCTCCTTACATCGGCATCCTCATCAAAAGACTGTACTGCCCAACTGTCGATGTTTGCCAACTTGCAGATGTGAAATCGCATCTTAATTAATTAGTTTAATATACTAATGGGAGTTAAACCTCTTTCCGTGCTTCTGCCTGTTCAAGTCTCTTGCCCATTTTTCTATTAGACTATTTTCCTTTTGACTTTCGAAAATCTTTTCTATACTCCAGATAGAATTTGTTTACTTATTATATATGTTAAACATATACTCTGAGTATCTGGCTTGCTTTTTCATTCTCATTAGGCATCATTCAAGATAAGAAGGCCTTAGTTTTCTGTTGTCAAGTTTATTAATCATTCTATGTCATAAGATTAACTTTCATGGAATTAATCTATTTTTTTTTTCTAAAAAGTGTAAAGGCTTGCTTTTTCTAGTCAAGTCTTTCATCTCAGCTTCTTTTTTTGGTATATGGCCTGACGGAGGTTTCAGTCTTTTAAAAATTTTTGCTTCAGAGATAAATAATTTTCCCAGCACTAATACTGAATCATTCACCCTTTCTCCACTGATCATAACTGCCAGTTTTACCATATGAGAGTACAGGCTGAACTCTGTACCCCCTGCCCCAAAATTCATGTGTGGAATTCCTAACCCCCATTACCTCAAGATGTGACCTTTTTTGGAAACAGGGTTGTTGTAGTTAGTTTAGATGAGCTCATACTGGAGTAAGGTGGGTCCCTACTCTAATCTGACTCACGTCCTTACAAAGAGGAGAAACTGGGACAGAGAGACAGACGTACATATAAGAAAGACCATATGAAGAGACACATGAGAAAGATGGCCACCCACAAGCCAAGGAGAGAGGTCTCTGATCATTCCCTCAGAGCTCACAGAAGCTGACAAGCATACTGACACCTTGACCTGGGGCTGTGAACCTCAAGAACCATGAGACAATAAATGTCTGATGTTTAAGGAACCCAGTTTGTGGTACTGTGTTACAGCAAACCTGACAAACTAATACAAAGACACTTTCATATATTTTATGGTTTGTCTCCATGCTCTCTGCTCTGTTCCAGTGCTACAGTTTTCTACATCTGGCCAAATACTCTCTTAATTAGTACAACCTTATAATAAGCATTCATATCTGATAGGGACACTCTCCTCACTTTACTCTTTATACTCATAAATGTCTTGGCTATTGGTCCTTTGTTCTTCCATTAACTTTTAGTCATCTTATTAAGTGCCTCAAAAATACACTGTCACACTCCTAATTGAGATTATATTAAATCAATATGTGAATTTAAGATGAACTGACATCTTAAGTATGTTGAGCTTTCCTATTCCTAAGTATCTTATAGTTCAACATCAATTTAGATCTCTTTTCATTGTCTTCCAATAAATCTTATAATTTTTATCCAGAAGGATATATAAGTCACTTCTTATATTTATTCTTAGGTAACTGATGGAGATGCCCAACAATATCTACCCCACCCAAGATGTCAGACTCAGGTGAGGTGCACTCACTGTGAGTGAGGGTCTGAATTATGTATTTTATATATTATATATTTTCATTACTTAACTTTAATTAAGTTGAAGTTAAATTTAAATAGCCACATGTGGCTAGTGGCTATCATACTGAACAGTGTAGCCATAGGAATTTCAAGATGAATAATTCAGCCAAAATTTTAAGTTAAAATCTCCTCTTTAAAAATTCAAGGATAAAACCTGTACATACTTCTTGACATAGAACGAAACCCAAATCCTTAAACATGGAGTGCAAGGACTTAAAGGATACTGCTGCTCTTCTCCAAAAATCCACTGCACCTCTCTGCCATTTCGTCACAACTATCAATGTCTACAGAAATGAATTCATGCCAGCTCGGGGACAGGCCTTGCTTGCTCGAGTGTCTCCTTGAACCACACAGTTTGGTATAGCAATGGTGGAAAGTTACATGCCGAAGGAATTTTTCTCAGCGTCCCAGGATGGACTTATTATCTAAATGGCAGCAAATGCAGGTATGCACTCTGAAATTACCGAAGTTCTGTTGTCACCATGCAGAAAACCAGCCAGAGGACAGCATGAAAAGCAGAGTGTAGTGATGGGAAACATAAATGAATCCTTGAAACAACGGCGTGGTGCTGCATTAAAGCTCAGCCCAGTTCTCTGTACTTTCCTGACACAGGGACCATGAATCCCTTTTATTTTCTCACGGGGTTAAAAATTTCCCCTTTTGAAACAATACTATATAAGCTAAATAAATATTTCACCATAAGGAGTGTCCAACTAGAAGGGTATCTCAGATCAGTGTTTCTCAAATTTTAACGCCCCTGTGAATCATATGGGGGTTGGGGTCTTGTTAAAACGCAGATCACAGAGAGGTGTCACACGCTCCCAGGCAAGATCAGTGTTACTGGTGTGTGTGGATCACACTTGGCATAGCAAGGCCACAGACGTCCTGAACCTGGTGCAGCACTGTCCCATGGAACTTTCCTCAGTGATGGAAATGTTCTACATCTGTTTGTCCAATATGGCGGCCATTACCCACACATGGCTACTGAGGACCTGAAATGTGGCTAGTGATTAGAAGAAATTAACCTTACATTTTATTTAATTCTAATTCAATGAACCCACTTCATTATTTCACAATTAGAGGATTTTTTCCTGAGAAAAAAGTTCTTCTTAAAATAAAGCCTACTGGAAACTTTTCCCAAACTATCTTCCCAGCATTATTAGTTACCACATTCTTGAATTCTTCTATATCATCAAGTCTATCTAGACTGCTCCCAGATATGTTTTCATGTGTGTATGACTCAACTCAAACTATTCCCTCATGCTGGATACACTTCCCTGGTGAAAGTCTATTCATACTGTAGAATCTTTCTCAGATGAAACTGCCTTAATTTCTTGAGTGTGAATGAAGCATTCTCCTCTCTGCACTCCAAAACACTTGTTTGTATCTTGAGTCAGTATTATCATTTTGCATATTCTGTGTTGGCCAAAAACCAACTTTGAAGCCTGGATTCAAATCCTCACCGTCAAGTTCATCATTTTTGCAACTTTAAGAAAGGTGGGTTTCGGTTTCTTCAATTTTGAAACGGGGATGATGACAATATCTATTGTTTTATTAAATGTTGAATGAGATAATCCACAAGAAGTTGTGAGAATAATTTCAGGTACACACTAATTTCTCAATATGTAGTAACTGTATTATTTTGGCCTGTCCTTCTGGTATCAAGCGTCTACAGTGTTTTTTTAGTCATCTTGTTGTCTAAAAAGGCACACTTTGCACTGCTAATTCATACACTATCATCTGGTTTTGCACAAGCAGTTATAGATGTGATCTCCCAAATATACTTTCCACAACACAGAGGAAGGGCTTCTAACCACCATTCTTTATCAGCTTATCCTCTACCAGGATCCTAATACTGTGCTATGGTTAGAATATGCTGAGTTGTTAAAAAGGAGACATACCTTTGAATCTTCAGGTCTGCTACTCTGGCCATCTTCTGTAGCAGTGAATGACTTGTTCTCTTCAGGCTTCATGGAGTTCATGATGACTTCTAAGGAACTATGACTCACTTCCGTTAGTGGCCAAGTCAGAGAAACAAGAAGTGGATTTCCTCCCCCACTTGCAATGACTAAAAACAAAGGAAAGATGAGGTACGTGAAACAACTTTCAAACATTGGGTCCCAGGCAGTGCAGAACAGTGATCTCCCATCCCTCAGAGAGAGAAATCAAATGAGGTAATCCCTATGAACATCTAGCTTTCCATATCTCAGGGAAGGGAACAGAAGACTGGCAGTTTCCTTGAGTTGAGAAGACAAGTTCAGGGTCACGGGAGGCCTCAGTGGCTGGAGTTTGTGGGGCAGACTGCTAGAGAGAAGAGAGCTACAGCTACACACAGAATCCGAGATCTACAAGTGGGTACCCCTCGAAATTTCAGTTGAATATCGGTCGGTGCACACATGTGAGGAAGCTACTGGAAGCCAGGGGAAGAACCAGCTAAAGGAAAAGCCTAACAGTTCTGAGGCTCACCCAGGCCTGAGTAGAGTTCTGTGAATTACCCCTCTGGGCTTGTTGAAAAGGAAGATACTGGACCCTGCCCTCAAAGATCATGATTCAGTGACTCTGGGCAGCAGTTATGCTATTTGACCTGCCCCACCCCCCATTCTCTCCCCTCCGGATGCCCAGGCACACAGCAGGGTAGCTGAAACAGCTTCCTAGCTGATCTCCAAGTGTCTTTCTAGGAGGAAAAGTCTTGATCTTTGAGGCTGGCGGGGGGGGGTGGGGTGGGGGCGGGGCGAAAAGGGGGTTCCCGCAATGGGAGGCTGCTTACCCCTTACCCCCCAAACCTCTTGGCTCAGGACCAAGGTCCTTTGCCTAGCGCTCTTCACAACCGCCCTCTAAGAACTCCACGTCCGACTGAGGACCCAAGCACCACTCACGGATGCGTCGAGTGTGCCCACGCTGCCGGTGACCGCTGTCCCGGGATTCGCAAGAGCTCAGAGGATGGGGCCGGGCCGGCTTCCTGCGGGAACTCTTCCTTCGGGGAAAGTGGAAGTGCGCAGTCCCCGCTCTCGGTTCAGACGTCTGGCGGCGAGGGGGCGGTGTCTGTTCCCATTGGCCAGGAACACAGCCACTTCGGGAACCCATTGGGCGGGCGGTAGGGGCTGGGCGTGGACCCCATCCCGCGAGTTGGTGAGTCCCGGGGCGGGGGAGATTCCCGGAATGGGCCCGGGCGGGCGCTGGCCGACTGGTGCTGCGGCTCGATCCCGCCCACGCACGCAGTCCGCACCCTGTCCCAGGGCAGCATCCCGATCCGGGACCGACTGCGCAGTCTTCTCTTCCCCTCCCCCCCCACGCCTCTGCCGTCGGGCGGGGAGCTGGGCGAGCGCAGGCGGGAGTGGGAGGAGCAGGTGATTTCCGCTCTCGCGCGGCGGACTCCACGACGGGTCCGCAAGGTGGGGGTGCGCGCCCGCGTCTGGAGCGGCGGGGCTAACGTTCGGCCTGCGGGTGGGCGAGGGCGCGAGGATCGTGCCGGGTGGGACTCGGCGGCCGCTGCCGAGCTGGTCCGCACTGGGCAG
The DNA here is from genome assembly GCF_963455335.1 of Martes martes. Lineage (NCBI taxonomy): Eukaryota > Metazoa > Chordata > Mammalia > Carnivora > Mustelidae > Martes > Martes martes. Next base: position 11,933,820 of record NC_137898.1, read on the forward strand.
GAGCCGCGCCGGTACCTTCATGTGTCCAGCGGACAAAAGGGCCCAAAGCGGGCAGCAGAGCTCCTGTGGTCCGTGTAGTGGACTCGGAGCCCCCAGCAAAAGAACGAGCCTCGCGCAGAAGCTATTGCACTCACTCAGGCCAAAGCAAGAGGCCCAGAGATCTGAACTTCTTGTCTCCAACCTCTGTGACTTGCGGGAGTCTTATTTATCAAGGACCTCTTCGAGGGAAATCCTCCCAGCGGGGACCCAGGGACCCGCTGCATTTCGGGTTCTGGGGCCTGAGGGTGGTTGATCATTTTAGTTCAGTCCCTATTCCCAGCGGGGCGGTGTTTTGTAGTTGATTTGAGTCTCGTGTGACCTTCGCAGTCACCCCTGGAGTTAGGTTGGCTTTTGCACCCATTTCACAGATTAGGAACAGGATAGTTTGCCTAAAACCTAGTTGGGGGTATGGGGCACTGGAGGAGTTTAGAGTGGCACAGTTTCTTGCAGGGAGACCTTAGACAAGTTCACTCCCCTCTTGGGGGTCTTGATTCCCTATTTGTAACTTAAACCAGTCTGCCCCTTTGTGATTCCCCTTCCATTCGTGTCCCAATTTTTCATTTGGGTGGCTTTAAAAACCGCCGAAACTCAGACCAGGTCTTGGCAAAGTGTATGATTCATCATCGAAGTTTATGATGATCTGCTTGTCGAAACATTTCTCAGCCGCCTCGGTGGAGATGCTGACTCGCTAAGGCTGGAGTGGCGCGGTGACGTGCATTTCTCAAGAGGTGATGCCAGTGCTGCTGGTGGCCATCTCTAAAGCCAACCGTTACTTTCACTGACCCAAACGTACTCTGGATATTTACAGATACTAACTAGTTTTATCCTTTATCCAACCATAGGAGGCCGCTACCATTATCCCCATTTTAAAGGAAATTGTAGCCATAGAGAGACATCAAACAACTCTCCTAAAGACAAACAGCTAAGCAAAGCAAAGCAAAGATTAAGACCCAAGCCGGCAGGCATGGTGTCCTCAGCCCCCTACCACTGCTTCTCTGTTTTCTTCCAATAATAGCTTCCAGAACCGGAGCCCTTCCCAGCACTTTCTGGCCTCTGCTTCCCTCCAGTCCCGCTCCCCACAGCCCTTAGTTTTTCCTGTGTGGCCTTCCCTATGCGCCCTCTGGCTTTCGTACGGGCAGGTCCTGGTGACCGGGTCTGCATAGGCAGTCCACTTGCAGAACCGCCCAGGCAGGCGAATATTCCCCCACATCCAGCGGTTGGATACTCGCAGGCGCAAAGCCTCTCCACCGGGGCTGGAGTTCCGAGCACCGCCTGCAGAGGGCGCCAGAGAACGTGCCTGATGAAAAGGGGCGGGAAAAGCGGGGGGCTGAGAAGCGGGTGAGGATTGACACTCATTGTGGCCAATGGCAACGTGGTGTTCGTTTACTCACTCTTTCATTCTCTGTCGTCCAAGAGCCTCCCATCTTTTTAGGAGGCTGCGCCTGTGGCACCGAACAGAGAGGTGGGACTGTCTTACGCCGCGTTAGGTGTTCTCTGAAAGTACGTGGGTCTGTCCAAGGTTGCTCTGGCTCAGGCTGGCTCAACCCTCTTTTCCCAACTTGCCTTGGTCTCATTTAGCTAAGGTCCTCTTCACCGGTCTCTGGTTCCATCACTCTGGGTCCTTGGAGGTTTTGTGAACGCTTCGAGGGAGCAAAGCCAGCCTGGTACCTGTCGTTGCCTTGGCAGCTAAGTATTTCTGGGTGCTGACAATGGGGAGCAGAGTGCGTGGGCATAGGGGTCAGGAGAGCAGAGTGGGAAGTGTCCGATCAACATCAGGCATTGAAATTTGAAATTGCCCAGAGCAGTGCCTCATTTCGTCTTTCTGCTTCATTCATTCCCTGTTTCACACATCAGGAAACAGGGTAAGTAAATCGCCTAAAGGTAGTCCTTGGAATGACTTTCACTCCCGTCAGATGCCAAACCCAAAGTCCTTTATTGTGCCAAGACTGCCTTTGTAGCATTTCAACGCATGCGGGTTCCTTGAAACACGTCTCCATATGGATTCAGTCTTCTGTCTGTCCATTCATCATTTCCTTTCTTAGGGACCCATCTGCAAGGCGTGGATCTAGTTGATGTTGAAAATACAGAAGAATAGGGACTCTGCTGTGAAGTAGAGGAGAAAAAGATGTACGCAGCGATGTGGGAAACAAAGGCAAAAGAAATGTAACTTAAATTAACATCTCCTTACAGCTTGCAGCCCACTTCCTTTTCTATGTCAAAAAAATTGAGATAAACTCCTGGTAAGACTTTTTAAGGAAAAACAAGAGAAAGAAGAACAAAACACAGAGAGTACTAGAGATGAGGAAGGAGACAGAGAAGGGAAAAAGGGAATTATAATAATTATAATGGAAAGTTAGATGTGATCCAAGGCAACACGTTTACTGATAAAAGAAATGGATGATTTCCATCCATTTTCAAAACTGATCTTCAAAGAAATAAAACACTGCAACATACTAATAGAAACAATGGAAATGAAATGTCTATCATTAACAAGTGGCCAAAGTCAGATTATTTTATACTTAAGTTCTACATAAACCAAAAATTAACACACAATTTCAGTATTAAAACATGATAATACCTGGAAAGATCCCCAATCTGAAATTTGGAGGAAAAAAAAAAAGGAATAAGAGATACTTACTGAATGTTTTCACTTATGAATACAGTTGCAAGCATTCTGAATAAATTATTCAGGAGTATATGAGAAGACAAGTAGATGTGAACAAATAGAGTTTATTTTAGAAATGGAGGCATGGCTTAAACCCAGACCTTTCAGTGTAGTCAGTTACAGGATGAAAAACTGTAAGTGCATCAATTGCCAAAAGGAAAAGAAAAGAAAGAAACAAATACAAAAAAGAAACCTATAAAATTTCAGTCATTGTTCCAAATATAGATTGTAAGATAAGAAGAGTAGGAGGGGCACCTGGGTGGCTCAGTGGGTTAAGCCTCTGCCTTCAGCTCAGGTCATGGTCTCAGGGTCCTGGGATCAAGCCCCATGTCAGGCTCTCTGCTCAGCGGAGAGTCTGCTTCCCCCTCTACTGCCTGCCTTTCTGCCTGCTTGTAATCTCTCTCTCTGTTAAATAAATCTTGAAAAAAAAAAAAAGAGTAGGAAAATATTCTAAACATGTAAAGACAGATCAAATATAATTCCAAATGTGAATTGTTAAAGCCATCTCATTAAAGTCAGAAATAAGACAAAGATGGAGATATTGCTGTTCTTAGTTGGTATTATCTTCCTAGGTTCTGCACATGCAATAAGACAAGAAACTAGAAAACCAATACTGTGGGGAATGAAGAAGCAAATGATCTGTATTGTGCATATTACATTATTATGTGTTGGCAAAGTCGAAGAGACTCTGATGAAAAACACATAACCAAATGATATCTTAAAGAATCTTGTGTGGCGTGTTTAGAAATTAAGTACAGAAATAAAAATCAATAACAAAGTAATAGTACTCAAAAATAAAAAAAGAAAACTAATTCTACTGACAGTCTTAACAAGCATAAAATAGCCAAGAATAAGCTGAATGGTTTTTGTTTGTTTGTTTGTTTGTTTGTTTTTTAAGCTGAATGGTTTTTATTTGATTTGGTTTACCCTAGGAAAACAGTAAAATTTTACTGTTGGTAAAATGGTAGTATAACAGAAACTGAGAAAATTGGGATACATATCATGTTTCTAGATGAAAAGACTTAGTTACATATAAATCTCAATCCTCCCAAAATTTTAACAAGTGAATCCAGTTCAGATCACAATTGCAGTGGGTAGCTGGAATACTTGTTGGGGAACTGGAAAAGTCTCTTTAAGTCCACACAGAATATAAATCCATAAGGAAAAAAAAAAAAAGAAAATTAAGAAAAAGGATAGGAAGAGAGATGCACTTTATGAGATATTAAAACTTACCATAAAGGGGCTCCTGGGTGGCTCAGTGGGTTAAAGCCCGCTGCCTTCGGCTCAGGTCATGATCCCAGCGTCCTGGGATAGAGCCCCGCATCGCATCGGGCTCTCTGCTCAGCAGGGAGCCTGCTTCCTGCCTACCTCTCTGCCTACTTGTGATCTCTCTGTCAAATAAATAAATAAAATCTTTAAAAAAAAAAAAACTTACCATAAAGCCACTGAAACAGCATAAGACTAGAATCCAAGACAGGAATAGATAACAAAATACATAAATATGTTATATGACAAAAGACATATTTAAGTTTTGGTGGGATGATTTATATAATAAATAGTATTGGCATCATTGGCTAGCCATATGGGAGAAAGATTTAGAAGAATTTTAATTAATACTATTCAAAAATATATTCCAGAGGAAACAAAGATTGAAATGTAAAAAGGAAAAAGAAACCTATGTTGAAATGTAAAAAATAAAAATGTTGAAATATTTGTAATACTTTGGAGTAGGAAAAAGCTTTTTAATTAAAAAAAATCTTAGAACTCAGAGTGAAAAACATATGTGATGACATGAGAATTAAAAATTTCTGAATGAAAACTTCCATTGATAAAATAAACATAATTATACATTGGGAAATAAATTTGTAGCATAGAATTTAAGTGTTAATATCCCCAATTTTTAAAAACCCTTGCAGAATTTTAAGAAAGACATGAAAACCCAGTGTACAGGTGGTCAAAGGATCTGAACAGACAATTCAGAAGTAAACCCCAACTGGCTGATAAACATTAAATATATCCAGTCTCACTAGTCAGGGAATTGTAAATTAAATCTATAATAAGATGCCATTTTTCATCCATAAATTTGGCATAAATTAAAAGGAGGGGTAACATACAGTGCTGGAAAAACAGTTACTGTAGTCACTGTTAACAGAGAGATAAAATAAGAGTGATCTTTTGGGAAAGTAATCAGAAAGTGCCTACTAGATTTTGAAGTACACATGCCTTTTGACTTGGTAATACCACTTTCAATAATCAGTTCTACCGAGGAAATGGTAGATATTTAAAGATACATATGTAAAGAATCATGTCCAAGGATGTTTGTTGAAGCACTGTTTGTAGTGGCAAAGACCCATGAGAAATTTGAACCAATAGGATGGCTGAGTAAGTGTCAGTGTGTTCACTGTATGGACTACTATACCATTATTGAAAAGAATGAGTTAATGCTGCATTGACTGACCTGGAGGGATGTTGGGTTAAAGGCAAATGAGAATGTGAGGGCAATAAGAGGTAACAATATCCCTCCACGTGTTAGAATGAGCTAGGGCACTGATTATCTCAAGGGGTGGTAAAGGAGGGGAAGAGAAGACATCAGGGAGATAATTTCTTAAAGCAACATGGAATTGTTCCGCTTGTATAATCAGCAGTATGTTACATTTGTGATTAAAGATTAGCAGAGGGAAGATTGGAACCTTGCCTACCTTAATTCTCCTGCATCCCACTTTTCTAAAGTTTCTTTGTCCTTACCTCTAGGGAAGACCTTAAAACCTGTAATTTAAATTAACATCCTAGTAGATTTAGATGCAAGGTGAACCCCCTGTTTTTCAAATGAAAGAACTGAAGGAAGGTCAGTAATGAGATTCTGTAGCAGAAAGATTCTCAAGGTCAGCTAGTAAGTGGGTGGCCAAGTTAGGAAGGGCCTGTCAAGTTAGAGGAAGGACAGGCCCAGTGTTAGTTCTGCTCTTCCACAACTGCTCCAAAGTTGGGAGGAAGTTAATAGATTTTTTTTGGTTCTTTTATTTTTAAAAAGTTTTTTAAAAAAACAATTTGTAGGGCGCCTGGGTGGCTCAGTGGGTTAAGCCTCTGCCTCCGGCTCAGGTCATGATCTCAGGGTCCTGGGATCAAGTCCCGCATCGGGCTCTCTGCTCAGCAGGGAGCCTGCTTCCTCCCTTCTCTCTCTGCCTGCCTCTCTGCCTACTTGTGATCTCTCTGACAAATAAATAAATAAAATCTTAAAAAAAAATTTGTAATGGAAAATGGAAAAGTGACACAAAAGTGGAAAAGTGTAATGAACCCCATGGGCCCAAGACCCAACTTCAATGATTATCAACATATGACCAACCTTGGTTTCATCTGGCTCCTCCGGTGGATGGTTTCATCCGTAAGTACTTCAGTTTTTAACAGGATTTTTATCTTCCGTTGGATAACACCCATAACATTTGTGCGACATGTATTCAGATAGACTCTGAGTAAAGTTTCTGCGTGTAAATTTGAATTTTTATGGCACCACAAACTAAATGGAAGTTGGTCAGGTGAATAAAGAAAGATGACCCAAACTCAAAACACAATTCGGGATCAAAACTTAGAGTTGAAGCACTTGGGTGGTATAGTCAACCTTGGTTTCAGCTCAGGTCTTGATCTTAGGGTCCATGGACTTGGTGCAGAATCTGCTTGAGATTCTGTCTCCCTAATAGCCAAACTATGGAAAGAGCCAAGATGTCCATCAACAGCCACATAGATAAAGATGTGGTGCATATATACAGTGGAATATTACTCAGCCATCAGAAAGGATGACTACTTACCATTTATGCTGACATGGATGGAACTGGGTATTATGCTGAGCAAAATTAGTTAATCAAAGAAAGACAATTATCAGATGGTTTCACTCATATGTGGAAGATAAGAAACAACACAGAGGTTCACAGGGGAAGGGAGGGAAAACTGAATGAGAAGTCCTCAGAGAGGGAGACAAACCATGAGAGACTCTTAATTATAGGAAACAAACTGAGGTTTGCTAGAGGGGAGGTGGGCGGGAGGAATGGAGTAATTGGGTGATGGACATTAAGCAGGGAATGTGACGTGATGAGCCCTGTTAGATACAACTGATGATTAACTTAATTCTACATTTAAAACCAATGATGTACTACTATATGTTGGCTAACTGAATTTAAATTAAGAAAAAGAAAGATTATTTGACCGTAGAGTTGAGGGTCCATATCTGGGCTCTCTACTCTGTTCCACTGGTCCATGTGTCTGTTTTTATGCCAGTACCATGCTGTCTTGGTGATCACAGCTTTGTAGTAAAGCTTGAAATCAGGTAACGTGATGCCACCAGTTTTATTTTTGTTTTTCAACATTTCCTTAGCAATTCGGGGTCTCTTCTGATTCCATACAAATTTTAGTATTATTTGCTCCAGCTCTTTGAAAAATACTGGTGGAATTTTGATTGGAATGGCATTAAAAGTATAGATTGCTCTGGGCAGTATAGACATTTTAACGATGTTTACTCTTCCCATCCAAGAGCATGGAATGGTCTTCCATCTTTTTGTGTCTTCTTCAATTTCTTTTAGGAGTGTTCTGTAGTTCCTCGAGTACAGATCTTTAACCTCTTTGGTTAGGTTTATTCCGAGGTATCTTATGGTTTTTGGTGCTATAGTAAATGGAATCGATTCTCTAATTTGCCTTTCTGTATTTTCATTGTTAGTGTATAAGAAAGCCACTGATTTCTGGACATTGACTTTGTATCCTGCTACATTACTGAATTGCTGTATGAGTTCTAGTAGTTTGGAGGTGGAGTCTTTCGGGTTTTCTATATAAAGAATCATGTCATCTGCGAAGAGAGAGAGTTTGACTTCTTCCTTGCCAATTTGGATACCTTTTATTTCTCTTTGTTGTCTGATTGCTGTTGCTAGGACTTCTAATACTATGTTGAACAAGAGTGGTGAGAGTGGGCATCCTTGTCGTGTTCCTGATCTCAATGGGAAGGCTGCAAGCTTTTTCCCATTGAGGATATTTGCTGTGGGTTTTTCATAGATAGATTTGATGAAGTTCAGGAATGTTCCCTCTATCCCTATACTTTGAAGCGTTTTAATCAGGAACGGATGCTGGATTTTGTCAAAAGCTTTTTCTGCATCAATGGAGAGGATCATGTGGTTCTTCTCTCTTCTCTTATTGATTTGTTCTATCACATTGATTGATTTGCGAATGTTGAACCATCCTTGTAACCCAGGGATGAATCCTACCTGGTCATGGTGGATAATCTTTTTAATGTGCTGTTGGATCCTGTTTGCTAGGATCTTGTTGAGAATCTTAGCATCCATATTCATCAGTGATATCGGTCTGAAATTCTCCTTTTTGGTAGGGTCTTTGCCTGGTTTGGGGATCAGGGTAATGCTGGCTTCATAAAAAGAGTCTGGAAGTTTTCCTTCTGCTTCAATTTTTTGAAACAGCTTCAGGAGAATAGGTATTATTTCTTCTTTGAAAGTTTGATAGAATTCCCCAGGGAATCCGTCAGGTCCTGGGCTCTTGTTTTTTGGGAGGTTTTTGATCACTGCTTCAATCTCGTTACTAGATATCGGTCTATTCAGGTTGTCAATTTCTTCCTGGTTCAATTTTGGGAGTTTATAGTTTTCCAGGAATGCATCCATTTCATCTAGGTTGCTTAGCTTATTGGCATATAACTGTTGATAATAGCTTCTGATGATTGTTTCTACTTCCTTGGTGTTAGTTGTGATCTCTCCCTTTTCATTCTTAATTTTATTAATTTGGGCTTTCTCTCTTTTCTTTTGGATTAGTGTGGCCAATGGTTTATCGATCTTATTGATTCTTTCAAAAAACCAGCTTCTAGTTTCGTTGATACGTTCTACTGTATCTCTGGTTTCTACCTCGTTGATCTCTGCTCTAATCTTGATTATTTCCCTTCTTACGTGTGGAGTTGGTTTGATTTGTTGTTGATTCTCCAGTTCTTTAAGGTGTAGAGACAGCTGGTGTATTCTGGATTTTTCAATTTTTTTGAGGGAGGCTTGGATGGCTATGAATTTCCCCCTTAGGACCGCCTTTGCTGTATCCCATAGGTTTTGGAGTGAAGTGTCTTCGTTCTCATTGGTTTCCATAAATTGTTTAAGTTCTTCTTTGATCTCCTGGTTGATCCAAGCATTCTTAAGCAAGGTGGTCTTTAGCTTCCAGGTATTTGAGTTCCTTCTGAACTTTTCCTTGTGATTGAGCTCCAGTTTCAAAGCATTGTGATCTGAGAATATGCAGGGAATAATCTCAGTCTTTTGGTATCGGTTGAGCCCTGATTTGTGACCCAGTATGTGGTCTATTCTGGAGAAGGTTCCATGTGCACTTGAGAAGAATGAGTATTCTGTTGTTTTAGGGTGGAATGTTCTGTATATATCTATGAGGTCCATCTGGTCCAATGTATCATTCAATGCTCTTATTTCTTTATTGATTTTCTGCTTCGATGATCTGTCTATTTCTGAGAGAGGCGTGTTAAGATCTCCTACTATTAATGTATTCATATCAATATGACTCTTTATCTTGATTAATAGTTTTCTTATGTAATTGGGTGCTCCCATATTGGGGGCATAGATATTTACAATTGTTAGATCATCTTGGTGGATAGTCCCTTTAAGAATGATGTAGTGTCCTTCTGTATCCCTGACTACCGTCTTTAGTTTAAAATCTAATTTATCTGATATGAGAATCGCTACCCCGGCCTTCTTTTGAGGCCCATTGGCGTGAAAGATGCTTCTCCATCCCTTCACTTTCAGTCTGGGTGTATCTTTAGGTTCAAAATGGGTCTCTTGTAGACAACATATGGAAAAAATATCCAGTGGAAAAAAAGACAGTCTCTTCAATAAATGGTGCTGGGAAAACTGGACAGCTATATGTAGAAGAATGAAACTTGACCATTCTCTTACACCGTACACAAAGATAAACTCGAAATGGATAAAAGACCTCAACGTGAGACAGGAATCCATCAGAATCCTCGAGGAGAACATAGGGAGTAACCTCTTTGATATCAGCCACAGCAACTTCTTTCAAGATATGTCTCCAAAGGCGAAGGAAACAAAGACAAAGATGAACTTCTGGGACTTCATCAAGATAAAAAGCTTCTGCACAGCAAAAGAAACAGTCATCAAAACAAAGAGGCAACCCACGGAATGGGAGAAGATATTTGCAAATGACAGTACAGATAAAAGGTTGATATCCAGGATCTATAAAGAACTCCTCAAACTCAACACACACAAAACAGATAATCATATTAAAAAATGGGCAGAAGATATGAACAGACACTTCTCCAATGAAGACATACAAATGGCTACCAGACACATGAAAAAATGTTCATCATCACTAGCCATCAGGGAGATTCAAATCAAAACCACATTGAGATACCACCTTACACCAGTTAGAATGGCCAAAATTAGCAAGACAGGAAACAACGTGTGTTGGAGAGGATGTGGAGAAAGGGGAACCCTCTTACACTGTTGGTGGGAATGCAAACTGGTGCAGCCACTTTGGAGAACAGTGTGGAGATTCCTCAGGAAATTAAAAATAGATCTTCCCTATGACCCTGCAATTGCACTGCTGGGTATTTACCCCAAAGATACAGATGTAGTGAAAAGAAGGGCCATCTGTACCCCAATGTTTATAGCAGCAATGGCCACGGTCGCCAAACTGTGGAAAGAACCAAGATGCCCTTCAACGGATGAATGGATAAGGAAGATGTGGTCCATATACACTATGGAGTATTATGCCTCCATCAGAAAGGACGAATACCCAACTTTTGTAGCAACATGGACAGGACTGGAAGAGATTATGCTGAGTGAAATAAGTCAAACAGAGAAAGTCAAGTATCATATGGTTTCACTTATTGGTGGAGCATAACAAATAATATAGAGGACAAGGGTAGATGGAGAGGAGAAGGGAGTTGAGGGAAATTGGAAGGGGAGGTGAACCATGAGAGACTATGGACTCTGAAAAACAACCTGAGGGTTTTGAAGGGGCGGGGTGGGAGGGTGGGGGAGCCAGGTGGTGGGTATTAGGGAGGGCACAGATTGCATGGAGCACTGGGTGTGGTGAAAAAACTATGAATACTGTTACGCTGAAAATAAATAAAAAATTGGGAAAAAAAAAAAAGAAAAAGAAAGAAAAAAAGAGATTCTCTCCCTCTCTCCTTCCTCCCCTCCCCTGCTCTCTCTCTCTTTAAAATAAATAAATAAAATCCTCAAAAACCAAAAAAATTTATTAAATAAATCATAATTTCATGACAATTGGATAAACTTTTAATACCGAAAACATGGCATGCCATGGAGTACATGGATGTACTATAAAATAAATTGCATTGTCTCACAATCGTACCAATTTTTGTCACATAGATGTCCCACAGCACTTTTATATATTCAGTATTTTCATTTATTGACTCGCTTGTTGAAAACTGGCCTTGTTCAAAGTGAGGGAGATGTGAAATCATGGGTTTAATGCTGTGGTTCTGTTGTTCCAATACACATCATAAATACAAAATTATCGAAATGAAAACAAATATGTAACCATGGGCCACCTATAGTTCTTTAGCACACCATACTCTGAAGAAACTGGACGATGGAATTTAGTAAACTGGGTGTTAGTCCTCAAGGACAGCCTGTCAGGAAGCCAGGAGGCCAAAGGAACATCCCTAGGGAAAGAGCCAAGAAAGATGTGGGGGTGCAGGGCCCAGCCTGCCTCTCTGGGTTCCTCAAGCCGGGGTTGCTTCATCACCATCGCATTCCAGGCCTAACCTGGTCTGCAAGGTCAGCTTGACCTGGATTAGATTATTATTTGGGGACCCAGCTTCTGTACCCACAATAAAGGCAGCTGGCCTACAAAGCATCAGTTCATTGACTAGAGGTCTGGGGAAGTTCAGAGACTTTAGGGCAAAAACAGATGTAGAGTGTAATCACTTTCTCCTTGTGTGACCTCAACCCGTACCAATGGTAATATATTTTTTTTAAGATTTATTTATTTGACAGAGATTGCAAGTAGGCAGAGAGGCAGGCAGAGAGAGAGGAGGAAGCAGGCTCCCTGCTGAGCAGAGAGCCCGATGTGGGGCTCGATCCCAGGACCCTGAGATCATGACCTGAGCCAAAGGCAGAGGCTTAACCCACTGAGCCACCCAGGCGTCCCTCTATGGTAATATTTAAAAGCATGTGCTATAGACTAAGTTTTTGATATACGGTATCTCATTTAAACATTGTCATTCTATGAAGTTACTCCTATTATCTTCCTTTTACAAAAGATTTAACTGAGGCTCAGAAAAATTTGTGCCTGTGGTCACAGACCTAGTAAAAGCGGCAGTCCTTTAAACTTGAATTCAGTTCACAGTAGCCAAAGCCAAAGACTATGCTTTAACACATGGTCTCCTGCAGCCACGTGATTTGATCTCCCTCCCTCTGCATAGCTTTCTCCTCTCTAAATTGGAGATATTAGGGCTCACTTGACAAGGTTGTCCTGAGGATGTCGTCCACTGTCAGGGGTTAGTGCCTGCACATAGTTGACCCAAGTCATTATGAGTCCTGTGCCTGTTTCCTTCGAGGCAGATTTTAGGAGTGAACCTCTGCCTGGTGTTTGTTTGTAAGTCACTGCTCCCTTTTGATTGGCCTTGTCCCAGCCCCTGTCACTGACACCTGTCACCTCAGTCAGCGCTGAATTTCCATCAGATCACAGGTGTCCTTCCAGTGCTGGTCTCCTCCTCCTCCTCCTTCCCCTCACATCCTTCCCTTGCCCTGATGAGTGTTATGCTATGACAGGTGGGATGGGGATATGGCATTCATCGAAGGAATCAAGCACCAAAGGAGTGAAAGAAAGCACTTCGGCTTCTCTTTGATCCTGCAAGCAGCCATGGTGAGTCTGAACTGGCTTGGCTCCTCAGGCCCCTTGAAGCTGACCAGTCCCACCCCTCCTGGTCTGTGTGCTTACCTGTTTCTGAGGCCGGATAATGACCATCTGACACTCAGGCCAGGAGTTCATCTGAACCTCCAAGTCCAAGGGGTTTCCGTGGCTGATGTGATTAACAGAGCCATACAACTGGAGGAAGAAAGGGACTAGGAGAGGTTGGGAAGGTTGCACTGGCCTCCTCAGACCTCGGGGCCTGGATGTGATGAGCAGAGGAGACACAGAGGCCAGGAGGGGGTACTGGGACCAAGTCAGGGACAGGGGAGATGAGCCGTGACTCTGGACCATACTAATGGAAGTGAAGTTACCAGCAGGCAGGTGGGAAATTCACAAGCGTCTTCATGATAGTGAGTAGCCAGTGTGTGCCAACTGGACATCTGCTAGGCTGTTAGTACTTACATCCTAGGGACGGTAGTGCCCATTTCAGCTTAAGATGAAGGCGCTAACTTTATTCCCACGAAGATGAGTGATGAAGAGAACAAGATGCAGGAAAGTAAAGGGACACCACTAGAAAGTGGCAGACTTGGAATGCGCATCCATTCAGTCCGGCTCCAAAACCTATGCCCTTAGCCATCATCCTCCACTGCCTCCCCATGTGAATGATAAAACCTGCGGAATGGTCCAAGTTGCCTCCCTCTTAGAAGCGCAGCAGGTCTAGGCATGACTCCCCCTCCATCCTCCTTGCAGCTCCAAACGTCTGCAGAAAGCAGAGGGGAAGGACCAGAATCAGGAGCCTGCTACTTTCTTATCGCCAATGCTCCACTTCAACACCCTGACCTCGCACTACTCTCTCACTCTCAGAGACTCGGGGATGTTTCTGGCCAAGGATTTGTATGAGGTCAGGAGCTTCTTGGAATCACGCGGCGGAAGCGCTCTGCGGCATGCTTCAGCCCGAGCTCTTAAAGGGGAAACTCCGACAAGATAAGTAAAGGGAAACTGTTCCAAGGTAAGTAAAGAGAGACGGGACTGAAAACTGCACTGCACACACACACTCACCACGTAATCCTCATGAAGCTTTGATCTTCCTCATTTCGAAGATACCAAAGCTTAGAGATACTGAGTAATTTCCTTACGTTCATCCAGAAATGAGCGGCAGAGACAGATTTTGAAACTATGTATGAATGACTCTGAAACCCATGCCCGTCCTCCCAGAATGGAATGAATATTAAAAGTGAACATTAGGGGCGTCTGGGTGGCTCAGAGGGTTAAAGCCTCTGATCTCAGCTCAGGTCATGATCCTGGGATCCTGGGATTGAGCCCCGCATCGGGCTCTCCGCTCAGCGGGAAGCCTGCTTCCTCCTCTCTCTCTCTGCCTGCCTCTCTGCCTACTTGTGATCTCTGTCTAATAAATAAATAAAATCTTTAAAAAAAAGTGAATATTAAACATTCTGGGACGTTCCCAAATGCCCACTACAGAACTCTCCAGCACTCCGATACCCCTTTCCTATAGCTTGGTCAGCAGATGTCTAACAAGCTTTCTTTCATCGGGAATAGAAAATGTCAGCCCTTTAAGGGCAGTTAAGAAAGGAAAACTTAAAGCAGGGTTAGCAAATGTCTTCTGAAAGGTCCAGCTCGTAAATATTTTATGCCACCTGGCCATGCCAGTAGTTGCCTGTTTCATTACAATATTTGATATACAAGGAAAAATGTTAATCCATATGCATGAAGTGCAGTTGAAATGACAGGCACGATTTTCGAAAACGTGCCACGAATTTAATAATTCCTTGGGGGAAGGCCATCAGCAGAACTGAGAGTGATTCAAAGCTCAGGGTGGGTTCAAACTTGACTTCTGCCTCCTACTTCATTGCCCAGCTGTTTACCCAATCAGAGTCTCAAAACGCTCTCTCATCAGTAAGCTGGAAATTAAGAGTGCAGAGTTCTCAGAGGCATGGTATTTCTACGAGGCTACGCATGTCAAATGCTGAGCATTATGCCTGGCACAAAGTAATTAAGATATGTCAGTTTGTTGTATTGAGTATATCATCAACACGCCAGGTGATAGAATTAGCAATGATATTCAGTGATGTGAAGAACAATGAAAAAATGTGAGAAACTTACTGCGTTTTAACTTTAAGAGAAGGAAGCGTGGATCGGATATGTAAGGCATTCGTTAGCCAATTAGCGTAAACAGATGTTTAAAAACTTCTCATGGAGGTGAAATAGTTAATACACATGTGTTAAGGGTGTGGAAGGTTCAATATATCTAGTCTCCTCTAGGGGGTAAAGGCTTTGCCAAAGCTGGGGTCTCTTCTGTGGCTTCTGATGAAGCCATCTCTAAACAAAGGCATGCTGTTGCAGGAACTGAGAATTTCAGAACGTTTGAATGGCTGAAGTGTTTGGAAATAGAACTGGGTGTCTGGCAAGCACCCTACTTTCTTAGGCTGTTCTTGTAGCTGGCAGAAAAAGCTACTTTTTTCTTCACCTCCATGTGTTTTTCTTGCTCTCTGTTTCTTCCTCATTTTATCTAAAATGGCCTGTTTTTTTCACTATTATTTTCTTCTTCTAACTTTTGGTTAAAGTTTTAGAAGTTTTCATTATGGATTCGTGGTGCCGTATCAGCCTGCAGAAAGAACCGGTGGTTCCATTTGCCCCGCCGAGAGCACCGTGGCCTGTGCTGACCCTGGAGGACATGGAGCTTCCTTCCCTGCACCAGTCTGTCCGCAGACACTGCCACCAAAGTGCCTCACATCCCCTTTCCTTCTACAGCCCTCCGCCCCAGCCAGAGGGTGTTGATAGGTTCTTTACAGATTTTGGATACTAACCCTTTATCAGATAGTCATTTGCAAATATCCCATCCGACAGGATGTTTTTTAGTTGTGCCCATCGTTTCCTTCACTGTGCAGAAGCTTTTTATCTTGATAAAGTCCCAGTAGTTCATTTTTGCTTTTGTTTCCTTTGCCCCTGGAGATACGTTCATAAAGAAAAATTTGACGGTGAAGCTCGAGAAAGCTTGTATTTGGGTAAATGCTGGGGGCAGAGCCAGTGTGAGGAGATGGGGGGGGGGGCACCGGATGTGAAGAGGAGGCCCCGGACTCTGACCAGGGCCATCGAAAGCAGCGGTGTTTGTGATACAGAGATAAAAGGTGTGCATAGCTTCCTTAAGAATTTACAGTCTACCAAAGAGCCAAAAAAGCAGTTAGTAAACATGAATCGCACACAGTAGTCACTAAGAAGGCTGTATTATGAGAGCAGCTGGAATAATTGCATAGGTACAAAGCTAACTATATAAAAACTTGTACCTGGTATCTATTCAAAATATGCATGCATGTGGACAAGGACTTGGAAGGAACAAATAAACATGAAGATTGTTTTGGGGTAATGGGAACGTGGCTCTCAGAATTTCCTCTAATAAAATTGGTATAATCTTATTTTTGTGCAAGGTAGAAAAAGCATGTAAGATGCTATAACTATATATTGGAAATCAGGATTATCAAAACAGAAAAAAATCCTACTTTCCTTTTCATCATTATAACTTCATCCAATTGAGTCTCTTTCTTGCTACAAAATTATCAAAATTGTAGACCAGGTAGTAGTTGACAATTCGGCAAACAGCCACCTTCCTCACCTTATAAATTCAGCATAATGAGTACAAGTGGAAACTCCGGAGTCCAAATGCCTGGGTCGGATTCCAGCTCCTCCAGTTTCTAGCCACCATTGACTTCTTGAGTCTCAAGTTCCTCATACCACATGGGAATTGTGGTAGCTGTACATAGCACACAGCCCCACCATCTAGAGAGAGCTACTGCTGACATTGTAATGTACCTATCTCCAAAGTTATTTTCTATGATTGACACCTTAGTTATGAAGGAATACCTATCAAGATAGAGGAGAGATATACTTTATTCACAAGCTTCAGATTTTTTTTTTTTTTTTTTTGGTAGCCTGATTTGTGTTTGTGTCAGCCTGCCAGTAACCAGTATTGTGGTTGGAACGGCCCTTGGGGTTCCTATTATGATTGCAAAATGCCCTTTGCAGTAACCACCAGGGTACTTGAAAAAAACAGAGGTTTATTGCTCACAAGACCTAGGAAGTACACAGCACCCCGGGAGCTACTCAGGGAGGTCAAGGCAAGAGAACACACAGGGGCTTAGGGTTCTGTTTTTTTGTTTTTTTTTCTTTCCAATTAAGTTTAAGGGTTGGGAGCCTGAGATTTCATGGGCTCAGTCTTGATAAATTTATAATGTAAGAGCAGGAATTTGCACAGGCAGAGAAAAAGAAAGTGACACAAATGGTTAGTTATCAAAATCAACCAAGATCTCTAAGACAAAGGAGACTTGGAGAGGGGAGGTGGCCTGGCTCTGGGTCCAGTTGTGTGGCTGACAATGTGTTTCTTTACAAAAGCCTTCTTTCAAGTGGATGCCACCTTGAAATGGATGCCTCAGCAATCAAAGCTTAGGTCAGGCACTTGCATGACAAGAAAATAAAATGAAAACAGCAACAGCAACAACAACCGTCCAGGCTTATAATACGTGCCTGAATATTTAGAGTATGGTGTACGGACCTATATTTTGCCCTGAGTGCTACAAATGTTAGGGAGGTCCTGTCCACCAGTGGGAGACACAGAATTGTCCACAGACAGATCTCTGCAATAGGGCAAAGGTGTGCCCAGGAAGCATCTGTACTTGGGGATACACATGTGCCTGGGCATCTCCCTAATTTTGCGGGAGGGGGCAATGTGTTGGGCTTGGGACAGGATCCAGACAGGAGTCTGGAGACTCCTGTCTCCAAACAGGAGTAATATTTTTTTGTAAGACTGATATGCTCCCCCAAATTGTTTTGCAGTCATCTTTCTTCATTTAATGGTATTTTTACTTAATACTACTATGGAGAACAACATGACTTATTGAACCACTTCCCTATGGTTGGTCATTTAAATATGTTTCTGAGTTTTCACTTTTTAAAATATTTCTGTAATTAATCTTCCATGCTTTCAAATCATTGTAAATAGCCAGTTATTTCCTTAGATTGAATTTCAAGAATTAAAATTGAGAATCACAAGTGGTTAATATTTTCCTTTTGGAAACATGTAAAAGCCAGCCTTTATTAAACCTCTGCTCTGTGTTAGTGACCCTCACATATGATATTTTCTTTAATATGCTCCATAGTTTAAGTTATTCTCATTTTACAGAGGAGGAAACTGAGGCTCAAAAAGTGATTTTTTTTCTTTTTTTTAAATTTTTTAAAAGATTTTATTTATTTATTGACAGAGATCACAAGTAGTCAGAGAGAGGCAGGCAGAGAGAGAGGAAGGGAAGCAGGCTCCCCGCTGAGCAGACAGCCCGACGCGGGGCTCCATCCCAGGACCCTGGGACCACGACCCGAGCTGAAGGCAGAGGCCTCAACCCACTGAGCCACCCAGGCACCCCTCAAAAAGTGATTTATTCTGAGTGAAATAAGTCAAACAGAGAGAGTCAAGTATCATATGGTTTCACTTATTTGTGGAGCATAACAAATAATATAGAGGACAAGGGGAGATGGAGAGGAGAAGGGAGTTGAGGGAAATTGGAAGGGGAGGTGAACCATGAGAGACTATGGACTCTGAAAAACAACCTGAGGGTTTTGAAGGGGCGGGGGGTGGGAGGTTGGGGGAACCAGGTGGTGGGTATTAGGGAGGGCACGGATTGCATGGAGCACTGGGTGTGGTGAAAAAACAATGAATACTGTTACGCTGGAAATAAATTAAAAATTTAATTTAAAAAAAGTGATTTATTCAAGGTCATGCAACTAAGACAGTGGCAGACACAAGATCTGCACCATCATGTATATTTCCAGTCCCAGTGTTAGTTCCTATCTGCCTCAAGGCCGCCTGGTTATCTAGATGCAATGTCTCGGGATCCCGGCCAGGAGAAAAACTTCCTTGTGGGCTTCCCTCCTGCTTGTAGAGCTGCTGAGCTTGCCAGTTCCTTTGGCTGTTTGGCTAAACCAGCCTTCTTTGCGCCAGCCCTTACAAACACCTCTGGAGTCTCTTTGGAACTCAGCCAGAGGGCTAAGGATCTACGCATATCCTTACACCTCCTTTCTTGGGAACATCTATTATTTCATAGAGAGTAGTCACTTTGAAGGACTTCAAATCAACTTCTCTGATGCATCTAGCCTGTGAGTCAGAACAGAAAGTTTATCCTTCTGGACATTTCTTCCGTTTTCTCTGGGACCAGTATGGTTTGGACATCCCACAATACTCGGTAGGATAAGAAACACAAGGAAACTTTCTGAAACGCTCACAGTAGCCCGGCCTGTGGCAGGAATGTGGGCTCTCAGTGGTGGCACTGGGTTCTGGTTTCACAGATACCGAATCCATGCTAATCACTTCTAGCTTTCCAGGTTAGAAGTTTAAACTTTAAAGTTTAAGTTTAAAGGTGACTTCTCTCCCTCTCTGATTCTGGACCCCCACAGTTGGTGAACCCTGAACTTCTTTCCATTCATTAGCGCTTTTCAGGTCCATCATGGAATGATGGTGGAATAGAGGATAAGGAGGACCATTTGGGGATGGCCTTTCTTTCAAAAAGGTTTCCAAACATGATCCTCTGATGGTATCTCCCGATTAGGTGACATATAAGGACTTCAGTAGAACAGAAATAAAACTCATAAACTTTTACTGCCAAGAGTCCACTCTGAATTAATGTTTTATAATTCCTGGGCCGAGCTTGCAAGGAAAGAAACTGCACGATATTAATATATGGTGTTTTTTGTCGTTTCTAGGCATACATTTAGAAAACGTACACATTTTCAAGTATGAAATAAAGCTACTATAATTTTTAACCATGCTTTTGTCTGTCCTTCTTTTTTTTATTGTGTTATGTTAGTCACCATAAAATACATCATTAGTTTTTGATATAGTGTTCCAAGATTCATTGTTAACGTACAACACCCAGTGCTCCATGCAATACTTGCCCTTCTTAATACCCACCACCAGACGCACCCATCTAAAACCCTCAGTTTATTTCTCAGAGTCCACAGTCTCTCATGGTTCGTCACCCCCCTGTGACTTCCCCCAAGTCACTTTTCCTTTCCTTCTCCTAATGTCCTCCATGTTATTCCTTATGTTCCACAAGTACGTAAAACCATATGATAATTGACTTTCTCTGCTTGACTTATTTCACTCAGCATAATCTCCTCCAGTCCCATCCATGTTGATGCAAAATTTGGGTATTCATTGTTTTCTGTTGGCTGTGTAATATTCCATCGTATATACGGACATCTTCTTTATCCATTCAGCTGTTGAAGGACATCTCGGCTCCTTCCACAGTTTGGTGATTGTGGACATTGCTGCTATGAACATTGAGATACATCTCTATTGTCTGTTCTTCTTTGAATATACCTAGTAGCACAAAGAATGGCCATGAACTGGCCATCCCTGAACTTTTCTGAGGCTCTGACTCTGTATGTTTGGGATCTCAGGACCAGTGGCTAGGGGAGGCTGGTGTAGCTGTACCCTCTGCATTCCCTCACCATGTGTCACTGATCTCTGGGATGTTCCTTTCATTTACCCTTAGCAATGTCAGTTTTGGGAACTACTTTGGAGAAAAAAGTGGCCATCTGATGTGTGGTGAGCCCTGTGCCTGAAAGGGATTAATCTGATCGAGCAAAGGGTTCTCAGGTCACCAACCTGATGGAGCCAAAGGTTCTCAGAGCCCTTTCAGCCAGGACACCACACCAGGTGCACAGTCTATAAACAGCTGTCTGCACCTTTTCCTGATTGGCAGAGGAACAAGGTCTGCGGTTTGGCATTGCCAGTAACACAGTTGTGTTGATCTTATACAACCTTGAACCAGGACGCTCTGGCTTTTATTAACACAAGCTCAGCAGCCCAGAAATGTTAGTCAAGGTCAAGTCACATTGCTGTGATTAAGTAAGCTTACAAAAGAATGAACTAATAAACGCTATGTGGCACTCTGTGGATAATCATCCTGGTGTCCCTCTCGTCTTCTTTAGCATTCCTTGCCCCTCGGCCCTGACACCCTTGCCGCGCCGGCCGTGACAAGTGGCGCCCGAACAGGGACCTGAGGACATAAGCAACTGAAAGTGAAAGTATCAGGTAAGGGGATCCGGGAGGTCCCGAATGACGACAGTAATGGGGCTTTTGCAATCAGCGGAGCAGGGGTATTTTTTGCAGGCCCTGCAGACTCTGTTAAAAGAGCGCGGGTCTAGAGTCTCTAGAAAGACTCTTGAACAATTTTTAGGAACGGTGGTTGATCTGTGTCCATGGTTCCCTAAGGAAGGTAGTGTGGATCTTGAGCATTGGCGGCGAGTTGGGCAGGAAATGAAGAATCAGATCTTTGCTGGGGGGGCGGGGGGGGGGGGCGCTGCGGCTGTTCCAGAAGGAACCATGAATCTGTGGACCCGGATTAGGGAGATTCTGGATCCGCAGCATCAAATAGAGTTGGTTTCTCTGCAGCCTTCCTCCGGAGGGGATGAAGAATCAGACCACGAGTCTGTGAAAGACTATTGTCAGAACCCTCTGACCACATCGGTGGGCAGGCGTACTGAGCCCTCAGCCCCACCATGGGAAGATTTATTTCCTTCTCCGCCTTCCCGGGCCTCTTCATATGGTTCAATCCACATCCAATCTCCGGCCGAGGTTTTTCCTCCTCCACCACCGGCATTAACATCAGGAGGTGATGAAGTCCCTGAGGACTCTGATGTATATTTGGATGATGACAAAGAGGTTTATCATGTTTCATCCTCTCCAGCTCCATTGAGGTCTTTTCTCAATACTCCTCCTCTTGAGCCTAGAGCTCCAGTTGGGACCACTTGCTGGTCGCCTCTTATGGGGCCTGAGCTGCATCATCTCCCTATGCATAAAATGTCCCTGATGGATACAGGGCCAGATTGGAAGCAACAGAAATTTAAGCCTCCCCCTCCGTCTGGGCACATGGCTTTTCCAATTATGAAAGAGCAGCGATCTGCCGCCCCCTTTCCCATCTCGGGGGTTACCCCCCTACAAAGGGCCTTATATCAAGCCCAGCAAAGTGGGGAAGATGCAGCAGAATTTTCCGCGTCCCCGGTCACTGTTGGAGATCAGGGCCAAAGGGTTTACACCTCTCTTAATTTTAAAGTTTTAAAGGAGATAAAGACAGCTACTGCTCAACATGGTCCTACGGCTCCTTTTACTCTGTCTCTGCTGGATAACTTAGGCGGAGAAGCCTTATGCCCAGGTGACTGCAAGGTAATAGCCCAAGTTTGTTTATCAGGTGGAGATTTTTTGCTTTGGAAGGCTGAAGATGCTGATCGAGCTAATGAACTAGCTCTTTACAACCGAAGGACTAATGTTCCTGTTTCCTATGACGTGCTGGTAGGAGGAGGTCAGTATTATGATGTTGGGATGCAGATGGGCTATCCTGAGCTTGCTTATGCACAAGTTAATGAATGTGCCTTAAAGGCTTGGAAGAGACTTCCCACTACAGGGGCTCGAAGGGAAGAACTTTCTAAGATAAGGCAAGGACCCGATGAGCCCTATCAAGATTTTGCGTCTAGGTTGCTCAAGGCAGTTGGTTGGCTGGTTGTTGATGGGGAAGCTGGAACCATTATTGTGAAACAATTGGCCTATGAAAATGCTAATTCAGCATGTCAGGCAGCCCTAAGACCTTGGAGGAAAACAGGAACCTTGGAGGACTATATTAAGCTGTGTGCTGAAATTGGTCCCTCCTATATTCAGGGAGTGACTATGGCTGCGATTATGAAAGGAATTACCCCCCAAGAAATGCAAAGGCGCTTATGTAAGGGGAAGGGCACCTTACCCCAAAATCAAGCTTGTTTTCAGTGTGGTAAGCAGGTCACTTCAGGGCTCAATGCCCTCAAGGAGCCTCAGAGACTGCAACTAAAGGATCCCTTGAGCAGCCAAAGCCAAAACCACAGAATCTTTGCCCTCGATGTCAACGAGGCTTCCATTGGGCCAATGAATGCAAATCTAAAACTGATCGCTTTGGCAATCCTTTGCCTGGAAACTTCAAGAGGGGCTTGCTGCGGCCCCAACAAACAATAGCAGCCATGATTCCACAGTCTCCAGAGCAAACACCTCTGACCTCCCCCGCGTCGATCAGCTACTCCGCGGTACCCCCGCCAGTGCAGGATTAGACCTTGCTCCTGATGTCTCTGTATATTTAGAAGGAGGTGACCCACCTAAGGCTATAACTACTGGAATATGGGGACCACTCCCCAAGGGGACCTGGGGGCTATTATTGAGTCGCTCTAGCTGGACTATGAAAGGTTTAGTAGCACATCCTGGGGTTATTGATGAAGATTATACAGGAGAGATAAAGATTATGGTTTCATTGACAGCAGGGACTTTAACTTTGCAACCTAAGGTCCCTATTGCACAACTTATACTTTTTCCTAGAATGGTGACTTCTAACTCTGCAGTTAAACCCACTCGAGGTGTCAAGGGATTTGGTTCTACTGATGCATATTGGATGAGGGTTATTTCTGCAGAAAAACCATTTCTTGTTCTCTATGTTCACAGCAGACCTTTTCAAGGGTTGATAGATACTGGAGCTGATGTTTCGGTCATTTCTCAGAGAGAATGGCCCTCCCACTGGCCTGTGAAAGCAGCTGCAGTCCCTGTCAAGGGTGTCGGAGTCGCTACTGCTCCAAAAATTAGTGCAGACCTTTTGCCCTGGAAGACTAGTGAGGGCCACAATGGAGTTTTCCAGCCTTTTGTTTTAGACCTTGACTTAAATCTCTGGGGACGTGATATCCTTTCTGATATGGGGCTGGTTTTGAACACTTCATCAGTTAAGCCTGCTGAGCAGTCTAAGGTTATTATGAATATGATGACAGTGATGGGTTATCAACCCGGTAAAGGGTTGGGGAAATTTTTGCAAGGGGATCCCCAACCACTGCAAACCCAGCCCGAGTCAGATAGAACAGGGTTGGGTTTTCAGAAGGGCCATTGAGAAAACCTCATGCTATGCCTCTTCAGTGGATGACTACCACTCCAGTATGGGTGGATCAATGGCCCTTCCCAAAAGAAAAACTGGAGGCAGCCAAAATGCTAATAGAGGAACAAATGCAATTAGGCACTTGATCCCTTCTTGTAGTCCATGGAACAGCCCTATTTTTGTAATCAAAAAGAAATCTGGTAAATGGAGGTTACTACAAGACCTCCGATCTGTTAATGCAGTACTTAAGCCCATGGGAGCCTTGCAACCAGGACTCCCCTCTCCTTCTGCAATACCCCTTGGATATTCTCTTTTGGTGATAGATTTAAAAGATTGTTTTTTTACCATTCCATTGGCACCTGGAGATTCGGAGAAATTTGCCTTTTCTCTGCCTTCCATCAATCTTCAGGAACCTGCCAAAAGATATCAGTGGACAGTATTGCCTCAGGGCATGGCCAATAGCTCTACCCTGTGTCAAGAATTTGTGGCCCGGGCATTGCAGCCCTTCTGAGACAAGTACCATAGTCAAGTTCTTTGTATTCATTATATGGATGATATCCTGCTAGCTGCTCCTACTGAGTCGACTCTCCAACTAGCTTTTGGGGACTTATTGCATTTTTTAGATAATTATGGCCCTGTAGTAGCCCCTGAGAAGATTCAACGGCAGGCTCCTTTTGAGTACCTGGGATATATTTTACAACATAAAACCATCCAGCCGCAAAAGGTAAAACTTAGAACCCAACATTTACATACCTTAAATCATTTTCAGAAATTGTTAGGAGACATAAACTGGCTCTGATCCAGTTTATCCATCTCAGCTGATCAACTCCAACCTTTGTTTGATATTCTAAAAGGAGACCCAAATCCAACCTCTCATAGGGAATTAACCCCTGAAGCAGAACGAGCCCTACAGTTAGTGGAGGATTCTATTAGTAATACTCAAACAACTTATATTAATTTACAAGAATCACTCTATTACCTAATTTTATTTCCTCAACAGCTACCTGTTGGAAACTTATGGCAATCACATGGGACACTGGAATGGATACACCTGGCTTTTCATACATTACATGTTATAAATCCCCATATACAACTAATTGCTCAATTAATTTCTAGGGGGAGACATCGAGCTACGCAGCTCTTTGGACAAGACCCTTCTTATCTCGTCCTTCCAATGATTACCAAAGAACAATTGCAAAACTTGGAACAATTTCATGTTGAATGGCAGGTGGCTCTAGCCTCTTTTGCAGGCCAAATCAAATTTCATTTGCCCAGTGAGAAACTTCTCCAGTTCCTTAATTTACAACCTTTGTTTTTTCCAAAACAGGTATTACCATCACCTATAGATGGAGCTCCTAATGTCTTCATTGATGCAGACAAACATGGTAATATTGGAATTGTTTTTACTTCTTGCCAGCACAATAACACCACACAAATTAAATACCCTACCTCTTCTGTTCAATGGGCTGAATTGAAAGCATGCCAATATGCTTTACAACTATATCCTTTTGCTTTCAATCTCTATACTGATAGTCAATATGTTGCCAAATCTGTACCCCAGTTGGAGAGTGCATTCTTATTGACTAATGATGAGGAACTGTTTCATCTATTTTTTCAAATCAAGCAGCTCCTGTCACAAAGAACTGAGCCTTTTTATATCACCCATATACAAGCACATACGAACCTTCCTGGTCCATTGGCTGATGGAAATGCTCGAGCAGATCAATTGACTCATATTGCCCTTGTTTCTTCCCTAGAAGCAGCCCAAAAAAGTCACCAGATGTTTCATCAAAATGCTGCAGCTCTGAGGAAAGAATTTAAAATCACTAGAGAACAAGCTCGCCAAATAGTCAAACAATGTAATCATTGTCCCACCTATTTTAACCCTCCTTCTTAGGCTGTTAACCCTAGAGGACTTTTACCCAATGCTCTATGGCAAATGGATATCATTCAATATAAGCCTTTTGGGAAGCTCTCTTATATACATGTTTCTGTGGATACATTCTCAGGTTTCATAGTGGCCTCTGCGCACTCTGGAGAGGCCTTTACTGATGTTCAAAATCATCTTTTTGCAGCATTTGCCATATTGGGACGCCCTGGAGCCCTTAAGACTGACAACGCATCTGCATACACCTCTTCTGCATTTCAAAAATTTTGCGCTGTGTTCCATATTTCTCATTCTACAGGAATTCCTTATAATTCTACAGGACAGGCGATCGTTGAGCGTGCTCATGCCACCCTGAAACATGCCTTGGAAAAAACAAAAAAGGGGGACATTCTGGCGGGGAAATTCAAATATTCTCCTCATGTTCATTTATCTATAGCCCTATATGTTTTAAATTTTTTGAATGTTGATGTTGTAGGAAGGACAGCTGCTGAACGATTCTGGCATCCTGATTTTTCTCCCTTGCCCTGGGCTCGCTGGAAAGACCCCCTCACCAAGGAGTGGAGGGGGCCTGATCCGGTCCTTTGGCGGGGAAGGGGATTTGTTTGTATTTTTCCACAGAATGAGGAAGCGCCGCAGTGGATCTCCGACCGATGGGTCTGATATGTGCCAGCTGAAGAAGAAGATGGGTCGGCTGTCTCTAAAGGAGCCGCGGCCCCGACGGTCTCGGCGCCAGTCTACGCTGTCCTGGGCCAGATTAAGGCCTTTTCTCATAAGGCTGTGGTTTTGGTGCGCCAGCACCAACAACCTTGTACCCCTTCAAATTTGTTCCTAGTTTTTCTTCCTCTCCTTACTGCAGCCACTGAGGCGGCACCTTACTGGGCATATTTACCTGACCCTCCTGTGGTGCAGCCCATGACCTGGGATGATCCTACTCCAAGGATCCATACTAATTTTACTTGGGCATTTGGGGGGCTTGATGACCAAGACTCCCCGGAAACTGCTAGGCAACGCTTTTCCTGGCTGGACAAATTATTAATTCTTTGAGAGGATTTAATCCTGGAAATATTTTACAGCATTCCTTTTGGATTTTCTTAGTTCTTGGGGTGATTTTGCTTATTACTATTATAGTCTGGTGCTGCTTGTGCAAAGAATGGAAAGGCTTTGCTGACCACACGCAAGCTCATTTGTACCTCTGGCAATTAAAACAAAAAGGGGGAGATGTGGTGAGCCCTGTGCCTGAAAAGGGTTAATCTGATCGAGCAAAGGGTTCTCAGGTCACCAACCTGATGGAGCCAAAGGTTCTCAGAGCCCTTTCAGCCAGGACACCACACCAGGTGCACAGTCTATAAACAGCTGTCTGCATCTTTTCCCGATTGGCAGAGGAACAAGGTCTGCAGTTTGGCATTGCCAGTAACACAGTTGTGTTGATCTTATACAACCTTGAACCAGGACGCTCTGGCTTTTATTAACACAAGCTTAGCAGCCCAGAAATGTTAGTCAAGGTCAAGTCACATTGCTGTGATTAGGTAAGCTTACAAAAAGATGAACTAATAAACGCTATGTGGCATTCTGTGGATAATCATCCTGGTGTCCCTCTCGTCTTCTTTAGCATTCCCTTGCCCCTCGGCCCTGACACCCTTGCCGCGCCGGTCGCAACACTGATGGTCCTCAGGGATTCTGATGTGACTCACCTTTTGGGGAGACCTGCAGGTCAAAATTAACTCCTTAAAAGTTACCTTGAGACAATGGCTGAACACTTGCACACCTCTTGGCAGTGAATTCCTGGCCTTTGTTCTTCAGGAAATTCACTGAGAGATCTACCTACTCTCAAACTTAGAGACAATTTTTATATTGAGAGTCTTTCTAGGGCCAGGGTCTTCTCTGCTGGCTTCTAACATGACTGGAGGACACTTGGGCTGGGAACTTTCCTGATATATCTACTCTGTCTCAGAATTCCTAATGAGGTTCACCTTAATGGTCCAAAAGGGCAGCCTGATTCTCAATTCCAGAACTTCGGTAAGTGAGTAGATTCTCTCTGTCTGGACACTCAGGGAGGGCTTGTTCAACCAGTGGAAGGAAATCGGAATGCTGATGGCTTTAGGTGTGGTTTTACTTCTTTGTGGCAGAAGAAAGCTCTTCTAGCTAACCAATGAGTCGCTGGAGGCAATGCATAAAAGAGGCAAGTAGACACAGATTTCTTTGGGTTAAAAGATTAATGGCACACACACACACACACACACACACACACACACACACACAAAATACTAATAACACCAATGTGAATAGATGCCAGAATGGAATGAACTGAGGTCCTGGAGTTTAAGACAAGCAACAACCCGCTCCTTTTAGAAAAACTAGACACCCCAGAGTAGAATTCTGAGGACCTCACAGGGGAAGAGAAAGGAATTTATGGACAGGACAAGTCATTCTGAATTGTTCTGGGGAGGTGATGAAATTTCAGTGGCTCCTGAGAGATAGGGAAATGGGATATAGTCGTGGATGGATCAGTGATTTGGAAAAATATAGGCTTTGCAGGACATGTTTCCTTGGCTTGGGGCATCTAGAACATTTCAGAGCTCTGTAGCAATCCAAGGTTATCTCTTGGTGTCTGAGAAAGGGCAAAGCAAACACATTATCAGCTTTGCTACGAAGCCTCAGAGGATCTTCTCTGTCGCTCTTCAAATTTTCTTCCCTGATTCTTCGACCACTTGTTCCTCAATTTCCTACCCCAAACTCAGCTTTTATTATTTGTCTAGTCCCTTCAGATGTGTAAGCTATTCAGTCTCTAAATCCATGTTCTATAACTGTGGATACAAGGGACACCCAATGCCTTCTACATTTGTTCTCTGGGACCAACCAGTTGACCTCAGCCCCTGCCTTTCTTCTAGCTAAGACAGTAGAATTGGAGAGGAGGTAGATTAGAGATTGGCTACTCTTAACATCCTTTTTTCACTTTTAGAAACTAAGTCCAGAAGATGTATACATGATTGCACACATACTCTGAATCGCAGGTCACTTTTTTTTTTTTTTTGGTAGGATGTTTGCTCCTGCTTCCTGATGCATTTTGCATGTGGTGGTTTCAAAAAACACTTTCAACATATTATCTTGAGCCTCTTCCCCTTTTAGTTTAATTAATCTGCACAATTATTAAGTCTGGAAAATTTCCCCTTTCCTGTAGCCTAGTCTTAGCTTAAATAACTTAGAAGAATATTCTTTTTGTGTCCAGGTTGAAAAGTTGAGGAATACATCCTTACACATATCTTTTGTCCTCTCTAGCCCAAGGCGTCCTGTTTCTTTCCTGACAAGTGCAGTCACCATCTGTTACCATACGATGTTATCATGATATTCCCTATGCTCTACTATTCATTACTACGACTTAGTTTGTTCTATAACTGGAAGTTTGTACCTCTTAATCTCTTTCACCTACTTTGCCCATTCCCCACCCACCATCCCTGTAGCAAACAGGAATTTGTTCTCTATACTGAAGAGTCTGTTTTGTCTTTGTTTTGTTTTTTAGATTCCACATATAAGGGAAATCAATAGACATTTGTCTTTCTCTGTCTCTTATTTCATTTAGCAAATTACCCCCTATGTCCATTCATGTTTTTCCAAATGGCAAGATTTCACTGCTTTTTATGGCTGAATAAAATGCCATTGTGTATATACCACATTTTCTTTATACATTTGTCTATTGATGGAAGCTTGGGCTGCTTCTATATCGTGGCTATTGTAAATGTCATGAAAAGCATAGGGGTGCGTATCTTTTCAAATTAGTGTTTTTGTTTTCTTTGGATAAATACCCAGTAGTGGAATTACTGGATCATATGGTAGTTCTAGTTTTAATTTTTTGAGGAATCTCCATACTGCTTTCCATAGAGACTGTACCAATCTACATTCCCACCAACAGCAAACGAGGGTTTCCCTCTCCACATCCTTGCCAACCCTTGTTATTTCTTGCCTTTTTAACAACAGCCATTCTGACTGGTGTGAGGTAAGACCTCATTTTGGTTTTGCTTTTCATGTTGCTGTTGCTTAGTGATGTTGAATATCTTTCATGTGCCTGTTTAACAATAGTAATTGTTGGAATATCTTTCTACTTATTTGTGTTGGCTTCAGTTTGTTTCATCAATGCTTTATGGTTTTCAGAAGACAGGTTTTTCACTTCCTTGGTTAAGTTTTCTCCCTAGATATTTTATTCTTTTTGAGGTTTATCAACAATTTTGAGGTATTATGATGCCCTGACGTTTGCTAAGACTATGTTGAAATGTCATCAAAGTATTCGGGAATATGGTATGAAAACAAGGCTGTGAGGCATAGAATAGGTGAGTAGAATGGTGCTTTTTTTGTTTTTGTTTTTGTTTTTTTACCTGCTAACCTCTTACTGAGCTAACTCCGCAGACTCCCTTTCCACCACCCCACCCCTCCTGCCCTGTTCCACCGCCCCCTGCTCACCCCTGCAGATGTTCACTCTTGGCTCCACCTCTAGACTCAACCACAAACATGCCATTTGCCCATGGACAGTCATCCCAGTGACTCACAACAGCAGAGCCCTTCATGATTTGTACGTTTTTCCCTCCAGTTCTCTTCAGCTCGCTCAGCTGTAAAACAGTAGGGTTGGGTTAGAACATTGAAGGATTCTAGCATTCAAGGACAGGAAGAAAGGAAGAAGTTGGTAATAGCACTAAGCTCTTGGCTTGCACAGGAAGAAAGAGATAAGGTGACCCAATGTTGCTAATCACCATCTTTAGTCTTAAATATGAGCCTTCTTACAACAACATTCACACTCAGCCGTTTCTGCTCTCCCTGTGGGAATGCCCAGACTATTCCTACAAGGTCTTTGTGATTCCCCCAAATTTTGTTCTAGGATGTTGCTCTGAGGTTATCTTCCTTATCTCAATCTCCCTTGCATCCAGTCCTGCTCTTGGCACAGAGTTCCAAGTGTCTTTATGTTGACTAACTCCCTCTTCAGAAGATAGCACCTTTATTTCTTAAATTTAATATAATTTAATATCCAGGATTATAGTTTTTATCTAAAATTTTCTTTAAAATTTTCTCTAATTTTTTTAAATTTTCTTTACAATTGAAGCTAAGTTCTACACCTTCTTATTTCTAGACGTGCTTACATTTTTACTTTATAAGTTCTGTAGGCTCCATGCGTGGTACAATGTGTATTGCTTGTGGTGATATGCAAAGCAGTATATTAGGTTGTACTTTAATCAATATACTTGTTCATTAAAGATAATGCAGAATTAAAATAGTTAACATCTATTGTGCACTAACAATGTGGCTGACACTCTAAAGTGCTCTTTGTATACTAAATCTCTTGACTCCTATTAATAAGCCTGTGAGTCAGATATGGGTAGCCTGCGTTTTTTTGTTTTGTATTATGCCATTTTGCTTTTATGAAAGACTTACATTAGTACCTCTTTTTGCTAAAATACGAAGAGGATTTTTGCTTTTATGAAAAAAGGTGAAATGTGAAAATAGTTGTCAGTGTTTGTTCTGCAGTAAGCTGTTACAGAGGCAGTTAGAGTGGGTCCTCCAGCCTCCTTCCCTGGGAAGTGCAACGGGCCCCTCGGCGTCCAGCCACTAGAGCTCAGATGTCTCTGAGCGTCTACTTTATCTCAATTTATTTTGTGCATCTCTTGGCAAGATGTGTCCTCAGGTATCAGAAAACCCTAAAAAAGGTTATTTCTCTGGGTCTGGGAATGCTCAAAATTTTTTTCATATAAATTAATGATAAACGCTTCTTTGCTTTAAACCATTTCTGCTTATGAATCATTTCATAGGAAACCTCTACTTTCAGATAATGAGGGAAACCTGCACCATTTTCTACATTTAAGGAAATAGGAACACCAGAAAGATTTAGCTCCTTGCACAACATTACATATCCAATCAGTAGCCAAGCTACAAGTCACCTGAGTATCCGGCTCTCAGTTACATACATGCTCTTGATCCCCACAGTACCTAGGAGAGCACAAAACAGAAAGCAGGATAAAAATGCACTGTAGTAGATAGCTTCGGGGAGTACAGAGTATGTTTATCTGCTTACCACATTCTCTTCCTACAAATGATCTCCCAGACACAAATGTGTGCAGTCCAGTAGACCTGGTACATTGTAGCACATTTCCCGGCTACTCTGGTCACTGCCACCTGGAGAGAAGATGGACGCCTAATCCAAGTTAGGTCAAGGAGAACCTATATGCTTTCGAGCAGGATTCAAGGCAGACCTGAGCTCTCCACTGCAGTAGTACTGGTCCTGGTGGCCGCGTATGGAGATTATCTTGGGTTTCTCTGGACATGTTTCCAGGTTGGTTTTTTATTGGATTGGCTGTGCTTGGGTTCTGAATTTCCTTCCAAATTCAGAGATTCCTTCTACAATATTTCCCTTTTCTTTATGATGAGAGAACAAAAGGAAAGCTGAGGGCAAAACACAAGCTAATACCCCACAACCTCTTCTCTCCGCCTCCCCCAGGTGAGATATGTCCTCAGGCACTTCTGGCTGCCCAAGAACAAAGAAAAGGGAAAAACAAATGGTTAACGGATAGAGATCATGGTCACTGAGGAAGTGAACCTCCATCAGTTTGCAATTGTCTTAATGACTGACAAGAAAAAAGCAATCTACAGAAATCTACAGACTCAATTTCCTGGAATCCTAACATCACCCTCCCTCCCTTCCATAGGATGGAAAGTCATAAAATCAGTTACTCCTCACAACCCCAGTGCAGTTCTTTCTGCCCAAGAGTCCTGTCCCCATGCTATAATAAAAACACCCTTTTTGCACCAGGAATGTTCCAAGAATTCTTTTTTGACCATTAGCTATGAATCCCACCACTCAAAACACATCATCTACACTAAGAAAAAAAAAAAAGTTTTTGGCTTCTTGTAACCTTAACTAATGTGCAAAGCTTCTAAACCCTAAATAACCACTGAAAGTTTTTATGTATTTCCCCCAGACTTTTTCAATGATTATCTTTATTTATCATGATTGAGCAATCCTCTAAATGCAGGTTAGAATAACTTTTCTTTCCATTTATCATAATAATGAATCTTTCTTTGTGTTGTAATACAGTCTTCATAAGCATCTTTTCTAATTCTTACATAATATTTTGTGGCTTCTTTATTTTCTATATAATTTCTCTGTTTTTCCTCTTGAGTACCTATATGCTTGTTAGATGAAAAGTCTCATGTGCCTTTAATTCACTTAAATACTCTTTATAGGTAATATTCAGTCTCTGATATTTTTCTCCTCTCCCTGCAACTTTACAAGTTGCTCTCTGAATGTACAGGAGAAGGGGAGTAGTTTTTCCAACTTCATGGAAGAAGAAAAGATTCAGGTTTTCAGGCTGGAAGTTTTGTTGCTTTTCTAGACTTCATCTGTCTGGTAACTTATTTCCCTTCTGGCATTAATATATGGGGAACTGATTGGCCATTATTTGACTCACACAATGCTCCTTGGGAATACCAGCCACCTCCCTCTAACTGATTGGGTGGCCCCTGTGTTAGCTGTCTGGCTCTTGACCCTGTAGTTGTCATTCTGTCCTTCCTCTAGTCTCTCTTACTTAGAAAACTCCACCAGTCATGTCCCAGTCAACTCAGTTTCCCTGCCAGGCAAAAGCTGAACACTGCAGAGGAGGGTTAAGCTTCCAGCGGGCGCGTCGCCACCTTTATAGGACCCAGGACAAGGGTGCAGTTGGAGGCTCAAATGCCTACATCTAAATACGTATATGGTAGAAGTTCATTATCAAACTATTAAATGATATTTTGTGCTCCCACCTTGACAAATACACCTGCATAACAACACAATAAAAAGAATCCTAGTAAATATGGTTTTGATAGGAATAAAAGTTGGCAATGTATCAAAGATGCCTGGATTTGGTTATACTGAGTATCTTTGGGTATTCTATTTATGATATTGAGGTGACTAACACAATAAGGTCCACATAATTTTACTTGATCTTAGCCAAAAGGCTGAGAAGCAACAGGGATCTATATAATTTATCAGTTATTACAAATTTATTTAACAAAATTTATTTTCTTTACTTCCATTTAATCAAAATTACAAAATGTCGGGGCACCTGGGTGGCTCAGTGGGTTAAAGCCTCTGCCTTCGGCTCAGGTCATGATCCCAGGGTCCTGGGATCGAGCCCCACATCGGGCTCTCTGCCCGGCAGAGGGCCTGTTTCCTTTCCTCTCTCTCTGCCTGCCTCTCTGCCTACTTGTGATCTCTGTCTGTCAAATAAATAAATAAAATCTTTAAAAAAAAATTACAAAATGTACTCTATAAACAATGTCACATAATTTTTGCTCTTTCAACACTGATAAATTAGATAAGCTTTCTTGAATCATTACGGTGCTGGCATTGATTTCTATCAATCAAATCTTCCACTGCTGAGGGAGTGGCAACAGGTATTCAAATTCTTAAAGCATTCCCTAAATTCATAAATAAACCATTAATTTTATATATGATGTTCGGATGCTGTCATAGGGTAGTCATGTAAGATAAATTATTACTGTAGAGCTATTCCAAATCATTTCGATTTCAGCATATCAATCATGATCACTTCTATTACTATTGTTATCATGTCTTCAAACAACATCTGGATCCTTTAAACAATATAAAGAATTGATGTCACAATTCATACATGTTCTCTCTACATCTACATGATGACTAACTGAAGAGCAAAATTAACTACTTACTACTGCAAACTGTCCCTTATCTCCTTTCTGCAACTATTGCAAACACTCTACTAAGTCATTAGAACCTCTAGACTCACGATTTGGAGCGCAAAGAAAATGGGCACCAGGCGCTACCTTATGTCATCATGTATTGTATCTGGGATATCTGAGAAAAGGATTTGGCAAGTTAAGTAATAAACAATGTAAGTTAAGTCTTTTTTCTTACAACGTTTAGTAATGTCACAACCTACTAACCTTCATAGCATTAGATTGGTAGTCTTTTGTTCTAAAAATGTGAAACATTTTCTTGGGGCCTGAATAGTATTAGTCACAAGAACACTGAGAAGGAGCCTATGTTGTAAAGGAGGCATGTTGTTTTGAGTCAGTTAATGATTGTGATATGCCAATCCCTCTGAAGTATGGTGCCCAGGTCAGGGGCCACTTGTACCCAGATACAATTAGTGTCAAGGTCTCCTGGTGATTATGATGCACCACCAATTATACTCACCTGTTCTGCTCCCAGGGTTGTACAGGGAATCCCAGGTATCCAGTGGGAAAGTGGAGTCCAGAATCCTTCATCATCCAGCACCCCCTGCGCCTGCTCCAAAGCAAAAACCCTCAAGGGAAAAATCATAGTTCTGATGGCCGGTCTTCCTCACCACCTGATTCCTCCTTCTCCCTCACAGTCTGCAGCGCCCAAAGGTGTCCTCATGGTCATATCCCCCTTGTCTCCCCCACAGCAGCAAATCATAGGCCTTGATGCTGTAAACAGAAAGGAAGACGTCTATGAGAAGAGGCTTCCGGGTTTGGTTTCTGATGAGATAAAAAGGGGAAAAGAAGAAGCTTTGCTTCATAGTCCTATTTTTGAGAAACCAAAAGTAAACATTAATTCTTTCTTCTTCATTGCATTATTTTTCTACCAAAAGCCGTATTTCTTCCAGATACATGGAAGCTGAAGTCAATATTATTTGCCGTGGTAGTTAAAAATTATATATATTCAGATAGCTGTAATCCTGCAAACAACCTTGCAGGGCTGGTCTAAATGTCCATATTTTACAGAAAAAGAGGCTGAGATTTAGGTTCCTTTCCCTGAGTCACACAGTACAGTAAATGGCAGAGCTAAAACAAGGTTTGAATAAATGACTACATGAGTAGAATTCTTGAATACATGTGCAAATCAAGGGAATGTCATATGAATGAATACCAAATGTACTGCTATCGTGTAAAGGTACTTCATCAATGAGGGTTATTGGTTGTTAGCATCTCTCTGGGTGATTTAAGTAACAAGGAGTTCACTATGGTGAAAGAGACCTTAGAAGCAGTCTTGGGAACAGAGAGTATCTCAGGAAAGTTCAGGAGGTCCAGGAAGCATGAAGTATAGAAGGATTCTCCCACAAGCAACCCTCTGGTTACCATGCTTCTGCCTTGCATCACCCACTCAGGATTCAACAGGTCCAGTGAAAGCACCTGGTTGGCTGATCTCACATCCGTACCAGGGGTCCAGGTGAACAAGCTGTTTTACTGAATAAGAATGTGACATGATTAGGAAACGGGGGTGGGGATAGCCATGCTTTAAAAAGATGCAGTATGTTCCAGAAAGTTTGCTTTGTGCACCCCATGAATTATTTTATCATCCTCAGCAGCTCTGTGAAG
The DNA here is from genome assembly GCF_963455335.1 of Martes martes. Lineage (NCBI taxonomy): Eukaryota > Metazoa > Chordata > Mammalia > Carnivora > Mustelidae > Martes > Martes martes. The sequence goes on from NC_137898.1 coordinate 11,969,551, forward strand.
TAGACAGTATGATTGCTTATATATCACCACTCTATAAAAGCTTCAGGTGTGTACATGGCTTGCTCAGTGTTCTGTAGATGCTCAGTTTCAGGACCTGGTCTAGAACCAGGATCACCCAATCACTGGGAACTCCTGGTTTTAACTACTGATTTATATTAGGACTCTGTCAGTGCTGGGTAGGGGAGACTCACTGGAAAAGGGGGAGGAAGCAACCTCTGGTCCAAGTTCCTTTTGGCTTACTTGCTAATCTCCCAGAAATAACCCTGAACACTGTGGACCTCGATGCATTTATTCTAAACTAGCTTGATCTGAAAATATTCTTTTTTTTTAAAGATTTTATTTATTTATTTATTTATTTATTTATTTGAGAGCGAGACAGAGACAGAAAAAGATCCCACAAGCAGTGGGAGGGACAGAGGGACTCTTAAGCAGAATCTCAAGTGGACTCTGTGTTGAGCTCAGAGCCCGACTCCAGGCTTAGTCTCATGACCCTGAGATCATGACTTGAGGTGAAATCCTGAGTTAGACAATTAACTGACTGAGCCACCCAAGCACCCCTGAAAATATTCTTTTTTTTAAAATTTTTTTATAAACATAATGTATTTTTATCCCCAGGGGTACAGGTCTGTGAATTGCCAGGTTTACACACTTCACAGCACTCACCATAGCACATACCCTCCCCAATGTCCATAACCCCATCCCCCTCTCCTGACCCCCTCCCCCCAGCAACCCTCAGTTTGTTTTGTGAGATTAAGAGTCACTTATGGTTTGTCTCCCTCCCGAACCCATCTTGTTCCATTTATTCTTTTCCTACCCCCCAAGCCTCCCCCACATTGCATTTCCACTTCCTCATATCAAGGAGATCATATGATAGCTGTCTTTCTCTGATTGACTTATTTCACTAAGCATAATACCCTCTAGTTCCATCCACATCATCGCAAATGGCAAGATTTCATTTCTTTTGATGGCTGCATAGTATTCCATTGTGTATATATACCACATCTTCTTTATCCATTCATCTGTTGATGGACATCTAGGTTCTTTCCATAGATTGGCTGTTGTAGACATTGCTGCTATAAACATTCAGGTGCACGTGCCCCTTCGGATCACTACGTTTGTATCTTTAGGGTAAATACCCAGTAGTGTAATTCCTGGGTCATAGGGAAGTTCTATTTTCAACTTTTTGAGGAACCTCCATGCTGTTTTCCAGAGTGGTTGCACCAGCTTGCATTCCCACCAACAGTGTAGGAGGATTCCCCTTTCTCCGCATCCTCGCCAGCATCTGTCATTTCCTGACTTGTTAATTTTAGCCATTCTGACTGGCGTGAGGTGATATCTCATTGTGGTTTTGATTTTTATTTCCCTGATGCCACGTGATGTGGAGCACTTTTTCATGTATCTGTTGGCCATCTGGATGTCTTCTTTGCAGAAATGTCTGTTCATGTCCTCTGCCCATTTCTTGATTGGATTCTTTGTTCTTTGGGTGTTGAGTTTGATAAGTTCTTTATAGATTTTGGATACTAGCCCTTTATCTGCTATGTTGTTTGCAAATATCTTCTCCCATTCTGTCAGTTGTCTTTTGGTTTTGTTAACTGTTTCCTTTGCTGTGCAAAAGCTTTTGATCTTGATGAAATCCCAATAGTTCCTTTTTGCCCTTGCTTCCCTTGCCTTTGGCGATGTTCCTAGGAAGAAGTTGCTGCGGCTGAGGTAGAAGAGGTTGCTGCCTGTGTTCTCCTCAAGGATTTTGATGGATTCCTTTCTCACATTGAGGTCCTTCATCCATTTTGAGTCTATTCTTGAGTCAAGGGCTGTCTTATAGTTTTGGCAATACACTTTCAATAGTTGAACAAACAAAATCTCTTAATATTTACCTCTTTTTACCCTTTTGTGGGCTTCCACATCAATGAGGAAACTGGCAGCTCATGTGGTCTCAAATAGCTGTGGCCATCAAAAGCTTAAGGATGATGTTTACCTCCATTACACCGGAGGCCTTTGGCGAAGGCTCTGGAGCCTTGGGCTCTGGAACCAAACTATCTAGATCTGAGTTCTGGCTCAGCAATTTCCATCATGTGCAATCCTGAGTAAACTTCTTAATCTCTCTGTATCTTTATGTACTTCTCTATAAAATATAGAGACTAGTGATGCTTTACTTCATAGGGGAGGATCAATACAATAGTATGTTCATTAGTTAGAGTGGGCTTAGTAGGGGCGCCAGGGTGGCTCAGTTGTTTAAGTGTCTGGCTCTTGATTTTGGTTCAGGGCATTTCTCAGGGCTGTGGGATTGAGCACCATGTCAGACTCTGCACTGAGCACAGAGTCTGCTTGAAGTTCTCTCTTTCCCTCTCCTTCTGCGCCTCCCTCGGCTTTCTCTCTCTCTCAGAAATGTATATAAATAAATAAAATCTTTATAAAAACTGTGTTTAGTATGTTGTTAATTACTCAGTGTTAGTCATTATTATTCAAAAACTACAGTCCTAGCAACTGCAGACCATTTTTTAATTTCTGTTGTTTACATTCTGTTTTCTTTTATTTTTAAATTTTTATTTATTTTTAAAATTTCTCTTCAGTGTTCCAGAATTCATTGTTTATGCACCACACCCAGTGCTCCATGCAATATGTGCCCTCCATAATACCCACCACCAGGCTCACCCAACCTCCCACCCCCTCCCCTCTAAAACCCTCAGTTAGCTCCTCAGAGTCCACAGTCTCTCATAGTTCGTCTCCCCCTCCAACTTCCCCCAACTCCCTTCTCCTGTTTTCTAACAGAATGTCCCTAAGCAGATTTAAAAGTCTTCCCTGGTAAATAGCAAATCCTTCCTCATGAAGTATGAGGAACCCCTACTGCAGAATTTGTTGAGAAATATGTATTCTCATGGAAAGAACTGGATTGAGGAAACTGACTTTAGAAGGTTTGAGACCATGAAAATACCATCAAAAGTAAGGACATTTGTAAGTATATAGAGAGATTTGGCTTTATAGTTGCTCTAAAACCATAAGAGGGACCTCAGGTGAAGTGACACTGTTACCTACTCACATATCTTTCCTTTAAAATAATTAAAATTGTCAATCCCAGTGATGGGTATTAAGGAGGGCATGTATTGCATGGAGCACTGGGTGTTATACACAAACAATGAACCAGGGAACACTACATCAAAAACTAATGATGTACTGTATGGTGACTAACATGACATAATAGAAAAATTATAAAAAACAATTATCCATGTTTCCGTTAGATCAGTCCACAGACCTAGAGGTCGTTTTACATTCCCCTCTCTCTCAATCACTCACCAAATTCTGTCAATCCTGCATTTTCACTATCTCAAATCAACCTACCTCTTTCCATGACAACAGCTATTACATCGCTCAGGCGGCCATCACCTCTGTGCATATCCCTCCAACAGACACCCTCCTCCCATCCATGTTTCTCCAGTCCCGACTTTCCAACTGGATTCTATCATCTTGGGGATGAATTTTGAAAGCTCTTATTAAGAACTTAAGGACGGATAACTGCCTTCTCACTTGGCACCCTCTTTCACCCTCTCGTCTATGCTCCAGTCATACCTGAGTTGCTCAGGTACGTCTTCCAAAAGTGCTCTACTCAGATGCTATCCCTCTGCATGGAGCATGGTCCTCACCAACTCCAACATCTCTCCTCTCCTTCACTTGCCTGGCTCTCTTGAACCTTTACAGTCTAGGACAGTGTCTAACAGAGTGGGTATTCAACTAGTATTTGTGATAAATAAAGGAATGGCAAGTGAATGGGTTGTTGCATCTGTTCAATAAAGGATTCAGGCGGTTGATTCTATTTGCCTTTTTCTGGACAGAATCAGTATTTCTCTCCTTTACAGTTTCCCTATAATAGGTTAATTGAAGTTTTTTGCAGGGAATACCCCTTTCTTTGTGTTTGGTTCTCCATTGATATACCAACATCTTACTGACTTTAGGATTTGGAAGATGTTGATTGTTTCCTCCATCAGGCTTCTTTATTCATTTTCCAGCTTCTTCTCTTTTGACAACAGGTTATCTTCCCTCATTGTGACAGTTTCTGCATGTGCTCATCAATACCATAGTCTCTATTTTTTTTTCTTGAGACCATGGCTAGAAAAGATTGTCCAGTCTCAGTTCTAGTTAAGTATAGTCGTGGGCCTGAATTATGGCTAGTGGAATTTAGGTGACGTGATGGCACCCTTTCCAGGGCTGGCCCTTCCTCTCTTCCTCTACTTTTGAGCTGATTAGAGAAAACTCTGAGGTCTTAAGGGAAGACAAAATAACAATATGGAAAAAGCCCGCATCATAAAGAGAGAGAGACAAACCATGAAAAGGACTCTTAACTATAGAGAACACAGTAATGGTTATCAGAGGGGATGGGGTTGGGGAGGATGTGTTAAGTAGGTGATGGGGAGGAAGTGAGCATGATGGGATGAACATCTGTGATATATGGAAGTGTTGAATCACTACATTGTACACCTGAAACTAATATTACACTGTATGTTAACTTCCTTCATCCTGATAGGACATGTGGGGCAGAGTTTCTGCTCCCTCATATGGCACTGTGATGTGGGCAAGAAGTAAAGTTTTACTTTACTTGTATGTTAAGTCACTGAAATTTTGAGGTGACCTGCCCCAATACACTTGCTTTGCAATGTCTCCATGACAAGGTCTCTCCTTATACCACTCTACCATCTGGTTTCCCCCCTTTTCTCCTTTCTACCTTCTTTTCTACACATTTACAGAAGACTGGCAATTTGCACATAAAAAATCCCAAAGTGTCCAAGTTCCATAAAGGTGTGAGTAATAAGAGTGTCTATTTGGGATAGGAATATTTGGTAGAATAAGCCATTAGAAACAAAAAGTGACTGTCCATACATATCTATGGAAGTAAGAAAGAGCACCTAGGAATGTTATGTTAGTAATTATGTCTCCTACATAGGGACTTTCTAGGAGAGTCCAAATATCATGAAATAAAATTATTTCTTAAGTGGACATTTCAATTGTGCAAATATTATAGACTATCTTTAGAAAAATTTTTAGTGGCTTGAGAAATTACTTATGTGATATACAGTGTGGGACCCAAAATTGTGTGATCTCAGCTATCCACAGTACCATCTCAAGTATGAAAGAAAATATGCTTTTAGTGGCAGGAAATAGAGCAACATATGTAAAAAGGAGGATGAATTAACATATTGTAGCTAATGTAAATTTGTGAATGAATTAATCATAGAAAATTACAAGTGTGTCAAAATTCTTTGATACATTGTGTAAACTATTTTTGGTTCAAAAAGTGGAATTACTGAAACTGTAAGACCTTATATAACAAGCACATATATCTGTGATATTTACAATTTTATCTAAATGAATGAAGTATGTGTATAAAAAATATAAACTGGCCATGGGTAGGGAATGACTCACTGAAGAATCATGATGTTGTTAAAAGAACCTGGTCTTTGGCTTCAGTTGAGGCATTGCTCTTGGCTAGTTTTGTGATTTTGTGGAAGACATTCATTCTCCCAACATCATCTAGTTTTGTGATTTTGTGGAAGATGTTCATTCTCCCAACATCATCTTCCTGATTTGTGTGAAATAACTCTTGCTGTTCTCACTTCATGAATGATTAATTTTTTTTTTTACCTTGTTTCGCAGCATTCCAGAAAGTAGGTAAAACATTGAAAGCTTATTTACCTTCTCCTCTCTCTCAGTGTCCTAAACGTTAATGTAGACCAGACTCTTTAAGGTAGCTTTGTATGAAATCATATTCCCACGCATTCTGGAAGACCTTGATTCCATTGATTTGGAGAAATTCCTATAATTTGAACAAGCAAGGCCAGATGATCTTGATGTAGATGGTTGAGGAGAACACTTGGAGAAGACATTTTACTTTCATTCCTCTCCAAAATGAATTCCAGCCCCTCTCATGCTTTTTGTCCATTAAGTGTTTATTTTTCTTGTGTTTACTCTACCTCCCCTCTCATTTTTCCTCTTCCCTGTAAACAATAGGAAGGGCAGGTGTATGAACTCAGTTCTTGTACTAACAACAACTGCCCAAGGGTGTTCTCAGGTTTTCCAGGTCATAAATGGTGGAAGGTAGTAAACCAGGCATTTTGCAGTGAAGCCAAATTTTCCACATCTTTTGTTTGTCTTAATGATACCATTTAAATAATGCGACTGCTAAGCCATTTTTGCCATCTCTACAGTTGCCTTATTTTTATTGCTTTGAAATAGCCAATAAACTGTAAGTGACTGCATATAAATAAAAAACTTCAGTGGGAAACTTCTTGTAATTGTAGAAGTTATTCATACAGAACATATTCCTGGTCTTCCTCTGGTCGACAACGCCTCTGACTTAATGTCAAAGGACAGAACCTCCAGTTTGCAGGAACCCATGACTTCTCGCAGTTTTATGCTAAACACTGACAACCTGAGTCAGTTCAAGTTTAGTGTGGATGAGACTAAGGTGATAGCTCCAGAAGCGTCTCCACTGTCACACTGAGCAATGACAGAAGCTGGTATATATCCACGTCTACAAAGAAACTTCAGGTATGCAGAATTGTTTTGGACAGTTAAAGTCTTTTTTTTCTCTGCTTTTCAATTAATCAGAATCATGGTTCTAAATAATTTGTATTTGTTCATTCACTTTCCCACCCTTGGAATCCTTGGGAGAAGTACCCACAAATTCCATTGTCGAGAATCAAGTCCTCAAAATGTATGTCTCTGGAGCCCAGAAAGTACTTTGAGGATCTACCTTCTACTAGTGTGTGTCATTTTAAACTGGTAAGCAGTCCAAATCCTTTCCTTGAACTATAAATAACTGATACACAGGTACCTGTCCCTACACCCTCTAGACACCCATGGAAACTGTGATAAAGATAAGAATCAGCATTCACCCGGCCTCTAACCCATCTTCTAAAGTGTTGTTCATCCATTTGCACAGAAAACCTTCCTTTGAGTCCTGTGCCAGATGACTAAGATGGAGTCTGACTCTTTCCTGTTGTTTTCTGCCAAATTTTTCTCCATTGACAGATGCATTTGGCACCTGACTCACAGACTTTTCTGTCAAAACTCCTGCCACATCATGGTGATGTCTATCACACCCAAAACTCCCAGTCCCTTACTGGCTCCGATTCTATTGATTTGAAGTCGAAGCCAACAGCCATATGTCCAGAACTAACCCACCTCTGAAATCCTAACCTCTAATAGCTTAATTTATGACCCCAATCTCCTATGGTTTGAATATGTTTCCCTTGTCTATCACCATTGCTATTCTTTGACCTTATAAAGTGCTTTCATCCCTTGTTCTTTCCATACTGTGCCACTTGATTGGTCTCCATCCTCCATTATTTCTGTCCTTCTTTCTTCTAGGTCCCACAAGTTAAATTTAGTTTAAAGTCTCTCATTTCCAGGGAGCTTGGGTGGCTCAGTCAGTTAAGCATCTGCTTTCAGATCAGGTGATGATCAAGCCCAGAGTCTAGGGATTGAGCCCCACCTCTGGGTCCCTCGGCAGCAGGGAGTCTGCTTCTCTCTCTCTTTCTGCTCCTCTCTACCCCACTTGTGCTCTCTCGCTGTCTCAAATAAATCAATAAAATATTTATAAAATAAAATCTTTAATTTCCCTGTTCTCAAACAGTTTGGCCCTTATCTTTTTTTGCTACACTAACCTGTTTCATTTAAAATTGTTTTTTCTGCTTCTACTCTCTGGTGTTAGTTCATATATGTGGATGAATATTACTCCCAAATGTTGGCTTTCCTTCTGCACCTGGTCCTATGAAATGTGTGGAGATCCCTATATGTATACCTGGTCTGTGTCTTCTACCACTAATATCAGATAGCTTTCAAACCCTAACTATCTCCCATAAAAACTGATTATTTTTTCTCTACACCCTCCTGACACACTCTCTCACCCTACTCATTTCCAAAGGGACTTGTCCTTTTATTTCTTCCAGAAAATAGGTATTCAAAGATAATCTGTCAACTTTCAGTTCTTTCAGTTCTTTTGTCTAACCCCAGGCACTTACACACATACCCACATACATATATTTTAATTAAAATACCTCAGTAGAAGAGGTATTCTGCCCATCCAAAGATATCCCAACACCTATACTTGGAGATAAGGTTAAACCCCAAAGATACAGATGTAGTGAAAAGAAGGGCCATCTGTACCCTGATGTTCATAGTAGCAATGGCCACAGTCTCCAAACTATGGAAAGAACCAAGATGCCCTTCAACGGATGAATGGATAAGGAAGATGTGGTCCATATACACTATGGAGTATTATGCCTCCATCAGAAAGGATGAATACCCAGCTTTTGTAGCAACACAGGCGGGACTGGAAGAGATTATGCTGAGTGAAATAAGTCAAGCAGAGAGAGTCAATTATCATATGGTTTCACTTATTTGTGGAGCATATGAAATAACACGGAGGACATGGGGAGATGGAGAGGAGAAGGGAGTTGGGTGAAATTAGAGGGGGAGACGAGCCATGAGAGACTGTGGACTTTGAAAAACAATCTGAGGGTTTTGAAGGGGCGGGAATGGGAGTTTGGGTGAGCCTGCTGGTGGGCACGTAAGGAGGACGCGTATTGCATGGAGCACTGGGTGTGGTGCATAAACAATGAATTCCGGTACACTGAAAAGAAATTTAAAAAATAAAAAAAAGATAAGATTAGATGAATTAATAAACATAAAGGATTTGGAACAGTGTCTGGTCAGTGGACTTAGCTATTTATCTTGTCCCTTTCCACTTTCTGTTATATCTGTGGACTTGTCAATTATTCTCCATCATACCTGGCTTTCTGTAGTTAGCATAAATATACTTACCTCTCTCATCTGATAAGAAATGCCTTCACTTGAGCTCCTATGTTCTTGTTACTTCATCCATACTCTTATATTCTTCTCCTTCCTTTCTTGTCCAAGGTATTTAAAGACATATCTTCACTTCCTCACAATCCATTTTAGTCTCTAATCCCTCTTACCTGTCTTCTCCATCATTCCCTGGTATGTCTCTTGCAACATCGGTAATCAATTCCCCACTCCAAATTGCACTGGCATTTTTATTACTCCTCTCTCTTAGCTTCTCAGCATCACTTCACTCTTCCGCTTATTCCTTCCTTTAAAAAGTTTTGCTGCTTTGACTTCAGAGATGCTTCTCCTCTCACCTTGCACACTCTTCTTGGCCTGCTACTCCCTAGTCTCCTCTGTGGACCCCACTTCTTTCATCTTGCTAAACGTCTATGTTTGTCTACATATTTTTATGGATGATCATAACAGAGTGTCTATTGGATTAGGTTAAACCAGGATTCTACCACATGGAGGCCCCAGAGTGAATTGGAGATAGATGTGTCCAGCTGGTGGGAGCTGAGCAAGAGTCCTGGGCCAGAGGCAGTTGACTGTAACATGGCACAGAAATGGGAGAGCATGTGCTGTGGATGATGGCAGGTGGCATCAGGGAACAAAAATTATACTCAACCTTTCTCCCATCCCTTCTTAAGGCATCTCCCTACAACTTGCATATCTGACATAGGGTGCTAAAAACAACTCATCATTAAACATTTTCTTCTTTATTTGAAAGCTTTCAGTAGCAGCCACATTTTCTTAGAGTGTTGACTAAGCTTGGACCCAGAGTGAAGAAATTTGTTGCTTTGTCTTCAAGGTCCCAAGGGCCCTATCTCTACGCCTCACTGATTCCATTCATTTCTTGAACAAAATATTCATTGATGGCTACACCATGCCAAGGGCTGTGCTTGATGCTTGAACTCAAACTAGAGTAAGACATGGTCTACTTTTGAAGGAGATTACACTCTCCTGGGGAAATATGCTACAAGAGGCCTGAAGAATGAGCAGAATAATCTGCCATTTGGTTTGTATATCCATGGTCCTACACAGTGCCACAAACATACTGGCTTCTTCTCGAGCTGTGGTTTGCCTCAAGATGACTCTTTTATGTTAACAGATTTATGTGGGCAAGTTATATAAAGTACCATATGTGGAGCTATAATTTTCTTTGGTAATGTTGCTGTCCTCTAGAATTGTCCTCTTGATTTGACTTGCAGGTCTTTAAAATCTCCTTCAGAACCACATGTATACACCACCTAACAGAACACTAAGTAGTTCATATACATACACAGTTCATGATGTCACCCTGAGGACAATGCAGAAAGTAGGTATTATTATCTCCATTTTACGGATGAAGAAAGTAAATCTCAGAGAGTTTCAAGTAATCCATAGTTAGCATAAATATACTTACCTATATAAATATACTCAACTATATAATTACCTAAAATGACCCAGCTATCAAATTGAGGAGCCCAGGATTGAGTCCTGATCTGTTTGACTCCAAATATCATGTTCTTAACCACTATTCTTCCTTTTGGTTTGATTATGGCTACATATACCACACATATACAATAGGTGTTAGATTTTCCAGGATTGTTATGATTAGAAATAAATTAATGGTGGGGTGCCTGGAAGGCTCAGTTGGTTAGTGTCTGACTCTAGATTTCAGCTCAGGTCATGATCTCAGGGTCATGACATCCAGCCCCTGCATGGGGCTTTGCTCTCAGCACTGAGTCTGCTTATTCCTCTCCCTACCCCGCTTGCACTCTCTCTTTCAAATAAATAAATAAATAAATAAATAAATAAAATCTTAAAAATGAATAAATTGATGGCTCCACTCTAAGCCTTCAAAATTGCTTTGAATTTTTTATATTTGTTGGTTTTTAGAAAACATGGTTCATCTTATCAATGTCTTTATGTATCATATATACCTTTATCAGGTATATGTAATATAAATATATATTATATAATTATCTTTATAGTCAGATATTCTTTTTTTTAAGATTTTTATTTATTTATTTGACAGAGAGAAAGAGACATCACAAGTAGGCAGAGAGAGACGGGAAGCAGGCTCCCCACCAAGCCGAGAGCCTGATGCAGGACTCGATCCCAGGACCCTGAGATCATGACCTGAGCTGAAGGTGGAGGCTTAACCCACTGACCCACCCAGGCGCCCCTATAGTCAGATATTCTGGAAAAAAGTTCATATGTGTATCTTGTTTAATTACTACTTTGTTTTAGAATGAATTTGGTGGATATGCACATGCATACATACATACATATACATAGGTAACCATTTACCTGTCCATCTTTATATTACTCATTTGGGATTATATTAGATATTTTCCTTTGTTTATAACATGGTCATTTTTCTCTGTCTTAAATGCACTTTGAAGACATCATTTTCACTGTTACCTGGTAATCCATAATTTGGATATGCCATCATTAATTTAAGCATTCCTCTATAATGGACTTTGGATCATTTCTATTTTTTAAAGTTTTATTTATTTAAGTAACCTCTCCACCCAATGTGGGACTCGAACTCTCAACCTGGAGATCAAGGGTCAAATGCTCTTCTGACGGAGCCAGACTCATGTCCTAGTTTTAGATAATTTCTAAATTTACCGTATCATAATACTGCAATGAATTTCTTTGTATTTACATCTCTATAGATATCTATTATTGCTTCTGTGGGTTGAGTTTCTAAAAGTGAAATTATTGAATGAAAAGGTTTGCTCTATTTTTAAGGTTTCTAGGATATAATTCCAGTTTCTATATCTAGCCAACTTATTCTTGGGTAATATCACCCTGATCAATAATTTTTCCTTCCTATGATTTTGTTCCTCAGAAAAAAGCAACTACATGTAATATGGTCCTTAGAATCTTTTCCAGAAGATTGCATTCTTTCACGATGCCTGAAAATACTAATCGTACGGCAACATTAGAGCAAGTGTTTCAATGCCCAAGGACTTCAGGGTCCCCTGGGACAGTTTTTCTGAAAGATTCATTGTTCTTCACTTGCAGCTGGACAGCTAGTCACATTTGCTTCTTAGAGTCTTGGCCTAATTTGAATCAAATGGGCATGAAGAGGTTCATTTCACAAATTGTGTTATGGTACTTTCTGTGGAATTGTAGGAAGATCACCCAGGAGCCCCGAGGTCAAGCTGCAGCTCTGAGCTTTAGTTTCTCATTTGCAGAATGAAAAGTTTGGGCTTGATAATTTCTAAAGCCGTTTACTTCTGGCAATATATGTCCTAGGTGATTTCTCCTTCCTGCTTTTCCTGGACACCTGTCTCATCCTTCAAGATATTTCTGTTTGCATGTTTTTTTTTCCCTTAGGTCATCTTCCTGAGACAAGAGGGCTGAAGTGCTATACAAGATGTTTGTGCTTCATGAACCCCAAAGCTGCAGATTCTGCATGAATCCCTGGAAAAGAGCATCCCTGAGTCCTTGAAGGTGAGAGAGCTGGGAGAAACCTGGGAGAGAGGACTAGAGTGTGGGAGTATAGATTCAGGGTTCAGAACCTGCCCGGGCAAATTAAAATACAAATCTAAAGTCAGATTCCCTCTGCAGGGATAGTCTCAATACCCGTATCAGGCACCTACTTTTCTCCTCCTTCTTCCTCCCACTCATCCCCCTCTCCCCTTCCTCTTCTTCTTCCTTGTCTCCCTCCCCTCTTCTTCTTCTCCTCCTCCTTCCTCCTCGTCCTCTGCCTCCTCCTCCTCCTCCTTTGGCCTCTTAAACCTTGTCCAAATCCATTCTACTGCTCTCTCTAGTAGATTTCCTTATCTGCTCCGGGCTATTGCAATACCTGCTTTTCTGCAGTATTACTAACTCACCTACAGATGATGATCAGAGTCATCTATCTGACGCAAATATGATCATACCTCTCCCTTGTTTTAAACGTTCAGTTCAAGGCATAAAGTCCACACCCCTTAATTGTGAGGTTGATCACAAAATGTCCCAGTCTCTCCACTTCATCTTGCAACACATCCTTGCTACATACCGCAAGGTACAACCTCTAAGCCTCTCAGAGCTCAGCAGGTATGATACAATCTGCCACATTTTGAGGTACTCAAGCACGCTTTTTCTCTCACCAGAAATTACTTGCCTTCCTTCTTTGTTTTGCCAGGAAAAGACTTAACTTGTCCCTGAAGACCAGATTCAAATATTACTTCTTCTGTAAATCTCCCAACACTCCCTGAGAGGTAATGCTTTTCTTCCTTGAGACCCCACACAACCATGTCATGCATCTATCAGAACATGTGTCCTATTAAGATCTGACTGTGTACCTCTCCATCCTGCCAGACATTTTTTTTTGAGATTTTTATTTATTTATTTGACAGACAGAGATCACAAGTAGGCAGAAAGGCAGGCAAAGAGAGAGATGGGGAAGCAGGCTCCCTGGCAAACAGAGATCCCAGGACCCTGGGTTCATGACCTGAGCCAAAAGCAGAAGCTTAACCCACTGAGCCACCCTGGTGCTCCATCCCGCTCCATCCTGCTTGAATGCAGTGGCCATATCAAACTTATCTTGGAATTCTCCACACTTGACACAAATCTGACCCACAATAGGTGCCCCCAAAATGGTATAGTATGAAGTGGAAAAAAAAGGAATGAATTTTCAAAAAAATGAATGAATGAAAGTCAGGGGAGCCAGTTCCTCTTGAATCAGCTATTTCCTTAGATTTTGTGGACCCTTCCTGTTTGTTTTTTCCCCAGCATACCCTCCAATGGGTAGTTTGGGGAGCCATCCTGAAATCGCTAGCTCGATCCCCTTAAGTGCTCCTAACTCTTGGTTTATTTCCCAAACTACTTCTAAGACCCTATCTCAAAGGAAAAGGTCATTTTCACCTGTTCATCTGTTGCTTTTTTAGGCATATGGTGCCATTTTCAACATTAAAAATAAAACCCCATTCAACATGGAGGTGCTGGTGGATGCCTGGCCAGATTATCAGACGGTAGTTAATCGGCCTCAGAAAGAGGTAAGAGCACCAGCTACCGAATACCAAGCCAGTCACAATCAGGATGGTCTCCGTGTGGAAATGAGGGAACTGAATCTGGGGGCTGCGAAGAACCTTGGCACCCCTGACACATATAGATTTTGGAAGGGCTGTTTGGAGAGAAGGGGAGGATAGTGAAGTAAGCCACGGGTATAAACCACATAGCCAATAATCCAGGGCTTGTAAATAACATCAGGATCCCATCTGGTCAATTTTTTTTCCATTGAGATTCTTGTAGCAGGCATATACCTCAAGATAGATGTTTGTGGCTGGAGAGAATTAGGAAATGTTTTGCTTTCCCTGGGACTAAAGCAGTATAATACAATAATACCTGAATCAATGTTGGGTTTCAGATCTAAATCTGCCAAATGACTAGTTGTGTGACATTAGAAGACTGTGGCTTTCTTAGCTATAAAAGCAAAGTTGATAAGAATTACTGTGTCAGAGCACTGTTAAACATGATATAAGTCATGTACAGTTGACCCTTGAACAACACAGATGTTAGGGACACCAACTCCTGCATAGTCAAAAATCTGTATAGAACTCCCGAGTCTTCAAAAACTCAACAACTAGTAGCCTACTGTGGACCAGATCCTTCCCAATAACATAAGCAGTCTATTAACACATATTTTATATGCTCTTGTATTGTATACCAGATTCTTACAATAAAGTAAGCTAGAGAAAATAAAATGTTATTCAAATCCTAAGAGAAAATACATTTACAGCATTATATTGTATTTATTTTAAAAAATTTGTTTGAAAGTGGCCCTGCACTGTTCAAACTAGTGTTGTTCAAGAGCCAACTGTGTGGGGTGCCTGGGTGGCTCAGTCGTTGGGTGTCTGCCTTCAGCTCAGGTCATGATTTCAGGGTCTGGGATAGAGTCCCATGTGGGGAGTCCCCGCTCAGTGGGGAGTCTGCTTCTCACTCTACCCCTCCCGTGTGCATGCACACACATAATCTCTCTCTCTGTCTCAGATAAACAAGTAAAATCTCAAAAAAAAAAAAAAAAAGAAAGAAAGAAAAAAGAGGCAACTGTGTATTTAAAGAAAATATCTTTCCCATCTTACAGATTTGGGGGGTATAAGTAGCGAATCCCTTCCACCCCAGAGTAGGGATATTTTAACCCCTCTTCCCACACTTCTCCATTTACATAGTTATCAGGAAAATCAGAGCACAACTCACCTGTAACAACTTCTAAGGGATTGTAAGCTGCAGAAGGTAAGCAGGAATGAGGGGCATGGGAGACGGGGCCCTTCACTCCAGGTGCTGCCGTGAGCTCCAGCGTGACTGCTCTTCATGAAAGTCCTCTCTACTCACATGCACATCAAGAGCCAATCACCATGCCAGCACCAGAGTGCTGAGTCGGAATTAGCCTGGGCATGGTCTCTTCACAGACCTCAAGTCCTGATACCCACTCTGTTCCCTATATTTCTCTCCACAAGGTAGGCACTCTCTCTTTAAAACCCTTAACACACCCTATTTCTGGTGAAGCTTCCATCTCAGACAATGGAGCTACTTCCCACCTTACCAAGAGCTGCCTCAAGACACCACCTTCGGTCTGTCCCTAGTGATTATTGTTCAAGGGGCTCCGAGGCCATTTTCTGTCTGCACCTCTGGGAAAAACACAGGATATTTTTTCAAAAAATATTTGCTTATTTATTTGTTTGTCAGAGAGAAAGAGAGCACACACAGGAAGAGAAGCAGGCAAAGGGAGAAGCAGGGTCCCCTCTGAGAAAGGAGACTGATGTGGGACTCAATCCCAGGACCCCAGGACCGTGACCTGAGCCGAAGGCAGACACTTAACCGACTAAGCCACACTTAACTGACTGAGCCACCCAGGCATCCCCCAAATAAAGGGTATTAAATAATTGAGCCTCTTGCACTCCAGACATATGCAAGAACAATTTGTAAATCATACTGTCATATAAGTATGATTAATATTTGTTGTATCAGGAGATGAAAGATGACCTGGATCGTTATACCAACACTTACCACATCTTCACCAAAGCTCCTGACAAGTTAGAGGAAGTCCTGGCATGCCCCCAGGTCATCAGTTGGGAACAAACTTTCCAGATCCAAGGTAACTGATCCAAGTTAAAAGACAAAGACCCTTGGTTCTTTCACATTAGATGTGGAAGGGGATAGGTACTGCCCATTTTTCTCCTCTCTCCAGGTTGCCAAGTGAATGTGGGGGAGGCAATAAGAAAGATTTCAGCTGCAAAATCAGTGCAGGTAGATCACTTGAAGACCACACTCGTTATGACAGAAATACCAGTGGAACCCAAGACATCAAGTGATGACCAGATGGCTTTGGTGGAGTCATTTAGCATGCCCAAAGTGGATGAAGATAGCAGGTGAGATTTTTTGTGTTGCTTCCCAAATTCCTAATAACAAATCATTCAGTTGTCATAAGGACCACACTCAGAAATGCACAGTTTGACAATGAACTATGCAGTACACATTTGTAGGGGTAACAGAAGGGAACTCTATTAGCAGAAGTTTGCTGAGCAGGGGCAGGGTCTACATTAGATGAGGTCCTTTCCATGTATAACTACTTAGTTCTCATACAAGTTCTCCTGGGAGGGTCCTGGACATCATGGTGACATTAGAATCTTTACTGAAATTACATATTTCTTGCAAAAATACTACATGCTCTACAAAGTATGCAAGTATTCAAAGTAAAAAGTGAATGTTTGCTCACTTGGATTCCCCACACTCTTCCTGTCCAGGTATAAATATTCTTTAAAAATTTTTTAAAATTTACATTAAATTTAGTTAACATACAGTGTATTTTTGTAGTTTTGGGATAGATTTTGGGATTCATCCATTGCATATAACACCCAGTGCTCATTACATCAAGTGCCCTTCTTAATGCCCAACACCCAATAGCCCTATCCTTCCACCCCTACCTCCCCTCCTGCAACCCTCATTTTGCCCTTATAGTTAAAAGAGTCTCATATTTTGCCTCCCTCTCTGTTTTAATCTCATTTTGTCTTTCCTTCCCTTTCCCTATGTTCATCTGTTTTCTTTTTTAAATTCCACATATGAGTGAAATCACATGATAATTATCTTTCTCTGACTTCTTTTGCTTAGCATAATACTCTCTAGTTCCATCCACAT
The DNA here is from genome assembly GCF_963455335.1 of Martes martes. Lineage (NCBI taxonomy): Eukaryota > Metazoa > Chordata > Mammalia > Carnivora > Mustelidae > Martes > Martes martes. The sequence continues at coordinate 11,986,501 of NC_137898.1, forward strand.
CCTTGCAAATGGCAAGATTTCCTTCTTTTTGATGGCGGTGTAGGTGTAAATATTCTTAAAAATTGGTGTGTGTGCTTTTAGTACTCTGCATGTATGAATTGGTTTTGTTTTCTTGTCCTTTTTTTTTAAACAACATATGCAGATACTGTACTGCAGTTTCTTTTCCCTCAGTGGTATGCTATGTAAACCTTTCATGTATGCTAATATAGATATGTTTCATTCATTTTAGGAGTTGCACAGATTTCTATAAGAGGGAGATGCACCGTTATGTATTCCCATTTTAGCACACTTTCAATTTATCTCCAGTTCTTCCTAGTAACAAAAATTCTGCAAGAAATATCTTCATAAACAGATCATTGCCCAAACTGTATAACTATTTCCTGAAAGATGAATCCTGGAATTGAAATAGTTAGGTAAAAGGATATGTATATTATGGAAGATATTCCCAAATTGGATTTTAAGATTTAGATGAATTCAATATGTGAGAGCATAACATATGAAATAACAAATGTGTCCTTTAGTAGCAACACAGGTCGATTTGTTATGGTATAATCCACACACTGGAATAATAAGCAGCGATTAACAAGAAGGAAGCAGCTCTATATGAACTATATGGGAAGAATTCCAAAATGTATGGCTAGGTGAAAATCAACAACAAATAAAATTGAGTAACATATATAGTATGCTATCATAATATGTAAACATCTAAAATCACAGAGCGCTACTGGAAGGTTACATAACTAAGTGGCATCACTGGCAGTCTTTAGAGAAGGTTATAACTGGATAATAAGGGATCAAAGAAAAAAATAAAGAATTCTCCATTAATATCTGGGTGACCTTGAAACTGACCAATTCTGGAAAACTCCTCCTCCCTGGGGATAGGTGAAACTTCTTAGGGCTCTTCCACCTGTCCCAACCTCCTCCCCCTACAGAGGATGTGATTCTGATTCTGCAGATGAAAAGACTCAGTCTCAGATAATTTGTCCAGTGAGAGAATTAGGATTAAATTGTAACCATTACCATTGGAAATTCCAATATTCTTTTTCCTATATTGGCGTTTCTTACATTGCATTTTTGGCACTTCTCTAAAGGCATGTGGTGATGGATGGGCTTTCGGACACATGAAATCATAAGATCAACACATCTCTCACCTTCCTGTGATACATATTTTATTGAAATATCTGTTGAAAGGAATATTATCTTACGCACTTAGATTATTTTGAGGGTAGAATTCAAAATCTGTGTGTTCCATACATGCATCCTCAAACAAAATTCAGGCAAACAAAATCAAGGACTACTCTGGTCTACTATATCCTTCCTCTTTTAAGACATACGCTTATTTTCTTCCTTCTTCGGATATACGATTAGACTTTTTTGAGATGTATTATACTTTATGTATCATAAGGCACATATAGTTAGCTCCCTCTTAATTATTTGGGAACATTTTTGAAGCAGACGAAGAATTAGTAGTTTTTTTGCCCTTCTGTTTCTTCTTCTAGGCTGTGGGATCCTCAAGGAAAGGGTTGATGTCTTATTCTCTGCAATCCTGGTGTTTTGTAAATGTTGGCTGAATAAATGCACATTCTTTTGTTGACAGGAAAGGAAGCTTTCAGAACATCTTCTTGGATGCCTCCCATATGGGGCTTGTGAATGAGCAGTGGAACTTTGGAAAAAATGAAAGGAGCTTGAAATATATTGAACGCTGCCTCCAGAATTTTCCAGGATTTGGTGTGCTGGGTCCAGAGGGGGACCCTATCTCTTGGATTGTGATGGAACAGTCTTGTGAGATGAGAATGGGTTACACTGTCCCCAAATACCAAGACAAAGGCTACATGAAGAAAATCAGTTTTCACTTCATAAAGTATTTTATTCAGAAAAAAATGCCTCTTATTTCCATGTGTCAAGAGATGAAGAAAACCTTCAGGCACTGAGAACTGTAGCCCTTGAGGCTACTCATTGTGGCTGGCATCATTGGGAAATGCACTCCTAGAAAATATTATTGATTAGTGCCACTGTCCATTACAAGCCTTTCTTACCAGTGAAAAAAATACCAGTTCAAAAACAAACATTATAATTTATATTAGCAGAAAAAAATCCAATTATTTGGATTACTTAACCCACCTTTGTATAATATTTTTGTCCTCCTCCATAATAGAGAAAAATGGAAGCTTGAACTTTTGGTGTTATGTTTTGCCTTTATGTTGACAGACCTCTCAGAATTAAAATCATCCAATGTCAATCATTAGCGCCAAGATAAACCTTTCAAAGCAACATTTTCCTCTTTGAAGTCTTCTTTCATGAGAGAATCCTGTTTTTCCGTGCTTCCGTGCTTGAAAATAAAAAGACTGATTTGAAAAGTGTCTTCTCTGGTATCTTCCCCTTCCTCTGACAAAATTTTCCAAAGAACCTCTCAAAACCCCACAGCCTTTGATCCTGGATGCCCTCTCAAGAGTTTTGAGATACTCTACTGAATTAAATTATGTGGTCCTCAGTGAAAGGTTTTTTTATTTTTTTAAGTTTGGTTTTTTTATTAGCTTTTTTTTTTTTTTAAGATTTATTTATTTGCAAGAGGCAGGGGCAGAGGAAGAGGGAGAGAGAAATTCAAGCAGACTCTGCACTGAGTGTGGAACCCAAAGTGGGGCCCTGAGATCATGACCTCCAACCAAGAGTTGGATGCTTAACCAACTGCACCACCCAGGGCCCCCCCAATAAGTAATTTCTTTACTTACAGTGAAAAACTCTGATTCTAAAAGTCAAATCTTAACAATAGATTTCTCTTCTTGCTGGTGCTTATGAAAGGGGAAGGAAGGAAAAGATGTATTTTTTATAGAGGTCCATCTACCTTCCCGTGCTTTGCCAGCTGATTTCACAGTCCAGACAGGGGTGCTGAGTAATGGAAGGAACTGTAAGACCAGAGAACACCTGAGCCTTCTGGGAAAAGAGCCTCAGAGGGCAAGCTGCCAACATGTCAACATTTTGGAGCCTCTCTGAACATGGGATCCTGAGGGAGGGACTGACTTTCATACCCTGCTGCCCAAAGTTTGTGCTGATGGTGCCTTTCATCTTCTAGAATGGCCTGCAGCCTTCTGTCTTTACTTGGGGATCTCTGCAGATACTGAATCAGATCGACAGCTTTGCAGGTGAGAACAAGGGAGAATCATTGCTCTGGGACCCCTCATCTCCTTTTGCTTCTCCCACTGAAGGAGAATGAATCAAAATGCTACTGTTGGATGTTGGATGTGCTACTGTTGGATGTGAATGAATCAAAATGCTACAGTTGGATCTCAACTGTTTGGGTTGAGAATTATGCTGGGCAAAAAAGGTCTTCCATTTCAGAAACCTGTATCAGGCACCCACTGTGTATAGGGCAATACCCTTTTCTGTGAGAAATTCTTGACAGGACAAAGCCAAGCTCTTGTTCTGAACTGATAAAGAAATGCAAGGAGATTTGGGAGTCAGCTGTTGGTAGAGGGGAGACAATCAAACAGCCTCTAGAAGGAATATGCTGGTTTGGGTGACAGAAAACACAATTTACAGACATACTATGTAAACATTATCTTATTCCATCTTCTAGTAACATTCTAAGGTAGTCAGATTTTTTCCCTTGGATAAATGATGACCAGGGAAATTAAGTGTCCTGCTTAAAGTTGCAGAAGGATGAGGTAGATTCTAGTAAGAGGACCACAGAACAGATGAAATTAAGTGTCAATTTAAAACCATAAAAATTTAATTTAAAAAAGTCTTAACTGTAACACTCCTATGATATTATTTGGTATTTCCTTTTGTATTTTCATATTTTAAAAAATTTTATTTAAATTAAATTAATTAACGTATAGTATATTATTAGTTTCAGAGGTAGAGTTTAGTAGTTTAGTGATCATCAGTTGCAAAACACCCAGTGCTCATTACATCATGTGCCCTCCTTAATGCCCATTATTCAAGTTATCCCATCCGCCCACCAACCTCCCCTCCAGCAATCCTCAGTTTGTTTCCTATAGTTAAGAGTCCCTTATGGTTGTCTCCCTCTCTGATCTTGTCTTGCTTTATTTTTCCCTCCCTTCCCTTATGATCCTCTGCTTTCTTTTTTAAATTCCACACAGGAATGAAATCATCTAATGGTCTTTCTCTGATTGACTTATTTCGCTTAGCATAATACCATCTAGTTCCATCCATATTGTTATAAATGGTAAGATTTTATTCTTTTTAATGGCTAATATTCCATTGTGTGTGTTGTATATAACATACCTCATCTTCTTTATTCATTCATCTGTGAATGGACATCTGGGCTCTTTCCATAGTTTGGCTATTGTGGACATTGCTGCTTTCATACTTATGTGATTTATATAAATATGCATACAAAAAGACTTTACATATCTGATTAGAATTTATGTATTGTCATTTTCTGCCTTTTTGTGCTCATCTTAAGACTCCATATACCAGCATATATATCATATCTTTCATGTTAATGGGTCTTAGATTTGTAAAATAATAATAGTTCATTGTTTATGTAAACTGTCTGAGACTGTGTCTAGTACTTTTCTGTGAGTTAGTATTGCTTTACAAAATTGTTCATAGAGCATTTTTCATTTGAATTGTTTTCTTTGGATAAATTCCAAATATTAGAATGGTTTCATCAAAGCTTTCAAAGTGTCCTGCATAGTGCTTTGTCCATTATCAATGCAGGCAAATACCAAAATGTGCCAACTCCCTTGAATCTCCTGTCTCAGCCAAATGTATTTATTGAACATCATGTTTTTGTTTTTAGTGTGTGTGTGTGTGTGTGTGTGTGTGCACATGTTGAAGGTAATCCCAAATGTACTTGGCAATACATCACTGTTATGTCCCTGGTAATCTGGCATCAAATTCAACTTGGCTTCTTATTGTCATGTGACCTTTTTGTGAGATGCTCCTAGCTAATGTCAGATTAATCTTCAGAAATACTGTACTTCTACTGTCTTGATACCATCCAAGATATGGCACAGCTGCCTCTATTCTGGTCTGAGGTCTTTTTCAAGTCCCCATGCCCAGCACGCAGTAGGCTTTCTAGAGGTACTTGTGGAATGAATGAGTCTTTGCCCTTGGTAAGTGGAGTGGCTAAATAGATGGTTATGTTGGTATAAATACTTGATAATTTATTGAGTCTTTACTGTGTGTTAGATGGTGTAAAATACTATGGAAACAATATGTGGGTTCCTCAAAAAATTAAAACTAGAACTATCTTACGATACAGCAAACCCACTACTGGGTGTGTGTGTGCATGTATGTGTGTGTGTGTGTATATATATATACACACATATACACATAGGCTATATTTCATATATAGGTTATATTTCATATGAAGGTTATATTTCATTACCTTCATATCTATATAGATATATAGATGCATGTATGTTATATCTATATATCTATATAGATATAAAGGTTCACCAAGTTCGCCAGAGGTTTCTGGCCAATTCTCACGAGCTTTCTACCCATTCGATATCAGTTTCGGTAGAAAGTTCGTGAGAATTGGCACACATTGTCTAGGGATTTGGGCCGCATGCTTGCTTGGCGTTTGGAGATATATATTTATTTTTTCATATATATATATGGAAATCACAATCTCAAAGAGATATCTGGTGATGCCTTGGTAGTTCAGTCAGTTAAGCATCTGCTCCACTCAGGTCATGATCCCAGAGTTCTAGGACTGAGTCCCACATGGGGCTCCTTGCTCAGCACAGAGCCTGCTTCTCCCTCTGCCTGCCACTCCCTCCCCCTGCTTGTGCTCACTCTCTCTCTCTGACAAATAAATAGAATCTTTAAAAAAAAGAGAGAGAGAGATCTGTATCTACCTGTTTACTGCAGCATTATAGACAGTAACTAAGACATGGAAACAGCCTAAGTGTCCACAAATGGATGAATGGATACAGAAGTTGTGGTATATATACACAGTAGAATATTATCTAGTCATAACAGAGAAGGAAATCTTGCCATTTGTGACAACATTAATGGATCCTGAGGACATCACACCAAGTTAAATAGGCCAGAGAAAGACAAATACTGTATGATCTCACTTTTGTACAGAATCTAAATAAGCCAAACTGAAAGGAACAGAGAGTAGAATAGTGGTTGCCAGGGACTGGGAGTTTGAGGTAATGGGGAAATGTTGGTCAAATGGTACAAACTTCCCATTACAAGATAAATAAATTCTGGGGGATCTAATGTACAGCATGGTGATGATAATTAATAATATGATACTTTAAAGTTGCTAAAAGAGTAGGTCTTAAATGTTCTCATAACAAAAAAAGAGGTAATTATGTGATGGGATGGTGGTGTTAACTAACATTATTGTGCCAACCATTTCCCCCAACCATGGGGGAAATAAAGAAAAAAAATAATACAACCACGGCCTTAGTGGTTCTGGTCAAGATTCTCCCCTCCAATCACGAAAGGAATTCAAGGTTAAGTGCAGGGACTGCTTCACTGGCAAGAATCCAAATAACTGACAAGAACCTGGGGAAAAGGGAGCACATATGAAAAAATCAAAACAGGGTGCCTGGGTGGCTCAGTTGGTTAAGCAACTGTCTTTGGCTCAGGTGATGGTCCCAGAGTCCTGGGATCAAGTCCCACACTGGGCTCCCAGCTCCATGGGGAGTCTGCTTTTCCCTCTGATCTCCCCTCTCATGCTCTCTCTCACTCTGTCTCTCTCTCTCTCTCTCTCAAAATAAATTTTTTAAAAAAGTTAAAAAAAAAGAAAAAATCAAAACATCAGTTTATACAAGGACTTCCCACCATGTTAAAACTGAAGCTCATAGGGACGGAAATCTTTTCAGTTCTTGCTGACTCTGACCTTGGTAGATTGTGTGTCCTGTAGAGGACAGGTTCCTTCATTAGGGGGCTAAACACCCTGGTTCCAATGACAGAGAAGCTGAAGTCAAACCTAGGGGACGTTGAAGCACTTGCCAGCCCAGCAAGGCCTCATGTCATGGAGTTAGCAACTAAATGCCTGCTGCTGTAACTCTGTCCTCCAAATATCTCTTAGGAACCTCTCATGTGGCCCGCTCTAGCTAGAACCATGCAAGAAAGGGAATTCCAGGAAAGACAGTTCAGCCTAGCTGGGGTGATGCCTTATAAAGCCACTACAGTGAGCTCTCAATCAAGATTTATTGAGTGATTAAATGAGTGAATGGATGAGTAGATCAATTTCATCAGGAGTAACTCTCAGGCCATAAGATCTAAAAACAACGGAAGGGCAGTCAGAGAAGAGCTATTCTTTAATAGAGAGGAGTAAGCAAAGCTCATGGAGTGTTTTTCTGCATGCGAGTGAGGGCTCAGGCGGAGGGTGGCACAAAGTCCAGAGTCCTGTGTGGGGGGCAGAAGCTTAATTAAAGTTTATACAAACTTTAGATGGATCAGTGAGGATAAACAGTCAACCTAATCATTTATGAAAAGTAAACAGGGCTGGAAAATCCCATGTGGGGAAGTGGGAAGTAGAAGGGGCGGGACCAATATAGCTCAGAGAATGTTTTATCCAAGTTTAGCCTATTCTTGGTAGGGGCTATTAAGCAGGGTTATATGTTGATTCAGTCTAGAGGAAGAAGAGAAATTTAACCAACATTGATTAACAAGCAGTTTGTTTTGATATATCAGTGTGTGGCTCACAGCTCAGCTAATCATTTATAAGGCAGAGATTGAGAATTTGGAGGATCAGTGTCTGGCCTTGTCATAGGTAAGTAAGTGGCGCATCAGTGAGTCTTATTAAGGCGGGTGGGAGGAAGGAAGATTCCCTGCAGTAAGCCCTTTCGGGAACACAAAGTAGATGGAGGGATTTCTTTAACTGTTGCTATTTGCTAGGATAACACAGGCTTGGGTGAAACTCCACATTGTACTGTTGCTATTTGCTAGGATAACACAGGCTTGGGTGAAACTCCACATTGTAAGTCCCTTGGAGAATTGCATTTATTGAAATACAATTTGACGTCAGTCTTTTGGCCTGCCTTCAGAATTAGCTTGTCTACAAATCTTGCTTTACTGCTTTGAAGGTACTGTGGTTTTTAAAGTTTTTATTAAAATTCTACTTAGTTAACATACAGTGTAATAATAGTTTCAGGTGTACAATACAGTGATTCAACCCTTCCATATGACACCTGGTGCTCATCACAGCAAGTGCCTTCCTTAATCCCCATCACACCTATTTCACCCATCCTCCCACCCACCTTCCCTCTGGTAACCCTCAATGTGTTCTCCATAGTTAAGACTCTGTTTCTTGGATTCTCCCTCTCTCTTTATTCCCTTTACTTATTTGTTTTGTTTCTTAAATTTCATATATGAGTGAAATCATATGGTATTTTTCTTTCTCTGATTGGCTTATTTCCCTTAGCATAACACTCTCCAGCTCCATCCATGTCATTGCAAATGGCAAGATGTCATTCTTTTTGATGGCTGAGTAACAGTCAGTGTGTGTGTGTGTGTGTGTGTGTGTGTGTGTGTGTGTGTATTCACATCTTCTTTATCCACTCATTAGTCAATGGACATTTGGGCTCTTTCCAAAATTTGGCTATTGTAGATAATGCTCCTATAAACATCAAGAGGTACATGTATTCCTTTGAATTAGTAATTTTTTTATTCTTTGGGTAAATACCTGGTAATTCAACTGTTGGATCATAGGGTAATTCTATTTTTAACTTCTGGAGGAAACTCCATACCATTTTCTAGAGTGGCTGCACCAGTTTGAATTCCCACCAACAGTACAAGAGAGTTCCCCTTTCTTCACATCCTTACCAGCACCTGTTGTTTCTTGTGTTGTTGAGTTTAGTCATTCTGACAAGTGTAAGGTGACATCTCATAGTAGGTTTGATTTGCATTTCCCTGATAATCAGTGATATTGAGCATCTTTTCATGTACCTGTTGGCCATCTGTATGTCTTCTTCAGAAAATTGTCTATTCATGTCTTCTGCCCATTTTTAATAGGATTATTCATTTTTTGGGTGTTGAGTTTTATGAGTTCTTTGGTATATGGTTAATAAACTAACCCTTTATCAGATACACCATTTGCAATTATCTTCTCCCATTCCACAGATCGCCTTTTAGTTTTGTTGACTGTTTCCTTTGTTGTGCAGAAGCCTTTTATTTTGATGAGATCCCAATAGTTCATTTTTCTTTTGTTTCCCTTGCCCCCAGGGACATATCTAGAAAGAAGTTGCTATGGCTGATGTCAAGCTATTGCCTATCTTCTTCTCTAGATTTTTTGGTTTCTAGTCTCACATTTAGGTCTTTTAATTCATTTTGAATTTATATTTGTGTATGGTGTAAGAAAGTGATCCAGTTTCATTCTTTTGCATGTTGCTGTCCAGTTTTCCCAACACTGTTTTTTGAAGAGACTGTCTTTTTCCCACTAGATATTCTTTGCTGTTTTGGTAAAGATTAACTGACCATAGAGTTGTGGATTCCTTTCTCGGTTTTCTATTGTCTTCTATTGAGCTATGTGACAATACCATACTGTCTTTGTGCCAGTACCATACTGTCTTGATCTTTAAAGTTTGTAATGTAACTTGAAATAGAGAATTGTGATGCCTCCAGCTTTGCTTTTCTTTTTCAAGGTTGCTTTGGCTAGGTCTTTTGTGGTTCCATACAAATTTTAGAATTGTTTGTTCTAGCTCTGTGAAAAATATTGTTGGTATTTTGATAGGGATTGCATTAAATGTATAGATTACCTTGGCTAGTAAAAACATTTTAACAATATTTGTTCTTCTAGTCCATGAGCAGGGAATGTTTTTCCATTTTTTTGTGTATCTCCTTCAATTTCTTTTTTTTTTTTAAGATTTTATTCATTTATTTCAAAGAGGGAGCACAAGCAGGGGGAGGGGCAGAGGGAGAGGGAGGAGCAGACTCCACGTTGAGCAGAGAGCTCGAACTGGGGCTGGATTCCAGGACTCTGGGATCATGACCTGAGCCAAAGGCAGATGCTTAACTGACTGAGCCACTCTGGTGCCATTCAACTTCTTTCATCAGTGTTTTATAGTTTTCATAGTACAGGTATTTCACCTCTTTGGTCAGGTTTATTCCTAGGTGTCTTATTGGTTTTGGTGCAATTGTAAGTGGGACTGAATCCTTAATTTCTCTTCCTACTGCTTCATTATTGGTGTATAGAAATGCAACAGATTTCTGTACATTGATTTTGTATCCTGCGACTTCCCTAAATTCACGTATCAGTCTAGCCAGGGGTTTACCAATTTTATTAATTTTTTTCTCTTTCATGCTTGTTAATAGTTTAATTTATGAAAGAAATTATCAATTTTTTTCAAAGAATCCGCTCCTCATTTCATTGATCTGTTCTACTGTTTTTTAGTTTCTATATCATTTATTTTTGTCCCAATCTTTATTATTTCCTTCCTTCTGCTGGCTTTAGGCTTTATTTATTATTCTTTTTCTAGCTCCTTAGATGTAAAGTTATTTTGTTTATTTGAGATTTTTTTCTTGCTTCTTGAGGTAGGCCTGTATTGCTATATTCTTCTCTCTTAGGACTGCTTTTGCTACATCCCAAAAGTTTTGGACTACGGTATTCTCATTTATATGTTTCCCACGTATTTTTTAAATTTCTTCTTTGATTTCCCGGTTGATCCATTCATTGTTTACTAGCATGTTGTTAAGCCTTCATATATTTGTGGTCTTTTTTTTCTTGTGGTTGACTTCTAGTTTCAAAGTGTGGTCAGAAAAGGTACATGGTATGATTTCAACCTTTTTGTATTTGTTGCAGTCTGTTTTGTGACCTAATATGTGATTTATTCTGGAGAATGATCCATGTGCACTTGGTAAGAATGTGTATTCTACTGTTTTAGGTTGGAGTGTTCTGAATATGTTAAGTCCAACAGGTCCAGTATGTCATTCAAAGCCATTGTTTCCTTATTTATTTTCTCTTTTGATGATTTGTCTATTGATGTAAGTGGGGTGTTAAAGTCCCCTACTATTACTGTGTTATTATCAATTAGTTCCTTTATGTTTGTTGTTGTTTTATATTTTTGGGTGCTCCTATGTTTAGTGCATAAATATTTATAACTGTTATATTTTCTTGTTGGATTATCGCCTTTATAATTATATAATGCCCTCCTTGGCCTCGTTTAACCATCTTTGTCTTAAAGTCTAGTTTGGGGGCAGCTGGGTGGTTCAGTCAGTTAAGCATCTGTCTTTGGCTCAGGTCACGATCCCAGGGTCCTGGGATTGAGCCCTGAGTCAGGTTCCCTGCTTAGTAGGGAGTCTACTTCTCCCTCTCCCTCTTCCTCTGCCCCTCCCCCCATTCTCTCTCTTTCTATCTCAAAATAAATAAATTAATTAATTAAAAAAATCTATAAAGTCTAGTTTGTCTACGTATTGCTACTCAGGCTTTCCTTTGACATCCATTTGCATGACATATGTTTCTCCACCCTCTCACTTGTAGTCTGCTGGTGTCCTTATGTCTAAAATGAGTCTCTCGTAAGCAGCATATAGATGGCTCTTGATTTTTATCCATTCTGACACTCCGTGTCTCTTGATTGGAGCATTTACTTCATTTACATTCAAAGTAATTATTGATAGATATATATTTATTAGCACTTTATTACTTGTTTTGTTGTTGTTTCTGGAGATTTTCTCTGATCCTTTCTTGTCTTTGTTACTTATGGTCTCTCCTTTGCATTTAGAGTCTCTTTTAATATTTCTTTCAAGGCTGGTTTAGTGGTCATGAACTCCTTTAGTTTTTGTTTGTCTGGGATACTCTTTATTTCTCTTTTCATCCTGAAAGATAGCCTTACTGGATAGACTATTCTTGGCTGCAGATTTTTCCCATTCAGCATGTTGAATATATCAGCCATTGTCTTCTGGCTTGCCAAGTTTCTATTGAGAAATCTCCAGGTAGTCTTATGAGTTTTCCCTTGTAAGTTAAGGATGGCTTCTGTCTTGCCACTTTTAAGATTTTTTTCTTTATCACTGTATTTTGCAACTTGAAGTATGTTTTGGTGTCAGCCTGCTTTTGTTGATTTTGATGGGAGTCCTCTGTGCCTCCAGGACCTGGATGTCTGTTTCCTTCCCCAGATTAGGAAAGTTTTCTGCTATTATTTCTTGAAATAAATTTTCTGCCCCCTTTTCCTCTATCTTCTTCTTCTGGGACTCCTATAATACAAGTGTTATTATGTTTGATGGAGTCATTGATTTCCCTAAATCTATTTTTATGTTCCATAATTATTCTTTCTCTCTGTTGTCCAGCTTCATTATTTTCCATTATTTTGTCTTCTAGATCACTAATTCATTTCTCTACTTCTTCCAGCCCACTGTTCAATGCATCAAGCCTGTTTCCAGTCTTGTTTATTGTATTCTTCTTCTCTGATTGATTCTTTTTTAACTCTTTTATCTCTGTAGTAAGGGTCTCCCATCAGAATGTCTTCTATTTTTTTCTCAAGTCCAGCAAGTATCCTTATGGTTGTTGCCTTAAATTCTTCATTAGACATGTTACTTATGTCTGCTTTGCTTAGATCTCTGGCTGTGGCCTTATCCTGTTTTTCATTTGGGATAAATTCCTCCATCTTGGCATTTTGTCTAAGTCTCTGCCTTTCTCTCTGTATAGAGAAGCCAGTTATGTCTCTTGCTTCTGAAAGTAATGGCCTTATAAGGAAGAGGTAATGTAGTGTCCAGGGCCCGATACGTCAAGGAGTGTCTCTGGTGTGTGCTGCATTGCTCTGCTGTTGTTTTGGCTGCTCTGTCCTTCACGCCAGTCATCTACAGAGGGTCCTTGCATCCAGAGGGTAGTGTTTGGTCCCCAGCCTGAAGGTGAATTTTAACTAGGTGTGTTCTGGTCTGTTTGTGAAATGAGACCCAATACCTACTCTACCAGAACTGAGATCCTGCAGAACTCACTGGTCAGGAGATGTGGTATGGGCAGGGGTTTGTGCTAGTCTTCTAGAGGAGGGGACTGTCATGCTTGGGCCAAGACAAATTTGACTTAGAAGGACAGTCCTGCCAGAGTGCACAGAGGTTGACCTTGGCGTAAGCAGATTATGTAATCAGTGTCTGTGCTGACTTGCTTCCCACAGGTGGTTCTGTATTTAAGCCAAGTATGAGGTAGGAAAATGGTGCCAGCTGAGCCTGCTGATCTTTAAAACTCCAGGCTGTAAGCTCCACTGGTTGCCAGAGCTCACAAAAATCAACCCCTCTCATTTTTCAAGCCAATGATTTTGGACAAACATTCTCCTTGTACATTCCCATGTGTTCCCCCACCCCCATCCCCTGCTCTCTCACTCATCTTTCTCCGAGACCATGGCTCCCTCCCTTATACAGCATCCTTGATCCATTTTTCCCTGAACCACATCTCCACACTTCTACCTTCCTTGGTGTGGCCTCTTCTCTCTTTCTCTCTGGTTGTGGAGTTTGTTCTGCCCATCTTCTGGTTGATTTCTGGGGTATTTAGGATGATTTAATATTTATCTGTTTGTGTTTGTAGGATGGGATGAGCCTAGTTATCTTCCTTTATCTGACCTGTGATGGGTATTGTTAAGGATTTTATCTGTTATCTATTATATCAATGATTCCTGAATATGGCTGCATAAGAAAATCATCTGGACAAGTGCTGGAGAGAATGAGGACCAAATGTAACTCAAACACTGCTAAGGGAATATAAAATAGTTCAGCCACTTTGGAAAAACAGTCTGTCAGTTTTTTAAAAGTTAAACATATGCTTACTATATGACCATGCAAATGTACCTTTACATGTTTACTCAAGATGACTAAAAGCATTTGCTCAAATGGACTGGTCAAAGCACCTAACATGTATTGATTTATCTAACTGGCACAACCACTTTATGGGACAGGCATGTAGTCACTAGCATTTTATACACGAGAAAACCAAGGCACAGAGAAGTTGAGTAATTTGCCCAACATCCTATAGCTTCTAGCTGGCAGACTCAGGCTTGTCATGGAGAGGAACTTAATCTCTAAGATGTTCATGCATGTTGGGGTGCCTGGGTGGCTCCGTGGGTTGAGCCTCTGCCATCGGCTCGGGTCGTGATCTCAGGGTCCTAGGATCAAGCCCCACATCAGGCTCTCTGCTCAGCAAGGAACCTGCTTCCCCCCCTCTCTCTCTGCCTGCCTCTCTGCCTACTTGTGATCTCTCTCTCTGTCAAATGAATAAATAAAATCTTTTTTAAAAAAAGATGTTCATGCATGTTTAGATACTATATATGATCATCTTAGTGCATCCTTAATTATTGGTATGCTGGATGATACAAAAATTAAAATAAAAATTTCATACAGATTTTTAAAGGTTAGAAAATGTTAAAGAAAAATAGTTTTGGAAGTATGCACCTGTGCTTTCTGCCAGTCTTATTCTTCCTAGGATTTAGTGAGGAGTTCAGTGAATGGGGCACCAAGAAAACAGCAAGAATGAAGGCCTGACCATTAGCTAGAATTGCCTGCTGTGTCTGTTTTGGGTCTTTGTATGTTTTCCATCACTTCTCATTCCTTGATATTTCTTGATCCTCTCTTTAGGTTAAGGGTAAGATGTTCCACTTACAAGGCCCACAAGTGTTGCAGATGCTAGAGAAATCATTGAGGAAGAGCCTCCCAGAGTCCTTAAAGGTAAAAGAACATTTTTAGAGGGAAATAAAAGGACTGGCAACTGCCTATGAAAGAAGTAGGAAGGAGAACAAACATTCTCTGAGCACCTACTCTGTACCAGGCACTTGTTCATCTTACATCTCATTTAGCTTACATCACCTCATTGGAAGGCAAGTCTGTTATACCCATGTAACCAAAGAGGAACTCAGTTTTAGGACTTGACCACACCACTAGTGAGTGGCAATCATATGATTTAAATCCACTATGATCTTTGCTGTGTGATGACCCAAAAACATCTCTTTGTGCCTTTCCAATAATTATATAACTGGAAGATTTTCCAGAATTGCACAGTTGACTGAACTAACACATTAATGTTTAACTTATTTTTTCTAAACAGTTGAGTGCCTGACAGAAGTTAACCATTATGATTTTTCTTTGAAATCAAGGATAGGCCAATTTCTATTTTGTCAAACCCCAAAAGCTTATGTTTAATATGGGATGAGATAGAAATATGTTTTAAAAATAGATCAATGATCCTGTATATAAAGAGGTGGGTTTTTTGGGGGGGAGGCAATAATATATATTTCAAAGTACTAGAATATTACCAGGGATAAAGACTGTCATTGCATTTTAATAAAGGTATCAATTCACCATGAAGGCATTAAAAATGCTGAAATGTATATACCTAACAACAGAGGCTCAAAGGACATAGGACAAAAACGGATAGAACTGAAAGAACAAATAGATAAAGCCACATGTGTAATTAAACATTTTTAACACTCTTCTCTGAGTAACTTATAGAATAGATAGAAGACCTGAAAAATACTATGAACCAGCTTAATTGACACTTACAGAGTACATCCCTCAACAATAGCAGAATACACATTCTTTCCAAGTGCACATGGAATGTGTACAAAGATAGACCACATTCTTAAGACTTTTTAAAGAACTGAAATTGTAACAAGTATGTCCTTCAACAATATGATATTAAACTTTAAAAAACCCTGGAAGGTATCTAGAAAGACATCCAAATTTAAGAAATATACAACACATTTCTAAATAAACCATACTTTAAAGTCACAAGAAAAATCAGAAAATATTTGAATAAAGATGAAAGCAAAACATATCAAAAGTTTGGGGATGCAGCTAAAGCAGTGATAAGCGGGAAATATATAGCGTTTAGTGCTTTACTGAAAGAAAAAAAACCCAATGATCTCAAATCAGCATTTTAAGTTTCCACCTGAAAAATCAGAAAAAGAAGAATAGATTAACCTCAAAGCAAAGGAATTAAGGAAATTATAAAAGATAAGAGCAGAAAGCAATGAATTCGAGAGGAGAAAATCAATTAAAATTAATCAAGGGGCGCCTGGGTGGCTCAGTGGGTTAAAGCCTCTGCTTTCGGCTCACGTCATGATCCCAGGGTCCTGGGATAGAACCCTGCATCAGGCTCTCTGCTCAGCAGGGAGCCTGCTTCCTCCTCTCTCTCTGCCTGCCTCTCTGCCTACTTGTAATCTCTCTCTGTCAAATAAATAAATAAATAAAATATTTTTAAAAAAAGAAAATGAATCAAATCTGGCTCATTGAAAAGATCAATAATGTTGATAAACTTCTGAGTCAGAAATGCAGAGAGAAGACACAAATCAAATCAAGAATGAAACGGGGACACTAATACCAATCCCATAAACATTTTAAGGATAATAAAGACATACCAATATCAATACTGTGCCCATAGATTTCACAGTTTATGTTCTGTGAAAAGTACAAATTACCAACAGTCACCGAAGAAGAAAAATATAACCTAAATCATCCTGTATGCATTGCAGAAACTGATTTCATAATTTAAAATTTTCCAACAAAGAAAACACCATTGCTCAGATGGCTTTCATGGCAATTTCTACCACACATGTCAGGAAGAAATAATATCAATTCTATGCAAACTCTTGTAGAATAGATCAGAGGAGTAAACACTTCCCAACTCATTTTATGAATCCAGAATTACCCTAATATGAAAAACAGAAGTGTATTTTATTTTTTTTTAAGATTTCATTTATTTATTTGACGGACAGAGATCACAAGTAGGCAGAGGCAGGAAGAGAGAGAGAGGAGGAAGCAGGCTCCCCGAGGAGCAGAGAGCCTGATGCGGAGCTCCATCCCAGGACCCTGGGATCATGACCTGAGCCGAAGGCAGAGGCTTTAACCCACTGAGCCACCCAGGCACCCCTGGATTTTATTTTAAAGAAGAGAGAACTAGAAAACAATATTATTCATGAACATATACCCAAAAATCCTCAACAAAATACTATCAAGTCAAATCCATCAATATATCAAAAGGATAATATATTATAACCAAGGGGAATTTATCTTGAGAATCTAAGGCAGGTTCAACATTAAAATTCGGTGTATTTCATTGTATCAATAGATTAAAGAAAAAAGCCAGATGATCTTCTCTTAATAGATGTAGAAAAAAAAATTGAACTGGAGTTCTTTCCTATGATGGATATTATACAGTCATTAAAAATGATTACATAGATTGGTATTTATTGACATGGAAATATGCCCATAGTATACTGTGTGTGTGGAGGGGGTATGTGGTAAACTAATATACATTAGGTAATTTCATTGCTTAAAAAGTTTATGTATTAGTCAATAAATGAAATAAAATGGAAAGATATAATATTAAGTTCTACAGTGTGATAGTGGATGATTTTTTATTAATTTGTTTATCTGGATGTTTAACTCTATTCATATAATGTTCATGGTTTGACCCCCCAAACCTATCTCTATTTGGAATAATGAAGTGGAACCTGAAGGTGATTTGAACCACATGCTTATCAGTTATCACCTTGATTTCATAGAAATAATCATTGTCCTGATCAAATAAGTTACTTTACCATCCTTTCCTAATAAGCTGACTCCCTGACTTTCTTGGGATGCTGCAGGTTTATGGGACTGTCTTCCACATGAACCAAAGAAACCCATTCAAGCTAAAGGCCCTGGTGGACAAGTGGCCTGACTTTACAACAGTGGTTATCCGACCTCAGAAGGAGGTAAGGTGCCAGATGTAGAATGAATACACTTTTGTGTTCTTATTTGCTATGTACCTACCATGCACCTGGCAATGTGGTAGACCCAGGGGATACAGAAATGAATTGTGTGAGGGGCGTCTGGGTGGC
Source organism: Martes martes (assembly GCF_963455335.1). NCBI lineage: Eukaryota > Metazoa > Chordata > Mammalia > Carnivora > Mustelidae > Martes > Martes martes. Next base: position 12,004,233 of record NC_137898.1, read on the forward strand.
TCGTCATTAAGCGTCTGCCTTTGGCTCATGTCATGATCCCAGAGTCCCACATCTGGCTCCCTGCTCAGCTGGAAGCCCACTTCTCCCTCTCCCACTCCCCCTGCTTGTGTTCCCTCTCTGGCTGTGTCTCTGCCTGTCAAATAAATAAATAAATAAATAAAATCTTTAAAAAAAGAAAAGAAATGAATTGTTTGATGGTAAGTGAGTTGCTGTCCTCAAGAACTCACAGAAGACAGATAAAGGAATAAATTACAACATGGAGTGAAAATGTACAAAAACATATAAAAACACACACCATAGAAGATACCAGCAATACTGTCTAAGAGATGGTTAAAACTGCAGATGTCAGGGTATGCAAGTAGAGGATCAGAGGTCTTCTAGGCAGACATTTCAGCAAAACTGGATTTTGAAGATAAATAGGTTTTGGACAGGCTGACAAGAATAGAGGGTGCATTCTAAACAGAAAACATAACACCTAAAAATGTGTAGAGCTAAATATGAAGAAAGTTAAGAAAATATAAAGAACAAACCACAATGCCTATATTTGGGAACATATTTTCAGTGTCAACTTTTAAAGATCACTCAAACTAAGTGCTTAATATATTTCAAAAACAAATATGTTATAAGCATATTGGAAAATATAAAGTAAAAATGTATGCATACAAAATGTGTAATCATACAATGTCATTTTAATACAAAAATTTTCAAATACAATTTAAATGTATCATGCTTTTGAACTAAACGGAATACAAAAATGAAGACATTTACATTAATTATTGAACTGAAAAATGAAGCTATGAGTGCATTTCTGAGCAGCACTTTCTAGCTATTCTACCCTTGTTGGGTAGTTGTTTCCTGACTCTTCCCTCCATCTTCAAATAACCTGAACTCTGATTTGTTAACTTTGAGAAGAACTTCTTGAACAAATTTTGTGTTTCAATTTTTGCAAAATAATGCAAATTATTTTTTTAAAATAATAGTGCATTATGGTTTACATTTTAAAGACATCATGTGTCCAATAAAGTGTTAATATCCAAAATATATGAAGAACTTATACAACGCAACACCAAAAAACCAAATAACCGAATTAAAAAATGGGCAGAGGACAACCTGAGGGTTTTGAAGGGGCAGGGGGTGGGAGGGTTGGGGAACCAGGTGGTGGGTATTAGGGAGGGCACAGATTGCATGGAGCACTGGGTGTGGTGAAAAAACAATGAATACTGTTACGCTGAAAATAAATAAAAAATTTAATTTAAAAAAATGGGCAGAGGACCTAAATAGACATTTATTCAAAGAAGACATACAGATGCCAATACATTTAAAAGGATCCTCAATATCACTAATCATCAGGGAAATGCAAAATAAAACCACAATGAGATATCACTTTATACCTGTCAGAATGGCTCAAATGAAAATACACAAGAAGTAAGTGTTGGTGAGGATGTGGAATAAAAGGAACCCTCATACACTGTTGGGAATGTGTATTAGTGCAGTCTCTATGGAAAACAGTATGGAGGTTCCTTAAAAAACTTAAAAATTAAATTACCACATGATCCAATAATTCCACTATTGTGTATTTACCCAATATATATACACACGTATATATATTGGGTATTTACCCAAAGTAGGTGAAAATACTAATTTGAAAAGATATATGTGTCCCTATGTTTATTGCAAGATTATTACAATAACCCAGATATGGAAGCAATCCAAGTGTCTATCTATATAAATAAAGAAAATGATTTTATAATATAAAGGTAACTTTACATATAAATATAATATTATATAATATATATTATATATATAATAAAAATTACTCAGCCATTAAAAAAGAATGACATCTTATCATTTACAACAATGTAGATGGACTTAAGAGTGTATAAGTCAGTCAGAGAAAGACAAATACCATATGATTTCACTCATAGGTGGAATTTAAGAAACAAAAACAATGAATAAACAAAGAAAAAAGAGACAAACAAAAAAACAGACTCTTAAATACAGAAAAAAAACTGGTGGTTGCCAGAGGGAGGGGTGTAGGAGGATGGGTGAAGTAGGTGAAGGGGATTAAGAGTACATTTATTGTGATGAGCACTGAGTAATGTATTAAAAAATTTGTTGAATCATTATATTTATAAAAAATATATTTTATATTTCTTATAAATATATGAAACTAATATAACACTGCATATTTATTATATGTAAATTAAAAATTTAAAAATTTTTAAAAAGGAAAAATAAAGACATCATGTGTCTTTATTTCATGTAGCTATGTCATATATAATTGAAAATTCTAATACAAGGTTACCTGTGTCAATTTCAACATTGTTATGTTTATAATCCATTGGTTCTGAGACTGGTTTTTTTTTTTTTTGAGATTCTTAAATAGAATAAGACTTGCTCTTTCAAAGGCAACTTGCCTTTGACAGTAATACTTTCTTTCTCCTGAAGATTACAGAATTATAGAAGAATGTTTTCTAAATCAGTGCACATTTGGTTGATTTGAAATTGTAACACACCATATAAATACCTAGTTCAGCAAGTTTTTCTTAAACAAAAATTGAGTGATTAAATCCCTGACTTGCTCTCATGATGTAAATGATTCAGGAATAATGATAGTACATCAAGAAAAATATCAAGGGGCGCCTGGGTGGCTCAGCAGGTTAGAGCCTCTGCCTTCGGCTCGGGTCGTGATCCCGGGGTCCTGGGATCAAGTCCTGTGTCAGGCGCTCTGCTTAGTGGGGAGCCTGCTTCCTCCTCTCTCTCTGCCTGCCTCTCTGCCTGCTTGTGATCTCTCTGTCAAATGGATAAATAAAATCTTTAAAAAAAAAAAAGAAAAAGAAAAATATCAAATATTTGTAAGTTTATAAAATAGGACAGTATAATGACAGACTAAGGCAAAGTATTCCAATCACTGGGTATAATCAATATGATTTATTTTACATTACCTAACTAAACAGGAAATGACAGATGATTTTGATCACTACACCAACACCTACCAAATCTATTCTAAGAATCCCCCAAACTGTCAAGAATTCCTCGGTGCATCGGGTGTCATCAACTGGAAACAACATTTGCAGATTCAAAGTAAGTATGGATCTGGGATGTGTGCTGGCTTCTATGACCGTTCATGGCTACTCCTGCAGGGTCACTTTTCATCCTGAGAACATTCCCCTACAGCCTTTGTAGGGCTAGGAAGCTCTAGCAAACCCCACTCAGCTTGATGTTCATTCTTTGCATCAGCTGCTCCCACCTCTTCAGTGGAACAGAATTCAAACATTGCAAACTGTGGACTTGACACAAGGGACTGTGAGTAATGGAATTTCTTGTTAGCTAAGGATTCATGATATATTTTTGCAGACATATTCAGGGTCTCTTAGGGGGATTAGGTGTGAGAGCAGAGCTCCCTCCCTCTCTGGCCTTCCATTCCTAGAATAAGAATGACAGTTGCTTGTGCCAGAGAACACCTCCAGGTCACAAGTACAACTACCATGGCTGTGAGCATACCTTCCAGGGTCAGATTCTCTAGGGTGGCATCCTTGCTTTGCCTGTTACCTGCTTTGTGATTTGAGCAAGTGGTGTATCTATTATTCAATTTTTGCATGTGTAAAAAAAAAGGGCCGTACAAGTACTTAAAACAGGTTCAAGGGAAGAATTAAACGTAGTATTAGACCAATACCTGGGCATGAAGTATGCACACACTCAAGGCTAGCTACTATTTTTAAAATGCCATTTCTCCATTGATTGTGCAGTGATACAGTCAGGATTTCTAGTATTATCTGCTTGCATAAGAGAGTGACTTGGGCATGGTCACATGGTTAATGGTGACCCCAGAAGCAACATTGCCTGACTTTAAGATCTGCATATCTCCACCCGGAAGCTTCTGTAGCATCTACACGGCCAATTTCTTCTCACTTCACCTTACCCCTCTCTAGGTTCACAGTCCAGCCTGAACGAAGTGATACACAATCTTGCAGCTGTTAAACTGGTCAAGGTCGAGCAACAACAAGGCATCATGTACACGTCGCCCGAGAGAGCAAGCAAACTCCTCCCTTCCTTGCTGGAGGCAAAGAACGTACCTCTTAAATCTGGCAGACACAAAGTCATGTGAGTGTTGGGAAAAGATACTCTACGTTACTCTCATCTTTCTGCATGGAAGTGGCCTCCCAACGTCTTTCCCTATCTTCACTATTGCCTCCCTACAATCCATTTCCAGCGTGATCCTTTTGGACATGGATTATGTCAATTCATCCACTTAAAAGCCATCAGTGTTCCTCCGCTCACACACCCATTACAGACATTCAGGGTCCTAGCAGACCTGCTATCCACCACGTCCTGGACTTCATCTTGTCCCTTTTGCTTACTTCCACCAGCAGCTTTGGCCTTTTTTCTCTGACTTGATTTCCTACATTCACATATGCCTTTGGACTGTTGCATTTGTTCTTTGCCTAAAATCTCCTTCCCTCTGATCTTTGCATATCTATTTCTTTCTTGCCACTCATTATCTCCAATGTCATTTCCTTAGAGAGTTCTCCTCAAAGCAACCCGAAACCACCCCTTCCCATAATTCTTCATCACGAAACCCAGTTTTTATTTTCCTCCATGCACTTATCACTACCCCAAACCAGCTTATTTGTGAATTTATTAACCTCTCTGTTGTTGGATTCCTCCCTTGCGACAATTCAAACGCCACAAGAGCAGAGGACACTCTTCATGGTGGTCACCAGTAAGCTTTCAGGAGCTACAACAAAGTAGACGCTTCATAAATACGCAATGAATTTACATCTCAGAGCAAAACACATTATATATTGCCCTCCACTTATGCCTGAATAGAATTAAAACTGATACAGGGATTTTAACTGGAGATCTCCAATCCTATGGCCCTCTCTGTGTTAATACACTTGGAAAACATTTATTCACACTGGATTGCAACTTACAACTGAAAGGCACCTCCAAATCTATGCTCTCATTTGATTTCTTGTTCATCCCATGAGACAGACAAGGGAGGAGACATTATCCCCATTTTCCTGATGGAAAACAGGTCCAGTTGATGAAACAGCTTGTCAGGGTCATGTGGATGGTTAAGGGCATAACTGGGGCTCACGTTTACATCTCCTGCTTCCACCCTCTGGGCTCTTTCCAGGACACCTCCCAAAACCTTCTCCACCCCTGTAGCAGTCTTCAGACTTCAGTGGTCTGTCAGGTGGGGGCTGCCCGCACGCCACATCACTGCCTCTCCCTGGGCTTCAGCTCTCTCACAGTGGCCAAGGAGCCTCTGACACCAACAGACAAAGATTCCAGGATTACAAGATTCCAAGCCCTGGCTTTAGAGCTTGCTAGTGTATGCTTTGAGGCACTTGCTTATTTTCTGCTTACCTACTGTTATGTGTAGAACAGGGAATGTTATCAATTCTCCCATCTTAAGTGCAGAGTCACAGCAATGTTGACAAAAATAATGTTAATTTTTGTGTAATTATTTTTTGTGTGGCACGGGTCCTAGGTACTTATCATGTGATAGCTCTTATATTATTTACAGAGGTGCTACTAAGCACCACTCTGTTAATATCTCCATTTTATAAAAAGATGATGAACTCAGGCAATCTGGCTGCAGAGTCTATGCCTTTATTCCATTCCACTCTGCATTGTCTGAAGACAATTTGGGGAAAACGAACATAATACTCCACGGTATGTGTAATATTTTGGGGTATTCTTTTTCCTTGTTCTCAACAGCAACCAAGAAATGTTTCAACTCTCCTCCCTGGACGTTACCCATGCTCCGTTGGTGAATAAATTCTGGCATTTTGGCAGCAATGAGAGGAGCCAGAGGTTCATCGAGCGCTGCATCCGGACCTTCCCCACCTTCTGCGTGCTGGGGCCTGAGGGGACCCCTGTGTCCTGGAGCCTGATGGACCAGACAGGCGAGATACGGATGGGGGCTACTGTGCCTGAGTACCGGGGCAAGGGTCTCATCTCCTATCTCATGGATGTTCACATCAATGCTCTGGACAAACTTGACTACCCTAGCTATTACCATACAGTCGTAACCAACAAAATCATACAGAAAATGAGTCACAGTCTGAATCATATCACCCTGCCCTGTAACTGGAACCAGTGGCACTGTGTGCCACTGTGAAGCAATCCTGAGCACAAGACCAAGTTGGGTGGGCTGATGTGGCAGGAGGAGTGGATGGGTGGACAGGGAGAAAGAACAAATTGCAATCAGCAGTAAACTGGTGTATGTTGTCTGGGCTCTGAGAAGCAGTACAAATGGTCAACAGAACCACCATAGTCCCTGTTCTCAAACCAGGTCAACAGAACCACTACAGTCCTTGTTCTCAAAACAGGTCAACAGAACCACCACAGTCTTTGTTCTCAAAACAGGTCAACAGAACCACCACAGTCCTTGTTCTCAAAACAGGTCAACAGAACCACCACAGTCTTTGTTCTCAAAACAGGTCAACAGAACCACCACAGTCCTTGTTCTCAAAACAGGTCAACAGAACCACCACAGTCTTTGTTCTCAAAACAGGTCAACAGAACCACCACAGTCCCTGTTCTCAAACCATTCATGTAGTACTCCCCTTTGGGTCTGGAAGACCTGGCATGGCCAGACCTTCCTGTGCGGACCCCGGTCTCGTTCATTTTCCTACACTTCTGGATCTCAGTGATACTCTTTTCAGCTACATTCTGCCCTCCTGCTTCTCCTGGATCTCCTATCTTACAAGCAAGGTATTGCTAATAAGCATATCCTGCTACTTTTTGCCAAGATGTGGCATTATCTTAAGGGTAGTATAATTTTCCTCTCTCTTGCCTTTACCCTCCCTCTCCCTGCCCCACCCTCAACTAGCCTCACTGAGGTATAATTCACAAATAAAACTGTAATGTAAAGTATAAAAAGTGGTGATTACACACACACACACACACACACATTGTGAAAGATCTCCCACATCCAAGTTGATTAACTCAAGGAGTTTTGTGGTTTCAGGTCTTAGGTGTATGTCTTTAATTCACTTTGAGTTGAATTTTGTGTATAGTGTAAGATAGTGGTGCAATTTCATTCTTTTGTATGTGGATATCTAGTTTTCCCAACACCATATATTGAAGAGACTCTCCTTTCTCTATTATATATTTCTGGAACTTTTGTTGAAAATTACCTGACTTTCCTTTACCCTGACCCTTTACCTCTCCCTGCCCCACCCTCAACTAGCTTCACTGAGGTGTAATTCACAAATAAAACTGTAATGTAAAGTGTAAAAAGTGGTGATCACACATACATTGTGAAAGACCTCCCACAACCAAGTTGATTAAAATTACCTGACCATATATACATGGGTTTATTTCTGGGCTCTCTATTCGGTTCCAGTAATTTATGTGTCTGCTTTTATGCCGATATCATACTCTTTTGATTATTATAGTTTTGTAACATAGTTAGAAGTCAGGAAGTATAACGTCTCCTTCCTTTTCTTTCCCAACATCTTTTTGGTATTTGGGGTCTCTTAGGGTTCCATACAAATTTTAGGATTATTTTTTCTCTTTCTATCAGAATTTTGGTAAGGATTGTCCTAATAAGGATTGCTTTTGGTGGAATGGACATCTGCACAATAATAATTTTTCAGTCCATGAACACAATCTTTTTCCATTTATGTGCATCTTCTTACACTTCCTTCATTAATGTTTTATAGTTTTCAGGGTACAGATCTTTGACCTCCTTGATTAAAACTATTATGCTGAAAAGAAATAAAAAAATTAAAAAAAAAACTATTCCTAAGCATTTTTTTTCTTTTTGTTGCTATTATAAATGGGACTTTCTTAATTTCTCTTCCTGACAATTGTTAGAGTCTAGAAATACAACTCATTCTTGTATCCTGACTTTGTATTCTGCAACTCTACTGATTTGCTTCTTAGTTTTAGTAGGTTTTTTTGTTGGGGGAGTGGAATCTTTAAGGTTTTCTATACATACAATGATGTTATCAGTAGATACAATTTCACTTCCTCCTTTCTTACCTGGATGACTTTATCTCTTTTCCCAACCTGCAGTGCTATGCTGAAGATAAGTGGCAAGAGTAGACATCTCTGTCTTTTTTCTAATATTAGAGGAAAAGTTTTCAGCTTTTCACCATTGAGTATGATGTTAGCTGTGGGCTAATATACAGGGATAAAATCCACTTGCTCCTGGTGTATGATCCTCCTAAAATGTTGCTGATTGTGGCTTCCTTGAGGAATTTTGCATCATCTTGTCGTATCCTTGTCTAACTTTGGTATCAGGGGAATACTGACCGTATAAAATGAGTTTGGAGGTGTATCCTCCTCTTTAATTTTTTGAAAGATTTGAGAAAGGTTTGCATTAATTCTTTAAATGTTTGGTGGAATTTACCAATGAAGTCCTCTGGTCCTGAGTTTTTATTTGTTGGGAGATTGTGATTATTCAGCTTTCTTACTAGTATTTGGTTTGATCAAATTTCATAGTTCTTTATGATTTAGTTTTTACAGGTTGCATGTTTCTAAGAATTCAACAGTCTCTTCTAGGTTATCCAATTTGTTAGTTAGTAATTGTTCATGGTGGTCTCGTGATTCTTTTCATTTTTGTGTCATTATTGTAATCTCTCTTCTTTTATGTCCAGTCTTATTCATTTGAGTCTTTTCTCTTTTTTTCTTAGTAGGTCTAACTAAAGGTTAATCAGTTTTGTTTATCTTTTTAAAAAAAGACCCTTAGTCTCATTTATCTTTTCTATTATTTTTCTAGTCTCATTTTACTTATTTATGCTCTGGTAGTTACTTTCTTCTTTTTACTAATTTTATGTTTATTTCTTCTTTTTTAGTTTTTTTGAGGTGTGAGATGAGATTGAGATCTTTCTCTTGAGCTAAGCATTTATCATCATAAACTTTTCTCTTTGAATTGTTTTTGCTGCATTGTATGTTTTGGTATATAGTGTTTCCTTTTTCATTTGTCTGAAAAAAATTTTAATTAAAAAAGAATTTTGACTCACTGTTGTTTAGGAACATATCGTTTAATCTCCACATATTTGTGTATTTTCCAGTTTCTGTCTTTGATATTGATTTCTAGTTGTATGCCATTGTGGTCAGAAAAGATTCTGGGTATGATTCCAATCTTTTAAAATTTGTGTAGACTTGCTTTGCGATCTAACATATAACCTATCCTGGAGAATGTTCCATGTGCACTCAAGAAAAATGTGTATTCAGCTGCTGTATGATGGAATATGTGTATGTATATGTTAGGTCCATTTGGTCTAATATGTGGCTCCAATCTAATATTTTTTTACTGATTGTCTGCCTGGATGATGTAGTCATTGTTGGAAGTGGAATATTGAAGTCCCTTACTATTATTTTTACTGTTTTCTATCTCTCCCTTCAGATCTGTCATTATCTGCTTTATATATTTAGACATCCCATTGTTTGGTACATATGCATTTTTTAAGTGTTATATTCTTTGAATAAATTGACCTTCTTATCATTATATAATGGCCTTCTTTCTTTCTCACCATACTTTTGCCTTGAAGTCTATTTGGCCTGATAAAAGTATAGATACTCCCACTTTCTTCTGGTTTCCATTTGCACTGAATATATTCCAACTTGAAGAAATTCCTTTTAACATTTGTTGTAAGCCTGCTCTAGTGGCAATGAACTCCTTCAGGTTTGTTTGTCTGCCAAAATCTATCTCCCCTCTAGTTCTGAAGGAAACTTTCATGGATAAATCACTTCTTGGCTGGTAGTTATTTTTCTCTAGCACTTTGAATATATCATTCCACTCCCTTCAAGCATGCAAGGTTTCTACTGAAAAAATCTGCTTATAGTCTTATGAGGGTTTTCTTGTTTTTAAAAAGTCACTTTTCTTTTGTTGTGTTTTATTCTTTGTCTTTACTTACTAACAATTAAATTATAATGTGTCTTGACGTGGGTCTCTTTGGATTAATTTGTTGTTGTTGTTGTTGTTTCTCTTTGAGTTTTCTGGATTTTAGTGTCTGTTTCTTTCCCCACGTTTGGGAAGTTTTTAATCACTATTTTTCTAAACACATTTCTGCACTATTCTCTCTTTCTCCTTCTAGGACACCTATAATAGGTATATTTGTCCACTTGATTGTGTTCCATAAATTGGTTAAGCTATTTTCACTCTTTTTCATTATTTTTTTAAAAATTTTTGCTCTTCTGATTAGATGATTTCCACTGACCTAACTTTGAGTTTGCTGATCCTTTTCTCCATCTGATCTTATCTGCTGTTGAACCACTCTATTGAATTTTTCAGTTTGGTTATTGTGATTTGTTTGGCACTTTTAAAATATAGTCTGTCTTTTTGTTGAAATGTTCACTTTACTCAGGCATTGCTCTCCAGACCTTGGTGAGCATCTTTACAACCATTATTTGGAACTCCCTGTCAGGTAAATTACTTATCTATGTTTCATTAAGATTGGTTTCTGGAGATTTATCTTGGTTTTTTTGTTGTTGTTCTTGGTTGGTGGTTTGGAACATATTCCTCTGTTCTTTATTTTCCTTGACTTTCTGTATTGGTTTTTGCACATTAGATAAAACAGCCCTGCCTCCCAGTCTTGACAGACTTGCCTTATGTAGGAAATAATCTTTGCCAATAACCTTGACCTGAGGTTTTATTTTCCTCAAGCCTCGGTGTTTGCCTAAACCACTGTCTTTGTTTTTTGTGGTCAAGAGATCAGGGTGTGTCAAGATCTGTTGGTGTCCCAACAGCATGGGAATTGCCCACATGCCTCTTTAGGCTCCCAGAGAGCTATTATTTGCCTGCCCCTTCAGCTTCCAATGCAAGCTAATTAGAAGCCCAACCTCCAGGCAGCACCTGGGAAAGTTGAGATATTAAATATACAATCTAGGCCATCGGGGGAAACTGGGAACTGGGTGTTTTTGTCTACTTACTCTGTGCTAAGGCAGAAGGGATACCCTTTGGGAATGCTTTTGTACCTATTTAGAGCTACCTCTTTCTTTTGTGGGTTGGAACACACAATGAATACTGAACCTCATTGCCTCCTAAAGCTAGGTAATTTAGAAGTCAGTCCCTCAGAGGCAGCCTTAGAAGATGAGGTGCTTAAAAAAAAAAAAAGAGTAGAGAAAAGATGATGAAGTACTAGATTTATAGACAAACTCCTTTCAGGAAGAAGCTGAAGACTTTGTTTTATTACTGCAGTTAGCTGAGGAGAGAAAGCAGATGTATCCACCAGCTCTTTTAGGTAGCTGGGAATACCCTCAATGAACTCCCACATGTGGGTTGTTTAGAAGCCAGAACCTAAGGCAGTGGCTGGGAAAGTATATGGTCAAATCCTTTCCAGGGAGAAACTGGGAGATGGCATTTTGTCTGCTTCTTCTGTGCTGACCCTGGAAGGGATAGCTGCAAAAAAATGCTCATGCACCCATTTAAAAACTTCTTTATTTGATGTGTCCCTGTGAGTTTCATGTATGCCAAGCCACAATGGCTCTCTGGGCAAGGTGATTTGGGGACCCATCCCTTGGGTGGTAGCCTTAAAAACTGGGCACTAGCTGTGTGGTCCAACCCTTTGCTTCTCAGGAAGAAACTGAGAATTGGGGGTTCTCTCTTGATTGTAAAGTGCTGTGGTGGGGTGGGGTTTGTGGTGAGCATATATTAGCCCATCCTATCCATTTCAATGTGGCTCTTTTCTCATTCACCTAAAATGTAGAAGTTGTTCTGCAAGTTTCTGGATTTCTCTCAAAGGTAACTGCCGTCTCTGAGTGTGTCCCTGGGAAGAGAGAAAGTCAAGAGCATCCAATCCCACCATCTTGGTGACATCACTCCTGACCCCCTTTTATTTTAATGACCAAAGTGTGTTCTATGTCTTCAGTAGGTGATGTGAAGTGATTCTTTCACCAGTAACTCTTTGATCTGTGTTTAATAATCATGTTAAAATATTATTCACATGAATATATGACATCAGGTATATATGATCCTCAGAGAGTTCTTAAGAGAAAGACTAACTAGTGGTAGCATTTTTCCTCAGACAAACCCCAAGAAAGTGAGAACAGTGTTATTGAAATCGGCCAATTTCCATCCTGATAATCACCCTGCTATAAAAAACATTTTGTGTTTGATTGTGAAAGTTAAACTAGAGGGTCCATCAGTTGGAAGACATTGAGAGGGGACAGTGGGCACACACACTCTGTCTATAGGTTGGTAGATACATAGATGTATATATATATACACACACACACACACACACACACACACACACATATATATACACACACACACATATATATATTTGTGAATATGTTTATAGCTATCTCTATATATATGTGTGTGTATTTATAGATCAATATATAAAGAGATCAATATATATCAAGTGACAAATACTCAATTATACTAATATATCACATTTATACACCTTTACTTAATATGAAATACTAAAGTTCCTTTTCTTTCTTTCTTTGTTTTATTCCTATCTTCTTTTTTTTAGTATATATATTTTCTTGAGGGAAATTCCAGGGATTAGAAGTGTGATGTCAAAATGAGCAAAGATTCTCCTGCCCTTTCATATGATTTTCTCATGCTCTTTCTACATGCTAATAGCACAAAAGAGATGTTTCAAATTCTCCACAGTTTTCTCATTTCAACAACAGCAATAGATATTAACTGATCACCTACTGTGTGCCAGGGGCTATTCTAGGAATTTGGACACACACTGAGTGAAACATAGATCCTTTGAGGAGCTTACATTATGGAAATCATCTATTAATATAAAAAATCAATAATATTATATAAACACTGGGGGTAGGGCAGTGTAATGTAGTGATTAGAAGTACATACTGTGGAGCTGGACTCTCTGAATGACAATTCCAGATCTGCCTTTTGTCAGGTCTATAAAGTGGGGGAACTTATTTAAGATCTCTGTGTCAGGGCACCTGGGTGGCTCAGTGGGTTAAGCCTCTGCCTTTGGCTCAGGTCCTGATCTCAGGGTCCTGGGATCGAGCCCACATCGGGCTCTCTGCTCCCCAGGGAGCCTGCTTCCCCCACCTCTCTGCCCGCCGTTCTGCCTACTTGTGATCTCTCTCTCTCTGTGTCAAATAAATAAATCAAATCTTTTAGAAAATAAGATCTCTGTGTCACAGAATTCTCATCTCTAAAATGAGGGAAAGTGACAGTTCCTAAATTATAGGTTTATTGCACAAATCAAATGAATGAGAAAATATAAACAAAGAACTTGGGAAATTGTCTGGCACACATTAAGCACTCCAAAAACACAAGTTGTAATTTTTGGTATTAAGCACCAGGTTAGGTGCAATATGGACTGATGATTATCATTACAAGGTGGGGGATGGGGCAGGCAGAGATTGGTTAGCAAATTGGGTGGGACCAAGCTATAAGAGGTCCAGAGTATAATTTACAAATTGGATTCAAAATAATTGGGTACCAATCTAGCATCTACCATGTATATAGGTATATTCAGTAGTCCTTGTGTCAGAAATATCGGTGGCAGGAAAAGGAAATAAACATTTTTATTGGCTAGAGTCCCAGTATGGACACCAGTTGGATTACTAAGCAGACACAAATTACTCCTTTTCACAATCCCCATTAAACATGCTGACTATTGAAAGCAGAATTGTTTTATAGCAAAGGAAAGAATATTTTCAGGTAGTATATGTAATAACATAGAAAAATATAAACCTTTGCATTCCAAGAAATGGCTGGGAAGGACACTCACCAGAGTTATTTGAAATTCTCCTTTAAGTATCATTTTCTCCAGAGTGCCACCTACCTTTTTGTCCTCTGTGGCTCCAATCACACCCTCCGTCTCCACTATTCAGCAATAGCACAGTTGTTGTATTTCTCATCTTGAGCTATTTTTAAGGCATCCCAAGGTCCCTGAAATTAACATCGACATTAACCAATTCAGCAATCTCAGTCTTATTATCAAATGTTAGAGCTGGCTAGAGGTTCCACGATGAGAGGGAATGTGTCCTAGCCTGTCCTTAAATATTAGAAACCTCTGAGAACCAAGCTGGGGGCTCAAGTTTTCTTTCTTCCTTCTTTTCCTCATTTATGATGCCTGCAATAATTATAGAAAAGATTACGCTTTATATCCTTTTTCTGGACCTACTGTCTAGCTGAATCCAGATACCCAAAGATACTGTTGTGGGATGGCATGAAAACACAAGAGACTCAGAATGTAAGACTTTTTAGTATAACTGATTTGCCAGAAGGAGGAGGGGAAGAGCTCTCCATACCAAGGTTGTAGATGATCACAAGTCTATTTCCTTAAGACACCAAAGTAACAAACCATCACATCCATAGATGTACAAGCTAAGGTCCCTCTCTAAGACATCAAGGGAGGAGGGATACTGTCACTGAAGTAGTTATAGGAGACCTCTTGATACTCAGAAAGAGAAAAAGATTTCTCATGCTACCAGCTGGAAAGGCAGGATTACATGTCATGCATGAGATTGAGACACTGCCTCCTGGTGTGCAGCAGGAAGAGGAATATGGATGCTGTATTCATAAGTTACCTAACTTTACAAACTATTTAAAAGTAATGTTAAGTTCTTCCTCAATTTTATGGAATCTTTTTTCTTTCTTTCTTTCTTGAAAGATTTTATTTATTTCACACACACACACACACACACACACACACAGAGCGCACAAGTAGGCAGAGCAGCAGGGAGAGCAGAGGGAGAAGCAGGCTCTCTGCTGAGCAAGGACCCCAATGTGGGCCTCGATCCCAGGACCCTGGGATCATGACCTGAGCAGAAGGCAGACACTTAACTGGCTGAGTCACCCAGGAGTCCCAAAGTCTTTTTTCTTTAACCATGACATGTAGCACTGCTTTATTATAAAGATGGTTTCCTTATAATAGCCCCTCTGTAGATATATAACCAACAATTTATTCCTCTGTATTACTCATGAGGCTCTACTACGTCTTTGTGGAGATGCTCTTGATCACCATCACTGTAAAACACATTCAAAGGAGGTGGACAGGGTCTGGAGAGGAAAAAGGAGATTCTCCTACTGCATGTGATAGTCTGACGGTTTTTCCAATGTAAGTCACAAACCACAGGGTTTTCTTTCCTCACCTTAATGCAGCTTTTCTGGCATTTATTGACATTCTTTACTTATTCTCCTTGTGAATTTTATTACTTCATTTAAGATAAACTTGAAATGGATAAAAGACCTCAATGTGAGGCAGGAATCTATCAAAATCCTAGAGGAGAACATAGGCAGTAACCTCTTCGACATCAGCCACAGCAACTTCTTTCAAGATAGGTCTCCAAAGGCAAAGGAAACAAAAGTGAAAATGAATTTTGGGGACTTCATCAATATAAGAAGCTTCTGCACAGCAGAAGAAACAGTCAGCAAAACAAAGAGGCAACCAACGGAATAGGAGAGGATATTCGCAAATGACAACTAACAACATTAGTTAGTTAGTTAGTTAATAATAACTAACAACAAAGGGCTGATATCCAAGATCTATAAAGAACTACTCAAACTCAACACTCAAAAAACAGATAATCATGTCAAAAAATGGGCAGAAGACATAAACAGACACTTCTCCAAAGTAGACATACAAATGGCTAACAGACACATGAAAAAATGTTCATCATCATTAGCCATCAGTGAGATTCAAATCAAAACCACATTGAGAGATGCGAGGTGGCTCAGCTGGTTAAGCGTCTGCCTTTGGCTTAGGTCATGATCTCAGAATGAATCCTGGGATCAAGTCCCACCTTGGGATCCTCACTCGGCACGGAGCCTCCTTCTCCCTCTGCCTGCTGCTCCCCCTCCTTGTGCTCTCACTCTCTCTCTTTCTCTCTGACAAATAAATAAAATCTTAAAAAAACCACATTGAGATACCACCTTACACCAGTTAGAATAGCCAAAATTAACAAGACAGGAAACAACAAGTGTTGGAGAGGATGTGGAGAAAGGGGAATCCTCTTAAACTGTTGGTAGGAATGCAAGTTGGTGCAGCCACTTTGGAAAACAGTGTGGAGATTCCTTAAGAAATTAAAAATAGTGCTACCCTATGACCCTGCAATTGCACTACTGGTTATTTACCCCAAAGATACAGATTTAGTGAAAAGAAGGGCCATTTGTACCCCAATGTTCATAGCAGCAATGGCCACAGTTGCCAAACTGTGGAAAGAACCAAGATGCCCTTCAACAGATGAATGGATAAAGAAGATGTGGTCCATATATACAATGGAATATTACATCTCCTTCAGAAAGGATGAATACCAAACTTTTGTATCAACATGGATGGGACTGGAGGAGATTATGCTGAGTGAAACAAGTCAAGCAGAGAGAGTCAATTATATGGTTTCACTTACTTGTGGAGCATAAGGAATAACATGGAGGACATTAGGAGAAGGAAAGGAAAAGTAAATTGGGGGAAATCAGAGGGGGAGAGGAACCATGAGAGACTGTGAACTCTGAGAAACAAACTGAGGGTTTTGGAAGGGAGGGGGGTGAGGGGAATGGGTGAGCCTGGTGGTGGGTATTAAGGAGGGCACATATTGCAGGGAGCACTGGGTGTGGTGCATAAACAATGAATCTTGGAACACTGAAAAAAATAAGATAAAAAAGTTATTTATACATCTAGCTGGGTTTAAGACTCTTCGGCTCTATAAATACCTTATCTTTAAGTATACAGATCTTATCCTAAACATCCAAGTTAAAGGACTTTGGTAATTGGTTGAATCTTATACTGATTCATATTCTTAGGACCGTACAACATGTGAGTGTACTTAAAATGATAAATAATTGAATTTTTTATATTTCATAGAGCTTTTCAGGTTGTCACAAACTATGGGTGTCATTCTACTATTCTTCTTCTTTGATTTAGAAAATGGGTCCTTAACCAAATGATGAAAGTTATTACCAGGGTACAAACAGGAGTTTTCTGTCTCCTTAGAAAATACAAGTCCACCTCATGTATGCTGTATTCCTGCCTCAAAGGAACTACCTGAATCTAGGCATGAGGAAACAAGAAAACAAATCCAAATTTACAAAATACCTCGCCTGTGTACAAAGGTATCCATTTCACAAAAGAAAGGAAAGGTTGAGAAACTACTGAAAATTAGAGAAGTCTAAAAAACATGATGATTAAATGAATTTCATAAACCTAGAGTTGGTCCAAGATCAGAAAAAACATAGCTGAAAAAAAAATGAAGGGGGGCAAAATAAAATCCCTATAACTGGAACAATTGGCAAAAATGTGAATATGAATTACGTATTTGCTAATATATTATATAAACCCTAAATTTCCTAGATTTTGTCATAGTATTATATAAGAAAACACCCTTGTATCTAAAAGATACATACTGAGGAGTACCTGGATGGCTCAGTTGGTTAAGTGTCTGCCTTCGGCTCAGGTCATGATCCCAGTGTCCTGGGATCGAGCACCACGTCCGTCATGCCCCACATGAGGCTCCCTGCTTCTCCCCTTCCCTCTGCCTGCTGCTCCCCCTGCTTGTGTGTGTGTGCTCTCTCTCTCTCCATCAAATAAATAAACATCTTTTTAAAAATTTATTTAAAAGTAAATAAATAAATAAAAGATACACCCTGAAATATTTGAGGAAAAGTTTATGAAATGTATTACTTTTACTTTTAAAAGATTTAGCAAAAAAATATTAAAAGTAATTATATATGTAGTTGTATGTAAAGCAAATGGTTCAAATGTTAGTAATTGATAAATCCAGGTGAAAAATAGGTAAGTTTGGGGTGCCTGGGTGGCTCAGTGGGTTAAAGCCTCTGCTTTTGGCTCAGGTCATGATCCCAGGGTCCTGGGATGGAGTCCTGCATCAGGCTCTCTGCTCAGCAGGGAGCCTGCTTCCCCCTCTCTCTCTACCTGCCTCTCTGCCTACTTGTGATATCTGTCTGTCAAATAAATAAATTTAAAAAAAAGATAAGTTCTAATTATATAATCTTGCAATTTTTCTGTAGGTTTGCAATTTTCTTTTTTTCCCCCATCTTTATTGAAGTATAATTGACAAATAAAGTTGTTAAATATTTAAAGTGTATATAATGGTGACTTGATACATACACCGTGAAAGGGTTCCTACTATCTAGTTAATGAACATACCCATCACCTCACATATTTATCGTATGTGTGTGTGTGTGTGTGTGTGTGTGAACATTTAAGTTCTACTCCCTCAGCAAATTTCAATTATGTAATACTGGTAACTACAGTCACCATGTTTTACATTAGTTCCTCAGACCTTACTCATCAGATAGGTGAAAGTTTGTATCCTTTTACCAATGTCTCCTTATTTCTCCCATCCCCCAGATCCTGAAAACCACGTTTCTATTCTCTGCTTCTATGAGTTTCATTTCTTCTTCCCCACCCCCCACCTTTTCTTTTAAAGATTTCCACATATAAGGGATACAATGCAATTTTTGTGTTCCTCTGTCTGGCTTATTTTGCTGGTTTCTGATTATCTTGTCCTGCATGTGGCTAGTGAGAAGAATATCCAAAATAACTATTTTGATACTGTTTTAGTAGAGCCATTTATTCTACTCTCTAGCAGCATTCTATTATTCCTTATTTGGAGTGTGTACATTCAGGGTAGAGCAAAAGAATTCAGTACCTTGTCATGTCCCAATAGCACAACTGAACATCTTGATATCCAGAAACAATACACATGCAAAAAGAAAATTATGCAAAATCCGTGGAAGTTTATATAGCAGAAATGGATCAAATTTAAGGTAAATCAGGAAAAAAATCTACAAAACTGTATCCAATTTGTGAAATTTTATCATACATAACATTCTACAAACTAGATTAAAATTATAAATATTGAATATGACTTTTTTCCTAAATTGACAAGATAAAAGAAAATTTGGCATGTTATTAACGTGTTTCAAGTTGTAGTATGCACGCGAATTATTTGTATTAAGACAAGATTATTTTGGGCTACTTCAAATGTAATGTTCTATTATGTGTGAGACAGAGTTTTATAGTTAATACCAGCCATTATTCTTATACCAAATGTGGAACGTTCATACAATTTTATTTTATTTTTTTAAGATTGCATTTATTTATTTGACAGAGAGGGACACAGTGAGAGAGGGGACACAAGCAGGGGGCGGTGGTGGGAGAGGGAGAAGCAGGCTCCCTGCTGAACAGGGAGCCTGATGCGGGGCTCCATCCCAGGACCCTGGGATCATGACCTGAGCTGAAGGCAGATGCTTAACGACTGAGCCACCCAGGTGCCCTTATACAATTTTACAAAGGATAACATTGACTTCTATGCACTAATGTTTTGTGCAGTTTCATAAATAAAGCTTCAAAAATGTTCAAGAGGATGACTTTACCCTTTATTGTCCCTTGTTATAAAATCCACCATTCTAAGAGTTTAGAAAGTAAGCAGAAAGAATTTTGCACTGTCATCAAATATGACAGGTAATACATTTTTAAGGTAATAAATTTTTCTGTCTCCCTTAAAAGGTATTTATTTGAGAATAGAACAGTGCATTATTAATTTATAAATGCACTAATCTACAGCTCTTTCTTTTTTTTAAATTAATTTATTTATTTTAATAAACATATAATGTATTTTTATCCCCAGGGGTACAGGTCTGTGAATCACCAGGTTTACACATTTCACAGCACTCATCATAGCACATACCCTCCCCAATGTCCATATCCCCACCAGCCTCTCCCATCCCCCCTCCCCCCAGCAACCCTCAGTCTGTTTCTTGAGATTGAGTCTTTTATGGTTTGTCTCCCTCCCAATCCCATCTTCTTTCATTTTTTCTTTTCCTACCTCCCCCAACCCCCCCACATCCACTTGCATCTCCACTTCCTTATATCAAAGAGATCATATGATAGTTGTCTTTCTCCAATTGACTTATTTCGCTAAGCATGATACCCTCTAGTTCCATCCACGTCGTCACAAATGGCAAGATTTCATTTCTTTTGATGGCTGCATAGTATTCCATTGTGTATATATACCACATCTTCTTCATCCATTCATCTGTTGATGGACATCTAGGTTCTTTCCATAGTTTGGCTATTGTGGACATTGCTGCTATAAACATTCGGGTGCACGTGCCCCTTTGGAGCACCACGTTTGTATCTTTAGGATATATACCCAGTAGTGCAATCGCTGGGTCATAGGGTAGCTCTATTTTCAGTTTTTTGAGGAATCTCCACACTGTTTTCCAGAGTGGTTGCACCAGCTTGCATTCCCACCAACAGTGTAGGAGGGTTCCCCTTTCTCCGCATCCTCACCAGCATCTGTCATTTCTTGACTTGTTAATTTTAGCCATTCTGACTGGTGTGAGGTGGTATCTCATTGTGGTTTTGATTTGTATTTCCCTGATACCGAGTGATGTGGAGCATTTTTTCATGTGTCTGTTGGCCATCTGGATGTCTTCTTTGCAGAAATGTCTGTTCATGTCCTCTGCCCATTTCTTGATTGGATTATTTGTTCTTTGGGTTTTGAGTTACAGCACTTTCTATGTATACTTTTTGGCATATATATTTTTCACTCCATGGTATTTTCCATAAAAACATTCTCACATCTAAATAAAGCTAAACAACAACAAAATTCTCACATCTGTAATGAATTAGTGTAACATAGATACAATTATCAGGAAAGACAGACACAGGGGATGTACTAATTGTAGAAAAAGATATAGAATTATCCAAGTTGATGCATTAAGCAAGAAGCAAGATGACCTAAAATTCTGCTCATCTAAGGTGGCATTTTTATGTGACATCTGTGATTGTAATCACAGTACTGGGATTTTCTGGTGACTGAAAACATAAAATAGCACAGATTCTGGTAATGTTATATAGCTGATTATTTTTTCTGAAAATGGCTTTATTCTATCCAAAATTTTTGAAGGATTTTTCACTGGATATAGAATTATATGAATTTTTTTTCTGTAGCACTATTTATGATGTTGTTCCAATGCATTATAACTCGAATTATAATATGAGAAGCCAACAACAATTCTTATCATTGCTTCTTATATGAAATACGGGGGTGTTTTGGTCTCTGATGGCTTTGTCCCTCACTTTTAATATTTATTTGTCTATTCATTTATTTCTGGTTAAAAATATGAGCTCTTCACAAATATTTAAGTGTCTATTATTGTACCTTATCGTTATCTGTAAGCACAATATTGTACAGCAGAATTCTAGAACTTTCTCATCTTGCATAACAGACATGTTATACCCATTCAACAGCAGCTTATCATTTTTCTATTTTCCCAGCTCCTGGTAACCACCACTCTACCTTCTGCTTCTATGAGTTTGATTATTTTAGACACCTCATGAGTGGACTCATGCAGTGTTTGTCTTTTTGTGATTGGTTTATTTCATTTACCACAATGTCTTCAAGTTTAATCAACGCAGGACTTCCTTCTCTTTTAAGGCTGAATCATATTCTGTTTTATGTATATGCCACATATTCTTTATCCATTTTCTTTACCTGTCAGTGGATACTTAGGTTGCTTCCATATCTAGGCTACTGTAAATAATGCTGCAGTGAACATGGAATGCAATAGCTATTCAAAATCTTGTTTTCAATTCTTTGACTATATACCCAGAAGTAAGATTGCTGGATTATACGGTAGTTCTATTTTTAATTTTTAGAGGAACAGTTCATATGGTTTTTCATAGTATGTATGTTGTACTTACTAATATTAATGACCTAGATAGGGTCAGTCAATATTTTAGATACCCCAAGCTATTGTTAGTAGAATTAATTTACAGAATTAAGGGATACAACAACTATAAAAACCCAATTAATAGCCATACCTCCAACTGATGCTTCTAAAATGAATTTTGATCAAGAATATTCTAATATGCAAAAAAGAATACTCTAATATACAGTGGAATATTACTCAGCCATAAAAAAGAAGGAAGCCTTGCCATTTGCAACAATATGGATGGAGCTAGAAAGTATTACGTTAATTGAAATAAGTCAGTCAGAGAAAGACAAATATCATATGATTTTACTCATATGTGGAATTTAAGAAACAAAACAAATGAACATAGGGGGAAAAAGAGACAGGCAAACTAAAAAACAGACTCTGAGCTATAGAGAACCAACTGATGGTTACCAGAGGGGAGAGGGTGGGGGATGGGTTAAATAGGTGATGGGGATTAAGAAGGGCACTTGTGATGAGCACAGAGTGTCATATGTAAGTGCTGAATCACTAACGTGTATATCTGAAACTAATATCACACTGTATGTCAAATAACTGGAATTTAAATACAAACTAAAAAAAATTTTAATAAAAATCATCTTTAAATAACTATGAATAGGGACATGTGGATGGTTCAGTTGGTTAAGTGGCTGACTCTTGGTTTTGGCTCCGATCATGATCTCATGGGTTGTGGGATCAAACTCCAAGTCAGGCTCTGTGCTCAAGAAGTCTGCTTGACGATTGTCTCCCTCTGCCCCTCCCCCAACTCATGCTCTCTCTCTTTCTTTCCAATAAACAAATAAATCTTTTCCCCCCCCTTTTTTTTTTAATAAACATATAATGTATTTTTATCCCCAGGGGTACAGGTTTGTGAATCGCCAGGTTTACACATTTCACCGCACTCATCATAGCACATACTCTCCCCAATGTCCATATCCCCACCACCCTCTCCGGGCCCCCCTCCCCCCAGCAACCCTCAGTCTGTTTCTTGAGATTGAGTCTTTTATGGTTTGTCTCCCTCCCAATCCCATCTTTTCATTTTTCCTTTTCCTACCTCCCCCCAACCCCCCCCCAGCCTTGCATCTCCACTTCCTTATATCAAAGAGATCATATGATAGTTGTCTTTCTCCGATTGACTTATTTCGCTAAGCATGATACCCTCTAGTTCCATCCACGTCGTCACAAATGGCAAGATTTCATTTCTTTTGATGGCTGCATAGTATTCCATTGTGTATATATACCACATCTTCTTTATCCATTCATCTGTTGATGGACATCTAGGCTCTTTCCACAGTTTGGCTATTGTGGACATTGCTGCTATAAACATTCGGGTGCACGTGCCCCTTTGGAGCACCACGTTTGTATCTTTAGGATATATACCCAGTAGTGCAATTGCTGGGTCATAGGGTAGCTCTATTTTCAGTTTTTTGAGGAACCTCCACACTGTTTTCCAGAGTGGTTGCACCAGCTTGCATTCCCACCAGCAGTGTAGGAGGGTTCCCCTCTCTCCACATCCTCGCCAGCATGTCATTTCTTGACTTGTTAATTTTAGCCATTCTGACTGGTGTGAGGTGGTATCTCATTGTGGTTTTGATTTGTATTTCCCTGATGCCAAGCGATGTGGAGCATTTTTTTCATGTGTCTGTTGGCCATCTGGATGTCTTCTTTGCAGAAATGTCTGTTCATGTCCTCTGCCCATTTCTTGACTGGATTATTTGTTCTTTGGGTATTGAGTTTGCTAAACTCTTGATAGATTTTGGATACGAGCCCTTTATCTGATATGTCGTTTGCAAATATCTTCTCCCATTCTGTCAGTTGTCTTTTGGTTTTGTTCACTGTTTCCTTTGCTGTGCAAAAGCTTTTGATCTTGATGAAATCCCAATAGTTCATTTTTGCCCTTGCTTCTGTTGCCTTTGGTGATGTTCCTAGGAAGAAGTTGCTGCGGTTGAGGTCAAAGAGGTTGCTGCCTGTGTTCTCCTCAAGGATTTTGATAGATTCCTTTCTCACATTGAGGTCCTTCATCCATTTTGAGTCTATTTTCGTGTGTGGTGTAAGGAAATAGTCCAATTTCATTTTTCTGCATGTGGCTGTCCAATTTTCCTAGCACCATATGTTGAAGAGGCTGTCTTTTTTCCATTGGATATTCTTTCCTGCTTTGTCGAAGATTAGTTGACCATAGAGTTGAGGGTCTATTTCTGGGCTTTCTATTCTGTTCCATTGGTCTATATGTCTGTTTTTGTGCCAGTACCATACTGTCTTGATGATGACAGCTTTGTAGTAGAGCTTGACGTCTGGAATTGTGATGCCACTGACTTTGGCTTTCTTTTTCAATATTCCTTTGGCTATTCGAGGTCTTTTCTGGTTCCATATAAATTTTAGGATTATTTGTTCTATTTCTTTAAAAAAAATGGATGGGATTTTGATAGGGATTGCATTAAATGTGTAGATTGCTTTAGGTAGAATAGACATTTTCACAATATTTGTTCTTCCAATCCATGAGCATGGAACATTTTTCCATTTCTTTGTGTCTTCCTCAATTTCTTTCATGAGTACTTTATAGTTTTCTGAGTATAGATTCTTTGCCTCTTTGGTTAGATTTATTCCTAGGTATCTTATGGTTTTGGGTGCGATTGTAAATGAGACTGACTCCTCAATTTCTCTTTCTTCTGTCTTGTTGTTAGTGTAAAGAAATGCGACTGATTTCTGTGCATTGACTTTATATCCTGACACTTTACTGAATTCCTGTATAAGTTCTAGCAGTTTTGGAGTGGAGCCTTTGGGTTTTCCACATATAGTATCATATCATATACAAAGAGTGATAGTTTGACTTCTTCTTTGCCAATTTGGATGCCTTTAATTTCTTTTTGTTGTCTGATTGCTGAGGCTAGGACTTCTAGTACTATGTTGAACAGCAGTGGTGATAACGGACATCCCTCCCGTGTTCCTGACCTTAGTGGAAAATCTTTCAGTTTTTCTCCATTGAGAATGATATTTGCTGTTGGTTTTTCATCAATGGCTTTGATAATATTGAGGTATGTGTCTTCTACCCCTACAC
Organism: Martes martes; assembly: GCF_963455335.1. Taxonomy (NCBI): domain Eukaryota; kingdom Metazoa; phylum Chordata; class Mammalia; order Carnivora; family Mustelidae; genus Martes; species Martes martes. The sequence goes on from NC_137898.1 coordinate 12,028,931, forward strand.
TTTGAAGAGTTTTAATCAGGAAGGGATGCTGCACTTTGTCAAACGCTTTTTCAGCATCTATTGAGAGTATCATATGGTTCTTACTCTTTCTTTTATTGATGTATTATATCACATTGATGGATTTGCGGATGTTGAACCAACCCTGCAGACCTGGAATAAATCCCACTTGGTTGTGGTGAATAATCCTTTTAATGTACTGTTGGATCCTATTGGCCAGTATTTTGGTGAGAATTTTCGCATCTGTGTTCATCAAAGATATTGGTCTCTAATTCTCTTTTTTGGTGGGATCCTTGTCTGGTTTGGGGATCAAGGTGATGCTGGCCTCATAGAATGAGTTTGGAAGTTTTCCTTCCATTTCTATTTTTTGGAACAGTTTCAGGAGAATAGGAATTAATTCTTCTTTAAATGTTTGGTAGAATTCCCCTGGGAAGCCATCTGGTCCTGGACTTTTGTTTGTTTGGAGATTTTTGATGACTGTTTCAATCTCCTTACTGGTTATGGGTCTGTTCAGGTTATCTATTTCTTCCAGGTTCAGTTGTGGTAGTTTATATGTCTCTAGAAATGTATCCATTTCTTCCAGATTGTCAAATTTGTTGGTGTAGAGTTGCTCGTAGTATGTTCTTATAATTGTTTGTATTTCTTTGGTGTTGGTTGTGATCTCTCCTCTTTCATTCATGATTTTATTTATTTGCGTCCTTTCTCTTTTCTTTTTGATAAGTCTGGCCAGGGGCTTATCAATGTTATTAATTCTTTCAAAGAACCAGCTCCTAGTTTTGTTGATTTGTTCTATTGTTTTTTTAGTTTCTATTTCATTGATTTCTGCTCTGATCTTTATGATTTCTCTTCTCCTGCTGGGTTTAGGTTTTCTTTGTTGTTCTCTCTCCAGCTCCTTTAGTTGTAGGGTTAGGTTGTGTATTTGAGACCTTTCTTGTTTCTTGAGAAAGGCTTGCACCGCTATATATTTTCCTCTCAGGACTGTCTTTGTTGTGTCCCCCAAATTTTGAACAGTTGTGTTTTCATTATCATTTGTTTCCATGATTTTTTTCAATTCTTCTTTAATTTCCTGGTTGACCCATTCATTTTTTAGAAGGATGCTGTTTAGTCTCCATGTATTTGCATTCTTTCCAAATTTCCTCTTGTGATTGAGTTCTAGCTTCAGAGCATTGTGGTCTGAAAATATGCAGGGAATGATCTCAATCTTTTGGTACCAGTTGAGACCTGATTTATGACCCAGGATGTGGTCTATTCTGGAGAATGTTCCATGTGCACTAGAGAAGAATGTATATTCAGTTGCTTTGGGATGGAATGTTCTGAATATATCTGTGATGTCCATCTGGTCCAGTGTGTTATTTAAGGCCTTTATTTCCTTGTTGATCTTTTGCTTAGATGATCTGTCCATTTCAGTGAGGGGAGTGTTAAAGTCCCCTGCTATTATTGTATTACTGTCGATGTATTTCTTTGATTTTGTTATTAATTGGTTTATGTAGTTGGCTGCTCCCATGTTAGGGGCATAGATATTTAAGATTGTTAGGTCTTCTTGTTGGACAGACCCTTTGAGTATGATATAGTGTCCTTCCTCATCTCTTATGATAGTCTTTGGCTTAAAATCTAATTGATCCGATAGAAGGATTGCCACCCCAGCTTTCTTCTGATGTCCATTAGCATGGTACATTGTTTTCCACCCCCTCACTTTAAATCTGGAGGTGTCTTCGGGTCTAAAATGAGTTTCTTGTAGGCAGCATATTGATGGGTTTTGTTTTTTTATCCATTCTGATACCCTGTGTCTTTTGATTGGGGCATTTAGCCCATTAACATTCAGGGTAACTATTGAGAGATATGAATTTGTTGCCATTGTATTACCTGTAAGGTGACTGTTACTGTATATTGTCTCTGTTTCTTTCTGATCTACTACTTTTAGGGTCTCTCTTTGCTTAGAGGACCCCTTTCAATATTTCCTGTAGAGCTGGTTTGGTGTTTGCAAATTCTTTCAGCTTTTGTTTGTCCTGGAAGCTCTTTTTTTTTAAGATTTATTTATTTATTTATTTGTCAGAGAGAGAGAGAGCGAGAGAGCGAGAGCGAGCACAGGCAGAGTGAGAAGCAGGCTCCCTGCCGAGCAAGGAGCCCGATGTGGGACTCGATCCCAGGACGCTGAGATCATGACCTGAGCCGAAGGCAGCTGCTTAACCAACTGAGCCACCCAGGCGTCCCAGTCCTGGAAGCTCTTTATCTCTCCTTCTATTTTCAATGATAGCCTAGCCGGATATAGTATTCTTGGCTGCATGTTTTTCTCGTTTAGTGCTCTGAATATATCATGCCAGTTCTTTCTGGCCTGCCAGGTCTCTGTGGATAGGTCCGCTGCCAATCTAATGTTTTTACCCTTGTATGTTACAGACTTCTTTTCCCGGGCTGCTTTCAGGATTTTCTCTTTGTCGCTAAGACTTGTAAATTTTCCTATCAGGTGATGAGGTGAGGACCTATTTTTATTGATTTTGAGGGGCGTTCTGAGCATCTCCTGGATTTTGATGTGTGTTCCCTTTGCCATATTAGGAAAATTCTCTCCAATAATTGTCTCCAATATACCTTCTGCTCCCTCTCTCTTTCTTCTTCTTCTGGAATCCCAATTATTCTAACGTTGTGTCGTCTTATGGTGTCGCTTATCTCTCCAATTCTCTCCTCATGGTCCAGTATTTGTTTGTCTCTCTTTTGCTCAGCTTCTTTATTCTCTGTCATTTGGTCTTCTATGTCACTAATTCTTTCTTCTGCCTCACTTATCCTAGCAGTGAGAGCTTCCATTTTTGATTGCACCTCATTAATAGCTTTTTTGATTTCAACTTGGTTAGATTTTAGTTCTTTTATTTCTCCAGAAAGGGCTTTTATCGCTCCAGAGAGGGTTTCTCTAATATCTTCTATGCCTTTTTCGAGCCCGGCTAGAACCTTGAGAATTGTCATTCTGAACTCTAGATCTGTCATGTTACCAATGTCCATATTGATTAGGTCTCCAGCCTTTGGTACGGCCTCTTGTTCTTTTTTTTGAGGTGAGTTTTTCCGCCTTGTCATTTTGTCCAGGTAGGATTTGCTTTCTCCTGCTGTGGAATTCCACTGTTCTTGGTGAGTGAAGTTGGTTTTGGCTGGGTTTCTTGTTGATCTTCTGGGGGAGGGGCCTGTTGTAGTGATTCTCAAGTGTCTTTGCCGCAGGCGGAATTGCACCACCCTTGCCAGGGGCCGGGCTAAGTAATCCGAGGGGGTTTGCTTTCAGGAGCTTTTGTTCCCTGAGCGCTTTCCGTAGAGTTCTGGAGGACGGGAATGAAGATGGCGGCCTCCCAATCTCTCGGCCGGGAGGAGCCGAGAGCTTGGGGTTCCGCTCCTCAGTGCGCTCTCAGAGCAAAGCGCCCAACCGCCCCGCCTCTCTGGCCTGCGGTCGCACCTTGAGGAAAGCAGTCAATTGCTGGAGCCGGAGAAAAGCGCCGGGTCGCTTCCGTCTCCGCAGCCTCCAGCCGCGCTCCGAGCGCACCCAGCCTGTGACCCGCACAAGGTAACCCCGGGCTTAGAGCTTGCTCCTCGGCTTTGTCACTGTAGCCGGCTTCCCCGCTCTAATACCTGCGAGCTCTGCGGCACTCAGACACCCCCAGTCCTTCTGTGACCCCGCGGGACCTGGGGTTATGCTGACCCCGCCTGGGTTTCCCCCCGGTTTAGCCTCTGGAGCGATGTTTCCCAGTGGAACCGACTTTTAAAAGTCCCGATTTTGTGCTCCGTTGCTCCGCGGCTTGCCGGGTGCCGGCCCCTCCCCCCGGGGTCTATCTTCCCGTCTCTTTGGATTCACTTCTCCGCAGGTCCTACCTTTCAGAAAGTGATCGATTTTCTGTTTCTAGAATTGTTGCTCTTCTTCTCTTCGATTTCCCGTTGGATTTGTAGGTGTTCACAATGGTTAGATAAGCTGTCTAGCTGATCTCCTGCTACCCGATGTGGTCTCAGCCTGCTACTTCTCCGCCATCTTGACTCCTCCCCCTAAACAAATAAATCTTTTAAAAATAAAATAACTATAAATAAATATCTAGGATAGGGTTGCTATAACTCTACTTATGTAAATATCATTACTTGATTTAATCATATGAATCAATTCAATCTCAAAGGATATTTCCCTTTGTCAATTTTCTTTTTTTTTTTAGGACTTTATTAATTAATTTGTTTATTTAGAGAGGGCAAGAGCAGAGGGAAGGGCAGAGGGAAAGGGAGTGAGAATCTCCAGCAGACTCCATGCTGAGTGTGGAGCCCTATGCAAAGCTCTGTTCCACAACCCTGAGATACCAACGTGGGCCAAAACCAAGAGTCAGCTGCTTAACCTACTGAGCCATCCAGACGCTCCTCTCCTTGTCAATTTTCCATAATATTTTCTTTTTATAGATACTAAAGTCAAATAACAAAGAGACTCAACGTTTGAAACCATGAATAATAATTCCTGAAAAACAAATAAGAATTTGGACATTTGGATATAGAAAAAGCTGGGGATGAAATAATAGGATATTACACTAACATTTTCAATAATGCACATTTTACAAGCAACATCTAAGTGAAGTAAATTGTTCTTGTCCTGAAAGAGGTGGTAAAAATATTCTTAGATGTACCTGATATGGTCTGTCATGTCTAAACCCAGAGCAAATAAGCTGATAGCTCCACTAAAGTTCATCACTCTCTTGAGAAGTGTCTGACATCTTAGCACCTGTGAGACTCTGGCTTTTCTGCGCCAGTCAAGGATAAAGACTTCTTGTCCTCTGGGGATCTTAGGCCATTCCAAATGTTTGACAGTCCAGTACTCTTAGTGGACTACTCCTCCTCACAAAGAATCTGAAGTGAGAGACACCTGGGTGGCTTGGTCGGTTGGGTGTCTGCCTTCAGCTCAGGTCATGATCCCAGGGTCCTGGGATTGAGCCCCACGTCCAGCTCCCTGCTTGGCAGGAGCCCACCCCTCCCTCTCCAACCTACTTCTCCCTCGCCAGCCTGATTCTTCCCCTGCTTGTGTCAAAGAAATAAATGTCAAATGTCTATGTCAAAGAAATAAATAAAATCTTTTAAAAAGGATCTGAAGTGAAAGAAACCTTCCTGAGAGTATCCATTATACCTGACAGAATGGATTCTTGATAACAGGTGATCTTACCCATAGAAGACGGACATGTTGGTTGGTTATAATATATTTATGATCTTACCCATAGAAGACGGACATGTTGGTTGGTTATAATATATTTATCCTTTAATTTAGCTGCCAAAATAAATAACTCAGACCATAGCACACCCCCCCCCCACTGAAAGAATCAGTTAAAACTTTACAGTCCAACTAGTTATAAGTAATTAAATAGCTTTGGATTTTTTATTTTTTGCTATCACCAACCCTTCATGTAGTTTCTAGATTGATACCAAAAGTAAGGCAGAACAATGCGTATCTAAATTAAGAAAAGATAACCTTAATTAGGCTTTTGACTGGGATTTAAAGAGCACTGGTTTCACCCTAATGATGAGGAAAAGCTGGATAAAAACTACAAAATCATAAGTTTTTGGAACTCACTAGAGAACTGAGAGCACAGGACAACCGAGTAGGCTGAAAGCCGAGAGAAAAGAAATGACACACAGACTGTCTTACCTGTGGCAGAGCATAAGAAGAACAAGGTGGCTTCCATACCAACAGGTAAGAAATTAGTTATAATTGTATTAAATTACCGAAGATTGAATGTGAGTTAGTGTTACAGTAGGAAGCCCCTGGAGCTCCAGACACAGGAGTCCTATCCACAACTCCTGGAGAGGGACAGGAAATTGTCCTGAGCTCGGGATCCTATTTCAACATTAGTAAATGTATGCTACCACAGGGGGAATGGTAGGAAATACTCTTCCATGCAATTTCTGCCATAAAGATGAGGCTAAGGTTCGCTGCCATGAGGAGGAGCGACAGGCATGCTGGGGAAGAGCCCCTCTCAGGCATGGAGGTCCTGCTTAAGACTGGAGGCCAAATCAGGACAAGAGAGAATTTGCCCTGTTCCCACACCATCAGCCTGGAAAGTACCAAGTGACAAGCTTTTTCTCTCAGATACTAAGTACGGCCACTTCCTTCAACAAGTGTTCAAGAAATATGGGCTTCAGAAAATCTTTCTTACTTTCATGGTTTAGAACTTTCTCTCTCCATCATGGGAAGGAAAACAGTTTGGGGCATTTTGAAAAAGTGAGCCTGGTCTTGTCTCATCTGTTTTAACTTCCAAGGTCTCTGGCTTGTCCAACAGAAACATCTATCTTCCACTCCAGAATCAGCTCTTGCAAAGACAGAAGTGATTTGCCCTGATCCCTTTCTTCTGTGATCAATCACATGCTGACAATCGGCTGCCTGACCATATTTTGGTAACATTTTATCATGTGTTTATTTGGAGGGAGCAGGAGTTCAGACTGAGGCAAGCTTCATCTAACATGGTGATGTGAATATGCATACATAGGAGTATAGGATAAACTCATCAGAAAAGTCCAAAATGGGTTTTGTGGATTTAGTGAATTAAGTGATACAGTAAGAGTTTTTTGAAGGCAAGGCACACACATTTCTTCAGTAGAACAACATGGGAAAATTTTTAAAAATTTTTCTCTCTGTCATTTCATAAATATGAGCCTCATGGAAAAGGACTAAACCTAGAGCACCAGAAAAGAATTATTTCCACTAACTATCTATACATGCATAATTCATTGTATTCAATTACTCTTTCTTTATTTAATAAAATATTTACATATGCTTAGCATGTATCAGGAACTTCTTTAAGCAATTATTGTCTAAGCCATTATAATTATGTATATCTAAACAAAGAAAAGATGTAATTTCATTTCTGCTTCAGTTTTGAAAGCTGGAAAAAAGCATTGTTCCCGGGCGCCTGAGTGGCTCAGTTCGTTAAGTGACTGCCTTCAGCTCAGGTCATGATCCTGGAGTCCCAGGAACACCTTCCATATTGGGCTTCCTGCTCAGCAGGGAGTCTGCTTCTCCCTCTGACCCCCAACCCTCATCCTCTCTCTCTTTCTCTCAAATAAATAAAAATCTCAAAAAAAAAAAAAAAAAGCATTGCTCCCACACTGATGATAAGAAAAGGCTGGATAAACTACAAATCATACATCTTCTGGAACTCATTAAGGATCTGCAGGCACAAGGCAACACACCACCCTGAATTCCAATTAAGGAAGAGCACCTCTTCAATAAGAGAGGACACACAGACTCATGGCCGAGCAGGGGAAGAACTTAATATTTTCTCAAAGCCCTGAAGAGTGAGTGCCGTATTTACTCCTCTTTCTAGATACAAGAACAGAAGCATGGAAAGAGGAAACAGTTTGTCCCAGGACATCTAGTAGGGAAGTGGTATAGTCAGGATCTCAACCCTGTTGGTTTAGCCCAATCATCCTCCCTCTGAGCCACTATGTGATGCTGCTTCTGTCATCATCGCCTGGACCTGCACCCAGCACCCAGAGGAAAACACATAAGTAGAAATAATGCCACTGCTCCTGAACCTTTCTCCTTGTATTTGGTCCCAAAATGTGTGAGAAGATTTGTAACTGTATTTTCATAGAACAGAGCAAGGATAATAACCACAGAGTTGAGGAAGAGCATGAAAAATTCTTGGTTACTTGATACAACAACATTTTTGTCAGCTGGGGAAACCACCCAGAGAGGTTAAGAGACTAGTTTAAGATACGGGTGGTAGAGACCCAAATCTTGACTGACTGAGTGTTAAGGCTGAAAGAGACAGAGGCTTAGGGCTTTGGGGTCTGGGGCTGGGGCACAGGGGACACTACCCTTTTGTTGTAGTCAGCCTTTGTGAGATGTGGACTCTATAGGGACCAAAATATCCACTCTGCTGATAGGGACAGAGCAGTTTCAGTGACCTCTGGTCTTAGAGAAAGAGTAAGGAATGATTATAATGACGTCAACCTTACGAGATAAAATTGAGAATTGGTATTCTGGGAATCAAGACTCCTAGAGAGGGCAGAGAGAAATATGTGCAGACCTGTGTTCTGCTGTGTCCATGGACTGAAGGAGCACACGAGCCTTTTCAACATTCTCTCTCGACACTAATCACTTCTGTCTCTGCTCCTCTGTTGGGAACGACTCTTCTTCCCATCATAATGAAACTAACCACTAACCTGGTGAACAAGGATAAAGGTGATGAGGACAAGGACCTAGAGAGTGTCAAACTTCCCTCCTTGGTTGTTTTACACAGAGGTGCTGAGACTCAAAATATGTTTTCTATGAACCATCCTTTCTTTCCTGAGAATGGTAGAACAAATGCTAATGTTGGGGTAGTGGGCACTTTTCAGAGGAAAAAGGCTCTGGGTTTAAACTCTATCTAATTCAGCCACACCGAGCCTCAGTGTCCTCCTCCATAATAATGAGACTAAGAAGTGTCCCCATTGAGGCATTGGGATGTTTAACCACAGCTTCAAAATGGGCAGGGGAGAGGGCACAGCTTATCCTTAAATAGGAGGATCCTAACAACTTGAGTCACTCCATGCAAATATTTTCTCTTCTGCACATGTGAAAGAAAAGAGACCAGATTCTACAAATCAGACTTCATCCTTATCTTATCACCCTGTTCTCACTGCAGGTACTTGGGAATGGGAAGGAGAGGTAAAAGGTGTGGCTTATGCAACATGCCCCTCCTTCTGGTACCTGGTCTTTTGGTATCACACAGCTTTGGGACTGCAGAATCATGGGGCCAAAGAGCAACACGGTGTTCTGGAAAAAAGCAGCTCGGGTGGCACATGGCCAGCCTCTCCCCCCTCCAAAGCTAGCTCCCTCAACAAGAGTGCCAGAGAAGAAGGGTTGGATTTCAAAAGAGCTGACACACAGATTTTTTTTTTTTGCTTAAGTGCAAGGTCCACTACCTCCACTCAGCAATTTCCGGAGGAGACAAACATAAAAGCAGTTTGCAAGACCCTGCCGAACTGACAGCACCAGAGGAAGTTTCATCATCTAGGCATCTGCTCTTCTTCATTTGTTTCTGGGGACACCTCCAAGGATTGGTGTGGAGACAGCTTTCCAGGTGGGGACTCAAACTTAAAGGGCCCTTAAGAAGGATGGTAAATTGGGATACCTGGGTGGCTCAGTCGTTAAGCATCTGCCTTCAGCTCAGGTCATGATCCCAGGGTCCTGGGATTGAGTCCCATATCAGGCTCCTTTCAGCAGGAAGCCTGCTTCTCCCTCTGCCTACAGCTCCCCCTGCTTGTGCTCTCACGCTGTTTCTCTCTTTCTCTCTTTCTCTCTTTCTCTCTGACAAATAAATAAATAAATAAAATCTTTGGTGGCTCAATCTGTTAAGCGTCTGCCTTCAGCTCAGGTCATGATCCCAGGGTCCTAGGATCAAATTCCACATCAGGATCCTTGCTCAGTGGGGAGAATTGCTTCTCTCTCTGCCCTCTGACCCTCCCCCTGATTGTGCTCTTTCTCGCTCTCTGACAAATAAATATATAAAATCTCAAAAGAAAAAAAAGAATTACAGTAAATCTACTCCTCCTGTGCTCAGTAAATGGAACGTCACAGCCTGAATGACAGCACAGCTGTTTACAACATGGTTTATTGAATATTTTCAGCCACTGTTGAGACCTACTGCTCCGAAAAGAAGATTCCTTTTAAAATACTACTTCTCATTGACAGTTTCCCTGGTCCCCCAACATCTCTGATGGAGATGGACAAGATTAATGTTGTTTTCATGCCTGCTAACACAACATCCATTCTGCAGCCCATGAGTCAGGCAGGGACTAATTCTGACTTTTAAGTCTCATTCTTATTCTTTAAGAAATAAAATTCATAAGGTGATAGCTTCCACAAATGGAGATTCCTCTGATAGATCTGAGCAAAGTAAATTGAGAAACTTCTGGAAAGGACTCACCATTCTGGACGCCATCAAGGACATGCAAGGTTCATGGGAAGAGATAAAAATATCAACATTAACCATTTAGAAGTTGTTGATTCCAACCCTCATGGAGAACTCCAAGGGGTTCCAGACTTCAGGGGAGGCAGGAACTTCAGGAACGGCAGATGTGCTGGAAATAGCAAGAGAACTAGAATCCAACGTGAGCCTGAAGAGCTGACTGATTTTGCTGCCGTCTCATGATACTTCAATGCATGAGGAGTTGCTGGTTACGGATGAGCAAAGAATGTGGTGTCTTTAGATGAAATTCACTCCTGGTGAAGATGCTGTGAAGACTGTTGAAACGCCAACAAAGAATTTAGAATATTATGTAAACTTCACCGCTGCAGTAAAGAGGCAGGGTTTGTGGAGATTGACTCCAATTCTGAAAGAAGTTCTACTGCGGGTAAAATGTCATCAAACAGCATGACATGCTACAGAGAAATTGTGAAAGAAAGAGCCAATCAGTGTGGCAAGCTTCACTGTGGTCGTATTTTAAGAAATTGCCCCAGCCACCCCAACCTTCAGCAGCCAGCACCCTGATCAGTCAGCAGACATCAGCGTCGAGGCAAGACCTTCCACCAGCAAAAAAGATCACCACTCACTGAAAGCTCAGATGACGGTTAGCATTTTTTTTAAAACAAAGTATTTTTTTAAAAGATTTTATTTATTTATTTGAGAGAGAGAGTGAGAGAGAGCATGAGAGGGCAGAAGGTCAGAGGGAGAAGCAGACTCCCCATGGAGCTGGGAGCCCGATGCAGGACTCAATCCTGGAAGTCCCGGATCATGATCTGAGCCGAAGGCAGTTGCTCAACCAACTGAACCGCCCAGGTGCCCCTAAACAAAGTATTTTTAATTAAGATATGTACATAGCGTTGTTTGTTTGGTTGGTTTTTCGTGGTTTGTTTTTTTTTTTAACATAATGCTGTTTCATCATTTTGTTTTCTTCAAACAACTGACAGTGATTTGGGAGAGAGATAGAGGACACACACATAGAAAAACCAGGAACATGCCACCACTCTGCACATTGCCCAACATGTTAAAGCAGCAGGATCCAAACATATAGTGAAATCTTTGTGACCTAGATGTTTTTCCATAGAAACAAACTAATATTGATTCATTTTTGCAAGTCCAAATCTTTCATGACCACTCTGAAGAATCCACATTCTTTTTTTTTTTTTTTAAGATTTTATTTATTTATTTGAAAGAGAGATCACGTAGGCAGAGAGGCAGGCAGAGAGAGAGGAGGAAGCAGGCTCCCTGCTGAGCAGAGAGCCCCATGCGGGGCTTGATCCCAGGACCCTGGGATCATGACCTGAGCTGAAGGCAGAGGCTTTAACCCACTGAGCCACCCAGGCGCCCCAAGAATCCACATTCTTGAGGACCTAAGCTGAAAAGAAGTATCGGAGTCCTAGGAAGTCAAAGTGAACAGAGAACAATCCAGCAGGAACAAATGCCTCAGAGCTAAATATTTAAGTGTCAATAACTTCTAGCCAAAGACCGTGTGGAACATACCTAGAAGCCAGCTGAGTCAGATTTATTGTCTGTTGCAACGAGAGAGACAGCACACCTTAAGGAAGTGTGGCACATCTCAATAACAGTGTCAGGAGGGCCTTGCCAGGTGATTTGGGGAAGGGTTTGAGGAAGCATGGGTTTGCTCTGCTTGGATACTGTCAGAAAGCATTGCAATTCTATCGAAGACTCTTGTCCTTGAAGCAGGAAGAAAGCACAGGGATAAAGAAGTGGCAGCCACTTGTTACCTGGGGAGAGGAGTATTTGGCCATTTTTGCAGAGAAGACAGCCTTCTTGTTTTGTCCATGCTCAAACATGACTGTGACATGGTCTCTTTTTTGTCTCCTTCCGTCATGGCCACAGAATGACCTTGCCTGATGTTGTTGTTCTATAAAAATGTTATGTTTTAAGGTCTACTTTTAAAAAAATTCTTTCCTGGGGTGCCTGGGTGGCTCAGTGGGTTAAGCCGCTGTCTTCGGCTCAGGTCATGATCTCAGGGTCCTGGGATCGAGTCCTGAATCGGGTTCTCTGCTCAGCGGGGAGCCTGCTTCCCTCTCTCTCTCTCTCTGTCTGCCTCTCTGCCTACTTGTGATCTCTGTCAAATAAATAAAATCTTAAAAAAAAAATTCTTTCCCAAATTCATAAAACTCAAATTTCAAAGTGGAATGTGGAACTATTTTAGATAAATGACCTGTCATGCGGAAAGTAGCAGAGGGACAAATAAGTACAGACAATGACTTTCTTCTAACATTTACATTTAGAAATTCACAATCACTGACTCTATCAAGAAGTCACCTTGATTTTTTAAAAATAAAAAATCAGCACCATTTGTTGAAAAGACTATCCTATCTCCATTTGTCTAGACATCTTTTTTTCCTAAGATTTTAATGTTTATTTGAGAGAGAGAGAGAGAAAGCATGAGAAGGGGGAGGGTCCAAGGGAGATGCAAACTCCCTGCCAAGCAGGGAGCCTGATGCAGGACTCAATCCCAGGACTCCAGGATCATGACCTGAGTCGAAGGTAGTCTCTTAACCAACTGAGCCACCCAGGCGCCCCTAGACATCTTGGTAGCAAATCAAATGACCACAAATGTCTATCTATTTCTGGGCTCTCTATTCCATTTCATTGGTTTATTTTCTTTATGCCAAGACGCCTCTATGATGATTACAGTGGCTTTCTAGTAAGCCCTGAAATCATGTAAATTTTAGAATCTGTGACTTTCTACAATTAAGACTTGGGATGTTTTATGGCTAATTTGAAACTATAGATCAATTTGGGGGAGAAATGGTGACATACTAGCAATAGTAAGTCTTCTGATTCTTTTTCCCTTTCATGTATCATTATGGATAGTTTCAACTGCTGCATCTTCAATTTCACCGATCTTTTCTTTTGCAACATCTAACCTACTGCTAAAAACATCCAGTGTATCTTTCATTTCAGATGCTATATGTTTTCATTTGTATAAGTTCCATATGCACATTTTTTATGTCTTCCATTTTTCTTCTCATGATCATGTGGTCCTTTATATTCTTAAACATGAGGAGTAATATTATTATAGCTATTTAATGTCCTTGTTTGCTAGTTCCAACAGCTCTGCATCTACCCATTTTTATTTCTTTAGGCAAGGAGAAACCTTATCTGCAAGTATTGCAAAGAGTGGGAGAGACTCTTACAACAGGGAAGAGGCACTGTTGTAACAGAAAAACAAAACAAAACAACAACAACAACAACAACAATTTTGACCATAGGCCTGGCAATGTCTCCTCTGGGTCCATTTTTACTGATTTTTTTTTCTCCTGTTTATGGATCGTGTTTTCCTGGTTCTTTCCATGCCTAGCATTTTTTATTGGAAGCTAGACAATGTGAATCATCACTATTAGTTGATAGACTTATAGTGTTGCATTTTGTTTTAGTGCATAGTTAAGCTATTGGAATGAGATGATCATTTCAAGACTTGCTTTTAACCAGGGTAGGGTGGATTTAGAACAGACAAGTCTGAATTCAATCCTCTGCTGAACATCTCGCCTGATGCCCTTATGTTACAAGGTCTCTCCACTTCAGCCTGTCAGAATACAAACTCTTCCCAGACTTGTGTGAGCTATCAGAATTTTTCCACCTGATCTTGTCCAGTGGTTCTTTTCCTAGGATAAAGCCCAAGGTAGTCTCCCCTTACACAGTTCAGCGATGAGCCGAAGACTGTAGATCTCCCTTTCCCAAAGATCTCCAGACCTCTCTCTCATTCTCCCTCTCTCACTTTCTGTCTTTCTCATTCTCTCTCCCCACCCCCTGCTTTCTCTCTTTCTGGAGCTCCATGCTGGCCTCTATCTCTGTATGCTCAAGTCAGTGAGACTGCTGTGGTCTGGTCCGGTTCCGTTTCCTGGAGCTGCAGCCTTCAAGCAAGTGGATGCAATCATGAAGCTCACCTTTTCTCTTTTGCTTTTCTAGGGTTGGCAGTTCTGTGCTGCACGATGTTATTTCATTTGCTGTTTAGTTTTTTGGGTTTTTTTTTTTTAAGTATTTGATCTCTTTTAAAAAAATATTTTATTTGGCAGAAAGAGAGAGAGAGAGAGAGACAGAGGGTGCACAAGCAGAGGGAGTGGCAGGCTCCCCACTGAGCAGGACCTGGGATCATGACCTGACCTGAAGACAGATGCTTAACCACCTGAGGCGGCCAGGCACCCGTCATTTGCGTTTAGTTCTGTCATTTTTTTTTTTTTTTTCCGGGTGAGAAGGTGAGTCCAGATCCTGTTACCTTAGCTTGGCCAGAAGCAGAAGACTCCTCCCTGCTTGCTGTTCAAGCCACAAAGTTACCCAGTTCTGACCTGAGCATGGCATCTCACTCACAGTTGCTTTTAATGCAACATCTTTTCAGATCACTTCTTTGGTGCCTTCACTTAGAAGGGACTTTGTACTCCTCCAAAGATCATAGTTCCAAAGTACAGTGCTGTGACACAGGCTCTTTTCTTCTTTTCCATGTGGTTGGGATTTTATACAATGTTTTGGTAATCTCCATTTCAGGCAGTGAATCAAATATGAAAAAATGCTATATTTATTCTACCTAGTAATCCATACAATATGCACCATAGGTGTAAGAACGAGGCTTTGAGATGGCATAAGGCTTTTAAAAAGGGGGGGGGGCGGTGGTAAATACCAGTTTGGAATATAGCCTGGAAATTTTTTTAATAGGTTTGTTTTTATTTTAGACCATGTCCTAATGCCCACATTGAAAAGACTGCAGCAAAATAGCTTGCAATACGTAGCACTTTAACTCAGGTGGGTGGGGGGAAGAGGAAGAGAGGGGGACAGAAAAGGATGGGAAGGAAGAAGAGAGGGAGAAGGAGCAGGGATAGTTGTAATGAAATAACATGTTCAGGGACGCCTGGGTGGCTCAGTGGGTTAAGCCTCTGCCTTCATGATCTCAGGGTCCTGAGAGAGCCCTCTCTGCTCAGCGGGGAGCCTGCTTCCCTTCCTCTCTCTCTGCCTGCCTCTCTGTCTACCTGTGATCTCTGTCTGTCAAATAAACAAATAAACTCTTGAAAAAAAAAAACACATTCAGTGCTGACTTTATGACAGATAGTCTTCAAAGCCCTTATTGACTCATTTAATGTACTAACTCATTTAGTCCCCACAAAAATTCTATCAAGTAGATAGGACTACTATCCCATCTTCTTTTGAGGTTGTGAAAATCAACAAAAGGAATCCTTTTGAATGGACTCAGGAAGCCAGCAGAGGGAGCCCTGGCCATACCACTCTCCCTTGCATTCACAGTGGACCCAACAGAAAATAAGCACCATCTTACTCCCAGTGAGCAATGGCCACAACTCAGCCAATAAAAAGCCTCTATACTTGGAAACTTTTCTTTCCTCCAATAGACCTTTTGTTTAGAACAGCCTTCCCAACTTCTCTCTGACTTCTATAAAAGTGTTCCTCTCTGTTGTCCTCCAGACTTGCCTACCATTTTCTACAGCTTCCTTATCCTGAACTGTAATTGTTTGCTAGTCCCAAGTCAGCCATTTTTGATGGTAAAATGACTGACAGTTTTATTTGTGAGGTTAACAGAGGAAACCAAGGCCCAGAAAGAGTAACTTCCTTCCCCACTGTTACACAGCTCTTCACTGGTGGTGTCAGAAGAATCACTAATGGCAAATGAATTTCAAAAGAAAATGTGCTTGTTAATCTAAAGTGAAACTCATGGCTGGAACACACTGAAGGGTAAGAAAGTGAACTAAAAAGATGTAGAAAGAGTCTCCTGTGCTTTCTACCACGCTCAGCCTTCCCTGGAGTCGGTGAAGACTTTAGTGACGCTCACACGGATGAAGAGACACGGAAGGGGGACTTGATCATTGGAAGAGAACTTACTACTCATTTTTCTGAATCGCCTCCAGCTTCTTCTCATTCCTGGCTGTTTCTTGGTTCTTCCTCTAGGCTACGGTATCTTCCACAATGTTCCTATTGCAAGGTGCCCAGATGCTGCAGACACTGGAGAAATCCCTGAGGAAGAGCCTTCCTGAATCTTTAAAGGTGACTGTAGAAATCTCTGGGTGGGGAGAAAGGAATAGAAATTTCCTGTGAAACAAGAAAAGAGATTAACATTTATTGAGCATTTGGTCTGTAACAAGTGCTAGTGGTGTTTTCTCTCACTGAGTGGCATTACCTCTGTACAAGATATGTGCTATGATGTCTGTGTCACTGATAAGAAGACAGAGCTCAGCTTGGTGATTTACCTAATACCACCTAATTAGTAACTTCAATGCTATGTTATGAACATGGGTATGTTGGACCCTAACTGCCATTTGCTTTATATTCTGTGATTACAGAAGTGTTCCCTTACTACTTTCCAAAAGAACATTCTGTAAGAACATTGGAATTTTGTCTGGATTTTCCCTCCAAAGTTCACGGAGACTGCATATTAATGTTTAATTTATTCTCCTGAAAAGAACACTTCCCAGGTGACAGGTTAACCATCATTCCTCTCTAAAATTCGTAAGAAGTCGATTCCCATTTTAATTTAAATTTCCCAATTTCTCCGAACTGACTGCACATCAGGCTATTTCATGACTGACTCTCAGTATCTCCCTTAACCTAGTACATCTGATCAGAAATCTCAGGATTAAAGTAGACGCACACATAAATACCTACATCCAGAACTGGGCAAGCACGACTCTTAATGCCATTCTTGAGTACTTGCTTGTTTTTTTCTTTAGCACCAAAGTGACAGGGTACACTCCAGCAGAAACAAAATAACAACTGTGTGTCTTTGTGTATGTGTATGTGTGTTATGAGGACAATTCTTCCCTGAAATTTCTGTAGACATAGAAATTAGATTTTTAGGGGCACCTGGGTGGCTCAGTGGGTTAAGCCTCTGCCTTCGGCTCAGGCCATGATCTCAGGGTCCTGGGATCAAGCCCCACATTGGGCTCTCTGCTGGGCAGGGAGCCTGCTTCCCCCTCGCCCTCTGCCTGCCTCTCTGCCTACTTGTGCTCTCTGTCTCTGTCAAATAAATAAATAAAATCTTTTTTTTTTAAAGAAATTAGATTTTTACTGTTTTATAAGACACTCCTATAAGATGCATGCATTTTAGATAAGATAAATGCATTTGCTCCCTCACTCCCTCACAGCTCTGTTACTCCCTTCTTTCAGTAGAAAGGAGAAAAATATTAGCACTATTTTATTTGGAGATCACATGGCTTAATTTTTAGTTATTAGACACAGACAAATGAAATGAGTTGCAATATTCTTTAATTACTATGAAAAAATGACTTTGAGCCACAGCTGACCCTTGAACAACATGGGTTTGAACTATATGAGTTCACTTATGTGTGGATTTTTTTCAGTAAATAAAGTACTGTAAATATATTTTCTTTGTAATTTTATTAATAACATTTTCTTCCTTACTTTATTGTAATAATATAATATATAACATACAAAGTTGTCCTAATCAACTGTCCATATTAAGGGATTCTAGTCAATTGTGAATTATTCATAATTCATAATTCATAAGTTTGAGGAGAATCAAAAGTTATATACAGATTTCCATTGTGCAGGGAATCAGTGCCCCTAACCCCCATGTTGTTCAAGGGCCAACTGTGATCCATAACTAAAGTAACCCATTTTGGTAGATTCTC
This sequence comes from Martes martes, assembly GCF_963455335.1. Lineage (NCBI taxonomy): Eukaryota > Metazoa > Chordata > Mammalia > Carnivora > Mustelidae > Martes > Martes martes. Next base: position 12,046,485 of record NC_137898.1, read on the forward strand.
ACTAATATTAATCTCTATTACCTAATATTTAATTCCTTTCCTTTGGTGATGCTTACGATTCAGGCAACCTTGCAGAGAGATAGTCAATTTTGGGGGAGGAAGTTACATCAGCTAGACACTCTACGAATAATTGCCTAAGATATTTTTATGCTAAGGAGCTCTTTTATAAATTTTTCAGGTCACAGGTTTTCTTCATGCTTTAGTGTAGAATTTTGTTATTTGAATTTCTCTTTACCTCTTCTGTTAGTTGGACCTCAAATATTTTGAGAAAACTCTTGGTGAATCCCAAGTGTCTTTTCTTGGAACATCTCTGTGGTAGGATATGGTGGTCCTCTTAGTGCCTCAATTCATTCTCCTTTGGTGCATATTAAAGATACACATTTCTCCCTAACTGAAATCTAAAATATTTGTATGCCAGGTACTTTTAATGGATGTATAACCTAAAACTCGAAAGTTACTTGAGTCTCAGACAAGAAAAAGTCCAGCCATTCCTGTAAGTGTTAGATGTTAAATACATTGTAGTACTTGGGTCAATTCCAGTTGAGTCAACTTAGAGTAGCTACCTGGCATGTTCTGAGTTCAGCAGGAAAAAAGGAAGAAAAATTTAAATAATTAGGCCATGGGAATAATTAGGCCATGGGTCGTGATCTCAGGGTCCTGGGATCGAGCCCCGCATCGGGCTCTCTGCTCAGTGGGGAGCCCGCTTCCCCCTCTCTCTCTGCCTGACTCTCTGCCTACTTGTGATCTCTCTGTCAAATAAATAAATAAAATCTTTAAAAAAAAAATTTAGATAAACTCAGTCAACTCAGAGGTTTTTTTTTTTTAAGATTTATTTATTTTAGAGAGAGAGAGAACATACACAAGCAGGGGCAGGAACACAGGGAGAGAGAGAGAAAGAGAGAGCACAAGACTCCCCACTGAGTGCAGAGCCTGATGCAAGGCTTGATCCCATAACCCTGAGATCATGACCTGAACCAAAACCAAGAGTCAGATGCTTAATTGACTGAGCCACCCAGGTCCCCCTCAACTGAGTTTTTTCCCCCTTCTCTTCCCCACCCCTTTAACATCAATAGTTTATGTGGGTGGAGAGCAGGGGTGAAAGATATTGGTATAGTCCTTGGTCATCATCTATCCGTGGTGGAAATTTTTTTTTTAAGATTTTATTTATTTATTTGATAGACAGAGATCACAAGTAGGCAGAGAGGCAGGCAGAGGGAGAGAGAGGAGGAAGCAGGCCCCCCGCTGAGCAGAGAGCCCAATATGGGGCTCGATCCCAGGACTCTGGGATCATGATCTGAGCCAAAGGCAGAGGCTTTAACCCACTAAGCCACCCAGGCGCCCCATGGTGGAAATTATTAAAGTATATACCATCTTTTTGGCCTTGGGTCATTGGCATGTTCCCATGCTGGTATCTGAAGAGGCTTTGTGTTTACATTTACCATGAGGCCCATGCAGATATCCACGGCTGCATTCCCCAATCCCCAAACCACAGAAACACAATGTCCAGGATGAGGGTGGGGATCCAAGATTGGGCCCCAAACCATGGGACTCACAACCTATTCTCTTGAGTACTTTGCTGTAGCCTCTGCTTGTTGGTGGAAGTTCATTTAATCTTTCCAGATAATAATGTGGTCATTTGGGACACCTGGGTGGCTCAGTGGGTTAAGCCGGTGCTTCAGCTCAGGTCATGATCCCAGGGTCCTGGGATCGAGTCCCACATCAGGCTCCTTGCTCAGCGGGGAGCCTGCTTCTCTCTCTGCCTCTGCCTGCTGCTCTCCCTGCTTGTGCTCACTTGCTCTCTCTCTCTCTCTGACAAATAAATAAGTAAATAAAATCTTAAAAAAAAATAATGTGGTCATTTATGTTAAGGAGCATTAAACATGTACATAATCTTTGAGCCAGCAAGTACTCTTCTGGATATTCTAAGAAAATAGGTGCCCATGCAAAGATTTCTGTGCAAGCATGTTGTATGAAAAATTATTTGTCAAAGTGAAAAGTTGGAAATGGCTAAAATTACCACCAATAGGCAAATAAATTAAACTGTGGTACATCCCTACAATGGAATCCTATGCAGCCATTATAAAATAATTGAAAATTTTTCTGTTTATGAACATAGAAATATGCCCACAATGCATTCAGTGGGGGAAAAACACAATGTATCAGATCATTTTATTTTTATACAATTGTTGTATCTCTATGTGTATGAAAGAAGAAAGTCTTGGAAGAGACCATTTTGAATCCTAAAATGAAGAATGGTAGTCTTAAAATCATCAAATTTTATCTGTCCAAACATTTTACTATATGCATGTATGATTCATATTGGATGGGGAGAGAAAGCTCTCCTCATTAAAGAGTTAAAAAAAAAAAAAAAGTAGTACTTGGAGATGGTTTGACCTAGGTGCCCTATTTGGCCTTACTCTAACACAAAATCCCATGATTTCATAGAAATAATCCTTGTCCTGATTAAACAAGACACTTTACCATCCCTTCCTAACAAGCCAAACCTCTCTCCCTTACTTGGGATGCTGCAGGTTTATGGGACTGTCTTCCACATGAACCAGGGAAATCCATTCAAGCTGAAGGCCTTAGTGGACAAGTGGCCTGACTTTACAACAGTGGTTATCCGCCCTCAGGAGGAGGTAAGTTGCCAGAAGTTGTATGAATATGCCTCTGTGTTCATTTTTGCTGTGAGCCTGCCATGCACCCAGAAGTGTGACAGCCCCAGGGGATACAGAAATGAATAGTGTGATGGTGAGCAAGTCCTGTCCTCAAGGAACTCAAGAAAAAAATCCATAAGCAAATAAAAGAACATGGTGTGAAGTGTGCGAGAACAGATGTACAACACAGAAATAGCCTAGGTGAAAGCTGATTCAACTATGAAGGTTGGAGATGGAGGTTACAGGAAAAGGTCAGAGAGACTTCCTGATGAGAGGTTTCATCTACAGTGGATTTGGGGCATATTTTATAGATAGCGTTAGGCTGAAAGGAAAAAGAGGCCATTCTAACCAGAGAAAAAACACCAAGGGCCAACATAGGAAGTTGTGAGATAGCACGATGAGTTAGAATGATCATTAAAAGGAAATTTATAAAACTATAACTTCCATACGCATTTAGGGAAACATTTCAAGATTTAAACATTTAAAGAGAGAGAGAGCATAAGTGGGGGTGGGGAGCAGAGAGAGAAAGAGAGAATCTCAGGTAGACTCTGCACTGAGTGAGGAGCCTGAGGCAGGGCTAAATCTCACGACCCTGAGATCATGACCTGAGCCAGAACCAAGAGTTGGACACTTAACCAACTGTACCACCCAGGAGCTCACATTTTGGGGAAACACTTAAAAACCAGAGAAGCTACACAGTTAATACATTTCAAACAAAAACTCCTAAGCTTATTCTTAAATATGCAGTAAAATTATAAATTTATAAAAATATAAATATTATATCTTTCATAGAAATAGTTATTTGAAAACCACTAAATTAAATAATATATAAAGAAATTTCTATTAGTAATAAAAACTGAACAAAAATAAAATTATTTGATGTTTTATGTTAAATGTGATCTTAAGGAACAAAACGTATTAGTGGGTATCCTTGCTGACTTGTCAGTGTATTTGGGGGCAACATTTTCCAATTATTTTTTAAGAAGCTTTCTAATTCTACACTGAGCTGTGGTAATATTTTCCTATGCCTCCTTCCTCCTAATAATCTCATCTGTTATTGGAAGGAGTTAAGATGATAGAGGAGTAGGAACCCTAAGCTTGCCTTGTCCCTCAAATACAACTGGATAGCTATCAAATCATTCTAAACACCCAAGAAACCAATCAGAGTTCTGAAAAAACAAATGCAAGTCTACAAGTAGAAAAGCAACTGCCCTTTGGAAGGTAAGATGTACAGAGACTTGAATCTGGGGTGATACGGATGCAAGGAGGGAGCCTGCTTAAGGAGGCTACTGCAAAGTATTGTAAGCAATTGAGTGCAGAATTGGTACTAGGCAGAGCTTCCAGGTGTAGGAACAGGGAAGACAGCTGCGAACAGTTAAGTGTAGGCACTGGCTTTCTGTTCTGTGTTGCTATAAACCTGCAAACGGCTGCGTGGTTATGTGATAGCTGTCTTGGGAACAGGTCCAGCAAAAGGCAGAAGCATACTGAGACCCTCCCTGGGAGAAACAGCGCAGGTCCCCACCGTAGGACTCCCTAAAATTTTGGAGTTTGAAACTCAATCGTGTGCCTGAGATAAAAATGCTTGGACACATGAAGGGTGAACACAGAGTTCTGACAAAAACCAAGGAGACGAAAGTGATTGATTGTTTTTCTCTGAGGGCTCACTGAAGAGCTGGGGCTGAGAATTTTCAGCTCCAGGGCTAGAGAACTGGGCACAGCCATTTTCATCACCCCTCCTTCAGTGCTGAAAGCCTTCAGGGAGCAAAACTGCGCCACCTAGTGGAGTCTGGAGCTGCTCCCACTGAGCCCTGCTTCTCTGTGCACTGGAGTTGCATTTCCACTAGGACAAATCCACCCAAGAATCAGTTCAACTGGTACCTCCTTCAGAAAACCAGCACAGACAACTCGCTTACACCAAGTTAACTGATCATAGAGGGCTGCAAATATTCAGCTGTTAGGGAAAACAGTATATAGCATTTTTGTATTTTTATTCTTCAGACTTTTAGTATTATTTTTTTTCAGTTTTTTTATTTTTTCAATTCTTTTTTATTCTTTTTTATTTTTATATGTACTTTATATCTTTATTGTTTTATTTTTTGTTTCCTTCCATTGTATTGCATTAAATATATACATATATTTAGTGTTTATATGTATATATACATTATATATTTCATTGTATTGTATTTTCTATATATACACATATATCTGTATATATATATTCTTTCTTCCTTCCTCCCTCCCTCTCTCCTTTCTTTCTTTTCTTTCTCTTTCTTTCTTATCTTGGGATCTAGTTTTTTTTTTTTAGCAAGCAGACCAAAACACACCCAGGATCTAGGGGGCTTTTCATTGTTGTCGTTGTTATTGTTGTTTCTTTCTTCTTTTCTTTTCTGGACAAAAATGATAAGACAGAAAAAATCACCCCAAAAGAAAGAACAGGAAGTAGTACTCACAGCCAGGTATTTAATCAATATGGCTATAAGTAAGATGTTTGAACTAGAATTTAAAACAACAATTATAAAGACACAACCTGGCCTTGAAAAAAGCATAGAAGACACCAGAGAATCCCTTAATGTAGAGATAAAAGAACTAAAATTTAATCAGGCCAAAATTAAAACTGCTTTGCTGAGATGTAGCCCAAAGAGGAGGCCATAAAAATGAGTATGAATGAAGCAGAAGAAAGAATCAGTGATACAGAAGATGAAATGTGGGAAAATAAGGAAGCCCGAAAGAAGAGGGAAGGGAAACTATTAGATCATGAAGGAAGACTTAGGGAACTCAACAATTCCACAGAACAAAATAATTTCTATAGAAGAGGAGTCCCAGAAAAAGAAGAGTGAGGAAAGGGGGCAGAAGGTTAATTTGAACAAATTATAGCTGAGAACTTTCCTAATTTGGGAAAGGAAACAGGCATCTAAGTCCAAGAGGCACAGAGAGCTCCTCTCAAAATCAACAAAAATGGGTCAACACCTCAACATATTATAGTGAAACTTGCAAATTACAAAAATAAAGAGAAAATACTAAAGGCAGCTTGGGACAAAAGGTCCTTAACCTACAAGGTAGAAACATAAGGCTGGCAGCAGACCTGTCCACAGAGTCCTGGCAGGCCAGAAAGGACTGACATGATATAGTCAACATGCTAAATGGGAAAATATGCAGCCACGAATACTTTATCCAGCAAGGCTGTCACTCAGAATAGAAGGAGAGATAGAGTTTCCAAGACAAACAAAAACTAAAGGAATTCATGAACACTAAGCCAGTCCTGCAAGGAATATTTAAGGGAACACTTTGAGCACAAAGAGAGAACAAAAGTAATAAAGACTAGAAAGGAACAAAGACAATCTACAGAAACAGTGACCTTACAGATAATACAATGGCACTAAATTCATATCTTTCTATAATTACTCTGAATGTAAATGGACTAAGTGCTCCAATCCAAAGACATCGGGTATCAGAATGTATTAAAAAAACAAGACCCCTGGAACAAACAATACAAAATTTGTATGGAACCAGAAAAGACCACAAATAGCCAAAGGAATGTTGAAAAAGAAAATGAAAACTGGAGGCATCCCAATTCCAGACTTCAAGCTATAATACAATGTAATCATCAAGACACTATGGTACTGGCACAAAAACAGACACATAGATCAGTGGAACAGACCAGAGAGCCCAGAAATGGACCCTCAATTCTATGATCAACTAATCTTCAGCAAAGCAGGAAAGAATATTTAATGGAAAAAAAAAACCAGTTTCTTCAAAAAATTGTATTGGAAAATTGGACAGTCACATGGAGAAGAATGAGAATGGACCAATTTCTTTACACAAAAATAAACTTTAAATGGATGAAAGACCTAAATGTGAGACAGAAATCCATCAGAATCCTAGAAGAGAACACAGGCAGCAATCTCTTTGACCTCTGCCACAAGAGCTTCTTGCTAGACATAACGCCAAAGGCAAGGGAAACAAAAGCAAAAATGAACTATTGGGACTTCATCAGGATAAAAAGCTTTCACAAAGCAAAGGAAACAATAAACAAAACTAAAAGGCAACCTAAAGAATGGTAAAAGATATTCACAAATGACATATTTCATAATGGGCTAGTATCCAAAATCATAAAGAACTTATCGAAATCAAGACTGCCCCCCCCCAAAAAAAATACAGTCAAGAAATGGAGAGGCGCCTGGGTGGCTCAGTGGGTTAAAGCCTCTGCCTTCAGTTCAGGTCATGATCCCAGGGTCCTGGGATCAAGCCCCACATCGGGCTCTCTGCTCAGCAGGGAGCCTGCTTCCTCCTCTCTCTCTCTCTGCCTGCCGCTCTGACTAATTGTGATCTCTGTCTGTCAAATAAATAAATTTTAAAAATCTTTAAAAAAAAAGAAAGAAAGAAATGGACATGATCCCTACTCATCAAAGAGCCTGCTTCTCCCTTTGTCCCTTCCCCTGCTTGTGCCCTCTCTCTCTTGCTCTCTGTCAAATAAATAAATAAAATCTTTAAAAAAGAAAAGAAAGGATGGGTGGAAGACATAAACAGACATTTTTCCACAGGAGACATACAAACGGCCAACAGACACATGATAAAATGCTCCACATTACTTGGTATCAGGGAAATACAAATCAAAAGCACAATGAGATACCACCTCACACCAGTCGGAATCGCTAAAATTAACAATGCAGGAAACAACCAATGTTGGTGAGGATGAAGACAAAGGGGAACCCTCTTACATTGTTGGTGGGAATGCAAACTGGTGCAGCCACTCTGGAAAACAGTGTGGAGGTTTTTCAAAAAGTTAAAAATAGAGTTACCCTGTGACTCAGTAATTGCACTATTAAGTATTTATCCAAAGGATACAAACAGTGATTCGAAGGGGCACCTGCACCCCCATGTTTATAGCAGCAGTGTCTACAATAGCCAGAATATGGAAAGAGCCCAGATGTCCAACAACAGATGAATGGATAAAGAAGATGTGGTATATATACACAATGGAATATTACTCAGCCATCAAAAAGAATGAAATCTTGCCCCTTGCAATGATGTGGATGGAACTAGAGGATATTATGCTAAGTGAAATAAGTCAAAGAAAGACAAATACCATATGATTTCACTGATATGTGGAATTTAAAAATAAAACAGATGATCATAGGGGAAGGGAAAGGGTAAAAAAAGATAAAAACAGAGAAGGGTCAAACCATAAGAGACTCTTTAACAACAGAGAACAAACATTGTAGCTGGTGGGGAGGGGGTGCAGTAACTGGGTGATGGGCATTAACGAGGGCACTTGAGGTAATGAGCACTTGGTGTTATATATATCTGATGAATCACTAAATTCTACCCCTGAAGCTAAAAATATAGTACATGTTAACCAAATCAAATTTAAGTGAAAAAAAATTTTAATAATAATTTAAAAAATAATAGAAAGCAAATCTAAAAAATTAATAATCTCATCTGTTATTCAATAATTTGAGATGATCTTTCTAAATAAGTGGTTTATTTCTTTTTAGAGCTACACTTTATTTAACTCTAGCATTGTTTTAAGAAAGCATTTTTAATTTTTCATCTTCTTTGGCTTCATTAAGTATAGATGGTGATTTTAATCCAGAATTAGCTATAACCAAATTTAATACTGTCACATTCATAATTGGTGTGTTCTGCAAGTATTTGAACTGTAGTAAAATTTATTCTTGCCACAGATGCTTTTCCTTATCACTTGTTTTCCTCTTCTTCCCATTGGGAGTAACAGAAATATAGGAGAATGCTTTCTTTTGGGGGGGGGGTATTTCTTTTTTTATTTATTTTTTTAATTTTTTTAATTTTCAGCATAACAGTATTCATTGTTTTTTCACCACACCCAGTGCTCCATGCAATCTGTGCCCTCCCTAATACCCACCACCTGGTTCCCCCAACCTCCCACCCCCCCGCCCCTTCAAAACCCCCAAGTTGTTTTTCAGAGTCTGTAGTCTCTCATGGTTCACCTCCCCCTCCAATTTCCCTCAACTCCCTTCTCCCCTCCATCTACCCTTGTCCTCTATATTATTTGTTATGCTCCACAAATAAGTGAAACCATATGATACTTGACCTCTGCTTGACTTATTTCACTCAGCATAATCTCTTCCAGTCCTGTCCATGTTGCTACATAAGTTGGGTATTCATCCTTTCTGATGGAGGCATAATACTCCATAGTGTATATGGACCACATCTTCCTTATCCATTCATCTGTTGAAGGGCATCTTGGTTCTTTCCACAGTTTGGCGACCGTGGCCATGGCTGCTATAAACATTGGGGTACAGATGGCCCTTCTTTTCACTACATCTGTATTTTTGGGGTAAATACCCAGTAGTGCAATTGCACTATTTTTAATTTCCTGAGGAATCTCCACACTGTTCTCCAAAGTGGCTGCACCAGTTTGCATTCCCACCAACAGTGTAAGAGGGTTCCCCTTTCTCCACATCCTCTCCAACACACGTTGTTTCCTGTCTTGCTAATTTTGGCCATTCTAACTGGTGTAGGGTGGTATCTCAATGTGGTTTTGATTTGAATCTCCTTGATGGCTAATGATGATGAACATTTTTTCATGTGTCTGGTAGCCATTTGTATGTCTTCATTGGAGAAGTGTCTGTTCATATCTTCTGCCCATTTTTTAGTGATTGTCTGTTTTGTGTGTGTTGAGTTTGAGGAGTTCTTTATAGATCCTGGATATCAACCTTTTGTCTATACTGTCATTTGCAAATATCTTCTCCCATTCCATGGGTTGCCTCTTTGTTTTGTTGACTGTTACTTTTGCTGTGCAGAAGCTTTTGATCTTGATGAAGTCCCAAAAGTTCATTTTCGCTTTTGTTTCCTTTGCCTTTGGAAACATATCTTGAAAGAAGTTGCTGTGGCTGATATCAAAGAGGTTACTCTATGTTCTCCTCGAGGATTCTGATGGATTCCTGTCTCACGTTGAGGTCTTTTATCCATTTCGAGTTTATCTTTGTGTACGGTGTAAGAGAATGGTCGAGTTTCATTCTTCTACATATGGCTGTCCAGTTTTCCCAGTACCATTTATTGAAGAGACTGTCTTTTTTCCACTGGATATTTTTTCCTGTTTTGTCGAAGATTATTTGGCCATAGAGTTGAGGGTCCATATCTGGGCTCTCTACTCTGTTCCACTGGTCCATGTGTCTGTTTTTATGCCAGTACCATGCTGTCTTGGTGATCACAGCTTTGTAGTAAAGCTTGAGATCAGGTAACGTGATGCCGCCAGTTTTATTTTTGTTTTTCAACATTTCCTTAGCAATTCGGGGTCTCTTCTGATTCCATACAAATTTTAGGATTATTTGCTCCAGCTCTTTGAAAAATACTGGTGGAATTTTGATCGGAATGGCATTAAAAGTATAGATTGCTCTGAGCAGTATAGACATTTTAACAATGTTTATTCTTCCGATCCAAGAGCATGGAATGGTCTTCCATCTTTTTGTGTCTTCTTTAATTTCTTTTAGGAGTGTTCTGTAGTTCCTCGAGTACAGATCTTTAACCTCTTTGGTTAGGTTTATTCCTAAGTATCTTATGGTTCTTGGTGCTATACTAAATGGAATCGATTCTCTAATTTGCCTTTCTGTATTTTCACTATTAGTGTATAAGAAAGCCACTGATTTCTGGACATTGACTATTGAAGCTTTTGACAAAATCCAGCATCCATTCCTGATTAAAACGCTTCAAAGTATAGGGATAGAGGGAACATTCCTGAACCTCATCAAATCTATCTATGAAAGACCCACAGCAAATATCATCCTCAATGGGAAAAAGCTTGCAGCCTTCCCATTGAGATCAGGAACACGACAAGGATGCCCACTCTCACCACTCTTGTTCAACATAGTATTAGAAGTCCTAGCAACAGCAATCAGACAACAAAGAGAAATAAAAGGTATCCAAATTGGCAAGGAAGAAGTCAAACTCTCTCTCTTCGCAGATGACATGATTCTTTATATGGAAAACCCGAAAGACTCCACCCCCAAATTACTAGAACTCATACAGCAATTCAGTAATGTGGCAGGAGAATGCTTTCTAATAATTGTCTTTGCTTGATTTGAAATTTTAATGCACTATGCGGGTAGAGAGTACTATTGTTATAAATTTTTTATCATAAATTGAATACTTGACTCTCTCCTCTTATCTCATTATTTAAATAATTTAGGAATAATTGTAATGCAGCAATAGAAATATCAACATTTTAGTACTTAAAAATATCACAGTATATCTCACATTTTGGTCCTTAGCACATTTTGAGTGTACTCTGTGTATGGTGTAAGAAAGTGGCCCAGTTTCACTCTTTTCCATGTAGCTGTCCAGTTTTCCTAACACCATTTATTGAAGAGACTGTCTTTCTTCCATTGGGTATTCTTTCCTGCTCTGTCTGTCACAGATTAATGGACCATATAAACAGGAGTTTATTTCTGGCTCTCTATTCCATTTCATTGATCTGTGAATTTATTTTTGTGCCAATATCATACTGTTTTGATTACTACAGCTTTGTAATATATCTTAAATTCTGGAATTGTGATATCTCCATCTTTTTTTTTTCTTCCTCAAGATTGTTTTTGCCATCCAGGGTCTTTGTGGTTCCATACAAATTTTAGAGTTATTTGTTCTAGGCCTGTGGAAATGCTATTGGTATTTTGATAAGGTTTGCACTGAATCTATACTTTGGGTAGTATGGACATTTTGACAATATTAATTCTTCCAGCCCATGAGCATGGAATATCTTTCTCTTTGTTTGTGTCATCTTTAATTTCTTTTCTCAGTGTTTTATAGTTTTTAGACTTTTAGTTCGTAGGTTAAATTTATTCCTACATATTTTATTTTTGCTGATGCAATTGTAAATGGAATTGTGTTCTTAATTTTTCTATCACTTCATTTTAATTGTATAGAAACAACCAATTTCTGTGTATTAGTTTTGTCTTAGGGTTTTCTATGTATAGTATCATGTCATCTTCAAATAGTGACAGTTTAACTTCTTTAACAATTTGGATGAATTTTATTTCTTTTTCTTGTTGCATTGCTGTGGTTGGGACTTCTAGGACTGTGTTGAATAAAAGTGACAAGAGTGGGGCACCTGGTTGGTGCAGTCGGTTAAGTGTCAGACTCTTGGTTTCGGCTCAGGTTGTGACCCCATGGGATCCAGCCCTGCCTCTGGCTCAGCACTCACTGTGGAGTCTGCTTGAGGTTCTCTTTCCCTCTCCTTCTGCCCTTCCCACTCATGCACTCTCTATCTCTGAAATAAATAGATAAATCTTTAGGGGGAAAAAAAAGTGGCAAGAGTGGACATCCTTGTCTTCTTCCTAACCTTAAAGGAAAAGTTCTTTTTTTCACCATAACAGCGTAATATCCAAAATCCATAAAGACTTACACAACTCAACATCAAAAAACAAATAACCCAATTTAAAAATGGCAGAGGACCTGAATTAGTACTTTTCCAAAGAAGACATACACATGACCTACAGGCACATGAAAAAATGCTCTATATCAATCATCGTCAGGGAAACAAAAATCAAAACCACAACAAGATATAACCTTATAGCCATCAGAATGGCTCCAATCAAAAAGATGAGAAAGAACAAGCATTGGTGTGGGTGTGGGGAAAAAGGACCCTCATGCACTTTTGGTGGGAATGTAAATTGGTACAGCCACTATGGAAAACAGTAAGGACATTCCTCAAAAAACTGAAAATAAAAATACCATACGATCCAATAATTACCCTACTGGGTATTTACCCAAAGAAAATGAAAACACAAATTTGAAAAGATCTATGCACCATATTTATAGCAGCATTGTTTATAATAGCCAAGATATGGAAGCAACCCAAGTGTCCATCAATAGAAGAATGGATAAGAAAAGATGTAGTGTTTGTGGAGTATTACTCAGCCATAAAAAGAGTGAGGTCTTGCCCGTTGTGACAACATGGATGGACCTAGAGGGTATAATGCTACATGAAATAAGTCAGACAGAGAAAGACAAATACCATATAATTTCCCTCATATGTGGAATCTGAAAAACAAATAAGCAAACAAACAAAAATCAGAAACAAATCCATAAATACAGAAAACAAACTGATGGTTCCCAAAGGGGAAGAGGGTGGAGGGATGGGCAAAATGAGTGAAGGGGAGTGGGAGGTACAGGCTTCCTGTTATGGTATGAATAAGTCATGGGGATAAAAGGTACAGCATAGGGAATACAGTCAGTGGTGGTGTAATAGCATTGTATGTGAGAGACGGTAGCTGTACTCGTGCTAAGCACAGCATAAAGTATAGACTTGTTGGATAATTATGTTGGATGCCTGAAACTAACATAACATTGTGTGTCAACTTACTTCAATTTTAAAAACTCACAGTAGAGTGGAATTTAGAAAAATGTATTATAATCATGAAATATAAAGAATTTGTTTCATTTCGCTTTTCCCAATGACAATAGGAGATGATAGATGATTTTGATCACTACACCAATACTTACCAACTCTACTCCAAGGACCTCAAGAATTGTGAGGAATTTCTTGGCTCACCAGAAGTCATCAACTGGAAACAGCATTTGCAGATCCAAAGTAAGAGAAATGGGATGTGTGCAGTCTCACTTCTCTGTCCTAAACAATTTTCCCTGAGTCATATCTCCTATCCCCCAAGCTCCAGACCCTCAGCCTGCTGCCAAATTTTTAACTCACTCGTAAAGGGATAAAAAAATACTCGTGCAAAGAATGGGGTTTATAGGGAACCATAACACAATTTCTTGATAGCCAAGGATTTATGGCATATTTTGCAGACATATCCAGGATCCCTCAAGTGATTGGGTACCAAAGTAGAGCTTCCCTTAGGACCCTCCATTCCTGGATTACGTGTGGCAACTTGTGCCATAAAGCACCTCCCAGACCATGAAGGACAATGGTCATGGTTGTGGACATGCCTCCAGAGTCAGACTCCTTAGAATGGCATCTGCTTGTTACTTGCTATGTGATTCTAGTCACATGACTTAACCTCTCTGACACCATGACCTTCATATACAAAAATGAGGCTAGGAATAGTTTCTAGAACACTGGGGCATTCAGAAGATTAAATGAAATCTTGAATAGGAATTTCTTACTACGATAACCTGGATGGATCTGTTAACTTTTGCTGTGTGGCAAACCTCATGATTCTGTGAATCAACTGTTTGGGCTAGGCTCCGCAAGGCCGTCCTGCTGATCTCACTTGGGTTTAGTCAGGCAGTTGCAGTCAGTTGGTGGTTGGGCTATGGGCCAACTGATGCGCCTGGCCTCAGTCAAAATGTCTGAATGATGGTTCTGGCTGCCAGTGTTGGCTGCTATGGCAACGACTTGTTAGGAGCACGTGACCTCGGCAGGCTAGCACTAGGCCTATTCATATGGTATTGGTTTCAAAGTGATTGAGATCACAAGGAGAGAGCTAGCCTCAGTGTTCAAGCACTTTTAAGTTTTTCCCCACATCAAATTTATTTTTCCCCACTGGCAAAAGCAGATCATATGGCCAAGGTCAGATGCAGTGCAGGAGAGGACTACTCCAGGGAATGGATACAAGGAGATGTGGGTGAATGTAGGCCATTATTGCAAAAGTCTACCACACTGAGAACATAGTAAATGCACAATGGATATTGGCTACTATTTTTCTAAAGCCCTCCCTCCTTTCATTTCAGAACTACATGATTATGAAGTCCAGAAAACTTGGTTCCAGTCTTGCTTTGCCACTAAAGACTTAATGAATTTCTGGGCCCATTTTTACTCATGTAAAATGGGGGAAATTGCACAAATCATGATGATGAGACTCTGGTCACACTGCAGCACTGAGCCTAGGTTCCCTGTAAATCCCAGACACTTCCTACTCTCCTGGAGCGCTTCTCCACAGGATGTGCTCAAATCACTGTCTCTCCTTCTAATCCCATCTAGGTACCCAGCCCAGTCTGAATGAGGTGATACAGAATGTTGCAACCACTAAATCCATCCAAGTCAAGCAGGCACGGTGCTTTCTCTACATGATGGCGAATGACGTGAAGAAACTGGTTCCTTCCCTGCTGGACGTAAAGCAGTTATCCTCCAGTAGTGGCAAACCCAAGGCCATGTGAGTTTCATGCGAGTCAGCCTGCACTACTCACAACTCCCACTACTGACCTAGCCTCCTGTTTTCTCTCTCTGCTTCCACTCAGGCCCATCTGCAATCAATATTTGTCAATGCAGCCAGAGTAATCTTTTTAAAAAACTGTGCAATTCAGGGGCATCCGGGTGGCTCAGGTCACGATCCCAGAGAGTCCTGGGATCAAGCCTCGCAGGGGGTTCCCCACTTGGTGGGAAGCCTTCTTCTCCCTCTCCAGCTTCCCCTGCTTGTGTTCCCTCTCTCTCGCTGTCTCTCTCTCTGTGTCAAATAAATAAATAAATAAATAAATAAATAAATATTTTTTTAAAAAATGTAATTCAGACCATGTTCCTCCTCTGCTTAAAACACTCCATTTCCTTTGTTATCTAGAGTATATCCAACTTCTGCTCAATCCTTCGACCTATCCTGTCCTTCCCGCACACTCGCTCCAACAACAGTGGCCTTTTTCTGTCCTTCTGCGACTGTAAGCTCACCTCTCCTCGGGATCTTTGCATCTGCTATTGCCCCTGCCCACTCTCTCTCTCGAGACAATAGAGGTAGAGAACAAACACAGACCTCCGTACTCACGGACTTTTCTCCTGGGTCTCCACAGCAACCAAGAGATGTTTCGGCCCTCCTCCCTGGACGTTACCCACGCTCCGTTGGTGAATAAATTCTGGCATTTTGGCGGCAATGAGAGGAGCCAGAGGTTCATCGAGCGCTGCATCCGGACCTTCCCCACCTTCTGCCTGCTGGGGCCTGAGGGGACCCCTGTGTCCTGGGACCTGATGGACCAAACAGGCGAGATGCGGATGGCGGGGACCGTGCCTGAGTACCGGAAGCAGGGCCTTATCTCTCACATCGTCTATTCCCACACCCAGGCTCTACACAAACTCGGCTTCCCCCTGTATGCTCACACAGACAAGAATAACAGAACTGTCCAGCAGATATGTTACAATCTGCACTACATCCACATGCCCTGTGACTGGAACCAGTGGCACTGTGTGCCTCTGTGAGGCAGCCCTGCATGGAAGACCGTGTCAGATGGGCCTGGGCCTGGGGGGACAGAGGGAGAGAAGACGCTCTTACGTCTTCTGTCACTGCTAAAGAAATGACACTATTTGGACTCGGGGGAAGCAGCACGATTGGTCAGCAAGGCCACCCTCATCCCTGCACACGCATCACACAGATGGGCTTCTATAGATTTGTCCATATGAAGCAGGCATCGGTATTCCTGCAGTGGCCCCCACATAAGTGAGCCCCCCACACTTCCAGGATCTCGGTGACACTGCTTCATGAGCTGCATGGTGCCCCAGATCGCTTCTCCTGGACTTCTTACAACATGGATTAGTAGAGCCTTGACAAATTTTCCAGGGAGGGTTAATGTTTTCTGGGCAGTATGAATTATTCCTCTTCCTTCCTGTGGCTGTTTCCTTAGTGATCAGCAAGTGTGTTCTGCTCATTAGGTTTGCAGAGATTATCTTTTCCTCTGATTGCTACTTTGGAAGTACATTAAATATATACAAATACATAGGAAATGTTAGGTTAAACACAGTACACATGAAATAGCACGGAGAGTTAATAAGAAAGACACATATGTTAGCCTGTCCTCTCCCCACTCCCGCACTTTCCTAAACCCACCTGAACCCCCAAACAATAAAGAGATTTTGTGTTTCACTGTGTAAGCTGAAGTGCAGTGGTTTGTGGTGGGGAAAGCATGGGTGAGTTTATGGAGAGAGGGAAGTGAGAGCAACCAGGGAATGGAAATTTGTTGAGAAGACACAGAAGATGACAGGGAGGGTATGATTACGTATTGTCCCACTTGCCCTCAGCATGTTATTTTAGGACACCTGGATTCTCGGAAGTTCCCGGGAGAACCCGGCTGGGAGTGTGGTGGGGTTATTCTTCCCGGTGGGGACAGGCACACTGGGAGGGTTCTTTTGCCCCAGCAAATCACCTGGACTAAGAACCTGTTTCCTTCTGATCCACCTAAGCCTGGCATTAGGCTATGGAACTGGGGATGGAATGTCCCACCCAGCCACACACACACAAATTGAGGTTAATTTCTTGGCCAGTAAGTGTTTCTCGACCTTGGCACAGTAGACATTTTAGGCTGGACAATTCTCTGTTATGGCATAGAGACTGTCCTATGCATTTGTAGAATGCTTAGCAGGACCCCTGGCCTCTACCCACTGAGGCCAGTAGCATCCTCCATCCCAGTTCTGACAACTAAAAATGTCTCCAGATATTGATAAGTGTGCACTGCATGCAAAGCCACCTGTGATGGAGAGCCACTGGTCTAGAGAAGGGATTCTCATCCTTGAGCCTGCGTCAGAATCACGGACTGTGATTTAACTGTCAGGCCTGTTAAAACACAGACTGTTGAGCCTAACTCCTAGATTTCTGATTCAGTAGATTTTGGGTAGAGTCCCAGGATTTAAATTTCTGACAAGTTTCCATGTGATCCTGATGCTGCTGGTCCACGAACCAGGCTTTGAGACCCACAGGTTTAGAGAAATAATAGAACATATTATGTCCTAAAGCCACAGATGAAAATTCATAACGCACTTAGGTATAGTGTTTTACTTTTGTTGATACAATGTAGATTTACATTCTAATTGATAATGTTAGTTCATTATTAAGGAGGGCACATGTTGCAATGAGCACTGGGTGTTACATGCAAATAATGAACCATGGAACATTACATCAAAAATTAATGATGGGGGCGCCTGGGTGGCTCAGTGGGTTAAAGCCTCTGCCTTCAGCTCTGGTCATGATCCCAGAGTCCTGGGATCGAGCCCCGCATCGGGCTCTCTGCTCAGCCGGGAGCCTGCTTCCCTTCCTCTCTCTGCCTGCCTCTCTGTCTACTTGTGATCTCTGTCTGTCAAATAAATAAATAAAATCTTTAAAAAAAAATTAATGATGTACTGTATGGGACTAACGTAACATAATAAAAATAAATAAATTCCTAAAGCTTCTAAAAACATTGTCATTAGACAGTACAATAAGCAGACACCAAACTACACTTTCCCTACTTCCCCATAAAACCTGCTCATTAGAGAGAGATTTTTTTTAATAAAGGAAAAGAGTACCTTCTGCTATTACATGTTGTTTCATGGAAAAACACAGACCTTTGGGTGCTAAGAGTTCCTCAGCATGACCATTTGCCTGGGCTGTTGGAAATCTGACCTGAGGGATCTTCTGTAGCCAGGCTTCTGGTATGGAATGAGTCAGTCATGGGAATAAAAGGTACAGCATAGGGAATATGTCAATGATACTGTCATGGTATTGTATGATGACAGATGGTAGCTACACTTGTGGCAAGCATAGCATAAGGTATACAGATGCTGAATCACTATCTTGTACATCTGAAACTAATGTAACATGGTGTGTCAACGCTGCTCAGTTAAAAAAATAGAAAAGAAAAGAAAAGCAGGTGATTCTGGAATAAGAAATCTAAAAAAGACTGCCCTGGGTCCTCACTGGAAAAGACTCTGGTGAGTTTTCCTGATAACCAATATAGTTGTAAGCTTACACAAAGACTTATCCCTAGATGATAAGAACTGGAAGAATTAACCCAGTAAAAGTTATAAAACACAGTTTTTCCAGGGAACCTCTGAAAGCAGATAGTACCTAGAAGATGACTGCCTGAAAACTAGCAAAATAAAAACAAAACCAGAAATTCAGATAAATTTCTCAGCTTCCCCTAAAGACCACAGAACCAAGATTCTACTAATAGTCCCATTTTCCTTTACATGTTTATGTCCTTTCTTGTTTTGATTTTTTATTGTATTATCTTTTTTCCAGTTTAAGGTTATACAATTCTGATTTTCTGTAAAATATTCCCCTTAACTGCTAATTAACTTCTTTACGTTTTTTTGTTTTGTTTTGTTTTGAGAGACAGAGAGAGGATACAGGAGGAGAGGGTCAGAGGGAGAGAGAGAGAGAATCTTTTTTATTTTTTTTATCATGTTATGTTAATCACCATACAGTACATCATTAGTTTTTGATGTAGTGTTTGATTAATTGTTTGCATATAACACCCAGTGCTCATTACAACATATGCCCTCCTTAATACCCATCACCAAGCTCACCCATCCCCCTACCCCTCTCCTTCCAAAACCCTCAGTTTGTTTCCTGATTCCATAGTCTCTCCTGGTTCATCTCACAATCTGATTTCCCCCCCTTCATTTTTCCTTCTCTTGATGCCCTCCATTCTATTCCTTATGTTCCACAAATAAGTGAAACCATGTGATAATTGACTTTCTCTGTTTGACTCATTTCACTCAGCATAATCTTAAGTAGGCTCCAGCCCAGTGCGGAGCCCAGTGTAGGGCTCGAGATCAAGACCTGAACTGAAATCAAGAGTCTGACACTTAACCGAGTGAGCCACCCAGATACCCCAACTTCTTTAGGTTCTAAGGACAATTCCATCTTAACTCTATAATTTATTTCTTTCAAGCTACTGCTAATGCAGTCAACTTAAAGAATTTCTACACATGGCAGCTCCTGGGGAAAAAAACCCACAAATAATGGACATATATTCAACCAATGATTTTGAATTTAATTGTCAACAACGATATTCTGGTCAACAACTAGCCTTTAGGAAGATTAGAATGATACTGTTGATAAACATTCATGGACTGTTTCCAGGAAAAATACTTTTCTAAAGTTTTGTCAACAGGAATTAACCAATTTGGTAAAAATTATCAAATACTATCACTCAATCTTACCACATGAATCAGTCCAACACTTGCTCATACTAGTTTTTTTGTGAGCTTTCAGAGGTATTTCCTTGGTAGTAATACTGCAAATCTGATCCCAAAACCTCAAACATTTGCTTTTTTTTTTTTTTTTTTTAAAGATTGATTTATTTGAGAGAGCAAGTGAGTAGGGGATAATGGCAGAAGGAGAGAATCTGCAAGCAGACTTCCCACTGAGTACAGAGTCCCACATGGGACTTGATCCCACAACCCATGAGATCACAACCTGAGCTGAAACTAAGAGTGCGATGCTTAACTGACTGAGTCACCAGGAGCCCACCCAAGAGGCTCAAATGTTTGAAACCTTGAGGTATCCTAACAAAGTGATGCAAGGTTCAAAATCCTTGGACATAGAAAGAAGTAAAGATGGTACCATACTGTTACATTAATCTTACCAATAATTATACTCTTTTCATACAATATATAGAAGGAAATGTCCTTGTGCTGTAAAGATGGACATATAAATATTGCTGAGGATCAGAAACTATTTGCAAAACCCACAGCATTAGCACATTTAAACATACCCCAATGAAAGTCTCTTACCTTATTATCCTCTGAGGGAATCACATTCTTTTATGCTAACCCAGGACTGTAGGAATCTTAGGCCACACAAGTGTATTTCTTCCCAACTCCCTCAGCAGACTATGCGTCCTTTCAAAGAGTCTGAAAATGTCAAGTACACCTGCTAGCTGATGAGAACTGGAACTGGATAGCCCAACGTGGCCATCTATTACTGTGCTTCCAACTATCTATCATAACAAATAACACATGTCAAGCTGTATAGCAACATCACACTAGTTTATGTACTTTAGCCCAGAGAGTTAGGTGTAATAAAATAGCCTTGGATTTTCTTTGGCCAACTGGTGGAAATCTGTGCCATTGAAAATGCACTGGATTAACACCAAAGGTGAGTTAGAATAATCTAGTCTAAGATAAATAAAATCCTACCTGACTTCAAACTGTTTCTTCCTCTCCTAAGTTAATTTCCCTTGGAGGCAGTGAGGACTTAAATGAGAGGGACACCAGTAAAGAGCACGGAAGAAGCTCCTGAGCTTGCACATTGGCACAGAACCTGCTACTCTCCTGTGTTCCTGGCATCTTCTATAAGGACATTCCCTCAGAATTTTCATGGTGCCCCCCCCCAAACCTCCATCTATCACAGTAAGTCTAAAAATCCAAAGTAATTATACTTTCTTTCTTTCCCTCTCCAAAGGCAGTTATTTTAGAAGTGAGAAGATTTATCTCATCTACCTTCTATGCTTCAGGTAAAGGTATGTGGATCTAGTTCCTATTGATTCATAATCTCCCATTCCTGGCTGTTTCTTGGTCTTCCCTCCAGACGAAGGTACCTATCAACATCTTCCACTTGCGGAGGTCACAGATGCTACAGATGCTAGAAAAATCCCTGAGGAAGAAACTTCTTGAGTCCTTAAGTTGAAAATGGGTCATTCTTAAGGAAACAAGCAGTAAAACTGTACCCAGTCCCTCTAAGCCAGGGTATCAGTGGAGGTCTGGTGGGAACTGGAACTCCCATTACCATAATAACAGGTAGACTCTATCTGATCTCACTGAAGGCTGAATGGGAAACCTGGGCTTCTATCTCCAGCTTACAGTAAGGAGTATCCCTCCCCTTCTTACTTCTTCCTCTGTCAGAACAGTGTCAGAGAAAGCCAACCAAAATGGAAAATTTAAATAATATCCAGAGTCTCATAACATACTATCCAATATGTCCAGGATTCCATTTAAAAATGACTTATCATTAAAAACCAGGAAAAAAATGCAACTTGACTGAAAAATGAAAAAATCAACAGATACTAATAGTAAAATACACAGATTTTAGAATTATCTGACAAGGATTTTAAAGCATCCATCACAAAATGTTTCTGGAAAATTACAAAAGCACTTGCAACAAAAAAACTGGGGAGAAGAGAGAAAAGTGTTTCAGAGACCTATTGGACTATATTACAAGGTCTAGCACTTGTATTATTATAGCCCAAAAAACAGAGGACACAGAGTGGAACTGAAAAAGTATTTGAAAAAGTAATGGCTGAAAATTCCCCAAATTTACCAAAATGTATGACCTTACAGACTCAAGAAGCTTAGTGTAATCCCAACATGATAAGCCCAAAGAAATCCATGCCAACACATATAATCAAACTTCTGAAAACTAAAGACAAAAGAAAAAATCCTGGGAAACGATACTTTATTTATTGGGGGAAAAACCAATTTGAATGGCAGCAGATGTGCCATCAGAAAACATGGAGGCTAGAAGAATATGTTGTAGATATTTCAAGGGCTAAAAAAACCTGTCAACCCAGAATTCTATACCCAGCAAAAATATCCATCAAGAATAAGGAAGAAATCAAGACACTCTCTGATTACGGAAAACTAAGAGAATTTGTTTCCAGCAGACCTATCCAAAAAGAATAGTTTAAAGAAATTCTCTAAACAGAAAGGAAACAACAAAAGAAGACATTTTGGAACATAAGAAGAATAGAATGGAAATTATAAATGAGGATAAATACAAAAGACTTTTCTTCTTGACTTTTCTATATTATATTTTACTCTTGACATAAAAATTGTAACACTGACCAATGTGGTTATCAATGTATGTAGTAGGAATACTTAATATTATATAATATATAGAATCTTACTATAATTGAAGGAGGGTAATGGGACATCGATGTTGAGGGAGGTGAGAGTGGGTTTGACTATAAAGGGGTAGCACTAGAGGTGGTGGTAATCCTGTATCTTGATTGTGGTGGTGTTTATATGAATCTACTGGATAAAATGCCATATGTACACATTGTGACAATGTCAATTTCACTAGTTCTGACATTGTACTACAGTGACTTAAGATTTACTATTGGGGAATATTGGGTGAGACTGGATAGGACCTCTTTGTATTATCTTTGCTACTTCATGTGAATGAGTAAAAGTTTAAAAAAATGAATGTTGGTTCATCCATATTATAGAATGCTATGCAGTCATTAAAAATCATTTTTATTTTTTTAAAAGAAATATGGCTAAAATATATTTATTTGATGAGATGGCAACATATCAAAATCAAATATATCTGAAAATTTTCATTTTTGTAAAATGTATTTTTTGTACATGAATAGAAGGAAATCTATTAAATATAGATCTTATTAAGTTTTACAATGGGAGAGTTCGTGATTTCTATTCACAAACTATAAGGTCTGAAAATTTTACCATACGAATATTTTTTAAAAGATATATTTATTGGGGTCCCTGGGTGGCTCAGTCAGTTAAGCATCTGACATTGATCAGCTCAGGTCACAATCTCAGGGTTGTGAGACTGAGCCCCATGTCAGACTCTGCACTCAATGTGGAGTATGCTTGTTCCTCTGCCTGTTCCTCCCCCTGCTTGCATTCTCTCTCTCTCTAAAACTAAAAAAAGAAAAAATCTTTAAAAGATATATTTATTGAGGCAAAAATTAAAACCTAAAAACTATTTGGCATAAATGCTCATTAGGTACCTTCTAATCATAAAACTTCACTATTTCGTGGAAGTAATCCTTGTCCTTATTGAACACAGCTCTTTCGCATCCCTTCCTAACAAGCTGGCTCTCTCCCTTTCTTGGAATGCTGCAGGTTTGTGGGACCATCTTTCACACAACCAGGGAAATACATTCAAGCTAAAGGCCCTACTGGACAAAATACCTGATTTTAACACCCTCAGGAGCAGGTCAGGTGCCAGATGTGAAATGAATATGCTTCTGTGTTTATATTTTCTATGTGCCTACCATGTCCCTAACAATGTGATAGACTCTAGGGATACAGAAATGAATCATAGTGATAGTAAACAAGTCCTTGTCCCCAAAAAATCCACAGCTTAGAAGAGAACATAGGTAAGTCCACAGACTAATTACTTGTAATTAAACATGGCATGAAATGAATTACAACATGGCAGAAACCAAAGAATGAATGAGATAAACAGCACAGGTAGAAACTTAATTAAAACTATATGCAAGGGGTGCCTGGGTGGCTCAGTGGGTTAAAGCCTCTGCCTTCGGCTCAGGTCATGATCCCAGGGTCCTGGGATCAAGCCCTGCATCAGGCTCTCTGCTCCACGGGGAGCCTGCTTCCTCCTCTCTCTCTGCCTGCCTCTTTGCCTACTTGTGATCTCTCTGTCAAATAAATAAATAAAATCTTAAAAAAAAAACAAAACTATATGCAGTACACTTCCATACTCATTCACTGTTTTGATTTCAAAACAGGCCCCTAACACCACCCTGCTGATTCTAAAGACCAGACACACTTTGTCATTTCTTGCATCTGTTTTGTGGGAATAGAGGCAACCAATGGAAGGCTGTGCTAACTTAAGATTATGTTGATTGCTTAGGTAAGAGGCTGATCTTTTTTTAAATAAATTAGAGGAAAATTAATATACTAGGCTATAATTAATGTAGCAGGCTATACTTCCAAATTGTAATAAAGCAATAATAATTTTTAACTCCTAACCTAAGGGAAAAATCTATTTCCTACCTTTAAAAATGCCAACTTTTATATACACATATATGTATATAAATATATAAATATACTATATATATTTACATATGTAAATATATATAGTATATTTATATATTTATATACATATATGTGTATATAAAAGTTGGCATTTTTAAAGGTAGGAAATAGATTTTTCCCTTAGGTTAGGAGTTAAAAATTATTATTGCTTTATTACAATTTGGAAGTCAAATTGAATCACATCAAAAGAAGATGTGGTGTGTGTGTATGTATGTAAATATAAATATATATATTTATATATGTAAATATATATATTTATATTTACATACATACACACACACCACATCTTCTTTATCCACTCAAGTTGATAGACATTTGGGCTGTTTCCATAATTTGGCTATTGTAGATAATACTGTTATAAACATCAGGGTACATGTATCCCTTTAAATTAGTATTTTTGTAAACCATACCAACTCATTCACACTAACTCACAACTTCTCATTGTGATACTGCCTTTCCATTGAGATGCTGCATGTTATTGAAACATACTGTCATTAATAAGGTCAATAAAACGAGGCAGAAAAGAATTGTATGTGGTGGAGGTTTCAGGGAGATATTCAGAGATGCTCCGAGTGGAAATTTTACCAAAGCTGGATGATGAAATAAGATTTTTTCTACGTGGTGGCAGGGTAGCATGAAATTCAAAGCAGAGAAGACAGCAACTGCAAAGCATAAGGCCTGAAAAAACAGTAAATTATGGAAAATTAAGGAGTAAAAATGATATGGTTGCATTTTTAACTTCTCTCATCAAAGAAAGATGTCGTTTTCAGTGTATAGATCTTTCATCACCTTGGTTAAATTTATTCCTAAGTATTTAATTATTTTTGATTCTACTATGAATGGAATTTATTTTATATTTTTTTAGTTAATTCATTGTTAATGTATAGATATACCACTGATTTCTGTATGTTGATTTTGTATCCTGCTGCTTTACTGTACTCATTCATTAGTTCTACCAGGTTTTGGTCATTTTTAGTATTTTCCATATAAAGATCATTTTATCTGCAAACAACGACAATTTTACATCTCCTATTTCTTCTTCTTGTCTGACTCCTCTAGTTAGAACTTCTAATACCAGATTGAGTTAAAGTGGTGAAGTAGGCATCCTTGTCTCCTTCCTGACCTTAGAGGCAAAGCTTTGAAGCTTTCATCATTGACTATATTAATTGTGGGTTTATCATATATGGCCATTATTATAATGAGGTATGCTCCTACCATACCCAATTTGTTGAGAGTTTTAGTAATGAAAAGATGTTTTACTTTGCCGAATGCTTTTTCTGCATCTATTGAGATAATCATATAATTTTTACCTTTCCTTTTTTAACGTAGCATATCACATTTATTTATTTGCATATATTGAACCACCCTTGCATTGCAGGAGTAAATCTCATTTGATCATGGTATACATTCCTTTTAATGGGTTCTTGAATTTGGTTTGCTAATATTTTGTTGAAAAATGGTAGGAAGACATGAACAATATTTGAATAAATATTACATGAATAAATATTTTCCAAAGAAGACATCCAGATGGCCAACAGACACATCAAAAGATGCTCAATATCACTGATTATCAGTGATATCAGGGGAATATAAATCAAAAGTACGATGAGCTATTACCTCACAACTGTCAGAATGGCTCAAATCAACAACACAAGAAACAATAGGTGTTGGAGAGGGTGTGGAGAAAGGGAAACTCTCTTATACTGTTGGTGGGAAAGCAAACTGGTGCAGCTATTCTGGAAAACAGTATGAAGGTTCCTCAGAAAGTCAGAAATAGAACTAACCTATGATTTAGCAATTGCACTACAAGGTGTTTACCCAAAGAAAACAAAAATATTAATTCAAAGGGATACATGTACCCCAATGTTTATAACAGCAATATCTACAATAGCCAAATCATAGAAACAACCCAAGTGTCCACCAACTAATGAATGGATAAAAAAGTGGTATACATATACTATGGAATATTACTCAGTTATTAAAAAAAGAATGAAACCTTGTCATTTGCAATGTTGTGAATGGAGCTAGAGAGTATGATGATAACTGAAATAAGTCAGTCAGAGAAAGACAAATACCATATGATTTCACTCATATGTGGAATTTAAGAAACAAAACTAATGAGTACTGTTCTATCTTCTTGATGAATTAACCCTTTTATCACTATATAAGATCCTCTTTGTCTCTTGTAACCATTTTGGGCTAAAGTCTATTTTATCTAAATACAGCTACCCCTGCTCTCTTCTGATTTCCATTTGCATATCTTTTTCATTCCTTCACTTTGAGTAGAAGTGTTTCCTTAAGTGAGTCTCTTGTAGGTAACATATAGTTGGTCTTGTTTTTTTTTTTTTTAATCTATCTAGCCACTCTATGTCTTTTGATTGGAGAATCAATCCATTTACATTTGGAAGAATTAACAACAGGTAAGAACTTACTAATGCCATCTCATCGTGTTCTGTGCTTCGTAATTCCCTTGTTCCCTTTTTCCTCTCTAAAAGGAAAACTGTAAAACTGTTTTGCCTTCCTCTGTAAAACTGATGGTTTTCTGTAGGGGTAAGCTTTGACTCCTTTCTCTTACCTATTCTAAATCTACTGTAGGTTTTTGCTTTTTGTTGTCATGGGGCTTACATAAAACATAGATATAATGATATGTTTTACTCTGATAACAATTTAACTTTGATCACCTATCAAAACTACCCTTTTAGTTCCTTTTCTTTTCTGTTTTTATTGTCGCAACTTACATTTTTATATCAGATATCCACTAATAAATTTGTACTTACACCTATTTGTAATATTTTTGTCCTTTAACCTTTATATTTAAAGTGTTTAATCACTACCATATTACAGTATTAGGGTGTTCTGAATCTGACTACTTATATGATTACATTTACCAATGTGTTGTGTTTTTTCATGTTTTCATGTTACTAATCAGCATCGTTTCATCTCAGTTTAAAGATCTTTCAGCATTTTTTAAAAGATTTTATTTTTTTATTTTTATTTTATTTTTTTAAATTTATTTATTTGCCAGAGAGAGAGAGAGAGCACACAGGCAGGCAGAGTGGCAGGCAGAGGGAGAGGGAGAAGCAGGCTCCCTGCCAAGCAAGGAGCCCAATGTGGGACTCAATCCCAGGACGCTGGGATCATGACCTGAGCCAAAGGCAGCTGCTTAACCAACTGTGCCACCCAGGTGTCCCAAAAGATTTTATTTTAAAGTCATCTCTACACCCAATGTGGGGTTCAAACTCACAACCCTGAGATCAAGAGTTCCATGCTCTACTGACTGAGCCATCCAGGTGCCCTGCCTTTCAGCATTTCTTTTTAAGGCAGGTCTAGGGGGGTAATGAACTCCATTAGCTTTTGTTTGTTGGGAAAGTCTTTATCATGCATCATTTCTAAAAAAGTTTTCTGGGTAAAGTATTTTTGGTTGGCAGTTTCTTTCAGCATTTTGAATATATCATTCCATTCTCTCTGGTCTGTAAGTTTTCTGCTGAGAAATTTGCTGGAATCCTTATGGAGGCTCTCTTATAAATTACAAACTGGTTTTCTCCTGTTTCTTTTATAAGATTCTCTCTTTGCCTTTTGACAATTTTATTATAATGTTTCTTAGAGTGGTGCTCTTTAAGTTCATTTTGTTATGTGACTTATGAGCTTCATAAACTTGGGTATCCAAATTTCTCCTCAGATTTGGGGAATTCTTGCCATTATTTCTTTAAATAGCTTTTTGTGCTTTTCCCTCTCTTCTACTCTAGAACTCCCCAAATTCACAAATTGGTTCTTTTAGTAGTAACCCATAGATCATGTAGGCTTTCTTCACTTTTTCATTCTTTTTATTTGTGTTGTTTTGATCAGTTTCAACTGATCTGACTTTGAGCTCACTTATTCTTTCTTCTGCCTGATTTAGTCTGCTGTTGAAGTGCCCTATCAAATCCTTCAATGCAGTCGTTGTACTCTTCACCTCCAAAATTTCCATTTGGTTCTTTTTTATGTTTTCTATCTTTGTTGACCTTCTTATTTTGTTCTTTTACTCTCCTGATACTGTTAAATTGTTTATCTGTGTTCTCTTTTGTTTCGTTGAGCATCTTTTGATAAATTATTTTGAATTCTTTGTTAGGAAATCCCTGGATCTCCATTTCTTTGAAGCCAGTTACTAGAAGTTTACTGTGCATCATGTTTCCCTGATTTTTCATGATCCCTGTAGCCTTATGTAAGTGCTTTCACATATGAAGAAGCAGTCACCTCTTCCATGATTTTGGTAGGAAAGACTTTAATCTGTGAGTGGGGCATGCTGAGTATGCTGGGACCCTAGGTCTAGTGGTGCAGGGTACCATGCAGGGCAGCATGTGGTGGTATCAGGTCCATGGAGGGGACTGTCTCTTTGAATCAGGCCAATGGGGTCCTCAGTGGTGGCTTCAGGCTCAGGTTCAGGCCCACAGAGGCTGGAGCCAGTGCTGGGAGCACACATATCTGTGGGGCCCAACTGCAGGTGTCTCTGTTGTGGCAGGGGACAGTTACAAATACATAACATAGTGGTAGGGGAGACAGGCAGTTAGGGCCAGGGACAAATGCAGGTCACTGGCAGCAGTGGGGGCCCTGGCTGTTGGCATGTACTACCATGGCTGCTGAGTCTTGCCACAGGTGCACAGCAGTGGAGGTTGGTGATGAGGGTCAGATTGGGGGCATGCAGGTACACAGCTGGAGGAGCCAGCTGCAGATGCAGTAGAGGCAGGCAGAGAGATAGGAAGTAGTGCAGGCCAGTGATAGGAAACAGTCTGATCTAGGCACACAAGCAGTTGTAGGGAACCTGATTATTGGTGTACTCTCTCAAGGCTGCACAGTCTGTGTCTCAGCATTCAAATGGCAGCAGAAGGCAGTGACAATTGGGCAAGTGCTGGGTGATGGGTGTCAGCTGCAGTGGTCTAGGCTGATGGGTTACAGTCATGCAGCCACAGAGCCCTGGGATGACTAATGGTGAAGTTCCCTGGCTCCAGCAGTGGCCAGTAGAGGAGGGAGTGAGGAGAGATTCAGGCGGCTGGCATCAGAGAATATGAATCCTTACAGAGCAAAAGATGGTAAAATCTGCAGAAGGTCCGCAGTGGCTGTGCTGGTCACTGGTTTCTTTAGTGGAAAAAGCTCCTGGTTTGTCTGCAGAGCAGATCATGTTGAACCATGGATCACTCCCACTCCATGGCTGATACTAGTAGTTTCTGCATTTCTTTCTTGTTCCTAGCTATCTATAAACATCTTGGTTTTTGCCAGTCTAGGTGAGATGAGACAGAAGTGGGATTTTCATGTGGTGCCTCCAAAGTCTGGGGAAGCCGGTTATTCACCCTGCTATTTCTTTCCTGGTTGGGGGGGGTAGAGAAAGCTAGGGAGTTTCCTCTTGGCATTGAGCAATGCCAGCCTGGGGTGATGGATAATGCAGACAAAAAGAATCTGTCTTCTTTCTCTTTTTGTACAGTTGGTCTTGGGTTTTTATTCCACTGTGCTGCTGAAGGTCCTCAAGTGAACTTCATAACTCTCCCAGAGTTATTTTTGTTCATGGGTAGATACCTAATTGTTGATCTTTGTGGTGGGACAGAGGCTGGGGTCCCCTACACTGCCACGTTGGTGACATCGCGTTTAAAAATAAAGTTTCATCAGTAGTATCCTTGCTGAATAGGAAATGTATTTTTGTTTAATACTTTCCAGATATCATAGGGGAAAATAGCTTTCTGATTTTGTACAGCTTGAAGTAATATCTTCCTCTTTTCTTCAATAATCCCATATCAGTTCTGAAAATTTTGCCAGATATATTTGAATGAGCATGTTAGTTTCAAGAAATTACAGTATGTTTAACAAAGGTATGATTTCTTTTTAAAGAAGAAAACATATTTAGTTCATCAACCTTTTCCAGGTTACATCATTTAGAGATGGACATTGTAATCCTATTATCTGTATCAATTTTAATAAAGACATGTTTTTAAGCCTACATATTTTTAAAATCTTTGCCCTAAAGCAAGATGTGTTCTTTTGGTCAAAGATTATGCTTGTCAATTATCATTTTCCATAAGCTGGCTGGATTGGGTTGGTCACAACCTCAAGTCTGGCTGCTGACGCTAGCTCTATTTGGACTGGTTTTTGTTAACTGCTGATGGAAGCAGATTGAACAATGTAGAAGTCACAGTGTTCTCAAGAGTAGAAAGAAAAGGCAGTGCACAGTCACTCCTCAAGCTTCTCAATAAGTTTTAGGGAGATAAAGAAATGTGGTCATTTTTGTTTGTTTGAAATTTTAAAGCAATAGCTGAGTTAGGAATAGTTTTGTTCAAACATTTTTCGTTATTAATTAAATAAGGGAGTCCTTGACTCCCTTATATGTAAATAATTCCTAAATAAACTCAATACGCCAACACAAAATACTAGTAGTTTAGTATTTAAAAATATCACAGTATAATGAAATCCTGAAAACTAGTACAGCAATCACTAAGTACAAACATTTTGGTTGATTTTACTTTTCCCAACCCAAACAGGAGATGACAGATAACCTTGATCACTGCACCAGTACTTACCAAAGACACTCCAAGAAATACCAGGAATTCCTAGGCTCACCAGAAGTCATCAACTGGGCACATTTGTAGATTCAAAGTACAGGGACTGGATGTGTGCTGGCTGCTGATATGTTCTGTGTCTACAACTACGGGGTCACGTTTCATTTTCAACAGCAGCCCTACATCCTGTCTATCTCTACTCCAAGTCTATGTCCATTCTTTACCTCAGCTGCCACCACCTCCGCTGAACCAAAACTTGGAAGACTGCATTGTTGGGTTTTTATAGGAAATCACGAGCAATATAATTTTTTAATAGCTGAAGACCTGTGACTTATTCTCCAGGAACTAACAGACAGCATGAGTAGGAGAGAAGAGCTTCCCTCTGTCTCATTTCTGTCTTTTCATTCTGTCACATTTATAAAGGAGGAATTCAGTGGTTAAGAATATGCTCTTTGAAGTCAAACTACCTAAGATTGTGACTTTGCTGGGACTGTTACTAGCTGTGTGATCTAGGGTAAGAAACAATCACTCTTTAGATAAGGCTTTTTTTTATGAGGATTATGGTAATACCCCCAATATAGAACTATTTAAAGATTAAATGAGATCTTGAATGAGAAGTGCTTAGCACTATGCCTTTTTACCAGTTAGGTTTTCAAACCATGCCCACATAGTGCCTTAAAACAACATTAATTTTTAGTTCTCAATTTTGTGGGTCAGCAGATTGTACTGGGCCCAACTGGGTAATTCTGCTTGTCTCTTCTAGATTCACCCGTGTGGCTGCAGCCAGCTTGGGGTATCTCTGAGCCGGGAAGACCAGGTTGGTCCTAATTCCACGTCTGGCTGGTGATGCTGGCTTTATTTGGTCTGGCTGCTGAGTGGGCTGAAGGAAGTGCATTGGGCAGCATATAGAAGTCACAGAGCTTCAAGGGCAGAAAGTGAAGGCAAGCCTTCATGCAACCATTTTTCAAGCTTCTCCCTGAGAAATGTTTTTATTGTTCCACTGGCCAAAGCAAGTTTTGTGGTCAAGCCCAGACTCAGTCCAACAGGGAAAATCAGGACAGTGAGGAAGGAACAAACTGAGTCCACTGTAGACTCTGAAGTCCAAACTTCAATAGAGTTTGATTATTATGTTTACACCTCATGCCCTGTGACAGCCACAGCTGTACTGTGATATGTTCATGAATTGTACTGTTATCCTAATTTTAAATTTTAAAAATATGGGAGTGATTTAGCATTGCCCTACAGAGGCCACATCATGACCAAACACATGGTTTGATGTTAAACCCACAAGCTTTCCAACTCCTGGGCAGCTTTTCTCTGACATTGAAATACACAGTTTTATCTCCTATGATTTCTCATTTTCCCTGTGTACGTTCACAGTCGAGCCTGAATGAGGTGATAGAAAACGCTGCAGCTGTTAAACTAGGCAAGCTCCCGCAAACACAATGTGTTCTCTGTATGATCTCTGAGAGAGCAAAGAAGCTGGTTCCTTCCCTGACGGATGCAAAGAACCAGTGGTGGCAAACCCAAGCACATGGGAGTTGGACAGCACTGCTCTCCACTATCCTATCTCTCACTACGGATAGAGTCTGCATATTAGTTTTCGAAGACTGCCACCAAAAAATCAATGCAAACTAGAGTGGCTTAAAACAACAGAGATTTATTCTTTCACAATTCTGGAGGCCAGAAGGCCGAAGCCAAAGGATCAGCCACCCCACGTTCCCTTCAAACCTCTAGGAGATAATCTGTCCTTTTGAGTGGACATACCTTCCAATCCACTTATACCTCCCCAAATCCTCTTCTGGCTTTTGCTCTGACCTCCCTACAATCCATTTTCTGCAAAGGAGCCAGAGTAATCTTCTTTTTAAAAATGTCAATTAAGCCATGTACCTCCCCTGCTTAAAAGACTCGAGTACTGGGCGCCTGGGTGGCTCAGTTGTTAAGCCTCTGCCTTCAGCTCAGGTCATGATCTCAGGGTCCTGGGATCGAGCCCGTATCGGGCTCTATGCTCGGCGAGGAGCCTGCTTCCCCCTCTCTCTCTGCCTGCCTGCCTCTCTGCCTACTTGTGATCTCTGTCTGTCAAAGAAATAGATAAAATCTTTAAAAAAAAAAAAAAAAGACTCTAGTACTTACCCCTCACCTTATAATCATGCTAAACTCCTTAACAGCCCTGGAAGAGCCAGCATCCACCTGCCTCTTCAGACCTTACCTCCTGTCATGCTTACTGCCCCCAACACCACCAGCCGTCCTCCTGCTACCTGATCATCTCAAGCTCGGGCCCTTGGAATCAGCTCTCCCTTCTGGGTAGGGGTACATTTTCCCCCTGACCCCACCTCATCTTTGCATGCATGACTTCTTTTGTTATTCAGGACTGCTCAAATCCCACCTCACCAGAGAGTCCTGGCTAAACCCCCGCCCCCCCCACCTAACGTCACCTCCCAGTTATTTTCCGCACAGGACAGTTTTATTTTCCTCATATGACTTATAATTATTTGAAATTAGCTACTGTAGTTAACTTACTTATTTGATGTTTAAATCTACACCCCCTAACCCCAAACAGTATTACAAACCCCACAAGAGCAGACACCTTCTCTGTCTTATTCACTGATAGATCCTCAACAGCTGGAATAGTGCCAGGTACACAGCAAGCGGTTACCAAATACATGTTTAATGAATTCACGTCACAGAACAAAAGATTGCCAATAAAGAGAATTTAAACAAATTATATATTTCCCCCACTGATGTCCAGTCTACCACTGAACAGAATTAAGAACTGATGTGGAGATTTGATCTGGAGACGCCCACTCCCATGGCTCTCAGTGTGTTAGTACACATGGAAGAGCTTTACCCACACTGTAGCCCACTACGACCTAGAAAGCACCTCCACCTCTAGAGTCTCCCTGGATCCATCTGTCTACACTGAAAGACAGACAAGACAGGAGACATTATAACCTTTTTCCTGATGGAAGACAGGTTCAGTTGATGGAACAGCTTATCCAGCTCACGCGGGTAGTTAAGAGCATAACTGGGGCTCATGTCTACATCTCCTGCTTCCACACTGTGGGCTCTTTCCAGGAACTTCCCGAAGCCCTCCTCCACCCCTGCAGCAGACTTCAGACTTCAGTGTCCCGTAAGGGGGGCACTGCCCGCACTACCCCTCACTGCCTCTCCCTGGACTTCAGCTCTCCACAGTGGCCAAGGAGCCTCTGACACCAACAGACAAAGCTCTGGTTGGACGGCTTGCTAGTATGTGCATTGGGGCACTTCTCAAACGGTTTATAAAACGTTTTTCCTTCTGTGTGAAATGAGGGGAAGAATGCCTGTCCCATCTAGCTTGAGGCTTACTGCAGCTAATTTCTGTGGGATGCTTACTAACCTGCCATTACTGGTCCTAAGCACCCACATCCGTTGGCTTTCAGCTTCCCAGTGATTCTGTAAAGGAGGTATGACTGTCTATAAGATGAGGAAGCAGAGGAGGAGAGGGAGTCATCTGCTCAAAACCACACAAGCAGTCGGATTATGAACCCAGCCACTCTGGCTGCAGAGCACAGACACTGAGTATTTGCCTCTAAGGACAATCTGGGGGGAAACAAATATAACATTTCACAGTATGTGTGATATCATGGGCTGTTCTTTCCCCTTGTTCCCAATAAAACCAAGAGATGTTTCAACTCTCCTCCCTGGATATTATCCACACTTCCTTGGTGAATAAATCCTGGCATTGTGGTGGCAATGAGAGGAGACAGAGATCCTCTGCTGGGGCAGGAGGGGACCCCTGTATCCTGGAGCCTGATGGACCAGACAGGTAAACTGCGGATGGCAGGTAGTGGGCCCGAGTACCGGGTCCAGA
Source organism: Martes martes (assembly GCF_963455335.1). NCBI lineage: Eukaryota > Metazoa > Chordata > Mammalia > Carnivora > Mustelidae > Martes > Martes martes. The sequence goes on from NC_137898.1 coordinate 12,080,928, forward strand.
GCCCTGTGTCCTATGTCCCCCTTGCCCATTTCCAGGCTCTAGGACTGGAAGGAGCCAGCCACATCATGCGAAGCCTGAGCCGCACCCTACAGAATGTCCCCATGCCCTGAGACCGGAAACAGTGGTACTGGGTGCCTCTCTGATGTAGCCCTAAACACAAGACAGTACTGGGTGAACTGCTGGGGGACAGACGGCTGGATGGAGAAAAAGAATCAACTGTCATCAGTGGTAACAGAGTGGACTCCCAGCTCTAGGGAAGCAATGACAGTGAGCAGGACAGCCTGGGTCTCTATGCTCAACTACATCAGAGGATCCTCACAGTGTCCTCTGTACAAAGCAGGCCAGATGCTCTTTGTCCCATCTTATAATTAGTGCCAGGCTGTCCAAGAACTCCTAGCTCATGGACGTTTGCCAGTTGGCCAGGAAGCTGTAATATTTTGTGAGTTCTATGATTTTCCCCTTTGGCTTTCTATGGCTTTTTTTTTCTTTCTTTGATTATTGGCTGGATAGTGGCCTGTCTTCTGAATAGGACTTTGCAAGAGAATGTTTTCCAGGTCATCTCTCAAGCCTTGTATTATAATCATGTGAAATACATTAAACACACACACACACACACACACACACACACACACACTATACATATATGCTGCAGCAGAGAGAATTAAAAGAAAAAGACAAGACTGACTACTGTTAGTATCTTCCTTTGCAACTCCTACCCCATGGAAGAGATAAAGGCTGAGAGCTTCCTTAAATGCCCTCCCCCGGGCCCCATATAATAGAGATTACTTGCTTGGTTGCAGCTGCTTAATCTATGGGGTCCATGAAGGTGAAGGAACGTAGGAGAGAAAGAGGTAGGTGTTTATGATCAGGGACAGGGTTGTGGAGACTGTATAGGGTGGAGCCTGGGGTCTCACCTGGCAGCAGCACTCTGCTCCGAGATATTTGAACCCTCTGCAATGCCAATGAGGGTCCTGAGGGAGTCTCGAAAGGGGAGAGGCCACCAGAGAAGTCACCTGAATCTCCCTAGGAAGACTACCCCCAAAGTGCTGAAGAAGCAGCATCTACTTGAAGGAGAAAAGAAAGAATGTTTCCAGTTTGAGGCTTGGGACCACCACAGCCCAATTCCTTAACCCAAAGTAAGAGCTGTATTTCTTACACTTGAGAACCAGCTAAAAACCACCACCACCTCCAGAAGCGCCCAGAAGTCAGTAAAAGCAGAGGGGCTTGTGATACTGAAGTAGGGAGAGAAGATTGCCATGGTGGGTTATTAGAGTTGTTGACTCTAACAGGAATCAGGAGGAGACAGGAGAGGGAAAAGGTTTGTGTTCGTCACCATGATGGGATCCAGCTAATCCGACATATGACAATTAAATCAGCAATATCATAACTTCAAGAGGGGAATGCTCACTAAAGCCGCATCGCAGGACTGGAGTTATAAACATTATCCAGTTCTCCTGTCATATAATTCTTCAGCTACATCCAGGCTAATCAACTGATTGGGCTTTAAATTATTTAGATATATAAACATATTTCTCAATTTAAATGTAGAGCCCCTTGAATTTAATTTTTCTTTCTCTTTCCTTTTCCTTTTTTTTTCTTTCCCCCCTCTCTCTCCCTACCCCTTCCCCTTCCCTTCCTAGAGCCTAGCTGTGTGGGGAGGGGTGGATAAGCTGGCCAGTCTCGTTTCAGTTACTTGGGTGTGAGCCTGAAGACACAGATGGCTGAGTTGTGGGGGATCTGGGTCGGCGGTTCTCATGGATCAGTCTCTGGTTCCAATTCTGCTACAAGCTCCCCAGCAGGGGTACCGGCAGCCACCTGCAAGAACCCAAAGCCATCCACCTGCAGCTATAGCGCCATGTTGATGGCAGGGTTGATGGGGCTGACGGCCAGGTCCAAGCCATGAACGCAGATCTCACTACATGAGTTCTGACCCACACCCCCTCTGTCCAGCAGCTCCTGGCAGTAGTCTTCATGTGGACATAAATGTTACTGGGTCTCCAGGGAGGGCAGTGGGGGAGCTGCTCCCAAAGGGTGTGCTCCACCGGGTCCAGCTCAGCCTCCACAGCTCTGCCGGGCTCTTGGTGGCCTCAGTGCTGCCTGCCTCTCCCTGGTTCATGTGCCTTCGCCCTCATGCACACAGGGCCTGCTCCCCTGCCGGTACACTCAGCATGGTCCCCAACCCCCAAGAAGATAGGAGAAGGAAAGCATGTGATGGGAACTCCAGGTGCCAGGCGCCCTGCTGGCACCAGGTCCTGAACCCACTTCTGAACGAGCACCAAAATGCATGGGTTCTAAGAAATGCAAATAAAAATACACCTCTGTAGCTAACGAAATGTTTCATTCTTTCATAGTCTTAGGATCATAGAACTACTAAAGATATTTAAAATGAATAGAATTTTGGATATTTCACATGGCTTTATCATTATCATCCCACTGCCACCCGTCCTTGAGTCAGAAAACACCTTCTACCTAAGTGGACACCTTCAGCCAAGGAATCAAAATTCCCTTCAAAGGAACCACCTGGGCACCCCTAAAATAAAATTCTCTCCAAATGATAGCTTGAGCCCTACTACTCAGTGGGAGAATCAGTAGAACCTGTAGGATCTTATTTGGAATGGACATTCTCTGTTGTAATTTCGTTCCTGTTTATTTTTAAATTCTCTCTTTGTTTCACTAGAAAGGAACAATGATGCTCAGTTTTATTTTTTATCTCTTTTTTTAATTTAAATTCAATTAGCCAAAATATAGTACATCAATTAGTTTTTGATGTAGTGTTCAGTGATTCATCAGATGATCACTTTTAAACATTAAAAGTGTACAAGTTGCTTTGTTCCAATAAAAGTAAATTTGTACAAAAAAAAAATAAGTGTTACCACTAGAATCTGCCAACACGCCCAAGTCCCCCACCACGAGGCTGCTTACCCAGAGTCAAGGTCAGTGCATATGACTGGTAGAATCCAAGTCTTGTGTCTGTGTCCTGGCTCTAAAGGAGGCTAGAAGACCGTGTAGTCAACACTTTCAACTACTTCAATATTGGGAGAATGGCTTTGCCTTGGAGGATGGAGGATGGGAACATGCTCCAAACACTAAAGGAAAAAAAAAAAGGCTTTTACATTTGAGTATCTGAGATAGAATGACAAAGGCAAGAGGTAGTAAACCCTCCCCCAACACATACCATCCATCCAGAATGGATTATTCTCAAACAAATTCCAGATATCATATCACTGCACCTGCAAATACTTCACTATGTGTCTGTAAAAGATGACTTTTGAAAATATATCCAATGCCATCAACATGGATAGAAAAGTTAATCTCTTACTGTTACAGAACATCCTGTCAGCATTCAATTTACCTATAAGCTTCTCTTTATGGTTCATTTGAATCAAAATTCAAATAAGATTTTTTACTCCTTTTTAAAAATATTTTTTATTACATTCAGTTGGCCAACATATAGTAGATCTTTAGTTTCTGATGTAGGGTTCAATGATTCATAGTCGCATATAACACCCAGTGCTCATCACAACACATGGCCTCCTTAATGCCCATCACCCAGTTACCTCAACCCCCCACCCACTTCCCTTTCCACAACCCTCAGTTTGTTTCCCAGAGTCCATAGTCTCTCATGGTTTGTCTCCCTCTCTGATTTCCCCTCCTTCAGTTTTTCCTCCCTTCCCCTATGGTCCTCTGTATTATTCCTTATGTTCCACATATAAGTGAAACCGTATGATAATTGTCTTTTTCTGATTTAGTTATTTCACTTAGCATAATCCCCTCCACAATCCCCATAATCCAATTCCATTCATGTTGATGCCAATGGTGGGTATTCATCCTTTCTGATGGCTGAGTAATATTCCATTGTATATATGGATCACATCTTCTCCATCCTCTCATCTGTTGAAGGACATCTCAGCTCTTTCTACAGTTTGGCTATTGTGGCCATTGCTGCTATGAACATTCAAGGGCACGTGCCCCTTCTTTTCACTACATCTGTATCTTTGGGGTAAATACCAGTAGCGCAATTGCTGGGTCATAGGATAGCTCTATTTTTAACTTCTTGAGGAACCTCCATACTGTTCTCCAGAGTGTCTGGACCAGCTTGCATTCCCATCAACAGTGTAAGAGGGTTCCCCTTTCTCCATATCCTTGCTAACATTTGGTATTTCTTGCCTTGTTAATTTTGCCATTCTAACTGGTATAAGGTGGTATCTCAATGTGGTTTTGATTTTATTTCCCTGATGGATAATGATCATGAACATTTTTCATGTGTCTGTTAGTCACTTGTATGTCTTCTTTGGAGAAGTGTCTGTTCATGTCTTCTGCCCATTTACTGACTGGATTATTTGGTTTTGGGGTGTTGAGTTTGAGAAGTTCTTTATAGATCTGGGCTATAGACCCTTTGTCTATGTTGTCATTTGCAAATGTCTTCTCCCATTCTGCAGGCTGCCTCTTAGTTTTGTCGACTGTTTCCTTTGTTGTGCAGAAACTTTTTACCTTGATCAAGTCCAAAAAGTTCATTTTTGCTTTTGTTTCCCTTGCCTTTGGAGATGTGTCTTAATAGAAGCTTCTGGTTACTGCTTATGTTCTCCTCTAGGATTTTGATGGATTACTGTCTCGCCTTGAGGTCTTTCATCCATTTTGAGTTTAATCTTTGTCTCACTCCTTTTTAAATCTCCATTCAAATTATGTATTGACAAAAACTGTTTGTCCAATAGGCTTACCCACATTCTGGATTTGTTTAACCTGTTCTTCTAAAGCCTGTATGTTGTTTAACCTGTTTTTCAACAAACCATAGTCTCTGCACTCTCTGCGAACTTGTAATTAGATTGAGAATCTTACTCAGGATCAGGTTTAATTCTATAGCAAGAGCATTGCATAACTGGGGCTGTGACCTTCCTCCTCCATCACACTGGGGGGCACATAAAGTGTGACTGTCTCTCTTTGATGGTTAGTATTGATCAGTGGGTCCTAACTTTTCGTTAGGCTTTTCCAACCATTATAAAGTTCCCCATCAGCTATTCACTCATTAGTTTTAGGAGTCACCGATGATATTTACCTGAGTGCATTCACTTACAGTCACAAAATGGTGATTTTTTTTAATTAATAGACTTTTTTTAAAATTTATTTTATTTATTTGACAGACAGAGATCACAAGTAGGCAGAGAGGCAGGCAGAGAGAGAGGAGGAAGCAGGCTCCCCACTGAGCTGAGAGCCAGATGCGGGGCTCGATCCCAGGACCCTGAGATCATGACTGGAGCCAAAGGCAGAGGCTTTAACCCACTGAGCCACCCAGGCGCCCCTAATTAATAGACTTTTTAAAAAAGATTTTATGTATTTATTTAGACAGAGGTGGTGCGCGGTAAAGGGAGAGGGAGAGAGAGAGAGTCTCCAGCAGACTCTATGCTGAGCATGGAGTCCTACTGTGGGGTTCCATTCCATGACCCCGAGATCATGACCTGAGTCAAACCAGAGTCAGATGCTTAACCGACTGAGCCACTCAGGTGCCCCAATAGGCTTTATTTCTTAGAGTTTCTTGAGCAGAGTCTTAAGAATTTCCAGATAATGCTGGTGATGCTGTTTGGGGGACCAACCTTTGAGAATCACTGCTCCAAATCAAAGTCTAGGTGCAGGCTCCACAGCACCATCCGGCCTTCAGACAAGCTGGACCATCAATGCTGTTTCCTTCCAAACCATGCTCCAAAGAAGTGCCATCCAGCAGACATAGAACACAAGCCAAAATTGGTGATACTCTGATTCTCTCCTTCCTTCTGCATTCACCAGCTAGAATTCTCATCTAAAGAGCTGTCCCATAAGACTTGTTTGCTGAGACAGCACAGTCAGAATCAATTCTTAACTCTTCATTTACCAGTTTTTAGAACAATGAGTTGGTTAGTGAAGATCTTTATATTTCTGGCATCATTATGAACCCTTGGGTTTTATCCAATTTGAAAAGTTCCTATCCATTGAATACTTGGTCGGCGCAAGTCCCTTTATGTTAACTTCTGAATCCTTTAACATGATTCCACTGTTCTTCTCCTTTCCTTCAGGTTCAAAAAATATTGCAGGCTTATCTTGTTCGTTTCCTTTCTCAGACCTGGAATCAACCATTTCTGCAAAGGCAATGGTTTCTTTCATTGGGAAATTATCTTAAGAGATCAGAACCTGGGTTGGTCATTGTTTTGGGGCTTTCTCCAGCTGGACATGAAAAACATGTGGAATCTGGGAAATACATATTTGCACTTCCTTTTTCCTAAGGGAAAAATTCATCATGAGTTCATGCTGGTATTTCCAATGCGAGTTTCAGATTACATGACTTTAATTTTACGTCTCTGTTTTTCTTTATTTGTAATTGTTCCCTCCTACAGTGAAAATCCTGGTTACTAATGACATTAATATACGTATTTAGATTATTAACATAACTGTTAAATTATCTAATCATGTATATGTGTATATACCTATATAGCAATTCTAGAACAATGTTAATATTATCAACTAATAATAATAATATTACTGAAAGTTTTATAATTTGTCATTTCCATTCTATTTATTTTTATCCTTGAGGTATATGGCAGTGCTTTAAAGTCAGTTGCAATGATTTATCTCTGTTTGGTTCAGCTGCCAACTTCAAACACTATTTTGTCTTGCTCCACTCCCTCCATCTGGATGACTCACCACTTCTCCCCTTAGTCCAACCGGTGCGCAATGACTTGGTTCAGAAATGCCGAGAATGTCCTCTGCAAGTGCTCAGGCAGCCTCCTTGTACAGTTGCTGGGACCTGCTCAGAGATGGACGCTGCAGGGATGAGCGGTAGCTGTTTTGGGCTCCACTTCTGCTACCTCCACTCCACCCGCAGTAGAGGGCATGTAATCAGAACACAAGACAAAGACCCTGGCGAGCAAGAAGGCAGGTCAAGGATCTTAGCCAAGCCCCACTGCAGGAGGGAAGATCCAGTGGCCTCAGCAAGAAATCTTTTTCTGAGGGATTCCTCAGAAAACTTCTTACAGATCTCGAGTCTAATATCTAGTTTCATTTTCTTTTTTTAAACCATTTTTGGATGATGTTAACTCACCGTTGCTTTACTCTGTTACCTTTTATTGCGTATCTTTCACTTTTATCTTAAACACACCTGAGCAGGAAAGGTTTCACTCAGCAGACCTCCGCTGCTAGCGTCCTGCACATTCCCAAACTGGCAGCTCTTGGCACAGCACCTCTGAGCCCCTGGGTTGTCCAGCCCACTCTCTGTATAAATCTGAGAACTTGATCTATGCCAGATAATTTATGCTAACAATGTGATTTATGTTAACTCTTCTTTTCTTCACCTGGGGTATTAAGCTACACAGTTTGATCTCTGGGGCTGGACTCCGCACCTTATATGACTGAATCCTAATAAAACATCTGGACACTAAGGCTCAGGTGAGTTTCCCAGGTTGGCAACAATTTGTATGTGCTGTCACACATCACGGGAGAACGGGGCACTGCCTGTACAATCCCCTGGGGAGGGGGCAACTAGAAGTTCCTGCCTGCCTCACCTGGACTCAGCCCTATGTGGCTTTTTCCTTTGCTGACTTTAATCTGTATCCTTTTACTGTAATAAATTATAAGCATGAATAAAACAGCTTTTCTGAGTTCTGTGAGTCCTTTTAACTCATCACTGAATTGGAGAATGGTCTTGGGGACCCCTGTCACAATACTTCTTTTAATTTTGCTCAGCTTTGGGAGACCTGGGTGGCTCAGTTGGTTAAGCATCTGCCTTCGCTCGGGTCATGATCCCAGGGTCCTGGGATCAAGTCCCATATCAGGGTCCCAGCTTAGCGGGGAGCCTGCTTCTCCCTCTGCCTGCTGCTCTTCCTGCTTGTGCTCACTTGCTCTCGCTCTCTCTCTGACAAATAAATAAAATCTTTTAAAAAACAATTTTTGCTCTGCTTTGTGACATAACAGGTAAATACATTTGTTCTCTGTCCCTAGTTCCCGGCACTGAGCTCCTAAAACCCTTGGAATTTCTTAAGCAATGGGTAACAGAAGAATCTACTGTTCTTCACAACAATCTCCTTTCAAACATACCTGAGTCTAAGCTAATAAGGTGACTCTGTGTGGGTCCCTGGATGACTTCAGGAAGGGAAGGGAGCTGGTTGTCAGAGGAACCAACCATGTGATTAGCAGTTCAGAGCTTTCAGCCTCACTCTACCACCTCTAGGGAGGGGAAAGGAACTTTGGTTGAGTTTAATTACCAATGGTCAATGACTTAATCAATCATGCCTATGTAATGGAACCTCCATAAAAACCCCTAAATGATAGGACTTGGAGAATTTCCTCTTTGATCAACATATCCACATGCCCAGAGGGTGGCACTCCCCAGTTCCCCAGAGACAGGAGCTTGTGCACTCAGGATGCTTCTGGATCACTCCCTATGTGCGTCTGCATCTGGCTGTTCATTTGTATCCTTTATAAGAAATCAGTAAACATAAATGCAGTGCCTGCCTAAGCTCTGTGAGTCCTTCTGGCAAATTATTGAGGCCGGAGAGGGGGTCATGGGATCCTCTGATCTACAGCCAGTCTGTCAGAAGTACAGGTGTCCTGGACTTATGACTGACATGTGACCATCCTGTGGAATGGAGCCCCTGACCTGTGGGTCTGTGCTCACTGCCGGTAGGGTCAGAACTGAACTGACCTGCTGGACATCCAGTTGGCATCAGAGGGTTGGAGAAGTGATTTGTTAAAGACACCACGTAGTTGGTGCTGGAGGAGAAGGAAAACACTCTCAGGTGACGTAGGAAGCAATGTGAATAAAAACAGCAACAGCTTCTTATCCAGTCCTGATAATGATGCAGGCCTTACATCCGATGTCCTGGGCTGCAATCCCGTCTTCGCCGCTCACTAGCTTAGCTGACCCTGAAGCGGTTGTTTGGTTGGTCAAACCTCCAGGTCCTTACCCTTTCAGTGGGCGTGACTGCTTGTATTCTCGCAGAAGTCTTGTGAGCAGGCTGTGAGACCTGTGAGGTGCTCAGACGGTACCTCACGTGTAACTGATGGGGCATTTTTGGCTAATTGTAGTTAGTCATGAATAAATATTATTTTCATGATTTCCCTTTTTTCAATCTTATTGTTGATGAATTTTATTTAAATGTATTACATTATTTTCTGTTACATCTATGTTTATATACAAATATTTTGATTAAATTTATTAAATTTTGCCCTCACGGGGTACCTGGGAGGTGCATCTGACTCTTGCTTTCTGCTCAGGTCATGCTCTCAGGGTGGTGAGACTAAGCCCCTCACCTAGCTCCGTACCCAGCATGGAGTCTGCTTGGAATTCTCTCTCTCCCTCTGCCCCTCCTACTCATGCTCTCATTCTCGCTCTCTGAAACAAACAAACAAACATAAAAATCTATTTTTTTTAAGATTTTATTTATTTGAGAGAGAGAGAAGAGACTGAGAAAAAGAGCTTGAGCTGGGGGAGGGCCAGAGAAAGAGAGAGAGTCCCAAGCAGCCTCCCCACTGAGCAGAGAGCCCGATGTGGGACTCTATCCCAGGACCCTGGGATCCTGACCTGAGCCGAAGGCAGACGTTTAACCAACAGAGCCACCCGGGTGCCCCATACACAAATCTTTTTTGAAAAAATTTGCTCTCACGAAGAATTTTTTCTCCTCCTATTTTTGGATGCTTACAACTTTTGTTTTAATATCATCATTTTAATTTATTCTTCTCTATTTTACAATAATTTCTAGTTTTAAGCCTGCCCTAACTTGGCTTCACTATTCTCTTGTGTACTCGTGGTTGTTGGTTCTTTTTTAGCCCTGTTTGCGGTTGGTTTCTAGAACGGCTCGCAGAATATGAGAATAAGGAAGTGTAAACAGTAGAGAGTTCACATTAGAAAAAATAGTTTCAAACAAGGGAGATAGAGAGAGAGAGGGAGGGAGGCTCCTCTTTGGACCCCCACTGTATCTGAAAACAGACGTCTTATACCAAAGTTTCCAGCCTACTTCAAAAATGCGTTCCCCAAGAACTCATGTCCCAGAAGCTCAGGGGCCTGAACACACGCTCTCCCACTCCCTGCCCACAGCACATCTGATCAGTTGGGAAGGAGATGCTTACAGCCCTTTTGCCAACAACCCATGCTGCCTAGTGTTTGCCCAGTGGCCAGATTTCAGGCGAAGGCTGACAGACTACAGTACCCAGGAGGGTTGACTCAGGGTGGAGCGACAGGCTCCCAGCCTGCCCGCGATAGGGAACCACATGGAATTAGCCTTCTAGAGACAGCCCTGGAGCATGTCAGTCTCCAAGCATGTAACTGGGGCCAGGTGTGTGACTCTCCTTTCATTTATCCCATCCCACTTCCAACGTCCTGGCTCCCTTTACCGTGATAGGGTCCAAGGTGGGTGCTCTAGAGTGTGGCAGTACTGAGCTACTGAGGAGTACCCCTCACTCCTCCTGCCTCTGTGGGGTGTCTCTGAAGAGTGGGAAGGTTTAAGTGCATCACCCTGTGTGCAGGTTTTTAAGCCTGCAGCTCCTCCACCCAGCAATTTAGGCCTGAGAGAGAAAGACAAGTCATATCGTAAACAAGTCAAGTCCCTATGTTAAGCTCACATGCTATGGCTCCCCTCCAGCCTTCCCATCCTGCTCTTCCAAGGGCACACCCCAGAAGCTGAACTCCCAAGGCCGTTTGCTAGCCTTGCCCAAGTGGAAAGGGTCTCCAGTAGCGAACGTGCTGTGAACATGCAGCCTGTGTGTGAATCCTTTCCCACATTTACTCATGGGCAGGGGACGTTCCCCATGTCTGACTCTCCCTTAATATTATCCAGCCTCTACATGTTTATGGTACAATCTTCCCTGTAAACTGGAGGGACTCCTCTGAGCTTCAGGTGCTGGTGGACAGGTGGGCTAAGTTTAACGCAGTCACCCTCTGCCCACAGGGACAGGTAGAGGGGGCTGCTCTTTTATTGGAACCTGAGCTCATTTCTCCATATTTAAGCCAGACCTAAAAAGAACGAGTCCTGTGTTTGCACAGATTCCCCCAGTGTTGCAAAGTCCACTCTATTTCCATTACCTTTTCCAACCCATCTGGGAGATGACATAGGATCTTGATCACTACATCAACATTGAACAAGTCTATTTTAAACATCCATGGGATTGGGGCGCCTGGGTGGCTCAGTCCATCTGACTCGCGATTTCAGCTCGGGTCAGGATCTCGGGGTTATGGGATGGAGCCGCGTGTCAGTCTCTGCGCTGAGCAAGTCTGTTTGAAATTCTCCCTCTGCCCCTACCACCTCTCTCTCTCTCTCTCTCTCTCTCTCAAATAAATAAATCTTTAAAATCCAGGGGATTTACAAGAGGTCCCTCGCCGGCCAGGCATCATTAGCTAGAAGCAATATTTGCAGATTCAAGGTGAGGGCATGTTTGGGGCCTTTTGTGGGAACAAGATGGGTCCAGTGGGAGCACAGGCCTTGGCAACTAAGGTGGAGGGGTGAAATTCTGTAATTAGGCTAGTGTATAAATAACTTTTCTGCTAAACCCTGTTCTACCCATTCTTTGTCTAAGTAAGTCCTATTTGTTCTTCAGGGTCTAGCTTAAAGCGCACTGGCTAAGAGACGTCTCTTCCCATCCCCTAGAAGAGTGTACACTTGGCAACACCCCAAATGGGCAGCAGCTGCAGGCCGCAGAGAGGACTCCCTCTGGCAGGGAGCTGTGAGCTGTGCCCCACCACTGATGACACTCCAAATGTACTGAGTGGGAATTTGTCTTTCTGTTTGAATCATTCCTTTCAAACGGATCCCCAGATGTGGAAACCCCAAGTTAAAGAGGAGTATGCACAAATATCCACCCTTGTGCACACAGCCAAGACGCCCTACCCAGGGACAGCCCACTGAGTGGAGGTCTTGGTGCCTGCTCCTTCCCCCTCCTCCAGTCAACCCCGCACACAGAGCTCCAGGGTTCCCCCTCCCCCGGGTAAGCCTGCACACGAACTCCAGGCTGTCCAATGAACACACGGACATGGCTGGCACAGGCAGGACTTGAAGGCGGACACTGATGCCCCCACTTGCAGATATATGACATACCAGCAGAGTTCAAATCAAGGAAGATGAGATTTGTGACATCTGCATATGATGCAAAAGGCAAAAATAATCATTTCAAAAAGGAAGGAAAGCCCAACACACACCAGGCTGTGGATGAATTCTAAAGATATTATCCTAAGTGACACGAGCCGGTCAGAAAAAGACAAGCACTGGATGATTCCACGTCAAATTCCCAGAAACAGAAAGAAGAAGGGTAGTTTGCCAGGAGCTACGGGGAGGGGAGAATGGGGATTGGTGGTCTAAGGGGTGCAAGGTTTCCTCTGTAAAATAAAATTCTGGAGGTTGTTAGCACAACAATGGGAATAGACTTAACACTAATGAACTATACAATCAGAAATAGTTACAATGGTAAACTTTACGTTATGTGAGATTTTTGTTTGTCTGTTCTTGTTTTGTTTACCACAATTGGAATTAAAAAATGTTTAAAACATCGCTCCGCCACACACATCACCTGCAGTGATGTCGCGGTCTGCACTGCCCTCTGCTGGTCAGTGAAGCTGATGCAGGGAGGAGCACTTCTGGCTTCTAGGACAGAATCAAATTCCCCGTTCCATGAGCCTTTTATTTTATGGTCACTCATGGCTTTTAAAACAGGCAGAAAGTATGCTCGTGGGGGTAAAAACACAGTCAAAATCCTGATCCATAAACCAAGGAGGTCGAAAGCCACCCCATCCTTCACGTTTTCCCTTCATACTTGCCCCTGTGACCATACCTCCATATCCCCTCAACAGTTATCCCAGCCTCTACAAGATAAACCATACGACTTTAAAGAATGAAACTTATTTAGAGCTTTATTCCAGAATCCCCAACAGCTTGAACTCAGGGTGAGAAAAGCCTTAAGACCCTCATCTGGAATTTAGGCTCCCTGGACCAGCCCTGACTTGAACTATATATAGCCCACCAGACTAAAAGTCTCCCAGACCCCTCAGTCTTAGTAATCTTGGTTCAATTCCTCTTCCGTTTCTCTCCTTCCCCTTCACCTTCACAGACGATCTACAGAAAGGAAGTTCAAGGAGATTAAGTCCAAGGTTACAGAGCCACTGAGGGCAAAGCTGTACCCCAAACCAGTTCAGCCAAATTCTTCCTATTTACTTCACTTTTCATTGTTGTCTCTTCCCTCCTCTCAAGCAGCATGATTTCCTTGCCCTTATTCGTTTTAAATTTGTTTCAATTCAATTAACATATGGTGTATTATATCAGTTTCAGTAGAGTTCAGTGATTCATCAGGTGCATGTGACACCCAGTGCTCATCACATCTCGTGCCCTTAGTGTCTGTCACCCATTTACCCCCTTCCCCAACCCCCCACCCCCAGTAAGCATCAGTTTGTTTTCTATAGTTAAGAGTCTCTTATGGTTTGTCTCCCTCTCTGATTTAGCCTTATTTTACTTTTCCCTCTCTTCCCCTGGGATCCTCTGTTTTGTTTCTTAAATTCCACACGTAAGTGAAATCATGTAACAGTCTTTCTCTGACTGACTCACTTTACTTAGCATACTACTCTCTGGTTCCAGTCCCGTCTCTGCAAATGGTTAAGATTTTTATTTATTGATGGCTGAGTAATATTCCATTGTATATAAAGACCGCATCTTCTTATTTATTCATCTGTCGATGCACATCTGGGCTCTTTCCATGTTTTGGTCATTGTGGACATTGCTACTGTGGGGTGCAGGTGCCTCTCTGTATCACTATGTTTGTATCGTTTGAGTAAACACCTAGTGGTACAATTGCTGGGTCATAGGATAGCTCTATTTGTAACTTCTTGAGGAACCTCCATACTGTTTTTCAAAGTGGCTGCATCAGCTTACATTCCCACCAGTGGAGGAAGAGGGTTCCCTTTTCTCCACATCCTCACCATTTTTTTTTTTCTGACTTGTTAATTTTAGCCCTTCTAACTGGTGTGAAGTGGAATCTCATTGTAGTTTTGATTTGTGTTTCCCTGACGCCAAGTGACGTGGAGCATTTTTTCAAGTGTCTGTTTGCCATTTGGATGTCTTTTTTGGAGAAATGTCTGTTCATGTCCTCTTCCATTTCTTAACTGGATTTTTAGTATTTGGGGTGTTGAGTTTGATAAGTTCTTTATAGATTTTAGATACTAGCCTGTTACCAGATATGTCATTTGTGAATATCTTCTCTCATTCTGTAGGTTGGCTTTTGGTTTTGTCGACTGTTTACTTTAATGTGCAAAAGCTTTTGATCTTGAAGTCCGAATAATTCATTCCTGCTTTTGTTTCCCTTGCCTTTGTCCTTATTAAAAAAAAATAGATATTGCTACAGTTGATAACATTGTGATTCTGTTGAAAGCATTTTCTTTCTTCCTCTGTGGTTTTATTTAAGACCATTTTGCATCTTCCTTCCTTCTTCCCTTCCTCTCTCCCTCCCTCCCTGTATTCCCCTCCCAATTATGCATTGAGAGACAGGTAAGGTATGAAATGAGACCCCCACACACAGGGCCAATATTTAGCTAGTAACCTCAAGAAGGCCATTTCCAGCCAGCATGGATTCTGACCAGCTGGGACTGCAACGTGTGCGGCATTAAACATCTGGACTACTTTCTCTGCTGATCCACAAGGGTAATCACATGTGTGTCCCCTGGAAAGCTCAACTGGAATAAGGATGCCCAGAGGCTGGAAGGATGGGGTGTAGACGGAGCCTGGGACATGGACTCAGGAGGCAGGGACTCAGATCCAGCCTAGCTACAATCTATTTTGTATGACCTTGTGCACATCACTTTCTCTGGGAATCAATTTCTCTGTGGGTAAAATGAAAGTGTGTGTGGCCTTGTACCATTTTTGTAAAAGAAAACAGTGTGTGTACAAGTGTGTACATGATTTCACATGTGTGGAAAAGAGATATACCCATCTGTTCACGTGGTCATCTCTGGGGAGTGGAATGGGCTGAAGGAGGTCTTTTCGCTTGATTTATCCTCTTTACTCTTTTAGTTTTCCATAACAAGCATTTACTGTAATTTTTTTCAAGTTAATGGCAAAGAAAGTCCTATTTGCTCCTATTTTGCAGGAAGTCACACTTCTTATCCGAGGTCACAGAGCCTTGGCATCTAACTCAAGGCTGTCCTGCCCGTATGTTCCTTACACTGCCTCTGAACAATTAGGGGATGTGAGTGCAGGGCGGCATTTGAACCCCTAGTCCCCAGGCCTCAGCAAATGCTGCCCAGGGCTGGTAAAAAAACATCTTCAGAATTTTCCTTGCCCTCCTGCTTGCATCTGATCCACATCAGCAAACACTTAGCCCACCACTTAGCCAAAGCATGTTTATTTTCTCTTGTTTCCACAGCTATAAAATGCCCCAAACTGCCCCAGGTCCTGGGAAAGAGTTATCACCAAACAAGATGAATTTCTAGACTCCTTTGGATTTCCAGTGACATGAGGTGTTTGTTCTTTTTTTTTTTTTTTAAGATTATTTATTTATTTATTCAACAGACAGAGATCACAAGCAGGCAGAGAGACAGGCAGAGAGAGAGGAGGGAAGCAGGCTCCCCGCCGAGCAGAGAGCCCGATGCGGGGCTCGATCCCAGGACCCTGAGATCATGACCCGAGCGGAAGGCAGAGGCTTTAACCCACTGAGCCACCCAGGCGCCCTGAGGTGTTTGTTCTTAAGTCACAAGTCCAAGGACTGAGCAGGGTGTGGCAAAGCAGCATGATTACTTGTCCTTGTCATTGGAAGATACACCAGCAGGGGAAAAGGCTTTACTGTCTCCCCACAGAACAGTCTTCTCTCTAGCAAATAATCTACCCCAAAGTACCTTATGATAGATCAATTACACTTCTTAATAAAGAGAATACAAAAATAGAGACTAGAAGGAACCACATGTAGCTTTGGATTCAGACCAATCTGGGTGTAAATCCAAACCTTGAATAAGTCACTTAACCCGATTTACTAAATGGACACCTTATTTTGTGCCAGGCACTCTGCTGGGCATTTTACACTAACAGCTCAAGCCTGAAGAAGTTTGCATTGTTCTCAATGTACAACAGATGAGAGAAGTGGGACTCTGGGAAGAAAGCCACAATGTGGGAGGCCTCAGCTGATGAAATCGCTAAGGCCCAGATTCCAGCTCATATCAGGACATCAAGGCCAACACCCATTCCTCTGGATGGTGCCCCCTCTCCCACACATGCTGGGGAGAAGACTTGCTCCAAGCACGCTGCAGAAACCAGATCTACCCAGGAGTGATCCCACTGGGTTAAGAGATCCCAAATCCAGACCCTGACACTGCTTACGAAGGACAGGCACAGATCCCTGGATGGAAACTGTGCTTCGGCATTCGATGAATGCCAAATTCATTCATTTGAATGATTCAAATGCTCGCTCCACCGAGCACCTAATTGCGACGCTGGTACTTCACCTGACTTCCCCTGGGCCTCAGATTCCTAAAATGTAAAAGGCAACTGGTGAGAGGTTAAAATAGAATTATACAGCACCTAGCCCAGAATCACACTGAGAGGAGCTGCTGATCTCAGGAACAGGGCACCCCTGCAGAGCTCCAAGCTGGGAAAAGAGGATGACAGTTCTTGGACCCTGGACTGTTGATGGGTAGCTGAGCCTCCTTCAGGAGCTCGGACTGCCCACACACCCGGGCTCTGGAGCAGGGACAGGGTCACCCTAGAGCTACTTGGAGCCTGCCCCAGCCAGAAGGGGGCTCCTTTCTGCAATGTCTGCGGAAGGCCCACACGGAGACCCGCCTGCAGTAAATGTGACCTCCCAGCCACAGTGCCTCACTCACAAGCTGCCGGTCAAGGGGGGAAAGACCCAGTTTTCCAGGCTGAGCCCCTGGGTCACTTCCTCATTCAGTGCAACAGCATTAGCAGGGCCCTACCCGCGTCCTGGGGCCAGGAACCAGGGAGACTAACACACTAGGTGCTCAGTAGATGAGATGTGATTTTCTTCACATCTCCGCTCAACAGAGCGGAGAGGGCCCTCCGGCGGCCTGCTCTTCACCAGCCTAGTCCTGTCCCTGGCCCAGCGCAATCACTACCCTTGGTGCTTCTGATCACAGCCATGCTTATTGTTCTTTCCCTTGAAGACTTCATGGGGGACAACCTGGGAGGGGACTACTTGTTGGCGAGGGACCTAAGTCTTGCCTGTGATTGGACATATTTCCGCTCTCCGGCCATGGAGTCGCTGGGCGGCGGCAGGCAGCCAAGGTGACGCTCTCCTCCAGCCTCTGCCCATGCCCCGTGCCCCTGCTGGCCCTGCCCCGGGCCGGGCTCACCGAGGGGACAGGCCCGGGCCGTGGGCGTACCGGGGCGGGGTGGGGGGCTCCGTAGGGGTGAGGCGGCAGTACTATAACCCGCGCAGCGTGGAGCTGGGGCTGCGGCGCGACGGCTCGCTCTGCCCCACCACCGAAGCAGCGACAACCGCACCCCAGACCACGTGCACGTGGCGGGAGGGCGAAGGGAGACGCGCGCCAAGCTCACCGCCCACTGGCTCGGCTGCACCCACACCGGGGCGGCCTCCATCCACATCCCGCTCTCCCTCCTCCCGGGTTTCCGCGTTGCGCTCTCCGGCCGCTGCCGGGACGTCGAGATATACCGCCTGGAGTCCCAGCCGGTCCCGCCACTGCACCACTCGGGGAAAGCCCCGAGCCCGGCACCCCAGACCTGCCGCCCGCCTTCCGGGGCATCTGCGGACCCCGTGAGCGCAGGAGACCCGGGGCTGGGGGGCCCGCGGGGCCGAGGTTCCGCGCGCGCGTACTCACCCGCGAGGACCAGGTGAGGCGAGCGCGGCCGCCGGCGGGCTCGCGGGAACAGCGACGTCACGTGCGCGCCTCCGCCGCGTTTCCCACGCGGGCCGGGCGGGCGCCACCCCGCAGGAGTGCGCCGCGCCCGCCGTCGAGCCCCAGGCCACCGGAAACGGGGCTCGCGCCGGCGGCCGCGGCCCGGACCGGTGGGCGGGGGCGTCTTCCCGGAGGGCGAGGCCGCGGGCGGGCAGGACGCGTCCCGAGCCTGCCCGGCCAGTTCCCGGGCGAGCTCACCACCCGCCCGCCCCGCCCCGGGGGCCGGCTCTTCTAACCCGGCGGCCAGGCCGCGAGCAGCGCGGTGCGGGGTGCGCCTCGGAGGCCTCCCTGCCCGCCGCCGGGGGCGTCCTCTTCGGGGACCCCCACCGTCCGCAGCCCTGGCCGGCTCACCTGGGCGGAGGCCTGCCGCGAGGCTTCACCCACAGGCGCGCCTCAAGGTGTGTGTCAGCCGTGACTCAGAGCTGCGTGCAGCCCAGGCCGTCCCCGTCGGGGGTGTCTTCAGCTACGGGTGGAACACCCCTTGGTGGGTCTTGTGAAGGACCAGAGAGCCCTGGGCCCCTGTCAGGACAGCCCCACGGATCACCCCATGGAGTGTCCCTCAGGGTACAACTAGCACCTGGGCGGCCTCAGCGATGGCTGCCAAATCCTCTCCTGCGTCAGGGCTGGGCCGCTCTTGAACCAGCAGCAGACAGCGGAGCGGATGCCCCATTTCTTCCAGCCCCCACCCCCGTGCTTAACGGTAATAGCACCCACGGGCTCCCTGTCCTGGTTGAGTCCCGTGCTCAGCAATCAGGGTGAGGCTGTAGCACTGGTGACAGCATCCATGACCTGTCCCTCCTGGCCAGGCTGCCTCGGGGCCGAGAATGTGGGCCATTGCTGGCACCTAGGTGGGCACCACTGTGGCTGCGGTGGCTCTTGCTCTGGGCGGAAGCTCTGGCTGCAGTTGCTACGAGAAAGGAGGGGCTACAGGGGACTGTAGGGATGCATCCTGACAGAGGAACAGAGGGCCTGCGGGGCCACCCAAGACTGCAGAGCCCAACTCCGTCGCAATGCACAGATAATGACAAGAATCCTGTCCAAACTTCAAAACAAAACAAAAAACAGCTCTGCTACATCCTTCCTAATTAAGGCTTTAGCCCACTGTCTTCTACAACCTAGATAAAAAGTCAGATACCCAAATACAGAATTGGCTGCACTTTGGGAAGGCACCATTGTAGAACTAGACTGTTTCCTGGGACCCTCCTCCAGATCACCTAACACTCAAGTCCTGCCAGTCCCTTGCCTGGACACCCTCTGGCTGAGAAGCCCCACCCTCTCCACTGCCTGGTGACAGGTTGCTCTCACTCCCTTTTTGCAAGGAGCCAATAAGCCCAACTCTGCCGCAATACAAGTGTATTCCTGATGGTCTTTGGTAGGAAGGAATCAAAAGGGCCACTGTTAGGAAGGGATGTTCCATGAAGCTTAGCTTTGGAAAACTTACATGTGTCCCCAGAATCTCCCTCACTCCCAACCACCCCCATCAGAGAGCTTTCCCTGCGGAGGTGCTCTTGAGCGTGGATATGCCAGAGTGAATTCCCGTTCCCTAACCCAAGACATCAGTCTCTTGGGAGCGGGTTTTGCAGTGTTCTTGAAACACAGGCTACGTCACAGTTTAACCCTAGTGGGTCTCTGGCTGTCACAGGAGCGAACTGAGGGTGTCCCATTAAGCCATAAACCTTAGAACCACAGGGCATACAGAACCTAGTTCAGATGGCCCCTCGGGGTGTGAATTTTTAGAGCCAATTCTGAAGGCACATGGAGAGACTCCAGGGGCTGGTAGTCAGGAAGCATGACCTCAGAGGGTTGACAAGACCCTAAATCCCCAACCTGGGTTTCACTTCTTAGTATTTCAAGTGCTCAAGCTCCAAATGGGAAGATATCTGGATACTGATGATGTAGTATTGATGCCGGCTCCAAACCCTGAGAGGAAGAGGCAGCTGAAATCCAAGTGACACTGGGTTATCTGAGATCAGCTCTCGTGCTGGTCTGACGTACGCCATCAGCTAAGGACTGACTGTTGCCTCTCCTGTGCTCTCTCCAGACTTGTGATCACTACCATTTATGGAGACTTTCTCTATATGAGAAGTACCTTTCTAAAAGCATCTCACTTCATTTTCACAAACCCTAAGTTCGGTAAGTAATTCTCATATGAGGAGACTGGGGCTCAGAGAGGTTAAGTGACTTGCCCAAAGTCACATGCCTCCAGTACTATGAATACTAATGCCTGGTACCTACCGAGTTTTAGCCTTTGCCCTTTGCAAAAGCTGGTTTATTGATTGATTGATTTGTAAGTAAGTAGGCCCCGTGCCTAGAGTGGAGCCCACTATGGGGCTCAAACTCGTGACCCTAAGACCAAGACCTGAGCTGAGATCAAGAGTTGGATACTTAACCGACTGAGCCACTCAGGCACCCCAATGTTGTTTCATTTAATTCCTTGAAAAATGATTTTTGTTAGGCACTGGGAATATCCCTATTTTACCAGAGAGGAAACGGAGGTTCATAGAAGCAGGAAACTGCAGCTGAGCATAGCAGTAAATCTATAGCTTTGATCTGAGTCAAATATCGGCCTCTGATAATTCCTTGTCCTTCAGTTTGGTCCTCCATAAAATGGAGGTAGCATGTTAAATTCTTAGGTTACTTGAGAAGACTAAATGAGTTAATAGATACAAAGCATCTTGGAACAGCCTTGACTTTAAAAACTCAAATCTTAATTTTCTAAATTTAAATTTAAATCTATGAGGTCCAATTTGCCACTGCTTTAAGAGTAGGATCTCAGAGCCAGATCAGACAGACCCGAGCTCACGTCCTCTTCCCAGCACACCTGCTTGTTTACAGGGGCAAATCATCTCACCTCTCTGAGAGCTAATCTCATCTATAAAATGGAGATAATCATGAGACTGATGTCATAAACTGTTATAAGGATTAAGTAAGATAATACAAGTAAATCCCTTAGTACAGTGCCTGGCATGTCACCCTGAGATGTCACAACATGCAGATAAATTTTTTTTTTAAGGATTTTATTTATTTGAAAGAAAGCATGGCAGGGAGGGGCAGAGGGAGAAGCAGACTCCCCAATGAGCAGGGCACCCAATGCGGAGCTCAATCCCAGGACCCCGAGATTATGACCTGAGCTGAAGTCAGATGTTTAACCAACTGAGCCACCCAGGCACCCCACAATGTGCAGATAATTCTGTTGGTGATGTGCGGAGGTGAGCAGCAGTGCTCTGGGCACACAAAGATGCATCATTAAGACTCACAGTTGAGTGGGTCAGATACCCACAAAATAGAAATTCTTACTGTGGAAATGTCATAGAGCTTCCAACAAAACATGATGAGAAAGTGAATGAGGGACGCAAATTCTAAGCGGGAAGGCAAAGCTTCCTGGATGGGACAGGTCTCTTGAGCGCAGGCAGGCACATTTTCTAATGTGTTCAGTTCTGCTGGCCTTGGAGGATTCTTTCCTTCCTGATGGTCTCAGTTCTCCCCTGACAACACATTTCTGTTTGCCTATTCTTCCCCTATCTCACACACTCCTTCAGTCTTCCGGGAAGAATCCTTTCTTACTCCTCTCAATCTCTTTAGCAGTATGTCACTGCTAGTTTGTCACGTGGCCTGAGTTCTTGACCCACAGTGACTAGGAACTCTTTGGATGGGGGGAGGGGTAGCGTGCTCAGGGTAGTTAACTTCCAGAGCTCAACATCAGGCAGAACCCCTAGTGAGTACAAGCTTGCTGAATGAAAAAAGACCAGGTGACCTGCTTCTCTTAGATTATTAAATGTATGATTTCATTGATAAACCAATTTTAAGCCCCATTTTGCCCATTGGAAGTGTTTGAATAAATACAAACGTGAATAAAACTGAAATTTTCACTGTCTCAAAGTATTCTAGGCAGGTAGGCAAAAGTAAATAAATAAAAGAAATGGGCAAAGGGGAGGTGGCAGCATGGTGCCACCATCCAGCATCCTAGCCCCTTTGAGGACTCTGGAGAACGGTGGAGAGGCTGCTACAGTCCTCTCCCAGCCACTGATAGAATGGAGACCACCAGGCTACTGTCAACAAGTTGTCTCTTGGACACTATGCAACGTTGTCTCCTGGAGCAGCCTTGGACAATGGGGTTGTTGCTATCTTATGGACACTGAGGTCGCATTAGATAAGGAGGTCTGTGTCCTTGTTTTGACTTCTGGAAAGCTTAGAACCAAATTTTGACCCTTTCTATACATTTTTGTTGCTAAGTTCAATCTTAGTTCCAACATGACTATAATGAAAAACCTTCTTGGGAGACGCCAGTTTGCCCAGTTTGGGAGATGGAGAGTAGGGTGATTTCCTGATATGCCTTAGGACAACTAAAGCTCTGGTGACTGTCAGAATCACAGGAGGTTCTGCACTTGGATTTGGACAAGGGAACCCTTGCAGTTCCCTATAAAACTAAGGCAGAAGAACTGACATGAACCCGGATGATTTTTCCTTATCTTTCCTTCCTTCTGGTCTTGGTCTTATTTAGGCCAACTTTAAGAGGGTCACTGATATAAAAACCTTGAATGGTCCCTCACTGCCTGTGGAATGAAGCTAAATTCCTTAGCATGATGTTCAACATCAGCAGTCAAAGTTGGGTTTATTGGCTTGTTGCAGTGAGGGAGACAGCAGCATATCATGGGGGACATTGGGGCATCTCAATAAGGAAGTGTCAGCTGGGATTCATTGGGACTTGCGTGAGTTTGGGGAAGGTTACTGTGAAGTATAGTTTTGCTGTGAACTGCGTGCTGTTGGAAAGGAGGAGCAATTCTACGAGTGGGTTCATTTTTATCTAGAAGGAGAACATTTTGGGGTGGCCTGCCCTGAACCCCATCAGTACCTACCTCATAGAGTTGGAAATATTAACCTCACATTGGCTGCTATCAGGGTTGGTTGTACACTTGTTGTCTGTGTTCAGCGGTTAAAACAAAATCCATATCCCTGTCCACACATACTCTTACTGCCTGTGAGCGAGAAAACATGCAGGCCGTGACGTGCAGCCTTGGTCCGACACACACGGCTCGATTGCAGTAGCATTACGAGCTGGTCTGAGGCTCACGGCCCATGAGCCTAACTAACTTAAATAATCTTATAGAAACATCTCCTCACACAAAGCTATCCTGAGACCACGATAAGTGAAACAAAACAGGGCCACTTCCTAATTTTGTCTAATCAGACAAGAGCAAGGTCCCTGTGGTGCCCACAAAATCCCCAGTCATAGAATCGCCCTCACTCTCTGAGAGCATCCAAGCTGGGGCGAGCGTGGCCTTCCCAGGCCCTCCCCTGAGTCACCCAGTGGAAGCCTCATTCTACAGCAAGTTCTAACACTCTCCTACTGAGATACCTCATAGCTTCCCATAGTGCTCTTTCTTCCTCGCCGCAACAGCAATAAAGCCACCTGTTTAGCCACAGATGCGTTTCTCCTGGTCTTTGGCCGAGGGCCTTGGCCCTGGCATCGTTCCCCTGCCCCTCCTGGTTTCAGCTGTGTTGGCCTCCTTTCAGTTCCCGGAGAATGGGAAGCTCAGCCCTGCCTCAGGGCTTTGCACTCACTAGTTCTCTGTGCCCATGGTACCTACTCTCAGGTCGTTTGGGGGCCGAGTCCCCATCCTTCAGATTTCTGGGGGGAAAATAACCACTTGAGAAAGCCCATCATGCCCCCATCTCTTAGTAATTTTATAATCACACCTTTTTGATTGCTTACATGATTCTTCTCTCTCTCTAAATTATTATGTGTTGCCTGTCTTCCTCCACCAGAACTCAAATATTAAAAGATCAGGGATTATGTTGTGTTCACTTCTGTATCCCAGTGCCTCTAACATTTCCACGAACAGCTGAAACACATCCTACCTTGAAATAGCAGCATCTTCCTAATGGATCCCTCTGCCCCCCGGGGCACTTCCACGTCCTGTACGGCTCTTACAGAACCGTCTGAATTGGTTTTCTAAAACAGAGCGTCTGCCGAAGGTGTCAGCCCCTCCCTCCGCCTGTGGCTCTTGGAGACCCCTGCGCTCGGTCCCGAGGAACATCCGCAAACATGCCCAAGCCTCCCAGCTTCCAGACATTGACTGGTGCTGCTCCTTCTCTCCAAAATGTTCTTCTTCACTTCTCGTTCCCACCCCCCACCCCCCTCTCCCCCGAGGCCCAAACCCTAGCTCCCAAAGTGCCTGTGTGGAGTTCTCTCCATTCCTTCCTCCCCTCCTTGGGGCTCCCGCAGCTCTTCTTTCACACTCCTGGTGCGACCAGCCGCACCCTGACTTCTGTCCCCATTGGCTGTATACCTGTTGGCTTTCTCGGAGCCATCCCGCCTCCAGTTTGGCAGGGCAGGGAACCACCTGCTGTCTGTGCCACTTTCTTCAGTTGTACAGTGAGAATTCTTTGTACTGTACTGGGGAAGAAAACTTCTTTCTTCCTCTCTAGGCTCACTGGCTGGTCTAATAATTAAATTGACAGAAGACGGATTAAGAGGAGAAAAACACATTTCGTTTCATACATACGCATAGGAAAATATGAGACTCAAAGAAGTGACCAGAGCGGGCAGCTTTTACACCTTTTAGACAAACACATCTGTGAAGAATTGACAAGACCAAGGGGTCTGGGCTTGGGGTAATACATTAGTGAGGAAGTAACAAGGTTTGTTTAAACGCCTTCTCAGCCCTCAGTTCTCTCTCTGGTGGATGAGGTCCCGCCCCTGGCACAGGGAGGGTAATTTCCCATGGAGATATATTTCTTGCTTTCAGGGGGACAATAGGGTGTGCAGAGCATCCTTTCTGCACAGGCTGTTTTAAGTAACTTATCAATATGCCAAAGCAGCACATTTTGGGGTGGCCTACTCTGAACCCGGTCAGTACCCACCTCATAGTTTTTGTGAGGAATAAAAGAGTTAATGCATGTAAAGCACTTAGGACAATGATTGGCACAGTGTAAAATGAACACTGATTAAATTTTTGATACTATGATTAACATTCTTCTCTGTATCTTTATTACTGGTCCAAAGCGAGCATCAATACATACAATACGTACAGTTGTTGAATTTGGTTGGAGCAGGGCAGGAAATGGCTCAAAGCCTGAGCTTTGGAACTTAGTACTGGGTTTTTCTGTTTGTTTTGTTTTTAAGTGGTGTACTACATTCTCTGTGTAACCTCCAACTCTCCCTCCACCCCAAGATTTGAGGATAAGAGCCAGTGGGTAATTGAGAGAAGAGAAAGCAGTCCTAAATGTTTACCTACTGGTAGGGCATAGGGCTGGTCTGACCTAAAGATAGACACCTGCTTCAGAAACGTGTTTTTATTTTTTTTATTTTTTTAAAGGCATCACATTTCTTTTTTTTTTTTTTAAAGATTTTATTTATTTGACAGAGAGAGATCCCAGTAGACAGAGGCAGGCAGAGGCAGGCAGAGGCAGAGAGAGAGAGAGAGGAAAGCAGGCTCCCCACCGAGCAGAGAGCCCGATGCGGGACTCGATCCCAGGACCCTGAGACCATGACCTGAGCCGAAGGCAGCGGCTTAACCCACTGAGCCACCCAGGCGCCCAGAAACGTGTTTTTAAAAAGCTTCCCTGGATCCCTCGTTCGAAAGATACTTATCCTGGAAGGAACAGCACATTTCACCATTACCTTGGACTGGGTCTTACTTTTCCTGTATCCGGGGAGGGATGGCATTATAGGACCACCAGATGATAGTAGAGGTGGCGGCTGGGGTGACCAGAAAAGTCTGGGTTATGAGTTGTCCCCACACTTTCTGAGGGCTTATTAGAGGAAGGGTTGCCAGAAAGTGCTGGATGCGAGGGAATGAAAAGGATGCAGAAACACCAGGTGTCTCCTAGGATGAGGCTGGTCCAATGGAGAAGCGGGAAGACTAAGTTGTGGTGCTAATTCTTCTACTTTTTAGCCAGGGCAGATTCCCAAAGCTCTCTAGCCCTGGAGGGTGGGGATATATGGCAGGGGACTCTAAGTCTAAATGCGTGCTTTCACACACCCTGGGCAGTGTCTGCCAGGGGGCTCCTTGTCTGACCCCACTTTCTCTGAATGGTACCTTCCGGGTGTAGACAACAGCGTCTCAGGAGATGCGGGATTCCTGGCAGCTGCTGGGTTGGTCCCTAGTGGCCAAAGGCTCACAGGCACAATAGGGTGACGTCTAGGCTGTGACCAGATGGGCTCCCGGGGAGCAACTGGTATTTCTCTGAGACACTGAGATACTCTGAGATACCTTCTCTGAGATGAGAGCTCTCTCCTCAGCAGAAGGCCTTACACGAATCCAAGCTGTTTGAGCCATTATACACTCGATGTTTGTATGCCACTCACAAGTACTTTCAGATACTCACTTGTCTAAACCATTGATCAACCTGTGAAGTTGTCATTTTTGTTTCATAAATGAGGAAGCTCAGAAGAGGTGACTTGTCTCAGTTTGGAAACTTACCAGATTCGTCACAGACCAGGATTTGGCACAAGTCCATATTGGCTTTATCCAAGGAAAATGAATTACAGAGATGGAGAACATATTTCAATATAAAATGACCTCTATTGCTAGGCGGCCCACAGCAGTGGGTGTAGTGAATTTTGGAGCCAGAACTAGAACTCCAAACCTGTCAGGTACTAGGGCAGGGACTTGGGCAAGTAGATGCTCATTCTCACTTCCCTCATTTGTGAGACGGTATTTCAGAGGATAAATCACACTACCTAAGTAAACACAGTATTCATACCTTGAACATGTGGATAAAAACACAGCATCTCTTGGTAATTATCTCTTCTAACTTCATTTCTACCTTCAAACTAGACTAAAAATGAGGTAGTTGGAGTTTTCCTCTGCCCTTCAAAAGTTTGCTTTGGGTTCAAATACTTGAAATTAAACCATAGGAAAGGAAATCTGCCTCACCTGCAGGCCAGCTGATAGGTATGGGGCAATCTACCTTTTCTAGGCTGGCTGGCCTTGGGAGATTTTCCCAATGGCCTGGCACCATGGTGATTTACCCAGCACGCTTGACTGAGCATGGCCCTGGCTGGGAGGATTACATTTCATCCAATGTTGGAATCACTTGAAATTCCTCTTGCTCATCCAAAGATACAGAAATAAAAGAAGCAACGCATGGTCCTGCTGAGGCGAGATCTTTATTGTTAGCCGTTCTTGCATCTTTTATATTCTATCTGCCAAAAATAGACAGTTCCAAGTAATGTAAGAATCACACGCACATGGATGTTACTGTATACCTCACACATTTCACCAAAAGATCAAATTATATTTTTACTGTCTTTATCTATAGACTTTAGAGCTCTATAGAAGCTTTTGAGTGGAAAGATGACATTTTTATCACTTTCACTTTTTTAATGTACCAACATTCAGAGGGTTCATTCTTGGGTGGGACGAGGCAGGAGGCCAAACGATCCATTGTAAATGCCCTGGTCTAAAAACTGTCTAGAGCCTAACCCGCATGTACACACCGTAAGTCAACTGAAGTGATAGCCAAACTCTTCCCCCCCCCCCTTCCTCTTCATGGTTTTCTCATTGTGGTGAAAGCCCCTTCACTTCCTGTATTTCTGTTTTACTCCTTAGTATTAATACAGAGGTGCTCAGCTACTTGAGGAGCTGAGGATTCATGAAGTCATTCTAAACCACTTCTGAGACAGGTCTCCCTGAAATATTCACTTGTCCTCTGTTTGACCACTGGTTACCAGAATGAGTCATCCATTGGGCTTTAATCCACAGGAGGCTGGAATGACAGCAATACCAAGGCTATGACTTTATTAAAACTCTCACTTCCCTCAAACCTGATTATTTCAAAGCTATTTTTATTTGATGATTGCTTGTGAGTTTGTGTCAATTTGCAAGTTTTTTCCAAACCACCTTCTTAAATCAATGTAAAAAGAGTTTATCTTCTCTCATATATGCAATTCCTTAACAGATTCAGGAGAACAAAATCTCTCTCCCACAGATGACTTCTACAGGCTGTGGGGTAAAAGGAATACTCTTTACAAAATATGAGTTGGGGTTAGAAACTACATTCATGCCTTTTATTTATATCTACACACACACACACACACACACATACATACATATATATGTATCACTATATAGTTACATGTTATACATTATATATAAATTTTATAGTTATGTATTATATAATACAGTTTACATGTATATAAAAATATGATTCCCCAGAGATCCAATCCATATATCGATCTAAGGAAAAAGGAAAGTAAAATCTAAAGACCAAAAATTTCTTTCGGATTCTGGATCCTTAAAGAAACCATACTTCTACAGTGTTGCCATTATTCCCATCTGTATTTAAGACACACACCTAGAACATGGACCTATTATTGGTCCCTTTTTCACTGTCTTGTCCATTTCAGATAAGCATGATGCAGTCTATACACTCAGATTCATTCACATTTATGACTTTGTTTTTAAAGGTAAGTGCTCACTTCTCCTTTATTTTATCTACACTTTTCTAAGGCTTTTCTCCATACTTCTTATGAGGCATGTTGCAAGTTTTCTTGAAGAAACTAGTACGGAACTCAGCATGACCCTGGGAGTACACTCTGGTGACTTGCTGCTTGTGACCTAATAGAGACTTCTACAGATTCCTATTTCCTCCCATTCAATAATTAGTACTTGTACCTTTTCTGGACCCTCTGCCACTTCAAATGTGCCTCTTACATATAAATATTCCTCCACACATAACTCAGAGCTTAAGCCACGTTCCATTGACTTTTGAAACTTCTGTTGACGTCTGCTCTGTCACATCTCCTAAATATAAACACTCGGAGAGGGGTCACTCTTTTCAGATTCAGCAACTTTGTAATCAGTTATTCCCCACTAAAAATTTGTAGTCACCTCTTTATCTATTAAAGAGTGTAAAATATTTCACAGATATATCTAAGAGTTTCACATTAATTTAATTAAATCTAAGAGTTTCACAGTACTTTATCAATGAAAAATATTGCTCTTGAAGCAGAACCAGCTGAATGAAAAAGCTTGAATAAAATAGGTCTCTATGTATTTTTACTAAGAAAGTGTCTATCTCTACTCCAAAATTACAAATGAAATAAAACCAAATGATAAACTTTTAGTAGCAGTGGGACCCAAATGTTTATTACTGCCTCACTTTCTTCTAAACAGGCAACTCTTTCTTGTCTCTGTCACTTCCCTTCTATTTTGTACTCAGCCAACCTCTGAGACACAACTGAACTTCCCCCTCCTCCAGAAAGGGATTTCAGGTCCTTGTTGAGCTACTTTTCTTTAACTCCCTAACACTTACACCTGTGCCTCCCAATTCCAACCAGTATTGATGTCTTCTATGCATACAAGCTCATTTCCGCAAATGCAGACTACAGAGCAGGGCCTTATGTCCCTTGTATTGCCACAGTGCCCAACCCAGAGTCCTTTTAACACTGACCTCATGGAGTTTGGGACATGAACCCTTGTGGGAAAAAGACACAAGCTAGGTCACCCCATCCCATCTCATGCAGCCTATGGGTGCTAGCCCTCTCTGACTCCTGATTCGCTTAAGAACACAAGAGCTTCAAATAAGTAAACTAATCTGGGTCCTACATCCAAGATGGCAGGTTTAACTGGTAGTGTGAAATACCGTTACACCTGGGAACTTGTGGATTTACATTGCACCACTAGTCCACAGACCCGACCACAAATGACCTTTCCATTAATTCCCACATTTGCCCACTGGTGTCTTTCATAGTGTTTCTCTCAAGAACATTAAACACGGCGCCCTGTCCCTTTGCTGTGAAACATGGAGGCTGTGCTATATATTGTTTCAGAATTGCTGGCATTCCCACTGGGAACAGAGTGGGCCTCACCCTCTCCTCATGACTAAGTCCAGAGAATGTGTGGTAAAGGAGTTTTGTGACATTTTAACCTGAGTACTATTCCAACCATTGTCCGTGAATGCTTGCTTACAGGGCCCGTATCGCTATACTGCTGATCACCATAAATGCGAGGTAAGCTGCTCTGAGCTGTGCCCAACCTCAAAACATTTGTGAACACTTTATAAAGCAGGCTGTATTATAGCACATCTTCAGTTTCCTAATTTCAGAAGTCTGGTGGGCCTACTCTTTTCCCCAAACAGAATTTTAACATCTCTACTGCTCTCGTCTTTGCCAAGCGTGGGCAACAAATACCGCCTTTAACACTAAAATTGTGTCACTGACCTATAAGGACATATAATGGGGATTGTTTTCCAGTGCTGGGGATAGAATACATGAATGTATTTTCCAACTCTCTATGGCAAAGAGGTGCAGTGACAGAGGGTCAAAATCAGGCTTCTAAAGTAAAGGGCACATAGGCTTTGGGATAAGAAATACTTGGGTTCAAACTTAAGTGTGCCATTTGCTAGTTGGGTAATCTTGACCAAGTTAGAACTTGTTTTCTCATCTGCCAGATGGGAATAATACTACCTCCCTCAAGAGGGTTGTTGTGAATATTTTAAGATACACAGAGCTCCCGGCATACCGCTACAATATAGTAGATACTCAATAAATGTTAGTATTTTTATTATCCAAGAGTTTGAATTGGCTAGAGTCCAGGACTATTAATTAAGTTTTAATCTTCCCAGAAAAGTCATCTAGGACTAAAGTTAAACATATTTATCCTGTGAGACTGTTAAATCCTTGTAAAGTTAACTTAGTGGGTAGAAAGGTTAGAGCACTAAGGTGGAAGGATGTTGCCCTTGCCTCCATTCCATTATGGCTCCAACACACACACACACATACACACCCACCCACCCAGATTAAACCTGTATGCCCAACTGTCCATGTCTCCCACCCTACTTGATGAAAATGCCTATGGTCTCAAAGGCTAGAAAACTTTCAACCTTTCAAAACAAGAATGGGAAACTGAGGCCTCAGGGCAGTGTATAGCCCATTAGAAAAGGAAGGAGGGAGAGAGAGGAGGGGATAATTGCTATATTTTCTTGTCATTAGCAATATAATGGCTCCCACGTGCTGGAATCCCAGTCTGATGAGAAGAAATGACTCGAAGGTCATGGATAGATCTCACTGTCCACTGTGAAAGCTCTCGCAACACCTTTAGGCCCCACAGCTTCTTCTCGAAGAGACCACCATCTCCACCAATCATGGGCATCCCATCAGCCTCGTTGGGGGGGATCTTGTGTTCCAAGAGCATCATTAATTCCTCCAGCTGGTAAGCAAAGGCAGCAACTTGGAGCAGGATGGTATGTATTGCTTGATGGAAATCCCCTTCAGCTGGAGTAAAATGCACCTGCTGGTCTTCTAAAAGCCTGGCCAACATAGCATGGAAGGCACGATAAGCTTGGAGGTTCTCTTGGAGTCGCTCTGCCTCAGTCAGCTCACTCCACCGATCAGTGCTTGCCATTGGCACGCCATCCACAGAGTCCAGGTTTATGTTCTCGTTCAGGCCCTGATGCTTCATCTGGCCAAGGATACATAAAAACATCACATCTTCTGTAATTATCCCAAAATTTTCATTTTATCTCTAAATCTCATGTGAAGTCTTATAAACTTTCCTGGTCAAGGATCCAAATTGTAAAGAAAATAAAAATTCTCCAAAAGGAACTCTTCATTTGGGATCCAATGACTGGACTTTAGGAAGACCTTATTCTCCCTGAAATGATATATACTGCTTTGACTCCCTATTCACTTTTTGTGGGAGAATTTGCAGCTTTCATTAGATTCTGAAGGTTGAAAAACACTGGTCTACAATTTTTCCTTCTCACTTCGAACTACCTCCTGGAAACTGGAATACTTGAATCATCCTGGAGTTTTAAGTATTTTAAACTTACTTGAAGACACTGACCAGACCTATTAGGAAGCCCTAGAATTAACCCACTGCAGAATTTTTCTAACCTCCTCTCCTTCATTATCTACTCTCAATGGTGAAGACAATCCTTTTTTCAGTGGGAATTAAACAAAAAAAAATTTAAAAATAAAAAATGTCACTTCAAAGAGTCTGATTTCTAACTGGTGAGGCTGTATAAAGATAAACAAATTCTCAGAGAATTTCAATTTAGAACTCTCCTTTTCAGTGTTTCTATTAATAGTAGGCCTTAGATGGGTATCTCCCACTATCAGAAACCCAACCTGCAACTGCATGGTCAGCTCCTTTGACACTTCCCTAAGCCCCCAATGAATCTTCTAGGGGGTCCTTTTGATAGTGTAGGTGACCATTTTACTTAGACACACAGAGACTTGATATATGTAATGAAAGAGTGGGTGGCTAATACTGTACAGAAGAAATTCTCTGGGTTTATGCTGCTCTTCTCCCAATCCTATAAACCTCATTCTTTCATTTACATAGCTCAAAAATTCAGAACAATGTGGATGAAGAACCCACACTTAGCGGGCCCATGGTTAATCTATTCTGGGAGAATTCAGACTGTAGGCAATCAAATTAGGAATAGTCTCCACAACATGTAGCCAATCCTACCCAGAAACCTATGGCTATTTTCTTATTCAAAGAACATGTCTCCTAAACAGCCCAGAGAAGAAAATAAGGTCACAGGAATTTCCTTAAGGGAAGGAACCATGTCAAGTAATAGGTCCCCAATCTATGAATGATTTTATGATTAGGGCCTTCATGACTGGTAATGGGGGCTGGAACATGATGGTAAGGAGCTGCATCAGAAGAGATGAAGTGAAAACAGACAACAGGAAAATAGGCAACTTACATAAGATTCCAAAAGAGCAGTCAGGTCTGAACGAATCTTCCTTGCTAGCCAGATAGAGCGGCTACAGAGGTCCCGGCGGTGAGGGGTCAGCGGTGAGTGCTCTGCAAAAGCCATCCCCTAACTCAACTGTCCCAGGAAACAAGTGAGCTGGGTTTGCTTCTGTCTACACTGGTCCAAATAAGAAATGTGACTCTCAGACTAAATCCACTGGGCATTCTCTACTAATGGGATTGTGCACCCCACCCCCACCCCCCTGCCTGACTCAGAGGTGGCAGCAAATTCCTGGCTGTGGATTTTTGTGCCTGTGGAATCAAAGGCCCCTTTTTAATCAGCTTTCTTTCCTGCAGTGTCTGCCTCCATCTCTCTCCTCCACCAGTGCCGAGCCTACTTGTTTTTATGTCATTGTTTTGCTTTTGCACTTAGCAACAAGGTCACTATCACACTAATCCTCATGACACCCCTGCCTAATGTGATCTACTTTATATACACATAATCAGTTCATTTTGTTATCACCCTCCCTTGCACTCCCCATGTCCTCCTCCTTCTTTCTTTCCTTTTTTGGCCTGGTAAAGTATTCAATAATATTAAGTTATTATTATCAATATAGCTGCCATTGATTAAGCAGCTACTCTGGGCCAGACACTGTGTGAAAGGCTTTAAAGCCTTTATTTGATCTTTAGGATAGTTCTATGAGATAAATATTATTTACCCCATTTTACATTAAGAAACTAAGGCTTAAAGAAACTAAGTGTTGCACAAAATCCAACAAGCAGGCATATCATTTAAATATAGGTCTCTGATTCTCCCATAGACTTTGCAATTTCATTCTTTAGGTTTTTCACATTTTGTTCAAGAAATAAAATTTATGTGAAATACGTCCTTTAAAAACACAGCATCTTTTCACTTCTATTGTTTCATTACATATTTAAAGTTAGTTTCATTTACACTCGACTAAACATCAGCCAAGTAAGTCATCTCTAACCTCGATCGTCGTGCCTTCCTCGCAACTACAGGATGAAGAAGGTACTGTTTAGGCCTGTTCTCTTCCAAAGGACAGGAAACACCCAATCCTGACTGGGAAACAGTTCTAAGGCAGTCTCAAGTGACAACATGCTTTTCTTTTTCTTCCTTATCCCAGTCATACCACATTGCTTCTTAACAAATTCCGAGAATGAGCTGGGCTTTGAAATGAGGGCAAAAGAGTTTAAAAGCAGGTGCAGCGTTCTCTTCTACTGCATCTAACTTAACTCTGCAGGTTAGAAGACGATGCTCCCAGAAAGAGCTGAGTCATCCCCAAATCAACTAACTTTCACTATTTCATACCGCAGGCATTTTCTCTAAATGGAAACACATGCCTTCTCAGGTGCAAACTTCCACAGGGAAACAATAAACAAGGGGTGGAGGGGAGAAAAAGTGAGACTGACAGCCCACAGTAGGCCTTTTAAGAAGGCAAGAGGATTCTATTTTTTCTTTTTTTTTTTTAAGTTAGTACTTGCTGTGGACATGGAGTTTTGTGAAAAAGCACTGATATTAAATGTTATCAAGGTTTTGTCATTATCAGACTAACATAAACCTCACAGCATCCTTAAAGTTTTCTCTACTAGATTAATAAGGCCATCTTTTCTAGAAGGCTCAAACACAGGAGTTGTTTCCCAGCTGGCCAGATGATCACAGAATCCTATAGCAACTCAGCATTAGAGATCAAGAACAAAGAGTCAGAAGTGAACTATCTCACTCTGTCCGAGAGAAGCAATAGCACCTGCCACATAAACGTCGTGCTCTGGCCACTGGATTCTCAGTTAACAGCATCAATTGTTTTAACCCTTTGGATAACTGTAACTCAGTACAATCAAGGAAAACAAGTTGCTTCCATGAAGACAACTTTTATTTTTCTTCTTTACATATTTATTTTGGATATGCCTTACCTAGATTAAGAGAAAACAAGGATTTGAAAAGCAGAGTATCCCTTTTATTATAATTTCTTTTTACATAACCTTTTCAACCTAGATTCAGGTAACTACCTGTCTCTCCCATCAAAGGAGAAGGGTCCTGCACATTACAACAGGCAAAAAAGGCTTTTAGGAAATAAAAATATTTTAAATTGATCCATTACAATTTTTTAATTTTCTTGAGTACATTGAAAAGTGGGAAAAAGGAAGGAAAAATGGTACTTTAAACAACCATTCTGTAATAACCTTAGCTGGGTTTAGTACACTCTTTATATTTTTTTCAACAGGTACAAAGGAGGTTCAAGTGCTCTATGTAGATGCTTTTCCATACCTGAATTCTTTTTTAATTCCCAGTAATCCTGACCAGTGTTTTTCCAAACTCTCTGGAGCATAGTAAGTCTCAATTATGCAGAATAACCTTGGACAACCAGAGACTAGGGGAAAGCGCATCTCCCAGAAATAATACTTGTATTTCAATTACATTTTTAGAATTTTGAACTGCCAATTCAGATTGGAAAATATGCACTGGGGAGAGTTATTAAAAAGGTAACTCAATTTGACTAAGAGTAGAAAATGCAGAATTTTAAGACTGAAAGGGCTCCTTGGAAGGACACAGAAGTGAACAGCATGAAAAGCAGACAGGCAAAAGGAAGAGGGCCTAGTATAAGACAGCTTACCGACACCACTCTTTATTGTGCTAGCATTTCTTTTTCAAAAGGAAAAAAGATAAAGTTTATGGAGAATATTTTAAGATTGACTGCAAACTGCTGTAATAATTTACTGAAGCAAATTATAGGCAAGTGATACCTATAAAGAGGTCAAAAAACAAAAGGAGGAAGAAAAGTTTCTAATTATTAGAACTAACTTGTTGCTTTGGTGGGGAGGAGTGTGATATAGGGAAGAACATATTTTCCCTCAATCTCAAGTTTTTTTATGCAGTTTGCTTTTGTGTAGGTGGTTAAAATATCTGATGACTAACCACTGCGAATATAACTTACAGAGACAAAGGAGATAAATGTGACAGAGACAAAAGTAAGTGTGGGGTACAGATGCGAGCTAGTGAAACAGTACAAAATGGACTTATAATGGGAGTGGAACAACCTTGTTGTAAACCCACCCAATCAACCTGTTAAGTATTTTCAAATGTACTCAACATACCAAGTCAATTCCAAATCCTTACTGTGGGCAGGAAAGCATATTCTACATCCCTTCTATCCTTATTCCATTTTCTACCCCCACACTGGAGGGATGGCAAATCTGCAACACTCTGAAAAGAAACAATAGTGCATTTAAGTCTGTTCACTGTAGGTGTCTGACTCCCTATTCCCTGGCATCCCAACCACTGACACTAGTGGGTGTAAAGTAAGCCTCTTTCAGAGATGACATTTTGTTACCCCTCTCTTTTGGGAAAAAATAAATCAAAGAGAAAATTGATAAACTTTGTAGTTTCAGTGTTTGTGAAAAACAAGCTGTTCCTTATTTTGCTCTCAGCAAAACTTCATTCTTTCCAACAGCCATCACACATTTCTGACAAACAATGAATAGGGCAAGCCTTTAATTCCAGCTTTGAGGTACACAGGATAGAAACTGCCCTTCTAATTCTCTAAAAATGAGCCAAAATAAGTTTTTAGTCTTCTGGGAGTTATAAACTTATACAAAAACATCACCTGCCTCTCCCATGGCCAGTATTAAGCAATCCACCCCAAGAAAATCCCTATCTCAATGGAAGTGGTAATTCCCAGAATTTTAGGTGAAAGCCAAAGCCATTATTATGCAGATTATTAACTTTGTCTATGGAAGCCTTTCCTCTTCTGAAGTGTTATTTTTTATAAAAAGGAAACAGTGATTTTGACTTCAAACTGTACGAGTCATAGACTATTTCTTCGCTAACGGTAGTGTCCTTCACTAATTGGGATCTGGGATGAAACAATGATAAAGCAAAGCAAAACCAAAAACAAAGCAAGGGGCCAGAATTGGGCCAAAAGTAAGGTGTAGAAAGAAATAATGGGGATAAAAAAAGAAATAAATTCACAAGAGAAAATCTTTTATCTGTAATTCAGACCCTGAACAACCCTTCTCATCCCCTTAAAATTTCTAAATCTCAATGCTCTAAGAACTCAAAGAGCACTAATTACCAAAAACCTAACATCCTTCCCTAAAAAGGCTTCCGAGAAAGCACTAGGCTACTGTAGTGATTTTGTTAGTGCTGAGGACCAGTTTTCGTTAAAGGCCACTGGAGAGCTATGATTTTAGAGGCTGGCTGTGCTTCTTCAACCCTATATCCTGCCTTCTAAAGTACCTCTTATGGAAAGGACCCCATGTCAGAATAACCTAATCTCTCCCAGCCCCACAAAATATAGCAACGAAGTCCCCCCCCACCCAAAAAAAAATCAGACTTTCCGTTAATAAATAAGGAATCTCGGGTTCCACAACACAAAAACACACATGTTCAAAGTGCAAATTTCTGCCATTAGTCTGGGACTTGTCTCACTGATACAGAGCCCTGTCTTATGGTCAGAGAAACCATGCAGAGGGCAGCCCCCTCCCTGTTGGGAGCCTGCTTCCAAGCTAGTGAGCACCACTGAGAACCAGATGGAGGTGGTGGAAGGGGACTGAAGTGCTGGGGTCACAGAGGAGGGAGGTGGTCCCCATGAATCCTTCCTTTCTGAAACCCAGCAGGGAATGGAGGAAATGGGGTTGAGTGAGAGAGGTGTGCTGTTTTAACAGCTCACCCTGCTAAGGGGCCTAAAGTGCCAAGTCAAGCTGCCAGCCTCCAGAGATTAGAACTGTATGATACTTTGGGGGTAAGTGTGCTGCAGTGGGTAGAAGCCAGAACCATAGGGCAGCAGTGGAGGAGAAGGGGTGTAGAGGACAGTAATATACTATCAAGAGTTAAAAGCTGATCCAGAGCACGTCAGAGTTACAGGTTTAAGAAGGGATCTGCCGGTGAGCAGGAAGTCTGCCTGGCTGGAACCGAGTAGGAGGATAACCCTCACTTTAAGAGCTTCTTCTTTTTTGCCTACCTTTTTGGTAAAGGCAACATCAATTTTATAAAGGGGACAATAGAGGGAGAAGAGAAGGTGTAGGTGTGTGTGCTGTGATTCACAATGGAAAGAGCAGGCCCTTCAGTTATTTTACTGGATTTTAAATGCTTTAAATTTTTTTTTGTCCTTTTTATCTTTTAAATACAAAGTCTGAGCTGTCCCACTGCCCAAAGTCTTCCCTTCCACTAAGGTCCAGTAGAGTCTGAATCTTCAATCAGAACCTCTGTGGTAGCACCGAGTATATCCGAGTTCATGACCAGCCCTTCAGTGCCCCCACTGCTGCCACTTCCCACAAAGATCTTCCCATCAGCCATCAGGCTCACCCGTTCTGTCCCACTACAGTATGACTTTGACATCCCTTCAGCTTCTAGGAGGAGGCACTCTCCAGATGTGGAGTTTCCCAATGGCTCAGGAAGAAGAGGAAGACCCTGCCCATCTGCAGGTTGTGTCAGCGACTCTGGGCTAGTGCCCAAGATATCTGTGCTGGTGATGAGGGCGCCTGCATTGGCAGCCAGAGCTTCGGCAATCAGCACCTCAGGGTGGCTTTTTGCTTTGTGTGCCACTACGCTGTCCTTCTTCTCAAATTTTTTGCCACAGATATTGCAAGAGAACTGGTAGAAGGAATCTGCATCATGCTTCTTCATGTGCCAATTAAGGGATGCCTTCTGCCGGCACGTAAATCCACAGATCTCGCATCTAGGAAGAGTGGAAGAGGAAATGGCTGATCAGAGAAATGAAGAGGACTCCTCTTCAGGGTCAGGGCAGGCATTTAGAGGTCACATATATAGGCAATAGTCAGTAACACACTTATTGGGAAAAATTAGGAAAAGCTACCTAGATGGAAAATTAATCTGTTTCATTTGTTTAAAAAACTGAAGGTGTAAGAAAAAGTTCACTAAGTAGCATTCCCAATCAAATACTCATTCTAATTTGGTAAAAGTCAATAGCAGTGGCGACTGAAATGTTTGCATGGGGGTTAACCAGAAAGTAGGATTGATACACACTTCTCACCCACATGTCCACTAGTAAGTAACACTCACTGTAATGGCTTCTCGCCGGTGTGAATCATCCGGTGGACTGCCAGATTGTGAGAACTCTTGAAGGCCCTAGCACAATATTCACAGATATAATCCCTTTGATCTAAAAAGAAAAATAATGTGGTTAGGGTTCCATGGGAAATCCCTGTAAGTATTTAATTTTTCCAGTTCACAGTAAGTAAGCAGATCATCAGTCAAGTCAGTTACAATAAGAGCAACGCTGTTTTCAATGTATAAAACACCTTGGATAAATAAAATTTTAAAAAGAAATACACCATTTTCAACTTTTTTTAAAAAGCCCATACATTCAGTAGCATAGGCCTTGCTTAAAAAAAAAAAAAAAGCTAAACAAAGCAAAACAGAAACAATTTAATGGCAATATGAGAATTAGAACCCCAATCCTAATCCCTGTAATCCAGATCTTGGAAAACTTGCTTAGTTAGTAAAGAACATTTTTCCTGAAAGCTGAAAGCTTACATATAAAGAATTTGGCACTCAAACCACCACCACCACCACCACCACAGAATTTGGCATTCCCTCGAAGAAAAGTGATCCACAATTAAAGTGGTAATCGTATCTTCTGTTTCAGGTTTAAAAACTGTTACCCAAAATAAACAATTTAAATTCCTCTCAAGAGGTTTAAGTTGCTGCTTTCAAATATATGTAAATAGTACCTATATTCTTTATCCTATTCTCCTACCCCACATCTTCTGCAGCATTCAACTATCTCCCTGTCATTTCACAATCCCCCCAAATTTCACAGCATTTTGATGAATTTGGTAACATGGTGTTGAATCTATGGGCCAAAGGAGCACTGCACTTAATTATTTCTTTATACTTGGTTTGGGAGAGAAGCAGATAGAGATGCTCTGTCTCTCCTGAATAAATGAGTACTATTGTTTTCTATAGTTTTCGCTTAAAACTGCTATAGAAAGTCACAGGGAAAACATGAGGAAAAGTTAAAAGGCAAATAGTATGCAATTTAATTCTATATTCCATCCCATATCGTTCTAAAGCCAAAACAAGAAGAGGAGCCAAGTCTGTCTCAAGCTAGAATACATTTAGGAATCAATGGGGGATATTAGTAAATGCAGAGGCTAGCTGAGCAGGTCTGAGGCAGAGTCTGAGATGCTGCATCTCGAACAGCGGTTCAAGTGCCACCAATGCCTCTTGGGCTACCTTCTACATGCTGAGTAGGCAAGGTCTAAAAATGCACTTTTAACCCAGGGACAACTCTAAGTGTCTCCCAGGTCTTGTCCACCTTTCTAGCTTTATAGTCACATGGCAAGCCTGGGTGGGGCATCCATTTGCTTAAATAAATCACATCTTCAAAGGGAATCTGTCTGCACTAATTTGGAAAAAGGCAACTACAATAACATCATAAAACTGTACTAACCAGATGTAAGTATCTGGAATGGACTGAACTTCTAAAACAGTCAGTTTGTCACAGTAGGCCTATGATATTTAGCTAAAGTAGTCTAAACTGGTTGTCAGAAACTACTTTTGGAGAGAACAACATAATTAACCAGGAGGAGTGGAGAAAAGGCAGCATGCTGCAAGGAACGGAGTGGAGACATCCCTCTCCCGGAAGTAACACGTACAATGCGGAGACTGTGACTCTGCAATGATTCAGGCCTGAGCTCAAGTTCTGCTGCTCTGAAATGTCTACTGTGTGCCAGGCCCTGTGCAGTAAACAGCACTTTATATGTGATCTCATTTCATCCTTACACTAATTACCTGGTATCAGTGACATTACTATCCCTTTTTTTTTTCAGATAAGGGAAGTAAGAAGTAACTTGTCTAAGTCACACATACAATAAACACTGGGAAGGGTACATCTATCAGTATAACTCTGGGTAGGAGACAACTAGAATTCCTAGTCTTACCCTCTATGACTGTGGAGAACATGGCATGTAATAGTACAGAGTCTGGAACCTACTCAATTAGCACTAATACCCATCTTCATTTGTTCCCATTAGCTGAACTGCACACAGACTGTCAGTGGCTAAAAATGAATGCAATCTAAAATCATCCTACATTATGTATAATATAGACATTCAGTTTCTCTTTTTGAGTCAGTAACTCCTACAGGAGATGACATGTGAATTTAGTAGCTAGCCTCCATGATTGCAG
The DNA here is from genome assembly GCF_963455335.1 of Martes martes. Lineage (NCBI taxonomy): Eukaryota > Metazoa > Chordata > Mammalia > Carnivora > Mustelidae > Martes > Martes martes. The sequence continues at coordinate 12,121,615 of NC_137898.1, forward strand.
AAGCAGCAGAAGTGCCAGAAGCTACTTAGTAGTTGCCATAAACCAACAGGCAAGCCTCTTTACCATCGAGGTTCTCTCTTCATAATCCCCACTTCCAGTCCGTAAAAGCTCCTGCAAGTATCTACTGGAAATGGCATTAGAAAATCCTGGTTCTACTAGAACCTAGCAGTGTGACCAAAGGCAAGTTACTTAATGTGCAAAGCCTCTGGTTTCTTAGCTGTAAAACAAGGATAAAACAAGAGAACTTGCACTTGATCTTAGCCAAAAGGCCGAGAAGCGATAAAACAAGAGAACTTGGTGATGTTGAATGGATGGATAAGCAGTTAACATTTGATACAGGATATGAGCTCAATAAAAAATTATTCTGGTCACAGAAGTTCTTTAAAAAGTCAAAGGACAGGGGCGCCTGGGTGGCTCAGCCGTTAGGTGTCTGCCTTTGGCTCAGGTCATGATCCCAGGGTTCTGGGATCGAGTCCTGTATTGGGCTCCCTGCTCAGCAGGGAGCTTGCTTCTCCCTCTCCCACTCCCCTTGCTTGTGGTCTCTCTGTCAAATAAATAAATAAAATAAAAAAAAAAAAAAAAAAAAAGAAGTCAAAGGATAAAAGTAAAAAGCCCTAGTTTGCTCATCCCTTGCAAAATCTGCTTTATTACATTTTATTTTCATACCTTTCTCTCACACTTGACTGTAGACTCCTAAGATTTACATTAGGAAGAAATATAATCACCAATCTACACACATTTAAAAGCAGAATGCATTTAACACTTGATAAAACATTTTATTTAAAAAAGTACCTGTATGATGTTTGGCATGTCGTAGAAGTTGCTTCTGGAGCCTGAACAGTCGCCCACAGGAGGGATGAGGACATACATATTTCTTCTTCAGCAAATGCTGATACTTAATGTGGTGCTAAAATAGTAAGAGAAAATAAAGAGGGGAAAAAATGAAGGCTTCCTGAAAGCCTGTTCCTTTGCTAAGTCAAAAGTTTTAAAGAGGGGCATCTGGGTAGCTCAGCTGGTTAAGCGTCCAACTCTTGATTTGACTCAGATCATGATCTCAGGGTCCTGAGTCTCTCTTTAACCCTCTGCCCCCACCCCCACCCAAAAAAGTGCTAAAGGGAAACCAAATACTCTGAATATTGGGGTGGGGGGGCGATAACAGTATAATAAAACAGTTAAGAACACAGGCTATGAAAGTAAGACAGACCTGGGTTCCAACCTGGGTCTGTCATTCACGAGCAGTGTGACCTCAGGAGATGTGCTTAAATACTGTGAGCTATAGTTTTCATGTGTAAAATGGAGGTAACTATAAGTGTCTCACAGCGTTACTGCGAGGATACAGAGATCACATGTTGTATGGTGCTTAGTTCAGCACACGGCATACAGTGGCAGGACAGAAGCAATCACTACTATCACAGAGACAGAATCAGGGTTAGGGTCTTAGTCTCACATTATCCTTGCTGCTAAACGAAAAATCAAACAGGCATTTCTTAAGCTTTGGCGATAAACATTTCACTTTCATGTTTTCTGCCAGACCTAAATATAAGCTGCATCTTTAATTCATTTAAAAAAAATCTACTAAAAAAACCCTAAAAATTAATTTTTTATTTCCTTTAAACATTATTTAAGAAATCACAGGTTAGAGTTGCTAAATTTATTTATTTATTTATTTTTAATTTTTTATTTATTTTCAGCGTAACAGTATTCATTGTTTTTTCACCACACCCAGTGCTCCGTGCAATCTGTGCCCTCCCCAATACCCACCACCTGGTTTCCCCAACCTCCCACCCCCCTGGCCCCTTCAAACCCTCAGGCTGTTTTTCAGAGTCCATAGTCTAGATTTATTTTTTAAAAATACACATTATAATAAAGTTTGTTCAACTGTGTCTTTAGCGTGTCGATACAATCATCTTTTTATATCAGCAGGATTTACAACATCACAATGGGAAACACTGGACTATTCCAAGATTCCAAGGAAATCCTTTATTTGACCTCATGTTGTTAGACATTTTTCTTTTAACACAATGACTAAAGTAATTTTACGCCTTTTTAAAGAAAGATTTTTCTCGACACTGTAACGGCAATGATAAAGCCTACACAAGTTCACAAATTATAGCATCTCATGAAATGTAAAGAACCAGTAATGGAACACAACCTGAAAGGCTGCCTTACATAACAATCTACGAACCTGCAAATAGCGAGGGTGAGCAAGAACAGTTCCACATCCTTCCATCTCACAACGGACATACTGGATTGGAGGCTTTTTTCTATTATCAATACGTAGGAGAAAAGTTAGCAAACAGAAGAGGCACTCTGCACAGTGGCTTAACTCAATGCACTACAGGGAAAAGCAATTTTATAGCATGAAGAATTAATATCTCTTTGCTAGTATACAGCCTGCACAGAATTTGCTGGAAATAACCAGAAACTACCAAATGTTTGATAAGTTTTAAAAAACAGCACAAAATAAACTAGTAACCCCCCAAAAGGTAAAGAAGTGTTAAGATTTTTAGAAACTTTTAGACCCTACAATGGAATAAAAACATAGGAATTCTGCATCAAGGACATTAGTAAAGTTGCATCTGAGAAATTTTTAAATAGCCATTCCTGCAGGGTAATTATGAGTAATTATGTGAGTAAAATGCTTACCAACAGGAATAAGGAACATATAGTAAGAATATAAATTACCTCCTTTTGGGTAATCGTGGACTTTTGTCATCTTTTCGCCTTCTTCCTCTCCTATAATTAAAGAACAGAGTAACTGTCCACATATTCCAGAATGAAGCTTACAGAGTGAAGGATGACTAAAGACATACACTCAAGATCAAAGAGCAGGTGGCAGAAACAGAGGATAACGCAGAACATATAGAGCCAAAAACATATCTTACAAGCCGAACAAAGATGTCATTCTGAAGTAATTTCACAGAAATAAATCTGCACTACAAGTTAAATATAAACCTATCACAAACTACACATTACTATGAAAGATTTGGATAAACCTCAAGGTTACTACCTGAAGAGTAGTTCCAGTAAAAACTCTATCACTTAATTTAAAAAGTAGAATAAAACAGTCTATTATCTAAAAACCCTAAGAATATAAACTATACTCTCCTTTTAATAGAACCAAAAAGACTAAACACTTAAAACAAATCTTATTTCTGCAACAGGCAATGACTGCTGGACAGGAAGTCAAGATTCTTCAATCACTTGCCCTCATTTGCCCTTCTTTTGAGGATTCACATTTGCCATACTTTTTCTTGCTATCTTTACTCGCTCTGCATCCCATTAGCTACTACTGTCCTGCCCACTCATTTAGACGTCTTTAAGTACTGCTCTGGATTAAATTTAAACTTTTCAAGCTTTTGAGAGAGCCTCTGCAATGAAACTGTCAGCTGCCTGACGCAGCAATATGCACCTGTCAATAGCCCTCCTCACACTCCCACTCTTTTCCCCACCAGTGGCTTCAAAATCTGTTAGGTTTCCATTTTTAGTAGTAATTGCCTACTCACTTCCTGGGAGGTTCCTCATCCTCCCTAATTTCATGCTCTTCTTCTTTCACCTCTACCTCTACTTCCACTTTGATTTCTTTCTTCTCCTTCTCTTCTTTCACCTTCCCTGATTTTCTCCGTGGTTTTGGGGTCTCCCTGAAAACACAAACACATTTCAACATTGGGATCCAGCAAAGGATCATTGCAAGGGAAACTGACATAAGGGTAAAATGTGCACTTATCATCGATTTATTGTAAAGTTATGATCCTTAGCTGATGAAATGTGATTTCCAGTCAACTGTTCCTCACGTGCACAGTAAAAGCCGTTAGGCTAACAATACCTGGGAATCAGAACTCAACTACAGTTGTAAAGAGAAAGACAAAAGTAAAAAAAAAACTCTAAGTATTCAGGCAACTGATATCTTGTTTCATCAAGATGAAGTATGAAGACATCCAAAAATTTGGATATGATAAAAATAAAGTTCTATAACTAGAAGACAGGGCTGGGAGAAGGAGTTATAAGAAAATGTTAAATACATGATTAATTACTCATTTAAAATTAAGTCTATACCCATTAGTTCAGCAACAAGGTGAAATAAAAACATGCAGCAGTGCTTTCCTAACTTATTTTTCATTGACATGTCTGCAGTAAAATCCAAGACGTGCCTCTCTAAGTGGGGTTTGTAGGTCTCGTCTCTTGGGTCATCTTTGAATGGTATTTCCTCTTCACTGATTAACATCTCTTCTTCCTCTTCTTCCTCCTCATCACTACTAAAAAGAAGCACATTTCTGGATTAGAAATTCTAGTTGTAAGGATTATATCCCACTGCATTTTATTTGCTAATTTATTTAGAGGTTGCCAAAGATTCACAGTAAGTTATCTAGAATTTTCATCCTTATTGTCTAACTGGACTGCAATCTAGCTGTTTTATCCTCACAATGGTAATTCTAACTAAAAATACATAAATCCTAGAAATACTATTCCTTTGTTAAATAAAGGTAAGGTGATGACTGCTCAATGTCACTAAGAGCTAAAATAACAAACAATAGCAGCAACAAAAACAACGGACCTTATATAGTGCCTGAGTGGTTCAGCTGGTAAGCGACCGAACCTTGATATCGGCTCAGGTCATGATCTCAGGGTCGAGACATGAAGCCCCACGTCAAGATTCTCTCTCCTTCTCCCTCTACCCTTGAACCACCCCCCCTCCCATTCTCCCTCTCTTAAAACAAAAACAAAAACAACGGACTTCATAATCCTGTATCTAGTAATCCAGTGATCTGCTTTACCAAAAAGATGAATAAGCCAAGAAAACAAAAATTCACAAGACTTACCATGGAATACAAATTTCAAAAATCCCACTCAAAACATCTACACTTCCCATCAGTGGCTAGCACAGAATAAGCCAGAATACAGAAAGTACTCAAGACCTGCTTTCAGAACTAAGGTAACTAAAGATTACATGGTTAACGCTCTAATCAAGAACAAAGTGACATCTAAACTAAATACCAAAACCAAAGTTAATTTTTTTAAAGGCTCAACGCTCTTTCAAGTAGAAAGCAACTTGATATGAAATATGAAGTTTCTTACCTAATGCCACCTGGAGACTGATGTTCTTCTGCTCCATCTGGAGAAAGAAAGCAGAACAAAATCTTTTCTTTATAAAGGAACTCCTGTATCACCATACCTACCGGTGAAAGGTAAGCTATTTTACATTTAAAAGGAGCAGGCAACCGGTTATTAAAGAACCATACTCCACGTATACTGTACCATAATCAAGCTGATCTGTATTTGGTTCTGACTTGCAGATGAGCTGCAATGAACCAGTCTTTGACCTAGAACTTCGGGTGTTCTCTGTGTCAAGATGCCGAGAAACAGATGTCCTGCTACTGCTGCGCCAGCCCCGGCTAGGCCTAGTTGCAGCAACGGAAACTTCCTGAGGGAGGGTAGAATCATCTTCTTCCTCTTTCTCTTCCTTAGGATCTAGATGAAAACATATACCATTACTTACGGTTAACCAATAACCATCTCAGTATACCTACTATTACAAATAAAAAGTTAATTAAAAAGAAGGTAAATTAATTTATTTTTCAGGAGAAAAGCCCCTCAGATTTTTATACTGAGATACCAGAAACAAGATGAGAGAAAACTTACCCTTACTGTCATTATTCTAAAACTTCCATGTGGTCAAGCAGCAGTTTTATATTGTAATATCTACTAAAAAATGGACTAAGAGAAGTATGCAAAATACACCCAATTCAATTCATGGGATTCTAACCTTTACATGCAAGACAAAAGAAACTAAATTAAGTGAGTGGTCAGCCAGACTTCTTGCAGAAGCACAAGAAACAAACAGTCACAGGTCCAGATGTTTTAGCAACTGAACAATGCTGAAGAAATTGCTAAAGAGGAATCCCATACTAAAAATGCCTTCCCTTGACTTTATTCAATAGTTCTTAGAACCACACCATGAGTGTGAATGGATCTATAGGGCAATCATGACAAGCCCTACTTTAGTCATCCTATGAGATGCTGTGCAAAGGTACACACACAATCTATCCCTGTTATCCTATATTTTCTTCATGCTTTGAAGGGTGAACGAAGTGAGGTAGGGCCATTCACTCCTGAGCAATAAATAAATAATAAAAAAGCTTAATACAACTTTCATCCCTAGAGTAACTTATTACTTATATATATGTTAGTATATTAAAAGTATATTTTGACTATGGGCAATTCTTTTAATACTCTCAGGATGTAAAAGGCCTAAGAACAATACAAAATTTAAGGTCTTAATACTGATACCTGTGACAATATAAACATAAAAGCAATTTTCTGCATGGCAAATCCCACTATAAGTCTAACAGCACAACAGAAAAAGAGCAGTTCGGTAAAAGCACATGGCTTTCACACAAACGAAAAGGTCAATCTTCTCATAATCGGAGAAACTCAAGTGAAAACGGTTAGTGTGATACCACTGTTCTTTATCATGCTGGCAATGATCCGAATGTTTGACAAGTGTGTATTAGGAAGGCTGGAGAAAAGAGTAACACAGATGATAGCACATGCACTGGCAAAACCTCTATGAAGGACAATTTGGCAGTATGTATCAAAATTATAAATGCACAACCTTTCACAGTAATTTCAACTACTAGGAATTTATCATACAGAATTATAATCACACTTATGAAATGACCTATGTATAGAGACAATCACTATACAATGTTTTTAGTAGTGAAAGAGCAGAAAACTAAACATCAGGAGGGGACAGCATGGAAATAACTCCATGATACTTTATTATATAATAAAACCCCACATCCATATAATATCCAAATATTATATAGGTATACATTTGTTTTATATATAGAAAAATAAATGTTATATATGTAAGACATATATCTTTTATACGGTAATACTTCCGGAAGGATGTACAAGAAATTGGTAAGTATTGGTTACTTACAGAGAAGGTCCAAAAATATGCCCAGTAATTCCTCAGTATCTACCCGAGGAAAATAAACTGGCACATGGAGGTTCATGTTTATAACAGCTAAAGAATGGAAATGACCTATCCCATTATCCTCTACAAGAAAATGTTCAAATAAACCATGGCATATTAGTGAGATGGAATATTAGGTATCTGCAAAGAATGACATGGAATTGCTGGTAAAAATACTATGTTAAACAGGGGCGCCTGGGTGGTTCAGTGGGTTAAAGCCGCTGCCTTCGGCTCGGGTCATGATCCCATCGTCCTGGGATCGAGCCCCGCATCGGGCTCTCTGCTCGGCGGGGGGCCTGCTTCCTCCTCTCTCTCTGCCTGCCTCTCTGCCTACTTGTGATCTCTGTCTGTCAAATAAATAAATAAAATCTTTAAAAAAAAAAATACTATGTTAAACAAAAATTAAGCAAAAAAAAAAAAAAAAAAAAAAAACAAACCCCATGAAACTATAACTTTTTTTTTTAAGATCTGAAAAATAAAGTTTCCTTCGCTGTGGAAGAAGGTGGTAAATGGGGGGGCCACCGCAGCTTTAACTATACTCTTTGAAAGTTTTATGAGAATATACTGAAGTAATGAAACAAAACTAGTTTGAAATGTAGAGAACAGCAGAGTGAACTCCTAATAACTGGACATAATTATTAAATTAGATATGCATTTCCTTTCAATTTTCCTTCCCACTCATTAGTGCCTTTCTCCTTGTTCTCATATCTGAGCTACTTTATTTATTTATTTATTTAAAAGATTTTATTTATTTATTCGACAGAGAGAAATCACAAGTAGGCAGAGAGGCAGGCAGAGAGAGAGGGAAGCAGGCTCCCCGCTGAGCAAGAGCCCAATGTGGGGCTTGATCCCAGGACCCTGAGATCATGACCTGAGCCGAAGGCAGAGGCTTTAACCCACTGAACCACCCAGGCGCCCTGAGCTACTTTAAGTATCAAGATAATGTAATAATAATAACAATAATAGTAAAAAGGTTAGAATCAAAAATATCTTCAGCTATATACAGTCCACAGTTTGGCTACTGTGGACACTGCTGCTATGAACATTGGGGTACAGATGGCCCTTCTTTTCACTACATCTGTTATCTTTGGGGTAAATATCCAGTAGTGCAATTGCAGGGTCACAGGGTAGCTCTATTTTTAATTTTTTGAGGAATCTCCACACTGTTTTCCAAAGTGTCTCTACCAACTTGCATTCCTGCCAACAGTTTAAGAGGGTTCCCCTTTCTCCACGTCCTCTCCAACATTTGTTGTTTCCTGTCTTGTTAATCTTTGCCATTCTAACTGGTGTAAGGCAGTATATCTCAATGTGGTTTTGATTTGAATTTCCCTGATGGCTAATGACGATGAACATTTTTTCATGTGTCTGTTGGCCATTTGTATGTCTTCACTGGAGAAGTGTCTATTCATGTCTTCTGCCCTTTTCTGACATGACTGTTTTTTTGGGTGTTGAGTTTGAGGAGTTCTTTACTCTTCAACAGACGAATGGATAAAGAAGATGTGGTCCATATATACAATGGAATATTACTCAGCCATCAGAAAGGATGAATACTCAACTTTTATATCAACATGGATGGGACTGGAGGAGATTATGCTGAGTGAAATAAGTCAAGCAGAGAAAGTCATTTACCATATGGTTTCACTTACTTGTGGAACATAAGGAATAACATGGAGGACATCAGAAGGAAAGGAAAAGTGAACTGGGGGAAATTGGAGGGGGAGATGAACCATGAGAGACTGTGGACTCTGAGAAACAAACAGGGTTTTAGAGGGGAGAGGAGTGCATGATGGGCAAGCCTGTGGGGGGTAATTAAGAAGGGCACATACTGCATGGAGAACTGGGTGTTGTACATAAACAATGAATCTTTGAACACCGAAAAAAAAAAAACAAAAACGAACAAATTATATACAGTCCAATGAGTTTTACCCGTAAAGTAATTGCAAGGCCAAAGACAACTTGTTCAAGATCACAAAGCTAGCTAAGAAGACTCAGATATAAAAATCATGTCTTGAGACTAGCAATCAAGAACTTCTCCATCTAGGTCATGGCTGCTTTTAAGATAATTTTTTCAGAGGGAACAATTCAACATCCTCTATAAAGAAGGATAAATAATAAGGAGTCTTCCTTTTTACTCAATACAACTACACTAATTTGGACTTTAAACCCACTCCATAACTTCCTGTAAAGGTTTTTCCTTCATGATGAAAGGATTATATGGCCACACCCTTTCCTGACCTCAATCAAATGATGACAATTTGATGAGAATTGTTTATACCTATAAATAAAGTATAATAGCCTATTTTATGAATACCACTCCATTCCTCCAAAACTCTAGTCTTAAAAAGACAGCAGCATTATCAGAAGCTGATGTCAGCAAAAATGTCCCTTAACAGAAACAAATATGCATTCATATGCATGCGTGTGCATGCACATACATATACACACCAGAATCAACTTTGTAAAAAAACTCTGGTTTTAGGCAACCAAGTGAACACTAAAAAAAATAAATAAATTAAAAAAAAAAAAAAGAAAGAGTTAAACAAGACATTTAAGCAAATCTTGATCAAATCACTCACTAAACACAAGCTAAAGGAAAAAGACTTTAGAGATGACAGAAAACAAAGACTAATTTTTAAAATATGCTCAAAAAAGCTAAAGGCTTTAAAACATTGACAAATAACTAACAGCAATCATAATAACATCTTAACAAATAGAGAATGTCAATAAAGAGGTGGTAATTATAAAAAACAAAATCTGGAGCTGAAAAACAAATGAAATGAAAAATTCACTCGAGGATCTAACAGATTTGAGGAGAACAGACAAATTGGCAACCTTTAAGACAGGTCAAGTAAGAGTATCCAGTCCAAAGGACAGAAAGAAAACAGAGCCTAAGATACCCATGGGACCATTAAACGTAGTGACATATACATGAGTCTCAGGAGAGTGCAGAGAATGGAACAGAAAGACTATTTGAAAAAAAATAAAGGCCAAAAGTTTCTCAAAATTAGTAAGACATTAATCTACACAAACAAGAAGCTCCACAAGCTCCAAACTCCAGTAGGACAAATTCTGTGAAACTGAATTAAGGAAACATATTTACAGTGGAGTTGGCTGGCCAGAAAGTGGAGTTCTCATGCCATACCATTTGTTGCAATCCTTTGCAGACCCAAGAGAAAGAAGCCCAATCTACTATCCCAGCAGGAGGAAGGAAGATTTTTTTCCTTGCTTGGCAACAGCCCAGGCAATGAGACACAGTCACAACTCAGCCAATGAAAGTCTAATACATTTCAAACTCCTAGTTTACTCCAATGGACTTTGTGTTTATAACAGCTCCCTACCTCCCACCCCCAACCAAAAGTTCCTCTCCTTTGTTCACAGGACTTGCTTATGGCTTTTGTTATTGCTTGCTTGTCCAGAATTCTAATTCCTTTGCTATTCCTGAATAAACCTATTTTGCTGGTAAAATAATTGGCTGTTTTACTTTTAAGGTCAATGACTCAAGAGATCCACACCAAGACACATTACAATCAAACTGCCAAAAGCCAAAGATAACCTTGAAAACCGAAAGAGAAATGACTCATCAGGTATAAGAAATGCTCAATATGATTAACAGCCTATTGCTCATCAGAAACTAGAGACCAGAAGGTAGAGGGATTCCATATATAAAGTGGTAATGTCAAGCAAGAAATCTATATCTGGCAAATTACCCTTTCAAAATGGAGACATTCTCAGATAAAAGCAGAATTTGTTGCTAGTAAGATCTGCCCAACAAAAAATGCTATAGGGAGTCCTCCAGGCTGAAAGGACACTAGGAAGTAACACAAAGATGTATGAGGAAATAAAAACACTGTGGTTACATAAATAAATATAAAACAGTATTATTGTGTTTTTGATTTGTAATGCCTCATTTTTCCCCTACATGGCTTAAAAGTTGGGTATATATAAAACAGTAATTAAAAACCTATTTTAATGGGCACACAATATAGAAAGATTCCAAGTACTGGTATCTTTTTGCTTAACAATTCATTTCTTAATTTATCTAATTCCTCTCATTTTTAGTATGAAGTGATAAGAAGAAACCAGACTGCACTTACCACACATAGCTTGGAAATCTTCTCAGCTAAGTATACAAGTTCCTCACTTAGAAGTTCTACTTTCCACCCAAGAGAACATAATTCAGCTAAGTTATCTGCCACTTTATAGCAAGGATCACCTTGCCTCCACTGCCCATCAACATGTCTATCATTTCCTTCTAAGGCCTCCCCAAATTACTTTTCACATCTGTATTTCTGCCAACCTTTTTTAAAGGCAATTGAGGCTGCTTTATGATTAACTGCCTTAAAATTCCCCCAGGTACTAGCCATTAACCCAAACCATTTCCACATTTTCAGGTATTTTGTTGCAGCAACACACCACTTCCAGTACCAAACTCTGTATTTGTTTCCTAGGACTTCCATAACAAATTACCACAAAGACCTATTTATCTGCAAAGATTCTATTTCAAATACATTACATTCTCAAGTATTCAACATCTTTTTGGGGGAAACAATTCAACCCAAGGCAAGTGACTCTACTAATAGAAGACAAGCTAGACTTCAAGTCAAAAACTGTTATGAGACAAAAAAGGACACTGTATATCAATAAAAGGGTCAATCAAGAAGCTATAAGGATTATAAATATATACAAACCTAATATATGAAGGAAAAAATGACAGAATTGAAGGGAGAAATACCCAGTACCAAAGTAAGAGAGAGACTTACTTTCAGTAATGAATAGAGTAACTAGTCAGAAGTCCAGTTAGGAAATAAAGGACTTGAGCAATCCTGTGAAAAAATTAGACCTAACAGAGAGATAAAAAATACTTCACACAAAACCAGAATACACAGTCTTCTCAAGTACACACAGAAGATTCTCCAGGAAAGACCATATGCTAGCCACAAAACAAGTCTCAAGAAATTTAAAAAGATCATATAAAGAATGTTCTCTGATCACAGTGGAATAAAACTAGAAATCAGCAGCAGAAAGAAAATTAGAAAATTCACAAATATGTGGAAATTAAACAATTATACTCTTCAAACAAATAGGTTAAAGAAATCATAAAGGAAATTAGAAAACACTTAAAGATGAGTAAAAAGGAAAACACAAGATACCATAACTTACAAGCTGCAGCAAAAGCAATGCTTGGGGAGAAATTTATAGCCATAAATGCCTACATTAAAATAGGAAAAAAAAAAACACAAAAAAACAACCAAACACATGGCAAATCAATAATTTACACCTTAAAGAAAAAAGGGAAAAAAGGAAGTCAAAGCTGTGGAAGGAAGGAAATAAAGATTAAAGCAGAGATAAATAAAATAGAAACCAACAGAGAAAAATCCATAAAACTGGAAGTTGGTTATTTGGAAAGGTTAACAAATTGAAACCTTTAGCTAAACTTAAAAAAAAAAACCCCACAAAACTCAAATTACTAAAATTGGAAATTAAAGTGAAGACCTTATTACTGGCCTTATAGAAATAAAAAGGATTGAGAACATAATTAACAATTATATGCAAACAAAATGAGATAACCTACATGAAATAAACACCTAGACACACACTAAAAAACTCAAGATGAAACAGAAACCTGAACATATAACAAGTGAAAACAAAGAATCAGTAATCAAAAACCTCCCAAAGAACATCATCAACCAAAGCCAAACTATGGAAAAAGCCTAAATGTCCATGAACTGATGAATGGATGAAGAAGATGTGGTATGTGCTATGACCCAGCAATCACACTACTGGGTATTTACCCTAAAGATACAAATGTAGTGATCTGAAAGGGCACCATGGACCCAAATGTTTATAGCACCAATGTCCACAATAGTCAAACTATGGAAAGAACCTAGATATCCATCAACAGATGAATGGATAAAATGTGACTGATATATAATGGAATACTATGCACCCATCAAAAACTCCAAAAACTTGCCATTTGCAACAATGTGGATGGAACTAGAGGGTATTATGCTAAGCGAAATAAGTCAATCAGAGAAAGACAATTATCATATGATCTCTCTGATATGAGGAATTTGAGAGGCAGGGTGAGGGATCGTGGTGGGTAGGGAGGGAAAAATGAAACAAGATGGGACCCGGGAGGGAGACAAACCATTAAGAGACTCTTAACCTCAGGAAACAAACTGAGGGTTGCTGGGGGGTAGTAGGGGAGGAATAGGGTGGCTGGGTTATGGACATTGGGGAGGGTATGTGCTATGGTGACTGCTCTGAAATGTGTTAAGACCGATGATTCACAGACCTAAGGCAAATAATACATAATATGTTAATAAAAAATGTGGTATGTGTATATATGTATTTGTATACACACACACACACACACTGAAGTATTACTCAGCCATCAAAATGAATGAATTCTTGCCATTTGCAATGACATGGATGGAGCTAGAGTGTTATGCTCAACAAAGTAAGTTAGAGAAGGACAAATACCATATGATTCCACTCATATGTGGAATTTAAGAAACAAAATAGATGAACATATGGGAAGGGGTAAAAAAAGGGGGGGGGAAGCATATCTTAAGAGACTCAACTAGAGAGAACAAACTGAGGGTTCATGAAAGGAGGTGGGTGGGGGATGGGCTAAATGGGTGATGGGTTTTAAGAAGGGCACATGATATAATGAGCACTGAGTGTTTTAAGTGATGAATCACTGAATTCTACATCTGAACCAACATTACACTATATGTTAACTAACTAGAATTTAAATAAAAATTTGAGACAAAAAAATAAATAAAATGATGACTTCCATAAAGTACCTTCCAATGGTGGGGGGGAAAGCCCAGGAGCAGAGGTTTCACTGGTGACTTCTACCAATCATTTAAAGAATTAACACTAACCCCTTACCAAGTTCTTCCAAAAAAATGAAAGAGGGAACCATTTACTTCTTGATTCATTCTGTAAGGCTATCATTACTCTGATACCAAAGACAAAGACACGACAAGAAAACAACTCAACAACTTCCCTTGCAAACCAAAGTAAGCAGTGCATTAAGACTGTAGGATTTTAACACTAAGATCTGATGGCATGTATTCTAGGATTATGAGGGTGGTTCAGCATACAAAAATCAACTGTTATAATATACCACACATTAACAGAATGTAAAATACCACAATCATCCCAAATAATGTAGAAAAAGCATTTAACATAATTCAGAGGACTTTCATGGTAAGAACACACAGCAAACTAGGAACAGAATGAAACTTCTTCAACCCGATAGAGGGCACTTACCAAAACCGCAGAGCTAACATATTCAATGGTAAAAGACTGAAAGCTCTTTCCCAAAGATCAGAAACAAGACAAGGATGTCCCCCCTTTCTCCATTTCTTTCAAAGCTGTACTGGAAGTTCTAGCCAGAGCCACTAGTTAAGGTGGCGGGGAGAAGCCACACAAATTGAAAAGAAAGAGATAAAACTACCTCTATTAGCAGAAGAAATGATCTTATTTCAAAAAAAAATTCTGAAGATTCTGCAAAACTTTTAAACATAACAGACAAATTTAGTGAAGTTGCAGAATACAAGATCAACACACAAAAATATTTTGTTTTGGGCGCCTGAGTGGCTCAGTGGGTTAAGCCTCTGCCTTCAGCTCAGGTCATGATCTCAGGGTCCTGGGATCGAGTCCCGCATCAGGCTCTCTGCTCCGCAGGAAGCCTGCTACCCTCTATCTCTCTGCCTGTCTATCCTCTCTCTGTCCTACATGTGACCTCTCTCTCTGTCAAATAAATAAATAATCTTAAAAAAAATATTTTGTTTTAAATATACCATCAATGAGTAATTAAAAAAGGGAAATAAGAAGACAATTCCATTTACAATTAAATTAAAAACAGTAAAATACTTAAATACAGGTAAGATGTTAATAGTCCCCAAATTGATCTACAGATTAAATACAATCCCTATCAAAGTCCCAGCTTCCTTTTTTGCAGAAACTGACAACCTAATCCTAAAATTCATATGAAAATTTAAAGGACCCAGATCATCCAAAACAATCTTGAAAAAGACGCACTTTGCTCATCCCAGTCTCACAATTTACAACTCACAACAAAGCTCACAACAAGGCACCTGGATGGCTCAGTTCATTAAGCGACCGCCTTCTGTTCATGTCATGATCCCAGCGTCCTGGGATGGAGCCCTGAGTTGTGCTCCCTGTTCAGCGGGGAGTCTGCTTCTCCCTCTCCCTCTGCCGTTCCACCTACCTGTGCTAGCGTGTGCTCTCTCTCTCTAATGAATAAATAAAATCTTAAACACCCTCCACCCCCACCCCCCGCACACAAAGAACAAACAAAAAAAACCAAAGCTGCAGTAATCAATCAGTACCACAGTGTGGTACTGGTGTAAGGACAGACAAAATGACCAAAGGAACTGAATTCAGAGTCTATATAAACCCATACATTTATGGTCAACTGATTTTCAACAAGTTTGCTGAGACCATTAGTGGAGAGAGAACAGTCTCCTCAACGAGTGCTGGGACAACTACATATCCACATGCAAAGAACAAAGTTGAACCCTTACTTTATGCCGTATATAAATATTAACTCAAAATGGATCAATGTCCTAAATATAAGAGCTAATGCTAAAAAACCCTTAGAAGAAAAACCGACAGAATGGGAGAAAATTACTTCCAGGCATTATATCTAATAAGAGTCTACTATTCAGACTATATAAAGAACTCTCGGCTCAACAAAAGGACGAACACCAACTAAAAAATGAGCAAAGGTCTTTAAGACATTTCTCCAAAGACACAAATGGCGAAAGAACATACACAAAAACATGCTCAATATAAATAATTTATGAGATGCAAATAAAAACCATAGTGAGATTACCATTTCACACTAACTAGGATAGCTTTAGTAATAACTTAAAAAAAACAAAACCCCAAAATAACAATTGTTGGAGAGATGTGGAGAAACTACAACTCTTGTACAGTGCTGGTGGGAATGTAAAAGGCTACAGCCACTGTGGAAAACAGGCAGTTCCTCAAAAACAAACATAAAATTACCATATAACCCAGCATTTCCACTCCTAGGGATGGTCCCTCAAAATTGAAAACAGGTATCCAAACACACACTTGTACATGAATGTTCATTTCAGTATAATTCACAGAAGCCAAAATGTGAAAATAATCCAAATGTTCATCAAACACTGAACAGAAACAAAATGAAGTATATCCATACAGGAGCATATTACTCATAAAAAGGAATGAAATACTAACATGTATTAACACATGCTACAATATGGATGAACCTTGAAAGTACCATGCAATATAACAGAAGGAGACATGAAAGTCTTATGCAGGAGTCCACTTACACAAAATATTCAGAATAGGTAAATTCAAATTAATGTTTTTTTTTTTCAAATTAATGTTTTAAGATAAATGAGGTAAAAGCAGATTATCTTTGTTAGAAGCTAAGGAGAGAGGGGTAATAGGGAATGACTATTTTTAATGGCCTTGGGGTCCAGTTTGGTGGGGATAAAAATGTTTGGAACTAGATGGAAATGATGCTGTATAACATTATAAATGTATTAAATGTCACTAAACTATATGCTTTAAAATGGTTAATATTGGGGCACCTGGGTGGCAAAGTCAGTTAATTAAGCACCACAGTCTGATTTCAGTTCAGGTCATGATCTCAGGGTTGTGAGATAGAGCCTGAAGACAGGTTCCACAGAAGATGTGGAGCCTGCTTGAGATTCCTCTGATCTCCCCCCTGCTCTCTTTTTCTCTCTCTAAAAAAATAAAATAAAATAGCTAAGTTTGTTAATTTAATCTAAAAAAATCCCAAAAGGCAATGTCAGTCTCCAACACCAGAAACTGACAACCAATGGATAATCCATATATTAGGATAAACTATCATGACCAGATAGAATGGAACCAAGTTTCTTTTGCATGGCACTTTAAAGACAATTTCTGGGGTGCCTGGGTGGCTCAGTGGGTTAAGCCTCTGCCTTCAGCTCAGGTCATGGTCTCAGGGTCCTGGGATGGAGGCCTGCATTGGGCTCTCTGCTCAGCAGGGAGCCTGCTTCCCCCTGTCCTCTCTTGCCTGCCTCTCTGCCCACTTGCGATCTCTGTCAAATAAATAAATAAAATCTTAAAAAAAAAAAAAAGATAATTTCTAGCTGTTTCTCATAATAGCAGTTGACGGGCTCCTTGATATATAATAAGAAAGAAGAAAAAAACCCCACAATAGTCTAAGTGAAGGAAGACATCAAGTAAACTACTGTCTGAGCAACATAACATGTAGGCACAGAGAATATAACCACATTCTTGAAAGAGGAAGAAGGGACAAAGAAGGAATGGTTGATACTAAAATAAAGATAAAAAGATACTGACACTAACGGCAGGAAAGTTACTCCTAATTCTTTTGGGTAGCAAAAGATGAAATGTAACAGTAATTTATCTCAATCCTACAGCAACGGATAATTCTTTCAAAATAACCTAACTCATCAAATTACAAAAGATGAGAGCTACTTCACCATGATAAAACACTTCAAGTTAGATGGGCTATCCTAGTATGATCTAGTTCTCCTTCAGACTGCCCTGGTTTTCTAACTGAAGCTTAGAGAAATTAAATGACTTGTTCAAGATTACAAAGCTAACACTGATTGTGGGGTAAAAACAGGGAATACTTGGTAAACTGGAAAGAAATCACAATAAAATTCTTCTCATTTCTATTTAAATATTCACATTTTTTGTCTGGAAAACTGAAAAATACTTGACAATTATTAAGTGCCTGACAGTTCAAATTTAGTTCCATAACTCTGTCAAGTAATTTTTATTCTTGTTTGTATAGATGAGGAAAGCAAGTAACTAACATTCCCAGCCTCACAAATTAAGCTGCAGAGTTGGGATTTGAAGCCAGATATATCTAAGTTCAAAGTCTGTATTCTTTCTGTTATACCACTCCCAACCATATAAAAGAGAAATAGGAAAAGTGCCAGTGAAGAGCTTTATTCAGATTTGGCTCACAACCACTCAGCAGAAAGTTCAAGGTGTCAAAAGAGGGTCTCATTTATGCAATAAACTGGCTTAAAGACCACAAGAATTATTCCATGAAAGTGAATTTTTAATCTAAAACTGCACATAATTATTTGTTTCAAAACAGAGAAATAGAAGGACTATTTTATGATTAAACACCAGGGGCGCCTGGGTGGCTCAGTGGGTTAAAGCCTCTGCCTTCGGCTCAGGTCATGATCTTAGGGTCCTGGGATCAAGCCCCACATCGGGCTCTCTGCTCAGCAGGGGAGCCTGCTTCCTCCCTCTCTCTCTCTGCCTGCCTCTCTGCCTACTTGTGATCTCTGTCAAATAAATAAAATCTTAAAAAAACAAAACAAAACAAAACAAAAACCCAGAACAAAGCTGAGAGATTTTCAAATTTCAATTAGGAAATTAAATGATTAGTATATTTCAATCTGATTTACTTTTATTTTTTTTAAAGATTTTATTTATTTATTTGACAGAGAGAGAGAGTGTGCACAAGTGGGCAGAGCGCCAGGCAGAGGGAAAGAAGTAGAAGCAAGCTCTCTGCTGAGCAGGGAGCCTGATGCGGGGCCTGATCCCAATGGGATCATGACCTAAGCCAAAGCCAGCCGCTTGACTGACTGAGCCACCCAGGAGCCCCTGGTTTACTCATTTTTAAAACAACAAGACTATGTGTATATGTGTGTGTGTGTGTGTGCACGCGCTTATGTGTTAATACTTGGATTTTTCTTTCTTGTTCCAGTCATTTTCCTCACTACTTACTGTATCTATGCTTTTATTTTCTTTCTTACCTATTCCTATACCTTACCCATTCTTTCTTACCTATTCACTGGAACACCAAGAGAAAGAAAATAAAGGTTAAAAAAATACTAATGAGCATTTATAAAATTTCTATGGATCTTAAAATTTCCGGTCAAAAAATGAGAATCACAAACTAAGCTATTAATTTTCAAAGTACAGGCATTAGTTGAATTAGTTCTGTCTCTTAAAAACATTAAGTTAAGGGACTTTGCTTAGGGCCACCTGGGTGGCTCATTGGGTTAAAGCCTCTGCCTTCGGCTCAGGTCATGATCACCGGGTCCTGGGATTGAGCCCCGAGTCAGGCTCTCTGCTCAGCGGGGAGCCTGCTTCCTCCTCTCCCTCTGCCTGCCTCTCTGCCTACTTATGATCTCTGTCAAAGAAAGAAAGAAAATCTTAAAAAAAAAGAGAGAGATAGAGAGAGAGAGAGACTTTGCTTAGATACAGGTTTGAGAAAAGGATGTATTGAAAGGATATATTCTTAATACTGTCACTTTGAAAACTAGTGTTCATTAACTGAATAGTCGCTATAGCTCAAAATTTAACATTTAAATTTGAATAAATATGGTTGGACTCTGAAGGATGAGTAAGTGCTATCTAGGTGATAGATGGGAAGAAGGAAGGAAGAGCATGTGCAAATGTCATGAGATGTGGATGGAAAGTAAGACCAATATGACTGGAGCAGAGAGAATAGGCCAGAAACTGTCATTTATACCATTGCCGAAAAGGCAGGAAAATGTCTAATAAATAAGGTCCTTGGGAAGACTGGGTGGCTTACAGTGGGTTAAGCGTCCAACTTTTGATTCTGGCTCAGGTCATGATCTCAGGGTCACGAGATGGAGCCCCGGGTTGAGCCTTGCATGGGGCTCTGTGCTCAGCATGGAGTCTGCTTGAGATTCTCTCTCCCTCTGCTCTCCCACCTCCCCCCTGCTCAAGTGCTTTCTGTTTCAAATAAATCTTAAAAAAAAAAAAAAAAAATCAAAGATCCTTGAAGGATTTTAGATTTTATCCTAATAGCCACAGAAAGCCAGAGGAAGAATTTAAGTTGAAATGTGGCATGATGACATTTGCAATTTTAATGTTCACTCTGACTGCAGGCTACAGAATGACCTGTGTGGGGCGGAAGAGTGAATTCAAAGAGATCTAGTTAAAAGTCTACTGCAATAGACTAGGCAACAAACAGCTTGAAAAAAGAGTAATAGCACTGGAGATCTGCAAAATACTTAGGAGAGAGACCACAGAGGACTAAAGAATGACTTCATAAAAAGACAAAGAGGGACAGAAAGAGATCGTGGATTTAGTTTCTAGATTTATGACCTGGACAACTGGACAGATGGTGAAAGACTCACAGAAGAAGATCAGGTATCTTTTGTTGTTTTGAGGAAACAGTAGAGAGAATATGTATTCCGTCCTGGACAAGTTCAATCTGAGATGTCTGCTGAGTAAAACATCAGTGGGTCTGAAGTTCAGAGGAAGGGGTCTGGGCTACCTACATACAAAGGTGAATTGACATCATCATGTCTGATTATAGTGATATGATCTAGATTTAGCATCTTCCACATACAATAATTTTCAACTTTCATGAAATATGTTTTTAGGTATTTCCAATATTTGCTTATTCATGGTTCCTCTGTTCCAGAAGTAGTTTTGTATTATAAAATCTATTTAAAAAAACTAACCATAGTACAGTTTTGCTTTGTTCAGTCTTTTAATCCATTCTCTCCTAAGTAGTCTATCATCATTTTGATGGTAAAATGTAGCATAGCAGAGTATCTGGGCATGTAAAGACCATTGTACTGAAGTACGGGTGTGACACTGACAATAAAGATACATTCAGGAAAAGGAAAAAGCACAACAGTGCTGCAAAAACAGAAAAGCTCAGAGATAACGGGGGTTCGGAAATACTACAGGGAGAAATTTGGAAGTCCACCTAAGAAGAATTGTGAGCAATAAGGCTGAGGAAATCCACACTGTAGAGGCTCTGAATCCAAGCCTAAGAAATCTGAAGTTAGACAGGCATTAGAGAATCTCTGCAGGTTATAAAATAAGAGTTACAGGACCTGAATAGAGATCAATGTAGCACACAGTGAATTCATAATAGAGGAGCGGTAGTTTGAGAGTTGCAATGAAGAAAATGAACTGGGATGCAACTGTACTGTATCTAGTTTTACTAAAGACCTGACTTAAAAATTCTAATAGATAAAAGGTTGATAGACCTGAGGTCAAGTCTGGGCTGGGGGGTACACAAAACAAGAAGATCCTGACCATGCTGAGATGCAGAGGTAAGAAAGAAAAGAGGCATCATGGCTATGCGACCTCTGCCCCTGCTATTCTACCAGAACAGCTGTTGTTCAGGTTCCCAATGTCTTCCATGTAGTTTGACATTTTTCAGTTCCCATCTTACTTAATCTTTTGACAGTTGGCTTTCACAGTATCACACTTCCTTGGTCTTTTCCCCACTTCCCTGGTTTCCCCTTTCCAGTCTTCCTTGGTAGCTTCTCCTCCTCCTCTGTCCTTTAGATTTAAATGCCACAGCTCAGTCCTGGAGTCTCCTCTTATTCTTTATCATTCTCTCCATAATCTACTTTTGCCCGTCAAACAGTATCCATCCTCACAGCCACCTTCCTAGGGGTCTCGGTATGTACTCAGTAAAGCAGGACGGTGGTACTTTAATAGGGAGGCACTCACCATACACTGGGAAGGAGTAGCCTTTTAATAATTAAAGTACAAATCAATATACAATGAAAATACAGCACATACACAAAATCACCTAAAAATGGATTTAGCACGTGAGCTAATCTAATTAATGACCAATAATAAGGACTATTAAAATGTGACTGCCACTAAGTAGTTCACTGATTCATTTTACATTGAATTCTCAATACTCTCATTAAGCACTTATTACACACTTTCCCAATTTTACAGATAGGCAAACTGAGACATGGAAAAGTTAAGAAAACTTCCCAAGGTCACGTGTTAAGTTCAAAGCAAAGCAGAGTTCAAATCCAGGTTTCCGATTTTCAAGACTATGCTCTTTAATGGTGATACTCTCACAGTAAAGAAACCTTGAACTCACTTCTGTCTTCTATCTTGGCATTCTGCATTATTATCTCTAGATCTTGCACTTTGGTTATACCAATGTTCCTTTAAAACTGCTTTTACCAAGGTCAACAATGTCGAGCAGGACCTCTCACCTTTGTGTGTCATGGACTCCTCCAGAGGATGTGGTAAAGCTTATATACTCCTTTCTCAGGATTATTATTTTTTAAGTGCATAAAATAAAACAGGATCTGAAAATAAGACTTACAAAGAAAACTGTAATGGAATAAAGTTAATCCACAGATCCCTTCAACTAAAGCTAACGATACCTTTCTGTTCTTAATCATGTATAATCTTTTGGTAGCATCTGCCACTACTGTCCCAGCTACCCCCTCCGAAAACTTAAAATGCTTTGCCTTTCCTTCATTTCTACCATTTGTTCTTCCTTGACCTTTCATCCTTCTTGGTCTCATTTGGGCCCTCCATACTCTTCTTGAAATGTTGGTGTTCACAGGCCTGCTTCTCTTTTTACCGAAAATACCTGCATGACCTCATCCACTCTGAGTCCAAGTACTGTCTAAAAGCCCAAACTTTTATAACCAACTATCTACTGGTCATCTCCTCTTTAAGACTCTCGTGAAACCTGAAGTGGAGGATATAGCAAAGCTGTGTCCAGACTCCTGACCCAGATGAACTAAGAGATGACAAACTGGTGTTGTTTTCAGCTTGTGGTAATTTGTTACACAGCAAAAGAAGACTAATCCAGTGGTCAGACATCGTGGTTCTGGCAACACATTTAGAAAAGGATGCATGAGTTACCAAGTAACCTGATGCTAGGAAATGTTGGAATCACTAATTCTCCATCTCCTAGAATCTTTTTTCCTAAAGCCATGTTAACAATCAACTTTCTAACCCTTTGGTTTTACTGCAAAGCCCAAGATTTTCAGTGATACAGAAAGTCCAAAACAACAGAATATAAAGAGTTCTGGTGATGGAATATAAGATGCAAATATGACACAAGCAGAGGTTTGAGAAGCACTTTTGCCTGTGAGGCTTGCCCTTTTGGAAAGCTGCCCAGAGACTGCCATGTTAAGATGCTGGACTAGCCTAGTGGAGGATGAGAGGCCATAAGGAGGAAAACCATGGTGCTGGCTCACAGCCAGCACCAACTGCCACACATGCCAGCGTACCCATCTTGCCCCGTCCAGCCGTTTCAGCTGTTGTGTGACTGCAGCTGCCCAATGAGCCCAGAAGAACAACGAGAAAACCCCCAGCCAACCAAAGAACAACGAGAAATAAAACTATATTAAGACACTAAGTCAGGATGATATATTCTAAACCCCCAGCCAACCAAAGAACAACGAGAAATAAAACTATATTAAGACACTAAGTCAGGATGATATATTCTAAAGCAAAAAACATAACTGATAGTCTCAATTTTCTCATCTATAAAATTATGAACTCTGAGATTATCTCCAACATAAACATTATGATTTACTCTTTCACACTTCACATTCTCAGATATAAGAAACAAAACAACAAAAATAGATTTGGTGGAATGTTACATAGATTTGATGGAATTATGAGGAATATTACAATTAATCAAGGTTTTAAGTTTTAAATATCATGCAGGGGAACTTCTATTAAACACAGCCGACTGAAATACATTTTTGGTCTGTTTCCTTCTAAAACATTATTGAAATGACAGAAAAGAACTAAAAGTGACTAAGAAACACAAAGTCAAAGGAACTCAAAAGGAGACAACAGTTCTATGATTCCATTTCAACAAAATTTTAGAAGACCAAAACGAGGATATTGATAAAGACTCTATACATCAAGTAGAGTTTAAACTTACACTAGCAGGTGGGGAAATAAACAAGTAGCAAGCAAGCACGCACACACGTATACACTCTTAGCCACTTCAGAAAGAAACAGGAATCAGAGTCACAAGGTGCCTCTGGAAAGAGGGTGCAAAGAGTCAAGACTGAAAAAAGAAAAGAGCAGGTGGAAGGTTTGAAAAGCAGTTTGAACACCCAGACCCTTTCATCCCAAGCTGCCTGCAACTATCCCTCCTTTTGAGCAGAGGCTTGTGATTTAGGAAAGGTTGAACTAGACATGTTCTGGCATCAAAAGTTTCAGGTAATAGTAGAGGTGAAGTATTATCAGAGAACAGGGGTAATTAAATGGAAGCAAAAATAGTAAATGCTAAGGACCCTCCTCACTGATCTCCCACCTACCTCATGTAACCATAGATACCAGAATTTCTCTCTGAAGAAACAGAAATGGCCTATGGAAAGACCAGGCCAACATCATCCCTTTATAGTGGACAGAAGTCTAACCTATGCATACAGACCTCCCAATCAGCATTTTAGTACTTTATTCTAAAAATCAGAAGTCAGAGAACACCCAAAACTTGATGAAAATTTCTGAGAGGCTAAAGAAACAAATGGGAAAAACAACCTGAAAGAAATGGGCAATTCAGGGAACAGAAGAAAAAAAAAAAACACACGTATATACGTTAGTATGTCCTAGGATGGGAGGTAAGTTTATAGTTAAAGAAAACGGGCACCTGGGTGGTTCAGTTAGTTAAACAGCCGACTCTTGACTATGCCTTTGATGGTGATCTCAGGGTCCTGAGATCCAGCCTGCAGTGGGCTCCCCGCTCAGCAGGGAATCTGCTTTAGATCCTCCTCTCTTCCTCTACCTCTCCCCTAATTCACTCTTGCTCTCTAAAATAAATACATCTTTAAAAAAAACAAAAGTAATACACTCAAAAAAAAAGCTCTTGGAAATTAAAAACATGACAGCAAGAATTAAAATCTCGAAGAAAAGGTGTTAAGCTGAGAAAATAACAAGAGCGGAAAGGGTTAAGAAATGGAATCAAAGATCAAATTAACAGAGAAAGCAAAAGTGACAGTTAACAAATAACAATCTGCTATAAACTTAAGACATGAATTTTAATTTAGTGTCATTTATGTGTTAATTTTGTGTGTCAACTTGGCTAGTGTGATGTTGTGATCTGTAAGAAAAATATGTATTAGGTCTTCATCCAAACCCTTGCAATTTCCTGTTAAGAGTGACAAAAGTGTTTCTTGTCATGTTAATAACCTGACTTTTGGACCCACCTAAGGAAGGTAGGTTGCGGGAAGGTTGAACTTTTATTTCCCTCCCCACCCTCCCCATTACTTCTAGAGAGACAAGAGCCTGGCGGATGACTGGAACACCAACAGCCAATGACTTAATCCTGACCACAATGAAGCCTCTATAAAAACCCAAGAACGGTTCAAAGAGCTTCCAGGCTGGTAAACACATAGAGATTTGGGGAGAATGGCATGCTTTGACTGGGGAGGGAAATAACACCAGCTAGACCCCAAGACCTGACCTTTACTGCCCACCTGCTTGTACTCACTGACCTTTGTCTCACATTTTTACTTACGCTCTTCTTTCTAGCTTATCTCTTAACTCCAACAAATGGAAACCGAAACCACCCCTCAAGCAATCGTGACTGTCCAGACAAGACCTCAAGCCAGTCGAGACCACCCAAACCAGTTTGAGTGTAACTCCTGACTTGTGCCTGCCCAGATGGACCATGGAGTAACCCCTAAAATGACCAACAACTGTTACCTAATCGTAATACTAAAATCTCTGCCCAAGAAGGAGCACACGCCTCATTTCTGTAACATATACATATAAGCATGTTTCCTTAAGGTACATATATGGCCTTCACCAGCCTCTACATATGATAAAATTTCTCTATCTAAATATTCATCCTAACTCTAAATAAAAGGAACCCATTCACCCTTACTAGGAGCATCACAGCTTTGGAAGTTACTCTCCAAGATCACCTTATTTGTTGCAAATAAAGTCTCCCTTCTGTAACAATTTACCTGGTGTAGCTTCTATCTGTGACTCATCAAGTATCCAACTCATGTTAGTTCAGTTACTGAAGCTTCTTGCCCTTTTTCCCCATACCCTGCGCTATACATCTCTTTCACCTGGCTATTCGTGAATTAGTTATATCCTTTTATAATAAAACAGCTACCCAGTAAGTAAAATGTTTCTGAGTTCTGTGAGTAGCTCTAGCAAATTAACTGAACACAAGGAGGGGGTCATGGGAACTTGTGATTTTATAGCCAGTTGTTCAGAACAGGTAACAACCTGGACCTCCTACCGGCATCTGAGTGGGGAGTGGGGGAGCAGTCTTATAAGACTGAGCCCTTAATCTATGGAATTTGAGGCTATTTCCTTATAGACAGTGACAGATTTTTTTTTTTTAAAGATTTTATTATTTGAGAAAGAGAGCACGAGAGGAGAGAGGGCAGTGGCAGAAGGAGACTCCCTGCCGAGCAGGGATCCCGATGTGGGACTAGATCCTGGGACTCCAGAATCATGACCTGAGCCAAAGTCAGTCGCTTAACCAACGAAGCCACCCAGGCACTCACAGTGACAGAATTTAGTTGAATTCTTGGATATCCTGCTGGTGTCTGAGAATTGGCTTGGCTGCTGTGTGGGAAACCACCTCCTCTCCAACCCCGCCTAGCTGTTTGGTCAAACAGCAGTCTAAATGTTGCTGTGTGGGTCCTTTTTTAGATAACATTAACATTTAAATCAGTAGACTCTGAGTAACTACCCTCTATAATGTGGGTGGGCCTTATCCAATCAGTTGAAGGCCTACAAGCAAAGATTTCATGGAATTTAGTTTTAAGATTGCAAGACCACCTCTTTTCTGAATTTCCAGTTTGCTGATTTGCCCTGTGGATTTTGATAGCTGCCACAATCACATAAGCTAATTCCTTAAAAAATAAATCTTTCTCTGTATACTTCCTATTAGTTCTGCTTCACTCAAGGACCCCAACTAATACTAATACTCTGGTTCTGAAAGTGCTTCCATTGGGAGACAATCCTTTTTTCAAATTTCATAAACATTTCTAAAATTTTAAATCCAGTATAATTAAGATACAGTGTGATATTAGTTTCAGGTATACAATATAGCAGCAATTCTATACATTACTCAGTGCTCATCATAGTAAGTGTATCTTAATCCCCTTCACCCATCCCCCAGGACCCACCTCATCTCTGGTAACCATCAATTTTTTCTTTTTAAGAATCTGGGGTTTTTTTTTTGTTGTTGTTTGTTTGTTTGTTCATTTCTTAAACTCTACATATAATAAAATCCTAGGATAGCTATCTTTCATTTATTTCACTTAGCATTACACCCTCTAGATCCATCCATGTTGTTGCAAATGGCAAAATTTCACTCTTTTTTTAATGGCTCAGTAATATCCCATTATATATGTATATATAGCCACTTCTTCTTTGACCATTCATCTATCGATGGACACCTGAGTTGCTTCCATAATCTGGCTATTGTAAATATTGCTGCAATGAACACAGGGATACATGTATCTTTTTGAATTAGTGTTTTCGTATTCTTTGGGTAAATACCCAGTAGTGGAATTAACTGTATCATACAGTAGTTGTTTTTAATTTTCTGAGCAACCTCCATACTGTCTTCCATAGTTGCTGCACCAGTTTGCACTCTTGCCAACACTACAAGAGTATTTTTTCTCCACATCCTCACCAACACTTTTTTCTTGTGTTTTTGATTTTAGCCATTCTGACAGGTGTGAGGGGGTATCTCTTTGCCTTTTTTTCCCCCACTGTGGTTTGACTTCCATTTTTCTGATGATGAGTGATGTTGAGCATCTTTTCATGTATCTGTCAGTCATCTGGAGGTCGTCTTTGGAGAAATGTCTACTCATGTCTTCTGCCCATTTTTGTAAACTGGATTATTTTTGGTGTTGGGTTATGGTTTTTTATATATTTTGGATACTAAAACTTTACTGAGTATGTCATTTGCAAGTATTTTTTCCCATTCAGTAGACTATTTTGTTGACTGTTTTCTTTGCTGCACAGAAGCATTTATTTTTGACATAGTCCCAAGAGTTTATTTTTGCTTTTGTTTCCCCTTAGAAGACAGAAAAAAAGTTGCTATGGCCAATATCAGAAAAACTTATGCCTTATGTTCTTTTCTAAAATTTTTATGGTTTCAGGTCTCACATTTAGGTCTTTAGTTCAAGTTTATTTTTGTATATGGCATAATAAAGTGGTCCAGTTTCATTCTTTTGCATGTAGCTATCCCAGTTTTCCCAACATCACTTATTAAAGGGACTGTCTTTTTCCCATTATATATTCTTGCCTCCTTTATCAAAGACAAATTGGCCAGAAAATCATGGATCTATTTCTGGGCTCTCCATTCTGTTCCACTGATATGTGTCTATTTTGTGCCAGTACCATACTGTTTTATTATAGTTTTGTAGTATAGCTTGAAATCAGGGGTTGTTTTACCTCCAGTTTTGTTCTTTTTCAAGACTGCTTTGGCTACTCAGGGTCTTTTGTGGCTCCCCACACATTTTGGGATTATTTGTTCTAGTTTTGTAAAAAATAAATAAAATAAATGCTGTTGGTATTCTGATAGGGACTACATTAAATCTGTAGATTGCTTTTGGTTATATGAGACATTTTAATAATATCTGTTCTCCCAATCCATGAGCATGAAATATCTTTCCACTCATTTGTGTCATTTCAATTTATTTCATCAATGTGTTATAGTTTTCAGAGCACAGTCAAGTCAAAGAGTAAACTTGGTCAAGTTTACTCCTGGTATTTTATTATTTTTGGTGCAATTGTAAATGGGACTATTTTCTTAATTTCTCTTTCTGCTACTTTATTATCAGTGTCTAGAAATCCAATGGATTTCTCTATATTGATTTTATATCATAGGACCTTACTGAATTCATTTATCAGTTCTAACAGCTTTTTGGTGGAGTCTTTAGGGCTTTCAGTATCTGCCCATAGTGACAGTTTCACTTTTTCCTTACGAATTTGGATGCCTTTTGTTTCTTTTTCTTGTCTGAGTGCTGTGGTTAGGACTTCCAGTACTATGCTGAACAAAAGTGCTAAGAGTAGACATGCTTGTCTTGTTCCTGATCTTGAAAGTGCTCAGTTTTGGGGCGCCTGGGTGGCTCAGTTGGTTAAGCAGCTGCCTTCGGCTCAGGTCATGATCCCAGCGTCCTGGGATCGAGTCCCGCATCGGGCTCCTTGCTCGGCAGGGAGCCTGCTTCTCCCTCTGCCTCTGCCTGCCACTCTGTCTGCCTGTGTTCTCTCTCTCTCTGACAAATAAATAAATAAAATCTTAAAAAAAAAAAAAAGTGCTCAGTTTTTCACAAATGAATATGATATTAGCTGGGGGGTTTCATATATGGCCTTTATTCTGTTGATGTTTGTTCCCCCTAAACTTTCTTTGTTGAGGGTTTTTCTATTGAATAGATATTGTACTTTGTCACACGCTTTTCCTGCATCTATTGATATGATCATGTTTTTATCCCTTCTCTTACTGATGTGATATATCATGCTGATTGCTTTGCAAATACTGTGCCAGCTTTGTGTCCAAGGGGAAAAAAATCCCACTTGATTGTGGTGAATATTTTTAAGTTGTATCAATGGTTTCAGTTTGCTAGTATTTTGTTGAGGAATTTTGCATCTATGTTCACCAGATATATTGGCCTGTAGTTCTTTTTTGATAGTGTCTTTATCTGGTATTGGTATCAAGGTAATGCTGGCCTCATAGAATGAATTTGGAAAGTTCCCCTCCTCTTCCAGTTTTTGGAATAGTTGAGGAAGAACAGATATTAACTGTTCCTTAAATGTTTAGTAGAATTCACCTGTGAGGCCCTCTGGTCCTGGACTTTTGCCTGTTGGGATTTTTTTGATTATGATTCAATTCCATTGCTGGTAATCAGTCTGTTCAAATGTTCTGTTTTTTTCTTGATTCAGTTTCGGGAGGTTATATGTTTCTAGGAATTTATTCATTTCTTATAGTTTGTCCAATTATTTGGCATTTAATTTTTCATAATATTCTCTTGTAAATTTTTTGCATTTTTAAAAAATAGGCTCTATCCAATGTGGAGCCCAATATGGGGCCTGAACCAATGACCCTGAGATCAGATCTGAGCTAAAATCAAGTTAGACGCTTAATGGACTGAGCCACCCTGGTGCCTCAGTCCTTTGTATTTCTGTGGTGTCGGTTTTGTTTCTCCTCTTTCATTTCTAATTTTGAGTCCTCACTCTCCTTTTTAATGAGTCTGGCTAAAGGTTTACCAATTTTGTTGATTTATTTTTATTTTTTATTATTTTTATTTATTTTAGAGACAACGTGCATGCACACATGTGTGAGCAGGGGAAGGGCAGAAGGAAAGAATCGCTAGCAGACATCCTGCTGAGTGCAAAACCAGAAGCCCAATGTGGGGCTCACTCTCACAACCCTAAGATCATGACCTGAGCCAAAATCACGAGTCAGATGCTTAGCCAACTGAGCCACCCAGATGCCCCTAATTTTGTTGACTTTTCAAAGAACCAGCTCCTAGTTTCTATTTTTGTCTATGTCTACTCTGCTCTTTATTTTTTCCTTCCTACTGCTGGGTTTGGGTTTTGCTTGTTCTTTTTCTAATTCTTTAGGTATAAGGTTGGGTTGTTTATTTGAGATTTTTCTTGCTTCTTGGGACAGGTCTGTATTGCTATAAATTTCCTAGTAGAAGAGAATCTTGAGGATGAGTTTTCTGAACTGCTTCTGGGATTTTTGGAACTGTTTCTTTGATAAGATTTAAAGGCACTAATGACTCTATTTTTCAGTAGCGAAGAGAACACTGAACATCGACGGCATGATACAGCAATAAAAATAGGTAAAAAAATCACCAATGCATAATCCTGATCAAATACTTATTAAATAAGAGACAAAGTTCTGGTTATCATGTATTCGCTACTTTAGAATATTTCAAGCTGATTAAGATGAAATTGGCTAGCTGCTTCTAAATGTACTGGACGAAGTTGAGAAACACAGGCATGTGCTGAGAGACTCAAATTCCAAGCTGAAGCATCACATAAATGACCTGAACGTTTCTATGCCTGCCCTGAAAGAAATCCCTACCTCCTACTGCTGTAGAGCTGAGACTGCTGGAAACCAAACCAGACTCTCACCAAGGACAATATGGGTACAGGCACTGCTGAGTGCCATCTGCTAGCAGCAGAGACCAGCAATAAGCCCCTAATATAGTACCATTCCCCAGGATCATCAGCCAGCTCCCTAATGGCAGGTTCCATTCCATTATGGAAGTGGCAATAAATCAACACCCTGGATATGGATTTGCCTTCCCTGCATACAGTGATTCTGTAAAAAATACCATTTATGGACTTACAGAATGCCTTATCCCAGTCATGGTTTTCCACACGGCATTTCTTCTGAACAAGAAACTCACTTCTCAGCAAATGAAATGCAGCAATGGACCCATGCTCATGGAATTCACTGGTCTTACCATGTGCCCCACCATCCTAAAGTGGCTGGCTTGACAGGATAGTGGAATGACATTAACAACATTTTTGAGACTGTGGAGAAACAGAAATCCTCATCGATCACTAGGGAACACAAACGTCACAGTCACTATGCAAAACTCCTTGCCAGTCTCTTTAGCATATACTTACCATATACAATCTAGAAATTTCCCTCATAGATATCTACCCAAAAGAAATAAAAATATCCATTCACACAAAAGCTTTCCCATGAATATTCACACTATCATTATTCATGATGGCTAAAAAGTAGATTAACTGAGGGACAAATCAAATGGACTATTTCCATACACAGAAATACCACACAAAGGAATGAAATATTGATACGTTGCCACAACATAAATTAACCTCAAAATTATGCAAAGTGAAAGCCAGACACAAAAAACAAAAAAAACACATATTCTATGTACAAGTCCGTTTATAAAATGCCCAGAGAAGGAAAACCTGTATGGATAGCATTACCCCACTTGAAATGGGTGTATTTCATGATAAGAAAATTATGTCTCAATAAAATATTAATAACATATGCAACATATCACTAGTCATAAAGGCCAATAACTAAAAGCTACCCAAATACTAACCAACAGTTAAATGAATAAATCATACTTCCACACTGGCCTATAACAATGAAAATGAACAATCTCTAAAAACACAACCTAGAGAAACCTCACATAATGTTGAGCAAAAAAGGCCTACCTAAGAGTACATACTCTATTTTTCTATATATGAAGAATCCAAAAAAAGGCAAAAGAGATTTGTGCTGTTCAAAGTCAGAAGGCTGGTTATACTTGGGGGTGGTCGATCAGGTTCTATTTCTTGAGCTGGCTGATGATTACATAACTGAGCTTGCCTTGTGAATTTTCACAAAGCTGTATATTTATGACAAGTGTACTTCTGCATATGTATCGTGTTATCTTAAAAGACTTTCAAAAATATCACCTGTAATCCTAGAAAAAACCCCGAGAATTATCAAGTGTCCTTTAATCAAGTAAGGGTTAAACAAATTATAGGATATGCATGTATAGGAGCCAGGGCTGGGTACCCACCAAGTATCTGTTTTACCCCTTCCTCTTTCCTTAAACAATCAACCCCACTCTTAGAAACATGGTGGGGTTCCTGACCAGTGCAAGCTTAAGGCTTTCAAAGTGCAGTTTGTCAACTCCTTCAGGAAGTTTGCAAGGGCAAAACTCTCCAAAAACAAATAAACCAAATAAGAGTACTGGAATTTTGATTTGGATTAGATTTCATGTGTAGATCAAAATGGGGAGAAATGACATCTTAACAATATCAAGCCCTCAAACCCATGATGGTACATCATTTGTTCCATTTACTTAAGTCTTCAATGTCACTCAACAGTGTTTTATACTTTCGGGTCTTGTGAGATTTATCCCTAATTAATTCATATTTTTTGATACTTAATGGTATAATTTGTTCATTCTATAATTTCAATGTTTTGTTGAAATATATTTTGTTTGAAATATATTTGTTACTCATATATAGAAATACAATTGATTTTTGTATGTTCATCTTGTATCATGTGAGGCAGCATCAAAACACCTTGCAGCTTTTGCCTTCAACCTTTTTGGAACACTCTTTGAAACCACCATGACATGAAAATGTCTACACTGAAAGACCAATGAGGAGAGGGAAGAGCCCAACTGAGAAATAACAAATTTTTTGTATTTTAAACCACTGAGTTTTTGGATAGTTTGTTATAAATCAACAGATACCTGACAGAATTTAGGGAGAGTCACAGTAAAGAAAATAGGGTTTAAAAATTCTAAAAGAGGCAAAGTCACAAGCAGAATCAGCCAATAAGAAGCTAGGATACAAGCTGGGAGCTTAACTGGGATCAAAGTAGATCATGTACGAGCAGAAGATACAACCACAGTTACCTTTAAGACAATTACTTGTACTGAATCTAAAGGGGTCTTTGCCTTTGCCTTGATGTAGTTAGATCAATCTGGCTAGTTTTAATTCAGAGGAGCTTGATCCTTCTTGGACTTAAAAGGTCAAGGGGCATGACAGCAGAGCTAATTCCTTTTTGTCAGAGGTTCTTGTCCACTCCTGCTTCAGTTTACTTCCACCAGCGCATTCTGCTGCACTTCTCAAGTGGTTATGGCAGGAACTGGATCTCAATATAAAATAGTTACTATATATTACAAAATAAACTTACAACAGTTGTCTGAGATGGTTTCTACATAAGTTGAATCAAAATAGGTGAACTGTTACAGAATTACTTCTTTCTATGTAAGGGACAGAAAGACTCATTTATCTGAATCATAAAATACCCCAAACTGAAGTGAGCTGATAAGCCCATGTACTTTCTAAGCCCATGTCACAATCCACATATATGTGAGGTATGTCTGTACTTCTAGAAAACTAGAATGGAGCAGAAGAACCACAGGAGGCCAAGATATTTGAACTAAAAATGGTTTAAAGAACATGGGGCATTCCCAACAAGGAATGAGATGTCTGAGTAGATCATTCTCATACTGAGAGAAATAACATAGTTCCTGCTACCTTAAGAAAAGGCCTAGAAAGTAGGATAGACAAAATGCTATATATACTGTCAGCCATTTGAGACATGAACATTATCTTAACAGTCAGAAACTCCAGTTTCTGAAACCTGATCAGGTGAATTTCTATAATTAGCTATATTTGTTTCCCACAAATAATTAGTAAAGTCCATTTTGAAATATTCCAATATCAGCAGTATTAAGAAGTTAAGGAAAATGAGGCTTTCTTTTTTAAACTTTTATTTAAGCCATTTCAGAAGAGTATGATTTAATTGGTAAAGAATGCTTCCGTTAAAGGCGATCGTACATTGAGAGTTAAGACTGAAACTAAGTATATGCCTTTTTTAACCTAGTGAATCTCCTTCCAGAACACTTCTATTCAAAACCAGTAAGACTTTAGTTTAACTAGGGAAACCAGGTTATCGCCAAGGAGACTCAAAATCTTTCAAGAAAGAATTGTGAAGACAATGTCCTGAGTAACTTCTCAGATCATCCTTTTGTACAAAAACTAAATGGTAAAAATTATAAGTTAGATTTTTCTCAACGGAGTGGGAAAAACCGGTGGGAATGACTGTTCTATATATTTAAGAATAACAAAAATATTGTTTAAGAGTACTGGAAATGACAGGGTAAGAAATAATCCAAGGTATTCTAACATAGGAAAAATGAAATACTCTGATGAAATCAAAACTATAATTGCTAAAAGTAAATAAATTCTAATTTTTTAAAGGAAGAGAGATGCCTGGGTGGCTCAGTCGGCTGGGTGTCTGCCTCCGGCTCAGGTCATGATCTCAGGGTCTTGGGGCTGACAGGCTCCCTGCTCAGCAGAGAGTCTTGCTTCTACCCCTCCCCTGGTCATGCTCTCTCTTTCAAATAAATAAAATCTTAAAAAAAAAAAAAAAAGGAACACAAAGCTATTATCTATAAATTAGATCAATGAGAACAAAAACTGAGGATGTGATCCAGGAAAGAATTATCAAAACAAGCTAATATTTTAGTAGTAATTCCAGGAAATATGTTGATTATAAACTAAATAAGCCAAATAGCCAAAGCTCTAAACAATCTAAGTAAATTCCCAGATCTATTATGAACTTATTTGCTGACTCCATCAAGGCAATCTTACTACCCCATCCATAACAAGAGTAACTAAAAATAGTAAAATGATTTTAAATAAAAGGTGAGACCCAGAGTTTAATATAATCAAATTTTGAAACACCCAGTACTTCAAAATATTTTCTAAAAATTCTAATTTTATGAACTATCCATTAAAGGGGGGGGGGCTATCTTACAGTCAATTCAGTTAGGTAGTTACTGCATATTGTGGTATTTATATTGCCTTTAAAAAAAAAAAGATTTTATTTATTTATTTGTCAGAGACATCAAGTGTGCACAAGCAGGGGAGTGGCAAGCAGAGGCAGAGGGAGAAGCAGGCTTCCCACTGAGCAAGGAACCCTATGTGGGACTTCATCCCTGGACCCTAGGATCATGACCTGAGCCAAAAGTAGACGCTTAACCACTGAGCCACCCAGGTGTCCCAGTATTTATACTGCTTATTACTCACAATCAAAATCTCTTGAGAGGTCCTGCAACAAATAAACTAGCACACAGACGACTCAAGCACCTACCACATTTGACTCTAATACTCACTATTCCACGAAACACGTGAAACTCACTCTAGTAAACATTAAGATATTATAGTCTCCCTTTTTTTTTTTTTAAAGATTTTATTTATTTATTTGACAGACAGAGATCACAAGTAGGCAGAGAGGCAGGCAGAGAGAGAGGAGGAAGCAGGCTCCCTGCTGAGCAGAGAGCCCGATGCGGGACTTGATCCCAGGACCCTGGGATCATGACCTGAGCCGAAAGCAGAGGCTTTAACCCACTGAGCCACCCAGGTTCCCTATAGTCTCCCTTTTTTAATAAGGCTTTATCTTGTACAGTTTCAGGTGGAGGTTTGAAAGTGAAAGAAAATTAGTGGATAAAGTAATATTAGAATTACTAATAAACTACACTGAGGCAAGCTATCGCTATACTTCATTACCATAAAAGTAGTACTGGTTGAAACCAGAGAACAGAAGGGAAACATAAAACCAAGTTAAAAGGACCCTGCCAGGCTCCATGCCTCAAAATTTCTGCTAACACTCTTGGAAGCTCCACTGTGATGACGATAATCCTCTGGCAGCGGTAAACTAAGCTTTCATGTTTCAAGTTTTGCCCTTTTTGCTTCTTCTGTGTGGGATGCTCTTCATCTGGCAATCGCATATTCAGGTCTCAGCTCAAATGTCGCCTTCTCAAAAGAGGCCTTCCCTTGACATCTTAACTTTATCAAACACTGTATCACATTATTTTAATCAGTTAAGTGGTGCTAGACACATAGTGGGATGTTCAACAATTACTTATTCAATGAATTAATAAATTATATGAATATATGAATTAATAAACACTATTTTTGCAAATTTCCATTTGTTTTTATATATACCCATCAGGATTAAATAAATACAGCAAGAACAGGGACCACTATTATTTCAGTGTGAAAAATAAACATGCCACTTTGCAACTTAATTCTAAAACAATAGTGAGTTGTTTTTTGTGTGTGTGCAAAACTATTTGTTCAAACATGTCAAAGGTTGTTATTTTTGACAGAAGGAAAGTATATAATTTCAAGTCGTTTGGAGTAAATAAGAACAATTCTGAAAACAAAACAAAAATCCTGAAAACATCTTATCAATATCCATGAAACAGAGAGCTAGTTGTACCTCTACAAAATATCAAAACCTGTTCAAAGTTTTGAAAAAAACCTCAACCTCTGAAACAAATACAAGTTACTTCAGTTAAAATTCAGCAGACTTAACATGAAAACTATTCCTGAGCAGCAGAACAACTTTCTGAGAAGTGACAAGAAAAAGGAAGAGCTGAGGTGAATTCTAAATATTAAAGAGCACAGGGAAAAGTGACCATCACAGCCTCCATTTCTTTATTCCCTGATCTAGTTGTTTAAATGGAACTAAGAATCAGTTCTTAGGTACCTATATACGATTCGAAGTTGAACAGCTACCGTCAGAGCTGAAGAAATGAAGATGAACCAAGAGATGAGAATGGGAGCCACAGAGCACTTTTTCAAGATTTTACAAACAGCTACCTTTTACTGCGTGTTCACAGGATTCCAGGTAGTGAATTATTTGCAATAAAAGGCAGAACTTGAATTCAAACCCTGAGTTCTAACTCCAGATCCAGAGCATTTAACAAATGAATTAGAACGGGACTGATTTTGAGACTGACATTACCCAGAATGCAGTTTCAATCTTGCCACAGCAGCACAACTATGTAACAAGCCAACTTTTCTTTTAAGAAATCTACACAAAGAGCAATTAATTCATCTCCAACAGGGATTCGAAATTTCCACTACATCCTCCAAGTTCTCCTCAAAGCAACCCAAATAATTCCTTTATACATACTCTTTACACACATGAAGTAATTTTAGCTGGATACAGGCAGGTATGGAGGTTTTGTCTTTTGTTTTAATAACAACTGCTGTGGTACTTGATTGCACCTGTCTCTACATTTCTATCACATCGTAACATTTCAAAATGATCTCTAAATAAGGAGCACAAGACCTCCCATTATTGACATATCCTATTTTTCAAGCAACAGCAGCAACAATACCAAGAATTTGCTAGACAAATTAGTCAGGCAAAGTTTTCTCACAAAAAAAATTTGCCTAGAACAAATACTTCTGCCTGGTAAACTATGAAATACCAGCCTCAGATTCTAAAATTCAGAGAACAAAGAAACCTGATCACTGATAGCTAATTATTTACAAAGCAGCCACCAATTCAAGTTATTGGTTCCTAACCACAGTATCATTCTTCTAAGTAGCATGAAATCCAGGTTTTAAACTTGTCTTATACGTGTTACATATTACATATTCTCAAAGCATTCTTTGTGAAGGGAAAAATCTTATTTTATTTATAAACACCTGCACATATACAATAAACTGGCCAACCTTCGGTTATTAAGTAGATTTCTGTCAGACATAAGAAATGAAATATGCTTAGGAGTTTATCTACTCAAGTTTTAAGTAGGATGCTGTATATTCGAATTTAACATCAAGAAATATAGCCAATAACTACATATATGAATATATTTTATATGAATAACGAATGAGGTCCAGCATATTAGGGGCAATTTTAATAACTCCAATCTGCAAAGCCAGAATGAAATCTTTTTGAAGAAGTGTTTTAAAAGAAAAAGGTGGACATTAGCTTTCCTTTATAATCCAGATAAGCAGAAGACTACATTTAATATATATATTTGGTTTGGTGAAAACCAACCAAATAATCCCGCTAAATTATTCACCAGGCTGAAATTTAGAACACTTTTCTTTCCGCATTCTTCAAACTGCATTTATAATTCCAGTCTCTACCAATACCAAGATTTTGTCTAAGTTTTACTCTCTGTGTTGTGTATCATTCTTCTCCTAGTTACTTTATTACAAATGCAAACAGCTAAAAACAAATTATAATAAACTGACATTAAATAATCTGATTTCCCATCGCTCGGTTTCCAAATAATGCCAAATGTTTCACTAGCCCAAACCTATTAGCTACACAGGTTCTAACTACTCCAATTATTTTATTTTACTAAATGAAAGTCACTTTAAAATGGGAAGATCTGAATTATCAGGCTGAAGATTATTCTATTTCCTATCCGATCATAAAATAATCAGTGTTAATATATATGAGAGATTAAGAATGACCAAGTCTTACCTTTATCAGTTGTTACTTTGTCTACACATCTGAAAGAAATGAGAACCAAATATTAAATGAACAATCTTGCATACATTCCTAAAACACAGATATTTATCTTTCAGGTTCATTTTCAGAGTGATGCAGAACACATCTAGAGTAGTGTGGTCAATAGAACTTTCTGCAGTGATGAAAATATTCTCTATCTATATCTGCACTGTCAAATATGATAGTCACATGTGGCTACTGAGTGCTTGAAACAGCTTGTTTGTAATTGAGGATTGTGAATTTTTAATTTTAATTAATGTAAATTTAAATAGATTCATGCAGCTATACAATCTGTTAGCATACAGCTAGAGTAGCATTCAAAAAGTTTTTAACTGCAAAAAAAAAAGTAATACAAAGAAAATATTGATTTTATTTTATTAAGTGGTTATATAAGAAAGTGTCCTTGTCTTACCAAATGCAGTAACTAGGGGTGAAATAATGTTTGAGACTTTCTCTAAAATACTTCAGGGAAAAAAAAAAGAGGAACAGGGAGATAAAGGTAATAAGCATGGCAGAATCTTGATAACTTCTAAATCTAGTGGTAAATACTGGGCATGGGCATTTCATTGTAGATTTTTTTTTTTACTTTGTGTATACTTGACAATTTTCATAATAAAAATTCAATGAACCTAACAGAAAACCCCGAATTATTCATTTACTATACCCAAGTCAAAAATCTATTTCTACAAAGGCAAAAGATTGGACCTCAGAAATTAATATAACTTGTACTTTACAAATTAGCAACAGTAAAGACTCTAATGTGTTATAGACTGTTAAAAAACGTTTCATGTTTTTAATTTGGTAACATTTCTTTCATTCATAACTGTTAAGCACAGTATAATGAACCTCTACCCTGGAGCCATTACCCAAATTCAAAAGTCCACAGGTCCTGGATCTTTACTATAAAGATGTCACATGGTATCTTGAGCTGGTACAAAGTTTTTTTGTTTTTTTTTTTTAAAGTAAACGTGATGTAAATGAGAACTGTTACGTTACAAAAGAATATCCAAATAAATAGAGATGCAATGTAATACAAATTCTGTTCTCTTTAGAAAGAACAGCTGTCATTTTCTCATCCCACTTTCTTAAACTCTGGGTATTACTTTATTTTAAATTATATCATCAATGTCCCAATTAATAATTAACACAAGACAACCGATCATCCTACCTCTAAAGAGAAGTACAGATGTAATACCTAAATACTGAAACATTACACAATAAACTTCCCTCCAAACACCTTTTGGAATGGGAAGATATTTCTATTACCATACTGATTTCCCTGGGAGGAAAACTTAGAATTTTAAACTTATAGAACTGGAACTTTCTCCAAAGAGCCACAAAAGTTCTTTCAATTCAGAATATTACTGCCTCTTCATTCTCACTAGCCATGATGTTCACCTTTTCCTTACAAAATATATACCAAGAAAGTGTCACTCGAAGGTCTACTACTGTTTTACCTTAAGCAAGAAAATAAAACAAAAATGGAATTCCATATCCCAGAAAATAAAGCAGTATTTTTTTCATTTGGAACCCACCTGAACCTGTAGGAATACCTCTAAGAATACGCAGTTTTAGCCAACAGGGCTACTCAATAGCTAAATCGTAAGTTTAAAAAAGTATTTATTGAAGTTCTATATGAAATGCATTGGCTAGGAAATGCAGAGGACTTATCACAGTAGAATGAAAAGAAGCCTTTTTGCGATTTAACCTAGTCTTAGTTTAATAATTAGTTTCCACGTTAGTAGAAAACATGGGTGTTTTAACTTTATGAATCAGAAAAATCGGTATTATATATATTTAAAATTAGACATGCATGTAAACATCTGCATTTAAAATATAAGAATCTGAACTCTGGAGT
The DNA here is from genome assembly GCF_963455335.1 of Martes martes. Classification (NCBI taxonomy): domain Eukaryota; kingdom Metazoa; phylum Chordata; class Mammalia; order Carnivora; family Mustelidae; genus Martes; species Martes martes. The sequence continues at coordinate 12,162,034 of NC_137898.1, forward strand.
TTATGGGCCAAAATACAGCAAATGATGAGCCTAATTCTTAAGGAGTACTGATGTATATAACTTTTCTTCAAATATGGTTTATCTTTCCTTTTAACTGGCTTTAAGTTTTATCTTAAAATGATTTTAGCTTTTAACTTTATGAATTCCTCTTGAGCAAATTCACTAAATAATTATTTCCTTTCACAAGGATTTCCTGCTCTTTTCATTAACTCTTGAATGTTTCAAAGCAAATGAAAATGCTGTTATAAACATAAATTTATATAAAACTGTAACCTAATTATCATTTATACACACTTATGCTTGTAACAAATCATAAATTACCAGTTATAGATGAAGATACCGATTTAAAGAGCTTAAATGACTTGCCTGAGGTCACTTACTGAGTAGCGGAAAGCTGAGAACACAAACTTTGACTATATAGTCCAATGCTTTCTCTACTGCACTACTTTGCCTTCTAGCAGAAAAAGAGGTTTCAATCAGTCCAAATCTCTGTATTTATTGACCTTTTAAACTACTGTGTATTTTGCTGTCTCTTCAATCAAGAGAAACAAATGGAGGCGAAAACAGCTATTACTGAATATTTATAGGAAGAAATGGTGGGACATGGTGAAAGAACCTGAACAGAAGAGGTAATTAAGATACCCTCACGTGTTGTTAGGATAACAGAGAAGGTCAGAAGGTACTTGACCAGGATTCAGTAAATTGATACTCAAAATCTCATAAAATGTCTTGAAGGATTAATTAAATTTCTTAATTAGTTTTAAAGTTTACTTTATCACTTCGAAAATCTGTAAACCACGCATACATTTGACAAACCTCCACTAATGGATGCATCTTCCCCCCATACTGCGAGGTCCTTGAAGGCAAGGGCCATGTCTCATTTACCTTTATAAAGCCTATCCCAGCACAGAACCAGGCCCAGGTATTGCTCAATCATGATTTACCTAGCTGAAATGCTTTAGAACTCCTTTGATTTCCAAGGCACACAGTAAATTAAAAACATGTAACAAATAAATTATCACTATGAAAATTTATTTTAACAATTTAACAATCTGATCAAAACTGCATAACTTAGAATAGTAATTCGGAGACAGTTCCAAGGCTAAGAGAAGGTAAAAGAACACTACTATCTTTTATGATAGTGGATGTGAGAGGGAGGGACACTATCCTCTCACATTAAGACTATCTTTCTCCCCACAGGGAATAACATGAAGAAAAAAGTGAAGGGATTTAATTAAGTCATCTTCATCCAACTTCAACTGTTTTTTTATATTGTAGAAATAAAAAGACCCATAAGTACTTTTTGCCAAGAGTTAGTGAAGAAAACAAACAATGAGATGAAAAAAAAATACTGCACTAGCTGTCATTATCTTAAGATACCATTTCTGTAAGTAAAACTGGTAGTGGTAAAACAGTGGAAGGGAAATGCAGCAAAGAAATCTAGGTGTATTTTACTCTCAAATGGGTAGGTGAGGATGGAAAGGCATTTAAGAAATATATTAAGTTATTAACCTTCTATGGCAACAGAAATAAATAAAAAATTCCAATTCTGCAGCGTTTACATGAGAATCACTACACACCACTTACACCTCTATCCCTCCATCACAACTCAAAACAGTAATTTTTAACAAATATTGTATGTACTATGTACCAGGCTTTGTGTCACATGCTATACTTCTCACTATCTCATATGGATTAACATTATTTCCTACAGATAGTAAAACTAAAGCATACAAATTCATTCAAGAAATTTAATTCAAGTAAGGGTAATGACAGCTCTTTTCAAACCGGTAAAATGAAATACAGAGTCTTAAAATTTTTGTGACTGTGAAATTCATCTATAGCAATTAGAATCCTAATTGCAGCCAAGTGATTTGTAAGTACAGATCTTTGTTGTCGAAAGAACTGTAGTTACACAAATTCTCTAAATTATGTTAACTTAAATTTTGAAGCAGATCTAATACCACAACCTGACACCTTTTCATTTTTCTTTCTGAGAAGCTTCTAAGGCAAGCAAGCAAGTCAGAGACTTACTTCTTTATTTTGGAACAGGTGTGTTTCAAGTTTTAAATTTGGTATAAGCCAAATCTTGCCATAATCTCTCTGGGAGGGAGCACTTAAAACTCTTGATTTCCCCACTTTAATTTCCCCTTTTATCAACTTTTTTCACTTGAAAGTCAAAAGACACAAATGTTTTCAATTAACGAATTCAATGCCTAATATGATTAACTTCTACAATTTACAAACACATGCACTTCGGTATTTTCAACATAGGAACATTTTAATACTAACAATTTAAAATTTAAAATGTATGGCCCCTCCACTATCTCTAGATAATAAGGTAATTCCTTACAGAGTAGTCTAATTTGTAAGGACTAAACTCCTACACTAAAACATAAGCACAAGTAGACAAGCAAAAACGAAACAAAACAAAAAACACACTAAAAAAACCATGCTAGTCTCGAGTGAAAGACTGGCAGAGCCACGTTTTACCCTAAGTACCAGATTTGTAAAACAAGTGGAACGTGATGTGAAAATTTAGCAGAGTGGAAAAAGCTACATGAAGCTACCAGTACAACTGCCTCTTGAGCTAATTAATTGGGGGGGGGGGGCGCGGACACGCACACTTCCGAAGGCTAAGATTGTGCTGATTTCCTAATGGGGATGTGATGTAATACTGGAGAGCCGCCGAACGAGGGGGACAGGCTGACAAAGGGAGTGCAGATGCCAGAGTGCGGGCGAAGCCTGCGGCGGCAGGGAAGGGGAGGGTCACTACAGAGCAAAAGAGGTGTATCCCACAAAGGACGACTTCAGGAGAGGGGAAGTGGCCCCACAGACCGAGGACACGGGGGGAGGGCCAAAGAGCGGCGGTAAGGCAGCTAGCAGGGGAGCGGCGTGACATCTGGCGTGCGAGCCGGCAGGGGGCAGAGCAGGCAGGATGTCACGTGGAGTGGGCGCTACGGGAGCCGAGAGGGTTGCGTGCGGACAGAGGGGGGTCTTTCCCACCGCCTGAAAGACTGCGTTACTCACAGGAGTCGCGGACTCTTCTTGCCCTGAGCTGGAGACGGGGGCTTCGCGGCCTGGGACTGCTGCCCTGGGGCGTCGGGAGGCCTGGCGCTGGGGCTGCTCCTCCGCCGGCGGGGATACTCGGCCTTCCTCCGGCGAGACACAGCGGCGGCGGCGGCGGCCGCAGCGGCCCGGCCCCGGTCTCGACCTCCCCTCAGCACGCGGCTGCTAGTGGTCCCCGCAGGCGCCGCCGCCGCCGCAGGGTTATGTTGTTGGGGCTCCTCTGGAGCCGCCTTGGCCGCCGCCGCCTCTCCCCCTTCCTGGTCCTGCTGCTCCGGGGGTCTCGGCTCTTCCGTCTCCCCCGGCATCGGGGCTCGTCCGTCCCCCACCCCCTCGTCCCAGGCGGCGGAGGCGGCGGCAGCCGCGGCGCTGCTCCCCCCGCCCCCTTTGCCTCCCGGAGCGTCCGGCTCAATCTCACTCAGCGCTCCTCTTTCCCCCCCCTCCCCTCCGCCCGGCTCCGAGGGCGCCCCCCCCCCCGCCCCCTGCCACTCAAGGCCCGCTACCGCTGGCGGCGCGCGCGCGCGCCCGCCACAGACGTTCAGCGGACCAATCGGAGAGGAGGGACGGCTTCTTTGCTCTGCCCCTCGTGGTCTCTCACGCAGCTACGTCCCCGGTTCCCTCCCCCACCCCTTCCTTCAACCAATCAGGAAACGGCTCCAAGGGAGCGCGCGAGGTTTCCTTCCCCGCGCACCCGTTCTCACCGTTAAACGGCTGTGTCTCGCGACAATCCTAAAGTGACCTTCCTCCACCCCCACCCCCTGCGCCACGAGCTCAACGCGCGCTGGGGGCAGTGGGAGGAGCAGGTCCCGCGAGGAGATTGGTGGGAGGAAAACGCACCTTTTCCCCCGCCTCGCGCGCACGCTGGACTGGCTGCGCGCGCACCTGCCTCCCTAAGGAGCCGCTAATGCCACAGGGCTCTTTCTATCCTTCTTCCTTAAGCCGCGGAAGGAGCCTTGGCGTTCTTCTGCCTCCACCCCGATCCCACTTTCCTGTGTGTGGCCTTTCTGTCCCCAGCGCCGCCAGGTCTTGCGGGAAGAAGGGGGAAATTTTTTGAGTTGTCGCTTCTCCTTTAAGAAAAAAAACCCCGTCGACTGCCGGATGAAAGTCTCTGAAAAAATGGCGGCGGTAGAACAGAGGCGGGGTCGTGAGGGCAAGGATGGCCCGCCTCTTGGCGCATGCGCGGGGTTAACTTGTCAGAAGGCATCTTGGGAAATGAAGTCTCATATAGCCTAAGCGTTAGGGAAAAAAAAAAAAGATGAGAAAGAAGGAGCGGAGAGGATGCTGGGAGGTTTTTGACTGATGCACGATGGGAAAGGTAGTTTACTTTTTCTGCAGTAGGCGTTTGCGCTTTCAGGGAGGTAGTGTTTCCGGGTTAGGCCGCGACACCCGCACAGATCCGAGCAGAAATGGCAAACCAGTTGCTGGTCGGGATAGCTTGGGATGGTTTTCCCGACTTTTTAAGTTGGTGTTGGCGAAACGTTTCTTGGGTGGCCACGTCAGTACCCCTTAGTTCGGGTTGGTTACTCCGCACCTCCTAGCGTTCTTGCCTGCAGTATTCGCCTCGTCATTCTGTGACTCACTAACCTGTGAGCTCCTGGAGGTCAGGGACTGAATCGGGATCTGTCAGGTGCTCAGGGCGGAACACAATTCCCACCACTCATTTGGGTCTTAATAAAAGTCTGGAAATTGTAAAGTTGATGTTCTACTAAATGTTTTCGGTGCCAAGGAGCTGGCGTCGCCTGCTTAACTTGGCTGTGGTCCCTGGGCTGCGGGGAAAGAGGAAGGGGGAAGGGTTGTCAGCGTGGTTCTGTGACCTACTCACAGAAACCGAAGGCCTCCTTCGTGCTCCCTGTCTCGAAGCCACTTGGCTTCTGTGGTTTTGAATGTTTCTGCTGCACAGGAAGCACAGTCAGAAAAGCAGCTTTGTCAGAAATTACTTTAATGTCCACTAGCGCGTGCAACTAAATTATCCTAATGCGTCAAATGGCAGTTTCCATTTGTTTTCCATCTTGCATTCAGTGACAGCAGTGGGTTACCAGCATTCCTTTCATGCACTATAATCAAGGAGCGGTTTGAAAGAACGGTTCTTAACCCTGGAAAATAAAGCATCTGGGGATAACCTCCCCCCCGCCCCCACACACACACTCACAGAAAGCGGATGGAAACAAGATCTTGGGATCCAATTCTAAATTTCACATTAATCATTCATTTAAACTGCAGATACAATCTAATATTTGCAAGCCAAGGGCCGAAGTGCATTTTTCCTTTCAGTATTTTGGCTCAGTTACCACCACAGATTAGGCTAATGTTTTATATTCTCCAAGTGTTCTGCACTTTCATAGGACCAGTGACATTTCAGTTGTAAAAACTATTATGGATTAGTGAGGATGGGAATTTTTTCAAACCCATTTGGACTTTTGAAGCAGACTTTTGGAACAGCACTGACATCCAATGGCTGCTCCAAGTAATGCAGAGCAGGAATCTCCTTTTTATTAAAAAAAAAAAAAAAAAAAAAAAATCAGCATCACAATGGAAAGGGAGAATGAATGATTCCTTTACATCACCCAAAAAAAGACCATGTATTGCAGAAGAAAGATCACAGGGATTGAAATTAAATCTGGATTATAGTAAATAGTAAAGCTACCTGTAATTCTGTTACCTTTAGGAAGTTACTATCCCTTGAATCTATTTCACCACTGGTAAAAATGGAGATAGTATTATGTTTCACAGAGCCATAATTATAGTTCTTTACATACTGCTGTCTTGTATTTGGCCTTTTGTAAATGTTTTATTTCATTCAAGGTGAGTAAAATCACAATGCTAAAAAAGGTGAAAAAAAGTTAATCTCAGAGTCCCTTTTCAGAGAAACTGCTATTAGGCAACATAACTAGGCAGAAATTATCCTTCCCTGAGACATTTGCAGCTAAACACCTTGTGTCTTGTCTTCCAGTTTTATTCTTCATGATCACTATAACTGTTCGTGTTTTGGACCACAGAAAGAACCAATAGCCCTGAAAATCCAAATGTGACAGCTACTCTGCACTGCTTTTAATGGATTTACAGTCTACACAGGAAAGCAGGTAAGCATAATTTCTGGATCATTGAGTAAATAAAGACAGCAAAATGAATTGGTTGCTGGTTAACTCTGATGGAAATTTTATGAAGGAAACCACTTCCGTGGTCATCAGTTTCTCTCTCACACACACACACACACACACACACTCACACTGACACAAATACAGCAGGTTTTCTGATGCACAGTCACAGTGGGATACCCACACTGGGGAAAAACGTAAGTGCAAGTCTGCTACCCCATGAATTCAAAATGAATCCTGGTGCATAGTAGGTGCTCAATTTTTCAAAGTTAATTTTGAATCTCGCCCTTGCCAATGCACTAACAGAACTCAAATCCTACTACCCATCTTTCTATGTCCCATTTTCAAAACTCTAACTTATAAAAAAAAGAAAGAAAGAAAAAAGAACGAAAGAAGAAAGGAAAGGAAAAAAAAAAAACTCTCCAAATCAAAAGAGAGGAAGTGCTAAGCAAATACAGGAACCAAAAGGGTTATAGAGGCTGCTTCACGCTGTCTCACTCAGTTCCTTTGCGGTCCTCTTCTTCAGCACATGCCACAGCAGTTCCTCACAACCTGTGGGACCTGAGCATCTTGGGTGTGTGACAATGGAAGAGTTGGGTGAGTGAGGACCTTCTTGGAGGAGAAACTCTGGGGGAATGAAGACTTGGCTGCCATCTCTGTGGTGGGGTATACTTCTAGCCAGAGGGAGGGTGGTGGTAGAAGATTTTGCTTCCACTTCCCTCATGACCTCAGTCCAACCAAGAGTGAAGCATGAGGAACTATGATTGTTTGGGGGAACTATTGGTTCACTCTTTTCAGTGGCACAAATAGGCTGAAAATTTGGTGCTCACCAGGGTAAACTATGCACAAATACTTTTGGACCGAATTGTGATTTTATTATGAGTATTTGCCCCTTGGGAGCTGTTGCAGGTCATAGGTTGGTCACACAGTTGGCACCTACAGATTTGTGATTTAGGAAGAAAAGAAGAAAAGGGAGAGGGATAAAAGGGGTGTTATAAGGAAAAGAAATGGAATAGAAGAACAAGAATGAGGGATCTGTAAACGTTGGAGCAAGGCCAGGGTGGTTTCATTTGTTCCATGGTTTAGTAGTAAAACAAGGAGAATTAGCGCTAAAACTCTAGTGATTCTGTTGCTAAGCTTTTTATTCAGAGGAATTCTGAAGTAACAGATTACTGTGGCCTGCAAATATGATACTCTTTCCATTTCAAACAATTAAAACCAGCAGTGAAACAATTGGTCACATTGCTCAGACAGATCCCTGACTTCCAATCTTTGGAGTAATGGAAGGTTTGTAATTCTTGGGATTCATTCCTTTTCCTTTGCTGACTTTTGTTGCTGGCATCCTTATTAACACTAAGTCACTAACCTTTTACTCAATTTCCAAGCTGTATCAATTCCACAGTGTTCTGGGTTTTTGTATGTTTGGCGTACATCAGAAGTGTGAACAACGTAAAACGTGTCTTGCATATTGTCTTGGTGGTGGTGTTAATTGTTCGCAGCGTAATTTGAGAACTAGAAGAGCAGAGAGGAAGATAAGCAAATTACAGGAGGGAAGAGATGTTAATGAAGAGGGAAAGGTGGTATTTAATAAATATTGAGCTGTTTTGGAGGTAAAGTCTATTTTGAAGCTTGGGGCAGAAAGTATTTTGGACTTGGAGCAGAAACCAGATTCTTAACTTAGTGTGAGAGTAGCGAAGTTCACATTTCTGCCTGAGTTCAAAGTCCAGCTCCCCGCATCTAGCCCTTCTTTCTTATTTTAGCAATACCTAATGGCTTTCCTGTGGGTAATTCAAAAGGAAAGTAATACCTATTTAGTGACTTAAACTAAAACTTGACATTTTTACATATATTAATCATGTTAGTGTCTGAAGCAACTCTCTGAAATAAGTATTATCTGCTTTTTTTTTTCTTCCAATGAGATAACTAAGAAAAACAATAAATGTTTTCAGCATCACTCCCCGGAGCCCCTGACACCAAAACTGATTAAGCTACAAGGCAATCTCCTCTTTTAGCAGTGCATTGGCTCAGGTATTCCAACCAATAGAACAACCCAGGTAATTTTAAAAAATTAAAAATTAGATTTGCACAGTTTTCCACTACTTGAGCAGGATGAATGGTAGAGGAATCTGGTCCAGAAATGTAGAAAGTACCAAGCCACCTGGAAGGTGACATTCATGTAATCTCTCTTTGTTCAGATTGTCAGTAGCTCAGTAACTACCCAGACTTAGGGTTGGTCATTCTTCCCTGCTGCAGAGAAATAGGGTGCAAGACAGGTCAGCAAAGGCAGGCAGTATTTCCTTTTTGCAGTACTTCCTCCAACATTGATGGTTTGTTTCTGTCCTGCAGATTTTACCTAAACTTTCATTACTCGGGGATGCTAGATAAAGGGGAACCAGGAACAGATTCTGGCTCTGAATGAAATCATTCCAATCCAATGAGATCCCCCAAGAGACCTCACCTTATTCCTTTTATGTTAGTGTTGATGTTACCGGATTTCTGCAGATGAAGAGCTACAGGGAAGGACTACAGAGTTTTCCATCTAATACCTCCCTCCACCCCTCATAATCCCACATTTATCATACTGAAATTAGTCATCTGCAAATTACGGGATCTGGCAGAAGGCAAGAAAATATTGGGTGTTGGTGTTATGTGCAATCCTAGGAAACGGGAAGAGAAAGCCCTGTTAACTCATGACCCAGAAGGGGGAGTTTCACTAACTTTGGTTCACTGATGCTTCTAAGGGTAACCTTCTCCTCTTAGAGATGTGGTTTGCTTCTCTTACAGACAGTATCCCTTCTCCTCTAATCTTTACTATAAATGTCTTTTTATTTTGAATCCAAGAAGATCCATGATGTCTGGTTAGAGCAAAGCTTAGAAAATAGAAAAGGGCTATATCTTAATAGAGGGGTATAGAACAAAAAATTGGAACCCAGAAGTTTGGCATTCAATCTGGCTAGTAAAGTTATGAGAAAATGAGTTTTTCTTTCTCTTTCCACATTCGTTTTTTTTCTTTTTTCCTCCTTTTAAAAAAAGGTTTGATTATGAGGAATTTTAAAATATACAGAAGTGAAGAAAATAGTTTAATGAAATCTAGTATACTCATCAACCAGCTTAACAATGATCAACTCTTGGTCAGTCTTGTTTCATTAATACACCCATCCATTCCTTTCAGTCCTGGATTATTTTAAAGCAATATCAGATATGTCATTGGTAAATATGTCCCTATAGCCCTTAATTTGCAGAAATCAAACAATGTCAAATAGTATAATCCACTGTTTTGCAAACTTTTAAAAATCATGACCTGTGGTAAAAAAATCTACCAGAGATCCACTAATGGTTCTCAACCCATAATTTGAAAAAAATTGCAATAGAATTGCTTGATTGCGTAGATGAGGAAATGGCTTCAGAGAAGAGCGTATCGTGCCCAGATGATCCTGAGAATCCACATGAAGATGGGGACTGGAATTTTTGACATGAAGTTAGTGCAGGGGCTACGATCAGATAGCCCAGGATTAGACAGGATGTGCATCGGTAACAGTGTGACACTACTTTTTTCTTTTTCTTTTCTTTTTTTTTCTTTTTTTTTTATTTTTTAGAGGAAGAGGTTGGTTGGGGCAGAGGAAGGGGGAGAGAGAGAATCTTAAAGCAGGCTCCACAGGGCTCAGTCTCACAACCCTGAAATTATGATCTGAGCTGAAATCAAAAGTTGAATGCTTAGCCAACGGAGCAACCCAGGTGCCCCAGTCTCTTTCTTGGTCTACAAGATAAGGACAATAATATCACCTGCCTTAAAGCTTTAGGATGACTAAATGAAATACAGAAATTCCTGAGCATAGTGCCTGTAATGTGTAAATTTTTATTAATTATTATTAATTTCATTGTAACAGAAAAGTATTTTGATACTTGTAAAGTACATTGGTTTTTTCCAAGAAAACTACAGCAGAAACAAATCTCAAGATTTGGATTGCAACGCCATCTTGTTTGATTTTGCAATATCTATTTTCTCCTTGATTCCCCCCCCCTTTTTTTTTACCTTATATGCCTTAAAAGACAGACTACTCCTACTTTGTTTTGAAAATTTTGTTCCTGCTTGGGATATAAGAAAATAATAATCAGGGTTAAGAAAAAGCATTACTGTGTTGGTACATTTAGAAAAAAAAAACAACTGTTATACATTTCTGGTAGGAAAAATATATAGGATTTACTTTTTTTCTAATTGGGGATCTTTGTGGGCAACCCACCCTAAATGAGTGATAAAAATTAGTACCCTGCCGTATAAGAAGTCAAATTCTTGAGAGATGCTGTGAAATTGGATGTAACCATAGAAAATAGGTCACAGTATGTGGAGACATTAAACATCCTCTGGGAGAATAGACCACATCTTGAAATAAAATAAGAAGTAAGGGAAGATATTGAAGATAGTCTTAACCCAAGAGAGAAGAAGGAGGTGAATGGAGGCACAGGGGTGATATTTAAGGGGGAAATCATCCCAGAAGAGGAATTATCCCATGTTCTGTATTATGATTCTCTTGTATCTTATGATATAGATGCCTTATTGGAGGAACTGGAACACTCCACCCTCCAGGACAGTGATGAACCCTCCAGCCCAGCTCCTCTTCCCCTGGATCAGTGCTCCAGAAAGGACAGTGACCTTGCTGAGACTTCAGAGACCCGTTCTGTTCAGAATGATACAAGTCCCTTGCCGGTAACTTTTCATTTATTAGAGTACCTTGAATATACATAGTTTGAGTGCCTTTCTGAAAATTAATTGTATCTTACATAAAATGTTGTGAAAGGAGAATCATGTATCCAGGAAAGAGAAAAAAAAATCCCTCTATGATAACTTGAAGGTTGTTGTTTTTGGAAAGGATGAGAATTCAGAAAATCATCACAGAAGAATAAGCCTTTGAGAACTGGACTTTTTCTAATGAGGGCACGGTAACACAGTATTCCCTCATTTCCTCAGAATATTCTAGTATGAGTCCCTGGGTATGGGAGCTGCATGTTGCAGTTTGACTGGAATGGCACTCACCAAGACCGGGGGTGGGGAGTCACCTGGGCGAGGCCAAGTGGCAGCTCAGACAAGTCTTTTCAGCATGACTTTTTTTTTTTTTTTTTTTTTAAAGATTTTATTTATTTATTTGACAGAGAGAGATCACAAGTAGGCAGAGAGGCAGGCAGAGAGAGAGGAGGAAGCAGGCTTCCTGCTGAGCAGAGAGCCCGATGCGGGGCTCGATCCCAGGACCCCGGGATCATGACCTGAGCCAAAGGCAGAGGCTTTAACCTACTGAGCCACACAGGCGCCCCTCAGCATGACTTTTTAAGGTCATAACTTTCCAGGTCTTATTTTCTGTTGAATGTATTAGGAAACTCAATTATTAGTATACCTACAGATGGTGATGCTCTAGGGAACCAACAACACAAACAAGCTAAACTCATAAAAATGATATGTAAGAAAAACCCAGAAATCCAGTTTATTAATTTCTGGCTAGAGTCAAAACCATTCAGGTAGAACAGAGAATAGTGTTTGCTGATACATATCTTCCCTTGCTGTTGGTAAGTCTACATGAATCTACTTTATAATTAGGAAGTTGCTTGATGAGAATGGAATTAGTTTAAGAGGAATTAAGTAGATACCCTTCGTATGTGGTGCTTTGAACTACAATATTCTGATTCATCTGTGTACGCTTGGTATGAAATCACAGGTTGCGTGGACCTGAAGTTTGAGCCTGTGTTTTGTTCCCCCTTTAACTGTTCTTCCCTCCAGCTACATATACATGGTTTTAAGGATGCACATTTATTTCTCTGCTAGGAAGATATTGTCTTTTCTCCTCAATGCAAGATCATAGCCACAGGCTCTTAGCTGGTTTGCTACACTTGCCCCCTGCATTTTATTTTCAGAATAGCAGCCAGAGTGATCCTGTAAAACTTAGATCATGTCATTCCTCTACTCAGAACCCCACTGTGAATTTCCATCTGCATTTGAAGTAAAAGCCATGGTCTTGATGCTGACCTAAGTGGGGTGACTATATGTCTTGGTTCACTTGGAAGAGCCCTGGGTTTTTGCTTGTTTTCTCAACATTCTGTTATTGGCTTTGCCATTTACCCTAGATTTCCCATATTTTATGAAGTTTTCTTATTAGTATTCCCACTAACATAAACCAGCATGGGTTGATAGACCTCCGTTTGGCTCTTCTGGCTTCTTCCAACGTCTCCTCTAGTAGCATGTGAAATATATTCAGTGAACAGAGTTCTAACTTTATTATGGCTCAATCCAAAAGATGGCTAATGATAACTCATCTCTTCTTTTCCTGATCCTGTTCAGACAAATCCTAACTGGTAAGCACCCTTTCAGGGATAATATGCAGGGTGCTGTTTGTTAAAGCTAAGAGCTTAAGCACAGTCAGGAACGGCCAACTCCTCTGGTCTTAGGTGGTGGCAGGAAAACTTTTGAGGCTTTTCCTCCAGCTGGCCATTTGGTATACCACCGCTTATGTTCATGAGGTGCATGGAGCCTCCTCAGGGTCAGAGAAAAATATGGGAACCTGTGGCTTAATGTCATACAAATTGTGTTTAGGAAATAGAGGCTAAGCATTGCCATTGAGTGTAGCATAACCTAAACGTTCCTGGTAAAGCAGTTTTGGTCTTAATTGTATACGTAAAGCTGTAGCTATTTATTTTATTATTTGGCAATGCTTTTATTTTTGCAGTAGATGCTTTTAGCAGCATTTGGCTGAAACCAAAACCAAATCCAAAATTACATGTTTAGTCTTCTCAAGAAATTGATGACGGATGTGTAATTTGCACAAAATATTTGCCAACATTTCCTGGCCGCACTGGAGGCAAGTGGAGAGGTTACTGCCCCCTTGGAAGACAGGAAGACACAGCTATGGGGAAGAAGCATCAGCCTCTCCTTCAGAAGTTAATAGTTTAAGAAGAGTGTGCCCGATGCTTTGTGTACAGTTGCAGGAGTTGTGTCTGCCTGTCAGAGGGAAGCACGCCTTCCTGTTTGGATCAAGTGATGCCTCTAAATTGGTTTTGCTCATTTTCAGTTTCAAGGTATCTTGTGCTTGTAACTAAAGTAAACGTGGTGATTGAATTGGCTCCTTTTGTAAGCCACCAAATAATGTCAGCTTTATATCAGTGCCACCTCAGTCAGAAGATTTGTTAATTCCAAAAACTTTTGTTTTTTTTTCATCCAATCCAAAGGATCTAAATAAAAATACTTGGACATTCATTCTTCTGTCAAAAAGAATCGAAACATCTGATATTGTTCATGCCGTGGTAGATTAAGTTGAAAGTTCAACACTGAAGACAAAGTGGGTGGGGGGGTTTTTTGGTGGTAATATGAATACAGGTTTTGGTGGAGCACAGATTTATAGTAAAAAAAATGTTCTTTACAGATGTAAAAACCTATAAAGCAGAAACGTGCTTGGAATTGGTTGTGATGTACACAAAATTCACGACTGCCTCCAAAGAAGGTGCAGGATTCCACCAATCAAAATAGAAACTGCAAATGTCAAAATTTACAAATATGTACTTACACAATTGCAGTGCATATATATAACTCGTCTACAAAGCTCTCGTGACAGAAGCTGATGTTGAATACGGAGACATTTCAGCATGGCTGCATAGGCTTTTTCTGTGTTGCCTGTCATCCATCAGATTTTAGAAATGCCTGAGCCTTTGAAAAAATGCTTTGTAAAGCAACTTAAATATAGGTTGCATTATGTGCAAAATCAGTCAGAAATATTTAATCAGATTATTCAGTGAAGGTAGCATGAAAATTCAGCTTTTGAAGCTTTTAGCAAGTTGCAATTATGTAAAACAAAGCTTGCAAAAAGGAAGGAGCTCAAATGTCTCTTGACAAAAGCTAGGGAGGAATTGAACAAGTTAAAAGATGAGAGCTCAAATGTCTTAATTACCTAATTTGAAAATTGTGCTTTGGAAAAATCTTGCCTTTGATGGAGTTTCTAATTTTAATTGGATAAATTTATATTCTCCACCAGAATGGGATAGAATTGTGAAGGCCTATGATTTTGCAGTATCTACATTTGGCAAAATGTTAAAAAGAATTATGAATAGAGACAACTTAAGAGCTCATCTTGTAAAAACATTACTGAAGAAAGGTGCTCTGAGTGGAGGCAGAAATATAGCACCTGTGAAAATATTGGGGTAGAAATATTTATACATTTTAATATGAGAAACAATTGAGGATATCCTCCATTTAGCAGAATATGTCCTGAACTTAGAGAATTAGCAGCAGTCAGCAGGAGTATTTTCTCAATTTAAAAAATAATGGTTTACAGAGAAACATCAATTAAAAGTGTCAGCAACTTCAAAATATATTAACCATAAAATGCAGCTCTGGAGAAGTTTGCAGTTTTATTAAAAACTATGAAAATAACAAGATCATATTTTTAAAAAGTTATCTTTCAAGAATGAAACCAAGGGGAAAAAAAAGATATCTTTCAGAAAAATTTCCGCATCACAACGTTAGAGACAACAATGGCTAGGTAACCAATTAAGGTATGTGAGTCTATATCAAGAATAATTATCTACTGTGCTGTTTAAAAATATTCAGATAATTAATATAAAAGTTTTGTTTTGTTTAATTATTGTTTAGGGACAACTGTGTGGCTCATTTGGTTAACCATCCGACTCCTCATTTTGGCTCAGGTCATGATCTCAGGGTCGTGAGATGGAGCCTCACATCAGACTCCTCCTCAACCGGGGAGTCTGCCTGAGATTCTCTCTCCTTCTCCCTCTGCCCCTCCCCTGCATGTGCTCACTCTCTCTCTCTAAAATAAATAAATCTTAGAAGAAATTGATGTTTACAGCTACATGTCATTTAAAAGTATTCTAGAAAATTTTATTTTGAAAATAAGTTTTCAGGGCATCTGGGTGGCTCAGTGGGTTAAGCCTCTGCCTTCAGCTCGGGTCATGATCTCAGGGTCTGGGATCGAGCCCTGCATTAGGCTCTCTGCTCGGTGGGGAGCCTGCTTCCCCCAATCTTTCTCTGCCTGCCTCTCTGCCTACTTGTGATCTCTGTCTGTCAAATAAGTAAATCTTTAAAAAGAAAAAAAAAGTTTTCAACAGAAGTATTTTGTAGGTCCATCAATACAATAAAACCAAATTTTTAGTCAATAAATATATATTTAAAAATTATGTGGTATTATTTTTGGTACCTTCCCCTCATTCACTTTCAAGAACATCCCAGTCTGAACAATAAATTATATGGTCACCCCACCTGCTTGATCTGGCCCCTTTTACCCCCATCCCCATCTCACCAGTTCACTGTGCAGGCTCCCCCGGCCTCCTTTCTGTTCCACAGAGGGCCCCCTGGACCGTGTTCCCTCTGAAATCTGCTTACCTTTCTCACCTTCTATGAGTCCTCACTCAAGTGTCGCATTCTCTGTGAGTCCTTCCCTGATCAATATATTTTTAATTGCCATCTCTCCCCCATTTCTCATCTCCCGCCTTCTGATGAGTTTTACGTACTAATAGATTTATTCTTTTTCTTACTAATTTTTTTTTTTTTAATTACCTGTTTCTCACCACCATAGTGTAAGGTTAGGACAGACAAGTTTTGTTTGTTCGTTTGTTTTTCAACTGCTGCATCCCTGGCCCTGGCACATGACAGGCACTCAATCAATATTTGTTCAATAAATAAATGAGCTGCTGGTCAACTACCCTTTAAGGACACACATTATTATTTTTTTTAATATGTTAAATTTAGTCGTGTTATAGTTTTCCCCTAGACACTATCCTATCTAGTTAAGGGGCTTTGTTCTGATTCATTTTGTTTATTTATTTATTTGTTTGTTTTTAAAGATTTAAAAAAAAATTGTATATTTGACAGAGAGAGATCACAAGTAGGCAGAGAGGCAGGCAGAGAGAGAGGGAAACAGGCTCCCTGCTGAGCAGAGAGCCCGATGCGGGACTTGATCCCAGGACCCTGAGATCATGACCTGAGCGGAAGGCAGAGCCTTAACCCACTGATCCACCAGGAACCCTGTTCTGATTCATTTTGTTTGTTTTGTGGTTCCTATGTGAGTACAATCCACTTCCCGATTTCTTGCTCTGGGGGCAGGGAGAGGGACGCTATTATTTGTTCCCATTGCCAACTGCTCTGCTTAGAATGTGGCCTTTTGCTGTAGGATGGCTGGTATTTCTCGTCTTGTGAATGATCTCAGAGATATGCTAGTTATCAGTCCCATTTAGAAGCTAAAAACATCCTCTAATTCAGGGTGTAGATGAGTGCCAACATTCTTCTAAAGACACTTATTCTCTGCTTTCTCTGTCACTTATATGTCTTAGGTACAGCTCGTGTATACGACCCATATCCAGGAGCCCAATATCTACAGGTATGTTTTTTATTAAATATTTTTTAAAAAAGTTAAAGTTATGAGATAATTGTTACCATCCATCCATGTTTGGACAACAGTTTGCTTTAGCGTGTGTTCATTATTAGACTCCTGCTAAGTCCCTCCTCCTCTTCCACAGTGTTTGAGCAGAGGTTGAATTCTGCCAAGCTCACAAGCTCACTTGGCAGTTACTCAGGGTATGTGACTTCTAGATGGGCTGTCCAGGCTGGTGGGCTCTGCTGTTTCCTTCACCACCTGAAAAAAGTGTACATAGTTGGAGTCACCACATATGTTTTGGCCGGGCCACACTAAATAGCATGCTCCAGTTCGTGGAAGAGGAAACACCTAACGAAACTTCAGCAAAATGCCAAAACCAGATCTAGGATCAGGGTCAGACTGAGACAAGAGGGTCTCTGCAGCAGACTACCGAAAATATACTTCTAATGAATCAGTACTTCTTCTTTCTATATTTGCTCAAGATGTATTTAGCCGGGTAAGGGGGTTTCCTTTTAAAAACGTTACGTACTGAAGCAGATCCACTTACTAAATCGTTTCTGCTGGCCAAGGCTGCTTTTCTTGTTCTCTCTTCAGGTAGTGGTTGTAACTTAAAAAAAAAAAAAAGACAAAGAAAATCAGACAGCTTTCTGGGAAACAAATTGAAGGGCTTAACTAATTAAAAGGGAAACAAGATAGCAAAGGCTTATGCTCGTAAAGAGTATCACACCACACCTTATTTGGTTCTAGAATTGCCACCAGTAGTGCACCCATAGGACGCCAAATAAGGGAAGGACCTGTGTTATCATGAAGTCTTTTTATAACTTCCCACCTGAGGACACTTTCTACTTCGATGGGAGTAAGGCCAGTTTATTAATATAATTTCCAGTTTATGCCAGTTCCAGGAGACTGCCTAGTGGGATGTCCCCTAGACAACCCTGTCCATCCTTTTTGTAAAAAAAAGAAAATCAAAATAAGCAAAACAACGACAAAATAGTGCCTGGCATGCATAGGCTTTCACTAAATACTGACTTTTAAAAACTAGGATACCAGGACTTCAATAGAAATATTAGTGACCACAGGCCCCCAGAACGTAAAAACCAGCATGACCAACAGCGATTTTCCTGTGTATCTGGCATTGTGATCAATTGATGGCATGCCAGTGTCTAAGTCTTTGATCTTTTTCCCACCGGACCCATTTCTTTCTCTTTTCTTGGTCTGCTCTGTATTCCAGGGGAGCTGATGCCTGTTGGCTTTCTCGGGCTTCGACCAGTGGGAGGCACTGTGCAGAGAGCTGGAGGGCGGAAGGCAGGGCAAGTCAGGACGGGTCCTCCCCTAGTCTCTCCATCCCGGTCAGCAGCTACACCTCATTTATGGCTTTGGCTAGAGCAAGACCATCTGCTGCAGTTCCAGCATGTGCCTCTCTGCCTTGGCCCCTGGCTTTTAGTAACTTTGCCTTTTGTTGTTGGTGGTGGTGGTGGTCCCTTTGGCCTAATGGCTACCTGCTGTGGCTAATCTCTGAGTTACTTTAATATCTTTTGTTTGCTTCTTTAGTTCTGCCATCACCTGTGTAATCAAACTTCTGGATTGAATTCCTTCTGCTTACTCCCAGTGTGTTTGCATTTTCCTGAGTGGGCAGTGACTGATTTACCTCCCCCAGTACAGAGTGATACTTGCCCTGTCTATCTGTGTGGGAGACTGATAGGAAATCCAGGTGGCCTCATCAATGTGTAATAAACTGATGCAAATCCCTATGACTGGCGTAACTCAGAGCCGATAAGGCTCCCAGGTACAGATAGCGCTTGAGACTCAGAAACTAGACTCCACGTCCACGATTTCCTCCAGCTTGCTTAAATGAACTGAATGTTACTCCCAACCTTGAAACTGTATTCGATACTAAGTGATGCGATCGTATTTCTAGTGTAGTTATATATCAAGAGCAATATGAAGTTATATATCAAGAGCAATATGAGCAATAATTTAGAAATGTGCACATGAACAAAAATAATTTTGGTAAGAATAAAGAAAAAAAAATTGATAAAAAAAATTATGGAGGAGTGAACGGGAAAACTCCAGCACACAGAAGCCCCTCACATGAGGAGTCTGTATTCTTTTAAACACATCTCTTGTATTTGGATCTTATTAAAATCGCTGACTCATGAATTAGACTGTTGTTCGTGACGTTGCAAAGCACTTTTACCATCTTCAAGATATGAGGGGACACCTCAAAGGAGCTTTGATTTCGAGGTTCCTCTCTTTTTTGGAACACTTCCTGTAGTGATGTAATCACCAACTCTTTAAGGCCTCTCCATTCTTATTTAGAATATTATATTGTTGACTCAGTTACTATTAGGTTATCACAAAAATGGTCTACTTCTCTTTCCTTACTGCTCTAGGACTCTTGCTAAAAATCGGTAAGTATTTTTTTTTTAGTAAGCACAAGGATGCCCCAACTGTGAGATGGACAGGTTTTTAGGATCATACAGACCCATACAAGAAGCTACATTTAGGGGCGCCTGGATGGCTCAGTCGGTTAAGCATATGCCTTCGGCTCAGGTCATGATCCCAGGGTCCTGGCTTGGTGGGAAGCCTGCTTCTCCCTCTCCTATTCCCCCTGCTTGTGTTCCCTCTCTTACTGTGTCTCTCTCTGCCAAATGAATAAATAAAATCTTAAAAAAAAAAAAAAGCCACCTTTATTCTACACGGGGAAACGGAGCAGAGAGTGTGCTGACAGTCCTGCTGCTTTTGTACTTTCAAGACACATGCCTATGGCAGCAAGGACGAAGGGATTATGATCCCAAAGTGTTGTAAGGAGCTCCCTGCACTTTCTTGGACTCCTTCAAGGACCAAATCAGGCAGGTGCATACCTGACCATTTTTGTTCCTGGATTAAAGAAACAAACAAACAAAATTGTGCCTGGCAGGAGGCTATGTTATACCTAAAAGACAAAATCTTTTATCTTCAAAGGGGAAGGTACCCACTTCCTCCTACTTTTTTCTTATAGCTAAATACTCAAACATAAGTAAATCAGTAGGGGACATGTGGTACCCAAAAGATAGTCTTTTTTCTTTAAGAGAAGAAGATGTTTTCCTTCTGCCTTTTTGCTGGTTGGTAAACACACAAAAATAAGTAAACTAGTACATCTGTGTTTTCATTTTTTGAAAATATTTAGTGGAAGACTTACAATATTTGGTTTTACTTATGGCTTTGTGTGCGTGTGTGCTTGTGTATATGTGTTTGTGAGAGAGGGAAAGAGAGAGAGAGAGAGAGAGGGAGGGAGGGTCAGAGTCAGTTTGGTGGGTTGTTAGCTAAGCTTAGTTAATGCTGATTACAGCATTACTCCAGAGTCTGTTACCTATATGATTCAGTGTTTCCACTTCTCAAAATTTACTCTATGAAAATCAGATATGGATGCAA
The DNA here is from genome assembly GCF_963455335.1 of Martes martes. Lineage (NCBI taxonomy): Eukaryota > Metazoa > Chordata > Mammalia > Carnivora > Mustelidae > Martes > Martes martes. The sequence goes on from NC_137898.1 coordinate 12,181,973, forward strand.
ATATTTATATACTGTATTATAACAGTGAAAATCAGAAACAGTCTAGGTGTCTAATGATAAGTAGTTTAATAAATTCTGGTACATTCTGCATTTGAAAGCTGGATAACTTTTAAGCATCGTTTTGGAGGATAGTTGAGCATGGTGTTAGAGATCATAAGCTTTGCAGACTGTAGGCCCAAACTCTGTTATTTACCAGCTGTATTATATGGAGCAAAGTTTTTTACTTCTCTAAGCCTCAGTTTTTTCTTCTGGGGGTGAGAATACCTAACTCTTAAGGTTGTTATTAGTATTTAGGGATAACATGTGTAAAACCCTTTATGGAGGGCCTGGTATAGGGTGGACAGTAAGCACTAGCCATGGATGCAAAGTTGGATAAGAAAATAAAGATTTGGAAAATGTTCACTTTAAGATATGAAAAAAGGTCATTCTAATTTTCCAAAATTAGGCACAGTCATAGAAGGGCGTAGTTGGTGTAAGCCAACATGTCCAGAGTAATTAATTGCCTCTCAAAAGAAGGATTATATGTGATTTTAATTTTTTCTTTATATTTCTCTGCAGTTTTAAAATTTTCTATACTTACATGAACTTTATATTTAGCCTTTTAATAGTAAAAATAACTTTAATAATTCAGAAATATACAGAGTAAAAAGTTAGACCACCTCCCTTCGAATGTATCCTCCTACCACCTAATTGCTATCCCCATAGGTAACTGCTGTCAGATATGTCTCCTTACACACCTTTGTGTATGTAAAATGACACTTATGTATATGTGCTTATAAATTTACATGAATGGAAGGATAAATTTCATACTGTTGTGAGCTTTGCTTTTTTAAGTTAACAATGTATCTGAGAAATCTTCCTTAGTTTGTGGCGCCTCGATGGCTCAGTTGGTTAAGTGCCTGCCCTCTGCTCAGGTCATGATCCCAGGGTCCTGGGATCAAGTCCCACATTGGGCTCCTTGCTCAGCAGGGAGCCTGCTTCTCCCTCTGCCTGCTGCTCCCCCTGTTTATGCTCTCTCTCTCTCTGTTTCTCTCTGTCAAATACATAAAATCTTAAAAAAAAAAAAGACATCTTTCTTAGTTGATATAAATCTATGCCTGCATTCTTTTTAGCAGCTGCATAGTATGCTTTAGCATGTATCTATAATTTATTTAACTATATGGCCATTTATTTTATTTTTAATTTGTTCATAAAGACTGTACTTTTTTATGTCTTAAGGAGCATACTTATACATACACCTTTGTATGTATATCTCCATTTTTTTGTAGGATAGAATCTTGGAAGTGAAATTGCTGAATCCGAGGATATATGTATATGAAATTTTGGTAGATACTGCCTCAAAAAACATTTATTAAAATTTGCATTGCTATCTACGATGTATGTAAATGCATATGTGTAAATAATCCTGACTTTTGCCAACACTGCATGTTAACAATCTTTCACATTTTGACTAATGAGTGAAAATTGGTGTCTCAATATTTAATTTGCATATTAAAGATTGGGATTGAGCATATTTTCATATAGTAATAAACATTCAAATTTCTTTTTCTGAAACTTATATTTTTTTCTCTTAATTCTTAGCCCATGTTTCTATTAGCTTGCCTTATTGATTTGTAGACTTTTTATTATTTGGATATTGTTTATGTTTTAAATATTTATATATGTTTAAATTTTTTTGAGATTAGCCATACTGATATTTTTCTTTTTTGGCTTCATTTCAGAGTTTTATGCCTTTCTTAGGAAAGTCTTCATCACCCCAAATAATAAAAAATGTCCCCCATTTTCTTTTAGTACTTTAATGTTTAAACATAGTTATGTCTCTAATTCATTTAAAACTTATTCATGTGTAGCGTTTGTTAAAGATCTAAATTTATTGTGTTTCAAATAGGTTGTCATGCATTTTGTGTCTAATAGTCTGTTTCTGATTATTTGAAATGCTGTATTTAGCATATGCAAAATTCTCATGGTTCAGGAATTTGTTTCTGGGCTCTCTCTCTTCCATTCCTTTGATCTGTTTCTCTATCTGTTTCTTTACCAACATGACACAAATTTTATTGTCACTTTATAGGAAAGCATATCTATTGGACAGGTCTTCCCTCGTGATCTCTCTCCCCCCCCCCAAATTATCTCAAGCATTCTAGCCCATGAATTTTAGCATCACCTTGTTAATGAACTTGAATAATTCTATTAGGACTTCTGTATGAATTACATTGAATTTATAGTTTAACGGGAGAAACTAACATCATATTATGCATCATCATTTATATGCATCTTGTATGTTTACCAATGGGTTTTTCTTCATAGAAGTGTTACATATTTCTTTTTTTAAAAAGATTTTATTAATTTATTTGAGAGAGAGAGAGAGAGAGAGAGAGCATGAGAGGGAAGAAGGTCAGAGGGAGAAGCAGACTCTCCGCGGAGCTGGGAGCCCGATGCGGGACTCCATCCTGGGACTCCAGGATCGTGAATTGAGCTGAAGACAAGGGCTTAACCAACTGAGCCCAGGTGCCCCGTCTTACACATTTCTTGTTAGAGTGATTCTTTAATATTTTATAATTTTTTTGTTGGTATTGTGAACATGTTCTTTTTTCCCAGTGGATTTTCAAATTGGCTACTACTGGTCTATAGGAAAGATACTAATTATTTCATTTTATTCTTCTTTTATTTTTAATTTATTTTTAAGTAGGCTCCATCCCCAGTATGGGGTTTGAACTCACAACCCCAAGATCAAGAGTCACATGCCCTGGGGCCTCTGGGCGGCTCTGTCAGTTAAGTGTCTGGCTCTTGATTTCTGCTCAGGTCGTGACCTCAGGGTAATGATCGCTGGGCTCCAGGCTAAGCCTGGAGTCTGCTTAAGATTCTCTATCTCCCTCTACCCCTCGGTGCTCCCCACTCTCCCCACACCCTAGCTCATGTTCCCACATACGTGCTCTATCTTTAAAAAAAAAAAAAAAAGTCACACACTACCCACTGAGCCAGCCAGGCACCCCCTCATTTTATCCTTGTACCTAGTAACCATCCTGATATTTTCTATGCATTCTAATAAATATCCAGTCATTTACCTTATATTTTCCAGGTAAGTGATCATACCATCTATTTAAAAGAGAAAATAGAAATGAGAATTGCTTTGCTTTTTTTCTTTTCAGTATATAAATCTCTTATTTGTATTCTCAAATGCATCCAGTAATTCAGTCTGCAATAAAATTATAGACCATCAATGATAGTAGGATCCTTGTCCTTCTCTTCTCTCTCTCTCTTTTTTAAAGATTTTATTTATTTATTTTATTTTAGAGAGGTGGAGGAGGGAGACAGGGAGAGACTCTTAAGCAGACTCTCTGCTGAGCTCGGAGCTCTTTTTTTTTTTTTTTTTTTAAGATTTTATTTATTCATTTGACAGAGAGAGACACAGCAAGAGAAGGAACACAAGAAGGGGGAGTGGAGGAGGGTGAAGCAGGCTTCCTGCGGAGCAGGGAACCTGATGCGGGGCTCATGTGGGCCTCTATCCCAGGACCCTGGGATCATGACCTGAGCCAAAGGCAGACGCTTAAGGACTGAGCCACCCAGGCGCCCCAAGCAGGGAGCTCTTAATTAGAAATGTGTTTAGTATGTGACCATAAATATGAGGTTCATTATAGATTTTATATTTTATCAGGTTATGAAACTTCTTTTCCGTGGGCTTCAGCAATAGGAATTGTGGTAGAATTTGTTTTCTATTGCTTTTCAGCATCTATTAGTATGTTTATAAAGCTTTTTCCTGTTCTTGAGTATAATGATTTATAGTAATCCTTTTTCTAACGTTGAACCACGCATGAAACACTGGCATAACACTATATAGCCAGGGCGTTTTAAAAACTCATTTCTGCTGTTTTTACCCTCCCTTCCCCAGCCTCCCCGACACACAGGCTCGTACACACATACACTATGCGCTTTTTCTCTGGTTTTAGTATTGAGTCTCTGTGATATTTACGGAACTTATTTGGTGATTTTCCGTATTTTTCTATGTACTTGAAATTTACATAATGCTCCCCCAAACCTCACTTTCTGTTTGTTTTCTGTTTCAATAATTTATGCTTTTAGTTCTTCTGTTTAATTATTTTGGTTTTGTTTTGTTTTTAGATTCTTGAGTTGGATGTTTTGTTTATTTGCTTCTAGTGTCTTATTTTTCAGTATCGCGCTTGAGTCCGTTTGTACTTTTTCCTGTTAATAACATATTGGTGGGCCATCTGGGTGGCTCAGTTGGTTAAGTGTCTGCCAAAGGACCCTGGGATCAAGTGTCATATTGGGCTCCTTGCTCAGCGGGAAGTCTGCTTCTCCCTCTCCTTGCATAACCATGCACACGCACTCTCTCTGACAAATAAATGAATACGATCTTAAAAAATGTATTGCTTTGCCTCTGAAGGGTGTGTGTGTGTATGTCTATGTGCTTTCATTGCTATTTCTAAATAGGTTGAAAGTTCAATTAATTTTTTTTCTTCGTCTCAAGAATTATGTGGAATTGCTTTATTTTTTCTTAACTGGGTAGATTTCTTATGATTAATTTGTACTGTAATTTGTACTTAGGATTAATTTGTACTTATTAAGCAGGTAGATTTCTTATGATTAATTTGTATTAAAGCAATAGAAGAATACGGTGTGTATGATTTACCTCTTAGAATTTATTGAGCTTTTATTCTGTGCTCTCGTACACAATTAATTAGCTAACAAATTAACACCTGGGATGCCTGGGTGTCTCAAGTTTGTTAAGCATTTGCCTTTGGCTCAGGTCGTGATACCGGGCTCCTGGAATCGAGCCTCGAGTTGGGCTACCTGCTCAGTGGGGAGTCTGCTCCCTCTGCCTGTCACACCACCCCCTGCTTATGTGCTTTCTCTCTCTGACAAATAAAATCTTTAAAAAATTTTTCTAGCAATTGGGCAAGTATTTGAATAGACCCTATATTCTGTTTTTTGGGTCCAAATTTGAATCATCAGTTTATTCACAATTATATGGAGGTGAAACCAACATCATGTACGTTGTCTAAACTCTTATCAGTGGTCTTTTTCAGTAAAGGGCAGACAGTAAATATTTAGAACTTGGACCACGAGGTTTCTGTTGGAACCATCCAACTCTGTAAGAAAGCAGCACTATGTAAAGGAATGGGCATGGCCAAATTTGGCCCATAGACCTTAGTTTGCTGGTGCTTGCTCTTTATTCTTACTTAGTTTTTATCTTTTGCCGGACAGTGAGAGAAAGTGTAATACTTTGTAATTTCAAAAAGAATGCTTTGAAAATAAAAAATGTATATCAGGCCATTGTCTTCGTAAAGGTCTTTTCAGAAGCTACTTTGAACCTGACTCTTGGGGGAGAATGGCCTGCCAGCCACCCGTCCAGCACTTTTCTTCATGCACTTGAGAACAATGGTCAGCTTTTGAGATGACCAGAAAAGAGATATAGAGACAAACGGCAGGGAGACCTTATTCAGATTTTTAGTCCACTACTTATTTTTTTTTTAAAGATTTTATTTATTTATTCAACACAGAGAGAGAGAGATCACAAGTAGGCAGGGAGGCAGGCAGAGAGAGAGGAGGAAGCAGGCTCCCTGCTGGGCAGAGAGCCCAATGTGGGGCTCAATCCCAGGACCCTGAGATCATGACCTGAGCCGAAGGCGGAGGCTTAACCCACTGAGCCACCCAGGCGCCCCTCCACTACCTATTTTTAAATACTTTCTTTCTCTAGTTTTATTCACATCTAAGCGGTTAATAGTTAAAACTGCATTTTCTGGTATTTTATGTGTGGCTTAACATTTATCTGAGTTTCAATGTGTTAGGATTTTTTTTTTCTCTCTCTGTAGTAAGGTCCAAGAGCCAGAGGAGGCCTCACATCCCCCTAAAACCTCAGCAGCTGCTCAGCTGGATGAGCTCATGGCCCACCTGTGTGAGATGCAGACCCAGGTGAGCACAGTTCCTGAGTATGCCTCCGCAGAGCTCAGCTCTGCTGTCCCCTTTTGGAAGTTTTGGTTGTCATTAGTTCTCCCAGCCTAAGTTTAATTCAGGGATGAACTCAACTTTGTGTTGTGTATTATCTGGACACAAAAAATAATGCAATGCGGGCTCTGATCTCAAGGAGTGCGGAATGTGCTCGGTAAAATGAAGCAGAAACCCATGTAACATTTGTAGACTAAAACACAGATGGTGTATCAAACTATGTGCAGCCACTATTAGGAATGTGGAGACTTTATCAGAGCTGGGGATGGGATGTGGGATGGATTCTGAAGAATGGAAAGGGTAGAGACACAAAGAGATGAGAGAAGAGGCTCTTCCAGTTGGCATGAGCCCTGAGGGCAGAGGCATCCTAAGGCTGGGTGCAGTGCGCAGGACCCAGGGAGACGTGACTGTGTGGGGCAGAGGAGGCCAAACGGAGGCCGAGGCAGGAAGATCAGAGTGTGGCTTTGAAAGCAGGGAGGATGAGGAGTCCTGAGCCCCATACAGAGATAAAATCCGCCTCCTCATTCTAGCGTCTGGAGCTTGAGTGGTGAGCTCACGTGCCCTGGCAGGGGGATGGAAATCAGAGAACTGGGCTTAATAATTTGTTAAGGGAAGTCATCTAGAATTCTTAAGGTGGAGAATTCAGCCACTCTGAGTTGATTGGAGGATTTGGTATGCACACGAGTGGCTATGAAATAATTGCAAGGCGGTATATAAAAAAGTGTGTGACTGGAGAGGTCAGGAGCCTGATCTTTGTGACTCACCTGTGGACTCCCAGTGCCTGCAAAGTTAAAGGAACAAGTGAGTGAACATCAGAAATAATTTTTCTTTAGTGCCTATAATAAAGCTGGGTACATTCCTCATTGTATCATATATCTGACCATACTGGGGAAAAAAAAATCTGCATTAGGAGTTTTAATTGTGTTTCCTAATTAACTTAGCATGTGTCACGGTTTATTTACATTTTTAAAATATCTGTTTATTTTTTGAATGAGCCCTACATTCACGTTGCACAAAAATCGAAAGTACAAAAGTTTGCAGTGAACTATTTCTCTATCAGCCCTGTCCCCACTCATCCAGTTCTGAACCCTGTTTCTTATATATTCATTTGGAAGTATTCTGGAATATGTAAGCAAACAGATGGAGATATGGATAGATATATGTGTGCGTGTTTGTATATGTGTATATACATATAAAATTCTGTTTTTACCTACTTCATGTTGATGACCCTTTTGGACTTTTTAGACGGTAACCTTTGGAACACTAATCTCTTCAACATTAAGTAACATTATATAATAGAGGAGGAAGGAAATCTGTCAGTTGATAAGTTTCTTGAAGGGAAATGAGCATTTTGGATTAGTGAGATAATGTGAGGTTATTCCTGGCAGTAAAAATAGGATACATAGAGGCCTGAGGGCAGACAGTAACAAATCACATTCAGGAGACTGCAGGGAGCCTGGCTGGCCTCAAACAATGGAGGCTTTTAGTGAGTAATGAAAGAGGAGATTGGAAAGGTAAAGCGAGGGCAGCGATGGGAGATTTCGAATGTCTGTCTAGGGCGTGCAAATCTGATGTGGTGGAGGCCGTAGAGAGCGCCTGTTTCCTGATCAGGAAGTATTAAGTCGATGGGAGTAGTAGCCCTGTCGGAAGGGAGTTGAGAGAGAAAATGGGGACGTGAACTGATGAAGGACAAGCTGGGCATCGCATCTTTTTTGTAATTTGAGGCTTTTCTTTTGAGTGGGTTATAATAACTATTTTGGGGGGTTTGCTTAAATCAATCCAATCCATCAGTTGGTCTTACCAGCTTCTCATCACCTTCTCTCCTAACACTGGACCAAGTCACTATTTCTGGTTTGAACTGTTAACAATAATCTCCTTCCAAGTGAGGGTCTCTGATTCCACTCTTGCTTGCCCACACTTAACTCCTCCCTCAGCTACCACAGGAATCTGTGGGTCAGATTCTTTCCCTCTCGTGCCTGAACCCCTCCAGAGGCTCCATCGCCCTTGGAATAAAACCTGAGTTTACCATGAGGGCCCCACATGATCTTTGCCTCTCTCTCCATCATCTTCTCCTGCCATGCCTACCCCCTCTCCCTCTGTTCCAGCCCCCCCCCACCCCATCCTTTCTGACTTTTCTCCTGACATACCAAACTGTTCCCTTCCTCTGGGCCTTCCTTCCCTCTGGAGTGCTTTTCCCATCAATGCAATATTTCTGGGCCCCTCAGTACATCTGTGCAAATGCCACCTCCTTAGAGGGCCTTCTCATCTAAATCAATTCTCTTTCACTGTCCCACCCTCTGGCACTTCTGTCTTGATATATGACTTATGTCTCATGTCTGCCTGACGTCACATCATACATTTATTTAATCCATGCATTGTCTGTCTCCCAGAAAAGCAAACTCCACGACGGCAGACTTTCTCGGTTGCCATGTGCATTGCTCTATACCAAGAGTCTGGAGCTGTGACCATCACAAACTAGGTGCTCAATAAACACTGTTGAATAAATGGGTAAAAAGAAGATACAAGTAATTGTTGACCTGTGGTCATTGAAGGAGTGAGGAAAGGTAGCATCTTCGTGCGCTCAATTTCCCATGGTCAGAAAAGATTTACAAATGGAGGAAGATTACTGGTGTTTCACCTGGCCTGAGGAATTCAGGATAAAAGGGAGATGGAAGCATTTTTATTGGTGTTACAATGTTGGACTCTTCCGGTGCCTTGGATGGAGATTGGGTACCGAAGAAAACATTAGTCTGTAGAGGTGAGCTTAAGGGGTCATGTAGAAGATGCCAAGGAGGGCAAATATTCACGAGACTGATTGTTTTTCATGGTTCTTTCCCTGGTGCCAGGCTGCAGTGAAAGCAGATGCCAGCAAGAAACACCCAGCGAATAAGCAGGATCCCAAGGCCTCCCTGGACTCAATGCTGGGGGATTTGGAGCAGGATCTGCAGGACCTTGGAGTTGCCACAGTGTCCAAGGGCCACTGTGCTTCCTGTCGGAAACCGATTGCTGGGAAGGTGTGATGGGCCAGGGTGTGGGTCCTGTAGCCAGCTGTCTGCTGTCCCACCAAGGATTGTTCTATCACTTTCTAAGATGTCTTCATGGTAGTTAGTAATCACTCATCCCTTACAGTGCTCCAGGCACTGAGCTGAGCGCTTTGCAAGTATGAGTATGAAGACATGTTTTTTAAAATGAGCCATTTTATTAAATGAAGTTTTACGGATGAAATGAAATGAATTTTATTAAATTCATTATTAGATGAATAAAAGACTCATTTTATTAAATGAGTATAAAGATTCATTTAATGGTCACATCAACCCTGCAACCCTGTATTATGGTTCCTTTGTAAAGACGAGGGAACCAAGGGCTCCGGGTTGATAACTGACATGTCCAAGTCCAGAAAGAGGTAGAGGGGAGATTTGAACCAGGAGAGCCTGACTCCTGAGTGTGATTCTTTTTTTTTTTTAACATTTTATTTATATTTGACAGACAGAGATCACAAGTAGGCAGAAACGCAGGCAGAGAAATAGAGGAGGAAGCAGGCTCCCTGCTGAGCAGAGAGCCCGATGCGAGGCTCGACCCAGGACCCCGGGATCATGACCTGAGCCGAAGGCAGAGGCTTTAACCCACTGAGCCACCCAGGTGCCCCCTGAGTGTGATTCTTAACTGCTTTTCTGTATATCCGGTCCTGGGAGGGACTTCCTGGGGCCCCTCTGTCTCAACGTTCGCAGTCAAGTTGATTGATGGTAACTTTCAGCAGACTCAGCTCCAGCTCATGGCCACAGACTCCCGCTCTACATCATCCTTCACCAAAACCACAATAGAAGGCTCTGAGCCCTGACTCAGCATGGGGCAGGAGTGAGGTGCTCAGACCAGAGGAATAAAACTCTCATTTGGCCTTTTCCTCTTCCAGGGATCCCTTCCAGGCTAGAATGTAGTTTCCCTTCCCTGTCTGTCACTACTATGCTCAGGTTTGGTTCCCCCACCCTCCAGAGCACCTAACGAACACCTACAGACTTTTATCAGCATGATTAGTCATGGGCACCCTTTTACTATCCATAAAGCATGGACAACAGACCCCGTAGAAGGGACCTGGGTCTAGGCCTCCGTGTTGGGTCACCCTAGGAGGTGCCATTTTCGTGGAATACCGTGGGAAAAGTGCTGTCCCAGATTGTGTGACCGGTAGGCCCTCCAGCCGCCAGCTGCCATGGCCTGCCATGCTTTATTTTGTCCCCAGGTGATCCATGCTCTAGGGCAAGTGTGGCATCCAGAGCACTTTGTCTGCACTCACTGCAAGGAGGAGATTGGCCCCAAGCCCTTCTTTGAACGGAGTGGCTTGGCCTACTGCCCCAAGGACTACCACGATCTCTTTTCCCCACGCTGTGCTTACTGTGCTGCTCCCATCCTGGATGTAAGTCGTCCCCCTTTTCCTGCTCCTGCACCACAGTCCTGGTTTATAGCTCTGTGGCTTTCTAATGTGGCTCTGTGTGTTCCTTTTCCAGAAAGTGCTGACAGCAATGAACCAAACCTGGCACCCAGAGCACTTCTTCTGCTTTCACTGCGGAGAGGTGTTTGGTGCGGAAGGTAGGTCCCGGGGGTTTGCAAGAAGACCAGCAGAGCTTTTCCTTGGTTTGCTGCCTAGTCCTGGTTCCTGCCGCCAGCATCCATGCGCCCATTTTAGTACTAGATGCCACCCCTCCTTACCTTTCCCCAATATTTACAAATATAATTTAAATTGCTTTCTTGAAGAAATGCAAATGCATAGTTTAAAAGCTCAAATATTATATTGAAAAGCATCAGTCCCTTGATTTTCCTTTCTCTACCCCCCAAGTCCAGTTATAATCCAGTTACCCTCCAAATGTTTTCAGCTTTTTCTTCTGTAATATATTTATATCTGTTACTATAGGTTGATTTTTTTTCCTTCTAATTTTAACCATTATATATTAACTTCCTACCAGGAAAGAGGATTTACTACCCCACTTTACCCCAACATTCTTCCTCTCCCCCCATTCTCTCAGTATAGAATCAGGTCATAATTATAGGTCAGACCAGTATTCAATGTGCACATATTCACAGCCATGAAAATATTGTTCATTGTTGAGCCCTATAGCAAAGTATGGTTACAACAGAGCACAGATTTTAAGAGTTTAGACTACAGGGTTCAAATCTGGGCTGTGGTATTTATTAGCGATAGGATTTTATTCAAGTCATTTAACCCCTCCGTACCTTGCTTTCCTCATTGGTGAAATGGGCCTGGTAATAATTCCTACTCTGTAATCTTGCCTTACAGAGTAATTATGAGGATTTTAAGATACAATGACAGTGTAGTGTTTAGAACAGTGTCTGGCACATGGAAACACAGTAAAAATTAGTCTTACTATCATGGTATCCTTTTCATATAATTTTTTCCCTGAAGTTAATATTTAGATTTCTTTTTTCACTAGCTTAATTTTCTTTGTACCTAGCTGTAATTGATGTGATAGAACTGGGAAATCATTCTCAAAATAGTCCGCTGCATCTGGTAGTGGGTCAGTCCCACTGGTTTTGTCTTGGAAACATCCTTCCAGGAGACTTCCATCCTCTTGCCGCAGTCTGCAATGGTTTCTCCTCAGGCCTGCTGTGAAGTATTTACTCTTGGCCATTGTCTTGGGAATTCCTTTTGCGGCTTGACTGCTTTTTTCTTTGGGTTCTCTGTTTCCTGGATCCCTGGTCTTTTAATACATGTTACTACCTTTATTTTAGTGGAGCAGCTCCTAGGAAAGAATGAAGAGGAGGCAAAACTTTTGAGACCTTGAAATATCTGAAAATATTGTAATTCTATTGTCTACCTTAAGTTGCCTGGGCATAGAATTCTAGGCGAAACTATTTTCCCCTATAATTCTGAAGACATCGCTTCACTGTCTTCCAGCTTCTATGGTTGAGAAGTTTTGAAGATTTTGTTCTCATTCCTGATCCTTTCTGTGTGATTGGTCCTTCTCTCTTTGCAAGTTTTTTTTTTCCTTCTTTCTTCTGCATTACTTTTTTTTTTTTTACTTTTTTTTTTTTTTAAGATTTTATTTGTTCATTTGACAGACAGAGATCACAAGTAGGCAGAGAAGCAGGCAGAGAGAGAGGAGGAAGCAGGCTCCCCGCCAAGCAGAGAGCCCGACGCGGGGCTCGATCCCAGGACCCTGAGATCATGACCTGAGCTGGAGGCAGAGGCTTTAACCCACTGAGCCACCCAGGCGCCCCATTTTTTACTTCTTTTTATGTTTGTTTGGAACAAATATGACTCATGCGTGGAATCAGAAAGCTTCTTTATTTTTCTTTATTTTTTTTTTCCCTGTCCTTTTTGAGTTAACTTAGCAGGGAAACTATTCACCTCTTAACCAAATAAAAACTTGGGCAGTCCCATGTCTTTTCTGATGACTCTTAATAAACAGTTCTAAATAGAAAATCAGTTTCAGACACAAAACACAAAACTCAGTCCTTGGGTAATTCCATCTGTGTAATAGCTAAAGCATCCAAATTACTTAAAGTGACCACCACTTAATAAATAAATCAACACGTATATACATACTAAAGTGACTGCTGCTGTCCCCTGGTCGGGCCTTTACACTGCTGGAGACCAGGAAAGGGTGCTATGGCCCTTCCTCTGTCCTTTCCTGCCTTTGGCATCCACCACACTCTCCTCTGTTGCTCATCTTGGTGTCTGACCCCTTCAGGGTTGAAACTGGCAGGGAGGAAGTTGTGCCTGGACGGCAGGAAAGACCTAACTTGCTCAGCGCTGATGTAAATTTGCTTCATGCTCTCTGGACCTGGCAGATGTTTAACTTTTTTTTCCCTTGGATGCTTTTGTGAATTCAGTACAGGTCCAACTTCAGACTCTTAGCCAGCTGTTTTCTGCTTGGCACATTGAAGGACCCATGCCACACAGATCGGTTTTGCAGGGTTTTCATTGTTCCCTCCTGGTGATCTCTTAGAAATAATCTACGAGTGTAGAAATAATAAACGTTTATTATTAGAAATAATAAACGAGTGTGCTGTGGAAGTCTCCTGTGAGCAGAGCCATAGAATAACAGGCATGTTTCAAGATGAGATGTCAGTTAGATACAAAAGAAAAGTATCCCATCCGTAGGATGACCAGAAAGCACCATGAAGGGAGCTAATGCTCACAAGTGTCTTATGACTTTACGTCCTCATCAGGCCACACTTAAAGCATTTATTGAGACACGTGACAAAAGAAGTCCGTTTGTTTATCAGAAGCTCCTCCTACATTATATTTTTGTTTTTGTCCTTTGCTTTCTGTAAGTGGGTCTCCTGCCGTATGGCCGGCCTGTTAATTGGGTGGCATCCGGCCTCACCCCAGGTCACATAATCACACATGGAGTTTCTATAATGAGAGCTTAACTACTGAACCTTCTGGGAAATTAAATTCATCTGCATTTTTGTTTCAGTTCAGAAAATTCCTCTTGAAGGCTCAAGTTTCTAAGCATTTCAGGCCTTAGCATCCTCCCCTAGGGACCAGGTCTTCACTGCCTGTGTCTTTCTTTTGAAATTGTTCATTATCCAGGCCATGCAGGTGCTCCCTAATTTCCCCTGTGGCTGGGAGCCTCCCCAGAGTGTAAACACCTCTCTCTCTCTCTGTGGCACTTTTAATTGTTAGTGTTTCTTATCTGTTCTCCAGAGGTAATTGGCCCCAGAGAAAGCCTCCAGGAAAGTTATTGCTGAAACTTTCTCAGTTTATTGGATCACTAAATGCAGGGGCATCACAGCAAGTTCGGCTGATTGCTTTTGATTCCTCTCCGGAGACTCACCCTAGTTGAAACAGAGGCTGTTCCTTCCCTGCTGTGTTATTCTGGAGACCAGCTACCCTGCAAATGCCTAGATGAGGGTCATTCCCAGGTCATTTGGCAGGTCTTACAATTTTCTCAAGTAACACCTACTTACAGGCAAGTTCAGTTTTATGTCACTTGCTTTATGGAGCATAATGCAAATTTGGGGGCCTCACCCCCGATCTACTGAATCAGAAACTCTGGGGGTGGGGCCCAAGCGATCTGCATATTGACAAGCTCTCCAGGTGCCGGATGCACACTGAATTTGAGAACTACGGGGCCACACAAAAACAAGGAGGATGGTTGTGGGTGCTGGTTTGTTCTTCTGAAGTGGTAGGCCTTCCTACATTCTGTTGTCCTTGATCAGACTCTAGATGTTCTTTGATAAAGTGGGAAAAGTAAAGTGAGTTCTTCTGTGTCCAGGGGCTTTAGCAGAACATAGGACAGCTTATAAAATTATTAGTTTCTTAGATGTATAGGCTCAGAAGTCTATTCAGTTGTCTGCTCTTCAAAGACAGCCTAGGTGAACAGAGCAAGGGATATCCAAAAGTGACCAGAGAGAACAGAAAAAGCGTGGTTGCTTGATTTGGGTCCCAAACCCCGGGCTGCTCTTACTGCCTTTTTGGATCTGGCTGCTACTATCAAAATGGGCTCCTGGAAGTAGTGCTTCCACGGTGGGCTGCTTTCCAGTCCACTTGGCTTACATGCTCTTTCAGTGGGAGTACGGGTAGAACTCTCATATTTACAAAGCTTTTGGGCTCAGCTGATGCTATCAGTCCTCACAGAGAGGTCACCACTAGGGTATATTTAAATTAAGGGTATGACTTTGAAGTTAGGCTTTGAAGTTAGGCCTAGACTTGAACATCAGGTCCCCTGCTGGCTAGGTTGTTATATGTAGTTTCTCTGAGCCTCCCTTTTCTCCTTTGTGAGATGGGAGCATTGCTGTGAAGAATTCAATTTCAATTTAGTACCGCAGGTAGAGCCCTCATTTGGAACCGCTACACGTGCTACGTAAATGGGATTGCTGGTGGTCATCTTCGCGTTAGACTCTCCTGACGGATGCTAAGGAGAGTTCCTTACAGAAGAGGGCACCTGTTTACGCATATTATAGTTAGTCCTGGAGGGGCTCTAAACCACAGCATACTTCTGGAGCCTCTGATGGTCTCAGTTGTGCAGTTGTAACTTTGTTGACATGTCTGCTCATTCAGTAAATATTTATTGAGCAACTACTATTGTGTGTCTAGGGATACGGCAACAAAAGACAGAGTTTCTGCCCTCATGGTGCATATATTCTAGTTGAGAGAGACAGATAATCATCAGAACTAGCCAGCTAATTAACTCACTCACTCTATGCTTATCATTCACTTAGAACTTACCCAACATTTTAGGAGAGGGAGTGATAGGGTGCTGTTTGAGACAGGGTGGGTGGGTCTGTTGTTCTGTTGAACAGGCCCCTCAGTGAGGTGGAGGACCAAACTGTCTGGGAATCTTAGTGAAGTACTTTTCAAGGCACAGGGCACGTATTACTTAAATAGGTGCTTGAAGATGAACTGATTTATTATATTTTTCTTTTTTAAATGTAAAGATGATTAAAAAAACCTTGCAGAAATCTTCACTTATAATCTATTACCCTTGTTAACAAATACAACATAAAAAAAGTTTCCCTAGTAATATTTTTCTACATTTAGTATTTATGCATACTTTAGTTAGGTGTACCTAAAAGTCCTTTTCATCACTTAAGAATTTCCTCATGTGACTTGATAATTTTATAATAATAATTTTAATAATATCAATTATTCCATTAGGGCTTTATGTAAACAAATTATAAAAAGTATGTGCTTAAAAGCTTTATTTATAGTTCCAAATATTAAAAACAACTGTGTTCATAATAGTATATTTAGATTACTTCTTGTGTGTTAGTAGCACTGCGGTGATTATCTTTAAACATAATATTTTCTTTCAATTATTTGTATGGGTTAATTCCCAGGAGAAAGATATTTATATCTTTTTTTTTTTAAATTCTTGATAAACATTACCAAATGATTTTCCAAAAGAATACTAACATTTAACTTTGTCACTGGGAATATATAAATACGTGAATCACTCCCATATATTTTCCGGTATTAGGTAGACTTATTTAACACTATTTTTACTACTTAGCTAAAATTAGAAATTGAACCTCCTAATTAGCAAAAATTAGAACTTTACTTTTTTCTTTTGAGTTTCATGATTTACTCATGTTGAACATATTACAACTAAAAGCATTTCGTCTTGTGTTATTTGTCTCTTTATGAGGACAACTTATTTTATTTGTTTATTTTTAAAGATTTTATTTATTTATTTGAACAAGAGAGAGCACAAGCTGGGGAAGAGGCAGAGGGAGAAGCAAACTCCCTGCTGAGCAGGGAGCCCAATGTAGGGACTTGATCCCAGGACCCTGGAATCATGACCCGATCCAAAGGCAGATGCTTAACCAACTGAGCCACCCAGGGGCCCCAGGACGACTTATTTTAAAGGGTTTAGAAAAGTAATCCCTTGGATTTCTCATCCTTCTTTATCTGGGCATAGGATGTATAAGACTCAAGGAAGGGTTTTCTAACATGAGCCCAACTGTGAAAATATCCAGTATTAAAGTATTTAAGAGAAAGCCTTATTCATTAACAAATTGATTATTTTTTTTATTATGGAAATTGCTTCCTGCCTGGTTCACCAACTATCTATGTTTTACCAAACTAATTTCCTCTAACCTCCACTCACCTGTCTACCCCTTTTTCTTGCTGGAATATTTAAAAGCAAATCAAAGAAATCTTATGTCACCATTAAATACTTCAACATGCGTCATCTTTGATTAATCAAGACTTTTTTTTTAAACATTACTTTCACACCTAGTGAAACTATTAATTCCTTATTATCATATAAAACCCACATCTAAACTTCTCAAATTTCTGAAACTACATCATCTACTTGGTTTGTTTGAATCCATTGGGTCCAGGCAAAACATATGCCTTGCATTTGACCATTTTATCTCTCAAAATTTAAAAATCCTGTAATCCTCTCTTCCCCATTTTTAAAAATACCATTAATTTGTTAAGAAACTGGAACCTAGGGGCACCTGGGTGGCTCAGTGGGTTAAAGCCTCTGCCTTCGGCTCAGGTCATGATCTCAGGGTCCTGGAATTGAGCCCCGCATCAGGCTCTCTGCTCCGCAGGGAGCCTGCTTCCTCCTCTCTCTCTGCCTGCCTCTCTGCCTAGTTGTGATTTCTCTCTGTCAAGTAAATAAAATAAAATAAAATAAAAAGAAACTGGAACCTATGTCCGATAATGTGTTCCATATTCTTGATTTGACTGTGGCTGCTTCCTCATGATGTTTAACGTACTTGCTTTCTCAGCCCACCCACTGTTTTTCTGAGATATAATTGGCAGATAGGTTTGTCCCTCATCTTGCTTTTGCTTATGGTGCTTTTGGTCATGCACAATTCATTCATATATATTTTTAATGGAGCTAAATTTATTGATTTTTAACTTGCTTTTGAAATTTGAGCCATGTGTACTACAGTTTTCTCATTCCCAGGTTCACGAGGAACCCACTCATTTTTGACTCAAGGCTTTGTGTGGTTTGAATCGTTACATTTAGAATCTTGCATCCATTTGGAAATTATTATTTCATAGCACTTTCTTTTTAAAGATTACGCCCTTTTCTCCAGGTGCTGTTTTAGGTAACTAGAGTTAAAACACGACAAGAACAACAGTATCTAGTTTCAGAGTTAATGCTCCAGTGCGGGAAGACAGACCACAAAGATGGTTTCAGATGATGGTAAATGCTAGAAAGATGATTTTAGAAAAGATGAAGTGACAGATACGGGCTGATAAGAGGTGCTTCTGATAGGGTGACATTTGAACCGATTTCTGAATGGTAATTAGCCACGCCAAAGCCTGGGGCAGAGCTGTGTGCAGGCCAGTGTGATACTTAGTGCAGAGATGTTGAGCAGAAATAGACCCTAATACTAAAGGCTGGGTATGAGCCAGGCCCAGCACTAATGCACCTGTCCCCCATTATCTCCTGTATTTATTTATTTATTTATTATTTCTCATGTACTTCTTATAATGAGCTGTTGAGGTTGGCCTTGAACGTGAGGACACTGAGTTCGGGAGAATTCAAATCATTGGCCTCTTCTCAGCCTCCAACTTGGCGGAGGGTGTCACCATGCACCGTGAACTGTTGATTTTACCTTGTCAGGCTTTCACGAGAAGGACAAGAAGCCATACTGCCGGAAGGATTTCTTAGCCATGTTCTCACCCAAGTGTGGTGGCTGCAACCGCCCAGTGTTGGAAAACTACCTCTCAGCCATGGACACCGTCTGGCACCCGGAATGCTTTGTGTGTGGGGTCTGTATCCTCACCTCTCTTTTGGACTTAGGCAAAGTCAAGGGTCTTCCTTCTGAGGGGCAGAGGAGCAGCTGGAAAGAGGGTTCACAGCTTGGGCTGAGGGATTGATGTGGGCCTGGTAAAAGAGGCTGTGGGCATTTGCTCATCTCTTTTGCAAGTGGGTGATATTCTCGCCTCCACCGGTCGGGTAGCTGGCAGGAATTTCAAGGCTGCAAGTTTTACTTTGCTGATATTCTACTCTTGACATCTGTATTCCTTGTCTTTCCCTTCACCCTGTCCCCCAGGACTGCTTCAGCAGTTTCTCTTCCGGCTCCTTCTTTGAACTGGACGGACGTCCGTATTGTGAGCTCCATTACCACCAGCGCCGGGGAACACTCTGCCACGGGTGCGGGCAGCCCATCACCGGCCGCTGCATCAGTGCCATGGGCCACAAGTTCCATCCCGAGCACTTCGTCTGTGCCTTCTGCCTGACACAGCTGTCAAAGGGCATCTTCAGGGAGCAGGATGACAAGACCTATTGTCAGCCCTGTTTCACGAAACTCTTCCCACTGTAATCTTAGCTGAACCCACAGTCTCTGCAGATCCCCTACAAAATTTAAACCGGGAGGGGAAGGAGTATACTTTGTTGTTACTGCTCTTCAGCTCAGTGGGCATATAGGGAAAGTAAAGGTGATGAACTTCTAGTGGTTGTGTGCCTAGGCTTGTAGTCTTAGGTTTTACATTTCTAGTCTTGTTTTTTTTCTTAATGAAGTATTTGGATTTAGATCTAGGTCCTGCTTCTAGAACCTCTGCAGCTGCGTCTTCCACATGTGCACATTCATTCCACCACCAGTGTTCTCAGATTTCTCCCGTTTTCACTCCTGCCTTGGCCCTCGTCATTGGGCCTTTTCACGCCTCCCTCATTTCCCCTTGACTCACTTTCCCGTGACCAATGCATTATCCTCGCTGTCAGGAGTCCTGAGGCCCCTCTGAAGCTCTCTGCGTCTCTCTTCAGCGTACTTCTTCTCTATTTCAAGAGGAAGTAGATTTTAACTGGACTACTTTGAGTACTGACATCATTGATAAGTAAAACCTCTTTTAGTTTTAATGTCTTACTGTTGTGTTTGGAGATGAACTGCTTCCTGTGTTATATACTCAGCACTCTGTGCCATTAAATCCATATCCTATCTCTTGTTTACTTCCATACAATAGGCACTTTTTCTTAATCAAAAGAATTGAATGGAGGGACTCCTGTTCACTAACTTTGCTCTTAGTTTGGACCTATAACATTTATTTTATTTTATTTTTTGCACTGACATGATTGAATCATCTTAAAAGGTGGCAAAGCCCCTTAAAATTGTTTTCATCACTTTGTTTACCCAAAGTGAAAAATTAGATCTCTGCTAGACACTTGAAAATTCATATTTGTATGCATTTCTACAAACTCATTAAGTTGTGTATATTAAATAAGTCCAGTTTTTTTGTATACCAATTATATCTCAATAAAGCTGTTTTTAAAAAACACACATCTTTCTCAACTTCATAATCATCTCAAAAAGACAAACAAGGTGGCTGTTTCATCTGTAATGAAAGTTGCTATAAAGGATCGTCTGATAATTTCCAGTTTGGATTAGGAAATCTAAGCCCCAAGAAAATCCCCATTTAATTATTTGTTCCTCTGCAACACATCATAAGTATATTTGTAGAAAAGCTTGTTAGTTATTGATGAGTCTGACTTTCTCATGTCCTATCTCAAGTAAGCTTCAGAAGGAATCCTGGTTCTTCAAAAGAGGTATCGATAAGATCTGTACTATGCCTTCCTTACCATGGTCTTAAAATAATTGTGTGATTATTTATTTAAAAAAAACCCAGAGTTTAAGGTACTGAGGAATATCCTTTACCAGAGGTATTTTAAAAAATAGGACCAATTTAATGTCTTTACACTGGTATGGAGACAGGCTTCTTAGAGAATGATTCTTGTTAAACTTGGTCACATCTGTCTCCTCCATGGGGTCATATCATAAGGGGGTTTTGAGAATTACAAGGAAGTAATAGTTAACAGAAACTTCAACATATCCAAGCTACGTGGGAGTTTCTCACACGGAGCCTTCGGGCCTCCTGCCCTGTTCGGTTGAGACCAGACCAAGCAGAGTATTCATTCTTCCAAATATCCTCCTTACAGTAGCTGCGCTCCGTGATATCACGTGCAGGTGCCAACAGGACTGGGTTCACGGCTGCCCTGGCACTTTGGCAACGTATGCTCGAGGTTTTAGCCCTTAAGGAAGAATGTTCAGGTGCTAACACTTTTCTTTCTTAAGGATTGGCTATTGCGAGATATTGGTAGAATCTATATATTTAAAAAGTCAGAGAAAAGGCAGTGCTGACCAGGTGCAACTAAGAAGTGAAGACTTTTTCGCCTTACGATGAATAAGTGGTATTATTTGCTCAAGAAGAGATGCTGCATTCAGGGCGTTTTAGCAGCTAGGAAACCATTCACAAGTTTTCCTTGGGAAACAAAAAACAAACAAACAAGAGAAATCCTGTTACACAAACTGGTCGTCCACCTGGTCACTCTCGGTTCTGAGTAACTTCTAGCTTTGAAAAAGGAATGGAGCTTTTCTACCAGGGAGCACTAGATATCTGTACCTATATCTATATCCACGTATATGGGTTTCTCAAAGAGAAACTCCTCAATTCATGTGGCCGGTTATTCTTTGGGATAAGCGTAGAGTCCTTCAAGGTGAAGGACAGCAATTATTTTTCCATTTAAGTTGTAGCAGTACTTCCGTGGTGGTAGGCTGGTGACCCTCCGCATGCTGTCTCTCTCATGACCAGTAGAGGGAGGAAGAGCCCTTTTCTCCAGCTTTGCAAGTGAAGGTCCCGAGATTTATCCTCTCTCGAAAGTAGCTTAGGTCATTACTCACCATTAGTTTCACTGAGAGATTGGATTATGCAGCTTGGCTTAAGACAAACCAGACCATTCCTAGAGTTAGGGGCAGGGCTAAGTTCCTGAAAACACAAGGGCTGTGTGGAGGAGATGTGAATACTTTAAAAATCTGGGTACAGGTAAGGAGGGGGTAAAGTATCTCAAATTTGCAGGACTATATATTCAGAAGCAAAAACGTTAAAGCATTTCTGAGTTTCAAGGTAATACAGAAGGTAAGCAAGCAAATATTTCTAGTGCCCTGAGGGAACATGTCAGAACTTAACAGAAGCCCCAAACAGAGGAGAGCCAGGAATGATGGTGTCATGAAGACTGGGGGGCAGAAGCACAGGCCTTTGCTGGGACCCTAGAGACACAGCATTAAGAAGCATCAAAAGCAGCCTCAGTCTTAGAATCTGAAGAGGGAGCTCTTCTGGCTGAAATAAAGATGAGAAGGAGTGACAACTTTCTTTAGGGGCAATTGTCTTGGGCATGAGCAGGTGCCTATTAAGGGCAGTGGTGGCAGCCACTCACACGCAGCACTGAAAAGTGACCACCTACCCCCTAAATACTGTGGAGGCTGTGTGACCAGGCAGAACTGACCATCAGGGCAGCACATGAGAACCCAGAGCTCAAAGGAGAAGTGGAAATCTACTGGGATCCACTGGATGAGAAAGAGAGAAATCTCAGATAAGAGCTGGGGCTTGAGTTGTGCTTGTTACAAATTTATAACTTTGCCAGGAGGCAGCAATGCCTCAAATTTATTCTGTAAGAAAGGAGACAGTTTATGTAAGAGCTTTCTCCTTCCTAGATATGGTAAACACATGGTACCTAAATTAATTTTCTGTGGGAAGATATGTCCTAACCGCATTTAGGTTCACAGATCATGGATACTGGACAATTGAATAGACCTACTGGCATCCTGCTGAGCAATTCTTCTTACCTCCTATTTTGAATATCACCACATCTCACCAAATACTGCATCTTACTAGCAGGAACATTTTGGCCTGGATAACTACTGCAATTCCACTGAGAAGATATCTC
The DNA here is from genome assembly GCF_963455335.1 of Martes martes. Classification (NCBI taxonomy): domain Eukaryota; kingdom Metazoa; phylum Chordata; class Mammalia; order Carnivora; family Mustelidae; genus Martes; species Martes martes. Next base: position 12,204,076 of record NC_137898.1, read on the forward strand.
AGGTCACAGGTGCAGATGGAGCAACTTCTATAGCTCAGCATGCACAGACCAGGAAATCAGAGAGGACTTCACTTCCTTTGAACCTGACTTAAAGTATGTCAGCTCAAGTTAATTAAACCTAAGTTATGTCCTGTGACTGGACATAATCGAGGATGTGAAATTGAATGGGAGTACCACAGGCTCCCATCTTCGGCCCAGGTGGTTGGGTGGGGTTGTCCATCCCTTAGCTTCTGGGATAGACACACATCTCAGGCCTGACCAGTAAGTGTGCTTTGTTCTTCTGGACCAAGATGATTGGATCAAGAGTAGTCACGTGACCCAAACAAATCCAACTAGATTTCTCCCAGGACCTTTTCTGGGTTTATTGGGAAAGAGGTATTCTCATTTGGTTGAGATTCTAGTGGTGACCATAATAAAATCCTATGGCTACTGAGATATATCTCTTTGGTGACATATAGGGAGTCTACCTGAGAGAAGCCAACATTGAGGAAAGAATTGCTGAGTCATGAAGATGTCATATCTTGGGGCACCTACGTAGCTCAGTTTGTTGAGTGTTGGGCTCCAGATTTGGGCTCAGGTCACAATCTCAGGGTTGTAAAGTCGAGCCCCAAGTCAGGCTCCATGCTCAGTGGGAAGTCTGCTTGGGATTCTCTCTCTTCCCCTCCCCTCCCTGCCCCTGTTCTCTCTCTTAAATAAATAGTAAATCTTAAAAAAGGCAAAGGTCATGCCTTCTTTTTCTTGAGCCATTCAATCCTACCGTATCGACACCTTCACCACAGACTGGGAAGTTATGTGAGCAAACAAGTCCTCTTTTTTGCTTAAACTGATTTGAGTTGGAATACTGTGACCAAAGAACTGTGTAAGCAGATTAGACATATTCTTTCCTTTATAGACATAGAGTCTTGTGAGAGAATGGATCAATGAATGAAGAAACCCAACAGTGGTAGGGTATGTACATCACATGTCACTGTGCTAAACTGCTAGACAAGCATCGCATCTTCTCAATGCTTTTTACATGAGGGCACAAGGAAACACTTCATATTTTAAGTCTGAGGCACCCTGTGGATAGCTCTATATGGAAAATACAAACTTCTTGTTCCTGTCCAAGTGGTTAGTAAAGCTGAGTAATGTGTATCAGCATCTCTAAGGGGAAAGAGGGAGAAGAGGGTGCTGTCATTCTCTATGCAAAAATGTGTTGGAAATGATGTTAAATGTGCTGCTTTATCTAGTGCTCATCCATAGAAAACCATTATAGCTTTAATGTTACTGTAAGGCTGTGTATTTATCAGGAAAAGAGTTTTAGAAAAATCTTGATATTTTACTTGCAAACAAACAACAAAAAAGGAAATTTAGAAAATTTTAAGAGAACTGGATTTACCTTTATCCTGAAAGTTGGTACTTGACAAAAATTGGGTTTACAAGAGGTTGAGGAAAAGAAAAAAGACATTTATAGTGATTCTGAGAGGAGATCTTAGGACACTTTTCAGTGCTTCGGAGGTTGAGGGTGACGATTTTCATTATGTTCAATGACACTTGGAAAACATGACTTTCCCTCTCCAGGTGCTCTTGCCTTTTCAGACATGAGTCAAAGAAATATTGGAGGCTCAAAAATAAAGCGAGGAGCTTAGAAGGAGAGACATTTTCCTAAAATAATCTGAAAAATGTGAACGGCAGGGAAAGTGGGAGGGGAGAAAATTATAGATGATATGTAAGGGAACTTGTGAGTTAGGCAAGGTGAAATTTCCAGAGCTTTCAGCAAAGGAAGAAACATGGCTAAGATAAAGGTGACATACAACACACTCTCTGTGAGGTAGAGAATGGCAGGGGGTGTGGGGGGAGTGGGTTGTCTGTCACTCACTTCATCCCCTTATACAAACTGCCAGGGGAAACTATTACTTATTTTGGAGTGTCTCTGAGTTTGGGTTTTCTAGAAGTGGACCCTGAGGGTAGGATTTGTGTGTAATAGTCTACTGAGGCGGGGCAGGGCGTCGTCTCCGGATATATAGGCAGGACAGAGGGGAAAATGAGACAGCAAGAAGAAGCAGTCCGGTTCAGTGTGCACTGATGAACAGGTCACTGCTGTGTGCGAGAAGATGGAGCTCAGGATTCTTGAGGCTCTGCGGAATTTATTGTAGGACCCATGGGATGTCAACCAGTGCCACGACCTCACCTCTGCATCCTCCAGCTTGCCCCACTTTGTAAGCCAGACATGTTTCTGTGGCCAAAGAAAGCCCCTCATCTAAGTCGCAGGTGCTTGAAACCTTTCCAAGAACATCAGTGTGCACCAAGCAGCCAATGCCAACTGATATGGCGTGGGGGGCTGGGGTGGGGGTGGGGGACTCACAGCGTATGTTGGTGAAGTTACGAAGGGGTCAGCATATGAGCAAATACTCGTCAGATAGTTTTTCCAATCACTGATAATCACAATACTTTGAAACAATACCTTTGTTTACAAAGCTTTAAAATACTCCCAGTTCTGTAAAGCTTAATGAATTTCATCTAGTGTAGCAAATGGTAGAGGGGATTGAGGAGCGGGGGGCAAGAATTATGATTTCCAATTTACCTACGGAGAAGATGATCAATTACACAAATAGGCCAAGATCACTCAATTTTAGTGATAACACTAGAAGCGGACCAAAGTGTGCCTCGTCTTTGCCTAGGACACCGGCTCTTAGGCTGTGGCTCTGCATCAATGATTCAAAGCTGGTCTCAGAAACATGGCCTTGGTGGTACATTTTCAGGAGACAAGTGAGGGCCCCAGGGCAGGAAAAGGAGCCACTGCTGCCACTTTTTGGTCATAGTATCAAGAACAGTAGCTTTGGCATCAGACAAATCAAAGTTCCAATGTTGAGTTTCCACTTAGCCATGTGTGTTAACCTTGGTTAAGCCACTTATCTTCTCCAAATCTGTTTCATAATAGACTAAATGTGGGGAATAATTCCTCCCACATGGGTTTGCTGTGAGGATTAACCAAGATAACAAGCGGAAAAAGGGGCTTTGTAAACCACCCCAAACCATACATAAAAGGCATCGACAAAAGAGTCCAAGAGCTACGCAAAGTCGACATTACTTCCATCTCTGGCATTGCCATGGAGACTGAAACCATGGCAGGCTCTTCGTTGTTTCTGTATGATTTTAGAAATCTTTTTTAAGGCTCAGGATGAAAGCTGATAGAATTGAAAGTGCTGGGAGATTAGAAGAGCTTGAATCTGAGCCCATAAGCTTCCTTTGCAGCAACGTATTGACAAAGCAACGCTCACAAGTGAGTGATTTCCATGGTGCAGGAAATCCATCCCGTTAGCGGCTCGCCACAGACAGAAAACAGAGAACCTGAGTTAAGGAAACAGAGCCACAGGGAGGAAGTTTGGGAACCTACCAGTGTTATGATTTTCACTGCCTGTCAGTGGCCTAATCATAATTCAAGGGAAATACCCAGGAAAATCCTTATCATCATTACTTGTATCAGTCTCCTGGGGCTACCATGACAAAACACCAGACGAGGTGGCTTAAACAATAGAAATGTGTTTTCTCACAGTTCTGGATGTGGAAAGCCCAAGATCAAGGGGTCAGTAGGTTTGGTTTCTCCCGAGGTCACTTTCTCGCCGTGTCCTCACATGGCCTTTTTGCTGCATGCCTCCCTAGTGTCTCTGCCTCTTCTCGTAAGGACCCCAGTCCTACTGGATCGGCTCTCCACCTACTGACTCCATTTAACCTTAGTTACCTCTTTAAAGACACCTTCTCCAAACACAGACACATTGGGGATTATGGCTTTAATACAGGAATTTTATGGGGACATAACTCAGCCCAAAACATTACTTCAAAGAACACAGTGGCAAAGATACAATTCTACATGCTTTCTGATGACCAGATAGGTGGTGTCACTCTGTTAGCTAATCCTAAACTCACCAATGGGCAAATTTTGGTCTTTTTTTTTTTTTTTTAAAGAGACACCTTATTCTATCCACAGGTGATAAAATCCCAGAGCCACCCACAGGCAGGTGAATACAGACCTGCTAAATATTTAATATTATCAAGCTTCAGTGACTGGAACGTGGTTTTGAGGCCGGTGACCACAGGGTCTATCTGGATGAGGGCAGGATCTTGCCTGGCATGAAATGCCACCATTTCTGTCTTAACTTCCAGAAGCTTCCTTTCACTCAATGAACACAATTCTTTCACTCTACTTCTTTCTAGGTTGCAGTCAAATCCGTTCAGATTTTCATTGCTTCATCCCCTACTTATTCCTTTAACAGATGCAGTTCCCATTTTATTTTCTCACTTTCTGCTCTGAGGGATGAAAATTCATTCTTCTCCAAAAGAACTGCTCCCTTTTCCCCATGAGCACCCTGAGAGGTTGTTTGCCAAAGCGTGATCTCGGCTGCATCTTGGTGACCAATCTTTGAAATGATATTCCTGTTGGCCTCTGTGGTCTTGACTGATGTACATACAGGATATAATGATTTCTGCTTGTTGTGTGGTAATCCCGTTTTCTTTGAGTTAACACAAGAAGTCATGGTTCGCTTAGGATGACCTTGGGATGTGGGTCTTGCCTTCGGGTGTGGGTTTCCATCCAGCTCTGCTGCTCACTCATTCTGTTACCTCCTGCGGCATCACTTGAGTTTTGACCATTTGTTCAATCATTCCATGAACACGAACCTCTCTTTTGAGATGTTTTGTGGAAAGGAAAGTTGCATTAGAGAAGAAGCTGTGAGGGTAACTGGAGTGAAGAAGTTTTTCTGGATGTTTGTGTGCTGAGAGGATGAAGATTGCGGCCATGGGGATGCTGGAGCTTAAGGTGAAGATTAAGATGGTTGTGAAGACTTAGGATGAAAATTTGATTAAATCAGGTTCTGAAGGAGACAGATGAGGTGGAGGCAAGAGCCCAGATGAGAGCATTATCCTCAGGAATGAAGACGGTCCATATTCTATGTGCTTATATATGCAAATGTGCTGTGATACAGAGGCTGGAGGTTGGTTTCCTTTTCAAAGATGGGAAATATAATTCAAGGCACCAATTTAAACTGTTCCTTTTTATTTTTCACTTACAAAAAGCCTTCAAGGTTTACAAACTTACAAAGAGATAATTTTCGATTTTTATCCTTCCCCTCCTTTTTTAAGTAGGGTCCATGCCTAACGTGGGGCTTGAACTTGTGACCCTGAGATCAAGAGTCTCATTCTTTACCTACTGAGCCAGCCAGGTGCCCCTTTCTATTTTTATTCCTAATGAGAATCACACAGTCCTTTTTAAAAACTACCATGTTTGGTGAGTTAAGGACAAATACATTTTTCATAAGTGAGCTCCTCAAGTGACATTTCTGTGTCTAGATCTCTTATCCAATTTACTAAACAGAGAATCCGGTGGGATTTACGTAGTTCAGTAGGCCCACACTGTCTACAGGCACTGTTCTAGGTTCCAGAAGGTTGCCTAAGAAGAGTAAGACAGACTCTCCTCAGGGAGCTTACAGTCTAGAAAATGTTGGTCGCACATTCAGTCCTAATATAAGCTTGTCCACACAGGATAATTTCTTCTCTAACGAAAAGGTTGTGAAAGACACAGAGACGTGGGATGGGAGAAGTGAAAGCAGAAAACTTCCTTGACTTACAGTAGGGTTATGTCTGGATAAACCCATCTTAAGTTGAAAATATAGTAAATGTATGAAATACACCTAACCTACCAAAGATCACCGCTTCGCCTAGCCTCCCTTACCTGTGCTCAGACACTGACTTTAGCCCCAAGTTGAGCAAAATCATCTTACACAAAGCCTACCTTATAATAAGTGTTGCCAGTCTCATGTAATGTGTTCAATTCTATACTGAGAGTGGAAGATGGGACGGTTGTGTGGGTAGAGAATGGTTGTGGGTGTATTGGTGGTTGACACTTGTGATGGCGGGGCTGACCGGGAGCTGCGACTTTCTGTCCCAGCCCCACATCCTGAGAGAGGACTGTAGTGCATATCACTGGCCCCGGGAAAAGATTAACATTTCAAATTCAAAGTACACCTTCAACTGAACGTGTATCACTTTCACACCGTCATAAAGTAAAAAAAATCATAAATTGAGCCATCATAAGTTGGGGACTGTCTGACTTCTGGGTAAGGAAACAAAAGGAGAAAGAAAATGTACAGAACTGAATATTATAAGGCACTTTGGGAAAGTGTTATAAATAGAAGGCCACACAGATTTTCCATAACCGCAGAGAAAAACTTCATGGTGGAAATGGCTTTATTTTGAACCTATAAGTGAAAGAGATAAAACTGAGCATCCCAAGTAAGGCAAAGGGGGAAATGTGCATGGTGTGGGAGGTAGAGAAAGGAAATTGTCTATTGAGGACCACCTTTGGGCCACACGCTGTGGTAGCTGATTTGGGGTTTTTGAGGATAAAAGGTAGAATACACAGTGGTTATGAAGAGAAATCAAGCTGGAAAGGTTGGTTGGATCTAGTTTGCTTTGAATGTCAGGTGGCAGAGGCTGCCCATTATCCTTTTGGTAGCAGGTGAGCCATCATGGTTTTGAACATGGCGGATTGAAGAGATTTGGAAGCAGCGCCAGGTGGGTAGGGGGGCTGGCCATGCACGAGCTGAGGTTCCAAGCTTCCCATCCACACTCCATTGTCTCACTGGGTTTTAGTTACAAAGCGCAGATTCGAAGATAAAATTACCAATAATTTGAACATGTGAACTGCAGAGCATTAAACCCCAAGAATGGGGCCTTTCTTAGCACAGGGCCCTGCATGACTGCACTGGATGTGTGTCTGTGAAGCGGGCTCTGGAGTGACCTTTAAGAATATGTTTCAGGGCACCTGGGTGGCTCAGTGGGTTAAGCCTCTGCCTTCAGCTCAGGTCACGATCTCAGGGTCCTGGGATTGAGCCCTGCATCGGGCTCTCTGCTTGGTGGGGAGCCTTCTTCCCTCCTCTCTTTCTGCCTGCCTCTCTGCCTACTTGTGCTCTCTCTCTCTGTGTCAAATAAATAAATGAATAAAATCTTAAAAAAAAAAAGAACATCGTTTCAGTGGAAGGGGTGGGTTAGTGGAGGCTACAGTAGGAGGAGGACAGAATGGAAGACGAGGTAGACCACCCTTGATAAATTTGATGGTAGAGGCCCTGGGATAGCCCTGGGTATGTTAGGGTGGGAGAAAGCCTTTTGAGAGTTCTGGGGGAAGTGATGGATGACTTGGGCATGTTTGTGGACCAATAAGATAGGAGAGAGTACGGGAGGGCATAGAGAATGGCATTAATGGCTGTAGTGAGATCTCACAAAAGTAAGTGGAGGCAGGATAACAGTTTGTAAGTGGCGGGAACCACCTGAGAAAAGAGGAATGAAGCTTTAAGATAGGAAGGCAGAAGGAGACAGGATGGATTCAAGGTGTGGCCAAGGAGAAGCTAACTTCAGAGAGCCCTCAGTAAAGGAGGGGGAGATGTCATCCTCAGAGAACGTTGGTACCTGAGTGGGGCTCAGGAACGTCTGCGGAATCAATGGATGCACACGAGCCCGCAATCTTAGAGCCCTGGGTTTCCATGATGCTGCCAATCAGCAGCTCGGGCTTTAGGCAGATCACTTCACCTCTGCGAGTCTGTTTACTCCTGGAGAAAATTAGATGTTTCCAAAATAACACACATTTATACGGTGCTTAGTATTCTGAGTACTTTGCATCCATTAACTTAATTAATTCTCACAACGACCCTGTAATGAGAAAGCGACGAATGGAGAGGCTAACCGACTTTAGGAGCCTTCCAGGCATTAGTGGGGAGAGCTGGGATTCGAACCCACACAGCAGTGTCTTGTGTACCACACACCCAGTGATCTCTGAGTTCGTCAAAGGTGCTGATATATTCTGTGTCCATGAAATTAACTTTTTAGACAGACTAGTAGCTTCTTGATTCTAACGTAACGAAGACCAGTTCTCCTTCCCATCCAGCACCATTGAGGTTGGCTCAGCACACAGAAGGCATGAAATGGTCGCAAGGTGGCAGCGTTAACTCAAAGATGGCTAGAGAGACACCGCGGTCTGGGCTTGAACTAGCCCCCAACTCAGAATTGGCCCCTTTCTTGTCTTCATTTTTCTGAAACCCTAGGGTATAACTACTTGGATGTGAAGTCACTATTTAGTTGTGTGAGGAGACCAACTGTTGAAGGAGCCAGAGAAGTCAAGGCAGAAGTATTCCCTGGAACTCAAGGGTCTTCCAGAGGGAAAAGGAAGAAGGCACGTCCAGTTCTGTGAGAAGCTGATGAGACGCAAAGAGATCACCTATCTGAGGTAAGCGGCACATTCTAGGTCTCTCAAGCACCACTACCCAGGACCATTCCACTTCCCCATGATAATACCCTTCATTTTCAGCTATGTAATTTTTAAAAATATTAAACCCTGATAAAAGAGAGTATTAAATTATTTTATAGAGCCAGGTATTTGGGCTAGATTGTCTCCGTTGTTAGTTTTGGTCCTAGAAGTGAAGTTCTCTCTGTTTTCCTCCTCCCCACTTCTGTCTTCTCTCTCCTTCTCTTCCTTTTCTCCTCCTTCCTTTTCTCCTCCTCTCCCTCCTCCTCCTCCTCCTCCTTGCTCTCCCCTTCCTCCCCCTCTCTCCTTGTCCTCCCTTCCTCCCTCTTCTCCCCGCTCTTGGACTCCATCTCCTCCCCCTTCTTGCTCTTCTTCTTTTTTCTCTTTCTTTTTCATCTCTCCCTCTTCCTCTCTCTCTATTTTCCCCTTGGTTGCTGCATTGATCAAATAAAATCACGAGGAGGACGTCTAGTCTTCAGAGCTGGATGCATGGGTCAGGAGATGAGATGCTATAAAATTCCAAGAGTGGTGCAAAAACTCCTTGGTCTACTGGTGATTCACAGACCTGTACCCCTGGGGATAAAAATATGTTATATGTTTATAAAAAAATTTAAAAAATTTAAAAAAAAGACCAAAACTCCTTGGTCTAATTTGACCTAACTTGCCACCTATTTGGCCCGCCCTTTCTTTCTTTCTTTCTTTCTTTCTTTCTTTCTTTCTCTCATTTCTTTCTTCTTTCTTTCTATTAATAAAAATTTTTTTAATTGTTCTAGCAGGAAATTTTTCCCTGAAAGTATTTTCATGGAAAAAAATAAAAAAGTAAAGAAGCTTTGCGGATGTAGCTGACTTTACTGGAACAGGCATTTGGGAGACCCTGTGAGAAATAGGGCCTTTTCCCAGCTTCTGAGAACATCCCTGCTCTTCCATACTGACCCCCACAGGAGTCATACAACATAGTGTAAAAGCACATAGACTCTGAGCATGCACAACAGACTTGAGCATGTTCTCACTAGAACTACAAGACGCTCCCGGTTTGCCTGATATAGTCTGGTTCAAAAACCAGTCATTTCTCCAAGGAGCCCAGGTTCCTTCTCTTAGAAAACATGATTAGAAAACAAGACCTGGGCACCAGGCAGAAGTTTTCATACCTGTAAAATTGGAAAGGAAATGCATTTCTTGTAGACGTGTGTGAACTTTCGGTGAAATAACATACGTATGTAACAAAGGTCTGAATCATAGGAAGCACCAATTATCTGAAAATCCAGGAGGTGCTGTAATAGAATCCTTCACTTCCTATAAGGTCCATGTGAAAGCTCTTGAAGACCAGATTGATTGGGGAAAAAAAAATTCCTGAAAGAAAGCTCCTCGGAACTCAGTTCTTCAATCCGAGCTGAGTTTAGGTAAAGTCGGGGATTCTGATGTTTACCATCTGTATTTGGCATTTAAAAAGTTCTCCCCATTTAGTCTTGGAGATGGAGCCAAATCCCAGTACCCACGAGAAATCCGTGGGCTGAAGTAGGGACAGTTGGACCTTCCAGCTCCTTTGAGGACCTTTTTGGTGGAACTTGAGATCAATAATTTTCACCTGTGCTTGAAGGACTGGGGCTCCCCTGGGCCTGAAGCCTCTTCCATATCATGCCAATGTTTCATTCCCCCAGGAAAGTGGTGTTTTGATTGCTTGTGTGCATGACACTAAACCCCGGGTTGGGGTTGAGACCTTGGGGAACACCCCTCCAGGGGATCCCAAATCTGCCTGGCTGCCAGCTCCTGCTTGGCCCCGGCCCCCTCCCAGTTTGGGATGACTCACTTGGGCTCTGAAAGAAACTAAAACCAGCCCAACTGCCTCGACAGTTTTACCATGTAGCCTGAGGAAATCTTTTACTATTTGAAATCTGAGGTTCTCAGAGATGGAACGGCTTTGCTTTTCCATTTCAGATTCAAAAAGTCTGGTACTTGAAGGCAGTTCGTTCTGAAGTGAGAGCTCATAATTCCCCAGGAACCAGGTATGTTTTCCCTGACCTTTTCTAAAGCAGCATTCTTCACACTGGGAGTGAAAATAATGGGTTTGTTTAGGAGGAAGGGGCTCAGACGTAGATACAAAAAATGACTCAATTCTATTTTCTTATTCTCCTCTGCCACCGCTCATAAAAAATGGAGCCGGAGTGAGCCTCCCATAGGTAATTTTGGCTCACCTTGTCCAAAACAGGAACTTAGTCATTGCCAGATAGAATACGGATACCAATTGGTGTTAATAAAACCCAGAAGCCATGTTTGTATGATTGACCAACAGTTTGACAGGAAAAGAATTAATTGGTTTGTATTGAGGACCCACCACGGACCACATAGTGGCTGGATTTTTCCATATTTGATCTAACTGAGTCCTTTATTGATAGAGGGAACTTAACTTGCCTACAGTTGCCCAGATAGTAAACATTAAAACTATCATTCTTTTTTTTTTTTTTTAAAGATTTTATTTATTTATTCGACAGAGAGAGAGACAGCGAGAGAGGGAACACAAGCTAGGAGAGCAGGAGAGGGATAAGCAGGCTTCCCACTAAGCAGGAAGGGCTGAACAGGGAGCCTGATGTGGTCCCAGGGCCCTGGGATCATGAACTAAGCCGAAGGCAGACGTTTAATGACTGAGCCACCCAGGCGCCCCTAAAACTATTATTCTAGCTCAATTGTTGAGCTTCTAGTCCATCCATTCATCCATTCAACAAATATATAAGCGTGTACCATGTGCCTGGCACCAGTCTAGACGGTGAGTAATGATGTACAAAATGGTGACAGACCTTGTCTCTTTCCTTGTGAAACCCAGTCCAGTCCTTTTCCATTGAGAACCTTCTTTGGAACTCCCCAAATGGGATGTGACGGTCAGGGGTGGGTCTTCAAACCTCTCTAGAAACTGTGATGAAACTTTTATTTCCAGACTCTCTATCTTGGTGATTTAAGCTTCTAAAATTCCTTAAGTCTTAATGTTTTTCAGTTTTCAACACATTTTCTTACTTCTTAAATAAAGTGGTCTATCCCATATTATCTTCAAATATTTAAAAATGTCATTATTCTTTCAAGGCTCCTTCTGATATCTACTTTAGGCCTTTTCAGGACCTGGGAAAGAGAAAAACAGTGGCAGGAACACCATGGGGTTCAGATTCTGGCCTTGAAACCCTTCAGAGGTGGCATTGGGCAAAAGAAACCTTCAGATTTCTCTTTGCTGCTCTGGGTCCAGACACATTCATCAACAGTGACTGTGATGCATAATGGAAAGGGTTGTCCATCTTGAGAACATAGAAAATGCCTCGAATATTAATTGCTAACATATGAAGTTGGCCATCCGGGGCAGCTCAGTAGAGGGAATGTGTGATAACTCTAGCTTAACTGAATATAATCGAGGGGTCAGTTCTAACCAAGGAAATTGATCAAGCAAACATTTTGAGAAGGTGCTTTGGAATAGAATTCAGAATCCATGCTGTCAGCTGCCTTTCATTCTTGGAGTTTTCCCAGGTTGTTTATCCTCTCTTGGGTTGGGGAAGAGGTCGGTTTGTGAGATGTGAGGGTGATGTTCTTGTTAGTCAAAGGATCCCAGTACTTAAAAAGTGGTTGTCCTTTCCTGGTCTCCCCCCACCAAAGAGCAGCAATATTTAGCTGGTGCTCCAAACCTTGAACTAGCCACTTGATCTCCCCAAGTCTTAGTTTCTTAGTGTATATATTTATACATAAATATAGGCATTTATGTGTGTGTGTGTGTGTGTGTGTGTGTGTGTGTGCTGTAAGATGTATAGTATATGTGACTCATGGAATTGTGGTTAAATGTAGAACTGATCAATAGAGTTTATGAATTCTAGAAGAGTGGTTCTCCACCGCCCCCCCCCCCCCCACCAGGGAACATTTAAGACATTTGGGAGTGTTTGGAGACACTGTTGGTTGTCACAACCAGTGGGTAGAGGTCAGAGATACTGCTCAACGTCCTACACTTCATAGGGCAGTCCCCCCGCCCCCCTCCCGGCAACCTCCTCCCACCTGGAACCAAAGAACTGTTCAGTCCATAATGTCAATAGCGCCCAGGTTGAGAAATCCTGCCCTGGGGGATTGCATAGATACTGCAATTAAGTAATTATGTGACCAAGAGGACATCACATACCTGAGTTTTTAATACGTGAGATCAAGAAATCACCTATCATAGATGACAGGATACTGTAACCGTGAAATCACATGGAACAAGCACATGCCAAAAAGTCAAGAGGAAAAAAAAAATCAAAGGACTGGATCAATGTAATGGAAAGAGAACCAGTTTGGTACCAGCTGGTACATTACAGAATGGTAATCTATCAATAAGCAAAAGAGGCTGAAAAAGATACAATTGTAGGATTTATCCTGAGGAAAAACAAAGAAAGGAGGAGTCCTGTGCAGGGGTATTCAATGGAACTTTGTTTGTAAAGGGGAAACACTGGAAAGTGAGGAGTGGAAGAGGGATGCTGGTTCGTGTCTAGTAGGGTTTCACTGGCTGGCTGAGCCCTTTCTTGTGACACCAACAAAGCACTGGTGCGTGAAACCCTCGCCCAACAGGGCAGGCTTGGCCGTCTCCTTGTTTGATGCTGTAAGAAAGGCTCCTCATGGTGAGCATAGAATATTGTACAGAATTGTTGAATTACTATGGTGTACACCTGAAACTGGTGTATTAACTATACCTACCCCTGACAAAAAAGACTCCTCAATCTGATGACCACAGCTGCTTTCTAAGTAAGCCAAGGTCAAGCGCAGTTGAGGCATTTCCCCCTTCTCATCCCTGTTTCTCCCTTCTTCTCCTTCCTCCGCACTTTCTCTGTCTCCCTTATCTGAGCCCTTCCCCTGCTCTACTTCCAGGGACAGGAAAAGGGCATAATGGCCTCAGGCTGAGGGCAAATAAAAAACAGTGAGAGAGACAGTGCATTTGAACCCGGACACAAGCCCTTCTCCAGGTCTGCTGGCTCCCTTTGCACTGTCGTTTCTGAATATTTTTCATACCACAAGTCTAAGCTAATATTTTGGCAGGAAACATGGGTCCAGATAGACGAGAGAACAATAAGCGATTTGTTGTGGAGTTAGGTAGCATGAAAAATGTTTAAATACTTTGCTGTGGTGTTCTGTTCCATTCATCAAGTATTTATCTATGTGTGCCAAGGGGCCACAGTAGGCTGGGTGGGCCAGAGCCCGTGAAGACAAAGGTCCCAAGAGGCTTCGAGCTAGTCATGGAGCTGGGTGGTTGCCCAGCTCATTGTGTGATAAGCAAGCCAGACTCTCGAGCTTTGAGAGAGCAGGAAGAGAGGACTTAATAGTAGCCAGCTTCAATCACAAAGACTTCTTTTTTTATTTATCTAAATTCAATTTAGTTAACATATAGTGTAGTGTTAGTTTCAGCAGTAGAATCTAGTGATTGATCACATACATACAACATGCAGTGCTCATCACAAGTCCCCTCCTTAGTGTCCAACACCCAATTTAGCCCATCCCCCACCTGCCTCCCCTCCAGCAACCCTCAGTTTGTTCCTAGAGTCAAGAGTCTTTAATGGTTTGCCTCCCTCTCTGTTTTTATCTTATTTTATTTTTCCTTCCCTTCCCCTATGCTCATCTGTTTTGTTTCTTAAATACCACATGAGTGAAATCACATGGCATTTGTCTTTCTCTGACTAACTTGTGTTGCTTTGCATAATACCCTCTAGTTCCATCCATGTCATTGCATAGGGCAAGATTTCATTCTTTTTGACAGCTGAGTAATATTCCATTGCATATATAGGCCACATCTTCTTTATCCATATTTCTGTCCATGGACATCTGGGCTCTTTCCATAGTTTGGCTATTATGGACATTGCTGCTATAAGCTTTGGGGTGTGTGTGTCCCTTCAAATCACTATTTTTATATCCTTTGGATAAACACCTAGTAACAATTGCTGAGTCAAAGGGTAGTTCTTTTTTTAACTTTCTGAGGAACCTCCGTACTGTTTTCCATAGTGGCTGCACCAGCTTGCATTCCCACCAATACTGTAAGAGGGCTTCCCCTTTTCTGCATCCTCACTAACATCTGTTGTTTCCTGAGTTAATAATAAAAATTTGTGATTTCTGACAGGAGGTGAGGACATCCATATCTCCACATAAATATGTAAATATCAATTGAATTGCTGTTGAAGAATAAAATCACAAAGACATTAAAGGTTGTGATTAACACCTCTGGACTTAACATCAGGCAGACCAAAATTTTCATTCCGCTTCCAACACTTATTAGTTATGTGACTTTGGACAATAGTTACTACTATTGCTATAATAGCTCACCAGTCCCATCTAAAAGCTACTAGATATTAAGAGCAGACAGTAGCCAGAAAAGGGAGAACAAGCATAAAATATACTGCCAACTGGAAATAATCTAAGAGAGAAAAATGCTCTATCTTGGAGCACTGTTTATAAAGGTGAAAAACAAGAATTGAGGGAGTGGGGTGTTATCATTATGCAGTTTCTCCTTGTGTAAAGTGAGGAAAATAATAGGATCAAACCTGAAGAATTAAATGAGTTCACTGGGAGTGAAGCCTGGCATAGAGTGAGCCAGTGTTGTGATTTCTGTGATTAGTACCATTTAGTTATACGTGCATGGAAAATGTTAGGAAATCTCCTGGGAGGCTATATTCTTGGGAGTGGAATAAGAAGATGAGAAATGAGGGATTTATATTTTTTACTTCTTACTATTCTTTTTTTGATTTTTTAAAAAAGATTTTTATTTCTTTATTTTAGAGAGACAGAGGGTGTGCGAGGTGGGGTAGGAGCAGAGGGAGAGGGGAAGGGGAGGCAGACTCCTCTCTGAGCGGGGAGCCTTGAAGATGCAGGGCTTGGCTCAACCCCAGGACCCTGAGATCTTGACCTACTCTTGAGCCAAAACCAAGAGTAGATGCTTAACTGACTGAGCCAACCAGGTGCCCCTCTCTTTTGGATTTTTAAAAATGGAATAAATAAAATCTTAAAAACTATGCTACTGGACTTCTTATAATTTATTTTATATGATGTAAGCAGTCAGGATAATTCAAGCTCTGAATGTATGGGACTTTGGATTCAGGACCTTTGATTTTGACCCTGCTGGTTAGGTTATTTTGGTCAATATTAAGCTCCTCGAGCCTTAACTGTCTCATCTGTAAAATGGGTATAGCAGCACCTACCTTGTAGGGCTCAAAGCTATAATGGAAGGGTTTTGCATGTGCCTTTTACATTGTCAACACATACTGGTTTACTATTTTCATACCATCCCATTATCCAGCCTATACTTTCTTGTCATTTTCATGGACTCTTCTTTAATCACCAGAAGAAATTCAAGTTGACCTCAATGGAAAACAGCACAGAAGCCACAGAGTTCATTCTCTTGGGATTAACAGATGACCCTAATCTGCAGGTCCCCCTCCTCCTGGTATTTTTGTTCATCTACCTCATCACTCTGGTTGGGAATGGGGGGATGATGGTGATCATCCACTCTGACCCCCACCTCCACACCCCGATGTATTTCTTCCTCGGTAACCTCTCCTTTGTAGACCTGGGTTACTCATCAGCTGTAGCCCCTAAAATGGTGGCTGCCCTGCAGTCAGGGAACAAAGTCATCTCCTACAATGGCTGTGCTGCCCAGTTCTTCTTCTTTGTGGGTTTTGCCACTGTCGAGTGCTACCTCCTGGCCTGCATGGCCTATGACCGCCATGCAGCTGTATGCCGGCCTCTTCATTACACCACCACCATGACAGCAGGTGTGTGTGCCCTCCTGACTGTGGGCTCCTACATCTGTGGCTTCCTCAATGCTTCCATTCACACAGCAAACACCTTTAGACTCTCGTTCTGTGCTTCTCATGAGATTAATCATTTTTTCTGCGACATTCCTCCACTCTTGGCTCTCTCGTGTTCCAACACACACATCAGCAACTTGGCTGTCTTCTGTGTCGTGGGCTTCAATGTCTTTTTCACCCTCCTGGTCATCCTCATTTCTTATCTCTTCATCTACATCGCCATTCAAAGGATGCGTTCTGCTGAAGGACGGAAGAAAGCCTTCTCCACCTGTGCCTCCCACCTCACTGCTGTAACCATCTTCTATGGAACTATCATCTTCATGTACCTACAGCCCAGCTCCAGCCAGTCCATGGACACTGACAAAATCGCTTCTGTGTTTTATTCGGTGGTGATCCCCATGCTGAACCCCTTGATCTACAGCCTTAGGAACAAAGAAGTAAAAAATGCTCTCTGGAAAGTACTCAACAAACTTAATCCCCACTCGGTGAGTATGAGTAGGAAGTAGGCAGGTGATGGAGAAATAAACCTTCCCCCAGACCTCAATGCCATCACGACTTCTGAGGTGTGGTTACTTCTGCTACTTGGAGAAATCACGAAAGCAGCACTTGGAAATGTCTCACTCAGGGAGATAATCTTATGTTTAGTGAATAATGACATTGGATATTTAAAAACCTTCTTGCAGTAGTTTCTTGATATGACTCAAAGCAAAAAATCAAAGCATAAACTGAATCCACTGAATTTCCCCTCCCTATTTTTAATTGGAAGAAATTTCCACTCACTATTAAAATTTGTGTTCAGGATCACATCATCATAGAACACTTATCAGTTGAAATGCACAGAATTATGGTTTCCCTCTTTGGTCCATGTGTTTGAAAGTTAAAGTTTCTAATGCAGATAAAAGATGTTTTGATATTTTCAATAATGACTCTAGAAGGTTTTAACTTGAAGGACGGGGCACTGCTCCCAGAGTCAGATGCCTCTTCAATCCTTCAAAACCCCCAGCCCACATTCCTGCTCACCTGTTGGTTGAGCACCTTTTTATATTTCTGCTCTTTCTATTAATGTTTTGGCACAACTTTGGTAGGAAACAATAAGCCGCCTTTGTATGCAACAGTTTCAGTAGATAAATTGTTTAAACTTTAACCCAAATCAACAACATATCTTTCTTTAGAGAGCTTGCACTCTGTTCCATGCTTATGGCCTTTGTCTAACATAATTACCAAAGCTTGTGAAAGGTTTGGAGGAAAAAGCATTTTTTTCCCATGGGCTATGAAAGAGGAGATTTGCCTTCTGAATTAAATGCTTGCATTTCTCAGCACCCTTAAGTTTGGTGAATCTATTATGAGTACACATAATAGCTTTCTGTGCCCTCTTGGCTCCTGTTTTTTTAATAATTCAGTTCACCTCTGGATCCCTGTTGCATTGCAATGTTCTGTAATTGGATGCTGTAAGAATAAAAAAGCCTGTAGAAATTTACTTCTTGAATAGGAGCAGCACAATGATGGACACCCAAGCCCACCTTTGGATCTAGTTTTGTGTACTGGATGGTATCTGTGAATGTGTGTGTGTGTGTGTGTGTGTGTGTGTGTGTGTGGCAAGAGGTTGTGGGTGGAGTGATGGAGATTAATTTTACTCCCCACATATCAATGGCTTGATGGTGTTTGTAGCCACAGTTAGTCTAAGTCACTACATATTTCGTGACATCAGCTCAAAGTCAGCAAAACAAGAATTTATATTTTAAATGCAAAAACCTCCTCGGTGGCCTGGATCAGGGAGTTCAGAAATCAAATTTGTTTTGAGATTATCAGGCTCATTAGGCACAGGGCAGCCTTTGTCTGAGGAGAGTGGATCATGGAGCTTGTGGAGAGAAGAGCGAATTGGAACGGAAGCTGACCTATAGGAGAAGCTTCCTCTGACACATGGCCACTGCCGCCCAGTGAGACCAGGAACTTCTCCAGGATCCAAGGCTTTGACAGTCTAGACCTCTTGCCACCCGCCTTTAGCAGGGTGGCCTCCTGAGCAACACACAGAAGAACAATCGCTAAAGGTCAGCATCTGCTTCACGTGGGAGCCTTCTCAGTGACTTACAGAAGTCACAGAGCTCATGGGTGCCCAGACTTGGAAGCGAGTCTGGGAGCAGCTATCCCAGCAGGGAGGACATTTTGGTCTGAGCTCAGCTTCTTTTCCTACTGGATCCATATAATTGACTTCTTTCTTTTCATCTTCTTTCTGTTCCTCCTTTTCTACTTCCCCTTTCCCAGTCTCCTCTTCTTCCCCTTTCTTTTCTTCTCAACCCTTTTCTCTCCTCAACCCAAGCAAGAACTTTCCTCACCACGAAACCATTCAGTCCCTATGAAAAATCAGATTGTACAGTTTGTGTATCATAGTTGTTATGGTACCTAGTAAGGCATATTTCTGGGTGTGTTTCTTCGTGCTTCCACACCCCATTGTGGCAGAAACATGTGTGGTTCTTCTGAGAGCTAAAGGCCTGATGCCTATATACTTCCCTTTCTTGTTGAAGCCTCCCACCCCACCACTCCCCAAACTAGTGTGACAGTTGATTGCCAATGGGTATAAGAGAGTACTAGTTCTGTCAAGAGCCGGATGAAAATCCGTACTCATCTCATCAAGTGTATGACCTCAAGAAAGCCATTTAATCTATTTAACCTCAACATCAAGGTTGAACTGTGAAGATGACAAAATCAAGTATCCAAATGTGCCAGCATAATGAATGCATATTCCATACAGCAGAGACGCCTGTGCTGGTTCTCACTTGGCTGTCCTTGTGCTCCCCACGTTTGGCTTCTGAGCTCCCTCCCTCTCTCCACCCCATCCAAGTCCAAGTTTTTATTTCGAGCCATTGCTTAACTTCCTTTATTCCGAGCTCCCAGTTCTACATCAGACACATTTCAAGCTGATATTACACGAGTATTCATTTACAGAAGCTACTCAGAAGGAGACGGCTTGTCGCCAGCAAGACATTAATTTTCAGAATCCACATTCCTGTGGGGAGCTTTTCACTTCCACACGGGAAATCTGTCAGATGGAGACTAAATGCCCATTTGGTTATTAACAACACCCACCCTCTCCCTGAGGGGATGGTCTGATGAATGGGAGGCGGCGAGTGAGGCTCATGGCTCAGGAGAGTAAAGGCCCAGGAAGACTTCCTTCCTGAAATGGCCAAAAGAGAGTGAAAACACATCAATCAGGACAATTATTTATATCGGGATGGATTACCCCTTTGAAAAAAGGATTCATGATTGAATTATTCTAAATACGAGGCTCCCTTTGTGCATTAGATGATTTGTAGATGATTCGTTTAGCTTTATGTATGGGGAAATGAAAATGAAAATATTAGGAGGCTTTGACAATTGAAGCTAAGAGTCATAACTCTAGCCCCCAAAGAGCCTTTAAAAATAATCTCGACCAACCCTCTCATTTTATAGTTGACAATCCTGATTCCCACAGTATAACTTGTTTCAACTCACAGAGAACCAAGTCTTATTAGACTCTTATTCATCCTTTACATTGTCTAAAGTTCTTGATGGGTCAAAAGACATTTTTGTGTTTTTACTTTCATTGTTCACCAGAAGGAAGGTTTTTGTGCTTCAGTTTTGCAGTCGAGGAAACCAGAGCTTGGAGAAGCCCACTTACCTGCCTACTCTTAAGAAGAGGATCCAAGATTTGAACAGTAGTCTTGCCTTCCCTGCCCAATTCTCTGAGAAAGAACAAGTACCATAATATTTTAGTAAGTTTCAACAGAGGACTTATTTCATGTATAAATCATTTATAGACAGTCTTTCCTGATAAGTCCTTGCAGTGTGGCAAGGTGTTGTGCAGAATACAAACAAATATAAGACTGTAAGATATAATTCTTACTCCAACAAAGCAAATCCTCCTGCATATATGGTGACTGCTGCAGAGCAACTTTGAGATTAATGACTCAGTATTCAATAACTTTGTCAGCAGGAATTCTTCCTGGACACTACAGAACAGGAATGGATCAGAGCACATTTGTTTTCAGCCTTGAGAGTGCGAGTTGGGTCTGCAGCCCACAGAGAGAGCAAGCCGCAGCCAATGTTTACTGGGCACTGAGCACAAGCTGCAAGAAAGGCATGCTGTGAGGTCTGTGAAGGAACAAGGCCATAGTCAATGCCATTCTTGCATTGAAAGCAGCTTACAAACAGTACAATAAGACAAGGCACATGCTTCCAGATAGATGGCAATTTGAGGCATTTGTGGTCATGGTCAAGTGAGCAGTATGGAAAATAATAATTAGAACTCTTCAAGGATGAAACAGAATCCTATGGGCAGGGAAAGCTCCTTGGAGGAAGTGGAACTTGAGCTAAGCTCTGAAGGGGTGATGTAGAAAGAGCCCAGACTTCCAAAAGAGGAGACTTAGCTTCTAGTCAAAACCCTACCATCTACTAACTGTGAGACTCGCCGAAGGCACTTATCTCGGAGCCAACTTCTTCCTCATCAAAATGGAGATAGTAGTAGGCCACACCTTCCTGAAGGATGTTGTAGGGTCAAAGGAGATAATGTGGAAGAAAGCATTTTTAAAGATGCTACCCTCTCGCTAATGATAGTACTGCTGCTGACATTGAAATTATTACCAGAGCTGAATGGGGAGTTTTTGACCAACAGGGACCCACTTAAACTAGGAATGAAGATGGGATTGCACATGGCAGGACCTTCTGTTGGCATAGACTTGTAGGGAAACCAAACCACTCAGCTCTCAAGTCAATGGACCACCAACTCTTCAGTCCATTACTTCTGCAGGAAGTTAGGACTTGTTCCCATCCAGCTGGATGAAGGGCCTGGGCCTCTGAGAGCAACTGTGCCTCTATAGACAAATTGCTTTTATTGCAAAACTTCTGTAGGATCCCACCACTCAACTACTCAGATCCAAGTCCAAGAACCTCACCTCTTATTCATGACCTGAGATTTTTCTGTTGTTGGCCTGTGATTATTTCATAAGGGGTGTGTGTGTGGGGGGGGGGGTGTCAAGGTGGGGAGAGGGAGATTAGTTTCTGTAGCATATTTAACCAGCAAAAAAAAGTGTCTACACATGCGTGTGTATGTATGTGTTTGTGTGTGTGTGTGTATAAACTTCTTACAAATCAGTGGGAAAAAGATAGACAGCCCAATAAAAAAACACAAAATGGAATCTCTCAGTCAATTGTTCATGTTGATTTTACTTATCTCCAATTTAGGGTAATGATGAACACTGTTGATGTGGACTTTTTGTCCTGTGTCCTGGTGCACATATGCATTCAGCCACTTTTCTGTTGCTAGGTAAAAATAAAGCAAATCACAAACAAACAGAAACAGAATTATGGAATGAATACTTGGATAGTGTCTATATTGATATTTGCTTCATAACTATTATTTTTAAAGATTTTATTTATATTTGACAGGGAAAGATCACAAGTAGGCAGAGAGGCAGAGAGAGAGAGAGAGAGAGAGAGAGAAGCAGACTCCCTGCTGAGCAAAGAGCCCAATAGGGGGCTCGATCTCAGGACCTGAGATCATGACCTGAGCCGAAGGCAGCGGCTTAACCCACTGAGCCACCCAGGCACCCCAGCATCATAACTATTATTAAACACAATCCAAGATCTATAAAGAACTCCTCAAACTCAACACACACAAAACAGATAATCACATCAAAAAATGGGCAGAAGAAATGAACAGACACTTTTCCAAAGAAGACATATAAATGGCTAACAGACACATGAAAAAATGTTCATCATTAGCCATCGGGGAAATTCAAATCAAAACCACATTGAGATACCACCTTACACCAGTTAGAATGGCCAAAATTAACAAAACAGGAAACAACATGTGTTGGAAAGGATGTGGAGAAAGGGGAACCCTCTTACACTGTTGGTGGGAATGCAAGTTGGTGCAGCCACTTTGGAAAACAGTGTGGAGATGCCTTAAGGAATTAAAAATAGAGTTTCCCTATGACCCTGCAATTGCACTACTAGGTATTTACCCCAAAGATACAGATGTAGTGAAAAGAAGGGTCTTCTGTACCCCAATGGTCATAGCAGCAATGGCCACAGTCGCCAAACTGTGGAAAGAGCCAAGATGTCCTTCAACAGACAAATGGATAAAGAAGATATGGTCCATATATACAATGGAGTATTACACCTCTATCAGAAAGGATGAATACCCAACTTTTGAATCAACATGGATGGAACTGGAGGAGATTATGCTGAGTGAAATAAGTCAAGCAGAGAGAGTCAGTTATCACATGGTTTCACTTACTTGTGGAGCATAAGTAAGTGAATATTCTTAATATATTAATATTATATCTTAATAATATATTCTTTTTTTAATGTTTTATTTCTTTTCAGCGTAACAGTATTCATTGTTTTTGCACCACACCCAGTGCTCCATGCAATCCGTGCCCTCCTTAGTACCCACCACCTGGTTCCCCCAACCTCCCACCCCCCGCCCCTTCGAAACCCTCAGGTTGTTTTTCAGAGTCCATAATAACACAGAGGACATTGGGAGTTGGAGAGGAGAAGTGAGTTGGGGGAAATTGGAGGGGGAGACAAACCATGAGAGACTGTGGACTCTGAGAAACAAACTGAGGGTTTTGGAGGGGAGGAGTTTTGGGGGTTGGGTGAGCCTGGTGATGGGTGTGGGGCATAAACAATGAATCTTGGAACACTGAAAAAAATAAAATTAAACAAAAAAAATACAACCTAGATGTTTTATGCACTTTTTTGAATATATATATGTGTGTTTGTGTGTATATATATGTATACACACACTTATATGTGTAAGACAAACATATATGTATGTAATCACAGTAAAGATGTTAAAAAAAAGAAAATGAAACAAAGTTCCTATATTCATCCCTATATTTCATCACAGAACTTTATGTACTTTTCCATTATGTGTCCTGTTATGTACTATTCTGTATAAGATGTATTTCGTAATATGAATGTTAAAAAAGAGTTCCTATATTTAAGAACTTTATAGCATAAACTGAAGTGGAGACAGCACCTACATGTGAATAACTTTAATTCTGTGTAGCAAATTATAAAGACCAATAAGAGATGCAGATAAACTGCATGTTGTAGATTGCAAAAAGAATAGATCCCTGGTGGGGGGTGTTGCCGGTGGGCACTAAGGACGAAAACACTTGTTCTGGACAAGACACATGCAGTGAAATGAGAATGAAGCTATGCAGATGTATTCAGCAAAGTGTTCTGTTTGTCTGGAATGTAATATTCATGAAGAGAAGTAATGGAAAGTAAGTTTGGAATGCTGTAGGCTGGTGCCCAACTGTGGAGAACATTCTCTTTCAAGTTAAGATTTTCCAATTTAAACTAGATTCAAACTCAACTGAAAGTGGAAGGTCTAGATATCATGCAAATATCAGAAGTAGAGGCGGAATCCCAACTAGTGTAGACCATTTAGAACAGTCTTGCTTATGCACCTATGTTAAGGCAAAGCATTTGTTTACTTCAGGCAAATTCAGACTTTCTCTTTGGAGAATGATGTCATAATCACTGGGTTGATGGGAGAATTCCCTGTGTCCGCCCAAGCCTATGGGAGGCAAAGTAAGGGGAATCTTTCCTTCTCTGTCCCTGTGGAGAGATTTCCTGCAGAGAAATGCATAGAGGTGAACAGAGGGCAGGTATGAGTCCTAAACTCAGCCAATTAAAAGTTCTCACTCTCCCAACTTTGAACCTGAAGCAAGTGATACATCCACCACCTGAAGGCTTGGGGCTCATTTGCTCCCAGGATGGGATTCCGGTTGGGCTATTTCAGACAGGATATAGTTTCTTTACCACTGACTTCTGTTCCTTAGTCCTCCAATACTCCCGGTTCCTGCCTTTTGCCCCTTTGTCCATTGATTCTGTGAACCTCATATTCTTTTAATTACCTCCCTTTTCCCCTTTATGTTAGCCAGAATTCATCTGTACTGAAACGTAACTGATATGTCTAGCAAGTAAGGAACACGCCACTGGGGACCGTAGAGTGGACAAGAGACAAGATGCCAGCCTCAAGAAATTGAGAAATAGAGTAGAAATGTAAAATGTTAAAAGAACAAGAAATAAAACCCTCAATAATTCAAGGGAAATCTAAGCATTTTACTAGGATGTTAGTAGGAAAATGAACACTGCTGAGAAAGCATGGCCGTAAGATTTATCTTACCAGCAGAAAGCAAGATAATGACCAAGTCATCCATTTTGTATTCATGTTTTCTTGCTAACGATGCTGATTACGATCTAGAATTATTGGTATAGAGATGGAACGACCTCAGGGCTATTTTTGTTCTACCATCACATGTTGCAAATGAGGAAGTTGAGGCCCTGGGAGGGGAAGTGGTCTCGTGTTCAAGAAGTGGCTGAGCCAGATCTTGAATCATGGTCCACCACTGCAGACCCTCACGCACACCACAGCTGCCCTGGCCACTGGCCAGTTCCCATATCGTGCTTGCAAACACTTACTTTGGCTTCTTCCTGGATGTTAATGGGATCACTTTTTGTCCTTATGAACACAGTATTGGTTCTCTCTTCTGATAGTGGTTGCTTTATACCTGCGTGACATGTGGACCCTACTAATTGTCTTTAGGGAGCCCCTTCTCCCAAGGTAACCTGCAACCAAGAGTGGCCAGTGAAGGATACAAAAGCCTGGCCCCTTGTTTTGTCTCTTTGAGATGATTCCTGAGATCTACCCCAGCTCAAGTTCCCTAAAGGATAGGCTGAAGCCCTCATGTCTGGTCCCGTCACCATCTCTCCTTCACAGGTGCTAATCCCAAGAACAACCCCTGGTGAGCCACCTGCATGCAAATCTGTCTCAGAGCCTGCTTCCCAGAAAAGATGATCTAAGAGGTCTTCTCACCTGCTCTTAATTCTGCAAACGTATTATGGCCAAATAATATTGTTTTACCTTCTTTGGGATCATGCTTTGGGTTGCTCACAGTTTCAGAGATAAAATCCTATATCTCCAGACTTTTTTTCTTTTTTTTCAGTGAAACTTTATTCTATTTAAATTCAATTAATAACATATAATGTATTATTGGTTTCAGAGGCACAGGTCTGTGATTTGTCAATCTTATATAACACCCAGGGCTCATTACATCATGTGCCTTCCTTGATGTCCATCACCCAGTTACTCCATCACCCCCCCTTCCCTCCAGCAACCCTCAGTTTACTTCCTGTGATTAATGGTCTCTCATGGTTTGTCTCCCTCTCTGATTTTGTCTTGTTTTATTTTTTCCTCTCTTCCCCTATGATCCTCTGTTTTGCTTCTTAAATTCCACATATGAGTAAAATTATATGATAACTGTCTTTTTCTGATTGACTTACTTCACTTAGCATAATACTCTCTAGTTCCATCCGCATTGTTGCAAATAGCAAGATCTCATTTTTTTGATGGCTGAGTAGTATTCCATTGTGTATGTATATATATATGTGTGTGTGTGTGTGTGTGTGTGTGTATTCCCCATCTTCTTTATCCATTCATCTATTGATGGACATCTGGGTTCTTTCCAGAGTTGTGGACATTGCTGCTATGAACAATGGGGTGCAGGTGCCCCTTTGTATCACTACATTTGTATCTTTGGGGTAGATACCCAGTAGTGCGATTGCTGGGCCATAGGGTGGCTCTATTTTTAATTTTTTCAGGAAGCTCCACACTGTTTTCCAGAGTGGATTGCATTCCAGCTTGCATTCCCACCAGCAGTGTAAGAGAGTTCCCCTTTCTCCACATCGTTGCCAACATCTGCTATTTCCCAAGTGGTTAATTTTAGTCCTTCTGACTGATGTGAGGCAGCCTTGTTTTCTGAATAAGCAGAAAATAGTAGCCCTGAGTTGAGTGCACACAACTCTCACATTTCCTGGCAATGTAAAGACCTTTAGGGGACATTACCTCCCTCCACCAAGTCTTCCCTGAGGGTTTCCAGGGTGCTAGGCATATATAATCTGCTGGGCATTGTCACTTTGGTTTCTCACACTTACTTTCTTAGCATTGAATTCAGTATCCTAATTTTATGGTTGATAAAACCAAGGCTCGGAGACATGAGGTCACTTACTAAAGGTCATCCCTGGAGGAGCATATTCTAGTAAATGATAAGGGGTTTGAGGACAGGCACTCTGTCATCTTCACCTTTGTGTCCCTAGTACCTAGCTTAGTACCTGGCACATAGCAGGTGTTCAATGATGCTTACTGAATGGATAGATGATTGGACCTTCAAGGAAAGGGAATTATCATTTTATCGAGCACCTTTATCACACCAGGTTTGTTTTCTATAATTCAATGTACATTATCTCCTTAAAGTTCAGAACAAACGGGTGAGTGGTGAATTAAATTTCCCATTTGACAGATGGCAAAACTGAGGCTCAGGTACACAGACAGTAAGTGGCAGAAGCCACTTTGGAGCCTCTACATGTCTTTTCCTGTATCTGGACATCTGCACAGTCTTCTATTTCTCAGATAAGGAAACAGGTACAAAGCCTTGAGTAGCTCTACCTAAGTCATGTTGCTAGAGTGGCCGTGTCAAGGATCCACCCAGATTTCCCGTCTCCCCCTCCACAACACCAGCCAGTTCTCCTGCTCAGCAGGCTCAGAATCTGTAAGACTGTGGTCGCCTTTTCCAAACATGGTTGGTAGGATGTCATTGTCACTTAGATCGTAAAACTTCTCACCAATTATAAAACTGAAAATGTAGGCCACCTGCCCATGTGATTGTATCTCATAACTCAGAGCTAAAAATAGCTCTCAGCTGACTTGGCCTGTTTATAAGATATTAAAAGCTCATATTCAAATTCACTCGCCTCCTGGATTAATGTCAAGATTACGGCTTTCCAGGTTTCTTTCTCTCCCTGCCTCTACCTCCTCTAGTAGGGAGTGGATTATGCTGGCCCATGATATTTTCCACATAAATTACTAGGCGCTTATTTTCAAAGATGAATTTCATGGCCTTATTCTCTTTGCTGTACCTGCAGGATTCACTTCTGAAGGTGGAAGAAAGACGTGGTTAAGGGTGCGGGCTCTAGAGCCAGACGGAGCTCAAGGCTGTGTGTTCTTGGGCAAGGCATGCAAGCTTTGTCTTAGTTTCTTTGTCAGTGACATGAAGACGAAACAATACCTATTTCCTAGGATCATTTTGAGGATTAAAAAATTAATTCATGGCAGTGTTTGACTCTATTTCCAACACATGGAGAGAGTGCATGAATTAGATAACTAAACCCCAAAATCAACAAAACGAAAAATCACCACTGCCTGGCATGATGATTTTGCCCCAGTTTGCCTGGGACTTTCTGGATTTTGCACTGAGAGTCCCAAGTGCCAGGGACTTGGCAGTCCTGAGCAGATTGGGATGGCTGGTTACTCTATTCCCCATCAATGAAACAAACAAAAGTTTCTGATTTATTCCTTTACTCTCCAAGTATGTATTGATCACTAAGACAATCCAGGTGTTTCAATGGTATCTGAAAGGTAAATATAACAAAATGAGTCCTCACAGGGTGCTCAGGCTAATGGGACAGAATCATGAAAGTGAGCATAATCTATATGGCTGAAAGCTGGCATGAAATGTTCAGAGTATAACCCTGAAATGCCTTGCTCTCAGGGGACAGTTTGTAAGAATTTCACAGGTTACACATTTCTATCTAGTAGGGATTTTCCCCCAAATGCTAATACTATGGAGAGCTGGGGAGTCAATAGATTTACATAGGGAAATGTATTTCTATGAGGAGTAAGTTAAACAGCTTTCTTGGCTTCAATGCTTCTGGGCATCTTTAATAGGTTAATGAGAATTGGATTCTCTAGGATGGGGGTATTTTATTTTATTTTATTTATTTTATTTTATTTTTATTTGACAGAGAGAGATTACAAGTAGGCAGAGAGGCAGGCAGAGAGAGAGAGAGGAGGAAGCAGGCTCCCCACCGAGCAGAGAGCCCGATGTGGGGCTCAATCCCAGGACCCTGGGATCATGACCTGAGGCAAAGGCAGAGGCTTTAACCCACTGAGCCACCCAGGCGTGAGGATGGGGTATTTTATTTTATTTTTATTTTATTTTATTATTTTTACAGGTTTTTTTTTTTTGGATGGGGCTATTTTAAATAGTGTCTCCAACTTTTAAAATTGTGATAGCACAGAATTTATTTATTTATTTATTTTGTTTATTTGTTTATTTATTTATTTATAGGACTTATGGGATGATACCACTGTTGCATAGAGTTTTGACAGAAAGAAAATCTTGATGGCATCTGGCAGTGACTATAGAAATCTCAGAGGAGGGAGAAAGTCTCCAAACCCCAGCTTCTCATAAATGGCGCAGCCAGGCTTAGTGCTGACAGACTGAGCTGTGGTTTTTAACCTTCTTTTTTAGTTCATGAGCCTCCAATTTGATGAACACATAAATGCACAGAAGATCAAAGGCCTCAGTTCAGAGGCTTGAACTTTGCAAGAACATACTGGAGAGATGCTATGTCTCCTTAGGAATTGCAAAATCTTGCTCTCTAAGAGAATTTTGAGCTGTCATATCAGCAGGGATGGGGGAAGAAAGTCCACAAAGACTGAAATGAATTCCAACACAAGAAAAAAACACTCATAACTTATTGTGGGGATAAACAAAAGCAGTACTTGCACAAAACAATAGTAATCCCTTTGATATATTGAGTGTGTGTGCATTACTTTAATCAGGAGCTAATTTCTCACAATGGTTTAGGCTGTGGCTTCTGAGATCAGACTCCCAGTTTCAAATATTATTTTTGTCACTTGCTGGTGATGCAATGCTGGGGAAATTATTAGAATCTCTTTTAGCCCTAGAATTCCCATCTAATCAGTGGCAATCATAACAGTATCTTTTTCATGAAGCTTGTGGATGTCACGTGATCTAATTCTTGCAGCCTCGTGCCAACTCTAGTAAAACTCAGGAAACATTGGTATTATTACCAATATTATTATTAGGTGGGTACTATTATTAATTATTTTTATTTCACAGAAGAAGCAACTCAGGACAAGCATGATCTGTAGCAGATTAATCTTATCAACCACACTCACCTCTGAGATAACCATCATTCATTAGTGAGGAAGAACTGAAAGTCCGTGTCATATTTTTTAAAGCATATTTTAAGTGGGGCCTTATATTTTTTACTCAGAAGAAATATTTAAATAAAACAAAATAATGTCCTTGGGGTTCTTCTAAATTATTTTTATCCTAATGACCACTTACCTATGTGAATCGTATTTGTATCTTTGCAAATCACGTATTTGTCTATATGAATCGTATCTGGACTTGTGCGGGTTCTTTCCTTGGGTCAGATGTGCCTTGAGGGTGTCTCTGTATTTGGGGAACACCCAGAGTTGTTCTTAACAAGACTTATATAATCTTAAGCTACTCTCTTGTGGTTTAAGAGACATTCTTGTATCTCTAGGATCTGATGCTGATGTCATTCTACACAGGCTTCAGCATCCTTTATCTTTCTTCTGTACAGGGACGTGGCAGAAGCAAGAGAGAGACACCAAGGGAGGGAGAGAGGGGGGCGGAAAGCCACTAAAACATCAACATCCTGTGACTACTTTAAGTTGGAAGCCTGTCCTCCCTCCCTTCCTTCCTTCCTTCCTTCCTTCCTTCCTTCCTTCCTTCCTTCCTTCCTTTCTCTGTCCTTGTCTCTTTCTTTCCTTCCTCTTCTCCCTCCTTTCTTTCCTTTCCTTCCTTGCTTCTTCCTTACTTTCTTCCTCCCTCCCTCCTTCCCTTCCTTCTTTCTTTCCTCCCTCTTTTCTTTCTTCCTTCCTTTCTTTCTGCTCTGGTGGTAAGAATGCTAACATGAGATCTATCCTCTTAACTTTTTCAGTGCACACTACTGTGTTTTTACCTATAGGCACTGTGTTATACAGCACATCTCTAGAATTTCTTCATCTTGTATAACTGAAACTTTATGCTCATTAAGCACCAACTCCCCATTTCCCCCACCCTTCAGCCCCTGGCAACCACCATTCTTCTGTTTCTTTGAGTTTTACTATTTTTGATACTGTATGTAAGGGGAATCATGCAGTATTTTTCCTGTGACTGGCTTATTTCACTTAGCATAATGTCCTCCAAGTTCATTCATGTTGTCACATACGGCAGGAATCTCATTCTTTTTTAAGATTCAATAATATCCTGGGGCGCCTGGGTGGCTCAGTGGGTTAAAGCCTCTGCCTTCCGCTCAGGTCATGATCCCAGGGTCCTGGGATTGAGCCCCACATCGGGCTCTCTGCTCAGCGGGAAGCCTGCTTCCCTTCCTCTCTCTCTGTCTGCCTCTCTGCCTACTTGTGATCTCTGTCTGTCAAATAAATAAATAAAATCTTTATAAGAAAAAAAAAGATTCAATAATATCCCATTATATGTAGAAAGTGCATTTTCTTTATCCATTCATCTGTTGACGGACATTTGGGTTATTTCTATACCTTGGCTATTTGTGAACAATGCAGCAGTGAACATGGGAATGCAGATGTCTTTTTGAGATCCTACTTTCATTTTCTCCGGATATATACCCAGAAATGAGATTGCTAGATCATATGGTAGTTCCAATTTTAAGTTTTTTTTTTTTTTTTTTTTAAGAAATTCCATACACTTTTCCATAGTGGCTGCATCATTCTGTATTTCCACCAACAGGGTAGTAGTGCTCCAATTTCTCCACATCCTTCCCAATACTTGTTATCTTTTGTGGTGTTTTGTTTTCTTTGTTTGGTTATCCTAACATCTGTGAGGCGAGAGCTCATTGTGGTTTTGATCTGCATTTCCCTGCTGATTAGTGATGTTGCATAAAACTGAAGGTCATTTCTGTGTTTTCTTTGGCGAAATGTCTATTCAAGTAGTTTGCCCATTTTTTAATCTGGTTAATATTTGCTTCTTTTGCTATTGTGTTGTCAGAGATTTTTATATATTTTGGATACTAACCTCTTTCTAGAGAGATGTTTTGCAAATGTTTTCTCCCATTCCATTGGTTGCCTTTTCAGTTTTTTCCATTGTTTCCTTTGCTGTGCAGTTTTTTAGTTTGATGTAGTCCCATGTGTCTATTTTTTGTTTTGTTGCCTATGCTTTTGGTGGCAAATCCCAGAAATTGTTTCCCAGACTACTATCAAGATGTTTTCCCTTTATGTTTTCTTTGAGGAGTTTAGAAACAAAGAATAGAATAGTGATTGCCAGTGATTGGGAGAAGTGGAAATGGCAAGTTGCTTTTCAATAGGTACAAAGTTGCTTTTCCATTAGTACACAGTTTCTTTTATGCAAGATGAATAAATTCTAGAGATCTGCTATGCAACATAGTACCTCTAGTTTGTTGTATGATATTGTGCATTTTACAATCTAAAAGGGGGGGCACTTGAGTGGCTCAGTAGGTTAAGCATCTGATTCTTGATTTCAGCTAAAGTCATGATCTTAGGGTCATGAGATTGAACTGTGTGTTGGGCTCAGTGTAGAGTCCTCTCGAGATTCTCTCTCCCTTCCCCTCTGCCCCTCCCAACTTAAAAATAAAATCTAAGAGGAAAGATCTCATGCTAAGTATTCTTAAAATGAAACAAAACAAAACAAGAAAACCCACAAAAGAACACAAGGACATTTTGGGAAGTGATGAATATATTTAGTACTTTAGTTGTGGTGATGTTATCATGGGTGTATGCAATGTCCAAACTCATCAAGATATGTACATTAAAGTGTACAACATTTGTATTTACATTACACCTCAGTGAAGCTTTAAAAAAAGATCAGAGGGGCACCTGGGTGGCTCGGTGGGTTAAGGCCTCTGCCTTCTGCTCAGGTCATGATCCCAGGGTCCTGGGATCGAGCCCCACATTGGGCTCTCTGCTCAGTGGGGAGCCTGCTACCTCCTCTCTCTCTGCGCCTGCCTCTCCGCCTACTTGAGATCTCTGTCTGTCAGATAAATAAATAAAATCTTAAAAAAAAAAAAGATCAGGGAAGGAATCTCACCTTTGTCAAGTGTTGCCTCCCATTAGGCATTGCTCTTGGTGCTTTACATTTTTTGTTTTACTCAATTTTCACAAAATCATAATAAAATATATACTATAATTCCTATTATTTGAATGTGTGAATTAAAATCTAAAGATATCCAATGACTTGCTAAACACCTGGTAGAGACAGAACCAGCATCCAAATTTGCTG
Source organism: Martes martes (assembly GCF_963455335.1). Classification (NCBI taxonomy): domain Eukaryota; kingdom Metazoa; phylum Chordata; class Mammalia; order Carnivora; family Mustelidae; genus Martes; species Martes martes. The sequence continues at coordinate 12,236,274 of NC_137898.1, forward strand.
TCTGACATTAAAGCATATGTTCTTCGAAAAGCATATTCTTCATTTCTTCTGAATGGTCATTGCCCGATGAAGGGGTATGTTTCTTGGCATCAGGGAGCAGTTCAATCCATCTCTCCAACTCTATCAGCTAGCCTGGATGAAGGAGATGGCTAGGGAGTGCTGGAATGAATATGCACAGTTACATACCACTCCAGACAACTGGACAATATTGGCTTTCAGTTGAAATGCTATGAAGCATTCCCTTGCCCGTTGCCCTGATCTATATATATCTTCCAAGATATGTATTTGTGGCTGCTTCTGCTGACATATTTTTATAGTAGAAATAAACCCTCAATTTAGAAAATGCCTGTGAGGTAAAGAAACTCCACCAGAATTTTCTGTTGACTCTTTCTTCTTCTGGACATCATGGATAAATTTCATGGGACTATCACGACTGTCAGCCTGAGTGGATCTTGTCTTAAGACAATTCTTTCAGGTCTACATTCTGCTGACTTAGTTCCTTTTTAGGGGGGAAAAGTTGCTTCTTCTCCCTTTTCTGTCATTTGAGCTATACTCTGCAATTCATTCCATCTCTTTTTCTGAGAAAGAAGTACTTTTTACTTAAAGAATTGTATTGTGTGGGTGGTCATGTATTGAGTGTCAAACATGGTTGTATAAAAGCAAGCACTATATGACTTGTGATGGTAAATATCACCATTGATTGCTTGTCTTTTATACACTGGGCAGTGTGATGACAATTCAGAGAGGAAGCTAATCTAGGAGACTGTGAATTTGAAACAGAGTTCAATAAAGGGCTCCTCTTTTATGGGGGTGGGAAACACAGATTCATAAATTTGAGTTAATCATCCTCCTCAGTTCATCACAATCTGCTTAACTGGTCTTTGCAAGCCCCTCTATCCTATTATTTTGCCACTTTCCTCCTTAATTTCAACCAAACCTTGCCCCATTATCTTTACTGCAAAGGCACTAGTTCTAATATATTTAGATATAGGTCTTTTCTTGAAAATGATTTAGTGTTATTACACCTGTATGCTTTAAATGTAAAATATGTTATAGATATCCTTTTTTCAGAGTTTTAAAATTGAGATAATTTAAGTTGAAGGTGCACAAAGTGCTGATTTGACATATTTACTTATTGCAATATGGTTATACCTGTAGTGTTAGCCATTACCTCTATCAAATCACATAATTATCATTTCCTTTTTGTGATGAAAACAATTAGGTATAGTCTCTTGGCAACTTTGATGTTTATAACACAGTACCAAAAGAAGAGGGAGAAGAAGACGACTTTGCAGTTGATTGGGATTGGATTAGAGTACTTCTCACCACCTGTTTGGTCACCTGTATGATATTTCAGCCTCCCTTACAATCAGATTGGTATTGTTCTAACTGATGCTTACTTTTGGATCATGGCAGAGACATGCTTGGGACAAGTGCCTGCTTGTGATATAATTCTTCTTTCTAGGCAAAGAGACATTCCCTTGCAAATATGCTAGGATGTATGGATTGGTCCCAGCTAATGGCATTATGCATCCTATGCATTTCTATCCACACTCTATCTTCTGACCCACAGAAACCTTTGGAGTCACCAGGTATAAGAAGGCTGGGTCCCTATTTACTACTTGGAAATGAACCACTTGGAAAACCACACAACCTACATGTAATTGTAAGAAGGCCAAGAAATAAAATTTCCTTTGAAGTTGTGCCATATGCATAAAAAGAAAAAAAAAGATTAGTGTTTGAGGAGAATAAAAGTTGGAGTACCAGTCACTTGCCAGCTTTTAGTCCTTGTCAGGTAATGTGGCTTCAGAAGTCAAAGAGCATAATAGACACAAGGACATTTACTGCCAAAAGGAAAGACAGGAAAAAAAAAAATCTCCACCTGATTTACAGGAGTAACATTGTCAGTAGCCTCTGTGACTGGTTGAATGCCCACAGCCTGTGTTTCTTTTCCTGCTCTGATGTCCACATCATCTGCTGCCAAGAATGTGGGTAGCCTCTTTTTCTTTATTTTTGAGAACAGACGGATAGACTAGAGAAGAAATAACAGCTCACACACCCATGACGTTCCTTAGTAAGTTCCCTTAGATCTTCATCCCTATAGGCACAATTTTAATTAAAATATTTAGTTCATGAAGCAAGGACCTGTAGATGTGCTCGCAGGAGAATTTGTTCCCTAAGAGCTCCACAACAGCGTCATCCCCTTCAAGACATCAGTCACTAGACCCTTAAGTCCCAATCTGGTTTTATTCAATCTCACTATAGTGGGAAAAACCTGGTACCCGAGTTAATTTATTTATTTTTTATTTTATATTAAGAAGGTCTTTTGGGTCTCGCTGCTGGAGCCCTTTTCTGTCACAGTGATGCTGCTGTGAGATGTTAGTCAGAATGACCTGGGACTCTGATAAGAAGAGTCCATTTTTGTATAGGTTGAGCAAGTCACTAAACATTTCACATCATCTGTCTTATTTCATCCCCCAAACCCCTCTGGGAACCATCAAGGGTGGGTATTATTAATTCCATTAAGAGGATATATAGAAAGCGAGGCTGAGTGAGGTGAAGGAACTCATTTTTTCCTACACAAAACATGAAATCCGGAATTTAAGACTTTTGTGGCTTGACATGTAGTGCCAAGTAATCCACTCACGGCCAGAAAGGTGTATTCAAAAAGTTGACATGAGATAATTCAGAAGGTACAAACTTCTAGTTATAAAGTACATAAGTCCCGGGGATGTAACATACAGCATGGTGACTCTAGTTAATCACACTGTGTTGCATATTTGAAAGTTGCCAAGAAAGCAGATCCTTCCTCACAGGGAAGAGTCTTCATCACAGGAAAGTAGATCCTTCATCACAGAAAAAAAATTTGTAACTATGTATGGGGACGGATGTTTACTAGACTTCTTGTGGTGATCATTTTGCAATGTATACAGATATTGAATCATTATGGTGTTCACCTGAAACTAACATAATGTTATATGTCAATTATACCTAAATAATAATAGTAATAATAATAATAATAATACAATTCCGGACTCAGCACAAAGAGGGAGACATAATCTGTATTTCCTACTAAGTCATTATCCAATCTCACCTCATAAGGATGTTGATGGTTTTGGTGCTCCAACTGGAGGAGGAAAGGGGTTGGGATTGCATCTTCTTAAGGTAGCCTTAAGGAAAGTTGAATCTTCATTAGCATAAATTAAGGTCTGGCAGAAGCCCTGTAGTCTCCTCTTTTTAAAATTAGAAAACGAGGGATGCCTGGGTGGCTCAGTTGGTTAAGCAGCTGCCTTCAGCTCAGGTCATGATCCCAGCATCCTGGGATCGGGTCCCAGGGCTCGAGATCGGGCTCCTTGCTCAGCGGGGAGCCTGCTTCTCCCTCTGCCTCTGCCTGTGCTCGCGCACTCTCTCTCCCTCCCTCTCTCTCTCTGACAAATAAATAAATAAAATCTTAAAAAAAAATAAAAAATAAAATTAGAAAATGAGTGTTTTATATGATCAGATAGTTAATACCTAAAAAGGAATATATGTAATGTATATTAATTTATGAAGCATAACAAAATAACACTCATGAATCAAGCTAAAGAACTAGAACATTAACAATGATTTTATGGACAAGGCAGAGAAAAAGAGAGCCAGACGCCATAAAAACCTCTGGATTTGTGGGAAAATGTGTGAAGTTAGATTTGGGGCTCAAACAAGGCCATTTCTTTGTATATGTTTGTATATGGAGTAGTGAATGCATTCTCTCCCCACTCCCCTAGTATATGTGCAAAATCCTGGGACGTTTTTCTGTTCTCGAATTGTAAACACGGATTCTGCTTAAATGGATATTTGGCATAGTTTTTCTGGGCCACAAAAATGAGTAGGAATTAGAAGTTGTGAGTATGATCAGGAAGCTTGTTTCTAGTGCCTTCACTTCTTTAGAACCAGAGTGGTATGTCTCTGGTATGACTCATCCCTTTATTCATATGTAGTCTGACACCTTGATGGGCCAAAAGGGGGTATGTTTATTCTCTTTACCATTGGACTTCCAGAACTTTGATTTATTGCTCGATTTTAGAGAGAAATTGAGAAAGAGAGAGAGAAAAAGTGTGAGAGAGACAGAGAGAAAGCATGCTAGTGGGGGTAGGGGTAGAGAGGGAATCTCAGATTCCCCCTCAAGCAGGGAGCCTGATGCAGGGCTAGATCCCAGGATCCTGGGATCATGACCTGAGCTGAAGGCAGTTGCTTAACCCACTGAGCCACCTAGGTACCCCAGAACTTTGATTTTTAAAAATCCTTTCCCAAAACATTATTTCAAATATTACTAATGCTTGGTGATAGGTATTAAGGAGGGCACGTATTGCATGGAGTACTGGGTGTTATACGCAAACAATGAATCTTGGAACACTACATCAAAAACTAATGATGTACTGTATGGTGACTAACGTAACATAATAAAAAAGATAAATTTAAAAAATAAATTAAATAAGGCAATTAGCTACACTTGGGGTGAGCGTATAGAGAAGCTGAATCACTCTTGCTATACTCCTAAAACTAATGTCACATTGTGCACCAACTAGACTTAAATGTAAACATTTTTTCACAATGCGTATAATTGTTGGCATTTTACCTCATTTGGAAAAATAAATGTTACCATCGTATCATTAAAAAATAAATAAAACAAGGCAATTTGACATTATAAGTTTTTTAATTATTCAGCTAGTGAGCAGCAGAGCTGTCTTAAAACATGATTATCTGGCTTGGCTTCCAATGTTGTTTTCACTAACGCAGTAATCCTGTTACACAATTTGTCGGCTATTATTGGGTTTTGGTAGCAGAAACCAAAAGAGTGATGATTTAAATAAGACAGGAGCTTATTTCCTTTTGCCATAAAAGAAGTCTGGCTTATTCCAATGAATGGTGTTGTATAAAAAAGAATATTCCTTTTTTCTTCTTTATAGATGAGTTAATCTTACAACCTGTCTTTTCTGGTTCTGTGGTCCATACCAGTTATCCCTGCTGATAGTTTTGGTATTTGGGATGAATACTTGTGTTTTTGTTTGGTTTGTTTACAGATTTTGTCCCTAAAAGGACACGGAAACCAACTGCCAAGGAAGAGATCTTAACTAACTACACTGCAATCACTCTAACATCTTTATATTCCGCCAACTTCTTTGACAACCAAGCCCTTTACCACAGCTTCTCACTTTGCTCAGGACAATCTTTTTCAAGCTGCCTCTTGTCATCCTTTAGGCATTGGCTGAAATGTGGATTCTCCTGAGAAGACATTCTGACCAATCAATTTAATCTAGAATTTAACTGTTCTCTCCCATGTTGGCATCTTGTTCTATTCATAATTATATGCTTATCTGTGTTTGTTTCATGTTTGTCTTCTCTGTTCGACTGAAGAATATGAGACTAAGAACCACGCTTGTTTTGCATGGATATGTATACCCAGGAGCCATGACAGTGGCTGATTCTCAACTGAGATCAATACACAGTTGAATGAATAGATAATTCTTACCAATGCTGCAAATATTTAAGGTGAATTAGATGATGCAATACTTTCTAGGATCCATTTGGCTTGTTTCATGACGGAGCCCGTGTCTTTATCCCTCCATATTTATATCCAATTGGTGCCCTAGAGGTAATGCTCGAACTTGATTTTTTGCATCATCAAAGGGAATTATTACTAGTAATGTAAATATACTCCTAATCTCCCTCAACGGGCAGACATCGATCCCCATAGACATCTTATTTTTAAAATATTTTTTTATTTAATGAGTTTGACATGTTGCATTTTGTAAATTTAAGGTATTTAATTGCTGGTTGTGTAAGGTAAGTTTTTGTTGCTCTCCTTGGGGTGTTGTCCCTTGGAGGTTCCCTGAATGTGGAACTTCTTCCTGGTTTCCAGCCTTGAACCTAGCCAGCCATGAAAATGCATTGAGGAATGCATATCACTAAGCGAAAGAAGCCAATTGGAAAAAGCTACATACTGTTTGATTCCAGCTGTGTGATCTTCCAGAAAAGGCAAAACTATGGAGCCTACTGTGCTTTCCAGGAGTTGGGCGGAGGGAAGGATGAGTAGATGGAGCCCAGAAAAACTTTAAGGCAGTGAAAGTGCATTTCTTCTCAATATTGCTGTGAACCTAAAACTGCTCTAAAAAATAAAATCTATTAAAAGCCTAAGTCAGAGATCCATAAAATGTTCATGTAACATATATATTTCATGAACTTTATGTATACACACATAAGGTTATATATAAACAATATACATATTAATTTTCAAGTGTATGTATATTACCTTTCTGTGTATATATGTATACATTTTTATATATACACAAAACCTTATATATATATAAATTAATAAGTATATATAGTCTCTCTCCATGTGTATATATAGTCTCTCTATGTGTATATATAGTCTGTGTGTGTGTATATATATGTACCAAAATAGTGCATTAATATCAAAACTCTCCTGATTCCATCATGCTCTTCCCATGAAGTAAATACTATTTGTAATTTCATGCTTATTCTATACAAAGTTATATATATTGGCATTTCATCCTACATGTAGTTACATACTTCTTAGAGTGTTCTCTCAGTATCTGCTTTCTCTATTAGACTTAAGCACCATGAATGCAAGAATGATGCTAATTTTGCATGGATCTGTATTCCCATGGTTCATCATTATAGCTGAAACACATTTGGGATCAATAAACAGTTGAATAAATTGACATTTCTTCTCAGTAGTACAAACCTTTAAGGTGAGTAAATTCCTGGGGTCTGCTTTTCTTGTTTAATGGCAAAGCCCATTATTTCCATCCTTCAATATTTATGCAAACACAGCCCTGGAGTTCATGGTGTGGCTTGATTTCCACATTATCAAACAGAATGACTACAAATAATGTGAATATACAGATGACCTCCCTCAACAAACAGAGCTGGCTCCCCATAGACACTTTAATCACTTCTTCCCTGGTTAGGTGAGATAAAGAGTTTTGTAGCCCTCATAGGATATTTGTTCCCTGGGACTTCCATGATTATACAACTCCTTCCTGGTTCTCATTACTTAACCTTTCCAGGTCCCACATGACTCTATTTGGCTTCATTTTAGAGGGAGCAGCCCAAGAACCAGACTCACTTTGGCCATTCATTTATTCATGTGACTTGTTAATAGTTGTCTAGTAGCAACAATGACCTTCCCCCAAACTGATCTTAGTAAGAGCATGCAACAAAGTCCAGGGAAAATAATCCCAAATAATAATGATGTTGGCTGTGATTATGATCACCCCTTACAAGTATAAGACATTTTAGGTACTTTCTTTATTTTCTTATCACAGCAGAAGTCATCAGGGAAGACGGCGTTGGAGCTAACTTCTTATTATTCCTATTTTATAAATGAAGATAACAAAGCTCAAAGAGGTTACATGACGTATCTAAGAAGCATGTGCATTAGATCCAGAACTAGAATTCTTATTAGCTGATTCCAAAGCTAATAGCATTTTTGCTTTCTTCAGTTTCTTCCTGCCTCTAGATAACTTTAAACATTTTGGCCAAACATTAAAGAAGAACAATGAAATAAGGTGTTCCCTTTCTTTCACAGCCTGAGTTTCTGATTTGAGATCCACATACATATGAAGGTGCCAGACTTGCTCGTTGCATCGTTCAGGGAATAAGGTAAACCTAGAAATCTACTAGATAAAATCTACTGTCTACATAAACTTGCCTGGAGAGAAGTAATCAGGAAAAAGTGATTTCTGCTTTGATTTATTTAGAGCTTGGGCTTGAATATTTTGAATATTTCTTGTATCTGTGTTGCACAATCAAGGATTATATGTCTCAACACTGTAGGGGTCTTATTAGAACATGTATACTTATCATGTAACATAGATGAAAAGCACAAGAGGACCTTATAGCTCTGCTGATTACAAGCTTGTTCAACTTTGAGCAAATTATTTAAAGTATTTCAGTCTGTTTTTTCTTTCAGGGACTATGATAATATTAGTTATTTTGACTAATTTCAGAGTTGTTAAGAGATCAAATGAGTATCAATATAAAATGTTATTGTATTCTGGGAGCTCATATAATATCTAAGAAGAGAGAGAGAATGAATAGAGAATAATAATAAGGGAAAAATCAGGGTAATAATCAGCTGTAAAATCCACCAAAATGGAGATGTGTAACGTCACACAAGACATATTATAGAAATGAATAAATCGAATCTTAAATTCCAATTCTGCCACTAAAAACTTATCTGGGTTGAGCACTGAATTCATTGACTATTACATGGACTGTCTCATGACTATAGTGTCAATGAGATCAGTCACCATTACACAGTTCTGAGCAAATGAGAAAACAGTGTTCTCTGGGGATGGAGAATGAGAACAGTACACAGTAGTCATCAGTTTATATATGTGTCTCAGAGCACTAGGTATCCTGAGGTCAGGGAATGATTCTTGTTCATCACTGTAAGCCTGGGACCTGGGCACACATCCTGGTGCACCATATAGACTTAGCTGTGCTTCTACAGGGAATGAAGGAATGAACAGCATCCAACACTTTATGTGGCTTATTGGTTGGTGTTACTAAGGAGTCAGATTCCTTTTTTAACCATGTGAGGAATTTTGGAAGGTTGAAGTAGGTTGCAAACGTTTGTAGATCTATTTCTGGTTATTCAGCTAAGATCCAGAAAGGTAGGTTATTTGCACAAATACTGGTAAGTATATATGATTCCCAAGTTTGTGCTTTTTAATTCTCCCTCATTGACTTTAGATGATAGATTTAATCACCCAGTCATCAGCCAATCAACCAAATGCGTTACTTTGTGCCCAGTATAGTTTATTATTTTTTAAAAAGATATCTATTTATTTATTTATTTGACAGAGATCACAAGTAGGCAGAGGGGCAGGCAGAGAGAGAGAGAGGGGGAAGCAGGCTCCCTGCTGAGCAGAGAGCCCGATGTGGGGCTCGATCCCAGAACCCTGGGACCATGACCTGAGCTGAAGGCAGAGGCTTTAACCCACTGAGCCACCCAGGCATCCCTGTGCCCAGTTTAGTTTAAATGGTAAAAAATCAAAAGAATATTTCTTCATGCTGAGGAGCTAAGACTTCAATTCAGAATGACTTGGCTTCAAATCCCAGCTCTGCTACTTTCTTCAGCCACAAGCAAGTAACTAAATGTCAGAAATCTTCAGCTTCCATACCTGTGAAGTGGGGATAACACCTTCCATGATGCATGCATTAAGTGAGGTAAAATATCACAGCCTCTAACTTGATGATGGGAACAGGGCAAATGCTCAATAAATCATATCTATAAGAGCTGAAGTCATTATTAATTACTAGTTCCACTTACAAAAAATGATAAATTAGGGTAAGATTTTTTTAGAGTAATGAAGTGATGCATTTGATTGATTATAATGACAAAGTTGTGTCTGAAGAGGTAGGAGATGGGGAAGACTTCAGGGATGCTTTGGAACTTGTGTTATTCTTTGAAGAATACATGAGATTTTGTTTCAGGGGCAGAGGACATTTTGTCAGGAAGATTGCATTTTTTAGTTTGTACTGATCACCAACAATATGGTGGTCCATTCCATCAGAAGTTTCCATCTGTGGTACAAAGAATGATAACAGGTCAACAAAGGCCTCCAAGAACCATTGTAGTTCTTAATTTCTTTCCAATGGATTAAAACGAGTTCTAACTTTCTTTTTCCTCCAGGAAGATGTTGATTAAAACTCATGATTTCATATGTGGAAAACAAAGTTGGTAAAAAGTTTTGAAGTGATTTCCAGCACACTGTTGTTGCTTTTCCAGAATTTGGGAACTCTGTATCTATGTTATCAATTCAAGTGAGCAGTTTTTTAAGGAACCAAGAGGGTGTCCTTGTCACCCTGCTCTGTAGAAGTGGCCCTCCTACCACCAGTAACAGCAGGGAACTCTGCCTATCATGACTCCCAACTGCGTAAATTGCCTTCCCAAATCCTACCCTACCTTGAGACCCATAGGACTAATCTCATTATTAGATTTAGCGCTATGTCACTCATCACAGAGCTAAGGATGGTCATGTAAGCCCTCAACTCTTACAAAATAATGTATTGCATGGAGCACTGGGTATGGTGCATAAACAATAAATCTTGGAACACTGAAAAAAATTAAAATTAAGATGTTAAAAAAATAATGTTTGTACATCTCTGCATATCCCTTCACTGACGTTGGCTCCCACTCCCACCCAACTCCTGAAATCATCCCACTGTGCCTTCTGGGATTTATAGTCATTCATCAGTATGACCTGATACATACTTAATCTCTCCTCTGAAAGTCTCTTTGTCTACTTGGTCTGACCAAATCTCGTGTCCTGGGGCAGTGGTTTTCTCTCCTGCATCCCCCCACCACTGAATCTCGTGATCCTTTTGACCTTGTGAACCTTAGAATACTCTGATTTTTGTCTGTCTGTCTGTACTCTTTGATGGTGTGCATTTAATATATGCATTAAAAATTGGCAGCATAGTTCAAATTAATATAATTTGAGGCAGACAGACCTCTCTTCTAAACTCTGGATTGCATACCCAATTATTTATGTAACGTTCTATTTGGATGGGCAAAAGGTATGTCAGACTTAATTGAATGATCTCTTTCCCCCTTCCCCCAAACACCTGCTTCTTTTACACTATTTTTTTGTATCACTATACAAAACTTGGAGTCTATGTGGACCCCTCTCTTCCTCTCATGTCCCTTTTTCAATATATCAGGAAATTCGGTCAGCTCTACTTTGGAAATCCGTCCCAAAATGTATGGATTTCTCATTACCTCTCTTACTACCATTTTGGTTCAGACAGTCACCATCCTTTACTTAGAATATTACAATGGCCTAATTTTTCCAGCACCTTCTATCCTTATTCTGTTAAATTCAATTATCAACAGATCTACAAGAGTGACCTTTTTTAAAAAAAGAAGTCAGATTATGTCCCCTTCTGGTCCAGATCCTGTAATGTTTTCCAATATCACTCAAAATAAAAGCTTCATAATTTAATGTAGTGTATGGCTCCCCCTGCTCTATGTCTCTCACAAAAACTTGCCTTCCCACTGTAGTTTTATTGGTTTTGTTGTTGTTCCTAGAACAATCTCAGCATGTTCATACCCCAGGATCATGTATTTGTTGTTGTCTCTACCTGAAATGCTCTTTTCCCAAATACAGGCTTGCTCCCCTACTTATTTTGTGTGTTTGCTCAACGATATTATCTTAGGCTACAGACATGCTTTATTTAACTAACTTTTACTAACATATACATTATTCTTGACACAATGGCTAAGACAAAGACAAAAAAAGGTCAGTTGAAGCAAAATTAACTCATTTTCACATTAATTTTACTAAGCTATTCTAGTTTGATACAACGAGTAATTTATGGTTGTTGTAAGTTTTGACTTGGGAGTCTGGGCTGTTCCAGTTAGCAACAACTTGGTGACATTACATATGTCCTTTCTTTTCTTTCTTTTGCCTTAATTCGTTCTTCTATGAAGTTAGGAGATTGGGATGCATTATCTCCAAATCCTTTTTCTGGCATATTCTATAATAATTTAAGATTGCATTTTGTTGTCACAATCATGCTTTAGTTCCTAGAGTGTCCTGGAAACAAGTTCTTGCAATACCAAAATAAAGCACAGAGTGGACACGCTGACTGCTTTCAGCAGAGTCCACTCCGTTTATAATTCTGATCCGATTTTCTCACTGCTACAGGGCAGGCACATAATTCCCAACTGACTCTCATGGAGAACAGTACAGAGGTGACTGAGTTCATTCTTGTGGGTTTAACCAATGACCCGAAACTGCAGATTCCTCTCTTCTTAATCTTCTCCCTCATCTACCTCATCACTCTGGCTGGGAACCTGGGCATGATGGTACTGATTCTCTTGGACTCCCATCTCCACACTCCCATGTACTTTTTCCTCAGTAACCTGTCTCTGGTGGACTTTGGTTACTCTACAGCTGTCACTCCCAAGGTCATGGCTGGATTACTTATAGGAGACAAGGTCATCTCATACAATGCTTGTGTCACCCAGTTCTTTTTTCTTGTAGCCTTTATCACTGTAGAAAGTTTCCTCTTGGCCTCAATGGCCTATGACCGCTATGCAGCAGTGTGCAAACCCCTCCATTACACCATCACCATGACAACAGGGGTGTGTGCTCGTCTGGTCATGGGCTGCTACGTCTGCGGCTTCCTGAATGCCTCCATCCACACTGGGAATATTTTCAGGCTCTCCTTTTGTAGAGCCGATGTGATTGATCACTTCTTCTGCGATGCTCCTCCTCTCCTGGCTCTCTCATGTTCAGACAACTACATCAGTGAGATGGTTATTTTTTTGGTGGTGGGCTTCAATGTCCTCTTTTCTGTCTTGGTCATCTTGATCTCCTACCTGTTTATATTTATCACTATTCTGAGGATGCACTCATCTGAAGGACGCCAGAAGGCCTTTTCCACCTGTGCCTCCCACCTCACTACAGTGTCCATCTTCTACGGAACAGGCATCTTCATGTACTTACAGCCCAGCTCCAACCACTCCATGGACACGGACAAAGTGGCGTCCATGTTCTATACCATGGTTATCCCCATGCTAAACCCAGTGGTCTATAGCCTGAGGAACAAAGAGGTCAAGAGTGCCTTTAAAAAGGCTGTGGAGAAGACAAAGTCTTCTATAGCATTCATATTTTAATTACAAAGTTCTACAATAAGGCACTTTTTTTTTTTTTAAACAGAGATCACAAGTAGGCAGAGAGGCAGGCAGAGAGAGAGGGGGAAGCAGGCTCCCTGCTGAGCAGAGAGCCCGATGCTTGATCCTAGGACCCTGGGATCATGACCCGAGCCGAAGGCAGAGGCTTTAACCCACTGAGCCACCCAGGCGCCCCATGTTTCTAATTTCTTATAGTAATATTCCCAGATATTGATTAAGTTTACACAATTGACATATGTTTTTTACAAAGTTTACATCTTTAAAAATATGATACCTAAGAATAATAGGTTAAGAAAAATCACCCATAAATATGTTCTTATCTTTAAATTCTTCTTAATAAACATGTTCATCCACACTCCCACATGAACATGTATACTCACAGGTATGTAGCACAGGAACACACATAGATAATTCATGAGAAACTCATGAAATCCACATACACACCGTAGAAGAAAAAACTAGTTAAGACATACATGAGAAGGTCTGTTGTTACAGTAGAATTTAAAACAATTATTTGGTGTCTGAGAGCACAATCTTAACATACATAAATAGTTGACTTAATGGAAAAAAACCTATATATGTCTAGGTTTCTGTTTTTAGATTTTTATTTATTTGATGGGGAGAGAAAAAGAAGGAGCACAAATGGTGGGGGAGGGTTGTATTCAGTAGAGGGAGAGGGAGAAGTAGGCTCTCAAGTGAGCAGAAAGACTGATATTGGGCTTGGTGCGGGGCTTGATTCCAGGACCCTGGGATCATGACCTGAGCAACCGACTGAGCCAGCCAGGGACCCCACATGTCTGGTTATTAATAACTATTTTTACATTATCTTTTTGCATATGAAAAGCAATACTTTATATTTAAAATTTAAACTTTATGAAAATACTTCCAAAGTTCCTTGAATGTAGATTTATTATTGATTTTTATCTGTTCTTCTTTTCAGTAAAAATGCAAGCCAAGGGACGCCTGGTTGGCTCAGTCAGTTAAGCAGCTGCCTTCAGCTCAGGTCATGATCCCAGAGTCCTGGGATCGAGTCCCACACTGGGCTCCCTGCTCGGCAGGGAGCCTGCTTCTCTCTCCACCTCTGCCTGCTGCTCCCCCTGCTCATGCACGCACACTCTTTCTCTATCTCTAACAAATAAATAAAATCTTTAAAAAAAAATGCAAGCCAAAAGAGACTCTTAAGCATAGGGAACAAACTGAGGGTTACTGGAGGGGAAGTGGGTGGAGGATGAGGTAAACAGATGATGGGCATGAAGGAGGGCACCTGTGGTGAGCACTGGGTATTGTATGCAAGTGATGAATCACTTAATTCTATCCCTGAAACTAATGCTTTACTATATGTTAACTAACTTGAATTTAAATAAAATCTTGATAGCAAAAGAAACAACAACATGTCTTTACATGGGTATTTATTTTCCTAGCCATATTTCCATATTAATGAGCCCTATATGACAGTTTAATACAGAAAACATATTACACAATACAGGAAAAAGAAAAAGATGAAAAGGCACATTTTTATTCACCTAAATAAGTGAATTCACTTAAATAATTTTATTTAAGTGAATAAAAATGTAACAATGTTTAAAGTTAAAGCACCAAGAATTACAATGGTTATTAATAACTTACTTGTATGCAATACTATGAATTTGTTAATGAACAAATCTGGTAAAATTTTGAGTCTCACTATGTCAAAAATTCTGAATCCATGTGAGTGTCCATTCCTTTTCCCTGATTTGGGGAGTTTTGGGCTATTGTTTTTTCAAATATTCTTTCTGCCCCTTTCTCCCCTCTCATTAGGTGTATGTTGGTGCTCTTGCAGTATCCCACTGTTCTTTGAGACCATTTATTTTTATTGATTTAAAAAAAAATTCTGTTTTTCACTTGATCTTAGCCAAAAGGCCGAGAAGCGATAAAAATTTCTGTTTTTCAGGCTGGATGTTCTCAACTGACTATCTTAAAGCTTACTGATTTTTTTTTTTCTGCCAGCTTCTATCTGCTACTGATCCACTTATTAAACATTATATTTTATTTATTTTTCTTTTCAACTCAAGAATTTCTATTTCTGTTATTAAAAACAATTTCATATCTTTATTACTATTCCATATTTGGTGACACATTGTTCTCATACTTTCCTTAATTCCTTTTTCCCTTTTAATTCTTTCGACCTGGTTTCCTTTAGTTCTCTGACCACATTTACAGTATCTTAAATCTTTTCCTATTAAACCCAAAGTTAGCTCAACCTTCAAAATCAATGTAATTCTCTGTATTAATAGACTCAGGACTACAAATCATATAATCATCTCAATAGATGCAGAAAAACTTTTGACAAAAATTCATCATGGGACACCTGGGTGGCTCAGTTGGTTAAGCAGCTGCCTTCGGCTCAGGTCATGATCCCAGCGTCCTAGGATCGAGTCCCACATCGGGCTCCTTGCTCGGCAGGGAGCCTGCTTCTCCCTCTGCCTGCCACTCTGTCTGCTTCTGCTCACTCTCGCTCCTCTCTCTCTCTCTGACAAATAAATAAATAAATAAATCTTTAAAAAAAAAAAAATTCATCATATATTTACAATAAAAATTCAGCAAACTATTAATGGTGGAGAATTTCCTAAACATAGTAAAAGACATCCATGAAAAACTTACAGCTAGCTTCACACTTCGTGGTGGAAGACTGAATGCTTTTCTCTAAGATTAGAAATAAGACAAGAATGTCCCCTCTTAATATTTCTATCCAACATCATGATAGACATCAGTACCCTAAGACAAGAAAAAGAAATGAAAAACATACCAGTTGGAATGGAATAAATAAAATTCTCTCAATTCAGAGAAGACACAACTTTCTACTTAGAAAAGCCCAGGGAATCTGGCAAGAAGGTACAGAACTAACAAGTTTATCAAGTTCTGAAGAAACAAAGCCAATATACAAAAATCTGTCATAATTCTATGTAATTTTAATAAACATTTAGAAATTAGAATTTAAAACAGTACTGCTTGCAATAGCACCACCAACATGAAGTATTTAAGTATAAATTTTGCAAACTATGTGCAAGATATGCTGAAAAATGGATTAAATAAATCAAAGCAGATCTAGATAAATGGAGAATTTTACCATGTTCATAGATTGGAGGCCTAGATAAATTAAAGATGTCTGTCTTCCCCAAACTAATCAACAAAATTTCAATCAAAATTCCAGAAAGAATTTTTGTAAAAATTGGCAAGCTCATTGTAAAATTTACATGGCAAGTAAAAAAAAACTAGAATAACTAAAACTATTTTGAAGAAGAACAAGATTGGAGCACTCACTCTACCTTCTTTCCAGATTCACTATACAATAGTCAAGTAGTACGGTATTGAACAAAGGATAGATATATTACATTAAATATTACTGAAACGAGTATTAGTTCAAGTTTTTATTCCAGAAAAGAAGACAAGTCCCCCCCCCCAAAAAAAAGACAAGTCATAGACTTGGAGAAAGGATCTTCAAATTGCATCAGTCCTTATCAGTAAAGGGCTCCTATTTTGCATACATAAAGTAGTCTCAAATCCCAGTAATAAGAAAACAAATACAATGAAATACAATAAAAATGGACAGAATTTTTTTTACAGTTTTTATTTAAATTCCATAGGTTAAGGTACAGTGTAATATTAGTTTCAGGTGTCCAATGTAGTGATTCAACACTTCCATACATCACGGGTGCTCATCACCGCAAGGGTGTTCCTTAATCCCCATCACCTATTTCACCCATCCCCCTACCTACCTCCCCTCTGTTAACCATCAGTTTTTTCTCTATAGATAAGAATCTGTTTTTTGGTTTGCTTCTTTCTCTTTTTTCTTTTCTTTGCTTGTTTTGTTCCTTAAATTCCACATATGAGTGAGACCAATTGTATTTGTCTGTCTTTGACTGACTTATTTCGCTTAGCATAATTCTCTGTAGCTCCATCCATGTCATTGCAAATAACAAGATTTCATTCTTTTTGATGGCTAAGTAATATTCCATTATAGATTCCATAATGGAATATTCCATTAGTCTATAAGGAAATTATAATAGTCTATATGGAAATTAGTCTATATATATATGTATGTATGAATATATGTGTATATATATATGTCACATCTCCTTTATTCAGTTGATGGACTCTTGGGCTCTTTCCATAATTTGGCTATTGTAGATTATGCTACTATAAACATTGGGGTGCATGTATCAAAAACAGGCAAAATATTTTAACAGTCATTTCACAAAAGAAGATAACTGGGATGGCAAGTAAGCACATAAAAAGATGCTCAGCATCATTAGTCAAATGCAAATTAATACAACAAGGAGATATACTACAAACCTATTAGAATAACTAATGTAAAAAAAAAGCCCACCAGGGACGCCTGGGTGGCTCAGTTGGTTAAGCCGCTGCCTTCGGCTCAGGTCATGATCCCAGAGTCCTGGGATCGAGTCCCGCATCGGGCTCCTTGCTCCGCGGGGAGCCTGCTTCTCTCGCTGCCTCTGCCTGCCTCTCTGCCTGCTTGTGTGTACTCTCTCTCTCTCTCTGGCAAATAAATAAAATCTTAAAAAAAAAAAATTAAAAAAAAAAGCCCACCAGTAAATATAAAATACCATAAAGGATGTGAAGCAATTGGAATTCTCCTACATTGCTGGTGGGAATGCAAAAATAATATGCTATTTTAGAAAATAGGTTGGCAGTTTCACATAACCTAGAAATCTCATTCCTAACAATCTACCCAAGTGAAATAACACATGTTCACACAAAATCCTGGATGTGAATGTTCATAGGATCTTTATTTGTATTAGTTAAAAACTGGAAATAACCCATTCCCCTCAACTGAAAAATGGATAAATAATCTGAATTCATAGAATGCATCCCAGAAATAAAAAGGAACCAATTATAAAACAACTATACAACTCCATAAATTTCAAATGCATTATGTTAAGGGAGAGAAGCATGACTCAAGAGAGAACTTACTGTATGATTCTTTTTTTGTGACATTCTTACAAAGCCAAAACCACAGGGACTGAAAACAAATTAGCAGTTGCAAGGAGGTGGAAGGAGGGGTCAATTATGGAAAATTTGGGGGGTTACTAAACTGTTCTATATCATGATGTGATGTGGTTATATGGCCAATTACATTTGTACATAAGTACAAACTCTTAGAACATTGCATTGTGAAGTGTGGATATAGCTATGTAAATTATACCTTAATTAGAAAAAGGGGGGAAAAAAAGAGAGACAAATAATGCAAATGGGTCAGTGCTCTTACTCAACAGACACTTCAGTTCCCCACTGACAGTTTAATTGCTCCTTCCCTAAATAAGTGAGATGAGGAGCCGTGGATGTTCTCATAGGGGGCCTGTTCCCTTGAGAACTCTGCATCCCTATAACTAACTAACTAACTAACTTTCTTTCTTTTTTCCTTTCCTTTTCTCTTTCTTTCTTTCTTTCTTTCTTTCTTTCTTTCTTTCTTTCTTTCTCCTTTCTTCCTTTCTTTCTCTTGCTTCCTACCTTCCTTTCTTCTTTCTTTCTTTCTTTTTAACTTTCTCCTGATTCCCACTCATTAGCCTTGGGAATCCCAAAATCACTTCATTTGACATCCTTTTAGAGGACTTGCCTGTGTGCAGAACTCTTTTGTTCATTTGCATATTCATCTGAAAGTTAGTTGTTCCTGGTATCCCTGCTGTCTTCCTCCAAACAGGATTTGTTTCCAGGCTGCAACCACAGCTAAAAAAAACAAAACAAAACAAAACAAAACAAAAAAACAAAAAAACCCACTCCAAGATAAGAATTATACTGATTCAAGTTGAAATGATAATCCCCTTACCAACTTGATTTATAGACCCTCCCTCATCAGCTATTCACACACAGAATTCTGTTAAGGTGTGCAGGAGATGCAATTTTATTGGTTTCACTTCACATATTAGGAACTGAGCTTGACAGGGGTAAGTGACTCTTCCAGGGGATCACAAAGAATGCATGGGAGAGGTGGGACTTGGACCATCTTCCCAGCTCCACATCAGTGATTTTTCCTCCATTCTTCCATGCTTCAGAGATCTTGAAGCCTTTTTACCAGTACTAGAGAGGGAGTCTTCTGTAGGATATACACATTCTACCCTGGCAGAAGTTCTGATATCAGAGACAAAATTCGTGGGGGCTTTCCCTTTTTGTCAAGGAGCAAGGTAAGATTCTACATATTCTAGACATTTTCAGTGAGAAGTATAATTCATGCAAGAACATTTGGGAAGCTGTGTCTGCCATGAATTATTTTAACGAAGTAATGGCTGCTGTGAGTATTTTTCTGAAACAGTGAGGTAGAGCAGGTCTTAAATGCCCAAGTGTACATCATTATTCAACAAATAAGGAGTTTAGTGGTATTTAGGAAACAACACATTGCTTTCCTAAAGAGGATGAACAGCAACAAGAAACAGATGGTAGGGGTCCCTGTGTGGCTCAGTCATTAAGCATCTACCTTCCGCTCAGGTCATGATCCTGGGGTCCTAGGATCGAGCCCCACATTGAGCCCCACATCAGGCTCTCTGCTCAGCAGGAAGCTTGCTTCTCCCTCTCCCAAATCCCCCATGCTTGTATTCCCCCCTTCACTATCTCTCTCTGTCAAATAAATAAATAAAATCTTAAAAAAAAGAAAGAAAGAAACAGAGGTTATCTTATGCTCCAATGGAATAGGTAGTAATTTCTTTCTGTTTACTAACTGTAGGTCTGTTATAGAAGGGAAGTTAAGTAGAACAGGGTGAAATGATATTTCTTTAGACTCAAAGAGGATCTTCATGATTATAAAGTTCCGTACTCTAGTTCAACCTTCTTTTCCTTTCTAACCTTTCTCATATTACTGACTCATGTAAAAAAGCTGAAAGTGTAGTGGCTAAAGGCCCAGGCTTATGATCATTCTCATCTGGATATGAATCTTGAGTTTATTTCTTGCTAGGTGTAGAGTAGTCTTCTGTAAATTCACCTAACCTCTCAAATTCTCAATTCTTTGATCACAAGGGTGGATAGTAATACTCTGTATCTTATAACATTGTAGGATAAAGTTGTAGGATGCTCTAACTTTTAAGGTTATACTTGTCAATTTATAAGCTATCCTTATAAAATCATGAGGATGAAGAAAGAAAACACACGCACACTCGGAATGCTCTTATCAGAGGTTAATAGAACGTAGTATTTGCTAAAAAAATGTTTGTCAAAGGTGAGCAAACACAAATGTCTTTAGGAACTGGGTATGAAAGGGGAAGTTGTGATACCCCTTCAGATGGTAGAGAAGAGTGCTTACCAGTGAGGGAAAGCTGTGGCATAGGTTTCATTCAGTTCAAATGAGAAAAATCACAGCATGAAGCTCATCTCAAAGGCAGATCTGAAAGCTAGAGCCAAACCCAGGGACATGAGATTTCAACCCTGGATCTTTGTCATCCAGCTTAGGGAGTCAGAGTAATGAGAGTAAGAGTGAGTTCAAAACAGAAGGAAGTTGTTTCAACCCAAGGTAAAAATATGGATCTCAAGGAAGAAACTGAATGAATGGCTGGTATGGCCAATGATATGGTCAGAGGAAGGAGAGAGTGAGACACACGGGGGCACCAGAAGATCTGAGTAGATGTAGTGTGTGGGGAAAGACAAATCAGAGAGAGGCTCTCAGACTTCAAAATTAATCCATAACCTAGAAACGGGATATGGCTTCCCACCTTTATCCAACCAAGACAGAGACTGCCATTTCATGACATTAGAACAAATACTTATGAGATTTTTAATTACTGTTTTTCACACATTATTTTATAAACTCTCACAATTGCTCCTTCATGTTATGGTTCCATTTTTAGAGATGAAAAAACTGAGGCTCAGAGAACTTAGGTTGGGACAATGTCTCCCAGATAGTAAATGTTAGGGTACAATTTGAGCACACATGTCCTCTTTCCCAGAGCGTGAACTCTTGTGCTTATTAGTGCATTACATTTTCTTCAGTAGCGTCTTTGCTGGTCGTCCATGTCTGCAGCTGCAGCTCCCCTACTGCATCCACTCTACCTCCCTGCTTCCGTCTCCCTATTGCAAGTATCAAATTCAGGAGTAGTGTCTTTGTCATTTCAGTACTCCTGACGACTAACATTAAGGTGGGTGTGATGGATTCAGTGGCATCATGTGAATAGAATTAATTCAATTCAATTCAAATTTCAGTTACTGTCATGGGATTCTGGAATCATCTGCCTGGGTACACAGCTTGATTCTGCAGTTAATATTTGGGTAAGCTTGGACAAATTACACAACCTTTTTGAGCCTAATTTCCCTCGCAAAATAAATGAGCATAATGACTAGTGGTTTTGTCTTGTGTGTGTTTTAGATTTGAAGAACAAATTATTGCCATAATTGAAACAACCCACAGAGTATTTACACAGTTCAACTTTACTCTGTTCTCTTTTCCATTTAACACTCTGCTCCTTTACTTCTCATCACTACTGGGCATCCTGTGATTCCCCACTGGCATCCACGGAGAAGAACACAGAAGTGACTGAGTTCATCCTTCTAGGACATACAGATGCCCCAGAACTGCAGGTCTCACTCATTATTGACATTCATCCTCTTCTACCTTTTCACCCTAGTTGGAAATCTGGGGGTGATTTTGTTGGTTCTGTTGGAGTCCATGTGGGTGGCTCATTCAGTTAAGTGGGTGACTATTGGTTTCCACTCAGGTCATGATCTCAAGGTCGTGAGGTGGAGCTGCACATTGGGCTGGGCATGGAGCCTGCTTGAGATTCTCTTTCTCCCTCTCTCTCTGCCCCTCCTCCATTCCTTGCTCTAAAAAAAAAAAAAAAAAAAAAAAAACTGTGTTTGACTGTGCTAGGATGGTCATGCTGACACTAGCTGGGCAGGGGTTTATAATGTAAATGTTCTTTTGGCTCTAGATCTTTGATGATGGTGATATATCTTCTGCTGGAATCACTTCAGAAATTATATTTAATAAAACTTTCTGGGGGCACCTGGGTGGCTTAGTGGGTTAAAGCCTCTGCCTTCGACTCAGGTCATGATCCCAGGGTCCTGGGATCGAGCCCTGCATCGGGCTCTCTGCTCGGCAGGGAGCCTGCTTCCCTTCCTTTCTCTCTGCCTGCCTCTCTGCCTGCTTGTGATCTCTGTCTGTCAAATAAATAAATAAAATCTTAAAAAAAAACTTTTGGAATAGTTTTAGGCTTATAGAAAATGTGCAAAGACTGTATAAGAGTTCCCATATACTCCTTACCCAGTTTACCCTGATGTTATCATCTATATTACCTTGGTACCCATGTCAATACAAAGAGTTCAACATTCATACATTGCTATTAACTGAATCCCATACTTACTTGGATTTCACTAGTTTTTCTTCTGATGTCCCATTTGTTCCTGTATCCTACCCATGATACTGTGTAAGGAAATAAAAATGGTTATCGTTTTATGCCATTGTTTTGGGTGATGTTCTACAATCAGCGTATGAATGAAAGAGAAGGCCATGGGGGTAAGGAGACAAAGAAGGCGAAGTAGTTACGTATAAGGAAAAAATTGAGGGGATGCCTGGGTGGCTCAGTCGGTTAAGCATCTGCCTTCGGCTCAGGTTATGATCCCAGGGTTCTGGGATCAAACCCCACATTGTGATCCTTGCTCAGTAGGGAGTCTGCTTCTCCCTATCCCTCTGCACCCCCCACTTGTGCTCTATCTCTCACACACTGTCTCTGAAATAAGTAAATAAAATCTTTAAAAGGAAGGGAGAGAGGGAGGGAAGGAAGGAGGGAGGAAGAAAATTTAGATATAGTGACCAATATTGGATCTAGTAGTAGAAATTGAAAACACATCTTCAGGTTATTGAGGGAATTGCATTAGCAAGAAAGCTATGAGTCTTGGCTGAGCAAAATCAAAACAAAGCAAACAAAACAAAACTCTAGAAATTTAAAATTGTGTGTACAGAAGTAAGCTATAAAAACTGAATATTCCTCAAAGAGCTCATAATCCCCCACTTAAACCGCCTGATGTGGCCATCAGCTTCCCATAAAAACATTATACAATAGCACTCATTATATCCCCGACTTGTTCTGGGACATGGCCAGACTCTAATACCCCAGGTCCCTAGCCACGGACAGTCCTTTCTCTTTTGAAATGCCCCAGAACTGCTCAGTTGAACTCTGCAACAAACCAAGGCCCATCAAAGGTACTTGAAAACCAATTAGAAAGTCTCTTTTTCCAAAAATCCCATCTTTATAACATGCTTGTCAATTTTATACATCTCAGTATTTTTTCTTTTTAATCTATAAAACTTCCTTTCCTTTATAACATTTTTATAACCCCTGCTAAAACTCAGAATAGAGGATGGTTTCCCTTGCTGACACAAAGTAGAACAAGGCAAAACAAAACAAAACAAGACAAAACCAGCCTGTTAATTTTGTCTCGGATTTCATTTTGTCTTTGATACACTTCAGCAATGATCTTAATGAGCAATGATCTTATCCATTTTCTTATGGATAAGAAAAAAAAAATCCAAAAGGACTAGGGGCCAGGAAAAACAATGGAAAGTAGAATTCTCCCACAAAACAAAACAAAACAGGATCTCATAAAGAAATATCTCCACTGTCAAGGTTAAGAGTGGGAGAGGGTCTTCATAAGGCTGACTTAGCAAGATTTCAAAAGTGACCATTGTATTTCTGTTCTTTACTTTCATAAAAAGGAACTTTTTTTTCCACCTATATTCATCCTGTCTGTCATATACTGAGTATGATGTGAGATAAGCTGTTTGGTTTTTGTTTGTTTGTTTAGTTTGTAAGTTCCTGGGCCATGAGGAGCCACATCTGAACTGAATGGAGAGAACCATTGAACCCCTTTGGTATCCTGGGCGTTGAGCCGTTATACTGATTAGTTGGGATTTAGGTTGTCTCCCTAGTGGAATCAGATAATATGGTCTGTGGGAGCAGGGGGAGTCAAATGGATATTTGATGAACATAAATATCACAGTAGAAGACACTTGTTCTTTCTGTGCCAAACTATTTTCTTTTTCCTCTTAAGCACATAGCTATACTTAATTTCTCAGTCGGCATACAATTAGTCAAAGTCACGTCATTTTATTCTTGTCAGTGAAAGTGAGCGTAAGTTACATGTGCCACTTCCAAGTCTGGCCCGTGAAACCTCCCAGGTGACCCTCTGCTTATTCTCTCTTCCACTGTCACCTAATGGATAGAGAATCCAGGTCACATAGAACAACTAACTGAACCATATGTGAGCAACAAAGTCTCTCTGGTTAAGCCACTGTGATTTGGGAGTTTCCTTGCCTGGCAGCTAGTATTTACACCAACTAATATAAAGAGATTCCCATAAGACAGTCTGAAGGCTGCTGGCAAGAAGTAGATGGATATATGATGGGAAATACTGCTAAATGTCTACAACACAATTCCACAAATATTTAACATCAATCCCCACCTAGCTTCTGAACATAATTAAAATGGATAGGACATGCATTTTCTCCATCACATGCAATATAAACCTACATGAGAATCAGGGGGCACACAAGCCTGTGAATAAAATACTGTAAAGTTCCATCCATACACATACATGTAGGAGTAGGAAACTTGCCAAAGAAGTAAATATAGTGTGGCTAATGTTTGATGAAAAACATAACAAATCAGTTGAGGTATCAGAATATGAACTTATGTCAAATCATGGTTATATGTTTATTTGAAAAACGGTTCTAAGAGTCCCAAATGTAGAAAAAAGTACTCTAGTATTTTTTTAATGAATGTGTATCAGTCAGTATGTTCTATGGAAACTTACGTGAGTATAGCACTTAAATGAATTCCACCTTGACTGAGCCATTATGTAGAAGCAGCAGGTGCACATGATAATTCTCAAGATAAAGTGACCAGGTAGATGAAAACTAGAGAGATAATACAGGTCTTTTTCCATTTATGTGTACATGACTACCAACTCCTTTCACTGAGTAAAAATAATGCACTAAGAAGAATAACAAACACACATTTTTTCTGTCTAAATGCTTTGAAATAGTTATTGTCCCTCATTTACTTATACCCTAGTTGATCTGAACCATCTGCCATCACTCTCCCAGTCACAGACCCCACATCATTCACACTGACTTCCTTGTTTCTTCACAACTCCAAGCATGCCCCTACCTCAGGACCTTTGCACCTGCTGTTTCTTTTCCTTGGAATGTTCCCTTGCTTCCTTCAGGACTCTCTCTAAATGTTACATGTCCTATAGGTATGACTCCCCTTATAAAATGGTCACTTCACTCCTCATGGATCTCCTCACCTCAGCCTGCTCTTTTTTTCATAGTTCTTATTAACACTCACTTAGTTTTATGTTCATCTGTTCATCTATATCTGCTAACCAGAATGTAAACTCTCCAAGAACTACAGTTTCATCTACTGTGTTCACAACTCTATTCCCAATACCTAGCAGAATATCTGGTTCAAGTTTCTTTTGTGGGATGAATGAAATGACTCTGTCATGAATACACTATGTTAATATGTTGGATCTTTGAGCCACCGATAATTCTATCACACCACTAATAAACAATCCTTCTAAATATAATTTAGAATGTTTCAAAAGATATGGCTGCTTTTCTCCTTTGTGGAATATTTTTATTTACAATCTCACTCAGTGTTTGGACTCCCAATTTTAGATGCAGGGATCTTTTGGAACCCACACCATCCAATGGGTCATCTGAAACCATCTCTTATTTTTCCCTTAGGAATTGTCTCATTAAGTGGCAAGTCACACAACCAAAAAAATTCTACTTAGTAAACTGTAAAAAGACCTAAAAGAGGAAACTATTAAAAGTTTAATATCTGATTTGATTTGGGAAATTGCTTCATATATGCTGAATGTACAATTAACTTCAATGATTCTAAACATTTATATTGAATGTAAACATAACCTGCATTCAGTATCCTGGTGTGAGAGAAAGCAATTATCATTTGAGTTTAGTTCTGTTAGCAATAATAAAACTACCCAAGGGTATTTTTATCTGTGTCTTTTCTTTCTATCTCTATACAATCAGAAGCATTCAACATCTCAAGATTTACAAAACTGTGCTTGAATGCCTTAAGGCAGTCATGAAGACACTAACATGAAGAGTATCAGTTTTTCTCACTAGTAGCATATACTAGTGGGATACTAGCAAGCATTCCCTTCTGGCTCTAAAGTCTATAGAAATGGTGATGTTTCTTCTGCTGGAGCCATTTTATTATTATCACTTTAAATATTTTTTAAGTTCTAGGATTCTAAATTTTCAAAAACTAACAAAAATATTGTCAGTTTCCTTATACTCCTGCCCTACTTTCCTCTATTACTAATGTATTACTTTAACATGCTACCTTTGTCAAAGCTAAGAAGCCAAACTCAACATTACTGTTGTCTAAACTTTAGATTTTGCTTGGATTTTATCATTTTTTCCCAGTAATGTCCTTTTCTCTTTCAGGCTACAATTCAGAAACAACACTGAATTGAGTTGTCATGGCTCCTTAGTTTCCTATAACAGTGTCTCAGTCTTCCCTTGTCTCTTATGACTTGGACAGTTTTGAGAGGTACTAGTCAGACATTTTGTAGAATGGCTTTCAATTTGCAGCTGTCTGGGGTTTTTTGGGTCATAGTTAAATAAGGGATATGGGTTTTCTGTCAGGAACAAGAAGTTCCCTTTTCATCATGTTTTATCAGGGGGACACATTCACAGCATGATTTGGTACTGTGATAACCTTGGGTCACCTGGCCAAGATAGCTTTGCTACGTTGTGCCGTGTGAAGCTATGTTCTCCCTTTATATTCTATTTTTTCTAAGTACCTGAATAAGACTACCTTAGACTCCAGGCAGCAGAGACTAAGGTCCACCTCTGGGAGTAGAGGGGAACATATAAATAAATAATGTAGAATTCTTCTGAAGGGAGAATCTGTCTCTTTTCACCATTTACTTATTTCTTCAATCATTTGTTTATGTCAGTATGGGATCCCACATTTATTGTATATTTTGGGTTATAACCAGATATTATGTTATTTATTTACTCAAATGGTTCCATGTTTGGTCATTGGGTGCTCTTTGAGTTTGTCTCATTTCCTTTTGACACGTAACAATTCTTTGTGTTGGAGCATTACGAGATGCTCAGACTCATCTTGGTGGACCCTTTCCAGTCCTAGAATCAGTTATTTCTCCATCTAATAGAGAATACTATTTAGATACAAGATCTAGGAGCTGGATAGACTCATTGTTACTTGGCTGTCATTTCCAGGTGATATTAGAAAACAAAACTAGGAAATATACATACGCACATTTATGCCTATTTCTATATCTACCAATCTATCTCTGTAATAAACTAAATATTTCTGACTCTAATTTTGTTCTTTCCAGCCTCCCCCACTTCTCTGCAACTTCTTTTCCTCTAGTGCTAGCTCAATGACAGTTTTTATCATGAATCTATATTGGATTTTGTCAGCTGCTTTTTTGGCAGCAAGTGATATGATCGCATTTAATTTTCTTTATTAGCATATTGATATGGTCGATTACATCGATTGATTTTCAAATGTTGGCTCAGCCTTGCATACCTGGAATAATTGCCACTTAGTCATTGTGTATAATTCTTTTATACACTGCTGGATTTGGTTTGGTAATGTTTTGCTGAGGATTTTTTTATCTATGTTCATGAGAAATGTTTGCTTGTAGCTTTCCTTAGTAGTAAAGCATTTATCTTATCTGGTGTTAGGATTTGGCTACTCTCTATGCTTTGGCGGTTTTGTTTTTTTTTTTTTTTTGGTCATTTTCTAGTAAAATAAATTATTATAAATTATATTTACATTTTGCTGGATTTGGAAACCTACTGATAAGTAAGTAGGCCAAGATGTGAGCAAGGAGGGAAAAAAAAAGCATGTCAGCCTTTCCCATATTTAAGACATAAAATCTGTAATTTAATATTCTTGACGTTTGGGGCGGCTGGGTGGTTTAGTGGGTTAAGCCTCTGCCTTCAGCTCAGGTCATGGTCTCAGGGTCCTGGGATCAAGGCCTCTCTGCTCAGCAGGGAACCTGCTCTGCCCTCCCCCAACCCCATCATTTCTGCCTGCCTCTCTACCTACTTGTGATCTCATTCTCTCTGTCAAATGAATAAATTTAAAAAAATCTTAAAAAAAAAAAGATTCTTGATGTTTGGCATGTTGTGTCAAGGAGTCTAGTCATGCCCATTTGGGAATTAAAAGGTGAAACAAGACAACTCAGGACTTTGAGCAAAAGTGGTAGTGGCAGTCCGCTTTTCACGGTTAGGCTCCCTCTACTGTCACCACCCCTGCCTATCACATAGATGTGGGTGATAATTTGGGGGAAAGAGGTGATCTTGGGTGTATACAATAGAAATCAACTCTGGCTAATTTAAGCGGAAAAGAAATTTATTAGAAGAATAAAGGAGTGCTCACAAAACCAAAGAGAAAATGGGATCATTTAGGCTAAGAAAATTGGTGTTAAACAAAGAAAGCCAGAAGGCAGGAACCATAGGCAAGACAAAATCCCTGGAACAGGTTTGTTAAGACAATACCTCTGGCATATCCACCATTTTTGACTTGGACACTATCACTGATGGCTCCCTCTACTGCAACAGTTGGACCCTTGCTAATGTCATACGCCATAACACCTACTGCAAATAAATTCTAACTGTCCTAACTTCTGTAAGTATTCATTGCATCCCTTTGGCTGAAATACGTTCTTTTGCTGCTTGCTGAGCTGGGAGTGTGGTAAGCATAATAGTAATTACTGCTCTCAAAAACAACACTTCCTAGTACATTGACCATGTTTTTTGTTCAGTCCCTGGGTTTTTCAGCTTAGTCTGGAAGTCAGACTATGCTACAGATGAATTCTTATTTCCCTGCTTTGTCAATTTAAGCAGCTTGTATTTGAATTCTTATTTTCTCACTTGAATTCTTACTTCTCAGTTTGCTAATTATAAACACACACCTCCCACACTAGGTTGGGTCTCTGGAATTGAGTCACGGTGACTCCTAAGGCCCCTCGGGGATAAATTATTTCTTTTAGAGATAGTGGGCTCTTTCAGAAATGAATGGAGGCTCTCACACAAAAAAGTAAAACTTTGCAATTTTTTTTTTTTTAATTTTTTATTTATTTTCAGCGTAACAGTATTCATTGTTTTTTCACCACACCCAGTGCTCCATGCAATCTGTGCCCTCCCTAATACCCACCACCTGGTTCCCCCACCCTCCCACCCCGCCCCTTCAAAACCCTCAGGTTGTTTTTCAGAGTCCATAGTCTCTCATGGTTCACCTCCCCTTCCAATTTCCCTCAACTCCCTTCTCCTCTCCATCTACCCTTGTCCTCTATATTATTTGTCATGCTCCACCAATAAGTGAAACCATATGATACTTGACTTTCTCTGCTTGACTTATTTCACTCAACATAATCTCTTCCAGTCCTGTCCATGTTGCTACAAAAGTTGGGTATTCGTCCTTTCTGATGGAGGCATAATACTCCATAGTGTATATGGACCACATCTTCCTTATCCATTCATCCGTTGAAGGGCATCTTGGTTCTTTCCACAGTTTGGCGACCGTGGCCATTGCTGCTATAAACATTGGGGTACAGATGGCCCTTCTTTTCACTACATCTGTATCTTTGGGGTAAATACCCAGCAGTGCAATTGCAGGGTCATAGGGAAGATCTATTTTTAATTTCCTGAGGAATCTCCACACTGTTCTCCAAAGTGGCTGCACCAGTTTGCATTCCCACCAACAGTGTAAGAGGGTTCCCCTTTCTCCACATCCTCTCCAACACACGTTGTTTCCTGTCTTGCTAATTTTGGCCATTCTAACTGGTGTAAGGTGGTATCTCAATGTGGTTTTGATTTGAATCTCTCTGATGGCTAGTGATGATGAACATTTTTTCATGTGTCTGGTAGCCATTTGTATGTCTTCATTGGAGAAGTGTCTGTTCATATCTTCTGCCCATTTTTTGATATGATTATCTGTTTTGTGTGTGTTGAGTTTGAGGAGTTCTTTATAGATCCTGGATATCAACCTTTTATCTGTACTGTCATTTGCAAATATCTTCTCCCATTCCGTGGGTTGCCTCTTTGTTTTGATGACTGTTTCTTTTGCTGTGCAGAAGCTTTTTATCTTGATGAAGTCCCAGAAGTTCATCTTTGCCTTTATTTCCTTCGCCTTTGGAGACATATCTTGAAAGAAGTTGCTATGGCTGATATCAAAGAGGTTACTCCCTATGTTCTCCTCGAGGATTCTGATGGATTCCTGTCTCACGTTGAGGTCTTTTATCCATTTCGAGTTTATCTTTGTGTACGGTGTAAGAGAATGGTCAAGTTTCATTCTTCTACATATAGCTGTCCAGTTTTCCCAGCACCATTTATTGAAGAGACTGTCTTTTTTCCACTGGATATTTTTTCCTGTTTTGTCAAAGATTATTTGACCATAGAGTTGAGAGTCCATATCTGGGCTCTCTACTCTGTTCCACTGGTCCATGTGTCTGTTTTTATGCCAGTACCATGCTGTCTTGGTGATCACAGCTTTGTAGTAAAGCTTGAAATCAGGTAACGTGATGCCACCAGTTTTATTTTTGTTTTTCAACATTTCCTTAGCAATTCGGGGTCTCTTCTGATTCCATACAAATTTTAGTATTATTTGCTCCAGCTCTTTGAAAAATACTGGTGGAATTTTGATTGGAATGGCATTAAAAGTATAGATTGCTCTGGGCAGTATAGACATTTTAACGATGTTTATTCTTCCCATCCAAGAGCATGGAATGGTCTTCCATCTTTTTGTGTCTTCTTCAATTTCTTTTAGGAGTGTTCTGTAGTTCCTCGAGTACAGATCTTTAACCTCTTTGGTTAGGTTTATTCCGAGGTATCTAATGGTTTTTGGTGCTATAGTAAATGGAATCGATTCTCTAATTTGCCTTTCTGTATTTTCATTGTTAGTGTATAAGAAAGCCACTGATTTCTGGACATTGACTTTGTATCCTGCTACATTACTGAATTGCTGTATGAGTTCTAGTAGTTTGGAGGTGGAGTCTTTCGGGTTTTCCATATAAAGAATCATGTCATCTGCGAAGAGAGAGAGTTTGACTTCTTCCTTGCCAATTTGGATACCTTTTATTTCTCTTTGTTGTCTGATTGCTGTTGCTAGGACTTCTAATACTATGTTGAACAAGAGTGGTGAGAGTGGGCATCCTTGTCGTGTTCCTGATCTCAATGGGAAGGCTGCAAGCTTTTTCCCATTGAGGATGATATTTGCTGTGGGTTTTTCATAGATAGATTTGATGAAGTTCAGGAATGTTCCCTCTATCCCTATACTTTGAAGCGTTTTAATCAGGAACGGATGCTGGATTTTGTCAAAAGCTTTTTCTGCATCAATGGAGAGGATCATGTGGTTCTTCTCTCTTCTCTTATTGATTTGTTCTATCACATTGATTGATTTGCGAATGTTGAACCATCCTTGTAACCCAGGGATGAATCCTACCTGGTCATGGTGGATAATCTTTTTAATGTGCTGTTGGATCCTGTTTGCTAGGATCTTGTTGAGAATCTTAGCATCCATATTCATCAGTGATATCGGTCTGAAATTCTCCTTTTTGGTAGGGTCTTTGCCTGGTTTGGGGATCAGGGTGATGCTGGCTTCATAAAAAGAGTCTGGAAGTTTTCCTTCTGCTTCAATTTTTTGAAACAGCTTCAGGAGAATAGGTATTATTTCTTCTTTGAAAGTTTGATAGAATTCCCCAGGGAATCCGTCAGGTCCTGGGCTCTTGTTTTTTGGGAGGTTTTTGATCACTGCTTCAATCTCGTTACTAGATATCGGTCTATTCAGGTTGTCAATTTCTTCCTGGTTCAATTTTGGGAGTTTATAGTTTTCCAGGAATGCATCCATTTCATCTAGGTTGCTTAGCTTATTGGCATATAACTGTTGATAATAGCTTCTGATGATTGTTTCTACTTCCTTGGTGTTAGTTGTGATCTCTCCCTTTTCATTCATAATTTTATTAATTTGGGCTTTCTCTCTTTTCTTTTGGATTAGTGTGGCCAATGGTTTATCGATCTTATTGATTCTTTCAAAAAACCAGCTTCTAGTTTCGTTGATACGTTCTACTGTATCTCTGGTTTCTACCTCGTTGATCTCTGCTCTAATCTTGATTATTTCCCTTCTTACGTGTGGAGTTGGTTTGATTTGTTGTTGATTCTCCAGTTCTTTAAGGTGTAGAGACAGCTGGTGTATTCTGGATTTTTCAATTTTTTTGAGGGAGGCTTGGATGGCTATGAATTTCCCCCTTAGGACCGCCTTTGCTGTATCCCATAGGTTTTGGACTGAAGTGTCTTCGTTCTCATTGGTTTCCATAAATTGTTTAAGTTCTTCTTTGATCTCCTGGTTGATCCAAGCATTCTTAAGCAAGGTGGTCTTTAGCTTCCAGGTATTTGAGTTCCTTTTGAACTTTTCCTTGTGATTGAGCTCCAGTTTCAAAGCATTGTGATCTGAGAATATGCAGGGAATAATCTCAGTCTTTTGGTATCGGTTGAGCCCTGATTTATGACCCAGTATGTGGTCTATTCTGGAGAAGGTTCCATGTGCACTTGAGAAGAATGAGTATTCTGTTGTTTTAGGGTGGAATGTTCTGTATATATCTATGAGGTCCATCTGGTCCAATGTGTCATTCAATGCTCTTATTTCTTTATTGATTTTCTGCTTCAATGATCTGTCTATTTCTGAGAGAGGCGTGTTAAGATCTCCTACTATTAATGTATTCATATCAATATGACTCTTTATCTTGATTAATAGTTTTCTTATGTAATTGGCTGCTCCCATATTGGGGGCATAGATATTTACAATTGTTAGATCATCTTGGTGGATAGTCCCTTTAAGAATGATGTAGTGTCCTTCTGTATCCCTGACTACCGTCTTTAGTTTAAAATCTAATTTATCTGATATGAGAATCGCTACCCCGGCCTTCTTTTGAGGCCCATTGGCGTGAAAGATGCTTCTCCATCCCTTCACTTTCAGTCTGGGTGTATCTTTAGGTTCAAAATGGGTCTCTTGTAGACAACATATGGATGGGTCCTGTCGTTTTATCCAATCTGCAACCCTGTGTCGTTTTATGGGTGCATTTAGGCCATTCACATTGAGAGTGATTATTGAGAGATACGTTTTTATTGACATTGTGTTATCTTTGAAGTCTTTCTTTCTGTCGATTGTCTCTATATTTCTGTTCAATGCTATTCTTAGGATTTTTCCTCTTTTATAGAACCCCCCTTAATATTTCCTGCAGTGTCGGCTTGGTGGTTGCATAGTCTTTCAAGCCTTGCCGGTCTTGGAAACTCTTTATCTCTCCATCCATTTTGAATGTCAGTCTTGCTGGATAAAGTATTCTTGGCTGCATGTTCTTCTCATTTAGTGCCCTGAATATATCTTGCCAGCCCTTTCTGGCTTGCCAGGTCTCTGTGGACAGGTCTGACGTTATTCTGATGGGCTTTCCTCTGTATGTAAGGAGGTTCTTTGTCCTAGCGGCTTTCAAGAGATTGTATCTACAATTATGATTCCTCAATTTTACTATGAGGTGCCTGGATGTTTTTTTTGAATTTATAATCTTGGGGGGGGACCTTTCTACTTCTAGTACATGAACACTTGTTCCATTCGCAAGATTGGGGAAATTTTCATGAAAAATTTGTTCCACTATATCTTCTAGACTTCTTTCTTTCTCCTCCCCTTCAGGGATTCCAATAATTCTGACGTTGGAACGTTTCATGGCATCATTTATTTCCCTGATTCTGTTTTCGTGGCTTCTAAGCTGTTTGTTCCAGGCTTCCTCCTGATCCTTTCTCTCTATTTGTTTGTCCTCCAGATCACTAATTCTATCTTCTGTCTCAGTTACCCTAGCTTTTAGAGAATTTAGATTAGATTGGAACTCATTGAGAGCGTTGTGAACCTCATCCCTGGTGGCCTTCAGCTCTGCCCTAACATTATGAACCTCCTCTCTGGTCGCTTTCAATTCTGCCCTAATCAATTCTGTTTGGTCATCCATGGCTTTCTCCAACCTAGCTATTGCCTGGATAATTGTTAGCCTGAATTCTCTTTCTGACATATTGTCTATGTTGATAGCCGTTAGCTCTGTTGCAGAAGGCCCATCCTCTGTATTTTTCTTCTGTTGGGGATTCCTCCTCCTAGTCATTTTGGTGAGAGATGACTGGACAGATGTAGCTGGATGTATTGACCGTGGTGCAGTCAAGGTGCACCCTGGAACGCTTCTGAGCACTCAGGATTCCCCACCCAAATGAGAGAAAAAAGAAAAGAAAAAGAAAAAAGAGGGAGAGAGAGAGACAGGAAAGAAAGGGAAGATAAAAGTGAAGGTTCAGCCCAAATGGGCCCCAGGGTAAGGTTTATGACGTATACAAACAAAAACAGACAAACAAAAAGACTGATAAAAGTATATGACGAGAGAAAAAATATATATATATATATGCAAAAAAAAAGGAGGAGCCTCGTCAAGAAGAACCCCAAGTATAAGATTTATATACTATCCAGACAAACATAAATACACAGAGACACTGGCAGAAGAAAAAGATGGGAGCATGGTTATAGATTCTCGGTGTGGGCGAGGAAGGTTATTTTGATTCTTCCTGGATGTATCTTGATATCTTTGTTAAAGGACTCAACTTTCCTAAGAAAAAGGGGGATTAAAAATTGGTTCACCTATAGGGGTAGCATTGCTTGGAGAAAGGGGGTTACCTTGAAGTTTAACTCTATATGAATATTAGAAAATAAAAATAAAAAAGGAATAAACTGGACTAAACTAAATTAAAAATTCTTTTAAAAATTAAGAAAATAGAAAAGCAAAAGAAAAACACATGTGTATGTATCAAAAAATTCAGGTTAGAAGTTTATCATGGAATTTGATGTACTGGACATCTCACTGTGATGGTAAATAGGTTAAAAAATTATCTATATAAAAAAAGAAAAAAAATGAACCAGAATAGTGGGAAAGAATTAAAAATAAAAGTTGTATCTATGAAGTAGTGGTGGTTGTTCTCTTGTAGTCTTTTTTTTTTTTTTTTCCTGATTTGTTTTCTGGGGGGGGGGGCTGCCACGTGGGTTTTCAGTCAATGATGTTCCCTGAGTTAAGTCCTCCCAACCTCCTCAAGGGGGTGGGCTCTGAGAAAAACGTTTTTTTTTCAGGTTTTTGTTCTCTGGAGGTTTTTATGTTTGTTCACTTCTTTTCTCTCGCCTTGACAGCTTTTGATGGTTTTTGGAGGTTTAGAGGAAAGAAAACTGCACCCCAACCTCCCTCTCAGAGAGAAGCCTCAGTCTGCTCCCCTGCAGGTGCTGCAGCTGCTGGGCCGCTGGCAGAGCAGGTTCTGAGTCACGGTCCCTGTGGACGCAGGATCTCCTGCTTGTACGCAAAACCAAGGCAGCTGTGGCTGTCTGGGCAGCTCCAGACCGCCAGAGACGTTCCAAGCAGGGATCGCACACTGAGATTTTCCCGCTGGCTGGGGCTGAGAGCTCAGGTCTTGCGCGCACCTCTCCCAGGGGATGGTTTGGGGCGCGGCGCCTCCAGCTCTATCGGCTCTATCGCCGCATGGGTCTATCACCGCGTGGGTCCCAGAACACCAGGCTGGGCGTTCGTGCACCTCTCTCAGGGGAGGTTGAGGCACGCGCGCATCTCCAGGAAGGTGCGCGTTCTGCCGTCTGGCGTGGCCCCAGCCCCTCACGGGAGCCGGACTCCACCCGTTCTCGGGCGCACTGGCGGCTCCGGGACAAAGACCAGGTTTCTCCGCCGCACTCTCCGGCTCAGCGCCAGGGGATGCTGTCCTGGGTCTGGGGACTTAAGCCCCTATCCCTATCCGCCCCGATTCCCACAATTTCCCCGCGCGAGTCTTTGCTCTTTTGAGTGCTTTCAACCAGACTCCAAGTTAATGCTGGTCCCCAGATGCCGGGCACTCTCGTATTGGGGTATTATTTTCCAGTCGGTCGCCTCTGGTGGCTCCCTCCCCCTTTTGTTTATCTTCCGATATCAGTCCGACGTTCCCACTCCACTTTACCTGCCCACTGGCGTCTTCTGGCCCCCGTAGAGATCCAGACGTGTATAATTCTGATCTCAGGCTGATTTCATGGGTGATCGGAGTTCTTTGGTAGGTAATCAGCTCACTTTAGGGTGCAGGTTGAAAAGGCGCCTCCTCCTACTTCCCCGCCATCTTCGAGTCTCCGCAATTATTTTTTACAATGTTTGGTGAGAGTTTACTGTATACCAGATTTGTTTTAAAAGCATATAAATGTTAATTTATTTGTTTCTCATAGCAACTGTATGAAGCAGGCACTCTCATTGTCTTCATTTTACTAAAGAGGTAACTGAAGTGCAGAGGGGTTATATAACCTGTAACCTTCTTCACATGAATTTTAGGAGGTCGTGTGGCTGTGGGATAACACAACTTCTATAATGCTCCAGCCTCGTTTTCATGACCTTTCTTATGATTCTGTCTCATTGCCATTGGGAAAGTTAATGCTGAATCTCTTCTGAAGATATCTGTACTTCAAGAAGAAATAATCCCAAGTTATGTAAATACATCAATGTTATGCCTTAACAAACTAAAATGGGTCTCTAATTGTTTCTTCCCAATGTAAATGGACTCAGAGGCTATGGTCTCTCTCGTAGGTACCTATTCCACTGAGAATTTCATGTATGTATAAATCCCTCTGGTTCCCCATCATTAGCTTCTAACATCCCAACATGACTCTATTTGACATCACTTTGGAGGGACCAGTCTGTATGCCAAAGGCTCTTTGGTGTTCTTTTTGTGAATCTTCATTTAAAGGTTGTCCATTTTACTAAGTGACCTTATTTCACAGACTTAGTACTCTGAGCCTGTGAAATGAGCAGGGATAAAAATCCCAAGCTATAATGTCGTCCATGGTGGGTAGGATGATTCTTTCTTGGAGTGGTTCAGCACTTTACAGAGTCCATTCAGAAACTTTCTCCTGTTTTTCCTCATGGCAGCATCTCTGTGTGACAGGTTGGAGAATATTTTATAATACCCATTGAGTAATTACCTTTTCTTTGTATCTCCCCTCCTCTAGAGAACCTCAAGCTTTGGGACGAGACATTAAGCAAGGAGATCAATGGGACACTTTCTTTCTTTTTGAATGGCACTAGCAATTTGAAGATCATAAATGAAATTGGGTCACCTTCCTTGAAGGGCAAGGTAAATATATAGCTCAGTTCTCTGTTCTGTGTAGGTTGTAGTATCTGAAGACGTGCTATGTGAAGTTACAAGGGCAACACCTTCCCATGGATTTTTCAGAGTTTAATATCCCAGGTTTTAATATTCTCATGCTTCCAGACTGCTCAGCTAGAGTTCAGATGTTACAGCAACCTTTATTGATTAGGAAAATGGAGGTTTTTCTCAAATAATAGAGATAGTATTTTTCTCATCATCTAACATCCCTGCACTTAGGAGAACTCTTAGAAACTGGTGAGGACTCAGTCCACGTTTATTGAGGTAATGAGTGAACAGATGAATAAATGAGCACATGAATGAATGAGTGAATCTCTGAATGATGTGTTTATTGAGCCTGTTAATGAAGCACATTCTGAAGTGTCTGGCGCTGTGCTATTAAAGCATAGTCTCATGTACGACTTAGCACAGGCTTTGCTGAAGCTCTCTATCAAAGGTTGTAGACTTCTGTGAATAAGTAGCAGTAATGCCTGGCTACCCATTACTGCTGATATTATTGTTGTTTTTCCAAGATCTATTTATTTATTTTGAGATAGTGAGAGAGAGCACACGTGTGCAGCCACAGGGAGGAGCAGAGGGAGAGGGAGAGAGAATCTCAAGCAGACTCCATGCTGAGCATGGAGCCTGGTACAGGGCTTGAGCTCATGATCCCAAGAGCATGACCCTGAGATCACAACCCTGAGATCATGACCTGAGCTGAAACCAGGAGTCTGACGCTCAACTGACTGAGCCACCCAGATGCTCTGCTAATATTATTATTGTTAGCATTAAAAAGACATGGCCTATGGGACACATTTACCAACTGTTTGAAAAGAAAAAACTTTGGCATCTTCAATATCTACTCCTTGGTTCCCACCATCTCTCAGCTCCTGTATCTGCATCTCACCTCGGACTTTCTCTTCTTACCTTTTCCAGTGACCCACTGCAGGACTCAATTCTTACCACACATGGCCTAAGTGATGGCAGGGCTTAGAGCAGGTACACGAGAGTTGGTGACAAGGACATGAATTTGGGCTATATTTTGAAGGTAGAGATAACAAGATGTACTCATGGACTACATGTGGAGTGTGAGGGAAAGAGAACCACGGCTGAATAATTCTGGCATTAAGGGATTCTTTGTGGAAGACTTCATCAGGGTTAACCAGATATGTAGCCTGGATGCTGAGAATTGCAGAGGCCATTTTGTGATGAGATTATACAGTTGGCTGAAATAATTGGTATACCCTTCAATAGATTCCTTTTGCAGTAGTCATGCCATGAATGATGGCATCTCAACATTTGTACCTATTATCATTCCTGATGCTCAACCCCCAATTTTTTGTTGTTAATATTTTTAAAAATAGTATGTTTGTTTAAACATATTTGAATTTAAGTTATGAGGTCACTCACCCACATAAATTTCTTTAGTAGTATGGGTCCAATAATTGTGTTGGGTTTCTTTCGTTATTTTTTCCAACAACCTTATATATATACTATTAATAATATTTATTTAATAATAATAAAACATGATTTGTTACATGCCATTAAGCAGTATTTTGGGTGATTCAAACATATCAACTCATTAAATTCTCCAAACAGCCTTGTGAAGTACTACTATTATCACCTGTTTTAAACTGACACATAGAAAGACTGACTTGCCCAGAGTTACCATCTTGCAAGTGGAAATGTCAGGATTTGAATGCAGACAGGTCACCCAGAGACCATGTTCTTCACTATAACAATATGCTGCCTTTGAAAATACCTGTGTTGTTTTCAAAGCGCCTTTTAAAATTGCTGTAAGAATTTTGTAATATGGTAAAAGTAGGAAACACAATGCCCACTTAATTTTTTCATGCATAGAAATTAAAGCTCAGGAACATTTATGTTGCTTTTCCAAGGTGATAAAATGAAGATTACAGAAAATGTCAACCCACATAAAAATAAGCATTAGCCATTTTGAAGATAACTGAGTGGTAATTTGGAATACCTCAGTGGGGTCAGGAACTGACAAGTATGTATGTACCCTTACACATTGAAAGATGAAGGTCAGAAGATGCCAGTCTCTGGGTTACTGGGAACCCTGTACTGGTAATGGTGTCATGATGCATTCATATCATTTGGGTCATTTTCCATGCATAAGTAATTTATCCATTTTGCCTTCTGGTTTTGACAGGTGAACCATAGTTTCAAATGGTATCTATGGAGAACAGCACCGAGGTGAATGAGTTTAGGCTCTTGGGACTGACTGACAGCCCAGAACTGCAAGTCCCTCTCTTCGTAACATTCACTTTCATTTATCTTGCTACTCTCATTGGAAATCTTGGGATGATTATGTTGATTCTGTTGGACTCTCGCCTCCACACTCCCATGTATATTTTCCTCAGTAACCTCTCTCTGGTGGACTGTGCTTACTCCTCGGCTGTTACTCCCAAGGTGATGGCTGGGTTTCTCACAGGGGATAAAGTCATCTCCTATGGTGGATGTGTTGCTCAGATGTTCTTCTTTGTGGCTTTTGCCAGTGTAGACTGTTTCCTGTTAGCTGCCATGGCTTATGATCGGCATGCCGCAGTATGTAAGCCCTTACATTATACTACTTCTATGACCTCGAGCTTGTGTGCTCAAATGGCAGTAGGCTGCTATGCCTGGGGCTTTGTTGAATCAGCTATCCACACTGGATTCACCTTCTGCCTCTCCTTCTGCCATTCCAATGTGGTCCATCATTTTTTCTGTGATATCCCCCCAATTCTGGCTCTCTCCTGCTCTGATATCTATATAAATGAGATTGTACTCTTTATATTAGCAGCTTTCAATGTCTGTTTTGCCCTTATAGTTATCTTGACCTCCTATCTGTTTATCTTCATTGCCATCCTGAGGATGCGCTCAGCTGAGGGAAGGAAGAAAGCATTCTCTACCTGTGCCTCACACCTCACTGCTGTAACCATCTTCTATGGGACTGTCATGTTCATGTACTTACAACCCAATTCTAGTCATTCTATGGACAATGATCAAATGGCATCTGTGTTCTATACAATAATAGTCCCCATGTTGAACCCCATTGTCTATAGTCTAAGGAATAAAGAGGTGAATAATGCTTTCAGGAAAACCACTAAGAAACTGAAGATTCTATTCAATCCATAGATCAATTAGAGACATTATAAAAGCTGTATAGTTAATCAGTTATCTATTGTTGTGTAGAAAAATATCACAATTCCAAAAACAACAGTTTATTATTTCTCATAATTCTGTGGTTGGCGGGATAGTTCCTTTGCTGTTTTCATATGGGCTCACTCATGAGGTTGCATATCTTCTGCATGGTCAGCTGAGCTGAAGGGTTCAAATTTCTAAGTCACATTTTTATTCACATTTCTAACTGTTGAATTTGGTTGCTGTCCATCTCTTTTCCAGATGCTCTTCCGTCCTCCAGAGGATGGACCAAATTTGTTACATGTTTTCAGTGTGAAAGTAAAACTGAATGGTTTCTTGAAGTCTAGGCTCCTGACTCAAACATTTTCTCTACCACATTTTACTAATCATTGGTGTCAAAGAGTTGGCCCCAATGTAAGCATGAAGAAAGGCTCCACCTCTTGAGGGAGACAGCTGCAAAGAATTTGTGCCCATAGTTAATCTACCACAATTAGAAATTAGATTAAACTGCTGTAACAAGGAAAGCAAAAATACAGTGGCTTAAATACTATAGCAATTTATTCTCAAATAGTGGGAGCTAATGTAGCAATGTGAAAATGAACTGTCTGGCTAGCCGGTGTGTCTTTGTCATTCCAGGCCAGGTTCAGTCCACCTAACCTCTTTCTACCATCTCCTATAGTGTTGAGTGTTGAGCCTGTCCTCATCATTGCTCTTCTGTCTGGAGGAAAGGAGGAACAGATAAGTTGAAGGAAAAATATTGTCTCTTCAAGAAAGTGATATAGTCATTCTCTGTATGACTTCTGAGTACATTCCGTTGGCAAGGATTCAGTCATAAGGCCACAAAAACAACTGGCAAAATCAACTTCAAAATTGAATCTCTGTCTAAAAGACAGGTTGTTTTGCTGAAATCTCAATACTCTGGGAAGAAAAGTGTTTTCTGAGGAAATCCAGGATACTGCCACACAGCTAGTAACTGAACCTGAGCTTCTAAGACCTGGAACTTTCTCAATAAAATGTCAGAGAGATGAATAGCCAGTGGAGGTGAGTGGCATTTTAGAAACCAAGTGATGAGAAATGCATTAAGAGGAAATTAAGAGGAAATGTACTGTTATGCTGAAAATTAAAAAAAAAAATAAAGAAAGAAAGAAAGGAAAAAAAAAGAAAAAAAATTAAAAATTAAAAAAAAAAAAAAGAGGAAATGGATGTGTCAGAGCCACTGGTGGGTTAAGCAATAGTAAGACTAAGAACTGGAAATAGGCCATAGTGATAGAAAGTTGGTGGGTGACTTTGAGTGGTTTGGGCTGGATGGTGGGAGCACAAATCTCATTAATGTATTCTCTACGATCTAGCCCATGATTATTCTTTGCTTTCATGTTTCTAATTATTTTCCCAACATGCATTACTGATGGAGTAAATGTATGTTGTCTTTTCCCAGAACAGCTAGGGGGATAAGGGCTTTGAGACTTTGAACTTTGAGAAGAGAGATGGGCAGAGCTTAACAACAAGATGGGAAGCCAAGGTTTCAGGAGATGACTGATAAGAGATGTTTTGACAACAGATGATGCTTCATGAACCTGAGCATCAGTTATTGCAAATGCCTACTTTGCAGCAAGTCATTGCTCTTGGCTTCACTTCCCCTCCATTTTGCTGAGTACAAGATTATTGTAACTAGTTCTTTGGAAGAATGAAGGAGGGGGGAAAAGCATCTTGGGGAAAAACAGTGTAGAGACAGGAAAAGAAGAAACACAGAAGGTGGTATATATGGAAGTGATGAACAAGTGAGAAAAAGACAGGGATTTGGAACAGGAACTGAGGGACAAAAAGAAAGCTTAAGCACACACACACAGTCCCTACTCAAAGACACCTCAAAACCATTTAGGAAGGTACTCAGCCTCCTGTAGCTAGTTGCTATTTAATGTACCAGTTAAAGGAAAGAAGGCTGGAGGATTTGGGTTCTTTGAGAGTGAGATGGGCTCTTTGGAGAAAGAGCTGATTACCAGATTGGGACAGGAATACCACAAGAGGAGCCTGGAGCATCTTGTAGTTCCAGAAAGTAAGGAGGAGCTCAGAAAACAAGAGGGTTGGGTGTATCGAAAGGAAGCAAAAGTAAAACTGAAAGTGCTCCCAGTGGCCAAAGAAGGAACCATTTGAACAAGAAAGTAGATAACACAGGACTACATTGTACTCCAAAGTATGAAACAGAAAAATGTTAAGTACATGCTGATATAAACAAGCAAACAAATCTCCCTTATAAAAAAATCCTTGACATTGGGGAGGGTATGTGCTATGGTGACTGCTGTGAAATGTGTAAGCCTGATGATTCACAGACCTGTACCCCTGGGGCAAATGATACATTATATGTTAATAAAAATACTTTTTTAAAATCCTAAATAATATATTTAGCCTTCTCTTAGCAGGTGGAGTATAGTCCCCTTTCACCATGAGTATGGCCTGCACTTAGTGACTTGTTTCTAAAATATACAGCACAGTGGGAAAAGGCAGCATTACATTGAAGCACCTGGCAAATGTATCTGGTTTAGGTGATTAAGGTTAAGATCCCCAGTGACAAGTCATGTTGGTAATATGTGTCTCCTGATCAGATGTGATAAGAACAGCACTTCTCTCTTTCAATAATAAACCTTTGTGTAATCATGACCAACAAAATCAGACAAACCTAAATTGAAATACCTTCTACCTGAGCAGTACCCCTCAAAGCTATTAAGATAGTGAAAATCCAGGAAAGCCTGAGACACTGTCACAGATCAGAGGAGACTAAGGAGACAGGACAATATATACAGGGTTGGATCCTGGACTGGACCCTGTAAGAGCAAAATGAC
Organism: Martes martes; assembly: GCF_963455335.1. Taxonomy (NCBI): domain Eukaryota; kingdom Metazoa; phylum Chordata; class Mammalia; order Carnivora; family Mustelidae; genus Martes; species Martes martes. Next base: position 12,279,187 of record NC_137898.1, read on the forward strand.
ATAAGTCGAAAATAATAATCTGAATGAGTTCTTGAAGTTTAGAGACCAGTAGTGTATCAATGCTGGTTTCTTTGTTTTGACTAGTATGTTATGATAAAGTAAGATGTTAACACTAGGGGAAGCTGGGTGAGAGGTATGCAGGACTTGTCTATAATATCTCAGAAAATATTTTGAAAATCTGAAATTATTTTCAAAATTAAAGATATATTACATGGTGCTCACCAGCCCCTCCAACCTCAAGAGAGTTCAGCAGCTCCCCAGTTCTTTGTGGGAGGTAAAGTTTGGCTCTCTCATATGCTAATTGCTCCTTTTTTTTTTTAATTAAATTTTTTATTTATTTTCAGCGTAACAGTATTCATTGTTTTTTCACCACACCCAGTGCTCCATGCAATCTGTGCCCTCCCTAATACCCACCACCTGGTTCCCCCACCCTCCCACCCCGCCCCTTCAAAACCCTCAGGTTGTTTTTCAGAGTCCATAGTCTCTCATGGTTCACCTCCCCTTCCAATTTCCCTCAACTCCCTTCTCCTCTCCATCTACCCTTGTCCTCTATATTATTTGTTATGCTCCACCAATAAGTGAAACCTTTAAAAGGATTTTTTTTTTCTTCCCTGAGCCCAGGCATCCAGGGCTGGTGTGGGTTCAGGTTCTACTGAAGGATAGACCTGCTGTGGCATCAGGATCTTGCTCCCTTTGGTGCTCCCAGCAGGGAGGAGAATTGTGAACTCTTGCACTCACCAGCCCTCTGACCAAGAGTTCTGGTAGCTTCCCTGCTTTGGCAAGGTACTAAAGCTAGAACTTTTATATTCTAGTTGCTCTTTTAAACCAAGTCTTTTTTTTATGCCCCAGGGCTAATAAATCTGCTCCTGGTCCTCCCCAACCCTCCACTGCAGTTTTAAGCATTGGGGGTGAAGGCTCCCTTATTTCCCATATGATCTAATAATTCCACTACTAGTTATCACCCAAATAAATGAAAACACTAATTAGAAAATATGCTAATTACACTAATGCTAATTATGCAAATAACATTAATTAGAATATATGCACCCCTATGTTAACTGCAGCATTATTTATAATAGCCAAGATATGGAAGTATCCCAAGTGTCCGTCCATCTGTAGAAGAATGGACGAAGAAGGTGTTGTACATACGAACAATGGAGTATTACTCCTCCATAAGAAAAGATGAGTTCTTGCCACTTGTGACAAGAAGGATGGGCCTATAGGATATTATGTTAAGTGAAATAAGTTGGAGAAAGACCAATACCATATGATTTCACTTATATGTGGAATCTAAAGAACAAAACAAATCATCAACAAATAAAAGCTGAATCAGACATATAAATACAAAGAAGAATTCATGCTTGCCAGAGGGAGGAGGCTTTGGGGGATGGGCAAATGGTTGAAGGGGAGTGGGAGATACAGGCTTCCAGTTATGGAATGAATAAGTCATGAGAATAAAATGTACAGTATGGAGAATGTAGGCAATGGTATTGTAATAGCATGGCATGGTGCTGGATGGGAGCTACACTTGTGAGCACGGCATAACATATAGTGGTTGAATCATTAATGCTGTACACCTAAAACTAATGTGACAATGAATATCAACTATGCTTAAATGAAATAAAGCAAAAGAAAAAAATTATTTCAAATAACAATGAAGAAATGGTTCCAGAAGAGAAACCACCATTTTCACAGACTTTAGGGCCAGATATTTGTGTGATACCACTCTATCCCCACTAATACCAGCATGACCCTCTCAGGACATTCAAGCACAGTTTTGCAAGCCTTCAGAAGTTAAGTACTTCTAATTTTATAAAGATAGGAAAAGAACACATGGATAAAAATTCCTTTGGGTACCTTTATAATAAAATTGAGCTCAACTGAACGTCAAATAAAATACAGAGTTATTAGTACATTGAGGTATTTTACATTTAATGTGGTAAAACATTATCTTACATTGCTTGTTATCTTGCTTACATTTTCAGTGGGTATTTGAAATCACTGTAAATAGGTGAATAATCAATATTTATTAAAGAATTTTGTAAATTGAATCAGGAAATCTGTAGTCCCATTTTTGGCTGTTAATGATGTACTAAATAGAATTTATTTCATGTATTATTTTCCATTTAATGAGAAATTCCTAATAGAAAAGAATTAAGATGGTTTGATATGATCCACTTGATAGTGTAATTTCCAAAAATTAATTTGTCCCCCAGTGGGAAATTCAGATACCAAGTGAAAGAATATAGAATAAAACCAACCACGTCTCATGAAATGTTCTAGAATTCTTTTGTAAAGAATATTATAATGGATAATTGGTATATTTATCAGTGTTCAAGTATATTTACTGCTGGACTCAAACAATTAGTTTATTCATTAACTACTGTTTGTTGAGGAATTAGTACAAACCAGGCCATAATTTAGTTATTGGGGATACAGTTGTTAGTAAAGTAGACAAAGCCACTCTTTTTGTGCAGTGTATATTCCAGGTAGATAGGTAAATGAATAAACAAGCTAACAAATAAATAGAAAGAGTTGAGGAGTGATCAGGACTATAAAGAGTAAAGCAAGCTGGGAACAGTGTCCATGGGGGGTGGAGTGACTATGATATGTTAACATTTAAGCAAAGACCTAAGGGAACTGAGGAAGCTTTCTGAGCATTTGCAACAGCAAATACAAAGACCCTGAGGCAGGAGGGAGGTTGGATTGTCTAGGAACAGCAGGGAACTCAGGGTGAGTGGAAGAGGAGGGGTGGAGTAGGAGAATGGCAGGACACAATGTTGCTCATCTGAAACTAACATGTCCCTGCATGGGGAGCACTAGCATTCTTATAGCATTTCCAGAAAGAAAAATAGATAACATGATCATTACTTAGGGCATTTATGTTACACATTTGAAGAGTTGGTAGTCTTTATGCTTTATTATCAACTGATCCCTCTTTCTTCTCACTTTAAAAAGTTATCATGTGATCATACTTTTTGTACCAAATGACTTACTGAAGCCAAAGTTATTAACTCCTTTAAGATCTTATATATCTCTGAGGAAATATGCCAAGAGAAAGCATATGTCTTAAAAGTTTTTCTTTTTCTTTCCATTTATGTTTTTCTTCATTTTGTATACTTAGGGTTTTATTTTTTTAAACTAGAGAAGTAAAAAATATATACACAATCGATAAATTATTGAACACTACACTGAAAATAATGATGTACTATAAGTTGGCTAATTGAATTTAAATTTAAAAATGTTAGACATTAATGTATATTCTGATCCAGATTAATTTAGCTTTTTAAATTAAAAACTAGCGATACCCCAGCTACTTCCTTTAACAAATTTCTCAATCTTGTCTGTATGTGCACACATGGGATCTTTGCATACACTTGTCTTCATGGGTTTGAGCTCTGTTTTACATATATACTTGCATTAAAATATGGTGGAGAAAATGTGAACATATGAATAAGTCACATAAAATTAATGAGGTTCATGATAAACACTATCATTAAATATTGAAGGTCCTCATGGTTATTCTCATCTGGATATTACTCAACTGGACACCCTGTCTTCTTTTTTAATGACAGAGTTATGAAGAGAAAAGTATATTAGTAACACAAATGCTGTGTGGGCTGTAAACTGTGAGTTAGTGCATGAAGAAGATCTGACAAGAATGAAAATGGGTCACTGTGGATCCTACAAGCCTAAGAGATTAAGTTTAGAGATGATTTTTACCTTCTCAACAACCTTCTTGAAAACATCCTTGACTTCTTTGTTCCTTAGGCTATACACCACAGGATTTGCATGGGGATGACTATAGTATAGAAAACAGATGCGATTTTGTCTGTTTCCATGGAGTACATGAACATAGCTGTCCTATAGAAGATGGACACTGCAATAAGGTAGGAGGCACAAGTGGATATATATAGCCTTCAGGTATCCCTCCACTGAAGGCATCTTCAGGATGGTGAAAAAAATGAACAGGTAGGGGTGCCTGGGTGGCTCAGTGGGTTAAAGCCTCTGCCTTTGGCTCAGGTCATGATCTCAGGGTCCTGGGGTCTAGGCCCACATCAGGCTCTTTTCTCAGCAGGGAGCCTGCTTCCCCCACCCTCTCTTCCTGCCCCTCTGCCTACTTGTGATCTCTGTCTGTCAAATAAATAAATAAAATCTTTAAAAAAAAATGAACAGGTAGGAAATCAAGATACCAGAAGAGCAAAAAAGATGTGGAAGATTGCCACAAAGACAAGAATCAACTCACTGACATGTCTATCAAACAAGAGAGAGCCATGAGTACAGGAATAGGACAAAAAAAGTGATGGATAGGAGGGGGAACTTACAGTAGGGAAATGGAAAGTGTCTCCTACATCAAAAGAAGCAATCAGAAAACCGCAGACATAGCAGCCTATGGCCAGACAAACACACACACACCTGTTGTCGTTGTGGTATTCTAATGCTATGTAGCAGTCTTAGGTCATCGAGGCTAAAAGGTAACTTTCCCTACGGGAAAGACTGCAACAAGGAACATCTGGACAGCAAATGCAAGGTAGGAGATGACCTTGTCTTCCATAAGGAGCCCAGCCATGACCTTGGGAGTGACTGTTGAAGAATAACAAAAGTCCACCAGAGGTAGGTTACTGAGGGAAATGTAGATGGGAGTGTGGAGATGAGATTCCAACAAGATCATATGATCTCCCCAGTTCCCAACCAGAGTGACAAAGTAAATGAGGGTGAACATTATAAAGAGATAACTCTGCAAATCTGGGGCAGTGGTTAGTCCCAGCAGGATGAAATCAGTCACCCTGTATTGTTCTTCATGGATGTGAATTTGAGAATCATGAGATGCTCTGTGGCAACAAGAAGTAGGAGTACAAAATGATCAATAAAGAAAAGCTGCATGAGCATTTCTTTATTATTGCTGTAATTTATTTTTGAATATTCTCCATTTTATGCATGGGAATGACAATGCAATTTAGTGATAACTTATCCAAACAAGAATAGGCTTTTGTAGAGTAAGGTTCATCACCAATCATCTTCCTAGCTTCTTATTTTTGTATATGAGTAAATTGAGTCACAGGAAATGACAATGAGCTGTCCAAGCTCCCATGCCTGGAATGGACTGAACTCCTAAATCAGATGTTTTGAGTCCTCTAATTATTTTCACTTCAATATGCTCATGTGTATTTATTTATCAGTCCTTTTCTTATCCCCATTTGATTGATTAGTTATGTCCATATAGGTAAAAGGAAACGTAGCAACAAAGAGATTGAATATTCAAGTTTACATAGTTATGGACAGAGTCATGCCTTAGGTACATTCAGAATGGCTCCCAAACTTAATGGCATCAATGAATTTGGATTGACTTCAATCTCATTCAATTTACACTTAATCATGGTACACATTCTGCCAAGCTTAATGTTTGATGTTGCACAATAAAGCAATCCACAAATATACACATATATGCACAGTGAGATAAATGCAATGTTAGAGACAAATATAGTCAACAAAAGCTAAATATTGGACTCTGGGCTGATGTGCATGTGCATTCACACAGAAGAACTCCCATTTACCACCTGGGAGACATTGGTCCTAAACTGAGTTTCCTGTGCCTTATTTTATCCATCAGTAGGGTGAAGGTGATACAGGAACCTACCTGCATGTTCCTGTGAGTGTTCAAAGAAGTAATCATAACAAACAGTTCCCACATGTGGGTATTCAGCACCATCCTGAAGAGTTCTACCTGTAATATTACAAGTAGGATGGAACGGTAGTGTCTGTTAGTTTAGGAAGGTTGGTGGCAACATACATGGCTTCAAGGCGTGAGTGAGTTTTGATGTCTGGTAGGTTTGCTCTCTGATTTGCATGTCTTCACACACTACATCCACCCAGATCTTTTGTTTCTTCCAGTATTTTTTCATTCTGTCCTACCTCTCCAGTGTTAATGGCTTTGACATCCCTTCTGTGGGAGAACCCTTGCACAGACCTCTTTTGCTTAATTTCTTCCTTTTGATACACATTTAAGGTTAGGTTTGAAGACTCTTATTTAATCTTAGACACATTCTTGCTGTCATTATTGTCAATAAGTAGCTGGATCATAAATTTTGAGGGCTGAAAATCCATGTCTGGGGAGTTGACTCTAGTCTGTAGATTGTTTTTGAGCAAGCACAATGTTTCAAATCTTTTTACTTATATTTGAAGTCTTTGGAGGGATATCCATTTTCTGGTAACTATTATTTATCTTTTTAAGATTTTATTTATTTATTTGTCAGAGAGAGAGAGAGAGAGAGAGAGTGAGCACTGGCAGACAGAGGCAGAGGGAGAAGCAGGCTCCCTGCCGAGCAAGGAGCCTGATGTGGGACTCAATCCCAGGACACTGGGATCATGACCTGAGCCGAAGGCAGCTGCTTAACCAACTGAGCCACCCAGGCGTCCCTCTGGTAACTATTATTGCCACCATGTTCCTTCTGGCCCCTCTACACATTGCATGTCTGGAATTGACAGTATTTGTTTTGTGAACCCAACACTCAATAATATCATAAGCTATTATTTCTTGTTTAACATCTGTTTATTTTTTAATTTTTTAAATTTATTTTTTCAGTGTTCCAAGATTCATGGATAACTGGAATGTTCTTATTAGGCCCACATGGATAATCCAATATAATATTGCCATCTCAAAATCCTTAATATGTACATAATATTGTTTTCCTTGCAAGAGAATATAATCACAAACTCCAGGATTAGTATGTGGGCTTACTGAGGAGGATTTTTCTAACTACTACAATAGAGATGAAAAGAATATATAATTGGTAAATTATCTAGAGAGTTAGAGATTGTTGAAGCTAAGACACCTTCACAGATCTTTTGGCCAACTTTCTGATTGTGTATAATAATTAATATAAGAACAGAAAGAGGTATTAATTTCTCCAAGATTACATATCTGGAATAAATCCATTCTTAGATCTGATTTCCAGGGGATAGTAAGACCCATAACACACTGCTTATATGCTAGTTTATCTCGTATATAGTCAGAAATCAGAAAAGGCAGATAGACAAACAGGCAGGCAGACAGACATCACAGACAGAAAGATAGAAGATAGAGAGCTAATGAATGGAAAGAGGGATGGATGGATGGATGGATGGATGGATGGACAGATACACAGGTAGATAAACAGATATATATCAAAAGATAGAGGAAGAGAGAGTATGTATACACACACACACACACACACACACACACACACACCCCTCCCATTTAAGGCTAAGGAAATGGAGAAATCAAGAGATTGTATGCTTTCCTCACATTGCACATCTAGTATGAGATCAGTTCAGATTCAGACTCATGTCTAACTTATTTCAATGTCTGTAGCTTCAGTCATGGCCCTTGTCAGATTTTCCAGATGAGCAAGTAATGAAAGTGTAGGTTGTGGGAAAGTGACAGTGAAAATGAAGTAAGGATCTTGGTGGCTTCATGAAGATCCTTCTGGAGTCTAAAGAAGTATCATTTCACCCTGTTGGTTAGGTGTCCCTTCGAGGGCAAGTCAGCACATAGTAAACAGGAAGAATTTACCACCTTCTCAATGACAGTATCATCTATCATACGTGCAGGGTAAGTCCTGACAGCTGGTTTTTCTTTTTTCTTTTCTTTTTCTTTTTCTTTTTGTAATGCAAGTGCCTGACTTAGGCTTTGATTATTGAGTAATCCGCTTCAAGGACAGCAATCTCAATAAGCACTTTGCCAGTCACTGGATGAAAAGCTAGACTCGATCACCTCTCTGGCTCCTTGTTTTAGAGCTCGTGATTGGTTTAGACAATCTACCATTTGAAATTAGAAAAATAATTGTATGCTTCTCTGGCCGTGCTTTAAATTTACCCTCCTATATTTTAAATTCACCACTAAAGAGTGAACCCAAGTCCCTACTTTGACCTTAATAAAAGAGAATCCAGACCTGCTCTCTCTCACTACCCATGACCCTGCTATGTGGCCCCAGGTGTGCCATGTGATTTCCGGGACCTGTGAGTCTTGGAAACCTTGTCTCTTTCAGGGTTTCCTGGTGGTTATTGCTGAGCACCTCTTGCAATTAATATAAGAACCACAAGGATCCCATCCAGCCACAATATCGGTTGTCAATAGCCAGAGATTAGCACAAAGCAATAGGCTTTTGGTATCCTCTTAAGGAAAGTAACATAAAATTTCATAAAAAACATACTACTCTCTGCTGATTAAAATGTTTTTGCATTTTAATCCTATACTTAAGCCCGTGTTTCAGAAAAAGTATTCAAACAACTAGATACGAGCTTAAAACTCATAGAAGAGGTAGCTGCCCCAGTGCTTCTGTATCAGTTACATTTTTCACTGAAAGTATATATCAAACATAGAAGTTTACTTTGTTCTTGAAAAGGAGAAGATAATCCTGAACTGTGAGTCTAAAATCAGAAATTCAGACCTACAAGAATGTTTAAACAATTTTGGAGCATATCTCAGATATTGGTCAAAATGTTCCAAGGTGCCTGAGACACAGAGAGATGAAGAAGGATCATGAACATGGAGCTAGGAAGCCAAGGTTCAAGTCTTGCAACTACCCTGGATTTTTCTTTGTGTTAGGAGAGTTGTTTACCTTACACTGAGATCAATTTCCTTGTTTATGGCATAGAAATAATAAAATTAATTCTCCCACGATTTCACAAAATTTTGTCTATGAATAGTGAATAGGGAGGATCTATAGAGACTTTAGTAAGGTTGGTCCTTTCAACATAGTTCACTATGTTATTATCTTAGGGTGTTTCCCCCAGGTCTGGTTGCAGAGTCACTGCCAACAGTCAGTTTGGAGAAAGACTGTTGTGTATACTTAAAAGCATTAACATTCATTTGGATAAATGGTGGCTGAATGTGTCTACTCAGAGTCTGGTCCCTTTAAATATTGTCAGGTGAAGTCATGATATGATTTCAGACCTTAATGAGTGGGAACCAGGAGAAAATCTGTAGTTGTGAAATTCCTAGGGGATAGGCCCCTATGAGGGCAATCACTTCTATCCAGGGAAGAAGCAATTAAACTGGATACAGGGGTATAGTTTCTTCTGTAGAGTAGCACACAGATGTATTTGTGGTAATTTTTTTTTCTTCTCTCAGTTTTATTAAGTTGTTATTCAGTACATGACTAGTGGGTTTATTACATTTACATTTTTGTATTATTTATACTTATAATCTAAAACCTTGTTTTCTGTTTGCCATGATTTTATTCATTTCCTTTTTCTCCTTTCCATTCTTTTACTTGTTATAATTAAATTTTAGTCTACTGGAGTTTTAGAGGTTGATAAATAAAATCCTTGTTTTTCCTTTTTGTGTTTACAACAAATGGACAATGTGACATATAGGTCACATTGGAGATTAAAATGAAATATGGATATTAAAATGGCCTTATTAGTCATGACTCAGTTCAAAAATTTGATTCTGATCTGTAGGCAGACAGGCTTCTTTTCTGTTCTAAATGCCTTTTTGTAGCAGCTCTTATTGATGCTCTATCCATATCTCCTTGGCATTCTTTGTCTATGTACAAGCCAATGCTCATTATGAAAAAAAAAATGTCTGCATCTCTTAGGCTAAAATTTTTATTTTTACTCCAAGGGCATGCTCAGCCCATGTGGGGAACATTTAATTTTTCTAGTGCCAATGATCAATAAATGAAAGATAGAAACAGAGCGATAAATACTTGACTTCTGATCTTTCAGACGATATAACTCTGAGGTATGTTGTTTATAGTTTATGGTTTATGGTTTCTACTAGATCAAGTCTTTTTCATAGATATCACCTAATAACTAATGAAACTCTATTGGCATCCGTCCCTGACTCACTTTCTCACTACTGTATAAACTACTTGAACTCAAATCACTGACTGTGGATCTGCTTCTAGGGAACCTAAACTCATATGCACTCCAAGATTATAGGTATTCCCTTAGCAATACTACCTTATTGTCTTTACCAAATAAATAGAGAAGGAGAGGACAGAAGGTGTCCTTCCTGCAGATAAGCCAGTCCAAAAGAGAAAGAGAAAAGAACAAAACATGCTCCATTCCATCTTCCAAATTCCTTAATCAAGATAAATTACATCTCTTCCTTCTGCTGAAACACTTTCACTATTAGACTGCATGTAGTCGAATAGGTAGGTAGCATAATGACTTCTGATTTTTGTATATATGTTAATGTCTGATTCTGCCATTAAATTCAAATGGTAGTTTGCCTGGGTATAAAAATATGGACTGATATTTTTTCCCTCAGCTTTTTGAAGTTATCAGTCCACTGTCTGCTAACTTCTGTTTCTTTCTGATGAGAAAACAATAACAAGATTATATTATTTTGTATGTTTGTCTCTCTGGCATCTGAAATGTTTGACCTTGTCCTTGTTCTTCTGCACAATAAAAGAATCAATAAAATGAAAAGGGAATGGGACAAAATATTTGCAAACCACATATCTAATAATGAGATCATATCCCAATATATAAAGAACTCATAAGACTCAGAGAAAAAACAATTATTCCAATAAAAAAATGGGTAAAGGACCTAAATGACATTTTTCCAAAGAAGATACTGGAATGGTGGATAGGTACATGAAAATGTGGTCAACACAACTAATCATCAGGAAAATGCAAATAAAAAGCATGAGATATCACCTCACACCAGTTAGGAAGGCTATTGTCAAAAAGGAAAGAGAAGACAAATACTGCCAAGGATGTGGATAAAAGGGAACTCTTGTGGTAACATATTTCTGGTAATGTAATTGGTACAGTCACTATGAAAAACATCATGGAGGTTTCCCAAAAAATTAAAAATAAAACTATCACATGATCCAACAATTCCAATTTTGGATATATATTGAAAGGAAATGGAATATCTAACTATCTCATAGAGATACTTGCATCCATGTTCATTGCAGTATTATTTACAATAGCCAACAAATAGGGGTCACTGAAACAACCTAAGTATCCTATGATAGATGAAAGGATAAACAAAATGTAACATATATTTACTTACTAGAATAGTATTTAGCCATAAAAAAGAAAGGAAATCCTGCCATTTTCAATAACTTGCATGAAACCTGAGGACATAATGCTAAGTGAAATGAGTCACATAGACAAAACCGAATACTGTATGATCTCATTTATACATGGAATCTAAGAAAAACAAACTCATAGAAACATAACAGATTGATGGTTCCAGAGGTGGGAACGGGGGGAGCTGGGTGAACAGGTGAAGGTGGTCAAAGGCACAAATGTCTAGTTATAAGATAAATAAGTATTGGAATGTCATGTACACCATGATAACTACAATTAACAATATTGTGTTGCATATTTGAAAGTTTCCAAGACATTAGAACTTAAAATTTCTCATAACAAGAAAAGAAATTTGTAACTATTTAAGGTGGTGTTTGTTAACCAAAAATTATTGTGGCAATCATTTCCAATAATGACGTCGTACATATTAAACTTATATAATGAAATACATCAATTACATCTTAATAACCTGGAAAAAACAAAATTTGAAATCAATCAAGGTAATTAACCACTTTAAAGGAATGAAGGAGAAAACACACATAATTATATGACTTAATAATTCACAAAAAGTACTTAACAAATCTCCAATGCCTTCATGATAAAAATGAGAAATCTAAGAATAGAAATGAACTTCCTCAAAATTATATAAAGCACTGGGGCACCTGGGTGGCTCAGTGGGTTAAGCCTCTGCCTTCGGCTCAGGTGATGATCTCAGGGTCATGGGATCAAACCCCGCATCGGGTTCTCTACTCAGCAGGGAGCCTGCTCCCCCACCTCCCGCTCCACCTGCCTCTCTGCCTACTTGTGATCTCTGTCAAATAAATAAATAAAATATTTTAAAAAATTATTTAAAGCATTAATGAAAAACTTCACAGCTAACATCATACTTAAATGTGAAAGAGTGAAAATTTCCCTGTGCAGTCACATACTAGACAAATACACCTATTTTCACCACTTTTATTCAGTGTTGTACTGGAAGTTCTATCTAAAGCAATTATACAAGAATAAAAGAATTACAAGGCATATAAATAAGAAAGGAAGAAGAAAAAACATGTGATCTTCAGATAATAGGATGTTATATAGTGAAATGCTAAAGAATGTACTAGAAACTATTAGCTAATAAACTTATTCACCAAACAAAGTAAGTTTGCTTACATATACTAGCAACAAGCAATCTCAGAAGAAAATTTAGGGAGAGAGTTTGATTTCTTTGCCAATTTGAATGCCTTTTAGTTCTTTTTGTCTGATTTCTGATGCTAGGACTTCTAGTAATACGTTGAACAATAGTGGTGAGAGTGGGCATCACTGCCATGTTCCTGACCTTAAGGGAAAATCTCTCAGCTTTTCCCCACTGAGAATGGTATTCACTGTGGGCTTTTCCTATATGGTTTTTATGATACTGAGGAATTTTCCCTCTATCCCTACACTCTTAAGAGATTTAATCAGGAAAGGATGCTGTGTTTTGTCAAATACCTTTTTTGCATCAACTAAGAGGATCATATGGTTCTTGTCTTTTCTTTTTTTTTTAAGATTTCATTTATTTATTTGACAGACAGAGATCACAAATAGGCAGAGAGAGAGGAGGAAGCAGGCTCCCTGCTCAGCAGAGAGCTCGATGCGGGGCTCGATCCCAGGACCCTGGGATCATGACCTGAGCTGAAGGCAGAGGCTTTAACCTACTGAGCCACCCAGGTGCCCCACTGTCTTTTCTTTTATTAATGTGCTCTCTCATGTTGATTGATTTGCAAATGTTGAACCACCCTTGCATCCAAGGAATAAATTCTACCTGGTTGTGATGGATAATATTTTAATATACTGTTGGATCTTATTGGCTAAGATCTTGTTGAGTATTTTGGCATCTATGTTCATCAAGGATCTTGGTCTTTAGTTCTTCTTTTTGATGGTACAGCCACTTTGGAAACAGTATGGAAGTTCCTCAAAAAGCTAAAAATAGAGATACCTTACAACCCAGCAACTGCACTACTAGGTATTTACCCCAAAGATACAAATGTAGTGATTCGAAGGGGCACTGGCACCCCAATGTTCATAGCAGCAATGTCCACAATAAGCAAACTGTGGAAGGAGCCAAGATGTTCTTCAACAGATGAATGGATAAAAGAAGATATGGTTCATACATACCATGGTATATTAGTCATCCATTAGAAAGGATGAATACCCACCATTCACATTGACATGGATGGAACTGGAGGGTATTACGCTAAGTCAAATAAGTCAAGCAGAGAAAGACAATTACGATATTGTTTCACTCATATGTGGAACATAAGGAATAGTATAGAAGACCACTGGGGAAGGGAGGGAAATCTAAAGGGAGGAAATCAGGGAGGGAAACAAACCATGAGAGACTATGGACTCCAGGAAGCAAACTTCAGGTTTCAGAGGGGAGGGAGGTGGGAGGTGGAGTAGCTGGGTGATGGGTATTAAGGAGGGCACATCATCATTTGTGATGAGCACTGGGTGTTATATGCAACTAGTGAATCATTGATCACTGAACACATAAAAACTAATGATGTACTATATGCTGGCTAACTGAACATAATCAAAATAAATAAATAGCTTAAAAAAGAAAAATAAGGAAAAAATTCCATTTACAAACAATATCCTCATGTTAAAACACAGAGGAATTAATTTAACCAAAGTGTGAAAGGACTGTACACTGAAACTACCAAATAAATTGCTGAAATTCAAAGAGGCCTAAACAAATGGAAAGATAGTCTATGTTCATGGATTGGATGATATGATATTGTTTACTGGCAATACTTTCCAAAATGACCCACAGGTTTAATGAAATCACTATCATAAATTTAATGACTAGAAATAGAAACACTACTACTAAAATTCAAATGGAATTTCAAGAGGCCATCAATAGCCAAAACAATATTGAGAAGAAAGAACAAAGTAGGAGGACTCACACTTCTTGATTTCAGAATGTAATACAAATCTAAAATAAACAAAGCAATTTTATACTGCTTTAAGGATAGAGACATAGATCAACTGACTAGAATTGAGAGATAAGAAACAAACCTATATATCTATGGCCAATTGATTTTTGATAAAGATGCTAAGTCCAGTTAATGGGAAAAGAAGTCTTCAACAAATGGTGCTGAGACAACTGGATATCCACATGCAAGACTGAAGTTGGACCCCTCCTTCACAGCATATATAAAAACCAACAAAAAATGGTTGATGACCAAAATATGGTAGGTAAAAACATATAACTATTAGAAAATGTGGGGAAAAGTCTAGACCTTGGATCCAGCAATTGTTTTCCATGTATTACACTGAAATGACAAGCAACAAAAGAAAAGCAAGATATATTGGGCTTCCTCAAAATTGCAAACCTTTGTATATCAAAGTACATTTTCAAGAAAGTGAAAAGAAAAACTACAGGATAAAAGAAAATATTAGCAAATCACATTTCTGATAAAGACATAATATGCAGAATATACAAAGGACTCATACAACTCAACAGCAAAATACTCAATAGCCCAGTTGAAAAATGAGCAAAGTACTTGAACAGACATTCCACTGAAGATTTAATAAAAGCCAATGAGCACATGGAAGTATGCTCAAAGTCATTAGGCATTAGGGGAAAGTAAATCAAAACTACAAGAGGAAACTAAATCACTTATCATTATTGTTTCACTTATATGTGGAACATAAGGAATAGCGCAGAGGACCACTGGCGAAGGGAAGGAAAACTGAATGGGAAGAAACCAGACAGGGAGACAAGCTATGAAAGGTGCTTAACTATAGGGAAACAAACTGAAGGTTACAGAAGGGAGGGAGATGGTGGGATGGGGTAACTGGGTATGAAGGAGGGCACACGTGATGAGCACTGGGTGTTATTGGCAACTAATGAATTGATGAACACTACATCAAAAACTAATGATGTACTATATGTTGGCTAACTAAACATAATAATAATAAAAAAAGAAATCTACAAAGGACAGACTCTCCCCTCCACACCCCAGAGACTAATACTTCTGTTTTATCCCAGTGAGACTGATTTCCAACAACTGGCCTCCAGAACTGTGAGAAAGGAAATGCATGTTGTTTGAAGGTCCCAGAGTGTGCTCATTTGGTACAGCAGTCATAGGAAACTGATATAAAATCTTTATGCTGTTTATAGTGTTCAGCTGTGTTCTCAATTTAATGTGTGACTGCAACATAACCATGCTTGTTCTGTTGTCTGTGTTCAGACATTTTACAAACAGATGTTGAGTTTCTCTGTTTGGTTCCTCTTATCATGCAGCTGTTCATTCCTTAAAATCTTTTACTGAGCCTCAGATCTGATCTAGGCCTGAGTCTTTGTTAGACACCAGACCAGAAATTGTACCAGGATGCATAGAATTTTTTTTTTAAAGATTTAGTTTTTTTTATTTGAAAGAGAGTGAAAGCAAGAGTGATCACAGAGGGAAAGACACAAGCTGACTCACTGCTGAGTGGATAGCCTGATGCGGGGCTCGATCCCAGGATCCTGAGATCATGACCTGAGCTGAAAGCAGATGCTTAACCAACTGAGCTACCCAGGTGCCCAGACTTTAATTTTTATGGAGAAAAAAAAAAAGCAAAAAAAGGAGTAAACACACAAAAGTGAATATACAATATTTTGATCAGTATCATGAAAGAAAAAATGATAAACATAAATATTTGTGGGTTTTTCCATGTTAATTTGTTCTTACACAGGATCACATTTCATTAGATACTCTTGAGTTCTATGGAATATACACTAGTCTAGGTTCTGAGAACACATACCTAAGTAAGATAACATTTTTGGTCTCAAAGACTTGCAATTCAGTACTAAGTTAAACCTACAAAAACAAACCAATCTGTGTTTTTTTTTTAATCCACCAAGAAGATCTAACAATTGTAAAATCTGTAAGTGTTTTAATAGTTCTATGGAGAAGGTTGGCAAATTAGATTAATGAAAGGATAAGAAAAAGAATAGAAGGGAAAGGATGCAAATATATTTTGTGCAACTACTCTTTTTCAGGTACTGTGCTAAGATCTGGCTCATTCAGTACCCGTTTAATATAAGTCTGTGAGAGAGCACTGGTTTCCCCCATTAGAAACTCAGAACACTTAATAACTTGCCCTATATCACAAAATTTGGCTTGGAGTGAAAGTCGCATTGAATTTGTCTTTCTCCAAAATCTGTGCTAATTTTGTTGGGGCTAGGCACTTTGGGTATGATATGGAGGCTGGGTGAGGATTCACAAAGTAATCATTGTAGAATCAAATTGTATTAGAGAAATTTGATAGTTTTTCCAGGATATACGTTCCCCACTCCCACAACAGCATCCAGATGGTCGCGTGGGAAACTCTCTCTATCTGTTAGTGTAAATAATATTAGCAGCCAACAGGCGAACTCCAGAATGGCAGTGGCGTGACCACAGAAGTTTTTCTTGCTTGCATATGGTTCCATTAGTTGTTCTGTAGGAAAGTACACAGAGATTCAGTTGTACCAGGTTCTCTCCATTTAGTGGTTTTGTCATCCCTTGTGGTCTTGATTCTCTCCACCCAGCTGGTGACAAATAGAATGACCAGGACATCACATGGGGAGGTTCATGGGCAGACTTGGAAGTGGCATATATGACCTGTACCCACATTCCATGGACAAGAACACAAGCACATAGTCACAATTAACTATATGCAGGGCAGAGACATAGAGCCTATGTTTGTTTCCAGGAATAAACATAGTTTGGAAAAGAACTAACCAGTATTTTCCAATGTAATGTTTATGACCATCACATATCCATCTCACACTTCTTCCCATACAGAAAATTTATTATCCACGTCCCGCAAGGAGACAACCTAGATCCCAACTAGTCAATAGAAACACAATGTCTAGTCTATCGTACAAGTTAAGTAGTCTTCTCCACCCAGTTCATGTGTGGCTTTTTGTTGCCTAGCAAATCATGCATAAAAAAAACATGTAGTTTGTTCCACATTAATAGCCAATAGATAATGTTGGGCCTGAGTAAATATAACAGGTGGGGAAAGAACCTCCATTCAGAACAGACAGCAATTTCAGTTTATAAATCTTATGGAACTGACATTACCAATGTCCCTCTACCTGGGTGATGTGATATATTTCTTTATGAGACCCTAATTTTTCTTTCTGGGGAAAACTCCATTATCCACTGTTTTCTTTACTACCTGGTCCAATCTCTTAAGTGGTTATTTTTTTTCTTACCCATTATTTTTTCTTACCATTACTGAAGTATACAAAGGAAAAAACTATGTCCAACACAATAGTAACAAAGAAAGTTTATTCATAAACTGTTTTGATTTAAAAATTATCATATTTTTTCTACATTTTGGATGCTTGGATCTGGTGCAAAATTAAAGTAATGAATAACATTCGAGTGACTGATATGTTTTAATACCCTATATGGCTATGAACATTGAGTTATGGCATGGAGTGGATCTAAGTGGGACGAAATAACTTTTGTGGATTCTGGATCACTAGAAGACTAAACCTAGAGAGTATTTTGCCTTCTCAACAAACTTCTTGAATGCATTCTTGACCTCTTTGTTCCTTAAGCTGTACACCATAGGGTTCAGCATGGGAATGACCATAGAATAAAACACAGATGCCATTTTGTCTGTGTCCATGGAGTGACTGGAACTTGGCTGTACATACATGATGATGACTGTCCCATAAAATATAGAAACTGCAACAAGGTGAGAAACACAGGTAGATAAAGCCTTCTGGTATCCCCCACCTGACTGTATCTTCAAAACAGTGATGAATATGAACATGTAGGAAATCAAGATTATAAGAAGGGCAAAAAAGATATTAAAACTTGATATAAGCACAAGAATCAGCTCATTAATGTCTTTATCTGAGCAAGTCAGAGTCATGACTGCTGGAATATCACAGAAAAAGTGATGGACCACATTGGACATACAGAAAGAGAGACTGAATGTGTCTCCAATATCAATAGCAGCAGTTAGAAGAGCGAAGACATAAGAGCCTATGGCCAGACGAGCACACACACCTGTGGTCATGGTGGTGGTGTAATGGAGGGGTTTGCAAACTGCTGCATAGCGGTCATAGGCCATTGAAGCTAACAGGTAACTTTCCACAGTCCCGAAGAGTACAAAAAAGAACATCTGGGCAGCACATGCGTTGTAGGAGATGACCTTATCTCCTATAAGTAATCCAGCCATGACCTTGGGAGTGACTGTTGAGGAGTAACAAAAGTCCACCAGAGACAGGTTACTGAGGAAGAAGTACATGGGAATGTGTAGACGAGAGTCCAGCAGGATCAGCATGATCATCCCCAGGTTCCCAATCAGAGTGATGAAGTAGAGGAGGGTAAACATTAGAAAGAGAGGACCCTGCAGCTCTGGGACATTGGTTAGTCCCAGCAGGATGAATTCTTTCACCTCTGTGTTATTCTTCATGGAACTGATCTGCATATCACAAGATGTACTATGGCAAAGAAAGGAACACAATGATGAACAAAAGTGGTTGCACAGAAATGGAAATGTACAAGCATTATTTTATTAGAGCAATGATTTGTTCTTTAATATTCTCTATTTCTGAAGCATGTCATGGCAGCCCAATTTAGTGACAACTCTCTCTAGAGTAATAAGCTTTTGGATAAGAAGTGTCCTTATGGATCATCTTCCCAACTATCATAATAGATGATACTGATGATGATGATAATGATCATGGTCATGATGATAAATAGAGCAGAAGAGGAAGAGATATAAATTGGGTATGTACACACACACATGCACACACACACACACACACATATACAAATAGCCTTATTTACTGCTAAGAAAATGAGGAGTTGAGAAGTTATGTGTCTTCTTAAAATTCTACACCTGGTATGAGATAGTTAAGATATAGATAGATACCTGTCTAACTGATCCGAATGCCTGTAGCTTTAATCACTTATTTCCAGATTTTCTAGATGAACACGTAATAATGGGGTAGGTTGTAGGGAAATAATAGTGAAAAATATGTAAGGGTCTTAGTGGCGTCCTGATGATCTTTCTGGTAAGGAAGAAAGCGTCATTTCACTGTGTTTGGTTAGCTATCCCTTCAGTGACAAAACACACAGTAAATAGGACTTATTTAACACCTACCTAATCAGAGTAGGTAGGTTATTTAACACCTACCTAATCAGAGTACCATCTATCACAGGGTTTTCTTAACCTTTTAAGAAAAGCAGCGTGGAATGTCAGAAATATTCCTCTGCACTTTCTTGATTACAGTGTTTTTCCCTGACTCCTATACTTATGCCAATATTCAGAAATAGTGTTCAAACAACCAGATAGGAGCTCAAAAACTCACAGAAGAGGTAGACACCTGCTGCTTCTGCATCAATCACTCCAAGTGTAGATTGAATCTAGAAACTTACCTTGCTCTTGAAAAGAAAGGAAAGACAGTGCTGAACTGTGAGTCTGCAATCAGAAATTCAGTCCTGGAAAAATGTAATGTCAGATATGGAGAAAGGATCATTAATATAGGGCTTCTAAGGAACCTGTATTTAAGTAGTGCATCTACCATGGATTTTTTTGAAGTACTCAGAATATGATTTACCTCCTACTGACCTCAGTTTCCTTATTGATGATAAGGATATAATAAAATTATCTGTACCACAGACTTTCTAGAATTGTATTTGCGACAAGCAAATGAGGGCAGATGTAAGCCCTTAGTAAGGGCTTAACTTTTCAACATGAGTGAGTTTAATTTTTATTTCAGGATGTCTTCCCTGCCTGTCATTGCAGACTCACTGCAAATACCCAGTTTGGACAGAAGCTGGTGTCTACAACAAGGTTAGCTTTTAGTTCAAAAAATGATGAACAAATGGGCTCTGCTCAGTGTCTGTTTCTTTTAAATAATGGCATACAGAATTGTGATGGGATTTCAGCACCTAATGAACAAGAACAAGGAGAAAATGTAAGGAGAAAATTGTACAGGAATGGAACTCTCTGGGGAAGCAGAGCCCCCATGAGGGCAATCACTTCTTTTCATTGTACTTACATAAGGAAGAAACAATTAAGCTGTGTGTAGAGATGTAATTTTTTATGTTGTGTAACACATACATATATTTGCACCCTAGTTCTCATTTCTCTCCCCTCCCCCACTTAAAAAATTAAGGTGACTTTTCCAAAAATCAAGAGAAGTTTTGATTAATCATTTAAAATTATTTTTATTTTTGATATTTGAAATGTATTTCTTTTTTTTTTCTTTTTAAAAGATTTTTTATTTATTTGTCAGAGAGAGAGAACGCGGAGCACAGGCAGACAGAGTGGCAGGCAGAGGCTGAGGGAGAAGCAGGCTCCCCGCTGAGCAAGGAGCCCGATATGGGACTCGATCCCAGGACGCTGGGATCATGACCTGAGCCGAAGGCAGCTGCTTAACCAACTGAGCCACACAGGCGTCCCAGAAATGTATTTCTTTTTTTTTTGAAGTATTTAGTTTCAGGTGTACAACATAATGATTTGACAACTCTCTTCATTATGCTATGTTCACCACAAGTGAAGCCATCATGTATCCCCATACAAATCTTGTAACACCATCAACTATATTCCCTCTGATATACATTTTATCCCCATTTCTGAAAATTAATTTTGGTTTTAATCTACCACATTTTTATTATGTTTTTCTCCTTTCTATTTTCTTTGGTGCTATAGCTAAATGTTACAAATTTTAAGAAATTGATAAATTTCTGTTCTTGAGTTTACAAGGAGTCCACAAATATGACACGTGTCAGAGAGACAGAGATTGAAATTCTGCCTTAATTCTGAGAGGTCAATTTGAAAGTTTGGTTCAAATCTGTAGGTTGATGGGCTGCTTTTTTCCTTCAGTTTCCCCTTCTGAAACCAGTGCTGTTGGTGCTCTTCCCACATGCCCTGGTGCTCATTACCCTTGTATTATTATTATTATTATTATTATTATTATTATTAAGAAAAAAAAGAATCTGTAACTTTTAGACTGAGGACTTATTGTACTGCAATAATATACTTAGGCTTTGTGTGGGGCATTGAATTTAGCTGGTGTCAGCCATCATCATGAGTCAGAAAAAGTAGAACAAAAACCCCCAGATTCTTCATGTTGCAGGGGGAACAACCCTGAGTCATGTTTTACACATTTTCTACTTACTGTTGAAACCATGTGTTGGCTTCCTTCCCTTCTTCATCTCACCTCCCTACTGTCCTATGAGTGCTGTGGGCAAACTCACAAATGAACTGCTTGAACTCAAATCATTGAGTCTGGAGGGCTGCTTCTGGTGAACCTCATCTAATATGTACCTCGCAGGCAGGGCAGGTCCTGTTCCATTATCTTTACTGCACAAAGAAAGGTGAACAGAATGACAGAAGACACTCTTGCTGCAGATAAGAAAGATCAAAAGAGAAGTAGAAAAGTAGAAGAACAAAAAATGCTCCCTTCCTTCTTCTAAATTGCCCAATCTGATAAAATGCATCTTGTTGAAACACTTTCACTCTGGTTCTGGACCTGTGAATGGAAATTAACTTTCAATTTTTATATAACTGATAAAATCTTAATTTGTCATCTCACTCAAGTGGTAGTTTATCTGAATATAGAAATATGGAATGATAATTATTTTCCCTCAGCCTTCTGAAGATATGTATCTACTGCCTGATGACTTCTATTCCTTTCCTCTGTTGAGAAGTCAGATGCAGGCCTGTTGACTATGTGTATTTTTGCTCTGGCCGTGTAAAAGTTTGTCCTTTCCTTGTTTTTCCACTTGTATAACAATAACTTGTATAACAATATGGTCCCATAAAAAAAAATTCACGTGTTTCTCAGAAATTAGGGTGATTCTTCAATAGGAGGTTGGAATTTTTTTGGGTGAAAATTTGGAATTATTTTCTGTTTTATAATTTGTTCCATTCTGTTCTGTTATTTCCTTATGGATTTCATACAACAGCATGCTGGAGTTTCTTTTTTTTTTTTTTAATTAAATTTTTTATTTATTTTCAGCGTAACAGTATTCATTTTTTCACCACACCCAGTGCTCCATGCAATCTGTGCCCTCCCCAATACCCACCACCTGGTTCCCCCACCCTCCCACCCCCCGCCCCTTCCAAAACCCTCAGGTTGTTTTTCAGAGTCCATAGTCTCTCATGGTTCACCTCCCCTTCCAATTTCCCTCAACTCCCTTCTCCTCTCCATCTACCCTTGTCCTCTATATTATTTGTTATGCTCCACAAATAAGTGAAACCATATGATACTTGACTCTCTCTGTTTGACTTATTTCACTCAGCATAATCGAGCATGCTGGAGTTTCTTAATCCATTTTTCCTATTTCCTATTTCTTTTCTTTCCTATTTCTTTACTCTATAAGCTGTATTTTGAATATTTTTTCATTTTTTAAGTTTTTAAAAAATTCCAGTTAGTTAAATACAGTGTCATATTAGTTTTCTGGCATACTTTTGTAATTCAACACATACATCACGCAGTGCTATCACAATGGGTACCCTCACTAATCCCCATCACCTATTTCACCCATCCCCCCACCTCCCTCCCTTTTGGTAACCATCAGTCTGTTCTCTATAGTTAAGGGTCTGTTTCGAGAAACAGTTTGCCTCTGTCTCTCTCTTTTGTCCGTTTGCTCATTTGCTTTCTTTCTTAAATTCCATATATGAGTGAAGTCAGATGGTATTTGTCTTTCTCTGACTGACTTATTTCACCTAGCATAATATGCTCTCATCGACTGATGAATGGATAAAGGAGAAGCGATATATACACACAATGGAATATTACTCAGCCATAAGAAAGAATGAAGTCTTGCCATTTGCAATGACATAGATGGAGCTAGAGAGTATTATATTTTGAATATTTTTGCATTCTAAGTTTGATATAGTAACTCTGAATTCAATTTTGTCTCATCTAACATTTGTCCAGTCCATTAACTTCAATCCGTTAACTGATAAAATTTCTTAGATCACATATATTATTTTTATTCTATTTTATTCTAAAATATATTTTATTTATATTCTTATATTTTATCATTTTTTATTTTTATATTTCATATACCCTCTTAAGTGCAATTTTAAGTTCACAACAAAATTGAGGATGATACAGTGAGTTCCTATATAGCCCCATCCCCACACACGGGTAGTTGATGACATTATCAATCTGCCCCCTCCCCAGAGTGGTGCATTTACAACTGATACACCTATACTGATATGTCATAATCAGCCGAAGTCCGTAGTTTACCTTAGGTTCTCTCAGTGTTGTACATTATATGAATTTGTAAAAATGTATAATGATTTGTAGCCATCATTTTAGTATCATACAGAGCATTTTCACTGCCCTAAACATCCTCTGTCCTCCAACTGTTTATCTCTCTCCTCCCTCAACCCCAACTGTCTTCTGTATATCTTCTTTGGTTAGGTGTCTGTTAAAGTCTTTGCTCTCTCTCTTTTTAATTGACTTGTTTGTTTACTTATTGTTGAATTTTTAGAGTTCCTCATATATGTAACTTTTTTAAAATCAGATTTGCTTTTTGCAAATATCTCTCCCACTCTGCTGCTTGTCTTCTCATTCTCTTGAAGATATCTTTAATAAAGTAGATATTTTTAATTTTAATGAAGTCCAGTTAATCAACAGTTTTTTTCATGCAGTGTGCCTTTGGTATCCTATCTAAAAGAGTCATTGCCAAACCCAAGGTCATCTAAGCTTTTTTCTATATTACCTTTCAGGAGTTTTGTAATTTTGTCTTTTGACATTCTGGTCTGTGATCCATTTTGAGTTAATTTTTGTGTAAGATTTGTGTGTAGATTCATGTTTTTTACATGAGGACATCCAGTTACTCCAACATCATTTGTTGAAAAGATTATTATCTTTGCTCCATTGAATTGTCTTTGTTCCTTTATCAAAAATCAGTTGAGTATATTATGTAAGTCTGTTTCTGGGCTATTTTGTTTCATTGGTCTATTCTTTTCCCAACACCTCACTGTCTTTTTTTCCCCTTAATAATAAGTGTATTCTTTAATCTGCATCAGCTATTTCACCACCTTCCCCACCTCATCTCCGGTAATCATCAGTTTATTTTCTATAGTTAAGAGTCTGTTTCTTGGTTTCTCTCTCTCTCTCTCTCTTTCTCTTTCTCACCTTTTTTTCCTTTGCTCATTTGTTTTGTTTCTCAAATTCCACATAGGAGTGAGATCATATGGTATTTGTCTTTCTCTGACTGAGTTATATCACTTAGCATTATACTCTCTAGGTCCATCCACATTGTTGCAAATGGTGAGATTTCATTCTGTTGTATGATATACTACCATATATATCTATATATGTGATTTCATTTGAGACCGTAAAGAGTCTATAGATAATGTTGGGAGAAATGGTATCTTGGCAATATTGAGTCTTCCTATCCATGAGAATGGAATATCTTTCCATTTATTTAGTTCTTTGGTTTTATTCATCAAAATCAGGATTTCATAGTTTTCTTCATTAGATCATGCATATATTTTCTTAGATTTAACTAAATATATCATTTTTGGAAGCTAAAATAAAAAGTCTTGTGCTTTTAATTTCAACTTCAACTTCTTCATTGCCAATATAGAGGAAGGTGATGGAATTTTATATATTAACCTTACAGTGTACAGTGTACAGTCTTGCTATAATCAATTAGGCCCAAGAGAGTTTTTTTTTTTTTTGGTCTATTCCTTCAGATTTTCTATATAGATAATCTTGTCACCTGTGAACAAAGTCTCCATATTGTGTGATTTCTTCATTCCCAAAGTCTCCATATTGTGTGATTCCTTCATATAACATACAGTTGGGGGGAATAAAAAGCTTGGTGATTTCCAAGGGTTGGGGAAGTAGGAGTAGTTGTTTATGAAAGGAATGGAAATGAAAATATTAAGATGATAACATATTCTCTGTGGTACTGTCTTGATGAATACACAACTCTACATTTGTTAAACCCATAGAGCTATACATAACAAAGAGTAAAATTTAATACATATAAATTGAAAGAATCAGCCAGGAGCACAGGAGAATCCCAGGAGTGAACACAGGCTGTGAAAAAAAAATCTAAATGTACTACAATGACTTAACCTCCATGAAAGGAGACAGGGAAAGAAATGAGCTAACCTAAGTAAAACTGGAAAACAGTGTGTTGATTAGAAAGTGCAAGGCTAAAATAAAAGAAACTATTTTAAGATATTATACTTCAGTTGCTAAAGCACATGTGTAGTTAGTATAGTACATGTTTCTTATGGAGGTATGGATTAACAATTATGGAACTGCTCTACTTGTAAACTGGTCACACAAGTAAATTAATGAATGAAATTGTTGAGACCCAAGTTTCTCACTGTCACAAATGGAAATTACAGATAAGAAAGGGGGAACTTGGAATGAAATAGACTAGAGTCAGAGACATCAGTATGCACTAACTTTTAGTTTAATATAGATGCAATGGATAGGCAGAGAAACTAATATAATTATGAATGTATACAAATCACATAGATATATACTTCTTACCTCTGTCAACAAGAAGACATAGAAGAAATGAAACTCCAGTATCAGCAAGCACACTCAGCATCTAAGTCTTGACTTATTTTATTTATTTATTTATTTATTTATTTATTTATTTAAGAGAGTGTGAGCAGGGGGAGAGTTAGAGGGAGAGAGAGAATCTCAAGCAGACTCCATGCCCAGTGTGGAGACTGATACGGGGCTCACTCCCATGACCCAGATCATGACCTGAGCCGAAATCAAGAGTCACGGCTTACTAAACTGAGCCACCTAGGTGCCACTCTAAGTCTTAGCTTAATATCATTCTCTAGTAAATAATTAAGAGGTCTTAGGAGAAATAATTGATTCTGTGATGGGAGTAGAGAAAATAGAAGATGAGACCCGAGCATAATGTAGTACATAAAGAAAGGAACAGCTCAAAACATGGAAGAAAGAACCAATGCCAAAGGGACACAAGAGTCAACTGAAAGAGCTTCAGATGATGAAAGTGGAATAACTTGAGCAAAAATAAATAACTTAGTATTGGTTGTCACCCCAAATACAAAACAAATGAGAACACATTCATTTAAATAATGATTGAGTGAATAAATAATTGAGAGGAAAGAGACAAATATTTTTAACAGAGGAACTTCAAATAAGTTATTTAAATATTGCCTTTTCCAGAATGTGGAGCTTAGTGCCACAACACCTGGAGTGTGAACTCGATTTTTATACCTCTTACTTTCCTTTTTTCTCTATTTCTTTCTTTCTTTCTTTCTTTCTCTTCCTTCCTTCCTTGCTTGCTTTTTAAAATTTTTTAAAGATTTTTTTCACTTATTAGACAGAGACAGAGATCACAAGTAGGCAGAGCTGCAGGCAGAGAGAGAGGGGGAAGCAGGCTCTCTGCTCAGCAGAGACCTTGATGCGGGGCTCAATCTCAGCACCCTGAGACCATGAACTGAACCAAAGGCAGAGGCTCAAACCACTGAGCCACCCAGGCGCTGCCTTCTTCTTCTTCTTCTTCTTCTTTAAGTTTTTTTAAAAACCAATATTCAATTATCCAACTTATATTACATCGTTAGTTTTTGATATAGTGTTCAATGATTCACTAGTTGCATATACACTCAGTGCTCATCAGATCATGTGCCCTCCTTAATGCTCATCGTGCAGTTACCCCATCCCCCTCCTTTCTGCAAACTTCAGTTTGTTTCCTGGCATTAAGAGTCTCTCATAGTTTGTCTCCCTCTCCAGTTTCTTCCCATTCAGGATTTTGTGACTTCTTTATTAAAAACAGACTTTAGAAAAAGGGGAGAAAAGTAACTATACCAGAGAGACACCTTGTAAACTGCACATAGGACATGTGATCAAGGTTAATGTTATCAGGTACAATTCATGCTGATAGCATGTACCCTTGTTATTATGTGATCAGAACAATTCACCTTAGTGTTAGTACCCTCTGAAAGCTATAATTCCAATCTCATTATGAGAAAACATTATACTGAAGAACATTCTATGAGATATGTGAACAGTACTCCTCAAAGCAGTCAAGGTCAATAGAAACAGGCACAGACAGAGAACTTGTCACAGACCAAGAGATTAAAGAAGTATGACAACTAAATACAAGAAGAGGAAAAGGATACTATTAATGAATTCTGAATAAAGAAGTTTAGAAAATAATATGGTGCCAATCTTGGTTTCCTAATTTTACAGATGTCCCAGCTAATATAATATTACATTGTAGGGGAAACCAAGCAAGAGTTGTATTAGTTGTCTATGGTTGCTGTTACAAATGAACAGAAACTTGGAAGCTTAAACAAGGCATATTCAATCTTTCATATACTCATTCATTCACTCATTCATTCATTCAGAAACCAGAAGTCCAAAAACAGTTTTCCTGGACAGAAGTCAGTGTGTCAGAAGAACCATCCTCCCTCCATAGGATCTAAGGAGAAATACATTTCTTGCATCACAATCTTCTCTGCTATCATCCATGATTTGTGGTCACATCACTTCAATCTGTTTTCAAAGTCACACTGTCTACTCCTTTTTTACCTGTGGTCACATCTCTTGGAGTCCCTCTTAAAAATATACATAGGATTTCTTTGATGGTCCATGAAGAAAATCTGGGATAAAATCCTAAAGTTAATCACATCTGCATAGTCGTTTTAGGCCACAAAAGGTAATCTTGGAAGGTTCCAGAAAATAGGATGCAGATCTCTTTGCAGGCCATTATTCAGACTGCCTCAGGGACATTAAATATTCTGCACCATTTTAAAATTTTCTATAACTCTCAAATAGTTCTAAAATGAAGTAATTATTTAAAATAATAATTTAAAATGTTTGCAAAAGGAAAAACATCACCATAAAAATAGAAATGAATATTTGTGTTATTCTACACTACCCCCAAATAGTAGCATAAAAATATTAGCATAGTCAAACACAATCTTACAAATACTGAAATATTAAAGACTCCTATTATCTAGAGATGACAAATTAAATGAGGGTACACATTTATGTGGGTAGGTTTTGTATATAGTGCTCTCTGAGGATCAAAATTAAAAGCATAAAGATTATGTATTATACTACCATATTGAATGTGCATTATCTTTGTTATTCACAGATATTGCCATGATTACATTCTACAGACATATTCAGAATCATTTCAGTTCATAATATTTCATGTGTAACAAAGTAACTTTCAAATATAATCAGATACTAACCCTTAAATAATCTCATATTTGATGTCTTTTTATGATTTACTAACTAGTATTTATTTAATGTGTTGTTTGCCATCTCATGAGGCATCAATGCTAAGTGAAAATTATGAGATTGTTTTAGATGACTAATTTGATTATGGGATCCAAGAAATCCTTGTGTCTGGATATTGGAATGCAAGCACTAAATAAGAATGTAGATAAAAATGTTTCAACAAAGCAGAAAAATCAGCTCTGCTTCTTGAAATGCAGTGTATATCTATCTAAAAGGTTTATATTAAAAAATAAATAAATATGATGATGAGCAGTGGGTATTACATGCAACTAGTGAATCACTGAAAACTACATCCAAACTAATGATGCACTATATGTTGGCTAATTGAATTTAAATTAAAAAAAATTTTAACCAATGAAAAAATAAGAAAATAAATAAAAGGTTTATGTTGTGTATAATATGCAATAATTATCAATAGTTTAAAGATTCAACATACTGATTCAGTTGTACTCAAAGCTTAATTACTTTATTTATTCATTTGTTGAGAATCTACTATGAAACAGACAATTTAGGTACTAAGGATTATGCTGTAAACAAAATATGTAAGTCACTGCTTTCACAGAGTTTAAATTCTAGTTGGGGGACATGGGTCATAAACAAGAAAACAAATAAATATACAAAATATGAGTTTTTTAAGGACATGAAGAATAACAGAGTGAAAGAACCGTGTACATGGTGAGTAAAAGGGGATTATTTTATAAAGGTGGTCAGGAAAGCAGTCTGTAATAGAGTAACATTTAAGCAATGACCTTAATGGAGTAAGGGGACATTCTACACAGAGAAAAGCAAGTACAAATGTCCTAATCAGGAACATGACTGAAGTTGTCAGATTGTGAAGAAATAGGAAGAAAATCATGTGAATGAAGTAGGGTAAAAGAATGAAGAGGTAACAAAAAATAATTTAAATCAACAAAAGAAACACGAAATACCAGCATTAATCATTTCAAAGAATTTCCAGAACCAAAATGTACATTACTGGTTTTCAGTGAGCTTTAAGTAGTGTGAGAATTGGGGTACCTGGGTGGCTCAGTGGGTTAAGCCTCTGCCTTCAGCTTAGGTCATGATCTCAGGGTCCTGGGATTGAGTCCCGCATCGGGCTCTGTGCACAGTGAGGCACCTGCTTCCCTCTCTCTTTCTGCCTGCCTTTGTGTGTATTTCTGATCTCTCTCTGTGTCAAATAAATAAACAAAATCTTTAAAACAAAAGTAGTATGAGAATTGGTAATAATATCTGAAGAAATTAAAAAATACTTTTAGTCTTCTTCCATCTTCTCATACTCTGGCTGTTTTTTTACCTTTTGGAAAGTGTAATATGAGCATGTTAGTTCTATGTAATGACTCAGTTAAAACAGAAATATTAATTCACTTAAGATGCTATATGTATGCATCTCCTAATAAAATGAACTCCCCAAAATCAGATCCTTTCATTGAGTAGTATATTATTTTCATTCTGAAGTTAGGATTCTTAGAATTCAACTAAAGAGGTGAAAAATATTGAACATAGATTTCTATTTTAATAAATGAACTAAATATTTAAATTATTACTATTATTATTATTATTATTAAAAACTAACAACATTCCATTTAATTCTGGGAAATTGCCTACCTTAGTGTGTATGTATCCTCATGGGCACATGCATGCACTTCTGCTCATGGTGTCATCTGTGTCCCTATTTTATGTGTCTTTGCATTGATGTGGTTGAAAAAATGCATGTAGAAAAGGGAATAAAACCCATATCCTGAATAAACTTTGATAATTAAGCCTCAAGACATCTTAGCCATTCTTGCTCAGGGTTATATTTCTTTTTTTTTAAATTTTTTATTTATTTTCAGCGTAACAGTATTCATTGTTTCTTCACCACACCCAGTGCTCCATCAGGGCTATATTTCTAAACATAATTGCTTTTTTTTCAGGACAAGAGACTTCTGAATAAGTTAGGATTACCACATCAGGAGCTTAATTTCACCATGCTTTTATTGTAACTAGATTAGTGTACATTGTATAATGTTAAAATCACAATCTTAGAGATAATTTTGACTCTAAAACAGTCCTAATGAATGCATTCTTGACCTCCTTGTTCCTCATGCTGTAGACCACAGGGTTCAGCATGGGGATGACCATAGTGTAGAACACAGATGCCATTTTGTCTGTGTCCATGGAATGGCTGGAGCTGGGCTGTACGTACATGAAGATGACTGTCCCATAGAAGATGGACACAGCAGTGAGGTGGGAGGCACAGGTGGATATAGCCTTCTGATATCCAGTAGATGAGTGCATCTTCAGGATGGTGATAAATATGAATAGGTAGGATACAAAGATAACCAGGAGAGCAAAAATGATGTTGAAAGTGGTTGCATAAACAAGAGCCAGCTCACTGACATGTCTATCAGAACAAGAAAGAACCATGACTGCGGGGATATCACAGAAAAAGTGATGGATTACATTGTTCATACAGAAAGAGAGACTAAATGTGTCTCCAATTTGAATAGAGGCATTCAGGAAACCACAGACATAGCAGCCTATGGCCAAACGAGCACACACACCTGCCGTCATGGTGGTGGTGTAATGGAGGGGTTTGCACACTGCTGCATAGCGGTCATAGGCCATTGAGGCCAAGAGATAATTTTCCACAGTGGCAAAGGCTGCAAAAAAGAACATCTGAGCAGCACAGGCATTGTAGGAGATGACCTGGTCTCCTATAAGTAATCCAACCATGACAGTGGGAATGATGGCTGTAGAGTAACAAAGGTCCACCAGAGACAAATTACTGAGGAAAAAATACATGGGCATGTGGAGACAGGAGTCCAACAGAATCAACATGGTAATCCCCAAATTCCCAACCAGAGTGATGAGGTAGATGAGGGTGAACATTATGAAGAGGGGAAGCTGCAGTTTTGGGTCATTGGTTAGTCCCAGCAGGATGAACTGTGTCACTTCTGTCTTGTTATCCATCAATGTTGAGAAACACTAATGCTACAAGAAGAAATATATGGGTGATAAACAAAAAAACTTACAGTGGAAAGTGTACATATAGTATTTTGAGATCCTCCAGATAAAACATTAGCTTGACAACAAAAGTTAATCCATTAATTACATGTAGATTTACAAACTGTAAGTAGGGACCTTCTTCTCAATTCCAAAATTTTATAGATTTGTAAATGGAGATGTAGAAAATTAACTAACTTGATCAAGATGGCTTGTCCAGAAGGAATACAGTTCAGTTTTCCCAAGCCTGGAAAAAGCAGATACTTGCATGTTGCTGACTTGCCAGGAACTGCCATAGACACTCTAGATGTACAGACAGTCTCCAACTTACGATGATTTGACTTAATGATTTTTCAACTTGACCATGGTTCAAAAGTGATACACATACCGTAGAAGCCATACCTCAAATTTTGAATTTAGATCTTTTTCTAGGCTAGCAATAGCCAATAGAATCCTCTTTTGATGCTGAGGATCACAGTGAGTCACAGCTCCAGGTCAGCCAGGGTCATGAGGGTCAACAACTGATACATTTACAACCATCCTGTACCAGCTCACCCATTCTGTGTTTCACTTTCAGTACTGTATTCAACAAATTCCTGAGATATTCAATGTGTCATTATCAAGTAGGCTTCCTGTGAGATGATTTTTTCCCAACTGTACACTAATATTAAGAGCTGGAAACATGGTTACGGTAGAGAGAGGCTAAACTCTGATGTTCAGTAGGTCAGATGCAGTAAATGAATTTTCATCTTATGATATTTTCAATGTACAATGGGTTTCTAGGGACATAACCCCATTGTAAGTACAAGAAGATCTGTACATCCATCACATCCTCTCAAGAACATTATGAGTTTGATTTGTTATTATATTCATTTAAACTATGATGCACAGAGGGGTGCCGGGCTGGCTCAGTCAGTAGAGCCTGCAACACTTGCTCTTGGAATTGTGAGTTCTAGCCCCACGCTGGGTGTAGAGATTATGTAAATTTTTTTTTAAGATTCACTTTATTTATTTGACAGACAGAGATCACAAATAGGCAGAGAGGCAGGCAGAGAGAGAGGGGGAAACAGGCTCCCTGCTGAGCAGAGAGCCCGATGCAGGGCTTGATCCCAGGACCCTGAGATCATGACCTGAGCTGAAGGCAGAGGCTTAACCCGCTGAGCCATCCAGGCACCCCTTAAAACCTTTAACAACAACAACAAAAAAAAAAACTGGGAGGGAAATAAACTATGATGCACAGAGGTTGAATAATTTTTTTTTATTTCAAGTGAGTATTCATTGAGAAGCTATGCTCAAGGTCAAGCCAACCTTTGAGCCCACAGAGGATTCCTAGGGTGATAGTTTAAACTGTATTTGAATCAAATTGAATTAAACTGTGCACAATCATTCATTGTCTCCATTGGTGCAAGTTCATGTTTGAGATTTCCCAGTGAAGTATCCAAGAGACACATGCATAGTAGATATGGTGGGAGATTTCCCAGTGAAGTATCCAAGAGACACATGCATAGTAGATATGGTGGGATAGTGGAGCAGTAGGGGTAGGACAGCCAGCAGAGCAATCGAGGGGAAGGCACAGAACCGAGTGTAGAGCTTATGCTCCAGGGTGAGGTGCATAGCAGCTCTACTACCTTTTACTAACGAGGAGCCATTAATCTTAAGCTACCTATCTGAACCTCCTATTTCCATCTGCAGAAAAATAGGACAGTAACGAGACCTACGATATAGCAGTATACAGCAATATAGTTATGAGAATTAAATAAGGTAATGCTTAAAAAACAATAAAATCTGGGTGATTAGCACGGTCTAATGAGCTATAAGATTATTGTTAGCATGGGATGATTATCTTTACATTGCTCTGGGGAAAATGGGGGCACCCTCTAGGGCTTCAGGTGTGTGTGTGATGTCTGAAACCTTGAAGAGTCTCTTCAATTTGCCTTTCTCACACACAAGGGCCTCAGAGGTTTTCTGTGATCTCCAGGATTTCTCCTTCTGTTTTCACTTCACTCATGGAGTAGGCTGCCCCAACAGGTCCGTGCAAGCCTTCTTTTGCTTAAAATCTTCCTTGAAATCTATACATTAGTTTGGACGATAGTCCTCCCCTGGATAACTCATTCTTTCTCTCGTGACTGCCACCTCACAGCAGAATCAGAGATCAAGGGCTCTTTTCCTGTCTTTGGCTGTTCTGTTCCTGTCTGTGGGCTCTTTTCACCCTGCAGATCTGTTTTGGTGGCAAGTGTCATGTAATAAAATATTTCATTGGAATCTGCTCTTCCATGGAACAGTACTATAAATCCGTTCACTTGCATTTGAAGCATTGGAAGGGTATCTCTCTTCTGCTACTAACATCTTCCTCCTAAACTTCAGAAAATTCCCTGCACAAGCCTGTCCCCTGATAACATTGTTTGCCAACCTTAACACACGTGTCCACTTGGAGCCTAGTCTATGTTCTACAAACAATAAGAAAGGCTTTATAGGTCAATGTGTGTGTGTATATGGTAGATTGTATTGTTATTCCTCCTTCACCATTGTAGAGCATGAGGATTTTAGAAGTTATTTTAGAAGTTATGTGTTACAAGTTATCTAAAATTACACAGCTATCCTGGGAAAGAGTCAAGATTCAAGAGTTAAATCCACGTTCTGTGTAATCAAAAGACTCTGTTTTTAGCCAGTCACTGTCACCATGTGTGGATGTGCTAGTGACAATAAGCTTGAGATTGTAGGGGAAAGTTTAACATGCCATTTGGATCTTGTTAATCTATGTTAGAAATTTTGTAGTTAAAGGTTATTTCACCTTCGCAGTTTTTTGTTTGTTTGCTTATTTGTTTATGTCCAGCTAGAGGCCAGCTTTTTGTGAACACAATGAAATCACCTCTTGATTGTTTAGAGAATCATCTGTGTCTATTTTGTTCATATCTTTAGGAAAGTAGAACAATATTCCATAAGTATTAATAAACTCGCTTCTGATGGTAATTTTGACATTTATAGCCCAGGCTAACCTTAGTATTTTGGAAAAACATTGAAAATATCTATTTCTGTCCTCAAAGTCTTGAAGTCGACAGAGCTGTCTCATTGCTATTGCATTGATTACGTTTCTCATTAAAAATGTTTACGCAATATGGATGCTCACCTGTGTGCTGGGAGAGCAGGAAGAGCCATTTCTAAGCAGTGGGTCTGAATCAGAATCTCAGATGCAGAATAACGCATAAATACTACTCTGAGACATATTCGTAAGGTCTCTAAGATAGGGGAAAATGGAAGAAAGAACATTAACATGGTTCAGTTCTGTGCCTACCTTGCATTCCTTCTGTGTCCTTAGAGGGATCACTTACCTCTCCTTATTTGTAAAATAAAGATGACAAGTTTACTTCTTCCATAATTCACAGACTTGTGTCTGTAAATAAGAAGCAAGGGAGGGTCTGTAAAATGTCTCCATAAGAAGTTATCACTTTTAAGTTAATGAATATAATTTTTATCTTGGGGAGTTTCCCCTGAATATCCTTGGTAGGTCATAGCAAATCCTGGGATAAGGCCTCTGCACACTAGCAAATGAATAAATGATCACCAAACAGGTTCAGCATGTAGACTGGGTTCTCTACAATGGTGACATGTGGGATCATATTGGGATTTCAATGGCTAGTGCATTGGGATGTGGAGAGAATTATAGAGACACAGAGCTCTCTGGGAATTTCCCCTGGGAGAACATTTCTAGCACCTTATCCCACTTTCCCAGGATGGAGGCAATTAAACTGCCTGTGGGGGCCTTGCTGGTTATTTCATTGAACACACATGCTTTTGTATTACTTGTCATTTATTCTGATTTTTGTCAGTTTATAATTAAGTATAATTTCTGTACATTAGTATCCACAATCCCAGCAGATAGTTGTAAGATTTTGTCAAATTTATATCCAGTAAGCCCCATCACCTAAAAAACTTCATGCAAACCTCTTCTGACAAACCCATTCTCCCACCCACTGCCCCGACAACCAATACACTGTTTTGCCCAAATAAATTTGCCTTTCCAACAGTGTCCTTAAATGTGATCATAGAATATGTACTCTGAGTCTGTAATCTTTCATTTATCATTTAAGGCCTGTCCGTATTGTTTCCTGTGTCAGAGTGGAATATTTTTCCTACAGAGTAGTATTTCAGTGCATGCTCATTTCCAATTGTTTATCCTATTCTCAATTGAAGAACATTTGTGTTGGTTCCAGCATTTGGTGATTACAAATAAAGCTGATCTAAACATTTGTGGTTTTTTTTTAAATTTTATTTATATATTTGAGAGAGAGAAAGAGAGAATGAGAGGGGAGGGGTCAGAGGGAGAAGGAGGCTCCCCACCAAGCAGGGAGCCTGATGTGGGACTCAATCCGGGGACTCCAGCATCATGACCTGAGCCGAAGGCAGTTGCTTAACCAACTGAGCCACCCAGGCACCCCTAAACATTTGTTTAAAGTTTTTTTGTTTGTCGGTTTTCAATTAAAAAAATCTTTTTTTTCAATAAAAAATCTAGTTTTTTAAAATTTAAATTAAATTTAAATAAATTAATTTTAATTTAAATAAAATTTTAAAAAATGTTTTTCAGTAAAAAATTTTTTTTATTGAAGTATGGTTAATGAACAATGTTACATTAGCTTCAGATATACAACATAGTGATTCAACAACTCTATACGTTATGTTCTACTGACCACTAATGTAGCTACCATGTGTCACCATGCAATGCCACTACAAGACCGTTGAATGTATTCCTTGTGCAGTAGTTTTCATCCTTGTAACTTATTCATTCCATAACTGGAAGCCTGTACCTTCTATTCCCCTTCACTCATTTTGCCCATTGCCACGCAGGTGTCCCCTCTGGCAACCACCAGTTTGTTCTCTGTACTTATGAGTCTGTTTCAATTTTTCATTTGTATGTAACCTCTCCAGTGCACTGTGTTTACTTTTGGGCTCTTATTCCCAAGGTGATAGCTGGGTTCTCACAGAACATAAAGTATCTCCTGAGGTGGATGTGTTCCTCGCATGTTTGTCTTTGTGGCTTTTGCCAGTGTAGAGTGTTTCCCGTTAGCCGTCATGGCTTATGATCAGCATGCAGTTGTGTAAGCCTTACATTACACCACCATTCTGACCACCAACGTGTGTTCTCAAATGGTGGTAGGCTGCTATGTCTGGGGCTTTCTTGAATCTGCCATTCATACTGAATTTACCTTTTGCCATTCCAGTGTGGTTCATCACTATTTCTGGGATATACCCCCAAATCTGTCTCTTTCCTGCTCTTATGTCTATATAAAGGAGATTGTGCTCTTTATCTTTGTAGATTTCAATGTCTGTTTTGCTCTTAGAGCTGTCTTGACCTCCTATCTGTCTATCTTCATTGCCATCCTAAGTATGTGTTCAACACGGGGACAGTTACTCTGCTGATTTCACATAGCTCACTCATGAGGTTGCATATCTTCTGCATGGTCCACTGGGCTGAAAGGTTCAAGATAGACTTACATGTCTAACTGTTGGCTCAGGTTACTCTCTACATCTTTAAGGTCTTTCATCCAGAGGGTGAACCAGATTTCTTACATAATATTTTCAGTATGAAAGTACAATTGAACAGTTTCATGAAGTCTAGACTCTTAACTCTCACAATATCTTTTTCTGCCACATAATATCAATCCATGATGTCAAAGGGTTGGTGCAGATTCGAGTACAAATCAAGCATGAAGAATGACTCCAACTCTTGAGAAGAAAGCTGCAAAGAATTTGTACCCGTAATTAATCTAACAGAATTAGAAATTAGGTTAAACTGCTGTAACTAAGAAAGCCAAAATACAGTGGCTAAAATAAGACAGGAATTTATTCTCAAATAGTGGAAGTTAATGAATTTCTGTAAGAATTATCTGTATAGCTGGTATGTCTTGGTCATTCTGGGGACAGGTTCAGTTCACAAATTCTCTCCCTACGATCTCCTGCAGTGTTAAAAGTCTGTCCTCATCAAAACTATTCTATTAGGGGAAGAGGAGAGGGATATGAGTAAAGGATAAATGACTTCTTCTCAAGAAAGTGATACAACAGCTGCCTGCATTACTTCTGAGTACATTCCATTGGCCAGAATTGAGTCATAACGCCACAAAAAACAATCAGATAAGCCAACTTCAAAATTTTATCCTTAGCTGAAAGGCAGTGTGCTTAGCTTAAATCTCAATACTCTGGAAAAAGAAGTAATGTTTTCTGGGGAAAGTCAGGATACTCCCATACAGTTAGTAACTGAATCTGAGCTTCTAAGACATGGAACTTTCTCAATATGAAGTCAGAGAGATGAGTAGCCAGTAAAAGTAAGTGGTGTCCTAGAAACTAAGTGATGAGAAATGCACCAAGAGGGAATGGGTGTCAGAGCTGCTAGTAGGTTAAGAAATATCAAGCCTGGTGGCGGGTATTAAGGAGGGCATGTATTGTATGGAGCACTGGGTGTTGTACATAAACAATGAATCTAGAACACTATATCAAATACTAATGATGTATTTTATGGTGACTAACATAACACAATAAAAAAAAAAGAAAAGAAAATAAGTTAATTACAGTGTATGTTGGGGGAAAAAAAGAAGAAATATCAAGACCAAGAACTGGCAATAGGCCACAGTGGTGGTGAATTTGAGTGGTTCTGGTTGGATGGTAGGGATACAAATCTCAGTAAATGTATACTCTACAGTCTAGTCCATGATTATTCTTTGTTCTATATAGTTCCTAAATATTTTTCCAACATGCATTACTGATGGAGCAAATGTATGTTGTCTTTTCCCAGAGCAGCTAGGGGGATAGGGCTTTGAGACTTTCAACTTTGAAAAGAGAAATAGAGCCTAACAACACAATGGGAAGCCAAGGTTTCAGGAGATGACTGATAAGAGATGTTTTGGCAACAGATGATGCTTCCTACAAGAACCTGAGCATCAGTTATAGCAAATGTCTACTTTACATTGTTCTTGGTTTCATTTCCCCTCCATTTTGTCTGAGTACAAGATTATTGTAACTAGTTCTTTGAAAGAATGAAGGAGAGGGAGTGGTCTATATCACCTTGGGGAAAAGCAGTATAGAGACAGGAAAAGAAGAGACACAGGAGGTGGTGTGGTGCTTGAAGTGATGAACAAGTGAGACAAAGACAGGGATTTGGAATAGGAACTGTGAGACAAAACGAAAAACACACACAATCCCTACTCAAAGACATCTCAAAACCATTTAGGAAGGTACTCAGCCTCCTGTAGCTAGTTGCTATTTAATGTACCAGTTAAAGGAAAGAAGGCTAGAGGATTTGGGTTCTTTTGAGTTACAACTGAGAGTGAGATGGGCTCTTTGGAGAAAGAGCTGATTACTGAGTTAGGACAGGAATACCACAAGAGGAGCCTGGAGCGTCTTGTAGTTCCCGAAAGTAAGGAGGAGCTCAGAAAACAAGAGGGTTGTGTGTATCAAAAGGAAACAAGAGTAAAACTGAAAGTGCTCCCAGTGGCCAAAGATGGAACAATTTGAACAAGAAAGTAAATAACATAGGACTACATTGTACCCCAAAGTATAAAGCAGATATATATAAATTCATGCTGATAAGTAAGAAATTAAGTAAGTAAATAAATAAATCTTTCTTACGGAAAAATTCTAAATTATATGGAAGGAAAGGGACTGAGGATTGCTGGAGGGGAAGGGCGAGGAGGCATGTGGTAATTGGGTGATAGGCATCAAGGAGGACATGTGATATGATGAGCCCTGGGTGGTTTATGCAACTAAAGAATTATTGAGTATGATTAAGATTTTCTCTCTCTCTCTCTCTCTTCTTCTGCCCCTCCCCCAACACTCTTGCTCTCAAGAAAAAATCTGTCATTTTTATTTCACTTAAAATTTTTCATCATCTTAAATTTTTCTTATTCAAGTATAATTAACACACGGTGTTGTATTAGTTTCAAGTGTACAATTTTATACATTTGTCAGTGCTCATGAAGGTAATGTACTCTTAATCCCCATTTTGGACCCTTGTAAATTTTCAGCTACAGAAATAAATAAAGTCAGGCATAAATTTATATTCTAATATTTAAATTGGTTATTTAAACATTTTTATTAAAAATTAACCACACTACATTCAACTCCTTGAACAAATTCCCCCCGCAATGTGTATGTGCACATATGGTATTCTTGCATATGCTTCTATTCATGGGTTTGTGTGTGCCATGGTTTGCATGGAGGCTTGCATTATCATATGGTAGAAAAAGTAATTAATATATATTTAATAAAGCTTACTGCAAGCAAGGCCCCCAAATTCTTAAGATTCCCCTTGGTCATCCTCCTTCAGATATCACATATTTGGACATATATTTTCTCTTCTAGGTTATAGATTTTTGAGCAAGAAATGGTATCACCTCAGTAATTTAGGTCCAACATAAGCATTAAAATGATCATTGCATGTTAGAGACCTGACAACAATGACAAAGGTTGTTGTGGATCCTATGACTTTAAGAGGTAAAGCCTACAGACAATTTTGCCTTCTCAACCACCTTCTTGAAAGCAGTTTTAACCTCCTTGTTCCTTAGACTATAGACGAGGGGATTCAGCATGGGAATGACCATAGTGTAGAACACAGATGAGATTTTGTCTGAGTCCATGGAATGGCTGGAAGTGGGCTGGGAGTACATGAAAATTACTGTCCCATAGAAGATGGATACTGTAGTGAGGTGGGAGGCACAGGTAGATAAAGCCTTCTGATATCCCTTAGCTGAGTGCATCTTCAGGATGGTGATAAAAATGAACAGATAGGAAATCAAGATAATGAAGAGAGCAAAAAAGATGTTGAAGCTTGCTACAACAACAAGAACCAGCTCACTGATATGCCTATCCGAGCAAGAGAGAGCCATGACGGCTGGAACGTCACAGAAAAAGTGATGGACCAGATTGGACATGCAGAAAGAGAGACTGAATGTGTCCCTAATATGAATGGAGGCATTCAGGAAACCGTAGATGTAAGAGCCTATGGCCAGAGAAGCACACACACCTGTTGTCATGGTGGTGGTGTAATGGAGGGGTTTGCACACTGCTGCATAACGGTCATAAGCCATTGAAGCCAAGAGGAAATTTTCAACAGTGGCCAAGGCTACAAAAAAGAACATCTGAGTGGCACATGCATTGTAGGAGATGACTTTGTGTCCCACAAGGAACCCAGCCATCACTTCGGGAGTGACAGCTGTAGAATAACAAAAGTCCACCAGAGACAGATTACTGAGGAAAAAGTACATGGGAGTGTGGAGATGGGAGTCCAAGAGAATCAAAACAATCATCCCCATGTTACCAACCAGAGTGATGAGGTAAATGAGGGTGAACATGATAAAAAGAGGGATCTGCAGCTCTGGGGCATTGGTTAATCCCAGCAGGATGAACTCAGTCACTTCTGTGTTGTTTTCCATGGGTGTTGGGGGAATCACAGGAAGCACTGTAGGGATGAGAGATAAAGAAACAATAAAAACAAAAGTATTTGAGGTGAAATTGAAAGAGATACATAGAAAGATGATAGACGGATAGATAGATGTGCATGGTTTTACTATACCAAAAATTCTTACTTCATATTATTCATATCTCAAGTGTGAGCTTGACACAAGATTTAATGCATAAATTACCTATATAGTTATACGTTGCTAAAACTGAAGGATCTTCATGGATCATGTCCCACTTTCCACATTTTGTAAATTTGTAAACTGAAGTATGGAAAAAAGAATGTCTTGATCAAGATGGCATATCTATACCTTGGTTAATTGAATTTAAATTTAAAAAAAAGTAAGAAGAAAAGATGGCATGTCTGGAATCAACTATATCTGTCATTTCAGTTCCATGGGTCATTAAATGTTTACATTTGTATGTGCTCTAGACAGAAACTAGTTTAGACACCATGCATACATTCATTCTTTTTTTTCAAAAACCCTATGAGTTTGACTGGTTATTACCCCCGCGTTAATTTATGAAGCACAGAGATTAAGTCATGTATTTATGTTTACAACATTATACTGCTAAGCCAAGTTTTGTACCCGAGAGCATTTCTTCAGTCCATTGGTCTTAAGTATAATTGAATTTAGCTCAATTTACAGTTACTCATTGTCACCATTGTCCCAAAATCAGTGTTTGGAACCTTATACTTAGGTAACTGAGGCATATAAGCAGAGTAGATGTAGTGGGCTAACAGGAGCAGTAAGGGCATAAACAACCATCAGAGGCAATGCAGAGAGCAAGGCACAACATTCAGTGCAGAGCTTGGACTCTGGGAAGAGGTACACATTAGCCCTATCATTGACTACTGAAGGGTCATTAGTTCCAACCTTTGTACCTGGACCTGATTTTCTCCATATACAAAATGAAGATTGTCATGAGATTTACCTTAAGGTATTGTTGAACGAAATAAAGAGATAATGCATTATAAACAATAACAATTGGTAGATGGTTAGCATGGCTGGATACATGTTAGCAGTAGTAGTATTCTTAGGATGAAATGATAGCTCTTAATGTTTGTTTGAGAAAGGTGGGTGGGACACACAGGGATTCAGGGGGGAATCAGTTCTGAAGCCTTACAGCTTCTGTTTGATTTCCTTGTTTTCATGCACTTGGTCCACTGATGATTTTGTCCTGTCCAGTGTTCCTCAGTCTGTCTGTCCCCTACCAGCTTAAGTGGCTGTTCTAGCCATTCCAAATGAGCCATTCTTTTGCTTAATTTCTTTCTTAAAATCCATATTTTAGAATGAGGACATTTAGAATGTCCTTTCTGAAACTCATTCTCCCTTTCATTACTATCACCTCATAGTTGAATCACCAAGATCAAGGGCTGAAAGGTCCTGGTCTGTTGGCTGACTTTAACCTGCAAGTCTGTTTGGGTGGTGAGCTCCACATTAAAAATTTTTTTATGTGATATATTCTTGTGTAGGAACAGTGTCTTAAATCTTTTTAATTTGAATCTGAAGCCTTTAGAAAGACATCTCTCTTCTGCTAATCCTTCTCTACCACTGTCCTCCTGATCCTGCCTCTTCCCTCTACAAGCCCAGGCTTTAAGGTCATTAGGGTTGTCGACCTCTGACAGTTGTAACCACTCTTAGAATGTGGCATGTTCTACAAACAGTAAGAGCTATATGCATATATATTTTTCTGTATGCATGTCTGTACATATATATGTATATATATATATGCATATGTTTACATACGTGTATAGAAGCACATCTCATTTCATTTAAATTCGTGGTAATATTGTGCGGTAAGTAGAATTATTATTCCCACATTAATATTTAAGAGAACTGAGGATTTGAGGAGATATGTAAGTCTCTACAATTATACAGCTCAGATAAAGAAGAGTCAAGATTCAAATTCAGCTGTGACCAAATCAAAAGCCTGTGCTTTAGTAACCTTATCATTGGTCTTTGTAGATGTGCTAGCAATAATAATAAGGGTGACATGATGCAGGAAATATTACAGTGGAATATAGATATGGTTAATTATAACACTTTTTTAGTTTATAGAATGGTTATTTCACTGTCTTCTATCTCTCTTAACCCCCAGTGAGAGGACAGAGATAGCAAACAAGATGAATTTAAAAGTTACCGAATAAGAACATCACCTCTCTTTTTTGTTTGGCTGATATTTTTAAAGACAGCAACATGATGGTGTTCCATAAGTATCACTAAACTCCCCATTGACAGAAGTTTTGATATTTAAATCCCAGGCTCAGCTCACTGCTTTAGAAATAACGTTCAAATCATCTATTTCTGTGCTCAAACAATTCATAGTAGGTAGAGCTGCCCAATGGATTTTGCATGAATTATATTTCTCACTGAAAATATATTTGCAACAACATGGATGGAACTAGAGGGTATTATGCTAAGTGGAAAAAGTTAGTTCAGAGAAAGAATTCCATATGATGTCACTCATTGAGGAATTTAAGAAACAACAGATGAACATAGAGGAAGGGAAAGAAAAATAAGATAAAAATGGAGAGGGAGGCAAACCATAAGAGACTCTTAACTCTAGGGAACAAAGTGAGGGTTCCTGGAGGGGAGATGGGTGGTTGGATGGGGTAATGGGTGATCGGCTTTAGGAGGGCATTTGATGGAATGAGCACTGGGTTTATATGCAACTGATGAACCACTAAATTCTACCCTTGAAACTAATAATATACTATATGTTAACTAAATTGAATTTAAATAAAGAAATTATATATATATATATATATACACACACACACACACATATGTGTGTGTGTGTGTGTGTGTGTATGTAACATAATTGACATATATATGTGTGTGAATCATAGAAGCTTACCTTGTTGCTGGAAAAGAAGGGACAGGCAATCCTGAATAGTCAGTCTGATATCGGACTTTTGCCATGCAATAATGCAGATATACTCTTAGAGATGTTCTCTATCAGGTATCAGTCAAATATTTCAAGACCTCTAAGGCAGGTAAAGATGGAGGAAAGATTCCAATAGGGAGTCACAAATCTGATCCATGTCTTGAATCTACCATTAATTCTTACTTTGTTTTTGGAGGAGTCACATGTTCTTTCCTTATTTGTAAGATAAAGAATAAAATGACTTCTCCTACATCACTCAGCCTCATTCACGAATTGTGTCTGTGATAAGCAAAGGAGGGAAGCTCAATAAAACTCTTTGCTGAGGGGTTAGCTCTTTAAAGTCAATCAATATAATTTTCATGTTGAGATGTTTTCCCTGCCCATGATTGCAGGATTGAAGCACATCCTCAGGTCCAAGGTCAGGGAGGAAGGTGTGCATGTACTAGCAACTACTACCAGTCAGATGAATAAATGATGGCCAAAGGGGCTGAGCACATGGTCTGGCCCCTCCAAAAATGATGTCACGCTGAGTCATGTTGGGATTTCAGTGGCTAACTCATGGAGTCAGGAGGGAATTATGTAGGCATGGAGTTCTCTGTGCATATCCCCCAGGGGGGCATCTGTAGCTCTCAACCACCTTCTTAGGGAGAAGCAATTTAGCAGCTTGTGTGTCCCTAGCTGGATTTGATTAAGGTGCACACATGCTTTCATATCACTTGCTATTTCATATATTTCCCCATCTTCTAATTAAAGTAGAATTTATAAACAATAACATCCCTGGTTTCTATTGTATAAATCTCAGAGTTCGGTCACATTTACAAGGTCATGTAACCACTAGCACAATCGTGACATAGAAGAGTTCCATCATCTAAACCAAACCCTCCAGCTTCTTTGTGAGCAACCCCTTCTCCCACCTGCCACCCCTGGAAACCACT
This sequence comes from Martes martes, assembly GCF_963455335.1. NCBI lineage: Eukaryota > Metazoa > Chordata > Mammalia > Carnivora > Mustelidae > Martes > Martes martes. The sequence continues at coordinate 12,323,722 of NC_137898.1, forward strand.
AAATTGCTTTTGTCCGTGTAATTTTGCCTTTGTAAGAATGTCTTATAGATTGAATACCAATGTGTGTAGGCTTTGTATCTGAATTCCTTCACTTAGCACCTTGTGTCTGAGATTCATCCATCCTGTTAACTGTATTAATTTCCTAAGACTGTCATTAAAAAGTACCACAAAATGGATGGTTTAAACAACAGAAATTTATTGTCTCACATTTCTGGCCCTAGGAGTCTGTAGTTAATGAATTGTTGGGGTTGGTTCTGCTGGTGGCTTGTGATTTCTGAAAGGGAGAATTTTTCTCACATTTGTCTCTGAGCACCTGGGTGATGTGTTGGCATTCTTTGGCATTCCTTGGTCTGCTACATCTTCTTGACTTCTATCTTCATCCCCGCCTTATTCCTGTGTCTATCTAAATTTCCCTTTTTAAAGGGACATGAGTCTTATTAGATTTGGGGCCCATCCTACCCCAGTATGACCTCATTTTAAGTAATTTAATTTGTAATAATCCTGTTTCCAAATAAGATCACATTCTGTGGTACTGAGATTAGGACTTCAACAAAGGAGATGTTGAACTGGACTTTGGACTTCTCATAAGAGCATTTTGTTACATATATTGTTAAATTTGTCTTTCTGTATGGGAATGTGGATTTGGACTTTTTCTTCCTCAATCCTGCTTATCTCACTCTCTGGTCCTTTATTATATGCTTAATGGCTTGGTAGGACTAATTCTTCTGAACATTGGGGGTACAGATGGCCCTTCTTTTCACTATATTTTGTCTTTGGGGGTAAATACCCAGTAGTGCAATTGCAGGGTAATAGGGAAGTTCTATTTTTAATTTTTTAAGGAATCTTCACACTGTTTTCCAAAGTGGCTGCACCAACTTGCATTCTCACCAACAGTGTTAAGAGGGTTCCCCTTTCTCTACATCCTCTCCAACACACGTTGTTTACTGTCTTGTTAATTTTGGCCATTCTAACTGGTGTAAGGTGGTATCTAAATGTGGTTTTGATTTGAATCTCCCTGATGGCTAATGATGATGAAGATTTTTTCATGTGTCTGCTAGCCATTTGTATGTCTTCATTGGAGAAGTGTGTGTTCATGTCTTCTGCCCATTTTTTGACATGATTATTTGTTTTGTGTGTGTACTTTGGTTTTTATTTTATTAATGATGTTTCTTGATATAGAAAAGAAATTGAATTTCAATGCAGTCAAAATTGTGACTCCAAAATTGTTACTTGTTTTTTTTAATAACTGTCATCTATTTATTGATATTCTTTATTAGGTGAATGATTGGCATCGTATTTTCCTTTCCTTGTTTTCTTCAGTTCTTTGTACATATCTGAGCTCCCTCAGAGGGTTTCTAATGACTGCTTTCCCCTTTGTTTGGGTCATATTTTCCTTTTCTTTCATGCCTCATAATTTTTTTTTGCTAAAAACGTGGATGCTTAAGATAATAAATTATAGAGGGACGCCTGGGTGGCTCAGTTGGTTAAGCAGCTGCCTTCGGCTCAGGTCATGATCCCAGCGTCCTGGGATCGAGTCCCACGTTGGGCTCCTTGCTCAGCGGGAAGCCTGCTTCTCCCTCTGCCTCTGCCTGCCTGTGCTTGTTCTCTCGTTCTCTTTCTTTCTGACAAATAAATAAATAAAATCTTTAAAAAAAAGATAATAAATTATAGAAACTTTGAATTCTGACCATCCCTAGAGTTGTCTTTTTTTATTTGTTTGTTTAAGATTTCATTTATTTGTCAGAGAGACAGAGAGCACAAGCAGGGGGAGTGGCAGGCAGGTGGCGAAGCAGGCTCCCTACTGAGCAAGAAACTCAATGTAGGACTCAAACTCAGGACCCAGGACCTGAGCCGAAGGCAGAGGCTTACCCAACTGAGCCATCCAGATGTCCCCCAGGAATTGTTGTTTTATACTCATTTTTGTTTGATTGATCAAACTATCCTCATTTTAGAGTGCATTTCTCTGTTGTGTGTGGCCAGTGAAGTCACAACTCCATCTTTTTTTTTTTTAACCTTGATTTTATTTATAAGCTTGTGCTCTTAGGCGTAGCCACTGCATCAGCAGCCAGCCGATGATGTGTCAGAAGTTTTCCCTAGACCCATTTTGATGGACGATTCCGTGTATGGTTTGGGAAATATATTCAAATTTTGGGCAAGTTGACAAATCTGCCCTGGCTTTTGCTTTCTTCTTGGGTGAGACCACAAGAACAGCCAGGAATGAGTAACAGGCATCTGGTCTGTTTCACCTGTGTGCTTGCATAGTGTTGAACATATACATACCCAGGAATATGTCAGAGCTTTTCAAAGCCCACATGGCTGGATCATTTCCTAAATATCTCTTTAAAATGTCTGATTTATCCCTCACTTTCCCCCAATGGTATTACAGCTCGGGGCAGCTGTTATTTCTCCTTTTGCAGTAGTTCTGACAAATGGCTGTCATGAGGCTAATGGACTTCTCTTAGCTCTGTAAGTGATATAACTTCTCATAACCATAGAATTCTCAGGCTCTTCATTCTGTCAGGAATACTCTATCCTGCCATACACAGTACTAAGGGTCGGCAATGATGTGAAGAAATTGAGATTATCATGCACTACCAATGGAAATGCAAAATGGTGCATTATCTAAAAAAAAAAAAACAACAACCAAACCATTTGGTAATATCTTATAAGGTTAAACATAAACTTACTGTATCAGCTAACAATATCACTTCAAGGCATTTACTCAAACCTATGCTCATACACAGTTCTGTATGCAAATGTATGTAGCAGATTTAACTGCAATCAATACAAACTAGAAGTAAATGATGTGCTTAGATCCACATAATAGAATACTAGTCAACAATAAAAAGAAACCAACTACTGATACATACAACAAATGGATAAATCTCACAAACTCATTATGCTGAATGAAACAAGTCAGACTCAAAAAATTAGATAGTATATGATCTCATTCATATGACATTTCTTCCATAGGAAAAGTCTTAAGGACAAAATCAGTTCCAGGATTGGTGGAATCCTGAGGGTGGTGGGGGGTGGGGAGGATGTTTACTACAAAAGAACACGGGGAATCTTGGGTGGGTGGATAAATGGGACTATTCCTTATTTTGATTGTGCTGGAGGTTCCATGGTCATACACCATTTGTCCAAACTCTCAGGACTATACACTAAAATTCATGAAATTTGCTGTAATAAATTATACCTAAACTGAAAAAAAAAGGAAGAAATGGCAACCCCCCCAAAAATGTGAATACATCTGTGTGTTCACTCACCAAACTAAGCTAGGTCTTCACCGGTGGTTTAATTGCTTCTTCCTTAAGTAGTAGGAGAATAATCTGTAGCTGTCTTCATAGGGGCTTATTCCCCTGAGGTCTCCAGGCCTCTAAAACTCCCTTCTGGTTCTCACTCATTATCTTTTAAAAATCCCAATGTAGTTCTTCTGTTTGACATCACTTTGAAAGGAACAGACTATATACTAAGCTGTTTTGGTAATTTATTTACCCAAGTGAATATGAATAGTAGTTAGTACACTGGCCCTGCCCCAAATTGTGGATTTTTTGTAAGTCTGCAACCAGTGACAGGAAAACTTCCAGGATGAAAATTATATTGAATGCAGTCAAAATGACAACACTTTACTGAGTTGTTTTATAGTCTTTTTGTCTGCTATTCACAGCCACAGTTCTATGACTTATGCCTGTGTATTAATAATTTTCTATTTCACAAACAAAAAAAATAAGTTTGGCATCAAATAAGTGGCTATTCTAAGGGAAGCTTTTGATTAGTGCCCAAGACAGAGCATCTCCACCTGGACTGATACATTCCTTCCTGGCAGACTTTCAGATCAATGACTAAAAATTCAGGATTTCAGGCACCTGTTGTCAAGGGCCAGGTGAGTAAGCTTCTGTATTCTGTACACGTTTTCAGTGAGAAATATTATACATGTAAAAATAACAACGAAGCTGATGCTATGAGTTACTTAAGCTAAAAATACAATGTCACGAATATTCTTCTGAAATGGTTGGGGCTTTATTTCCAATTACAAAATATTTCCCTTTAGTAGGAAGTTCAGTGACACTCATGAAATAATCATGTTGCTAAAGAGGATAGGCAAAGTCATAAGAGGGATAACATTCTGATCGAGCAGGTGGTAATTTCTTCCCGTTTACTATCTTTCCCTGTCATTGTAGGGGATGTTCACCAGCAAAGTTTGAATGGACAGTTCTTAAGATTCCAGAAGTTTCCTCATAAGATTATTTAGATCTGTATTCCCCCTTAATATTTTTTTTAAATTTTTAATTTTATATATATTTTTAGTTTCAGGGATAGAATTTAGCGATTCGTCATGTGCATATAACACCCAATGCTCATTCCATCAAGTGCCCTCTTCTCCAGGAACCCTCAGTTTGTTCAGTAGAGTTCAGCATTGCTTATGGTTTGCCTTCCTCTCTATTTCCATATTATTTTATTTTTCCCCTCCCTTTCTCTATGTCCATCTGTTTTATTTCTGAAAGTCCATATATGAGTGAAATGATATGGTATTTGTCTTTCTCTGACTGACTTATTTTGCTTAGCATAATACCCCTTTAATATTCTTTACCCCAACATCTCACCCTTTTCATGATATCTAGAGATGTTGACGTGGAAGTGATTCAGAGAAAATGTTGTGAATTTACTCACAGATACATTTGAATCTTGAATCGCCTTCATATTATACAGGTAATTTTAGGAAGTAAATTTTCACATTTCTTATTTGTTAAAATAATGATAATAGTGCCAAATTTTAATATTGTTATGAATATTAAGTGAAAGATATCAATATCTGAATATATTATCCCCTATTAGTAAACACTGCATATTCTATTTGTTTTAAAAGTTATAGGTTATTTTTTTATTTAATTTCTTTTCAGTGTAACAGAATTCATAGTTTATGCACCACACCCAGTGCTCCATGTAATACGTGCCCTCCATAATACCCACCACCAGGCTCCCCCACCCCTTCAAAACCCTCAGATTGTTTTTCAGAGTCCATGGTCTCTCGTGGTTCATCTCCCCTTCCAATTTCCCTCAACTCCCTTCTCCTCTCCATCTCCCCATGTCCTCCGTGTTATTTGTTATGCTCCACAAATAAGCAAAACCATATGATAATTGACTCTCTCTGCTTGACTTATTTCCATCAGCATAATCTCTTCCAGTCCCGTCCATGTTGGTACAAAAGTTGGGTATTCATCCTTTCTGATGGAGGCAAAAAAAAAAAAAAAAAGTAATAGGTTATATTATCATGTGTGTCAGAAACATATAAACATGAATGACTTTAGGGACAGGAATGTAAAGTGAAGTTGCAAAATGACCAGGAGGAAAGAGCAGGTAGATAGGAGATAGAGAAAAGTAGTTACCAGAGAATGGACATATTTCCAAAAGTTCCAAATTCAAGTTAAAAATTAAACCTTCAACTGAGGGCTGCCGGAGGGGAGGTGGGTAGGGGGATGGGATAACTGGATGATGGGCATTAAGAAGGGCGCATGATGTGATGAACACTGGGTGTTATATGCAACTGATGAATTATTGAACAGTACATAAAAAACTAATGATATACTATTACGTTGGCTAACTGAATAAACTTAAAAAAAATAAAGATGCTTTCTACACAGAAAAAAAATTTTCAGAGCATAGGTCTAGAAAATAACATTACTTGGGCCCAAAGCTTGACTCTGTCCATTAATACTTAATGTAAACTAGCACAATCACTTGTGGATTTGTTGAGAGGATTAAGCATATTTAAACATATTAAATGTAAGTGTGTACTTGAAATGAGCACTCTATAAATGTAAGCTGTCAATAGACTTAGGTGATCTGATTTGGGAAATGTATGTGACCTTGAATAAATCATCACCTCTTTCTGAATCTCAGTTTGTTCATTTGCACAAGAAAGAAGTTGGCTGTGTGACCTTTTTTTAAAATTAACATATAGTGATTTTTTTGGTTTCAATGATAGGTAACCATGTAGATCATTTATCTACTAAGTACTAAGTACTTTGTTCAAATCTATGCTTTAGATCAAAGAATCATGGAGAATAAACTATTACCATAGTGAAATGAACAGGGCATATATATATATATATATATATATATATATATATATATATATAAATGTTCCTTTCTTTCTCGTTACTACAGAAAATTTAGCAATTCCCATGGAGAATAATACAGAAGTAATGGATTTCTTCCTGGTGGGTCTCACTGATAACCCAGAACTTCAGATTCCACTTTTTATTGTGTTCACCCTCATTTACCTCATCAGTGTTTTGGGGAACCTGGGAATGATCATACTTATCCTACTGGACTCCCATCTCCACTCTCCCATGTACTTTTTCCTCGGTAATCTGTCTCTGGTGGACTTCTGTTACTCTACAGCTGTCACTCCCAAGGTCATGGCTGGATTACTTAGAGGAGACAAGGTCATCTCCCACAATGCATATGCTGCTCAAATGTTCTCCTTTGCAGCTTTTGCAACTGTGGAGAGTTACCTCTTATCCTCAATGGCCTATGACCGCTACGCAGCAGTATGCAATCCCCTCCATTACACCACCATCATGATGACAGGTGTGTATGCTCGTCTGGCCATAGGCTGCTATGTCTGTGGTTTCCTGAATGCATCCATTCATGTTGGAAACACATTCAGTCTTTCTTTCTGTAAGTCCAATCTGGTCCATCACTTTTTTTGTGATATTCAGCAGTCATGGCTCTCTCTTGCTCTGAGAAACATGCTAGTGAGGTGGCTCTTGTTTTTATGTCAAGCTTTAATGTCTTTTTTGCTCTTTCAGTTATAATCATATCCTACCTATTCATATTTATAACCATCTTGAAGATGCAATCAGCTCAAGGGCACCAAAGGGCTTTATCTACCTGCGCTTCCCACCTCTCTGCAGTGTCCATCTTCTGTGGGACAATCATCTTCATGTACTTACAGCCCAGCTCCAGCCATTCCATGGACACAGACAAAATGGCATCTGTGTTCTATACCATGGTCATCCCCATGCTGAACCCTGTGGTCTATAGCCTGAGGAACAAAGAGGTCAAGAATGCTTTCAAGAAAGTTTCAGACAAGGCAAAATCATCTCTAGGATTGGGATTTTAATATTATAGTAAGTATAATGATCTAGTTTCGTTTCTCTTTGGTCATCCCACTCACATTTTAAGCCTTTCATGACATTTAATTCCTGACATTAGATCCTTAACACATGAAAAATCTGCTGTCTTGTAAAGATTAAGTATCTTCAAAAATGTAGTACTTGAACTAGTATGGCTCAAGGAAAGCCATAAAAAGCATGCGTCCCACTTCTTGAAAAACTTATTAATTGCATTTGATTTATTCACCTGTTTCACATGCATTTTCTCAATCACTTGGTTGTGCAAAAATACATGTAAATCAGCGGGACAAACAAGCCCATGAACAGAGACATATAGAAGTGTGCCCATCGGGGGGGAAGGGGGATGGGAGAGGGTGGTGGGGAAATGGACATTGGGGAGGGTATGTGCTATGATGAGTGCTGTGAAATGTGTAAACCAGACGATTCACAGACCTGTACCCCTGGGGATAAAAATACATTATATGTTTATTAAAATAAAAAAATTAAAAAAAAAAAAAAAAAAAAAAAAAAAAAAAAAAAAAAAAAAAAAAGAAGTGTGCCCATGGACATGAGGGCACATACACAAGGCAGTGGTAAAGTCAGAGGTAAACAAAGTGCAAGCAGTTTTTAATAAAATGATTTAAAATAATCTTGAGGTTAGAATTTAAATTTATGTCTAATATTGTTTCTTTAGCTGAATATTCCCTGTAAAATCTTAAAGAAAAAGTGACATAATTCTAAATAAAAGTGTGTGTTTAACTGGCACATTTTATTTAAAGACACATAAATACTGCTCTGAAAAACAACCTGAGGGTTTTGAAGGGGCCAGGGGGGTGGGAGGTTGGGGAAACCAGGTGGTGGGTATTAGGGAGGGCACGGATTGCATGGAGCACTGGGTGTGGTGAAAAAACAATGAATACTGTTATGCTGAAAAGAAATAAAAAATAAAAAAAAAAGACACATAAATACTGCGTTTAAATGGAGTATTTATTTATTTATTTATTTATTTAGAGAATGGTATCACCTAAGGGAGGAAAAGAGGGAGGGAAGGGCAGAGGGAGGGGGAGAATCTTTTTTAAAGATTTTATTTATTTATTTGAAGGAGAGAGAGAGATCACAAGTAGGCAGAGAGGCAGGCAGAGAGAGAGGGGAGAAGCAGGCTCCTTGCTGAGCAGAGAGCCCGATGCGGGGCTCGATCCCAGGACCCTGAGATCATTACCTGAGCTGAAGGTAGAGGCTTAACCCACTGAGCCACCCAGGCTCCCCCAGGGGGAGAATCTTAAGCAGGCTCCACATTCAGCCTAAAACAGCGTTCGATCTCACAACCCTGAGATCATGACCTAAACCGGAACCAAGAGTTGGACACTTAAGTGACTGAGCCTCCCAGACGCTCTTTTTTTTTTTTTTAAAGATTTTATTTATTTATTTGACAGACAGAGATCACAGGTAGGCAGAGAGGCAGCCAGAGAGAGAGGAAGGGAAGCAGGCTCCCTGCTGAGCACTCTGGGATCATGACCTGAGCTGAAGGCAGAGGCTTTAACCCACTGAGCCACCCAGGTGTACCCCCCGACGCTCTTAAATGGAGTTTTAGTTTTGCCTTGACTGAGTCATTTTGTAGAATCAACAACATATTCACAGTACCACCTTTTTTTAATAAGTTAACAAAATAAAAAAAAAATTTTTAATTAAAAAAATTTTTTAATAAACATATAATGTAATTTTTATCCCCAGGGGTACAGGTCTGTGAATCGCCAGGTTTACACATTTCACAGCACTCACCATAGCACATACACTCCCCAATGTCCATATCCCCACCACCCTCTCCCGACCCCCCTCCCCACAGTACAACTTTTAAAATGACAAAAGATCTAGAATACAAAAAGAAGGAAAATAAAAGCATTTCCATTATTGCCATATAACCTCAAACTTTCATAATGCTCAAAAAATGCCAGAGATACCAATAGTGCACACTTTTCTGTCTGAAAATGCTCTGAAATGATTAATGATTCCCATTTTTTTTTCATATTTTAGTGGTGTTAGGTCATCTCTTGTCCCTTCTCCAGAATTCTCCCCCATTTTACTCACGCTGATTTCCTTGCTATCTCTTGACAACTCGAGTATGCTTCCCCCTCAGGCTCTTGACTCTTGCTGTTCCCTCTGAATGGAATTATCTCTTGCTCCATTCAGGGTCTCCTTAAATGTTACCCTATCACAGAGACCTTCTCTGACCACCTTTAAAAAATAGTCAGTTTAAGAAACAAAAAAATGAACATAAGGGAAGTGAAAGAAAAATAAAATAAGATAAAAACAGAGACGGAGGCAAACATAAGAGACTCTTAACTCTAGGAAACAAACTGAGGGTTCCTGGAGAGGAGGTGGTTGGGGGATGGGATAACTGGGTGATGGGCATTAAGGAGAGCATTTGAAGTAATGATCACTGGGTGTTATATGCAACTGGTGAATCACTAAATTCTATCTCTGAAACTAATTATACAGTATATGTTAGTTAAATAAAATTTAAATACAAAATTTTAAAAAATAGTCACTTTCCTTCCCACATATACCAACTTCTCACCCTGCATTATTCTTTTTTAAAAATTTTTATATTTTTTAATTTCTTTTCAGTGTTCCAAAATTCATTGTTTATTCTTTGTAGTCCTTATAAACACTCACCAGTTGTATATTTATTTGCGTATTGCTTTGCTAACTATCTCTCTTAACTAGAATGCAACTCCGTAAGAATGGTGAATTTATTTGTTTTATCACGTGATCACCAATACCTAAATGACTATGTGATTCATTGTAGATCCTTAATAAATAATTATAAACAATGAATAAATTAAGTTTGAGTCCAGTTGTACCATTTGTTAAGTCTTTGAGTCTTTGATGATTGTAGTTTATTCCCTGAAGTAACGGTCTAGATATACTTCTAGAACATTTCCAGAGTTATAGCTTGTTTTCTGCTTTGCTGAAATATTTCAATATATGTTGTCACTCAGTGCCTGCACTCCTCACTTTTGGCTTGATTTCCTGGAAATCTCAACAGCTGGGTGATTTCAAATCATTTTATAATTTTTACTCAGAAGTAATAGCTTATAAAGTGCCAAGTAAACATCAGATAAATGCTATTTAATAAATTGCAGAAATACATTAATATAAGATTATATAAAAGTTTGCTGCCTGATTTAATTTGGAAAATTACTTCATATGCACTGATTATACACCTAACAGAAGTGATTCAAAATGTCCATGTAGAATCTAAGCCAGAAAATATCTGTCAGTAATAAACATAACATGCTTTCAAAAATCCCAAAGCAATGCACAGTGTTTATGCATTTAATTTGTTCCTTAAGGAGCCCCATTCTATACTAAAACTACCTCTGGGAATGTGCACTCAGAGCTTCATTTTTTGTCTCCGTCTAATTATAGGCTTCAACATCTCCCTATTTGTAAGATTTTGCATGAATGCATTAGGATGGTCATGCTATTTTTTAAAAATTTTTATTTATTTTTTAAAATTTCTTTTCAGTGTTCCAGAATTCATTGTTTATGCATCACACCCAGTGTTCCATGCAATATGTGCCCTCCATAATACCCACCACCAGGCTCACCCAACTCCCCACCCTACTGCCCTCCAAAACCCTCAGTTTGTCTCTCAGAGTCCACAGTCTCTCATGCTTTGTCTCCCCATACGATTTCCCCCAACTCCCTTCTCCTCTTCCATCTCCCCATGTCCTCCGTGTTATTCCTTATTCTCCACAAGTAAGTGAAACCATATGATAATTGACTCTCTCTGCTTGAGTTATTTCACTCAGCATAATCTCTTCTAGTCCCGTCCATGTTGACTCAAAAGCTGGGTATTCATCCTTTCTGATGGAGGCACAACACTCCATAGTATATGGACCACATCTTCCTTATCCATTCATCTGTTGAAGGGCATCTTGGTTCTTTCCACAGTTTGGCGACTGTGGCCATTGCTGCTATGAACATTGAGGTACAGATAGCCCTTCTCTTCACTATATTTGTATCTTTGGGGTAGTGCAATTGCAGGGTCATAGGGTAGCTCTATTTTTAATTTCTTGAGGAATCTCCACATTGTTTTTCAGAGTGGCTGCACCAACTTGCATTCCTACCAACAGTGTAAGAGGGTTCTCCTTTCTCCACATCCTCTCCAACACACGTTGTTTACTGTCTTGTTAATTTTGGTCATTCTAATTGGTGTAAGGTGGTATCTCAATGTGGTTTTGATAGAATCTCCCTGATGGCTAGTGATGATGAACATTTTCCCATGTGTCTGTTCATGCTACTTTTTGTGGGACAGTGTAGTGTATCAAAAGACTCCCTTCTGTCTTTATAGTGATGTTTCTATTATTGAAATTTAATTAATTTTATTTTTTAAAGATTTTATTTATTTATTTTAGGGATAAAGAGAGAGCACAACTGGGAGGGGCAGAGGGAGAGGAAGAGGGAATCTCAAGTAGACTCACACCTAGTGCAAGCCTGACGAGGGACTCAATCCCTCCCATCTCAGATCACGACCTGAGATGAAACCAAGAGTTGGTCACTGACTGCACCACTCAGATGCCCCTAATTATTTAATTATTTAATTTTATAATTTTTTCAGAATTACAGAAAACTTTCAAAGCTAGTACAAAATATTCCCATATGACCCTGCCTAGGCTGAATAATAGCTAAATCACATATTTAGAAAAAAAAAAAGAAATACCAACAGGTGATGACAACTGTGCATGTCCATTCAATACATGTAGCTAGGTCCCCATTGGTAGTTTAATTGCTTCTTCTGTAATAAGATGGGATGAGGAGCTGCAGATGCTCTCAAGGGACCATCCCTTGAACCCCATCTCTCTCTATCTCACTCCAGATCCCCTATATTAGTCTCCGAAATAGCAACAACTGTCCACATGGCATCATTTTAGAAAGACTAGATTGCACACTGGGCTCTGTGATCATCATATATTCATCTGAATGTTAATAGTCATCATGGCACTCGGGTTTCCTCCCTACCTGAGAAATTGCTTTGAGCCTGCTACCGTGGCCAAGGAACTCACCTCAAGATAAAAGTTGTATTGAGTGGCTTTAAAATGTCAACCCCCTACTGAGTTATTTTGTAGACTTTGCCTTATTTGCTATTTACAGACACAACTCTGTAAAATGTGTGGGAGAAGTATTTTTACTATATTTATCTTACAAATAAGGAGAAGGTAAGTGACTCCTCCAAGGGCACGGTAGGAATTAATGGTAGATTTGGAACTTAAGCCCAGGTTCCTGTGTCCTTCTTTGTGTGTTTTCATCCATCTTTTCCTGCCCTAGAGAATGTGGATACTTTTGATCATACCTAAGATATAGCTTCTTTACATTATTTATGGGTTATTTCATGGATGAATTTCTCATTGCACACTCACTATTCAGGGTTGCCTGGTCCTTCTCTTCAAGGAGCAAGGTAAGCTACTGTATTCTATATATACTGTTAGTGAAAAATGTAATTCATGCAAATGGAACTATGCATACTATAAGTTGTTTGAGCTGAGAAATAGATGTTTTGAACATTTTTTTCAAAAACAGTAAGTTGAAGCTGGAGTGTAAGTGTCAAAACTTCCATTAGTAGGGATTTTAGTGATACCTGTGAAACATCCTGCTACTTCCCTATAAAAAATAAGATAGATAACACTGTTTGAGTACACAATAATTTTGTTTTGTTCACTATCAGTTCATCTCTCATTGGCAGTAAAAGAAAGGTGGGGGGCTGTCACCTTCACGAGGTGGGGATCCTGGTGATTGGAGGAGCTGAAGTGATGGGGGGACTACTGACTGACGATCAGTAGACAACTTTGTTTCTTACAATCACTTCTTTTATACTTTTCACAAGATCCAATTACAAACAGGATCTAGACGTATGTGCAGGGCATGGGCTACATGTGAGATGTGATTTACCCACAGGCAATCAACTGAGACAAGTGAACAACAACGATTATATCTTAGCTTTAAATGACAATATCTCTTACCTCTAAATGACAAGAACAAGTTAAGGATTCGCCACACTTATCAGATCTATCTAAAGGATGACTTGAAAACACTCGAGGGATCCTCCCATGTTTATTCCGGGTGTTGGCCCAGGAAGACTCTTGCCCTCCATCTCCTGGAGTTTTCTCACAGGATCTGACTGGACCCAGTCACATTGGCGAGGATCTGGGTCATGTTCCAGCAGGAAGCTAATGGTGAAGTGACTCCACTTTAAGCTACACAGGGAACTAAATGAATTAGCAAGATTAACTGCAGTGTAAACTTTGTCCTATAATCTCATCCTTACTATCACTGTCACCTTTATATATGCTGTCTGTGAGGGGGCTAAAAGCACACAGATTCTGATTAAGTCAAACTGAATTTCAAACTTGAATCATCTCCATATTAGTGACATAATTGTAAAATATCATATAACTTTTCAAATCCTTAATTCCTTTAATGGTAAAATAAAAATAATAATACTATCCACTGTATGCAAACACACACACACACACACACACACACACACATTTATATCTAAGGCCATTCACATTAGACCAGGATCATTTTGAAGTACAAATTATTAATGAAATAATGCACATGGTATTTATACATTTCAGTTTCACTAGAATTTCTTTTTTGTTTGTTACTTTTCTCCTTTATTTCTCATTGCTACAGGATATCTCATAATTCCCAAATAACATTGATGGATAACAACACAGAAGGGACACAGTTCATCCTGCTGGGACTAACCAATGCCCCAGAGCTACAGATACCCCTCTTTATCATGTTTACTCTCATTTACCTCATCAATGTGGTTGGAAACTTGGGGATGATGGTGTTGATTCTGTTGGACTCTCGTCTCCACACTCCCATGTACTTCTTCCTCAGTAAACTGTCTCTGGTGGACTTTTGTTATTCTACAGCTGTCACTCCCAAGGTCATGCCTGGATTACTTAGAGGAGACAAGGTCATCTCCCACAATGCATGTGCTGCTCAGATGTTCTTTTTTGTAGCCTTTGCCACCGTGGAAAATTATCTCTTAGCCTCAATGGCCTATGACCGCTACGCAGCTGTGTGCAAACCCCTCCATTATACCACCATCATGACAACAGGTGTGTGTGTGCTCGTCTGGCCATAGGCTCCTACATCTGTGGTTTCCTGAATGCCTCCTTCCATGCTGGGGACATATTCAGTCTGTCTTTATGTAATTCCAATATGATCCATCACTTTTTCTGTGATGTTCCAGCAGTCATGGCTCTCTCTTGCTCTGAGAAACATGCTAGTGAGGTGGCTCTTGTTTTTATGTCAAGCTTTAATGCCCTTTTTGCTCTTCTGGTTATATTGATTTCCAACCTATTCATATTTATAATCATCTTGAAGATGCAGTCAGCTCAAGGGCACCAAAAGGCTTTATCCACCTGCGCTTCCCACCTCTCTGCAGTGTCCATCTTCTATGGGACAGTCATTTTCATGTACTTACAGCCCAGCTCCAGCCATTCCATGGACACAGACAAAATGGCAGCTGTGTTTTATTCTATGGTCATCCCCATGCTGAACCCTGTGGTCTATAGCCTGAGGAACAAAGAGGTAAAGTGTGCATTCAGGAAGGCATTGGAAAAAGCAAATTTTTCTATAGGATTGGCAATTTAACATTTCAGTATGCATAATAATTTTGTTTAATTCCACTCAGACTTTCCCCATGCAATGAACTACTTTTTAAGTCCCATGCTGCATTTAAATTTCTGAAGTAACATCGTTACCTCTTCAAAACTTTATTGTCTGGTAAAAAAGAAAACATATTCAGAAATATAATACCTGAATGAGGATGGCTAATGGGAAGCATCAGAAATTTGGGAACCCACTTGTCAAACCTGGCTAATAATATTTGATTTATTCACTTGTTACACTTACTTTTTCTCTGCCACATGTCAGTGCAAACATACATGTCAAGTAGGAGCCCAAGCAAGCCCATGAACAAAGCACATGTGTGTGGTCCATGGAGGCACATACACATTTGCAGTGAGAAATTTGTCAGAGGCAAATGGAGTCTGGCTAGTTTTTTACAAAAATAATTTAAGTAGTTAACTGAAATATTAAATATAAAGTTATGTCTAATTATAATTATTTATTTCACTGAGAAATTGTTTTAAGATTCTGATTAGAAGTGCCATGTACTTTTAATGAGAGTATGTACTTTTTGTCACATTTTATTGAGTGATATAGATCAGATCTAAAGGAATTAATACTTCTGTCTTGACTGATGCATCTTGCAGAATCAACATGTTCACATTATAATTTTCAAAAAGATAAAGAATAGGATCACCTAAATTCCATAGCTTATCTTAGGGTTCTTTCTTGGTGTTATATATTATGGCTTTGGACAAATGTATAATGGATTGTATCCATCATTATAGTATCATACAGAGTATTTTCACTGCTCTCAAAATGACCTGTGGTCTGCCTAGTCACTCCTCTCTCCCCAAGTCCCTGGCAGTTACTGATCTTTTGTGCCTCCATAGTTCTGTCTTTACCAGATTCTCATATAGTTGGAATCATACAGTACATAGGCTTTTCAGATTGGCTTCTTTCATGTAGTACAACACATTTTAAGTTCCTACATGTCTTTCCATGGCTTCATAGTGCATTTCTTTTTAGTGCTGAATAATGATGCCACAGTTTATTTATCCATTAAACTAACGAAGGACATCTTGTTTGCTTCCAGTTTTGGCAAGTAAGCATGAAGTTGCTGTAACATGCATGTGCAAGTTTTTGTGTGAACACAAGTTTTCAACTCATTTGGGTAAATACCAGTAATAAAGATTGCTGCATGATATGGAAAGAGTATGTTTAGTTTTTTAACAAACCTCTATACTGTCTTCCAAAGTGGTTCCCCCATTTTGTAACATGCATGTGCAAGTTTTTGTGTGAACACAAGTTTTCAACTCATTTGGGTAAATACCAGTAATAAAGATTGCTGCATGATATGGAAAGAGTATGTTTAGTTTTTTAACAAACCTCTATACTGTCTTCCAAAGTGGTTCCCCCATTTTGTATTTTGGCCAGCAATGAATGAAAGTTCTTGTTGCCCCACCCTCCCTGATGTTGTCAGTGTTCTGGATTTGGGCCATTTTTAATAGGTGTATAGTGAAATCTATTGATGTTTTACTTTTGATGTTTCCCTTATGACACAGGATATGGATCATCTTTTAAAGCACTTATTTGCCATCTGTATTATCTTCTTCTTCTATTTTTTTTTTTAAGAGAGGGAGAGTGGTGGCGAGGGGCAGAGGGAAAGGGAGGGAGAGACTCTTAAGCAGACTCCATGAGCAGCATTGGGGTTCAATATCACAACCATGAGATCATGACTTGAGCTGAAATCAAGAGTTGGACACTTAACCAGCTGAGCCACTCAGGAGCCCCTGTATTATTGTCTTTGGCGAGGTGTCTGTTAAAGCTCTGGTCCATTTTAAAATTGAGTTGTTTTCTTATTAAGTTTTAAGAGTTCCTTGTATGTTTGGCATAACAGTTTTTTGTTTTGTTTTGTTTTTGCCAGATGTGTCACTTGCAAGTATTTTCTTTCAGTTTGAGGGTTGTTCTCCCATTCTCTTGACATTTTCACAGAGCAAAAGTTTCTGGTATTAATGAAGTCTAGTTTATTACT
Source organism: Martes martes (assembly GCF_963455335.1). Taxonomy (NCBI): domain Eukaryota; kingdom Metazoa; phylum Chordata; class Mammalia; order Carnivora; family Mustelidae; genus Martes; species Martes martes. Next base: position 12,340,531 of record NC_137898.1, read on the forward strand.
TCTTTTATGAATTGTGCCTTTAGTGTTGTATCCACAGAGTCATCCCCGTGCCCAAGATCATCTAAGTTACTTTTCTTGTGTTATCTTCTAGGAATTTTATAGTTTTGCATTTTACATTTTGGTCTATGACTTAATTTTTGTGAAGACTGTAAGTAAGTTCTGTTTCTAGATTCAGTTTGCATGTGGATATCCAGTTGTTCCATCACCATTTGTTGAAAAGAATATCTTTGTTTTATTGGATTGCTTTTGTTCCTTTGTCAAAGGTCAATTGACTACATGAACGGAGGTCTATTTCTGGGCTCTCTATTCCATCACATTGACTTATGTGTCTTTTTTTCCCCAACACCACACTGTCTTGATTACCACAGCTTTACAGAAAATCTTGAAGTTGGGTGGGGTCAATTTTCCGATGTTGTTCTTCTTCTATACTGCACTAGCTATACTGTTCTTGCCTCTCTGTATAAACTTTATTTTATTTTATTATTTTATTTTGTTAACATATAATGTATTATTTGCTTCAGAGGTACAGGTCTGTGAATCATCAGTCTTACAAAATTCACAGCACTCACCATGGCACATACCCTCCCCAATGTCCATAACCCAAGCACCCAATCCATATCCCACACCCTCCAGCAACCCTCAGTTTGTTTCCTGAGATCAAGAGTCTCTTATGGTTTAGAATCAGTGTGTTGATATTTGTAAAATACCTTGCTGAAAAAATTTTAAATGTCTATTGCTTTATAGATAAATTATACCTAAAATTGCAATGTCATGCTTGTGATTTAGATTTGGAGAATTTTGAAGAAAAATTATTGTTGTAATGAAATTATGCTTCTATATTTGAATTTCTTTAAAAATTTTTTAAATTTTTTATGTTATGTTAGTCATCATATAGTATATCATTAGTTTTTGATGTAGTGTTTCAAGATTCATTGTTTACATATAACCCCCAGTGGTCCATGCAATACATGCCCTCCTTAATACCCATCTCCAGACCAACCCACCCCTCCACCATCCTCCCCTCTAAAACCCTCAGTGTGTTTCTTGGAGTCCACAGTCTCTCATGGTTTGTCTTCCCCTCTGATTTCCCTCCCCTTGCACTTTCCCCTTCCTTCTTCTAATGTCCTCCATGTTATTCCTTATGTCCAAGTAAGTGAAACCATATGATAATCGACAATCTCTGCCTGACTTATTTCACTTAGCATAATCTCCTCCAGTCTCATTCATGTTGATGCAGAAGTTGGATATTCATCTTTTCAGATGGTTGAGTAATATTCCATTGCCTATATGGACCACATCTTCTTTATCCATTCACCTGTTGAAAGACACCTTGGCTCCTTCCACAGTTTGGCTATTGTGGACATTGGTGCTATGAACATTGGGGTCTTATTGATTTCTTTATTTGAATAACTTTTCTAAGTCCTAATTAAAGAAATGAGTCATGTTTGTCACTTGTATTGAACACAGTACTGGAAGACCTAACCACAGTAATCAGACAAAAAAAAGGAATAAAGGGCTTCCAAACCAGTAAGGAAGAAGTTAAACTATCTTATTTATAGATGACATGATACTGTACATAGAAAACTCTGAAGAAAAGACTAAAAAAATCAGAAAAAAAGAATTCAGTAAAGTTGCAGAATACAAAATTAATACACAGAAATTGATTGCATTTCTATACACTAATAGTGAAGTACCAGAAAGAGAAATTAAGAAAATAATTCCATTTACTATTGCACCCAAAAAAAGAACACTTAGTGGGGGCTCCTGGGTGGTCCAGTCAGTTAAATGTCTGGTTCTTAATTTAAGGTCAGGTTATGATCTCAGGGTCATGGGATTGAACCCTGTGCTGAGCTCTGTGCTCAGGGCAGAGTCTGCTTAAGACTCTTTCTCCCTCACAGTGCCTTTGTGGCTCAGTCGGTTAAGTGGCTGCCTTTGGCTCAGCTTCTAATCTGGGGATCCAGGGATCGTGTCCCATAAGAGGCTCCCTGCTCTGCAGGGAATCTGCTTCTCCCTCTGCCCCCCTCCCATGTTCTCTCTCACTCTTTCTCTCAAATAAATAAATAAAAAATCTTTAAAAAAATGACTTTCTCCCTTTCACTGTGCCCCATCCTCCCCCACTCTATTTCTCTCTTTCTCTCTCTAAAATAAATAGTCTTTTTAAAAAAATACCAAGGAGGGGCACCTGGGTGGCTCAGTGGGTTAAACCTCTGCCTTCTGCTCAGGTCATGATCCCAGGGTCCTGGGATTGAGCCCCACATTGGGCTCTCTGCTCGGTGGGGAGCCTGCTTCCCCCCCGCCCCTGCCTTCCTCTCTGCCTACTTGTGATCTCTGTCTGTCAAATAAATAAAATCTTAAAAAAAAAAAAAAACAACCAAGGAACAAACTTAACCAAGGAAGTAAAAGACCTATGCTATGAAAATTACAAAACACTGATGAAAGAAATTGAAGGTGAAAATAACAAATGAAAAGATATTGCATGTTCATAGATTGAAAAATGTGCTGTTAAAATGTCCATACTATCCAAAGTAATCTACAGATTTGGTGAAATTCCTATCAATATACCAAAAATATTTTTTTACAGAACTAGAACAAATAATCCTAAAATTTATATGGAACCACAAAAGACTCCAAATGGTCAAAGAACCTGGAAAAAGAACAAAGCTGATGGTATCACAATCCCAGATTTCAAAATATACTACAAAGTTGTAGTCATCAAAACAGTATGGTACTGGCACAAGACTAGACACATCGACTACTAGAAAAGGACAGAGAGCCTAGAAATAAACCCATGCTTATGTGCTCAACTAATCTTTGACAAAGAAGTAAAGAATATACAATGAGGAAAAGACAGTGTCTTCCATAAATGGGGCTGGGAAAACTGGACGGCTACATGCAAAAGAATGAAACTGAACCACTTTCTTACACAAGATGCAGAAATTTAAACTCAGAATTGATTGAAGACAAAAATGTGCACCTGAAGCCATAAAACTTCTAGAAAACACATACACAGTAAATTCTTTGACATCAACCATATCAACATTGCTCTAGATATGTCTCCTCAGGCACAGGAAACAAAAACAAAAATAAACTATCAATATAAACAGCTTTTGCACAGTGAAGGAAACCATCAACAAAACAAAAAGGCAACTACTGAGTGGGAGAAGATATTTGCAAATCATATATCTGATAAAGGGTTAATATACAAAATATATAAAGAATTTATGGAACTCAACACCAAAAAAATAGATAATAATTTGATTTAAAAGTGGACAGAAGACCTGAATAGACATTTTTCCCAAAGAAGACATACAGACAGCCAAGAGACACATGAAGAGATATTCAATATCACTCACCATCAAGGAAATGCAAGCCAAAACCACAGTGAGATATAACTTTACACCTGTCATAATGTCTAAAATCAAAAAGACAGGAAATAACAGTGTTGGCAAGTATGTGGAGGAAAAGGATCACTCACACACTGTTAGTGGGAAGGTAAATTGGTGCAACCACTGTGTGAAACAGTATGGCACTTCATCAAAATAAAATGTTTATTGCAGCATTATTTACAACAGCCAAAACATGGAAGCAACCCAGGTATCCACTGATAGAGAAATATTTCATTATATTACTCATCCGTAAAAGAGGATGGGATCTTGCCATTTACAACAACATGGATGGACATAGATGGTATAATGCTAAGTGAAATGTCAGTCAGAGAAAGACAAATACCATATAATTTCACTTGTATATGGGACCTAAAAAACAAATGAACAAATTAACAAATAAAAAGAAGAAACAGACCCACAAATACAAAGAGCAAACTAATGGTTTCCAGAGGGGAGGGGTGTGCAGAGAAGTGCAAAATAGGTGAAGAGGAGTGGGAGAAACAGGTTGCTAGATATGGAATGAATAATTTACAGTAATAAAAAATACAATGTAGGGAATATAGTCAATGGTATTGTAATAGCATTGTATGGGGTCATATGGTAGCTACATTTATGGTGAGAACAACATAAAATATAGACTTGTCTAATCGCTATGTCCTATGCCTGAAACTAATGTAACATTATCTGTCAAATATACTTCAGTTTTAAAAAGTGTACTACTTACAAATAAAATAAGTCAAACAGAGAAAGACAATTATCATATGGTTTCACTTATACATGGAACATAAGTAATAGCATGGAGGACATTGGGAGAAGGAAGGGAAAAATGAAGGGGGGGGAATAAAAGGGAGAGACAAACCATGAGAGACTATGGATTCTGAGAAACAAACTGAGGGTTTTAGAGGAGAGGTGGGTGGGGAGGTGGGTTAGTCTGGTGGCAGGTATTAAGGAAGGCACTATTGCAATGAGCACTGGGTATTATATGCAGACAATGAATCATGGAACACTACATCAAAAACTAATGAAGTACTTTACGATGACTAACATAACATAATAAAAATAAATTAGTTAAACGGTCAACAAAACAAAGAGGCAACCCATGGAATGGGAGAAGATATTCACAAATGACACTACAGACAAAGGGCTGATACCCAAGATCTATAAAGAACTCTTCAAACTAAACACTCAAAAAACAGATAATCACATTAAAAAATGGGCAGAAGACACCAACAGACACTTCTCCAAAGAAGACATACAAATGGCTAACAGACGCATGAAAAAATGTTCATCATCATTAGCAATCAGGGAGATTCAAATCAAAACCACATTTTGATACCACCTTACACCAGTTAGAATGGACCAAATTAACAGGACAGTAAACAACGTGTGTTGGAGAGGATATGGAGAAAGGGGAACCCTCTTACACCGTTGGTGGGAATGCAAGTTGGTGCAGCCACTTTGGAAAACAGTGTGGAGATGCCTTAAGAAATTAAAAATAGAGCTTCCCTATGACCCTGCAATTGCATTACTGAGTATTTACCCCAAAGATACAGCTATAGTGAAAAGAAGGGCCATCTGTACCCCAATGTTCATAGCAGCAATGGCCACAAGCGCCTAACTGTGGAAAGAACCAAGATGCCCTTCAACAGACAAATGGATAAAGAAGATATGGTCCATATATACAATGGAATATTACACCTCCCTTAGAAAGGATGAATACCCAACTTTTGTATCAACATGGACGGGACTGGAAGAGATTATGCTGAGTGAAATAAGTCAAACAGAGAGAATCAATTATCATATGGCTTCACTTACTTGTGGAGCATAAGGAATAATACAGAGGATATTGGGAGTTGGAGAGGAGAAGTGAGTTGGGCTAAATCAGAGGGGGAGACAAACCATGAGAGACTATGGACTCTGAGAAACAAACAGGATTTTGGAAGGGAGGAGGGTGGAAAGATGGGTGAGCCTGGTGGTGAGTATTAAGGAGGACATGTATTGCATGGAGCACTGGGGGTGGTGCATAAGCAATGAATCTTAGAACACCAAAAAAATAAAATTAAATGAAAAAAAGAAAAAAGGTAAAACAATCAAAAAATTAATTAAAACAGAAAAATTTAAAAAATAAACGAATGACCACAAAGTGAGATTAGCAGAATTGAGGAATAGGAAGTCCAAATCCACACCCCCCCCCATAGAAACACAGATTTAGCAATATAAGTAACAAAATGCTTTTATGAGAAGTCCAAATTCCAGTTCAATGTCTCCTTTGTTGAAGTCCTAACCCACCATACCTCACAATGTGATCTTATTTGGAAATAGAGTTGTTGCAGGGTTAGTTATTTAAGATGGGGTCATACTGGTGTTAGAGTGAGCTCCAACTCTAATAGGACTCATGTCTCTTTAAAAAGGGAAATTTAGACAGACACAGGAATAAGGGGGAACACATGGGTAGATGAAGATAGAAGTCAAGGAGATGTAGCAGACCAAGGAATGCCAAAGAATGCCAACACATCACCCAGGTGCTCAGAGACAAATGTGAGAAAAATTCTCCCTTTCAGAAACCACAAGCCACCAGCAGAACCAACCTCATCAACACATTAACTACCGACTCCTAGGCCAGAAATGTGAGACAATAAATTTCTGTTGTTTAAACCATCCATTTTGTGGTATTTTTTAATGACAGTCTTAGGAAATTAATACAGTTAACAGGATGGATGAATCTCAGACACAAGGTGCTAAGTGAAGGAATCCAGATACAAAGGCTACACACACTGGGATTCAATCTATAGGACATTCTTGCAAAGGCAAAATTACACAGACAAAAGCAATTTAGTGGTTTCCAGGGGTGGCAGGTGGGAGAAGGGGTTGCTCACAAAGAAGCTGGAGGGTTTGGTTTAGATGATGGAACTCTTCTATGTCACGATTGTGCTAGTGGTTACATGACCTTGTAAGTGTGACCAAACTCTGAGATTTATACAATAGAAACCAGGGATGTTATTGTTTATAAATTCTACTTTAATTAGAAGATGGGGAAAAATATGAAATAGCAAGTGATATGAAAGCATGTGTGCACCTTAATCAAATCCAGCTAGGGCCCCACAGGCTGCTTCATTGGTTCCCCCTAAGAAAGTGGATGAGAGCTACAGATGCCCTCCTGGGAGACATGCACAGAGAACTCCATGCTTACATAATTCCCTCCTGACTCCATGAGTTAGCTGCTGAAATCCCAACATGACTCAGCGTGACATCATTTTTGGAGGGGCCAGACCATGTGCTCAGCCCCTTTGGCCATCATTTATTCATCTGACTGGTAGTAGTTGCTAGTACATGCACACCTTCCTCCCTGACCTTGGACCTGAGGATGTGCTTCAATCCTGCAATCATGGGCAGGGAAAACATCTCAACATGAAAATTATATTGATTGACTTTAAAGAGCTAACCCCTCAGCAAAGAGTTTTATTGAGCTTCCCTCCTTTGCTTATCACAGACACAATTCGTGAATGAGGCTGAGTGATGTAGGAGAAGTCATTTTATTCTTTATCTTACAAATAAGGAAAGAACAGTGACTCCTCCAAAAACATAGTAAGAATTAATGGTAGATTCAAGACATGGATCAGATTTGTGACTCCCTATCGGAATCTTTCCTCCATCTTTACCTGCCTTAGAGGTCTTGAAATATTTGACTGATACCTGATAGAGAACATCTCTAAGAGTATATCTGCATCATTCCATGGCGAAAAGTCTGATTTCAGACTCACTATTCAAGATTGCCTGTCCCTTTTTTTCCAGCAGCAAGGTAAGCTTCATTGTTCCATATATACTTTAGTGAGAACTATAATTCATGCAAAAGCTGTGGGGGCAGCTCTACTTACTATATATTTGAGCAAAGAAATAGGTGAATTGAACATTATTCCTAAAGCAGTGAGCTGAGGCTGGGCTTTAAACATCAAGACTTCCATCAATGGGGATTAGTGATACTTATGGAATGTCATCATGCTGCTGTCTTTAAAAAGATCATCCAAACAAAAAAGAGAAGTGATGCTCTTATTCAGTAACTTTTAAATTCATTTTATTTGCTCTCTCTGTCCTCTCACTGGAGGTTAAGGAGGACACGTATTGCATGGAGAACTGGGTGTGGTGTATAAACAATGAATCTTGGAACACTGAAAAAATAAAATTAAAATTAAAAAAAAAAAAGAAAAATGGAAGACAGTGAAATAACCACTCTATAAAGTGCAAAAGTGTTATAATTAAATTAACCAGATTCGTTCTCTACTATAATCTTTCCCATGCAATGTCATCCTTGTTATTACTGCTACCACATCGACAAGTGCTGCTGGTGAGGTTGATTTGGTCACAGTTGTATTTGAATCGTGAATCTTCCTCATCTGAGCTGTATAATTGTAGAGCTATACATAACTCCCCAAATCCTCAGTTATTTTAATGGTAACTTGGGAGAAATAATTCTACTTACCTCAATATTACCATGAATTTCAATGAAATAAGATGTGTTTATATACATGTATGTAAACATATGCATAAATGTATGCATGTACAGATGTGCATACAGAAAAATATAAATGTATATAGCTCTTACTGTTTGTAGAATATGCCACATTCTAAGAGTGGTTCCAACTGCCAGAGGTTGACAAACCTGATGATGTTAGAGCCTGGGCTTGTTGAGAGATGTGCAGAATCAAGAGGACAGTGGTAGAGAAGGATTAGCAGAAGAGAGATGTCTTTCTAAAGGCTTCAGATTCAAATTAAAAAGATTTAAGACACTGTTCCTACACAAGAACATATCACATAAAAAATTTTTAAATGTGGAGCTCACCACCAAAACAGACTTGCAGGTTAAAGTCAGCCAACAGACCAGGACCTTTCCGCCCTTGACCTTGGTGATTCAACTATGAAATGATAGTAATGAGAGGAAGAATGAGTTTCAGAAAGGACATTCTTTGACTTGTGCTAAAATATGGATTTTAAGAAAGAAATTAAGCAAAAGAATGGCTTATTTGGAATGGCTAGAACAGCCACTCAAGCGGGCAGAGGGCACAGACTGAGGAACCCTGGATGGAACAAAATCATCCATGGATCAAATGTGTGAGAACAAGGAAATCAAAGAGAGGCTATAAGGCTTCAGAACTGACCCACCCCTGAATTCCTATATGTCACCACTCACCTTTCTCAAACAAACTTAAGGGCTATCATTCCATCCTAAGAATACTACTACAGCTAGCATATATATCAGGCCATGCGAAACACTCAGCATTTTGTTCATTGTTTTTAGTGCATGATCTCTTTCTTTCTATAAAGAAAGAGAGAGAGAGAGAGGCAAACCACAAGAGACTCTTAATGATGGAGAACAAACTGAGGGTTGATGGCAGAAGGTGGGCAGTGGATGGGCTAAGCGGGTGATGGGTATTAAGGAGGGCACTAGTAGTTAGCACTGGATGTTATAAATAAGTGATAAATTACTAAGTTCCACACCTGAAACCAATTTTACCATATTTGTTAACTAACCAGAATTTAAATTAAAAGTTGAATTAAAAAAAAAAAAACCTAAAAAGCAAAACAATACTTTGAGGTAGATCTCATGACAATCTTCATTTTGTATATGGAAAAAATCAAGTCCAGGTACCAAGGTTGGAACTAATGACCCTTCAGTAGTCAATGACAGGGCTAATGTGCACCTCTTCCCAGAGCCCAAGCTCTACACTGAATGTTGTGCCTTGCTCTCTGCATTGCCTCTGATGGTTGTTTATGCCCTTACTGCTCCTGTTAGCCCACTACATCTACTCTGCTTATATGCCTCAGTTACCTAAGTATAAACCTCTAAACACTGATTTTGGGACAATGGAGACAATGAGTAACTGTAAATTGAGTTAAACTCAGTGGGTTATTTATTTGTTTATTTATTTATATTACAGAGACCTGTTGCATTTTTTAAAATTTTTATTTATTTTTTAAATTTCTTTTCAGTGTTCCAGAATTCATTGCTTATGCACCAAACCCAGTGCTCCATGCAATACATGTCCTCCATAATACCCACCACCAGGCTCACCCAACCTCCCACCTCCTGCCCCTCCAAAACCCTCAGATTGTTTTTCAGAGTCCACAGTCTCACATGGTTCATCTCCCCCTCCATTTTCCCCCAACTCCCTTCTCCTCTCCATCTCCCCTTGTCCTCCATGTTATTTTTTATGCTCCACAAATAAGCAAAACCATATAATAGACTCTCTCTGCTTGACTTATTTCACTCAGCATAATCTCTTCCAGTCCTGACCATGTTGATACAAAAGTTGGGTATTCATCCTTTCCGATGGAGGCATAACACTCCATAGTATATATGTTGCATTTGTTTTATTGTGTTATGTTAGTCACCATAAAACACATCATTAGTTTTTAATGCAGTATTCCAAGTAAGCTCAGTGTTTTAAAAATTAAAACCAGTGGCCTAAAGAACAAATCTTTGGGTATAAAACTTGGTTTTGACAGTAATAATTTTTTTTTAGGATTTTATGTATTTATTTGACAGAGACAGTGAGAGACAGAACACAAGCAAGGGGAGTGGGAGAGGGAGAAGCAGGCTTCCTGCTGAGCAGGGAGCCTGATGTGGGGCTGGATCCCAGGACTCTGGGATCATGACCTGAGCTGAAGGCAGACACTTTACTACTGAGCCACCCAGGCGCCCCTTGGCAGTAATAATTTTATAAATTAGATACATTAATCAATCTCTGTGCCTCATAACTTAAATGGGCTTAATTACTATTCAATCTCGTGGGGTTTTTTGAGAAAATAGATACATACATATTGTGTAGAATAGTTCTTGGCACACAAACAACATAGAAGTATCAAAATTTACAAGCTCGTTGAACTGAAATGACAGGTATATTTGATTCCAGACGCGCCATCTTGATCAAGACATTCCTTTTTCCACATCTCAATTTACAAGTTTACAAAATTTAGATGGTGGGAAATGATCCAGAAAGATCCTTTAGTTTCATCAATGTATAACTATATAGGTAATTCATGCATTAAATTTCTTTGTTAAGTTCATACTAGAGACTTGAATAATTTTGAAGAATTACTGTTATAATGAAAAAATGCACATCTATCAACTTTCTTTCTTTTCTCTCTTTCTTTCTTTCTCCTCTCTCTTTGTTTCTCTCTCTCTCTCTTCGGGTATCTGTTTCAATTACACTTAAATTGCCTTTTTGTTTTTGACTCTGTTCCATTTTTTCTCATTGCTACAGTGCTTCCTGTGATTCCCCAACAACACCCATGGAAAACAACACAGAAGTGACTGAATTCATCCTGCTGGGACTAACCAATGCCCCAGAGCTGCAGATCCCCCTCTTTATTGTGTTCACCCTCATTTACCTCATCAATGTGGTTGGGAACCTGGGTATGATGGTGCTGATTCTCTTGGACTCCCATCTCCACATGCCCATGTACTTTTTCCTCAGCAACCTGTCTTTGGTGGACTTTTGTTATTCTACAGCTGTCACTCCCAAGGTCATGGCTGGGTTACTTGTAGGAGACAAGGTCATCTCCTACAATGCATGTGCTGCTCAGATGTTCTTTTTTGTAGCCTTTGCCACTGCAGAAAACCTACTTTTGGCTTCAATGGCCTATGACCGCTATACAGCCATGTGTAAACCCCTACATTACACCACCATAATGACAACCAATGTGTGTGCACATCTTTCCATAGGCTCCTATGTTTGTGGTTTCCTAAATGCCTCCATCCACATTCGGGACACGTTCAGTCTCTCTTTCTGCATGTCCAATCTAGTCCATCACTTTTTCTGTGATGTTCCAGCAGTTATGGCTCTCTCTTGCTCTGACAGACACGTCAGTGAGCTGGTTCTTGTTGTTGTAGCAAGTTTCAATATTCTTATTGCTCTCCTCATTATCTTGATTTCCTACCTGTTCATTTTTATTACTATCTTGAAAATGCACTCAGCTGAGGGATATCAGAAGGCTTTATCCACCTGTGCCTCCCACCTCACTACAGTGTCCATCTTCTATGGGACAGTCATCTTCATGTACTCCCAGCCTAGCTCTACCCATTCCATGGACTCAGACAAAATCGCATCTGTGTTCTACACTATGGTCATCCCCATGCTGAATCCCCTGGTATATAGCCCGAGGAACAAAGAGGTTAAAACTGCATTTAAGAAAGTGGTTGAGAAGGTGAAATTATCTCTAGGATTTACCTCTTAAAGTGTAGGATCCACAGTGACCTACTTTCATTCCTCTCAGATCTTCAACATGTAATGACTCACATTTTTTAATTCAAAGTATAATTAACATCTAGTGTTATATTAGTTCAGGTGTGCAAATAATGATTCAACAATTCCATACATTACTCAGTGCTTACCACAAGAGTTATAGGCACCATCTGTCACCAAATACCATTATTATCATCTTACTGACTATATTCCCTCTGCTGTACTTTTCATCTCCATGACTTACTTATTTTGTAACTGGATGTTTGACCTCTTAATCCCCTTAATTCATTTCACCCAACCCCCTACCCAACTCACCAACTGACAACCACAAGTTCTCTGTATTTGAGTCTGTTTTCTGTTTGTCACTTGTTTTCTTTGGTCATTCGTTTTGTTTCCTGAATTCCACATATGACTGAACCACGTAACATTTTAATGCCTGCACTGCACCTCAATTACTGAGGTGCTTGATAACGTTTCCTATTCCAAAGTCTATCCTTTAAAAAAGGAAATAGTATTCCAAACATGTGATATCTGAACAAGAATGACCAAGGGGGACCATAAGAATTTTGGGACCCCGCTCATAATGAACCTTATTAATTACATGTTATATGTACTCTACTATATGGCAATGCAAGCCTATAAGTAAACCATGGAGTACACAAACCCATGAATAGAAGCATATGCAAGAATCCCATATGTGCACATAAACACAGGAATGGGGAATTTGTTCAAGAAGTTGGATGCAGTCTGGTTAGTTTCTAATTAAAAAGTTCAAATAATCAACTTAAGTATCAGAATATGAATTTATGTCTAACTTTTTTTTCTCTAGTTGAAAAACTTTCAAGAGACCAAACTGAAGCAGTGGATATTATACACAAACAATGAATCATGGAACACTACATCAAAAACTACTGGGGTAGGGGTGCCTGGGTGGCTCAGTGGGTTAAAGCCTCTGCCTTCGGCTCAGGTCAAGATCCCAGGGTGCTGGGATCGAGCCCCACATCGGGCTCTCTGCTGAGCAGGGAGCCTGCTTCCTCCTCACTCTCTGCCTGCCTCTCTGCCTACTTGTGATCTCTGCCTGTCAAATATATAAATAAAATCTTAAAAAAAAAACTACTGGGGTACTGTATGGTGACTAACATAACATAATAAAAAAATTTTTTAACAAAAAAATTACACAAATTTTTGATTTGCGAATGTTGAACCATCCTTGTAACCCAGGGATGAATCCCACCTGGTCATGGTGGATAATCTTTTTAATGTGCTGTTGGATCCTGTTTGCTAGGATCTTGTTGAGAATCTTGGCATCCATATTCATCAGGGATATTGGTCTGAAATTCTCCTTTTTGGTAGGGTCTTTGCCTGGTTTGGGGATCAGGGTAATGCTGGCTTCATAAAAAGAGTCTGGAAGTTTTCCTTCTGCTTCAATTTTTTGAAACAGCTTCAGGAGAATAGGTGCTATTTCTTCTTTGAAAGTTTGGTAGAATTCCCCAGGGAATCCGTCAGGTCCTGGGCTCTTGTTTTTTGGGAGGTTTTTGATCACTGCTTCAATCTCGTTACTAGATATCGGTCTATTCAGGTTGTCAATTTCTTCCTGGTTCAATTTTGGGAGTTTATAGTTTTCCAGGAATGCATCTATTTCATCTAGGTTGCTTAGTTTATTGGCATATAACTGTTGATAATAACTTCTGATGATTGTTTCTACTTCCTTGGTGTTGGTTGTGATCTCTCCCTTTTCATTCATAATTTTATTAATTTGGGCTTTCTCTCTTTTCTTTTGGATTAGTGTGGCCAGTGGTTTATCGATCTTATTGATTCTTTCAAAAAACCAGCTTCTAGTTTCATTGATACGTTCTACTGTATCTCTGGTTTCTACCTCATTGATCTCTGCTCTAATCTTGATTATTTCCCTTCTTACATGTGGAGTTGGTTTGATTTGTTGTTGATTCTCCAGTTCTTTAAGGTGTAGAGACAGCTGGTGTATTCTGGATTTTTCAATTTTTTTGAGGGAGGCTTGGATGGCTATGAATTTCCCCCTTAGGACCGCCTTTGCTGTATCCCATAGGTTTTGGAGTGAAGTGTCTTCATTCTCATTGGTTTCCATAAATTGTTTGAGTTCTTCTTTGATCTCCTGGTTGATCCAAGCATTCTTAAGCAAGGTGGTCTTTAGCTTCCAGGTGTTTGAGTTCCTTCTGAACTTTTCCTTGTGATTGAGCTCCAGTTTCAAAGCATTGTGATCTGAGATTATGCAGGGAATGCTGGGAAAACTGGACAGCTATATGTAGAAGAATGAAACTCGACCATTCTCTTACACCGTACACAAAGATAAACTCAAAATGGATAAAAGACCTCAACGTTAGACAGGAATCCATCAGAATCCTCGAGGAGAGCATAGGCAGTAACCTCTTTGATATCAGCCACAGCAACTTCTTTCAAGATATGTCTCCAAAGGTGAAGGAAACAAAGGCAAAGATGAACTTTTGGGACTTCATCAAGATCAAAAGCTTCTGCACAGCAAAAGAAACAGTCAACAAAACAAAGAGGCAACCCACGGAATGGGAGAAGATATTTGCAAATGACAGTACAGACAAAAGGTTGATATCCAGGATCTATAAAGAACTCCTCAAACTCAACACACACAAAACAGACAATCATATTAAAAAATGGGCAGAAGAGGGGGGGAGACAAGATGGCGGGGAAGTAGGAGGAGGTGCCTTTTCAACCTGTACCCTAAAGTGAGCTGATTACCTACCAAAGAACTCCGATCACCCATGAAATCAGCCTGAGATCAGAATTATACACGTCTGGATCTCTACGGGGGGCAGAAGATGCCAGTGGGCAGGTAAAGTGGAGTGGGAACGTAGGACTGATATCGGAAGATAAACAAAAGGGGGAGGGAGCCACCAGAGGCGACCGATTGGAAAATAATACCCCAATACGAGAGTGCCCTGCATCTGGGGACCAGCATTAACTTGGAGTCTGGTTGAAAGCACTCAAAAGAGCAAAGAATCGCGGGGGGATATTGTGGGAATCGGGGCGGCTAGGGACAGGGGCTTAAGTCCCCAGACCCAGGACAGCCTCCCCTGGCGCTGAGCCAGAGAGTGCGGCGGAGAAACCTGGTCTTTGTCCCTGAGCCGCCAGCGCGCCCGAGAACGAGTGGAGTCCGGCTCGCGTGAGGGGCTGGGAGCCACACCAGATGGCAGAACGCGCACCTTCCTGGAGATGCACACGTGCCTCACCCTCCCCTGAGAGAGGTGCACGAACGCCCAGCCTGGTGTTCTCGGACCCACGCCACAATAGAGCCAATAGAGCCGATAGAGCTGGAGACGCCGCGCTCCAAACCCTCCCCTGGGAAAGGTGCGCGCAAGCCTGGCGCTCTTAGCCCCAGCCAGCGGGAAAATTTCAGTGTGCAATCGCTGCTTGGAACCGGTCTGAAGCTGCCCAGATAGCCACCGCTGCCTTGGTTTTGCATACAAGCAGGAGATCCTGCGTCCCCAGGGACCACGACTCAGAACCTGCTCTGCCAGTGGCCCAGTGGCTGCAGCACCTGCAGGGGAGCAGACTGAGGCTTCTCTCTGAGAGGGAGGTCGGGGTGCAGTTTACTTTCCTCTAAACCTCCAAAAACCATCAAAAGCTGTCAAGGCGAGAGAAAAGAAGTGAACAAACATAAAAACCTCCAGAAAACAAAAGCCTGAAAAAACTGTTTTTCCCAGAGCCCACTCCCTTGAGGGGGGCGGGAGGACTTAACTCAGGGAACATCATTGACTGAAACCCCACGTGGCAGCCCCCTCCCCCAGAATACAAGTCAGGAAAGAAAAAAAAAAAAAAAGACTACAAGGGAACAACCACCACTACTTCATAGATACAACTTTTATTTTTAATTCATTCCCACTATTCTGGTTCATTTTTTTTTCTTTTTTTATATAGATAATTTTTTAACCTATTTACCATCACAGTGAGATGTCCAGTACATCAAATTCCATAATAAACTTCTAACCTGAATTTTTTGATACATACACACGTGTTTTTCTTTTGCTTTTCTATTTTTTTAATTTTTTAAAAAATTTTAGTTTAGTCCAGTTTATTCCTTTTTTATTTTTATTTTCTAATATTCATATAGAGTTAAACTTCAAGAAAACCCCCTTTCTCCAATCAATGCTACCTCTATAGGTGAACCAATTTTTAACCCCCCTTTTTCTTAGGAAAGTTGAGTCCTTTAACAAAGATATCAAGATACATCCAGGAAGAATCAAAATAACCTTCCTCGCCCACACTGAGAATCTATAACCATACTCCCATCTTTTTCTTCTGCCAGTATCTCTGTGTATTTATGTTTGTCCTGATAGTATATAAATCTTACACTTGGGGTTCTTCTTGACGAGGCTCCTCCTTTTTTTGCTTATATATATATATTTTTTTCTCTCGTCATATACTTTTATCAGTCTTTTTGTTTGTCTGTTTTTGTTTGTATACGTCATAAATCTTACCCTGGGGCCCATTTGGGCTGAACCTTCTCTTTTATCTTCCCTTTTTTTCCTGTATCTCTCTCTCTCTCTCTCTTTTTTCTTTTTCTTTTCTTTTTTCTCTCGTTTGGGTGGGGAATCCTGAGTGCTCAGAACCGTTCCAGGGTGCACCTTGACGGCACCACAGTCAATATATCCAGCTACATCTGTCTAGTCATCTCTCACCAAAATGACTAGGAGGAGGAATCCCCAACAGAAGAAAAATACAGAGGGTGGGCCTTCTGCAACAGAGCTAACGGCTATCAACATAGATAATATGTCGGAAAGAGAATTTAGGCTAACAATTATCCAGGCAATAGCTAGGTTGGAGAAAGCCATGGATGACCAAACAGAAATGATTAGGGCAGAACTGAAAGCCACCAGGGAGGATGTTCATAATGTTAGGGCAGAGCTGAAGGCCACCAGGGATGAGGTTCACAATGCTCTCAATGAGTTCCAATCTAATCTAAATTCTCTAAAAGCTAGGGTAACTGAGACAAAAGATAGAATTAGTGATCTGGAGGACAAACAGATAGAGAGAAAGGATCAGGAGGAAGCCTGGAACAAACAGCTTAGAAGCCACGAAAACAGAATCAGGGAAATAAATGATGCCATGAAACGTTCCAACGTCAGAATTATTGGAATCCCTGAAGGGGAGGAGAAAGAAAGAAGTCTAGAAGATATAGTGGAACAAGTTTTTCATGAAAATTTTCCGAATCTTGCGAATGGAACAAGTGTTCATGTACTAGAAGTAGAAAGGTCTCCCCCCCAAGATTATAAATTCCAAAAAAACATCCAGGCATCTCATAGTAAAATTGAGGAATCATAATTGTAGATACAATCTCTTGAAAGCTGCTAGGACAAAGAAGCTCCTTACATACAGAGGAATGCCCATCAGAATAACGTCAGACCTGTCCACAGAGACCTGGCAAGCCAGAAAGGGCTGGCAAGATATATTCAGGGCACTAAATGAGAAGAACATGCAGCCAAGAATACTTTATCCAGCAAGACTGACATTCAAAATGGATGGAGAGATAAAGAGTTTCCAAGACGGCAAGGCTTAAAAGACTATGCGACCACCAAGCCGACACTGCAGGAAATATTAAGGGGGGTTCTATAAAAGAGGAAAAATCATAAGAATAGCATTGAACAGAAATATAGAGACAATCAACAGAAAGAAAGACTTCAAAGATAACACAATGTCAATAAAAACGTATCTCTCAATAATCACTCTCAATGTGAATGGCCTAAATGCGCCCATAAAACGACACAGGGTTGCAGATTGGATAAAACGACAGGACCCATCCATATGTTGTCTACAAGAGACCCATTTTGAACCTAAAGATACACCCAGACTGAAAGTGAAGGGATGGAGAAGCATCTTTCATGCCAATGGGCCTCAAAAGAAGGCCGGGGTAGCAATTCTCATATCAGATAAATTAGATTTTAAACTAAAGACGGTAGTCAGAGATACAGAAGGACACTACATCATTCTTAAAGGGACTATCCACCAAGATGATCTAACAATTGTAAATATCTATGCCCCCAATATGGGAGCAGCCAATTACATAAGAAAACTATTAATCAAGATAAAGAGTCATATTGATATGAATACATTAATAGTAGGAGATCTTAACACGCCTCTCTCAGAAATAGACAGATCATCGAAGCAGAAAATCAATAAAGAAATAAGAGCATTGAATGACACATTGGACCAGATGGACCTCATAGATATATACAGAACATTCCACCCTAAAACAAGAGAATACTCATTCTTCTCAAGTGCACATGGAACCTTCTCCAGAATAGACCACATACTGGGTCACAAATCAGGGCTCAACCGATACCAAAAGACTGAGATTATTCCCTGCATATTCTCAGATCACAATGCTTTGAAACTGGAGCTCAATCACAAGGAAAAGTTCAGAAGGAACTCAAACACCTGGAAGCTAAAGACCACCTTGCTTAAGAATGCTTGGATCAACCAGGAGATCAAAGAAGAACTCAAACAATTTATGGAAACCAATGAGAATGAAGACACTTCACTCCAAAACCTATGGGATACAGCAAAGGCGGTCCTAAGGGGGAAATTCATAGCCATCCAAGCCTCCCTCAAAAAAATTGAAAAATCCAGAATACACCAGCTGTCTCTACACCTTAAAGAACTGGAGAATCAACAACAAATCAAACCAACTCCACATGTAAGAAGGGAAATAATCAAGATTAGAGCAGAGATCAATGAGGTAGAAACCAGAGATACAGTAGAACGTATCAATGAAACTAGAAGCTGGTTTTTTGAAAGAATCAATAAGATCGATAAACCACTGGCCACACTAATCCAAAAGAAAAGAGAGAAAGCCCAAATTAATAAAATTATGAATGAAAAGGGAGAGATCACAACCAACACCAAGGAAGTAGAAACAATCATCAGAAGTTATTATCAACAGTTATATGCCAATAAACTAAGCAACCTAGATGAAATAGATGCATTCCTGGAAAACTATAAACTCCCAAAATTGAACCAGGAAGAAATTGACAACCTGAATAGACCGATATCTAGTAACGAGATTGAAGCAGTGATCAAAAACCTCCCAAAAAACAAGAGCCCAGGACCTGACGGATTCCCTGGGGAATTCTACCAAACTTTCAAAGAAGAAATAGCACCTATTCTCCTGAAGCTGTTTCAAAAAATTGAAGCAGAAGGAAAACTTCCAGACTCTTTTTATGAAGCCAGCATTACCCTGATCCCCAAACCAGGCAAAGACCCTACCAAAAAGGAGAATTTCAGACCAATATCCCTGATGAATATGGATGCTAAGATTCTCAACAAGATCCTAGCAAACAGGATCCAACAGCACATTAAAAAGATTATCCACCATGACCAGGTGGGATTCATCCCTGGGTTACAAGGATGGTTCAACATTCGCAATTCAATCAATGTGATAGAACAAATCAATAAGAGAAGAGAGAAGAACCACATGATCCTTTCAATTGATGCAGAAAAAGCTTTTGACAAAATCCAACATCCGTTCCTGATTAAAACGCTTCAAAGTATAGGGATAGAGGGAACATTCCTGAACTTCATCAAATCTATCTATGAAAAACCCACAGCAAATATCATCCTCAATGGGAAAAAGCTTGCAGCCTTCCCGTTGAGATCAGGAACACGACAAGGATGCCTACTCTCACCACTCTTGTTCAACATAGTATTAGAAGTCCTAGCAACAGCAATCAGACAACAAAGAGAAATAAAAGGTATCCAAATTGGCGAGGAAGAAGTCAAACTATCTCTCTTCGCAGATGACATGATTCTTTATATGGAAAACCCGAAAGACTCCACCCCCAAACTACTAGAACTCATACAGCAATTCAGTAATGTGGCAGGATACAAAGTCAATGTCCAGAAATCAGTGGCTTTCTTATACACTAATAATGAAAATACAGAAAGGCAAATTAGAGAATCGATTCCATTTACTATAGCACCAAGAACCATAAGATACCTCGGAATAAACCTAACCAAAGAGGTTAAAGATCTGTACTCGAGGAACTACAGAACACTCCTAAAAGAAATCGAAGAAGACACAAAAAGATGGAAGACCATTCCATGCTCTTGGATCGGAAGAATAAACATCGTTAAAATGTCTATACTGCCCAGAGCAATCTATACTTTTAATGCCATTCCGATCAAAATTCCACCAGTATTTTTCAAAGAGCTGGAGCAAATAATACTAAAATTTGTATGGAATCAGAAGAGACCCCGAATTACTAAGGAAATGTTGAAAAACAAAAATAAAACTGGTGGCATCACGTTACCTGATTTCAAGCTTTACTACAAAGCTGTGATCACCAAGACAGCATGGTACTGGCATAAAAACAGACACATGGACCAGTGGAACAGAGTAGAGAGCCCAGATATGGACCCTCAACTCTATGGCCAAATAATCTTCAACAAAACAGGAAAAAATATCCAGTGGAAAAAAGACAGTCTCTTCAATAAATGGTGCTGGGAAAACTGGACAGCTTTATGTAGAAGAATGAGACTTGACCATTCTCTTACACCGTACACAAGATAAACTCGAAATGGATAAAAGACCTCAACGTGAGATAGGAATCCATCAGAATCCTCGAGGAGAACATAGGCAGTAACCTCTTTGATATCAGCCACAGCAACTTCTTTCAAGATATGTCTCCAAAGGCGAAGGAAACAAAGGCAAAGATGAACTTTTGGGACTTCATCAAGATCAAAAGCTTCTGCACAGCAAAAGAAACAGTCAACAAAACAAAGAGGCAACCCACGGAATGGGAGAAGATATTTGCAAATGACAGTACAGACAAAAGGTTGATATCCAGGATCTATAAAGAACTCCTCAAACTCAACACACACAAAACAGATGATCATATTAAAAAATGGGCAGAAGATATGAAGAGACACTTCTCCAATGAAGACATACAAATGGCTACCAGACACATGAAAAAATGTTCATCATCACTAGCCATCAGGGAGATTCAAATCAAAACCACATTGAGATACCACCTTACACCAGTTAGAATGGCCAAAATTAGCAAGACAGGAAACAACGTATGTTGGAGAGGATGTGGAGAAAGGGGAACCCTCTTACACTGTTGGTGGGAATGCAAACTGGTGCAGCCACTTTGGAGAACAGTGTGGAGATTCCTCAGGAAATTAAAAATAGAGCTTCCCTATGACCCTGCAATTGCACTGCTGGGTATTTACCCCAAAGATACAGATATAGTGAAAAGAAGGGCCATCTGTACCCCAATGTTTATAGCAGCAATGGCCACGGTCGCCAAACTGTGGAAAGAACCAAGATGCCCTTCAACGGATGAATGGATAAGGAAGATGTGGTCCATATACACTATGGAGTATTATGCCTCCATCAGAAAGGACAAATACCCAACCTTTGTAGCAACATGGACAGGACTGGAAGAGATTATGCTGAGTGAAATAAGTCAAACAGAGAGAGTCAAGTATCATATGGTTTCACTTATTCGTGGAGCATAACAAATAATATGGAGGACAAGGGTAGATGGAGAGGAGAAGGCAGTTGAGGGAAATTGGAAGGGGAGGTGAACCATGAGAGACTATGGACTCTGAAAAACAACCTGAGGGTTTTGAAGGGGTGGGGGGTGGGAGGTTGGGGGAACCAGGTGGTGGGTATTGGGGAGGGCACAGATTGCATGGAGCACTGGGTGTGGTGAAAAAACAATGAATACTGTTATGCTGAAAATAAATAAAAAATTAAAAAAAATACATAAATTTTTAAATAAAGATATATGCTTTTCAGGGTACATTTATTTAGAGCTACAAATGTATAATATTTCAAAGGAATTAATTTTTCTATCTTCAGTACTGTTTTTAGAAAAAGTATGATCACTGGATAATTTTCAAAAGCAAGAGAACAAGAGTACAACAAAACATGATCAATTGATAACAAAGAACTTTTGTTTGTTCAAAATTTCTTCAACTCTACCAACTCTTCAATTGTGTAAGATGAATACAGTATGATATTATATTTTTCTCTCTGGAAATACTACAAAGTGACTAGTTTCCCTCATGCAGGGACACTTTGCTTTCAGATGAGCTATGTCACGTCTTGTCACTCTCCTACTTGTGCCTTCCACTTCACTCACACTGAGTTCCCTGCTGTTCCTGGACAATCAAAGCTCTCTCTTGCCTCAGGGTCTTTGTACTTGCTGTTGCCAATTTTCAGAAAGCTTCCTCACTTCCCTTAGGTCTTTGCTTAAATGGTATCGTATCATAGTCTCCCCACTCCCCATGAACAATGTTCCCAGCTTGCTTTACTTTTCATAGTCCCGATCACTCCTTAAAATTTCTATTTACTTGTTCGTTAGCTTGTTTATTTATTTACCTACCTACCTAGAATGTATACTGCACAAGAAGAGCAGCTTTGTCTTCTTTACTAACAACTTCATCCTCAGTAATTAAACTGTGGCCTGGCTCATACTAATTTCTCAACAAACACTTGTTAAATTAATGAATAGACTAATTGTTTGTGTCCAGCAGTAAATATACCGGAACTACTGGTAATTAGAGTTGATTACTCCTTTTTAATTCTTTATTCTTTTTCATTATATAACTTTTTAGACAAGAACTTTAGAGCCTTTCATAAGCTGTGGCTTTTTAAAAAATATTCTTTCATTCCCTATTTACATTTCACACTCTTGGACAAAGAACTTTTTGGAAACCACACTACCAAACAGATCATATGAAACTATTTTAATTTTTCTTTATTGGAAATTTTTCATTAAATGAAAAATAACACATGAAATACATTTTACTTAGTAAAGCGTAATAATACAAAATATGAGACTGCGAAAATTATCCTGATTCAGTTTGCAAAATTCCTTCATAAATTAGGATTACTCAATAAACTCCAATGATTCCAAACATCCCTAGAAAATGTTAGCATGACAGGGGTAACTGGGTTGCTCAGTCAGTTAAGTGTCCAACTCTCGATTTGGGCTCAAGTCATGATCTCAGTGTCATAAGACGGAGCACTGCCTTGGATTCCACATTGGGCACGGAGCCTCCTTGAGATTCCCTCTCACTCTCTTTCTCTCTGCCCCTCCCCTGTCCTACACTCAAACACTCAGTCTCTCTCTCTCTCCCTGTCTACAAAAAAATTAATGTAAGCATGACAATACTTTACAACAATAAACATAACCTACCTCAACATACTAATATACAAGCATTATGTATTGTATTTGACTGTTAGGTGATCTCAATTTTATAATAAAGCTATCCAAATGAATTTGTAGACATGTTCCTTATCTATAATTTTAGAAACATTCAATTTCTCAAGAATTGCAAACCTGTGCCTGAATGTCCTAAGAGGGTCATGCTGACATTGGTGGGGTCTGTGTGATACAACACGAATATCTGCTCTGAAGTCTATGAAAATAAGTTTCTCTTCTGGAACTATTTTTTAATAATTACTTTATTTTTTTTTTAATTTTTTATTTATTTTCAGCGTAACAGTATTCATTGTTTTTTCACCACACCCAGTGCTCCATGCAATCTGTGCCCTCCCTAATACCCACCACCTGGTTCCCCCACCCTCCCACCCCGCCCCTTCAGGTTGTTTTTCAGAGTCCATAGTCTCTCATGGTTCACCTCCCCTTCCAATTTCCCTCAACTGCCTTCTCCTCTCCATCTACCCTTGTCCTCTATATTATTTGTTATGCTCCACCAATAAGTGAAACCATATGATACTTGACTTTCTCTGTTTGACTTATTTCACTCAGCATAATCTCTTCCAGTCCTGTCCATGTTGCTACAAAAGTTGGGTATTCGTCCTTTCTGATGGAGGCATAATACTCCATAGTGTATATGGACCACATCTTCCTTATCCATTCATCCGTTGAAGGGCATCTTGGTTCTTTCCACAGTTTGGCGACCGTGGCCATTGCTGCTATAAACATTGGGGTACAGATGGCCCTTCTTTTCACTACATCTGTATCTTTGGGGTAAATACCCAGCAGTGCAATTGCAGGGTCATAGGGAAGCTCTATTTTTAATTTCCTGAGGAATCTCCACACTGTTCTCCAAAGTGGCTGCACCAGTTTGCATTCCCACCAACAGTGTAAGAGGGTTCCCCTTTCTCCACATCCTCTCCAACACACGTTGTTTCCTGTCTTGCTAATTTTGGCCATTCTAACTGGTGTAAGGTGGTATCTCAATGTGGTTTTGATTTGAATCTCCCTGATGGCTAGTGATGATGAACATTTTTTCATGTGTCTGGTAGCCATTTGTATTTCTTCCTTGGAGAAGTGTCTGTTCATATCTTCTGCCCATTTTTTAATATGATTATCTGTTTTGTGTGTGTTGAGTTTGAGGAGTTCTTTATAGATCCTGGATATCAACCTTTTATCTGTACTGTCAATTGCAAATATCTTCTCCCATTCCGTGGGTTGCCTCTTTGTTTTGATGACTGTTTCTTTTGCTGTGCAGAAGCTTTTTATCTTGATGAAGTCCCAGAAGTTCATCTTTGCCTTTGTTTCCTTCGCCTTTGGAGACATATCTTGAAAGAAGTTGCTGTGGCTGATATCAAAGAGGTTACTCCCTATGTTCTCCTCGAGGATTCTGATGGATTCCTGTCTCACGTTGAGGTCTTTTATCCATTTCGAGTTTATCTTTGTGTACGGTGTAAGAGAATGGTCAAGTTTCATTCTTCTACATATAGCTGTCCAGTTTTCCCAGCACCATTTATTGAAGAGACTGTCTTTTTTCCACTGGATATTTTTTCCTGTTTTGTCAAAGATTATTTGACCATAGAGATGAGGGTCCATATCTGGGCTCTCTACTCTGTTCCACTGGTCCATGTGTCTGTTTTTATGCCAGTACCATGCTGTCTTGGTGATCACAGCTTTGTAGTAAAGCTTGAAATCAGGTAACGTTTTGCCACCAGTTTTATTTTTGTTTTTCAACATTTCCTTAGCAATTCGGGGTCTCTTCCGATTCCATACAAATTTTAGTATTATTTGCTCCAGCTCTTTGAAAAATACTGGTGGAATTTTGATTGGAATGGCATATTTTTTAATAATTACTTTAAATATATCTTTAAATTTGAAAACGATTTTAGATTTTCAAAATGTTTGTTGAAATAGTATAGATAAGTCCCACATACCTTTTACCCAACTTCCCCTAGTGTTAACATCTTAATTTATAATAATACACTAGTCAAAGTTAAGAAAGCATCATTGACACATTACTATTATCTAAACTTCAAGAATTCATTCGGATTATTATTTATCAACTAATATCATTAGCTCCTAGAGGATCCAACCTGGGATCCATATATTGTCCTGTCTCCTTAGTCTCATCTAATCTATGACAAGTGTCTCAGTCTTTCCTGGGTTTTCACCACCTTAATATCTTTGAGGAGTATTTCTCTGGTTTTTTGGGGGTTTTTTTTGTTTGTTTGTTTGTTTTGTAGAGGGTCTTTCAGTTTAGACTTGTCTCACTTTATTGGTCATCGTTACACAGAGGTTTAGATACTGAGAGAGAATGAGAAGTGCTGTTATTATCACATCTCATTGGGGACACATACTACCAACATGAGTTGTCACTGGGGATCTTAACCTTCATCACCTCAACCAGGTGATTCAGACCCATTGCTCAGAAATGGCTCTTCCTGCTCTCCCAGCAGACAAGTGTTTGCCAAGTGCTTGAGTGTAATGCTACCTTTTCCCCTTGCATGTTTTATATTTTAGAAACTACGTTCAGGTCACACTCGTGGTGGAAAGGACTACACTGCACCTCCTAAGGGAAGGCTAAGCATATTATTTCAAATTATTCTATAAGAAAATTTTATTTATTTACTTAGTTTCTTACTTACTTATCAGCATGGACTTATAACTATCTGCTTTATATTTTGGCATACAATGTAGTTCCATGTTATTTACTTTATTGTTCAAATTGTTCCATATTTAGCCATTAGGAACACTTTCAGTTGTATTCTTGTTTCCTTTTGATATACCCAACCCTATTGTTTTCTGAGACCTTACTTTCTGATCTTACAAGATCAAGATCCAGGCTCTGCCTGTGCTGTTCTCCGAACCCAGCAATCAGCTCTTTCTCCAAAGAGCCCATCTAACTTCTCAGTTGTAACTAAAAAGAAACCAAATCCTCTAGTCTTGTTTCCTTTAACTGGTAGATTAAATAGCAACTAGCTACAGGAGGCTGAGTACCTTCCTAAATGATTTTGAGGTGTCTTTGAGTAGGGATTGGGTGTGTGTTTCTTTTTGTCCCTCAGTTCCTGTTCCAAATCCCTGTTTTTGTCTCACTTGTTCACCACTTCAAGCACCACACCTCCTCCTGTGCCTCTTCTTTTCCTGTCTCTATGCTTCTTTTCCCCAAGGTGACATAGACCACTCCCCCTCCTTCATTCTTCCAAAGAACTAGTTACATTAATCTTGTACTCAGACAAAATGGAGGGAAAGTGAAGCCAAGAGCAATGACTTGCTGCAAAGTAGGCATTTGCAATAACTGATGCTCAGGTTCATGAAGCATCATCTGTTGTCAAAACATCTCTTATCAGTCATCTCCTGAAACCTTGGCTTCCCATCATGTTGTTCGGCTCTATTTCTCTTCTCAAAGTTGAAAGTCTCAAAGCCTTATCCCCCTAGCTGCTCTGGGAAAAGACAACATACCTTTACTTCACTGTGCTAGCTGGGAAAATACTTAGGAACTATATAGAACAAAGAATAATCATGGACTAGACTGTAGACTATACATTTAATGAGATTTCTGCCCCCACCATCTAATCAAAACCACTCAAATCACCCACCAACTTCCTATCACTGTGGCCTATCACCAGTTCTTAGTCTTGATATTTCTTAACCTACTAGCAGTTCGGACACATCCATCCCCTTTTGGCACATTTCTCATCACTTGGTTTCTAGGACACCATCCACCTCCACTGGTTACTCATCTCTCTGACCTTGTATTGAAAAGGCTCCAGGTCTTGGAAGGTCAGATTCAGTTACTAACTGTGTGGGATTATCCTGAATTTCCTCAGAAAACATTACTTCTTTTTCCAGAGTATTGAGATTTCAGCTAAGCACATTGCCTTTCAGCTAGGAATAAAATTTTGAAGTTGGTTTATCTGATTGTTTTTTGTGGCCTTATTAATGAATTCTTGTCAATGGAATGTACTCAGAAGTAATGCATGCAGCTGTTGTTATCACTTTCTTGAAAAGAAATTATTTATCCTTCACTCATCTCTTTCTTCTCTCCTCCAGATAGAGTAGTTATTATGAGGACAGACTTTTAACACTGCAGGAGATGGTTGGGAGAGACTTTGTGAACTGAACCTGGCCCCAGAATGATCAAGACACACCAGCTATACAGAGAGTTTTTACAAAAGTGCGTTAACTTCCACTATTTGAGAATAAATTGCTGTCTTATTTTAGCCACTATATTTTGGCTTTCTTAGTTACAGCACTTTAACCTGATTTCTAATTGTGTTAGATTAACTATGGGTACAAATTCTTTGCAGCTTTCTTCCTCAAGAGGTGGAGTCATTCTTCATGCTTGATTCATACTTGAACCTGAGCCAGCCCTTTGACATCATTGATTAGTATAATGTGACAGAAAAAAATGTTGTGAAAGTTAAACATCTAGACTTCATGAAACCATTCAATTGTACTTTCATACTGAAAATATTATGTAAGAAATCTGGTCCATCCTCCGGAGGATGAAAGAACTTGTAGAAAAAAGGTAGAGAGTAACCTGAATCAACGGTTAGAAATGTAAGTCCATCTTGAACATTTCAGCCCAGCTCACCATGCAGAAGATATGCAGTCTCATGAGTGAGCCATGTGAAATCAGCAGAGTAACTGTCCCTGTGTTGAGCACATACTTATTAGGATGTCAATGAAGATAGACAGGAGGTCAAGATAGCTATAAGGGCAAAACAGACATTGAAATCTACAAAGATAAAGAGCACAGTCTCCTTTATATAGACATCAGAACAGAAAAAAGCCAAGATTGGGGGGATATCACAGAAAAAGTGATGGACCACATTGGAATGGCAGAAGGGAAGACAGAAGTTGAATCCAGTGTGGGTGGCAGATTCAAGGAAGCCCCAGACATAGCATCTGATTGCCACGTCTCCACACATTTGCTGGTGCCAGAGCAGTGTTGTAATGTAAGGGCTTACATACCACTGTAGGCTGATCACAAGCCATGAGGGCAACCAGGAAACAGTCCTTAGGCAAATGTTTAGACCAACTTTATTTGTAATCACCAAACACTAGAATCAACACAAATATTCTTCAACTGAGAATAAGATTAACAATTGGTAATGACCAGACAGTAAAAAATATTCCACTCTGACACAGGAAATAATACAGACAGGCCTCAAATGATAAATGAAAGATTATAGACTCAGAGTACATATTATAGGATCACACTTAAGGACACTGTTGGAAAGGCAAATTTATTTGGACAAAACAGTGTATTGGTTGTCGGGGCAGTGGGTGGGAGAATGGGTTTGTCAGAAGAGGTTTGCATGAAGTTTTTTAGGTGATGGGGCTTACTGGATATAAATTTGACAAAATCTTACAACTATCTGCTGGGATTGTGGATACTAATGTACAGAAATTATACTTAATTATAAACTGACAAAAATCAGAAGAAATGACAAGTAATACAAAAGCATGTGTGTTCAATGAAATAACCAGCAAGGCCCCCACAGGCAGTTTAATTGCCTCCATCCTGGGAAAGTGGGATGAGGTGCTAGAAATGTTCTCCCAGGGGAAATTCCCAGAGAGCTCTGTGTCTCTATAATTCTCTCCACATCCCAATGCACTAGCCATTGAAATCCCAATATGATCCCACATGTCACCATTGTAGAGACACCAGTCCACATGCTGAACCTGTTTGGTGATCATGTATTCATTTGCTAGTGCACAGAGGCCTTATCCCAGGATTTGCTATGAACTACTAAGGATATTCAAGGGAAACTCCCTGAGATAAAAATTATATTCATTGACTTAAAAGTGATAACTTCTTATGGAGACGTTTTACAGACCCTCCCTTGCTTCTTATTTACAGACACAAGTCTGTGAATTATGGAAGAGGTAATCTTATCATCTTTATTTTACAAATAAGAAGAAGGTAAGTGATCCCTCTAAGGACACAGAAGGAATGCAAGGTAGGTACAGAAATTGAACCATGTTAATGTTCTTTCTTCCATTTTCCCCTGTCTTAGAGTACTTAGAGCCTTATGACCATGTCCTAAGAGTAGTATTTAGGTGTTATTCTGCAGCTGAAATTCTGATTCAGACCCATTGCTCAGAAATGGCTCTTCCTGCTCTCCCAGCAGACAAGTGAGCATCTATATCCTGTAAACATTTTTAATTAGAGCTGTAATCCATGCAAAAGGTGTGGGACAGCTCTACCTACTTCAAGTTCTTTGGGGGCAGAAATAGATATCTTCAATGTTATTCAAAATACTGAGTTGAGACTGGGGTATAAGTGTCAAAATATCCATCAGAAGGGAATTTACTGGTACTTAAGGACCATCATCCTTCTTTCCTAAGGATCTGAACAAAAAAGTCACAGAAGATTCTCTAATTAATTTATTGGTTTTTACATCCTGTTCTCTAAATGCTGGCCTCTCATCAATGTAAACAAAAAAGCAAAATGAACAAAAAACTATGAGTGTAATAATCTTTTTAAAAGATTTAATTAATTAATTAATTTATTTATAGAGCATGCAAGAGTGGGGGAAGGGGCAGAGGGAGAGGGAGAGAGAAACTAAAGTAGATTCTGCACCTCAGACTGACCATGGAGCCAACAGGGGGCTCCATCTCACGACCTTGAGATCATGACCTGAGCTGAAATCAAGGGTCAGATGCTCAACTGATGGATCCACCCTCATATCCCCAAATAATCTTTACAACAAAATTTCTAATATGAATTAATAAAATCCAAATGGTATTTTAAACTTTCCCCTACCATCTTAAGCTTATTGTCACCAGCACATCCACACATGTTGACGCGACTGGCTAAGAGCAAAGCCTTTTGATTACACAGAACATGGATTTAACTCTTGAATCTTGACTCCTTCCCAAGCTAGCTGTGTAATTTTAGAGCATCACAGAACTTCTCAGATCCTCATGCTCTACAATGGTGAAGGAGGAATAACAATACAACCTACCATATACACACACACATTGACCTATAAAGCCTTTCTTATTGCTTGTAGAACATAGACTAGGCTCCAAGTGGACATGTGTGTTAAGGTTGGCAAACAATGTTATCAGGGAACAGCCTGGTGCAGGGAATTTTCCAAAGTTTAGGAGGAAGATTTTAGTAGTTAGCAGAAGAAGGATACCTTTCCAACGCTTCAAATGCAAGTGAGCAGATTTATAGTACTGTTCTATGGAAGAGCAGATTCAAATGAAATATTTTATTATGTGGCACTTGCCACTAAAACAGATCTGCAGGCTGAAGAGAGCCCATAGACAAGGAACTGTCACCCTTGATCTCTGATTCTGCTGTGAGATGCAGTCATGAGAGAAAGAATGAGTTATCCAGGGGAGGATCCAAGCTAAGGCATAGATTTCAAGGAAGATTTTAGGCAAAAGAAAGCTTGTGTGGACTTGTTGGAGCAGCTGATTGCATGGGTGAAATGAAAACAGATGGAGAAATCCTGGAGATCACAAAAAAACCTCTGAGGCCTCTGTGGGTGAGAAAGGCAAATTAAAGAGACTATAAGACTTCATACATCACACACACCTGAAGCCCTACAGGGCGACACCCATTTTTCCCAAAGCAATGTAAACACAATCATCCCATTCTAACAATAACACTATAGCTCATGAGACTGTGCTAATCACCCAGATTTTATCAGTTTTTAAGTATTACCTTACTTTATTCTCATAACAATGCTATATTATAGGTCTCATTACTGTCTTTATTTATTTATTTATTTATTTATTGCCAATGGAAATAGGAAGTTCAGATAAGTTAGGTTAAGACTGATGGCTCCTCGTTATTAAATGGTAGTAGGGCTGCTATGCACCTCATCCTGGAACATAAGCTCTACACTCAATTCTGTGTCTTCCCCTCAGATAGCCTCTGCTGGCTGTCATGCCCCTACTGCTCCACTATCTCACCACATCTACTATGCATATATCTCTTGGATACTTCACTGGAAAAACTCAATGAATTTGTATCAATGGAGAAAATGAACAATTGCACTGAGTTAAACTCAATTTGATTCAAATACAATTTAGACTATCACCTTAGGAACCACTCAGTGTGGGCTCAAAGTTTGGCTTGGCCCTGAGCATGGCTAGTCAATTAATACTCATTTGAAATATAAAAAATTATTCAACTTCTGTGCATCATAGTTTGTTTTCCTCCCAGCTTTTTTGTTAAAGTTTTAAGTAATCTCTATACCCAACATGGGGCTAGAACTCACAATCCCAAGAACAAGGGTTGCAGGCTCTACTGACTGAGCCAGCCAGGCACCCCTCTGTGCATCATAATTTAAATGAACATAATAACAAATCAAACTCATAATGTTCTTGAGAGGATGTGATGAATATACAGATCTTCTGGTACTTACAATGGGGTTATGTCCCTAGAAACCCATTGTACATCGAAAATATCATAAGATGAAAATTCACTTACTACATCTGACCTACTGAACATCATCCTACCATAACCATGTTTCCAGCTCTTAACATTAATGTACAGTTGGGAAAAAATCATCTCACACAAGGCCTACTTGATAATGACGCATTGAATATCTGGAATTTGTTGAATGCAGTAGTGAAAATGAAACACGGAATGCATGAGCTGGTACAGGATGGTTGTAAAGGTATCAGTTGTTGGACCTCATGATCATCTGACTGACCTGGAGCTGTGGTTTACTGCCCTTGCCCAGCACCAGGAGAGAGGATCATATTGGCTATCACTAGCCCAGAAAAATACCCCAATTCAAAATTTGATGTATGGTTTCTACTGCATGTGTATCACTTTTGCACCATCATCAAGTTGAAAAATCATTAAGTCAAATCATCGTAAGTTGGGGACTATCTGTACACCTACTGTGTCTATGGCAGTTCCTGGCAAGTCAGCAGCATGCAAGTATCTGTTTTTACCAGGCTTGGAAAAAGTGAACTGTATTCATTCTGGACAAGTCATCTTGATCAAGTTAGTCAATTTTCTACACCTCATTTTACAAATCTATAAAATTTTAGAATTGAGGAGAAGCTCCCTACTTCAGAGTCAACAGTTTGTAAATCTACATGTAATTAGTGCATTAACTTTTGTTGTCAAGCTAATGTTTTATCTGGAGAACCTTGAAATACAAGTTATTGCTCTAATGAAATAACACACACTATATGTACTCTGTCACTGTAAGTTTTTTTGTTTATCACCCATTTATTTCTTCTTGTAGCCACAGAGCATTAGTGGTTCTCAACATTGATGGAGAACAGGACAGAAGTGACACAGTTCATTCTGCTGGGACTAACGAATGACCCCAAATTGCAGCTTCCCCTCTTCATAATGTTCACTCTCATCTACCTCATCACTCTGGTTGGGAATTTGGGGATTACCATGTTGGTTCTGTTGGACTCCCATCTCCACACCCCCATGTACTTTTTCCTCAGTAATCTGTCTCTGGTGGACTTTTGTTACTCTACAGCTGTCACTCCCAAGGTCATGGCTGGATTACTTATAGAAGATAAGGTCATTTCCTACAATGCATGTGCTTCTCAGATGTTCTTTTTTGCAGCCTTTGCCACTGTGGAAAATTATCTCTTGGCCTCAATGGCTTATGACCGTTATGCAGCAGTGTGCAAACCCCTCCATTACACCACCACCATGACAACAGATGTGTGTGCTCGTTTGGTCATAGGCTGCTATGTCTGTGGTTTCCTGAATGCCTCTATCCACATTAGAGACACATTTAGTCTCTCTTTCTGTATGAACAATGTAATCCATCACTTTTTCTGTGATGTTCCAGCAGTCATGGTTCTTTCTTGCTCTGATAGACATGTCAGTGAGCTGGTTCTTGTTTATGTTGTGAGTTTCAACATCTTTTTTGCTCTCCTGGTTATCTTGATTTCCTACCTATTCATATTTATCACCATCCTGAAGATGCACTCATCTACTGGATATCAGAAGGCTATATCTACCTGTGCTTCCCACCTCACTGCTGTGTCCATCTTCTATGGGACAGTCATCTTCATGTACTTACAGCCCAGCTCCAGCCATTCCATGGACACAGACAAAATGGTGTCTGTGTTCTACACGATGGTCATCCCCATGCTAAACCCTGTGGTCTATAGCATGAGGAACAAGGAAGTCAAGAATGCATTCATGAAGACCATGTTAGAGTCAAAATTATCTCTAGGATTGTGATTTTAACACTGTACAATGTGCACTAATCTAGTTACAATAAGGCCATAGTGAAATTAAGCTCCTGATGTAGTAGCCTAACTTCTTCAAAACTCTTTTGTTCTGAAAAAAAAGCAAACATTGTGTGTACAAATAAAAGCCTGAACAAGAATGACTAAGATGTCTTAGGGCTTAGTTGTAAAAATTTTATTCAGGATATGGATTTAGTCACTTATTCTACATGCATTTTTCTACTGCATCAATGCAGAGACCCATAAAATAAGAGCACAGATGAGACCATGAACAGAAGTGCATGCATGTGCCCATGATGATACATACACACTAGAGTAGGAAATTTCCCAGAATTAAAGGGAATGTTGCTAGTGTTTTATAATAATAATTTGAATGTTTGATTCATGTATTAGAATAGAAATTTATCTCCTGTATTTTTCACTTCCTTATTTGAATTCTTTTCTAAGAGTCCTAACTTCAGAATGAAAGTAATATACTACTCAATGAAAGGTTCTGATTTTGGAGAGCTCATTTTACAGGGAGATGCTTACATATAGCATCTTAAGTGAATTAATATTTCTGTTTTAACTGAGTCATTACATAGAACTAACATGCTCATATTACACTTTTCAAAAAGGTAAAACACAGCCAGAATATGAGAAGATGGAAGAAGACTAGAAGTATTTTTTAATTTCTTCAGATATTATTACAAATTCTCGCAGTACTTAAAAACTCACTGAAAACAAGTAATGTACATTTTGCTTCTGGAAATGCTTTGGAATGATTAATGCTCATATTTCATGTTTCTTTTGTTGATCTAAATTATTTTTTGTTGCCTCTTTATTCTTCTGCCCTACTTCATTCACATGATTTTCTTCCTATTTCTTCACAATCTGACAATTTCAATCATGTTCCTGATTAGGACATTTGTACTTGCTTTTCTCTGTGTAGAATGTTCCCTTACTTCTTTAAGATCATTGCTTAATTATTACACTATTACACAATGTTTTCCTGACCACCTTTATAAAACAATCCCTTTTTATTCACTATGTACACTGTTCTTTCACTCTGTGTTATTCTTCATATCCTTATAGACCTTCATCTCTTATATATTTATTTGTTTCCTTGTTTATGATCCATGTACTCCAACTAGAATTTAAATTCTGTGAAAGCTGTGGCTTTATTAGTTTTCTTTACAACACAGTCTTCAGTACCTAAGTGGGTATCTGTTTCATAGTAGATTTTCAATAAATGAATGAATAAAATAATTAAGCTCTAAGTCAGAATGTATCAATATGATAATTCTTTATTATATGTATATATATATTATATATGATTATTCTTTATCAATATGATAATATCAATATGATAATTCTTTAAGCATTGGTGGTTTTAGCATATCATCTATACCATAAACTTTTTAGATAAATGTATAATGCATTTCAAGAAGAACAGTTGATTTTCTGCTTTGTTTAAATACTTTTATCTACATTTTCACCAAGTATTTGCACTCCAATATTTGGACCCATAATCAAGTGAATCATCTGAAATAATCTCATAATTTTCACTTAGCAGTGATGTCTCATTAAATGTCAAGTAACACAACAAATAAATGCTAGTAGGTAAATCATAAGAAAGACATTAAATGTGAGATTAAGAGTTAGTGTCTGATTATATTTGAAAATTACTTCATACATTTGAAATATAATTAACTGAAATGATTTGGAATATCTATCTAGAATATAAACCTGGCAATATCTGTCAATAATAAAAATGATGCACATTTGGGGCACCTGGGTGGCTCAGTGGGTTAAAGCCTCTGCCTTCAGCTCAGGTCACGATCTCAGGGTCCTGGGATCGAGCCCCACATGGGGCTCTCTGCTCAGCAGGGAGTCTGCTTCCCTTCCTCTCTCTCTGCCTGCCTCTCTCCTTACTTGTGATCTCTGTCTGTCAAATAAATAAATTTTTTAAAAATAATGCACATTCTACACTATGGAGTATTATGCCTCCACCAGAAAGGACGAACACCCAACTTTTGTAGCAACGTGGACAGGACTGGAAGAGATTATGCTGAGTGAAATAAGTCAAGCAGAAAGAGTCAATTATCATATGGTTTCACTTATTTGTGGAGCATAACAAATAACATAGAGGACAAGGGTAGATGGAGAGGAGAAGGCAGTTGAGGGAAATTGGAAGCGGAGGTGAACCATGAGAGACTATGGACTCTGAAAAACAACCTGAGGGTTTTGAAGGGGTGGGGGGTGGGAGGTTGGGGGAACCAGGTGGTGGGTATTAGGGAGGGCACAGATTGCATGGAGCACTGGGTGTGGTGCAAAAACGATGAATACTGTTATGCTGAAAATAAATAAAAAATTAAAAAATATGATGCACATTCAATATGCTAGTATAATGCACAATTTTTATGCTTTTAGTTTTGATCCTCAGAGAGCACTATATTATACAAATCTTATCCACATAAATGTGTATCATTATCTAATTTGTCACCTCTAGATAATAGGAGGCTTTAGTATTTCAGTATTTGTAAGATTGTACTTGAATATGTTAATATTCTTATGCTACTACTTTGGGGGAAGTGTAGAACAACACAAATATTCACTTATAGTTTTGCAATGATGTTTTTCTTATTGGAAACATATCTAACTATTATTTTATTTTTTTTCTAACTATTACTTTAAAAAAGACTTCACCCTCAAATTACTAGAGCTCATACAGCAATTCAGCAATGTGGCAGGATGCAAAATCAATGTGCAGAAATCAGTCACATTTTTTATACATTAATAACGTGACTGAAGAAAGAGAAATTAAGGAATTGATTCCATTTACAATGGCACCAAAACCCATAAGGTACATAGGAATAAACCTAACCAAAGAGGTAAAGGATCTATACTCCAGAAACTACAGAACCCTGAGGAAAGAAATTGAGGAAGACACAAACAGATGGAAAAACATTCCATGCTCATGGACTGGAAGAATAAATATTGTTAAAATGTCTATGCTGCCCAAAGCAATCTACATATTCAATGAATATTTATCAAAATATTTATTTATTTATTTATTTATCAAAATATTTATCAAAATATTTATTGACATTTTCACAGAGCTGAAACAAACAATCCAAAAATGTGTATGGAATTGGAAAAGACACTGAATCACTGGGAGAATGTTGAAAAAGATTACCAAAGCTAGAAGCATCACATCATAATATAGCTGACTTCAAGCTATATTACAAAGCTGTAATCATCAAGGCAGCATGATATTGGCACAGAAACAGACACATAGATCAATGGAACAGAATAGAGAACCCAGAAATGGGCCCTCAACTCTATAGTAAACTATATCTTTGACAAAGCAGGAAAGAATGTCCAATGGAAAAAAGTCTTTTCAACAAATGGTGTTGGGAAAACTGGACAGCCACATGCAGAAGAATGAAACTGGACAATTGTCTTACACAAAGATAAACTCTACGTAAAGATAAAACTCCAAATGGATGAAAAATCTCAAGATGAGATAGGAATCCATCAAAGTTCTCAAGGAGAATATAGGCAGTAACCTCTTCAACATCGGCCACAGTTACTTCTTTCAAGATATGTCTCTAAAGGCAAGGAAAACAAAACCAAAAATGAACTTTTGGGACTTCATCAAGATAAAAAGCCTTTGCACAGCAAAGGAAA
The DNA here is from genome assembly GCF_963455335.1 of Martes martes. Lineage (NCBI taxonomy): Eukaryota > Metazoa > Chordata > Mammalia > Carnivora > Mustelidae > Martes > Martes martes. The sequence goes on from NC_137898.1 coordinate 12,377,269, forward strand.
CAGTGAACAAAACTAAGAGGCAACCCACGGAATGGGAGAAGCTATTTGCAAATGACATAACAGATAAAGGGCTGGGATCAAAGATCTATAAGAAAAATGGGCAGAAGACATGAACAGACACTTCTCCAAAGACATACAAATGGCTAACAGACACGTGTAAAAAATGTTCATCATCATTATCCATCAGGGAAATTCAAATCAAAACTACACTGAGATACCATCTTATAGGTTAGAATGGCCCAAATTAACAAGACAAGATACAAGTGTTGGAGAGGATGTGGAGAAAGGAGAACCTTCTTACACTGCTGGTGGGAATGCAAGTTGGTGCAGCCACTTTGGAAAACAGTGTGGAGATTCCTTAAGAAATTCAAAATAGAGCTACCCTATGACCCTGAAATTGCACTACTGGTTATTTACCCCAAAGATACAGATGTGAAGAGAAGGGCCATCTGTACCCCAATATTCATAGCAGCAATGGCCACAATTACCAAATTGTGGAAAGAGCCAAGATGCCCTTCAACAGATGAATGGATAAAGAAGGTGTGGTCCTTATATACAATAGAATATTATGCCTCCATCAGAAAAGATGAATACCTGACTTTTGTGTCAACATGGATGGAACTGGAGAAGATTAAGCTGAGTGAAATAAGTCAAGCAGTGAAAGTCAAGTATCATATGGTTTCACTTACTTGTGGAGCATAAGGAATAACATGGAGGACATTAAGAGAAAGAAAGGAAAAGTGAATTGGGGGAAATCAGAAGGGGAGATGAACCATGAGAGACTGTGGACTGTAAGAACAAACTTAAGGTTTTGGAGGGGAGGGAGGCGGGGTGATAGGTGAGCCTGATGGTGGGTATTAAGGAGGGCATGTATTGCATGGAGCACTGGGCATGGTGCACCTACAATGAATCTTGGAACACTGAAAAAATTAAATTTAAAAAACAAATATCAAAAATAATAATAAATGTAAATTAATTAAACAAAACCACTCTTGGGGTATGTAAAAGTCACCATAATTCTTTAAAAGATTGTATTTAGTTATTTGAAAGAGAGAGAGAGCAAGAGCACAAGCAGGGGTGAGGAGCAGAGCGAGAGCGTGAAGCAGACCCTCAGCTGAGCTGAGCCCCTGGTTGGCAGGCAACCCAAGGGAGGAAGAATTCCAGGACTCTGAGATCATAACCTCACTTAACCAACTGAGCCACCCAGGTGCACCAAAATTCACCTTAATTTTTAAGTGGGGGAGGAGAGAGAAAAGAGAGCAATATTGCAAATGTATGTATGTGTTACACAACATACCAAATTATGCCACTGCATATAGTTTAATTATTTCTGCCTCATATAATTGGGATGAGGAGAGGTGTTTGCCCTCACAGGGGTCTTTTCCCCCAAGATTTCCATACCTGTACAAATTTCTCCTTGTTCTTGTTCATTATGGGCTGAAATCCCATCATGATGCTGCATGACGTTGTTTAAAAGGACCAGATGTTGGGCAGAGCCCAATTATCCATCATTTATTGAACTAAAACCTAACCTTGTTGTAGACACCAAACTGGGTATTTGCAGCGAGGCTGCAATGACAGGCAGGGAAGACACCCTGAAATAAAAATTAAACTCTTTCATGTTGAAAATTTAAGCCCTTACTAAGGGCTTACATCTGTCCCCATTTGCTGGTCACAAATACAATTCTAAAAAGTCTGTGGGACAGATAATTTAATTATCTCCTTATCATAAATAAGGAAACTGAGATCAGTAGGACGTAAATCATATTCTGAGTACTTCAAAAAATCTTGGTAGGTGCATTACTTAAATACAGGCTTCCTAGGAAGCCCCATATTAATGATCCTTTCTCTGGATCTTCATGCTTCAGGGAACTAAGAATATCTCGACCAGAACACGAGACAGAATTTCTCCAACATTAATTATAACATTCTTTTGGGGCTGAATTTCTGATTGCAGACTCACAATTCAGCACTGTCTTTCCTTTCTTTTCAAGAGCAAGGTAAGTTTCTAGATTCAATCTACACTGTAGATTGCAGTGAAAACTGTAATTGATGCAGAAGCAGTGGGGTGTCTACATCTTCTGTGAGTTTTTGAGCTCCTATTTGGTTGTTTGAACACTATTTCTGAATATTGGCATAAGTATAGGAGTCAGGGAAAAACACTATAATCAGGAAAGTGCAGAGAAATATTTCTGAAATTCCATCTGCTTTTCTTAAGAGGTTAGGACAACCCTGTGATAGATGGTACTCTGATTGGGTAGTTGTTAAATAAGTCCTATTTACTGTGTGTTTTGTCACTGAAGGGATAGCTAACCAAACACAGTGAAATGACACATTCTTCCTTTCCAGAAAGATCACCAGGAAGCTACTAATACCCTTACATATTTTTCACTATTATTTCCTTACAACCTACCCCATTATTACTTGTTCATGTAGAAAATCTGACAATACAGTGATTAAAGCTACAGGAATTTGGATCAGTTAGACATGTATCTATATCTTAACTATCTCATACCAGGTGTAGAATTTTAAGAAGACACATAACTTCTCAACTCATTTTCTTAGCAGTAAATAAGGCTATTTGTATATGTGCGAGTGTGTGTACATACCCAATTTATATCTCTTCCTCTTCTGCTCTATCTATTTATCATCATGACCATGATCATTATCATCATCATCAGTATCATCTATTATCCATATTATTTGTCTCTTGATCTATGAGACCAGCTACACATAAACAGGAATTTTAAGCTGTTTCTAACCTCAGGGGAGCTATTAGTCATCATAGAACACAGCAAAAGATATATATGTGATATCGTAATAAAATATTATGTGGATGAGGTGTTGACAAACACAAATACTTTAAGGTGAAGACATGTAAAAAAAATGTGTTTAGGACCCAGGAGGGAGATGGTAAAGAATAGTGGTTACCAAAGAATGCATGTCTTTCACAAAGCTTCAAGTAAAAATACAAAGATTTGTGCTTTCTTATGAGTAGATCTGCAGATTAGTATCAACCCCCATGCCACGAATTTTCATCCCTCAGTATTGGTGATCCAGCTCAGTGTTCTTAGGAATGACAGTAAGAACGGGTCTAAGATAGAGTGGTAGGGTAAAACATATATCTCAAGAAAGAAATTAAGAAAAGAAAAACTTGAAGATCTCTGGGTTCTCATACAAAATGATTGACATAGCCATGAGCACAGGGTGAGAAATAGGGGGAAAACCAAACATCTGTGTACACAGCATGTACAAAAAGGCAAATCAAACGTTAAGGCCAACAGACTTAAACCCAGGCTGCTGGTGGATATTAAGGAGGATATGTATTTCATGGAGCACTGAGCGTGGTATGTAAACAATGAATCTTGGAACACCGAAAAAATAAAATAACATTTTTTAAAAAAACCCAGCCCCCTATATCTGTCACTTGACTTTCCTACACCAACATAGAGACCATTGTTCTATGTTAATAATATTATAGCTACTACTCTTTAGCATTGTGCTTGGTACCCTCATTATGCTAACTCTTTTTATACACAATGTCTTTAAATTCTTACAATAATCCTTTGAGGTATTTTCCAACAGCACTTTCATTTTGGTGGTGGATAGAGACTTAGAGAAGTTAGGACCAATGTCTCCCAGTCATAAATGGTAGGGGTGATATGTGATTGTATACACATGATTCTCAGAGACCAAGCCTTAACATCCAATGCTATACCTTCTGTTCAGAATTGCCTTTGTTGATTGCACATGGCTCTAATGCTGCATCTAGCCCACTACATCTACTATGCATTTATCTGTGAATTATGTAACTATTCTATTCCAGGCATTAAGTTCAGCACAATAGAGACAAGTAAGTATAAATTGAATGAAATTAAAGTCAATTCAAATTCATTAACAACTCTTAGGTTGGGAATCCTTTTGATTGTGTCTAAAGCTTGGCTTTGTCCATTAATACCTACTTAAACTTAAATAAATTACTTGATCTCTCAGTTGCCAAATTACTAGGTATCTATAGGGGAGGAATAACTAAACAATCTAATAGGACTGATGAGAAGATTAAATAAATATACACATACAGAGCACCTGGCATGAGAGCACTGTGGAAGTGTAAGTTGTTAGATTTAAAAGATATGATATAGGAGATGGATTCATTCCAAACATGTGAACTTGGATAACTTGTTAGCCTTTCCTGCAACTCAGTTTACTCATATACATAATCTAGAAGTTGGAAAGATGATCTGTAAGGACACTCCTTATCCAAAAGCTTATTACTCTAGAGAGAGTTGTCACTAAATTGGGTTGCCATAACATGCTTTAGAAATAGAGAATATTAAAGAACAAATTATTGCTTTAATAGAATAATGCTTGTACATTTCCATTTCTGTGCAACCAGTTTTGTTCATCATTGTGTTCCTTTCTTTGCCATAGAACATCTTGTGATACGCAGATCAGTTCCATGAAGAATAACACAGAGGTGAAAGAATTCATCCTGCTGGGACTAACCAATGCTCCAGAGCTGCAGGGTCCTCTCTTTCTAATGTTTACCCTCCTCTACCTCCTCACTCTGATTGGGAACCTGGGGATGATCTTGCTGATCCTGCTGGACTCTCGTCTACACATTCCCATGTACTTCTTCCTCAGTAACCTGTCTCTGGTGGACTTTTGTTACTCCTCAACAGTCACTCCCAAGGTCATGGCTGGATTACTTATAGGAGATAAGGTTATCTCCTACAATGCATGTGCTGCCCAGATGTTCTTTTTTGTATTCTTTGCAACTGTGGAAAACTACCTCTTAGCTGCAATGGCTTATGACCGTTATGCAGCAGTGTGCAAACCCCTCCATTACACCACCACCATGACCACAGGTGTGTGTGCTCGTCTGGCCATAGGCTCTTACGTCTTTGCTTTTCTAACTGCTGCTATTGATATTAGAGATACATTCAGTCTCTCTTTCTGTATGTCCAATGTGGTCCATCACTTTTTCTGTGATATTCCAGCAGTCATGACTCTGACTTGCTCAGATAAAGACATTAATGAGCTGATTCTTATGCTTATTTCAAGCTTTAATATCTTTTTTGCCCTTCTTATAATCTTGATTTCCTACATGTTCATATTTATCACTGTTTTGAAGATACATTCAGGTGAGGGATACCAGAAGGCTTTATCTACCTGTACTTTTCACCTTGTTGCAGTTTCCGTGTTTTATGGGACAGTCATTGTCATGTACTTACAGCCGAGTTCCCATCATTCCATGGACACGGACAAAATTGCATCTGTGTTCTATACTATGGTCATCCCAATGCTGAACCCTATTGTGTATAGCTTGAGGAACAAAGAGGTCAAGAATGCTATCAAGAAGTGTTTTGAGAAGACAAGATATTCTTCAGGTTTAATCTTCTAGTGATCTAGAATTCACAAATGTTTTTTCATCCCACTTAAATCTACTCCATGCCGTAACTCAATGTTCATGGCCATATAGGGTATTAAAACATATCAGTCACTCGAATTTTATTTATTTATTTAATTTTATAACAGGACCAAGCATCTGAAATGCTGAATAAATATGATATTTTTTAATGAAAGCAGTTTATGAATAAAACTTCCTTGTTACTGTTGTGTTACACTTAGTTTTTTCCTTGATGTACTTCCATAATGGTAATAGAAAATAATGGATAAGAAAAAAAATTTAAGAGATTTGAACATGTAGTAAGGAAAACGGTGGATAATGGATTTTTCCCCAGAAAGAAAAATCAGGGTCATATATCCAATCACCAGGTGGAGCAGCCTACTTACTGTCAATTCCATAAGATTTTCTAAACTGAAATTTTATGTGTCTTTCTTTGCTGACTGTTCTGAATGGAGGCTCTTTTTTCCCCAATTATCTTTATTCAGGCCCAACATTATTTATTGGGTATGAATGTGGAATGAACTATGTTTTCTTTGTATAACTGCTGGGCAACAAGGAGCCACACATGGACTGGGTAGAGAAGACCATTTAACCTGTAGGAAAGCCTGAACATTGTGCTTCTGTGTTGATTAGTTGGGATTTAGGTTGTTTCCTTCATGGAGTGGATAATATATTTTCTGTATGAGAGAAGGTGTAAGATGGACATTTGATGATCATAAGCATTACAATGGAAAATACTGGTTAGTTATTTTCCAAACTACATTTACTCTTGGAAACATACATAGGCTCTATGTTTCCACACTTCATATAGTTAATTTGACCATGTGCTTGGTTCTTGTCCATGGAATGTTGAGTACAGTTCATATATGCCACTTCCAAGTCTGCCCGTGAACCTCCCCATGTGATGTCCTGTTCATTCAATTCATCACCAGCTGGGTGAAGAGAATTCAGACCACAAGTGATGAAAAAACCACTAAATGGAAAGAACTGGTACAAATGAATGTCTGTATACATCCCTACAGAACAACTAATGGAACCATATGCAAGCAAGAAAAACTTCTGTTGTCATGCCACTGCCATTCTGGAGTTTGCCTGTTGGCAGCTAATATTATTTACACTAACAGATAGAGAGAGCTTCACATATGACCATCTGTATGCTGTTGTGGGATTGGGGAAGATATACCCTGGAAAAAAATATCAATTTCTCCAATACAGTTTGATTCTACAATGATTTCTTTGTGAATCCTCACCCAGCCTCCATATCATACCCAAAGTGCCTAGCCCCAATAAAATTAGCACAGGTTTTGGAGAGAGGACAAATTCAATGTGAATTTCATTCCAAGCCAAACTTTGTGATATAGGGCCAGTTATTTAAGTGTTCTGAGTTTCTAATGGGGAAACTAATGCCCATTAGTTTCAACAGGCTTACATTAAACGGGTACTGAATGAGCCAGATCTTAGCACAGTGCTTGAAACAAGAGTAGCTGCTCAAAATGTATTTGCATCCTTTCCCTTCCATTCCTTTTCTTATCCTTTCATTAATCTAATTTGCCAACCTTCTCCATAGAACTATTAAAACACTTACAGATTATATTGGTTTGTTTTCCTAGGTTTAACTTGTTACTGAATTGCAAGCCTTTGAGACCAAAAATGTTATCTTACTTAGGTATGTATTCTCAGAACCTAGACTAATGTCTATTTCATAGAACTCAAGAGTATCTAATGAAATGTGAGCCTGTGTAGGAACAAAGTAACATGGAAAAACCCACAAATATTTGCGTCTATCATCTTTTCCTTCATGATACTGATCAAAAAATTGTATATTCATTTTTGTGTGTCTATTCCTTTTTTTGTTTGTTTGTTTTTCCCATTAAAATAAAAGTTCTATGCATCCTGGTACAATTTCTGCTCTGGTGTCTAACAAAGACTCAGGCCTAGATCAGAGCTGAGGCTCAGTAAAAGATTTTAAGGAATGAACAGCTGCATATAAGAGGAACCAGAGAAACTCAGTATCTGTTTGTAAGAACAGAACACAGACAACTGAACACATTGGGTTTTAAAGCAGTCACACATTAAACTGAGAATACAGTTGAACACAACAAAGATCATAAAGATTTTATATAAGTTTCCTATGGCTGCTGTAACAATTGAGCACACTCTGGGGCCTTCAAACAACACACATTTGCTTTCTCACAGTTCTGGAGGCCAGTTGTTGGAAATCACTTTCACTGGGATGAAATAAAAGTAAATCAGTCTCCAGAGTGTCAAGGGCAGACTCTGTCCCTTGTAGATTTCATCTTCAGGTGGCTGCCCCATACTCCTGGTTTTATTACCATCAGTTCAATCTCTACTTTTGTGGTCACATTATTTTCTCCTCCTATCATCTAATTTCCCTATGCTTCTCCTTTTTAAATTTATGTGAGATTAACATAACAAAATCAGTTCAAATTTAATTCAATTTAACTCAATAACAATTAAAAATGAATAAAGTGTGCAACTCGGCAGTATTTGGCACATTCACAGTGTTCTGCAACCATCACATCTATTTCATTCCAAGAGATTTTTTCACTCACAAAGACCCTACACCCATTAAGGTCCCCTGTGCCTGGGAACCAATAATCTGCCTTCAACCTCTATGGATTCACCTATCATGGATATGTCATGTAAATAGAATCATATAATATGTGATTTTTTTATGTATGACTTCTTTTTTCAGTTTTTTTTAAGATTTTATTTATTTATTTGACAGACAGAGATTACAAGTAGACAGAGAGGCAGGCAGAGAGAGAGGGAAGCAGGCTCCCTGCTGAGCAGAGAGCTAGGTGCGGGACTCGATCCCAGGACCCTGAGATCATGACCTGAGCCGAAGGCAGCGGCTTAACCCACTGAGCCACCCAGACGCCCTTCTTTTTTCAGTTTAATGTTTTTGTGGCTCATCTGTGGTGCATCTGTATCAGAACTTCATTTCTTTTTATGGCTGAATAATATTCCATTGTATGTATATACCACATCTTTTCATCCATTTTCAATTGATGGACAGTTTGATGTTTTTCACCTATTGGCAATTGTTAATAATGCAGCATAACTATTCGCATTCATGCACAAGTATTGCGCGAGGACCTGTTTTCATTCTCTGGTAATATTACTATGAGCAGAACTGCTGGTTCATGCAATAATTGTATGCTTAACTTTTGAAGACCACCAAACTATTTTCAGTAGCATCTGTCTCATTTTACATTCCCACCAGCAATGTACAATGGTTCCAATTTATCCACATTCTTGCTACAACTTGTTAGTTCCATTTTTTTTAAATAATAGCCATCCTAATGGGTGTGAAAATGTATCTTGTGATTTTGATTTACTTTCCCTTAATGCCAATTATTTTGAGCATATTTTCATGGACTTATTGGATTGTAGTAAATCTTTTTCAATGAAATGTCTGTTCAGGTGCCTTGCCCATTTTTCAATTGAGCTATTGGTTTTTCTGTTGTTGAATTGTTTGAGTTCCTTATATATCTTACATATTATGTCCCTGTCAGAAATATGATTTGCAAATTTTATCTTCCATTCTGTAGGTTTCCTTTTCACTTTCTTGAAGACATATTTTGATACACAAAAGTTTGAAGTCCACTCTTTTTTTCTTTTTTTCAATATTAAATTTTATTTTATTTTTTCAGTGTTCCAAGATTCATTGTTGATGCACCACACCCAGTACTCCATGCAATACATGCCCTCCTTAATACTGACCACCAGGCTCACCCAACCCCCTATGGCCTCCCCTCCAAACCCCTCAGGTTGTTTCTCAGAGTCCATAGTCTCTCATGGTTCATCTCCTCCTCTGATTTCCCCCAACTTACTTCTCCTCTCCTTCTCCCAATATCCTCCATGTTATTCCTTATGCTCCATGAGTAAGTGAAACCATATGATCATTGACTCTGCTTGACTTATGTCACTCAGCATAATCTCCTCCAGTCCTGTCCATGTTGACACAAAAGTTGGGTATTCATTCTTTCTGATGGAGGCATAATCTTTCATTGTATATATGGTCCATATCTCCTTTATCCATTCATCTGTTGAAGGGCATCTTGGCTCTTTCCACAGTTTGGCAACTCTAGCCATTGCTGCTATGAACATTGGGGTACAGATGGCCCTTCATTTCACTGTATCTGTATCTCTGGGGTAAATAAACAGTAGTGCAATTGCAGGGCCATCAGGTAGACCAATTTTTTAAATTTCTTTTTTAAATTTTTATTTATTTATTTATATTTCTCTTCAGTGTTCCAGAATTCATTGTTTATGCACCACACCCAGTGCTCCATGCAATACGTGCCCTCCACAATACCTACCACCAGGCTCACCCAATCTCCCACCCCCCCCCCTCCAAAACCCTCAGTTAGTTCCTCAGAGTCCACAGTCTCTCATGGTTCATCCCCCCCTCCAATTTCCCCCAACTCCCTTCTCCTCTCTCCCCATGTCCTCTGTGTTATTCCTTATGCTCCACAGATAAGCAAAACCATATGATAATAGACTCTCTCTACTTGACTTATTTCACTCAGTATAATCTCTTCTAGTCCTGTCCATGTTGATACAAAAGTTGGGTATTCATTCTTTCTGATGGAGGCAAAGTACTCCATAGTATGTATGGGCCACGTCTTCTTTATCCATTCACCTGTTGAGGGGCATCTTCATTCTTTCCACAGTTTGGTGACTGTGACCATTGCTGCTATGAACACTGGGGTACAGATAGTCCTTCTTTGAACCTAAGGACACATCCAGATTGGAAGTGAAGGTATGGAGAAGCATCTTTTTTTCCTTTTGTTGTTTGTGTTTGGTGTAATACATGAGAAACCATTTCCAGACCCAATGTCTGGACTTTTCCTCATATTTTCTGATGGTTTTATGTTTTTAGATCTCATATTTTGATCATCAGCCATTTGAGCTCGTTTTTATATGTTGAGTGTGGAAGGGGTCCAAATTTATTCTTTTGCATTTGGGCATCTCATTGTCCCAGCACCATTTGTTGATGACTTCTTTTCCAATTAACTGGACTTAACATCTTTGTCAAAAATCAATTGGCTATATATATATATATATATATATATATATACACACACACACACACACACACACATATATGTGTATGTGTGTGTGTATATATATATAATTTCTTGTCTCTCAATTCTAGTCAGTTGATCTATGTCTTTATCCTTAAGGAAATATCAAATTGCTTTGATTATTTCATATTTGTATTATGTTTGCAAATCAAGAAGTATGAGTCCTCATACTTTGTTTGTCCTTCTCCATATTGTTTGGCTATTCATGGTCCCTTGAAATTCCATTTTAGTATGATATGAGATTGCATTAATCTTCTAGGTCACTTTGGATAATATTGCCAGTAAACAGTATCATATCTTCCAATCCAAGAACATAGACTGTCTTTCTATTTATTTAAGCCTCCTTGAATTTCAGCAATTTATTTGGTAGTTTCAGCCCTTCCATCGCTTTTTTAAAAAAAGATTTTATTTATTTATTTGAGAGAGAGACAGTGAGAGAGAGCATGAGCTAGGAGAAGGTGAGAGGGAGAAGCAGACTTCCTGTGGAGCTGGGAGCCTGATGCAAGACTCAATCCTGGAACTCCAGCATCATGACCTGAGCTGAAGGCAGTCACTTAACTGACTGAGCCAGCCAGGCGCCCATCCCTTTCATCCCTTGGTTAAATTTATTCCTCTGTATTTTAACATAAGGATGCTGTTTTAAGTGGAATTTTTTTCCTTAATTTTCTCTGGGATTGTTTATTGCTAGTATATGTAAGCACAATTTATTTTTGATTGGTCAATAAGTTTATTAGCTAATAGTTTCTTGCACATTCTTTAGGTTTTCTCTATATAAGATCATATCATCTGAAAATCATGTGATTTTTTTTTCCAACTTATGTGCCTTGTAATTCTTATTTTCTTGTGTAATTACTCTAGATAGAACTTTCAGCCCAACTTTGAATAAAAGTGGTGAAAGCAGGCACACTGTCTAGCATGTGATTTTACAGAGGAGTATTTCACTCTTTCACATTCAAGTATGATGTTTGCTGTGGGTTTTCCATTAATGCTTTTTATAATTTTGAAGAAGTTCACTTCTAAGATTTCTAGTTGCTTTTATCATGAAGTCATTGGAGATTTTGGCAAATACTTTTTATGAAGTAATAAATCAGGTAATTGTGTGTTTTTTTCTCCTCAATCAGGTTAATTACATTTACCATTCAAATTTTGTTTTTTCTAGTTTATTAGGATATTGATATATCACATAATATAAGTTTAAGAAACAACATAATTATTTGAAATAATTGCAACCCTCAATGTTTACAGCAGCAATGTCCACCATAGACAAACAAGAGCCCAGATGCTCATCAACAGATGAATGGATAAAGAAGATGTGGGGTATATATGTATCACACATAACACACACACACACACACACACACACACACACACACACACACACACACGGGGGAATATTACTCAGTCATGAAAAAGAATGAAATTTTGCAATTTGCAGCAATGTGGGTGGGACTAGAGTGTATTATGCTAAGCGAAATAAGTCAGTCAGAGAAAGGCAAATACCGTATGATTTCACTCATATGTAGAATTTAAGAAACAAAATTGATCAACCTAGAGGAAGGGAAGGTAAAATAAAATAAGATAAAAACAAAGAAGGAGATGAGCCATAAGAGAGTAATTTATCTATGGATTAAAAAAAAAACAACTGAGGGTTGCTGGAGTAGAGGTGGGTGGGAGGTTGGGTACTTCAGTGATGGACATTAAAGAGGGCACTTGGTATAATGAACACTGGGTGTTATATGCAACTGATGAATCACTAAATTCTACCCTGAAATTAATAAGATACTATATGTTAACTAACTGGAATTTAAGTAAAATAAAAAATGAAATAATTAAATAAATAAAGTCTTGGAATAAAAGAAATGACTGTAACAATGTTTGGCTAATGTCTATGACCTCACATAGTTACAAGTTTTTTTTTTAATCTTATTATGAGAACTTTCAAGATCTAATGTCTTAGAAACCTTCAAATACATATACCAGTACTGTTAATTATAGTTATAATGAGGTACATCATATTCTCAGAACTTATTTATCATATAACTTGTACCTTTGACCACCTTTACATGTTTTCTTGAGTCCCCAACTCTCACTTTTGGAGCCACGTGAGTGCCTGGGGGATGTGGATAGAGCATTAAGTGCATCTGTTGTGACAGAGTAATTCAGGGTAGTAAAGAAGCCCATCTGTCTACAGACCTGAATTGAATTTCTGTACAGACTTCTTAGTATTAAGGCTGAATTTACTTCTCATATTTTTGGCCAATGTGTCATGTTGTCGGTTTGTTGTAAACACAAGAAAGAAAAACAGGGATTTCATTTATCAATCTCTAAAAATCCAGTAACTTACAATTTAATTATAACAAGTAAAATAATGGAAAGGGGGAAAAGTGAAATAAATAAAATAGATGGTAAACCAAAACCAAAATGTTTATAGAACATATTATAAATATCAATAATATAAAAAAATGTAAAAATATTATACCCAGTATTTATGTACTGAATGACAACTTAATAAAATTGAGGGAAGGAAAAATTTTTTTTAAGATTTTATTAATCTATTTGTCTCAGAGAGAGAGAAAGAGAGAGAGAATGCACAAGCCGGGGGTGGGGGGTGTCGGGAGGGCAGGCAGAGGGAGAAGCAGGTTCCCAAATAAGCAAGGAGCCCAGTGAAGGACCCAATCCCAGGACCCTGGGATCATGACCTAAGCAGAAGGCAGATGCTAAACCAAATGAGCCACTCACACACCCTGGGAAGGAAAAATATTTCACAAAGGCATCTGTGTGCTAATCAATGCAACAAACTATATGCCTATATCCAGTTTAATTGCTTCTTCCGTAGATAGAAGTGACTGCCCTCATAGGGGCCTGTCCCCTAGGAATTTTTTTTAAAATTTTTTATTATGTTAGTCACCATACAGTACATCATTAGTTTTTGATGTAGTGTTCCATGATTCATTGTTTGCTTCTGCAATACATACCTTCCTTAATACCCATTGCTGGGCTCACATCCCCTAGGAATTTTATGCCTACATATTTTCTCCTGGTTCTCATTCATCAGGCTCTGAAATCATATCATGACTCCACCTGAAAATATTTTAAAGGGACCAGACCCTGAGTATACCCATTCAGTCACCATTTATACAAATGAATGTTAACTCTTTTTAGTACACACACCAGTCTTTCCCCAAATGGAGAGTTGGCAGTGACTCTGCAACCAGAGCTGGGGGGAGAAACCCTAAGATAATAATTAGATTATTCTATGTTGAAAGGATAACCTTTACTAAAGATCTTCATAGACCCACACTCATTCACAGATAACATTTTGTGAAATCAGGAGAGAATTAATTTTATTTTTTCTATGCCATTAACAAGGAAACTGAGCTCAGTGTAAGGTAAATGACTCTCCTAACACAAAGAAAAATCCAAGGTAATTGCAAGACTTGAAACTTGGCTTCCTAGCTCCATGTTCATGATCCTTCTTCATCTCTCCATGTCTCAGACACCTTGGAACATTTTAACCAATATCTGAGATATGCTCCAAAATTGCTTATATATTCTTGCAGGTCTGAATTTCTGATTTCAGACTCACAGTTCAGGATTGTCTTTTCCTTCTTTTCAAGAACAAGGTAAGCTTCTATATTTGATATATACTTTTAGTGAAAAATGTAATGGATGAGAAGACCTGGGGCAGCTACCTCTTCTATGAGTTTTTGAGCTCGTATCTAGTTTTTTGGTTCATTTTCTGAAACACAGTCTTAAGTACAGGATTCAAATGTAAAAACATTTTAATCAACAGAGAGTAGTGTAGAATTTATGAAATTTCATGCTGCTTTCCTCAAGAGGATAGTATAAATGTATTGTTTTGTGCTGGTCTAAGGCTATTGATAACCAATATTGTGGCTGGATAGACCCTTGAGGTTCTTAAAATGATTGCAAGACATGCTCAGCAATAACCACCAAGTAACTCTGAAAGAGACGAGGTTTATTACTCACAGGTCCTGGAAACCACATGGTACACCTGAGGCCACATAGGAAGACCATGGATAGAGAAAGAGAGCAGGCCTGGGTTCTGCTTTTATTGGTGTGAAGAATGGGAGCCTAGTGTATCCTGGGTTCTCTCTTTAGTGATGAATTTAATACATAAAAGAGAATTTAAAGCATAGGAAGAGAAACGTAAGTGGCACAGGTGGTAGGTTATCTAAACCAACCAAGATCTCTAAAACCAAGGACTCTAGGGGGTGGGGGGCTGGCTCTTTATCTGGTGGCTGGCAATGTGCTTATTCTAGATAGAAATCTTTGAAGTGGTTGCCTCTCTGAGTGGATGTCTAGACATCAAAGCATAAGTCAGACACTTGCATTAGAATAAAAGAAAAACCATCAACTGGGGCTTACTCAGAAACTATGATAGATTGTACTCGATTGAAAAGGTGGTAAATCTCTCCTGTTTACTTTGTGTTGACATGTTATTGAAGGATAACTAACCAAACAGCGTGAAATGACACTCTTTAGATTCTAGAAGGATCATCATGAAGTACCGAGATCCTTACTCCAGTTTTAATACCATTTCCACACAACCTGCCCTTTTATTACTTGAGTGTCTAAAAAATCTGACAATGCGATGATTAAAGCCACAGGCATTAAAATCAGTGAGATATAGTTTTGTATCTTAAATATTTCATACTAAGTGTAGAATTTTAAGAAGACACATGATTTCCTGAATCCTATACTTTCTTTTTTTTTTAAGA
This sequence comes from Martes martes, assembly GCF_963455335.1. NCBI lineage: Eukaryota > Metazoa > Chordata > Mammalia > Carnivora > Mustelidae > Martes > Martes martes. The sequence goes on from NC_137898.1 coordinate 12,392,535, forward strand.
TTTTTTGTTTATTTATTTGTCAGAGAGAGAGAGAGAGAGCATGCACACAAGCAGGCAGAGTGGCAGGCAGAGGCAGAGAGAGAAGCAGGCTCCCCACTGAGGAAGGAACCCGATGTGGGACTTGATCCCAGGACACTGGGATCATGACCTGAGCCAACTGAGCCACCCAGGCATCCTGAATCCTTCATTTTCTTAACTGTACATTAGGTTATATGTATGTGTGTTTGTTATTGTGTGTGCATACACAACTTATACCCCTTACTCTTCTGTTATTTCTGTCCATCTATCCATCCATTCCTCATCCTGCCATCTTCCATCTTCTTGTCTTTGGTGTCCACTTGCCTGCCTGGTTGTCTGACTTTTCTTATTTCTGTTTATCTAGGAGATAAACTATCACATAAGCACTGTAGTACAGTTGTTATTAATCCCCAGAAATCTGATTTGGGAATAGATTCATTCCAGATATGTGACCATGGAGAAGTTAATACCTCTTTCTGCTCTTTTGTTGATTATTATATACAATCAGAAAGTTGGCCACAAGATCTGGGAAGGTGTCTCAGCTTCAACAATCTCTAACTCTCTAGATAATTTACCTATTATATATTCTTTTCATACCCATTGTGGCAGTCAGAATAATGCTTCCTGGTATGCCCACATCCTAATCCTGGAATTTGTGATTATGTTCTCTTACATGGTAAAAATTATTGTGCACATATGAGTGAGTTAAGGATTTTGAGATAGAAATTTTATACTGAGTTACCCATGGGGACCCAATAAGAACGTTCCAGTTGTCATAAAACATAGCAAATGCTAAACAAGAAATTATAGCTTATAATATTATTTAGTGGTGGGTTCAAAACCAAAAATACTATAAATTCCAGACATGTAATATGTGGAGGGGCCAGGAGGAAGATGGTAGCAAACAGTAGTTACCTACTGTTTGTAGGTACTGTTTGGATGCACCTCCAAAGACTTCAAATATACATAAAAAATTTTAAATATTTTGCTTTCTTGAGAACAATCCGCAGAGCTAGAGTCAAATCCACAGATGTGGATTTTCAACTTTCAATAGTTATGAACTGGTAAGTGTTGACAATAATAACAGTGAGAATGAGTCTAAAATGAAATAGGAATCTTTCAACCCCTGCTAAAATGTGGATCAAAAGGAAGAAATTAAGCAAAAGAGATCAGTGTGAGTGTTCTTACACAGAATGTTTAACAAACCACTAACAGAGGAGAGGTAGGACAGAATGAGAAATACTGGAGGAAACAAAAGATCTAGGTGGACACAGTATGTGAGAAAATACAAGTCAGGTGCCCCTGGGTGGCTCAGTCATTAAGCGTCTGCCTTCGGCTCAGGTCATGATCCCAGGTCCTGGGATTGAGCCCCATACTGGGCTCTCTGCTCAGCGGGAAGCCTGCTTCTTCCTCTTCAACTCCCCCTGCTTCTGTTCCCTCTCTCACTGTGTATCTCTCTGTCAAATAAATAAATAAAATCTTTTTAAAAAAAAAGAAAGAAAGAAAGAAAGAGACAAAATACAAATCACAGCGAAGCTACCAGACATCAAAAAGCACTGACACCTTGAAGCCATTCATGTCATCACCAAACTTCCTACACCAACAGACACCATTATGCCACCCTACTTGTAATATTACAGGTAGAACTCATCAGAATGGTGCTGAATACCTACTTTATGGGAGCTGTTTGTCATGGTTACCTCACTGAACACTCACAGGAACATGCAGGTAGGTTCCCATATCACCTTCACTTCACTGATGGATAAAATGAGGCTTGGGAAACTTAGCTTAGGATCAGTGTCTCCCAGGTTGTAAATGGGATTTCTTCTGTGTGGATGCACATGCAGTTGACCCAGAGCACAATATTTATATCCAATTCTGTATCTTTTTGCTTTTATCGACTGTATTTTTCTCTAATGTTGCATTTATCTCACTGCATGTATATGCATATATTTGTGGATTGCTCTACTGCATTAAACTTGGAAGAATGGATACCATGATTAAGTGTAAATTGAGTAAGATTAAAATCAATTCAAATTCATTGATGTTATTTAGTTTGGGAACCATTCTGAATGTGTCTAATGCATGGTTCTATCAATAATCATGTAAACTTGAATACTCAATCTCTTAGTTGCCAATTTACTTATTAGATATATGGGCATAATAACTAATCAATATGATGGGGATAATGAAAAGATTGAATAAATACATGTGAGGATATGGAAGTGGAAGTTATTTTGGACTCCCTGATTTGGGAGTTCAGTCCATTCCAGGCATGTGAGCTTCGGCAGCTTACTGCCCTTCTGACTCAATTTACTCATATACAAAAATAAGAAGCTGGAAAGACTCTGTGATGAAACTTCTGTGATTAACCTTCCTCTACAAAAGTCTATTCTTGTATGGATACGTTATCAATAAATTGGATTGCCATTCCCATAGCATGGTTAGTAATGGAGAATGTTAAAAAATAAATTATGGTGATAATAAAATAATGTTATGCATTTCAATTTCTGTGAAATTTTTCTTTATTGATCATTCTGTTCTCTTCTGTTGCCATAGGACATCTTGTTATTCTCAAATCACATCCATGAAGAATAACACAGAGGTGACTGATTTCATCCTGCTGGGACTAACCAATGCCCCAGAGCTGCAGGGTCCTCTCTTTATAATGTTTGCCCTCATTTACCTCATCACTCTGGTTGGGAACCTGGGGATGATCATGCTGATCTTGCTGGATTCTCGTCTCCACACTCCTATGTACTTCTTCCTCAGTAATCTGTCTCTGGTAGACTTTTGTTACTCCTCAACAGTCACTCCCAAGGTCATGGCTGGGCTCCTTACAGGGGACAAGATCATCTCCTACAATGCATGTGCTTCCCAGATGTTCTTTTTTGCAGTCTTTGCTACTGTGGAAAATTACCTCTTAGCCTCAATGGCCTATGACCGCTACACAGCAGTGTGTAAACACCTCCATTATACCACCACCATGACAAAAGGTGTATGTTCATGTCTTGCCATAGGTTCTTATGCCTGTGGTATCTTAAATGCCTCTATAAATGTTGGAGATGCCTTCAGCCTCTCCTTCTGTATGTCCAATGTGGTTCATCACTTTTTCTGTGATATTCCAGCAGTCATGGCTCTGTCTTGCTCTGATAAACACATCAGTGAGCTCATTCTTGTTTTTATCTCAAGCTTTAATGTCTTTTTTGCACTTTTTGTTATCTTTATTTCCTATCTGTTCATATTTATAACCATTTTGAAGATAGAGTCAGGCGAGGGATACCAGAAGGCTTTATCTACCTGTGCTTCTCACCTTGTTACAGTTTCCATATTTTATGGGACAGTCATCATCATGTACTTACAGCCAAGTTCCCATCATTCCATGGACACAGACAAAATCGCATCTGTGTTCTATACTATGGTCATTCCCATGCTAAACCCTGTAGTCTACAGCTTGAGGAACAAAGAGGTCAAGAATGCATTCAGGAAGGTTGTTGAAAAGGCAAAATATTCTTTAGGTGTAGTCTATGAATGATGTAGATTCAGAGAAATTATTTCATCCCAATCAGATCTGCTGCATGCCAGAACTCACATGGTAGTGGACATTTAGGATATTAGAAAAAAATGTTGTCTAATATTTATTTCTTTAGTTGAGGAATAGATCCAATCATCTAAAGTGCAGAAAAAATATAATAATTGTTTTTAATGAAGTTTATTTAATGAAGTATGTGCCTTTGTTGGTGCATTCCATCCAGAGTTAAGTAATGATAGCAGCTCAATAGATTAATGCTTCAGTCATTACTGAGTGATCTGAAAAAGAAAAAACACATTCATGTGGCAGTTTCCAAAAGTAAAAAATCACATTAGAATAAAAGGAGATGTAATTACATTATTGTTACCTTAAATATTTTGAATAACAGTTCTTCACATTTTGGGTTTTTTTTTAATCATTTAAAAATAATAAGGGTATTCGGCTTTCTTTGGTAATAACTGTCTATCTATGAAAGACCCACAGCAAATATCATCCTCAATGGGAAAAAGCTTGCAGCCTTCCCGCTGAGATCAGGAACATGACAAGGATGCCCACTCTCACCACTCTTGTTCAACATTGTATTAGAAGTCCTAGCAACAGCAATCAGACAACAAAGAGAAATAAAAGGTATCCAAATTGGTGAGGAAGAAGTCAAACTCTCTCTCTTCGCAGATGACATGATTCTTTATATGGAAAACCCGAAAGACTCCACCCCCAAACTACTAGAACTCATACAGCAATTCAGTAATGTGGCAGGATACAAAGTCAATGTCCAGAAATCAGTGGCTTTCTTATACACTAATAGTGAAAATACAGAAAGGCAAATTAGAGAATCAATTCCATTTACTATAACACCAAGAACCATAAGATACCTCGGAATAAACCTAACCAAAGAGGTTAAAGATCTGTACTCGAGGAACTACAGAACACTCCTAAAAGAAATTGAAGAAGACACAAAAAGATGGAAGACCATTCCATGCTCTTGAATCGGAAGAATAAACATCATTAAAATGTCTATACTGCCCAGAGCAATCTATACTTTTAATGCCATTCCAATCAAAATTCCACCAGTATTTTTCAAAGAGCTGGAGCAAATAATCCTAAAATTTGTATGGAATCAGAAGAGACCCCGAATTGCTAAGGAAATGTTCAAAAACAAAAATAAAACTGGCGGCATCACGTTACCTGATTTCAAGCTTTACTACAAAGCTGTGATCACCAAGACAGCATGGTACTGGCATAAAAACAGACACATGGACCAGTGGAACAGAGTAGAGAGCCCAGATATGGACCCTCAACTCTATGGTCAAATAATCTTCGACAAAACAGGAAAAAATATCCAGTGGAAAAAAGACAGTCTCTTCAATAAATGGTGCTGGGAAAACTGGACAGCCATATGTAGAAGAATGAAACTCGACCATTCTCTTACACCGCACACAAAGATAAACTCGAAATGGATAAAAGACCTCAACGTGAGACAGGAATCCATCAGAATCCTCAAGGAGAACATAGGCAGTAACCTCTTTGATATCAGCCACAGCAACTTCTTTCAAGATATGTCTCCAAAGGCGAAGGAAACAAAGGCAAAGATGAACTTCTGGGACTTCATCAAGATCAAAAGCTTCTGCACAGCAAAAGAAACAGTCAACAAAACAAAGAGGCAACCCACGGAATGGGAGAAGATATTTGCAAATGACAGCACAGACAAAAGGTTGATATCCAGGATCTATAAAGAACTCCTCAAACTCAACACACACAAAACAGACAATCATATCAAAAAATGGGCAGAAGATATGAACAGACACTTCTCCAATGAAGACATACAAATGGCTACCAGACACATGAAAAAATGTTCATCATCACTAGCCATCAGGGAGATTCAAATCAAAACCACATTGAGATACCACCTTACACCAGTTAGAATGGCCAAAATTAGCAAGACAGGAAACAACGTGTGTTGGAGAGGATGTGGAGAAAGGGGAACCCTCTTACACTGTTGGTGGGAATGCAAACTGGTACAGCCACTTTGAAATGGTTAATGTCACTTATCACTTTATGCTTTAGTTGAGCTACCTTTCATCCCACCTCATTCACACTGGTTACTGGCAATACTGGACAGCCCCCATCTTGCCATGTCCCAGGGTCTTTGTATTTATTATTTCCAATGTATGGAATTTTTATACTTATTTCAGATTGCTGGTAAAATGTTACCTACTCAGGGAGGCCATAGATGCCTGCCATGAGCAACTCTACAAAATATTCACTCCCTTCCCATGGACTTTTCCCCTGAGTCTTCTCTATTCTTCACAAACACTATCCACATTCAGCTCTTGTATTTATGATTTCACCTGTTCATCTATTTGCCTTGACTTGCATGGAGAGTCCCATTAAGCGGTAGCTTAATAGGGTTATTTCACTGAAAATAAAGCTTTGAGCCTGATTTAAAAATCACTTTGTTGAGCAGAACTCCAGAAATTCCAAATTATATAGGTAAAAGTGAGCTACAAAAACTCTATTTCAAAGGAAGACTATCACCAGTGTCAACCCGACAATCGTTGTAACTCTTACAGGAAATTAGCAGTCTCCAAAAACTCTCCACTTCTAACACTGAGAAATTCTTCCTCTTTTTATTTTTTTAAATTTTATTTTTTTTCAGAGTTCCAAGAGTCATTGTTTATGCACCACACCCTGTGCTCCATGCAATATGTGCCCTCCTTAGTACCCACTACCAGGCTCACCTAACCCACCACCCCCACCCCTCCAAAACCCTCAGCTTGTTTCTCAGAGTCCACAGTCTCTCATGGTTTATCTCCCCCTCTGATTTCCCCCTCTTTTTAAATTGTCCAAACTCTTCTCTTGTCCATTTGCAGCCAGCCAGTCAGTGGCAAATGTACCTGAAGACTACTTAGAACATCTCTCCCACTTCCAAAAACCATATCTTAAAAAAACACTTGCCACTTTAACATTGACTCAGTATTTCTTCATTTTACTCAAAGAGCTTACTCTCTTTTCTAACACCTTTGAACTCCTACTAAAACGAAACACTGAAAATGGTTTCCTCTGATGAAAGTTTATGAATAAACTGCCTTTGTTAATTTTGTGTGTGACATAGTTTTGTGTTTGATATGCTTCAGAAGTGGCAGTAAAGAATAATGGTTAAGAAAAAACATTCAAGTGGTTGGAATAAGAGGCCAAGGAAAACAGTAGAGAATCAAATTATGCCTAGAGGAAAAAAAAATCCAGTCTCATAAATATTTTCCATCACCAGGATTGAGGGGGCCTTTGTAATGTCAAGTCAGCAAGATTTGTAAACTGTCCAGTGGGTCCTCCATTACTGTCTGTTACAGATGGGAGGGATTTTTTTTTCTAATTGTCTTTATTTGGTCTAACATTATTTGCTGAGTGTGCCTATAGAATGAGTTAAGTTTTCTTTTTATTTCATAAGTGGTTAGACCATAAGCAGCCATATCTGGACTAGATGGAGAGGCAATTAAATCTATCTGTTAGCCTGGATGTGGAACTTCTATGGTGATTAGTTAGATTTTAGGCTGTGTCCCTGGTGGAAGTGGATAATGTGTCCTCTGGATGGAGGAAATGTAAACCGGACATTTGCTGATCAAAGCATTGAAATGAAAAGGACAGTTAATGGTTTTCCCAGCGATTTCCTTTTCATTTCTGAGCACATAGCTAGTAGGCTCAATTTTTTCAGCTTTCATGAAGTTAATTGAGGTCCTGTAATTATGATCTTGTGAATGAAATGTGAGTGTATGTCATGTACTATTTTCAGGTTTGTCTCACTAAACGTTCTGTGTGATCCTCTGCTCATTCTCACTCTTGTCACCAGCTCAATAGAGAGAGTTCATACAAGAGATGGTAAAACCACCAAAAGGAGAGACTTCAGGTCACTGAACTACAGTTCAGTTTCCCATAGAAAAAATAATTGAACTGTATATAAACAAGAAAAACCTCTATGCTCATGGCACTGCAATACTGGAATTTGCTTGTATGGCAGATGGCATTATTCACATGAACAAATACAGAAAGTCTCCTATAATTTAGGACCCCTGGGTGGCTCAGTCTGTTAAGTGTCTGCCTACAGCTCAGGTCATGATCCTGGGGCTCTGGGATCCAGTCCCACATCAGGCTTCTTGTTCAGCAGGGAGCCTGCTTCTCCCTCCCCCTGTTTGTGCTCTCTCTCTTTCTTTCTTAGACAAATAAATAATCTAAAAAATCTTTAAAAAGAAAGTTTCCTATAAGTCGATTTATATGCTGTTGGAAGTAAACCAGAAGTGAGGAGCTATATAATGAGGAAATTTGTCAAACTGCTCTAACACAATTTAATTCCACAGTTGTTTACTTGTGAGCCCTCACTTAACCTCCGTATCAACACTAAAATGGCTAGCACAAAATAAAATTAGGACAGGTTTTTAGGAATAGAATATGCTCAACTTGAATTTCATTCTAGAAAAGAAAGCTTTTTCTGATACAGGCAAGTTAATCAATTGTTCTGAGCTTCAACTGAGAAAAATAAGGCCCGCCTCATAAAATCACATACTGAGTAAGCCAGAACAGAGCACAGTGCCTTAAACAGAACAGATGTGCAAGAATTGTTGGTCTCCCTTCTTTTCCTTTCCATTCTATTCCCTGCCTTTTTATTTTACTTCCTCCTCTATATTGTCAATCCCCTCCGTGTAAATATTGAGACATTTATTAACTGTATTGCTTTGTATTTACAAATACTGACTTCCATCTTTCCTTTTATCTATATTGATGTATCATATTTATTAATTTGCTTGTGTTGACCCATCCTTGAATCCTAGGGATAACATGGTTTATGATCCTTTTAATGTGCTACTGAATCAGGTTTACTAGTATTTTATTGAGAATTTTTGCATCTACCTTCATCAGCGATATTGACCTGTAATTTCCTTTTTTGTAGAATGCATATCTGGCTTTGGCATCAGGGTAATACTAGCCCTGTAAAATGAGTTTGGGAGTGATCCTGCCTCTTCAGTTTTTGGGAGGAATTTGAAAAGCATTGGTGTTAATTTTTCTTTAACTCTTTAGTAGAGGGATATCTGGATGACACAATCAGTTAAACATCCAACTCTTGGTTTCATCTCAGGTCGTGATCTCAGGTTGTGAGATCAAAACCCAAGTTGAGTTCTATGCTCAGTGGGGAAACTGCTTGAGATTCTCTCTCCCTCCCCTGCTGCTACACTCCCTCATGTTCTCTTTCTCTCTCTCTAAAATAAAAAAAAATAAATCTTAACAAACATAGTAATTCAAAGGGGCACATGCACTCCAATGTTTATAGCAGCAATGTCCACAAGAGCCAATATAAGGAAAGAGCCCAAATGTCCATAGACAGATGAATGGATAAAAAGATATGATGTATACTGGGATATATATACTTAGAGGTGTACTATTACTCAGCCATCAAAAATAATGAGATCTTGCCATTTGCAATGACATGGATGGAACTAGAGGGCATTATGCTAAGCAAAATAACTCAGTCAGAGAAAGACAAATACCATATTATTTCACTTATATGTGGAATTTAAGAAACGAAACAGATGAACATAGGGGAAGGGAAGGAAAAATAAAATAAGATGACAATTGAGAGGAAGGAAAATCATAGAGATACTGAACTCTAGGAAATAAACTGAAGGTTGCTGGAGGAAAGTTGGATGGGTGGAAGGGATAATTGGGTGAAAGGCATTAAGGCGAGCACTTGATGTAATGAGCACTGGGTGTTATATGCAACTGATGAACCACTAAATTCTAGCTTTGAAACTAATAAAAATATTTTTAAATAAATGTTTAGTAGAAATTACCTATGAAGTCATCTAATCTTGGACTTTTCTTTCTTAGAAAATTTTTTATTACTGACTCTTACTTATTATTGATCTGTTCTGATTCTTTTTTTCATGATTCAGTCTTGGGAGGTTGTACATTCCCAGGATTTTATCCATTTCTTCTAGGTTGCCCAATTTGTTGGTGTATAGTTGTTCATAGTAGTTTTTATTGGCCTTTGCATTTCTTTCTTATTATTTTATTTTATTTTTTAAGTATTCCAAGATTCATTGTTTATGCACCACACCCAGTGCTCCATGCAATACGTGCCCTCCTTAATATCCACCACCAGGCTCACCTAACCCCCCGCCTCCCTCCCCTCCAAAACTCTCAGTTTGTTTCTCACAGTCCAGTCTCTCATGGTTCATCTTCCCCTCCAATTTACCCCAATTCACTTTTCCTTTCTTTCTCTTAATGTTCTCCATGTTATTCCTTATGCTCCACAAATAAATGAAACCATATGATAATTGACTCTCTCTGCTTGACTTATTTCCCTCAGCATAATCTCTTCCAGTCCTGTCCATGTTGATACAAAAATTGGGTATTCATCCTTTCTGATGGAGGCATAATATTCCATTGTATATATGGACCACATCTTCTTTATCCATTCATCTGTTGAAGGGCATCTTGGCTCTTTGCACAGTTTGGTGATTGTGGCCATTGATGTGAACATTGGGGTACAGATGACCCTTTTCTTCACTAAATCTGTATCTTTGGGGTAAATACCCAGTAGTGCAATTGCAGGGTCATAGGGAAGCTCTATTTTTAATTTCTTAAGGAATCTCCACACTGTTTTCCAAAGTGGCTGCACCAACTTGCATTCCCACTAACAGTGTAAGAGGGTTCCCCTTTCTCCACATCCTCTCCAACACACGTTGTTTCTTGTCTTGTTAATTTGGGCCATTCTAACTGGTTTAAGATGGTATCTCAATGTGTTTTTTTTTTTTAATTTAAAAAAAAATTTATTTTTTATTTTATTTGATAGAGATCACAAGCAGGCAGAGAGGCAGGCAGAGAGAGAGGAGGAAGCAGGCTCCCCGCTGAGCAGAGAGCCCGATGCGGGGCTGGATCCCAGGACCCTGGGATCATGACCTGAGCCAATGGCAGAGCCACCCAGCCCACTGAGCCACCCAGGCGCCCCCTCAATGTGGTTTTGATTTGAATCTCCCTGATGGCTAATGATGATGAACATTTTTCCATGTGTTTATTAGCCATTTGTATGTCTTCTTTGGAGAAATGTCTGTTCATATCTTTTGGCCATTTTTGGACATGATTGTCTGTTTTTTGGGCATTGAGTTTGAGAAGTTCTTTACAGATCTTGGATACCAGGCCTTTGACTGTACTGTCATTTGCGAATATCTTCTCCCATTCTGTGGGTTGCCTCTTTGTTTTGTTGACTGTTTCCTTTGCTGTCCAGAAGCTTTTTGTCTTGACGAAGTCCCAAAAGTTCATGTTCGCTTTTGTCTCCATTGCCTTTGGAGACATATCTTGAAAGAAGTTGCTGTGGCTGATGTTGAAGAAGTTACTGCCTATGTTTTCCTCTAGGATTTTGATAGATTCTTGCTTCACATTGAGGTCTTTTATCCATTTCAAGTTTATCTTTGTGTATGGTGTGAGAGAATGGTCAAGTTTCAATAAATGGTGCTGGGAAAATTGGACAGCTATGTATAGAAGAATGAAACTCAACCATTCCCTCACACCATGCACAAAGATAAACTTGAAATAGACTTGCCTTTCTCTTATAAGATGCTGAATATTGCCTTTAGGATGCAAAAATTAACCCATGATAATCTCCCATCTCTGTGTCTTTAAGTTAACCATAATTGCAAAGACTTTGTTACATGGAAAACATTACATATTTCAGCCAAAAAGATCAGATATGTGGGAATGATTATACAGTGTATTACAGATTTGTTTTTCACATATGGTAGTATAAGTTCATAACACAGGTTGTCTGGAAAGGGGCAGGATCTCTCCATATGGTCAGTCGAAAACAGTTTGGCAGTTTCCATTTAGCTAAACATATACTTACTATCTGACATAGCAATCCAGATTAGAGACATTTATCCAAATGAAATTAAAATCTAGATTATGAAAAAATATTGGGCAAATGTTTAGCTATACTTTATTCCTAATTCTGAGACATTAGCTGGGATACAAGTGTCCCCTAAGTGGGAAATGGACAAATAATCCATAGTGTCCATATAATGAAATATAGCCAGCAATGAAAAAAACAATTTACTACAAATATATTATGGATTGAATAGTGTCTCCTAAATTTTATATGTTGAAGTCCTAACCCCCAGTACTCCAGAATATGATCTTGTTTGAAAATAGGGGCATTTCAGATGTAATTAGTTAAAATGAGGTCCTACTGGAACAGATTGGGCTTCTAGATCAATATGACTGGTGTCTTTCCCTTTTAAAGGGAAAACTTGGAGAGACATAATGCAATGTCTCTTCATATGAAGATGAACATAGGTATCAGGATGAGGCAACAGAAAACAAGGAATTCCAAAGATGGCCAACAAACCACCCAGCAGCTAAGGAAAAATCATGAAGCAGAGGCTCCCTTATAGCTTTCAGAGGGAACCAACAGAACCACGTTGCCAACTCCTTGATCTCAGAATTCTAGCCTCCAGAAATGCAAGACAATAAACTTCTATTATACAAGCCATCCAGTTTGTGGTACTTTTAAATGGCAGCTCTAGGAAATTAATACAGCTAACAATATGGATGGGTCTCAAATGCTAAATGCGAGTAGCCAGGGTCAAAGGCCCCATGTGCTAAGATTCTCTTTAAATGACCCTCTTGCAAAGGCAGAGCAATATATTCAGAAAATGGTTCAATGGACACCATGGGCATTAGGTAGGAAAGGGGTTGATGTCAAAGAACTTATTAAATTAAAATTAATAAATTTATTAATTTAATTTATTATATTTATTAATTTTATTTATTAAATTAAAATTAATTATAATATAATTAATTATGATATAAATTTATTAAATTAAAATTAATAAATAATATTAAATTTATTAAATTATGATTAAATTAAATTTATTCTATATATTTAATATTATATTATTAAATTATATATTATATATCATAAAATATTGTTAAATTATTATAATTAAATTATATTAAAAGCAATAAAAACTATAAATCTATAAAAATTACTGTTTGTAAATTACACTTTAATTAGAAAGTAAGGGGAAAAAAACAAAAATACAAGTAATACAAAAATATGCATGCACCCTCAACATATCCAACCAAGTCCCAATAGGCAATTTAATTGATTCTTTCCTAGGAAAATAAGAGTCACAGATGTCCTCCTGAGGGATATACCCAGAGAGCTCATGTCTCTGGAATTCCCTCCTGATCCTCATGAGTTAGTCTGTAAAATTCCCAAGATAAGTCAGTGTAACCTCATTTGAGAAGGACCAGACATGTGTTGAGCCCCTTTGGCCATCATGAACTTGTCTGAATGTTGATGGACATTAATACATGTGTCACTTTCCTCCCACCCCCAAATCCTAACCTGATGCTTTGTCATGAACCTCCAGTCATGACCGAGGAAAACAGCTCAAGATGAAGGCATATTCATTGACTTTAGAATGATAACCCATCAGACAGATGTTTTATAGAGGATGCCTCATTTGCTATTCACAAATACTATTCTTTGAATTATGTGGGAGAGGAAATGTTCTGCCTTTTTTGGAAATAAGAAGATAAGAGACTCCTCCAAGGGTATACAAAGAATGCATGGTGGATTCAGCATTTGAACATGGTTCCTGGCCCCATGTTGTGTTCTTCCCCTCGTTTACCTTAAAGATCTTGGAACTGTTTGACCAGCACCTGATACAGTATATCTCTCACAGTATGTATGCATCATCCCATGGCTGAATTTCTGATTCCAAACTCACTCTTCAGGATTTTCTTCCCCTTATTTTCCAGCAAGGTAAGCTTCTATGTTCTATCAACACTTTTAGTGATAAATGTAATTCAAGGAAAACCAATAGGGCATCTATCCCTGCTACAAATTATTTAAGCACAGAAATGAATTTCTAATGCAGTGAGTTGAGACTGGGCATATGTATCAAAACTTCCATCTGTAGGGGGTTTAGTGATGATTGTGAAACATTATTATGCCACTCTCCTAAAAGAGATTAATAAAAATGGATGGGTAGGTGATGCTCTGACTGAGTAGATGTTAATTTTATTTCATTCACTGTCTGTCAAAAGAATTAAGGAGGACTGCAGTAAACCAATGATTAAAAATGACATACATCCTTCTAAAGGCTTCCAAGTCAAATGTAAAGGTTAAAAACAAGACTCCTGCATACAAGATTACCCTCAAATAATTATATTAAGACCTTATGGGCATCTGAGTGGATCAATCGGTTAAGCATCTACTTTCTGCTCAGGTCATGGTCCCAGGGTCCTGGGATCGAGCCCCGCTTTAGGTTCCCTGTTGAGCAGGGAGCCTGCTCCTCCCTCTCCCATTCTCTCTCTGGTGCTCACTCTTTCTCCCTCTGTCAAATAATAAACAAACAAACAAATAAGTATTTTTTAAAAAGACATTAATTGGCCAAAACACAGATTTATAAGCTAAAGACACCAACAAACTAGGAACTTCCACCCATTGATCCCTGTGATTCACCCGTGAGAAAACAGTATTAAGAGAAATAATGAATTTAAGAAAGTGGACACTTTCAGGGCACTTGGGTAGCTCAGTCAGTTGGGCATCTGCCTTCAGCTCAGGTCGTGATCTCCTGGTCCTGGGATCCAGACCTGTGCTGGGATCCCAGCTCAGTGGGAGCCTGTTTCTACCTCTCCCTCTGCCCCTCACCCCCACTTCTGTTCATGCTCTCTCTCTCAAATAAATACACAAAATCTTTAAAAAAAAATTGAAAGAAAAGGGACACTTTCAGCCCAAGCTAAATCACGGATGTTAAGAAAGAAATTAAGCAAAAACAATGGCTCACATACAGTATCTGGAACAGCCACTCATGCAAGCAGAAGGTGGACAGACTGAGAAACACGGAGGACTCAGAAGATTCCAGCTGATCAAGTGTGTGATACAAGGCATACTGAAGAGGGAGCCAGCCATCTAAACATCCCTCCCCACTGAGCCTTGAAGATGACCCCCTGGCCTTTCTGAAACCAACAGAGAGGCTATAATTCCATTCTAATACTAATAGTATACCTTATACTGATCAGGCTGTGCTAAATACTCAGCATTGTGCTCCCCAGTTTTTATATAACACTTAATTCTTACAATAATACCTTGAGTAAAGTCTCATTACTATTTTCATTTTGTAGATGAAGCAAAACAGACGAAGATGTAGGGGAGTTAAGTTAGGACCAAAGACTCCTTGAGAGTGAACAGTAGGGCTAACATCCTGGTCCCAGAACCCAACCTTGACACTGGATTCATGCCCTCCCCTCAGACTGCCTCCAGGGGTGGTCTGGGCCTCTGTTGCTGCCATGATCCTTGCACATGTACTATGCATGTACCTCTCTAATAGTTCGATGTGAAACCCCAAACACTGAGTTTAGGACATTGGAGATATAGAGTGATGATTCACTGAGTTACATCCAATGTGATGTTATTTCAATTGAGACCAGTGGACCTTGGACTCACTCGGGGCACAAAGTTTGGCTTTGGCAGTAATAATTGCACAAACTTAAAAATACGATACTCAAGTTCTGTGCTTCATGAGTTAAATGGGGATAACAAGTAATTAATCTCACAGGTTTGTTAAGAGTAATAAATGAATATTTATCTAAAGTGTCTAGAGCAGTTCCTGGCACATAAGAACAATAGATATAAGCATTCACTAGGCTCAGAAAAACTGAATTGACAGTTTCATATAAGATTATTTATTATAATCAAGATACTACATTTTCTACACCTCTATTTACAAATTTACAAAATTGAAAACTTGGAAAATAATCCATGAAGATCTTTCAACTTCAACAGTGTCAAACTCTACAGATAATTTGTACCCTAACTTTCATTGTCTGGTCCATACTTTAGATCTGGAGTATCTTGTAAGTACAAATGCTTGCTATAGTGAAATATTCCATGTATATACAACACACACACACACACACACACAACACTGAATGAGTTTCACTTCAACCTTTTACTTGTTTATGACTCTGTTCCTCTTTTTTCCATTGCTACAGGGCATCTTGTGATTCCCAAACAACATCCATGGAGAACAACACAGAAGTGACTGAGTTCATCCTGTTGGGACTAATGCCCCAGAGCTGCAGATCCCTCTCTTTATCACGTTCACCCTCATTTACCTCATCAATGTGGTTGGAAACTTGGGGATGATGGTGCTGATTCTGTTGGACTCTCGTCTCCACACTCCCATGTACTTCTTCCTCAGTAACCTGTCTCTGGTGGACTTTTGTTACTCTACAGCTGTCGCTCCCAAGGTCATGGCTGGATTACTTATAGGAGACAAGGTCGTCTCCTACAATGCATGTGCTGCTCAAATGTTCTTTTTTGCAGTCTTTGCCACTGCAGAAAATTACCTCCTGGCTTCAATGGCCTATGACCGCTATGCAGCAGTGTGCAAACCCCTCCATTACACCACCACCATGACGACGGGTGTATGTGCTCGTCTGGCCACAGGGTGCTATGTCTGTGGTTTCCTGAATGCCTCTATCCACACTGGGATCATTTTCAGGCTCTCCTTCTGTAAGTTCAATGTGATCCATCACTTTTTCTGTGATACTCTTGCCGTCATGTCTCTCTCTTGTTCTGAGAGACATGTCAGTGATCTGATTCTTGTCTTTGAGGCAAGCTTCCACATCTTTTTTGCTCTTCTGGTTATCTTGATTTCCTACCTGTTCATTTTTATCACCATCCTGAAGATGCCCTCAGTGGAGGGATACCTGAAGGCTATATCCACCTGTGCCTCCCACATCACTGCACTATCCATCTTCTATGGGACAATCATTTGCATGTACTCCCAGCCCAGCTCCAGCCACTCCATGGACACAGACAAAATCACATCTGTGTTCTATACTATGGTCATCCCCATGCTGAATCCTGTGGTGTATAGCCTGAGAAATAAAGAGGTCAAGAACACTTTCAAGAAGGTTGTTGAGAAGGCAAAATCATCTCTAAGCTTCATCTCTTAGGCTGTAGGATCCACGGTGACCTAGTTTCATTCCTGTCAGATCTTCTCCATGCACTAATCAGGGTTTATAGCCCACACTACATTTAAATTACTGATGTGATACTTTCCTCTTCAAAAGTCTGTCAGTAAAATAGAAGATAGCACACCCAGTTGTACAACATCTGGCTAAGAATAGTCATGAGGGGGGCGCCTGGGTGGCTTAGTGGGTTAAGCCTCTGTCTTTCGCTCAGGTCATGATCTCAGGGTCCTGGGATCGAACCCTGCATCAGGCTCTCTTCTCAGCAGGGAGCCTGCTTCCCCCTCTCTCTCTGCCTGCCTCTCTGCCTACTTGTGATCTCTCTTTCTGTCAAATAAATAAATAGAATCTTAAAAAAATTTAAAAAGCATAGTCATGAGGACCTTAAATATTTAATAATTATGCTTATCAGGAACCTTATTAATTATATTTTATTTATTCATATGTTCACATTTTCCCCACCATATTCTAATGCAAGTATATATGTAAAACAAGACTCAAACCCATGGAAAGAAGTGCATACAAGTATCCATATGTACACATACACACAAGAGTGGGAAATTTGTTAAAGGAGGGAGCTGGAGTATGGCTAGCTTTTAATAAAAAGTTAAAATAATTAATTGTGGATCAGAGTATAATTTAAAATCTAGGATTTTTTATTTCTCTAATTAAAAAACTGTTCCAAGCATCTAAATGAAGAACATGATATGGATTTCTAAATAAAGGTAGACTTTATTTATTAGCTTATTTTTTTCAGAGCTATATAACATCCTAAAGGAGTTAATATTTAGGTCTTCAGAACTGGTAGAAAAAATATCCAGAGTATAAGAAAAGGGGATCAATTGATAATAAAGCAATTTGTCAGATTTCTGTGGAAAACTACCAACTCTTCAACTGTGTAATATAAATGCACTAAGTAAAAATCATGTTATCTATTTTTCTCTCTGAAATACTGAGAGACGGCTAGTGCTCCTCATGTAGGGATACTTTAGTTTCAAATATGTTATTCAGAATTCTTCTAAAACAAAGAAATCTCCTTTCTTTTACTTTGTTTTTTGTTTGTTTTCTTCAGTATGGGCTTATGTTTATTTGTTCTATACTCTGGTTATAATTCCATATTATGTTATTTGTTGTATTTATCAACTTTTTCCATCTTGGCCATTGGGCGCACTTTCACTTTGACCTCTGTTTCCTTTGGATGTGCCCCAGTCCTTCTCTTTGTGTTTTTGGTTTGTTTTGCTTTGTTTTGTTTTTGCTTTTTTCTTTCTGGAAGTACAAGTTGCTCTGGGCTTATCTTGTGTTTTTCGTGTCCCAGATCTAAAATCAGTGATTTGCCCAAAGAGCCCTGCTTCCTTTTATTAGAGAATTATACTTAGGAAACAATATCTGAGGGCTGAGTGTTCTCATTGCTACTGGGGAGTCACTTCTAGACCCTTTAGGCAGACACAGAAAATATGTGTGTGTGTGTGTATATGTACGTGTGTATACAAACAAATCTATCAAATCTACACTTCTTTGTATTGATATCTATATTGAGAGAGAGAGAGAGAGAAACATGACCTCATAGTGATGTCTTTCATATAATCCTCTTTATTTCAGCCTTTTCCCTTTCTTCTCTGGCCAACTCTAGTTTATTTGTTCAGCTCTACCATATATGTAAAGCCTTTCAAAAATTGTTAACTAGCACCCCCATAGGCAACAAATTTGGCAACTACAGTACAGTCTTTCTGGAATGTTCCTTCTATTTTTAGCCTGTGGAGTTGATAATTTCCAATCAACATATTATATCAGTTCTTTTTTCCCTCCCCTTTTGGTGCCATAGTTCTTTTGTAGTAGTCTGCATTTTATCCTGGGTCCACCCACATTCCAGCTGATTTTTTTGTACTTATAAAGAATAAAGTTCACTGATAGTGATGTACTTTATAGGTTTTGACAAATTCATTCCTTCATGTATCTGCCATCCTAATACCATTCAGGATAATTCCATCACTCTAAAAATCCCCCATGTGTGGGGCACCTGGGTGGCTCGGTCATTAAGCATCTGCCCATGATCCCAAGGTCCTAGGATTGAGCCCTGCACTGGGCTCCCTGCTCAGCAGGAGGCCTGCTTCTCCCTCTCCTACTCCCCCTGCTTGTGTTCCTTCTCTCACTGTGACTCTCTCTGTCAAATAAATTAAAAAAACTTTATGAAATAAAATAGAAATCCCCCATGTGTCCCTTAATAGACAACAACTTGCCCTTCTCCTAACCCCTGGGTACAACTGAACTACCATCCATCCTTACCGGTTTTCCTTCTTCAGAATATCATATGAACAGAATTATATAACATGTGGTCTGATTCTTTCACTTTCTGGTTTTGGTACGATTCTTTCGCTTATTTTTTTTTTTTTCCAATTCAATCCATTCATTTATTTATTTAATTTTTACCTATTTTTTTAAATTTTATTTTATTTCTTTCCAGTGTTCCAAGATTCATTGTTTATACACCACACCCAGTGCTCCATGCAATATGTGCCCTCCTTAATACCCACCACCAGGCTCACCCATCTCCCCACCCCTCTCCCCTCCAAAACCCTCAGTTTGTTTCTCAGAGTCCACAGTCTCTCATGGTTCATCTCCCCTTCCGATTTCCCCCAACTCTCTTCTCCTCTCCATCTCCCAATGTCCTCCGTGTTATTCCTTATGCTCCACAAGTAAGCGAAACCATATGATAATTGACTCTCTCTGCTTAACTTATTTCACTCAGAATAATCCTCCAGTCTCGTCCATATTGATACAAAAGTTGGGTATTCATCCTTTCTGATGGAGGCATAATATTCTATTGTATATATGGACCATATCTTCTTTATCCATTCATCTGTTGAAGGGCATATTGGCTCTTTCCACAGTTTGGTGATTATGGCCATATTGGGGTACAGATGAATATTGGGGTACAGATGGCCCTTCTCTTCACTACATCTGTATGTTTGGGGTAGTGCAATTGCAGGGTCATAGGGCAGCTCTATTTTTAATTTCTTAAGGACTCTCCACACTGTTTTCCAAAGTGGCTGCACCAGTTTGCATTCCCACACTTAAAATCATTTATGCTCTTCTAAGAGTCATCAGCTCATATCTTTTTATTACTGAATAGTATCCCATTTACTGCTCAACCAGTTGCCTTAGCCATTCACCTTTGGGAGCATACCTGGTTGTTTCCTAGTCTGGGTGATTCCCCATGAAGTTATATACGTTTTCAAGCAGCATTTTGGGGACATGCACTTTCAGTTTACTGTGGCGGTAAACACCTATGAGTGCAAGTGCTGGGTCATATGACATGTCTGTGTATAACTTGATAAGGAATTGCCAGATTGTTTTTCAGAGTGATTGTACTCTTTGCATTACCACAATGCAATATGACTTATGATTCTATGACTTCAAATTTTTAGAGTATTGAGTACTGTCAGGTTTGGGGTGGGGGTGGGTTAACCATTTAATAGACACATGATGATAATCTAGTAGCTTTACCTCTTCGTACAAATTTTTCAATCTGCTTGTTAATATTTCCAAAAATCCTCCTCAGATATTGATTGATATTAAGTGGCATCTGTAAATCAACATGAAGTTATTGACATATTAAAATCTTCTGATCCACAAACATGATATACCTCTTCTCCTATATAGATTCTCCCTGATTCTGTTCATTGGTGTTTTGGTTTTCTGCTTTCCATTACTGCACATATTAAGTTAGATTCTACCTAATTGCAAATTAATGAACAAAGGTGCTCTACACACAGTCTGATTCCTCTACAATGACATGTGCAGCCATGTTGGGATTTCAGAGGCTAATCAATGAGAATGAGTACAGAATTTTAGAGAAATGAAATTCTTAGGGGAATAGGAACCCCTGAGGGCATCCAGAGTTCCTCATCCAATTTACTTATAAAAGAAACAATTTAACTGCTTCTAGGGACTTTGTGTTGTTAAGTGAGCACACAGATACATTTGCCTTATGTTGTCATTTCTTCTTTTCCTAATTTTTTTTTAAAACCCAACCTAGCCTTTATTCACTCTGAGCTCGTGAGTCATTTTAAATATATTTTTTTAATTTATTTATTTTGTGAGAGAGACAGAGTGAGAGAGAGCATGAGAGGGGAGGTCAGAGGGAGAAGCAGACTCCCCATGAAGCTGGGAGCCAGATGTGGGACTCAATCCCAGGACTCTGGGACCATGACCTGAGCCGAAGGCAGTTGCTTAACCAACTGAGCCACCCAGGTGCCCCCTTTTCCTAATCTTGAAAGACATTAGTTCTATAATACAAGGTTCATACATTTCAGTATGCCTATTCCTGTTAGGATAAATGTATACAGTAGCCACTGAGATCAGTACACAAAACAGCTCCATCCACCAAAATTGTCTCCTGCTTCCTTTGTGGTCAGCCTCTCCCAACCCCCAGATCCTCATAACCTCTGATTTGCTGACCACCCCATATAGTTTTCATTTTCAGATTATCATAAAATGGAATGATACAATATGCAACCTTTTGAGTCTGGCTTCTTTTATTTAGCACAATGTAATTAAGATAAATGCATTTCCTTGCCTATATCAATAGTAGGTTCCTTGTTGTAAAGCTTTGTTCCTTTATCGAGATTAATTTATCTACCATAAAACTCACCAAAGTATATAATGCACTGGTGTTTAGTATACTTACAAATTTGTGCAATCATCATCCTAGTTAATTCTTGAAGATTTTCATCACCTCAGAAAGACTCTACACACCCAAATATCTGTCAGTGTCCATTCCACTGCAAGCTCCTTCCTCTGGTCCTAGGCAACCATTAATCACCTTCTGTCTCTATAGAGTTGCCTAGCCTATACATTCCCATCATGTCTTATGTAATATGGGGTCATTTGTGACAGACCTCTCCCACTTGTCAAAATGGTTTTGAGATTCATTCATATTCCAGTGGTGTACCAGTATTTCATTCCTTTTTGTTGCCAGAAATACTCCTCTACATGGCTAAACCACACTTTGTTTATTCACTCATCACTTGATGGGCATTTGGGTGCACGTGGTGTTAGTGTTTTAGGTATGGGTGCTGACAGAAGAGCTTTAGGGCTGGTGTGTGAGGAAGGCATGAACACAGCCCTGGGATCTAGTGTGTGGACATTCCTGTGGCAGTGGTGGCTCCAGTGTGTAGGCACCAGTGGAGTGGTTGTGCAGATGAGGTAACTATAAAATAACTTTAAAATAAAAATTTAAAATAAAATAACTACAAAATAATGCAGAAATAAATTAAGGAAGACCTAAATAAGTTGAAAGATATCCCATGTTCATGAGAAGGAAAATTTAATTTTAGTTTAAGATGTCAATGCTAACCAAAGTGATCTAGAGATTAACAAAATCCTTTCAAGATTCCAGTAGCTTTTTTGGCCAACACTAAAATGCCAATCTTAAAATTCATTTGAAATTAGAAAGGGCTCAGAATTGCCAAAACAAGCTTGGAAAACAAAGTCAGAGGAATCACATTTCTTGATTTTAAGACTTATTAAAAATTTATAGTCATAAAAACTGTGTGGTACTGACATAAGGACAGACTAATCAATCAGTGGAATAGAATTGAAAGTCCAGAAATAAGCCCATATATATGTGGTCAATTGATTTTTGCAGGGATGCCAACTCCATTGAATGTGGAAAGAACAGCCCCTCCAATAAATGGTGCTGAGACAACTGGATTTTCATACATAAAAAAATTAATGTTGTATCCTTACCTCATATCATATAGAAAAAGGGAACTCAAAATGGATCAATTACCTAATATAAGAGATAATCCATACATTTTTAAAGGAAAACTTAGGGATAAATTTTCATGACTTTAAATTTATTTATAGATTTTTAAATATGACATCAAAAGCATAAGTAATAGTAGAAAAAATAGACTAACTGGATTTTATCAAAATCAAAGACTTTGTACATCAAAAACACCAACAATGTGAGAAAATAACCCACAGGATAGAAAATATATTTGCAAACCACATGTCAGATAAAGATTTGATATTTAAAATATATAAAGAGCTCATATAATTTAATAATGAAAAAACAAACAACACAAATTTAAAATGGATAAAAGACTTGAATAGACATCTCTCAAAAAACATACATAAATAATCAATAAGCACATGAAAAGATGATCAAAATCATGAATTATTAAGAAATGCAAATCAAATTCACAGTGAGGTGTCATTTCACATGTACTAGGAAGGCCATTTTTTTTAAGGCTCTATTTTTTCTTTTCAGGAAAATAGTAAGTGTTGAGAGTATAGAGACGTTGGAATCCTTGTACACTGTTTGTGAAATGTAAACAGAATAGCCACGGTGGAAAACCATTTGATATGTCCTCAAAAAGCAAAACAAATACCATATGACCTAGAAATTCCACTCATAAGCATATATTCCTCCAAACTGAAAACAGGCACTCAGATGCTTGTATTCTAATGTTCATTGCAACATTAATTGCAACAGCCAAAAGGTGGAAACAATACACTGTCCGTCAGATGAATGGATAAACAAAATGTGACATATCCATAAAATGGAATATTATTCGGTCATAAAGAAATTAAGTTCTGATACATGATACAACATGAGTGAATCTTGAAAACATTATGCCAAGTGAAATAATCCAGATACAACAGAACAAATGTTGTATGATTCCATTTATATGGAATATCTAGTACAGAGAAATTTATAGAGATATAGATTAAATTAGAGATTACCAGGTAGTAATGGTTGCACAGCATCATGAATGTACTTAATGCCACTGAATTGTGCACTTAAAGTGGATAAAATGACAAATTTCAAGTTACATATACTGTGTTACAATAAAAATATTCAAAAAAAGAAAACAATGATATAATGTCCTACTAGCATAAAGATGGAAATACAGATCAGTACACTGGAATTGAGAATCTAAAACTAAACCATGGTCTTGATGACCAAACCAGTTGATTTTTTACTAAGATTTTAAAACCAATCAACAAGGAAATACTAGTCTTTTCCAGTGGTTCTAGGACAACTACATATCCAATGGGCAGAAGAATGAACATGGACCCTGACTCATACAGTATAAAAAATTTAACTCAAAATGCACCAGAGACCTAAATATAAGAGATAAAACTATAAAGCTCATTTAAAAAATAGAAATAAATCTTTGGACCTTGGCTTGTTCGTTAGGTATGACACTAAAAGCACAAGAGACAAAAAAAAAAATTAAGTAAACCATATTTTATCAGAATTCCAAGTTTTGTGCATCAAAGGGCATTATCAAGTATGTGAAAATGTTGTTAGGTATGACACTAAAAGCACAAGAGACAAAAAAAAATTAAGTAAACCATATTTTATCAGAATTCCCAGTTTTGTGCATCAAAGGGCATTATCAAGTATGTGAAAATGTCACCTAAAGAATGGGAGAAAATACTTGTTATTCACATGTCTGATAAAGGACTAACATCTGGTATAAATAAAGAACATTTACAACTCAATATTAAAAAGATAACCTGATTTAAAAATGGGCAAGTATTTAAATAGAAATAGCTTCAAATAAGATACACTGGTGGCCAATAAGCACAAAAAAAGATGCTCAACATCTTTAGTCACTAGAGAAATGCAAATAAAAACCACAAATACCACTACATACCCGGAAGGATGACTATAAAAAAGAAAATGGAAACAAATTTTAGAGAGGCTGTGGACAAATAACTCTAACACCTTGCTGATGGGGACGAAAAATGGTGCAGGTGCTATAGGAAAACATTTGGCTGTTCTATTGTTCTTTTGAAAAATATACTGTGACTGTGTTGTTGATTCTCTGTCTCCTTCTTTCTCTGCCTCTTTGCTTGCTTGCTCAATCTCTCTTAAAAAAAAAAGTGAACATAGGGTTACCATATGACCCCACAATTTCACTTTTAGGTTTATGCCCAAAAGAATGGATAACATATGTTCAAACAAAAACTTGTATAATAATACTCACGGCAACATTATTCACAATTGCCAAAAAGTTAAAAGACCCCAAGTTCCCATCAACTGATATATCAAATGTGGTCTAGCCATACAAAAGGATATTATTCAGCCATAAAAAGGAATGAAGTATTAACACATGTTAGAACATTATGCTAAGTGAGAGAAGCTGGACATAAAAGGACAAATATTGTATAATTCCACTTTTGTTAATTAGCTAGAATAGGTAAGCAAAAAAAAAATAAAAAGATTACTCATAGATAGGGGATTAGGGAATAGGAAGAATGAGAGTAACCACTAACATATATTGGGTTTAATTTTATGGTGATGGAAGTGTTCAGGAATAAGATACTTAGGTGGTTGCAAAATGTGAATATGAAAACCCACCAATAGTGGACTTTGAGGGTCTGTCCAATAAGAAGATCTAAAAATTTTTAATATCTATGACACTAACATGGGACCAGCCAACTATATAAAGCAATTGATAACAAAATCAAAGAAACACACTGACAATAATACAATACTAGCAGGGGACTTTAACACTCCCCTCACTGAAATGGACAGATCATCCAAGCAAAAGATCAACAAGGAAATAAAGGCCTTAAATGACACCCTGGACCAGATGGACATCACAGATATATTCAGAACATTCCATCCCAAAGCAACAGAATACACATTCTTCTCTAGTGCACATGGAACATTCTCCAGAATAGATCACAACCTGGGTCACAAATCAGGTCTCAACCAGTACCAAAAGATTGGGATCATTCCCTGCATATTTTCAGACCACAATGCTCCTAAGCTAGAACTCAATCACAAGAAGAAATTTGGAAAGACCCCAAATATATGGAGGCTAAAGAGCATCCTTCTAAAGAATAAATGGGTCTACCAGGAAATTAAAGAAGAATTGAAAAAATTCATGGAAACAAATGATGATGAAAACACAACAGTTCAAAATCTGTGGGACACAGCAAAGGCAGTCCTGAGAGGAAAAAAATATAGCAATACAAGCCTTTCTCAAGAAACAAGAAAGGTCTCAAATACAAAACCTAACCCTACACCTAAATGAGCTGGAGAAAGAACAACAAAGAAAGGCTAAACCCAGCAGGAGAAGAGAAATAATAAAGATCAGAGCAGAAATCAATGAAATAGAAACCAAAAAAACATTAGAACAAATCAATGAAACTAGGAGCTTGTTCTTTGAAAGAATTAATAAGATTTATAAACCCTGGCCAGACTTAACAAAAAAGAAAAGAGAAAGGACCCAAATAAATAAAATCATGTATGACAGAGGAGAGATCACAACCAACACCAAAGAAATACAATTATAAGAACATATTACGAGGAACTATATGCCAGCAAAGTTGACAATCTGGAAGAAATGGATGCATTCCTAGATACATATAAACTACCACAACTGAACCAGGAAGAAATAGAAAACCTGAACAGACCCATAACCAGTAAGGAGATTGAAACAGTCATCAAAAATCTCCCAAAAAACAAGAGCGCAGGGCCAGATGTCTTCCCAGGAGAATTCTACCACACATTTAAAGAAGAACTAATTCCTATTCTCCTGAAACTGTTCCAAAAAATAGAAATGGAAGAAAAACTTCCAAACTGATTTTATGAGGCCAGCATCACCTTGATCCCAAAACCAGACAAGGATCCCATCAAAAAAGAGAATTACAGACCAATATCCTTGATGAACACAGATGCGAAAATTCTCACCAAAATACTAGCCAATAGGATCCAACAGTACATTAAAAGGATTATTCACCACGACCAAGTGGGATTTATTCCAGGGCTGCAAGGTTGGTTCAACATCCACAAATCCATCAATGTGATACAATACATTAATAAAAGAAAGAACAAGAACCATATGATACTCTCAATGGATGCTGAAAAAGCATTTGACAAAGTACAGTATCCTTTCCTTATTAAAACTTTTCAAAGTGTAGGGATACAGGGTACATACCTCAATGTCACCAAAGCCATCTATGAAAAACCCACCACAAATATCATTCTCAATGGAGAAAAACTGAGAGCTTTTCCACTGTCGGGATCATGACAGGGATGTCCATTATCACCACTGCTATGCAACACAGTACTAGAACTTCTAGCCTCAGCAATCAGCAACAAAAAGAAATTAAAGACATCCAAATTGGCAAAGAAGAAGTCAAACTATTACTCTTCACAGATGATATGATACTTTATGTGGAAAACCCAAAAGACTCCACTCCAAATCTGCTAGAACTTGTACAGGAATTCAGTAAAGTGTCAGGATATAAAATCAATACACAGAAATCAGTTGCATTTCTCTACACCAAAAGCAAGACAGAAGAAAGAGAAATTAAGGAGTCAATCCCATTTACAATTGCACCCAAAACCATAAGATAGCTAGGAATAAACCTAACCAAAGAGACAAAGAATCTGTACCAGGAAACTATAACGCACTCATGAAAGAAATTGAGGAAGACACAAAGAAATGGAAAAATATTCTATGCTCATGGATTGGAAGAACAAATATTGTGAAAATGTCTATGCTACCTAAAGCAATCTACACATTTAATGGAATCCCTATCAAAATCCCATCCATTTTTTTCAAAGAAATGGAACAAATAATCTTAAAACTAATATGGAACCAGAAAAGACCTTGAATAGCCAGAGGAATGTTGGAAAAGAAAGCCAAAGTTCGTGGCATCACAATTCCAGACTTCAAGCTCTATTACAAAGCTGTCATCATCAAGACAGCATGGTACTGGCACAAAAACAGACACATAGGTAAATGGAACAGAATAGAGAGCCCAGAAATAAACCCTCAACTCTATGGTCAACCAATCTTTGATAAAGTGGGAAAGAATGTCCAATGGAAAAAAGACAGTCTCTTCAACAAATGGTGTTGGGAAAATTGGACTGCCACATGCAGAAAAATGAAACTGGACCATTTCCTTACACCACACATGAAAATAGACCCAAAATGGATGAAGGACCTCAATGTGAGAAACGAATCCATCAAAATCCTTGAGGAGAACACAGGCAGCAACCTCTTCGACCTCAGCCGCAGCAACTTCTTCCTAGGAACATCACCAAAGGCAAGGAAAGCAAGGGCAAAAATGAACTATTGGGACTTCATCAAGAACAAAAGCCTTTGAACAGCAAAGGAAACAGTTAACAAAACCAAAAGATGACTGACAGTATGGGAGAAGATATTCGCAAAAGACATATCAGATAAAGGGCTAGTATCCAAAATCTATAAAGAACTTATCAATTTCAACACCCAAAGAACAAATAATCCAATTAATAAATGGGTAGAGGACATGAACGGACATTTCTGCAAAGAAGACATTCAGATAGCCAACAGACCCATGAAAAGGTGCTCAACATCACTTGGCATCAGGGAAATACAAATCAAAACCATAATGAGATACCACCTCACACCAGTCAGAACGGCTTAAATTAACAAGTCAGGAAATGACAGATGCTGGCGAGGATGCAGAGAAAGAGAAACTCTCCTACACTGTTGGTGGGAACACAAGCTGGTAAAACCGCTCTGGAAAACAGGATGGAGTTTCCTCAAAAGGTTGAAAATAGAGCTACCCTACAACCCAGCAATCGCACTACTGGGTATTTACCCTAAAGATACAAATGTAGTGAGTGATACGAAGGGGCACATGCACCCAAATGTTTATAACAGCAATGTCCACAATAGCCAAACAATGGAAAGAGCCTAGATGTCCATCAACAGATGAGTGGATAAAGATGTGGTATATATATATATATATGTATATATATATATATAATGGAATACTATGAAGCCATCAAAAGAAATGAAATCTTGCCATTTGCGATGATGTGGATGGAACTAGAGGGTATTATGCGTAACAAAATAAATCAATCAGAGAAAGACAATTATCATATGATCTCCCTGATATGAGGGAGTTGAGAGGCAACGTGGGAGATTTGGGGGGTAGGAAAGGAATAAATGAAACAAGATGGGATCGGGAGGGAGACAAACCATAAGAGACTCTTAATCTCATAAAACAAACTGAGGGTTGCCGGGGTTAGGGAGGTAAGGAGAGGGTGGTTGGGTTATGGACATTGGGGAAAGTATGTGCTGTGAGTGCTGTGAATTGTGTAAACCTGGTGATTCACAGACATGTACCCCTGGGGCTAATAATACATTATATGTTAATAAAAAAATAAAAAATTAAAAATAAATAAAACATAAAAACCATCTATGAAAAGCCCCCCTAAAAAATAGTAGACTTTGGAATGGTGAATCTTATGTTATGTGAATTATACCTTAATAAAATATTTTGCAAATAAAAAGAATGAAATTGAGCCCCTTCTTCAGACCACATACAAAAGTTAACTCAAAATATAAACCTGAATGTAAAAGTTATATCTCTAAGACCCCTAGGAGAAAATACAGGAATAAATTTTCATAAAATTTGGTTGGACAAAGCCTTTTTATGTATACCACCAAAGCACAAGCAACAAAAGAAAAGACATATATATTGGATTTCATCAAAATTAAAATATTTGGGCAGAGACAAGATGGTGGGGAAGTAGGAGGAGGCGCCGTTTCAACCTGTACCCTAAAGTGAGCTGATTACCTACCAAAGAACTCTGATCACCCATGAAATCAGCCTGAGATCAGAATTATACACGTCTGGATCTCTAAAGGGGCAGAAGACGCCAGTGGGCAGGTAAAGCGGAGTGGGAACGTTGGACTGATATCAGAAGATAAACAAAAGGGGGAGGGAGCCACCAGAGGCCACCAACTGGAAAGGAATACCCCAATACGAGAGTGCCCTGCGTCTGGGGACCAGCATTAACTTGGAGTCTGGTTGAAAGCACTCAAAAAGAGCAAAGGATCGCGGGGGGAAATTTTGGGAATCAGGGCGGCTAGGGACAGGGGCTTAAGTCCCCGGACCCAGGACAGCCACCCCTGGCGCTGAGCCAGAGAGAGTGCGGCGGAGAAACCAGGTCTTGGTCCCTGAGCTGCCAGCGCACCTGAGAGCACGTGGGGTCCAGCTCCTGTGAGGGGCTGGGAGCCTCACCAGCCAGCAGAAGCACAGATTTTTTGCAGTCCCCACGCGAGTGCCATGCGGCATTATCAGAGTCTGAGCCGCGCCCCACACCCTCCCCTAAGAGAGGTGCGCGCAGGCGCCAGCCGGGAGCTCTCGGACCCGGAAAGACCAGGCACTCCCAGCCCGGGCCAGCAGGAAAATCTCAGTGTGCGATCGCTGCTTGGAACCTCTCTGGCAGTCCGGAGCTGCCCAGACAGCCTCCGCTGTCATGGTTTTGGGTACAAGCAGGAGTTCCTGTGTCCCCAGGGACCGCGACTCGGAACGTGCTCTGCCAGCGGCCAAGGGGGAACTTATGTGCTCTGGAGCACTCACAGGGGAACAGACTGAGGCTTCTCTCTGAGAGGGATGTCTGGGTACAGTTTGCTTTTCTCCAAACCTCCAAAAACCATCAAAAGCTGTCAAGGCGAGAGAAAAACAAAAAACAAAAAACGAACAAACAAACATAAAATCTTCCAGAGAACAAAAGCCTGAAAAACCGGTTTCCTCAAGCCCACCCCCTTGAGGGGGGCGGGAGGACTTAACTCAGGGAAGGTTGCCTGAAAACCCACATGGCAGGCCCCTCCCCCAGAAAGCCAACCGGAAAAAAAAAAAAAAAGATGACAAGCGAACAACCACCACTACTTCATAGATACAACTTTTATTTTTAAGTCGTTCCCACTATTCTGGTTCATTTTTTAAAAAATAGATAATTTTTTAACCTATTTACCATCACAGTGAGATGTCCAGTACATCAAATTCCATAATAACCTTTTAAGCTGAACTTTTTGATACATATACCCATGTTTTTCTTTTGCTTTTCTATTTTTAAATTTTTTTTAAATTTCATTTTAGTTTGTTTAGTTTTTTCTTTTTTTATTTTTATTTTTTAATATTCATATAGAGTTAAACTTCAAGGTAATCCTCTTTCCCCAATCAATGCTACCAATATAGGTAAACCAATTTTTAATCCTCCTTTATCTTAGGAAAGTTAAATCCCTTAACAAAGATATCAAGATACATCCAGGAAGAATCAAAATAACCTTCCTCGCCCACACTGAGAATTTATAACCACTCTCCCATCTTTTTCTTCCGCCAGTGTTTCTGTGTATTTGTGTTTGTCCTGGTAGTATATAAATCTTATACTTGGGGTTCTTTTTGACGAGGTTCTTTTTTTTCTTTTTTTTGCTTTTATACACACACACACACACACACACACACACATATATATACTTTTTTTTCTCTTGTCATATACTTTTATCAGTCTTTTTGTTTGTCTGTTTTTGTTTGTATACTTCATAAATCTTACCTTGGGACCCATCTGGGCTGAGCCTTCTCTTTTATCTTTCTTTTTTTTCCTCTCTCTCTCTCTCTCTCTTTTTTTCTTTTCTTTTTTCTCCCTTTCTTTTTTCTTTCATTTGGGTGGTACTCCTGATTGCTCAGAAGCGTTCCAGGGTGCACCTTGACTGCATCACGGTCTATACATCCAGCTATATCTGTTCAGCCATCTCTCACCAAAATGACTAGGAGAAGGAAGGCCCAGCAGAAGAAAAATTCAGAGGATGGGCCTTCTGCAATAGAGCTAATGGCTATTGACATAGACAATATGTCAGAAAGGGAATTCAGGCTAACAATTATCCAGGCAGTAGCTAGGTTGGAGAAAGCCATGGATGACCAAACAGAAATGATTAGGGCAGAATTGAAAGCCACCAGGGATGATGTTCACAATGTTCTCAATGAGTTCCAATCTAATCTAAATTCTCTAACAGCTAGGGTAACTGAGACAGAAAATAGAATTAGTGATCTGGAGGACAAACAGATAGAGAGAAAGGATCAGGAGGAAGCCTGGAACAAACAGCTCAGAAGCCACAAAAACAGAATCAGGGAAATAAATGATGCCATGAAACATTCCAATGTCAGAATTATTGGAATCCCTGAAGGGGAGCAGAAAGAAAGAAGTCTAGAAGATATAGTGGAACAAGTTGTCCATGAAAATTTTCCCAATCTCACGAGTGGAACCAGCATTCATGTACTAGAGACAGAACCGTTTCCCCCCAAGATTATAGATTCTCGAAAGTCCTCAAGACACCTAATAGTAAGAATGAAGAATTATAATTGTAGGCAGACCTTCTTGAAAGCAGCTAGGACAAAGAAGCTCTTTATGTACAGAGGAAAGCCCATCAGAATAATGTCAGACCTGTCCACAGAGACCTGGCAAGCCAGAAAGGGCTGGCAAGATATATTCAGGGCACTAAATGAGAAGAACATGCAGCCAAGAATACTTTATCCAGCAAGACTGACATTCAAAATGGATGGAGAGATAAAGAGTTTCCAAGACTGGCAAGGCTTAAAAGAGTATGCAACCACCAAGCCAACACTACAGGAAATATTAAGGGGGGTTCTATAAAAGAAGAAAAATCCTAAGAATATCATTGAACAGAAATATAGAGAGAATCTACAGAAAGAAAGACTTCAAAGGTAACACCATGTCAATAAAAACGTATCTATCAATAATCACTCTCAATGTGAATGGCCTAAATATGCCCATAAAATGACACAGGGTTGCAGATTGGATAAAATGACAGGACCCATCCATATATTGTCTACAAGAGACCCACTTTGAACGTAAGGATACACCCAGACTGAAAGTGAAGGGATGGAGAAGCATCTTTCATGCCATTGGGCCTCAAAAGAAGGCCAGGGTAGCAATTCTCCTATCAGATAAATTAGATTTTAAACTAAAGACTGTAGTCAGAGATACAGAAGGACACTACATAATTCTTAAAGGGACTATCCACCAAGATGACCTAACAATTCTAAATATCTATGCCCCCAATATGGGAGCAGCCAATTACATAAGAAAACTATTAATCAAGATAAAGAGTCATATTGATATGAATACATTAATAGTAGGAGATCTTAACATGCCTCTCTCAGTAATAGACAGATCATCCAAGTAGAAAA
This sequence comes from Martes martes, assembly GCF_963455335.1. Lineage (NCBI taxonomy): Eukaryota > Metazoa > Chordata > Mammalia > Carnivora > Mustelidae > Martes > Martes martes. Next base: position 12,425,140 of record NC_137898.1, read on the forward strand.
TCAATAAAGAAACAAGAGCATTAAATGACACATTGGACCAGATGGACCTCATGGATATATACAGAACATTCCACCCTAAAACAACAGAATACTCATTCTTCTCAAGTGCACATGGAACCTTCTCCAGAATAGACCACATACTGGGTCACAAATCAGGACTCAAGCGATACCAAAAGACTGAGATTATTGCCTGCATATTCTCAGATCACAATGCTTTGAAACTGGAGCTCAATCACAAGGAAAAGTTTGGGAGGAACTCAAACACCTGGAAGCTAAAGACCACCTTGCTTAAGAATGCTTGGATCAACCAGGAGATCAAAGAAGAACTTAAACAATTCATGGAAACCAATGAGAATGAACACACTTTGGCCCAAAACCTATGGGATACAGCAAAGGCGGTCATAAGGGGGAAATACATAGCCATCCAAGCCTCCTTCAAAAAAAAAAAAAAAAAAGGAAAAATCCAGAATACACCAGCTGTCTCTACACCTTAAAGAACTAGAGAAGCATTAACAAATTAAACCAACTCCACACATAAGAGAAGGGAAATAATCAAGATCACAGCAGAGATCAATGAGGTAGAAACTAGAGATACAGTAGAACGTATCAATGAAACCAGAAGCTGGTTTTTTGAAAGAATCAATAAGATCGATAAACCATGGGCCACACTAATCCAAAAGAAAAGAGAGAAAGCTCAAATTAATAAAATTATGAATGAAAAGGGAGAGATCACAACTAACACCAAGGAAGTAGAAACAATCATCAGAAGTTATTATCAACAGTTATATGCCAATAAGTTAAGCAACCTAGATGAAATGGATGCATTCCTGGAAAACTATAAACTCCCAAAATTGAACCAGGAAGAAATTGACAACCTGAATAGACTGATATCTAGTAACAAGATTGAAGCAGTGATCAAAAACCTCCCAAAAAACAAGAGCCCAGGACCTGACAGATTCCTGGGGAATTCTACCGAACTTTCAAGGAAGAAATAACATATCTTCTCCTGAAGCTGTTTCAAAAAATTGAAGCAGAAGGAAAATGTCCAGACTCTTTTTATGAAGCCAGCATCGCCCTGATCCCCAAACCAGGCAAAGACCCCACCAAAAAGGAGAATTTCAGACCAATATCCCTGATGAATATGGATGTTAAGATTCTCAACAAGATCCTGGCAAACAGGATCCAACAGCACATTACAAAGATTATCCACCATGACCAGGTGGGATTCATCCCTGGGCTACAAGGATGGTTCAACATTCACAAATCAATCAATGTGATAGAACAAATCAATAAGAGAATAGAGAAGAACCACATGGTCCTCTCAATTGATGCAGAAAATGCATTTGACAAAATCTAGCATCTGTTCCTCATTAAAACACTTCAGAGTATAGGGATAGAGGGAACATCCCTGAACTTCATCAAATCTATCTATGAAAGACCCACAGCAAATATCATCTTCAATGGGAAAAAGCTCATAGCCTTCCCATTGAGATCAGGAAGACGACAAGGATGCCCACTCTCACCATTCTTGTTCAACACAGTATTAGAAGTCCTAGCAACAGCAATCAGACAACAAAGAGAAATAAAAGGTGTCCAAATTGGCAATGAAGAAATCAAACTCTCTGTCTTTGTTGATGACATGATACTTTATATGGAAAACCCAAAAGACTCCACCCCCAAACTACTAGAACTCATACAGCAATTCAGTAATGTGGCAGGATACAAAGTCAATGTCCAGAAATCAGTGGCTTTCTTATACACTAACAATGAAAATACAGAAAGGAAAATTAGAGAATCGATTCCATTTACTGCAGCACCAAGAACCATAAGATACCTGGGAATAAACCTAACCAAAGAGGTAAAGGATCTGTACTCGAGGAACTACAGATCACTCATGAAAGAAACTGAAGAAGACACAAAAAGATGGAAGACCATTCCATGCTCTTGGATTGGAAGAATAAACATTGTTAAAATGTCTACACTGCCTAGAGCAATCTATACTTTTAATGCCATTCCGATCAAAATTCCACCGGTATTTTTCAAAGAGCTGGAGCAAATAATCCTAAAATTTGTATGGAATCAGAAGAGACCCCTAACTGCTAAGGAAATGTTCAAAAACAAAAATAAAACTGGCGGCATCACGTTACCTGATTTCAAGCTTTACTAAAAAACTGTGATCACCAAGACAGCATGGTACTGACATAAAAACAGACACATAGACCAGTGGAACGGCGTAGAGAGCCCAGATATGGACCCTCAACTCTATGGTCAAATAATCTTCGACAAAACAGGAAAAAATATCCAGTGGAAAAAAGACAGTCTCTTCAATAAATGGTGCTGGGAAAATTGGACAGCTATATGTAGAAGAATGAAACTCGACCATTCTCTTACACCGAACACAAAGATAAACTTGAAATGGATGAAAGACCTCAACGTGAGACAGGAATCCATCAGAATCCTCAAGGAGAACATAGGCAGTAACCTCTTTGATATCAGCCACAGCAACTTCTTTCAAGATATGTCTCCAAAAGCAAAGGAAACAAAAGCGAAAATGAACTTTTGGGACTTCATCAAGATCAAAAGCTTCTGCACAGCAAAGGAAACAGTCAACAAAACGAAGAGGCAACCCACGGAATGGGAGAAGATATTTGCAAATGACAGTACAGACAAAAGGTTGATATCCAGGATCTATAAAGAACTCCTCAAACTCAACACACACAAAACTGACAATCATATCAAAAAATGGGCAGAAGATATGAACAGACACTTCTCCAATGAAGACATACAAATGGCTATCAGACACATGAAAAAATGTTCATCATCACTAGCCATCAGGGAGATTCAAATTAAAACTGCATTGAGATACCACCTTACACCAGTTAGAATGGCCCAAATTAGCAAGACAGGAAACAACATGTGTTGGAGAGGATGTGGAGAAAGGGGAACCCTCTTACACTGTTGGTGGGAATGCAAACTGGTGCAGCCACTTTGGAGAACAGTGTGAAGATTCCTCAAGAAATTAAAAATAGAGCTTCCCTATGACCCTGAAATTGCACTACTGGTTATTTACTCCAAAGATACAGATGTAGTGAAAGGGAGGGCCATCTGTACCCCAATATTTATAGCAGCAATGGCCACGGTCGCCAAACTGTGGAAAGAACCAAGATGCCCTTCAATGGATGAATGGATAAGGAAGATGTGGTCCATATACACTATGGAGTATTACGCCTCCATCAGAAAGGATGAATACCCAACTTTTGTAGCAACATGGAAGGGACTGGAAGAGATTATGCTGAGGGAAATAAGTCAAGCAGAGAGAGTCAAGTATCATATGGTTTCACTTATTTGTGGAGCATAACAAATAACATGGAGGACATAGGGAGATGGCAAGGAGAAGGGAGTTGAGGGAAATTGGAGGGGGAAGTGAATCATGAGAGACTATGGACTCTGAAAAACAATCTGAGGGTTTTGAAGGGGCAGGGGGTGGGAGACTGGGGGAGCCAGGTGGTGGGTATTAAGGAGAGCATGGATTGAATGGAGCACTGGGTGTGGTGCACAAACAATGAATTCTGTTATGCTGAAAAGAAATTTAAAAAATAAAAATAAATTAAAAATAAAAAATAAATAAAAAATAAAAAAATAAAAATAAAATTTAAAAAAAATTAAAATATTTGTACTTCAGAAAGCACCATCTAGAAAATGATAGGTCAATCTAGAGAGTGAAAGGAACTATTTGAAATCTTATATCAGATCAAAATCTGACAAGAAGGAATAACATATTGGTACATGGTAAAAACAGGATGAACCTTGAAAACGTTATTCTAAGTGAAAGAAGCCACTCACAAATCATCACATATTGTATGATTCTATTTATATGAAATTTCTGTACAAGGCAAATCTATAAAGACTGAATTAGCTTTGTGGTTTCCTAGGGCTGGGGTGCAGGTGGAAGACACTGTGAGTGACTGATAATCAGTACAGTTTCTTTTTCATGTGATGAAAATGTTCTCAAGTTTACTGTGGTGATGGTTGCACAACCTTGAATATGCTAAAAATTCACTGAATGATAAACATCAATGAGTGAATTTAATTTTTTAAGAATTTAAGAATTTTAAGAATTTAAATTTTTAAGAATTATCTCAAGAGTTTGCACAATTGGGGGAGGGGTGGAAGGAAAGAGAGACTCTCACACAGATCCCATGCTAAGCATGGAGCCCAGTATAGGGCTCAATCTCATGACCTTGAGATCATGACCTAAGCCAAAACCAAGAGTGGGATGCTCAACTGACTGAGATACCCAGGCATTCCAACAGGTGAATTTTATAGTCTGTTAATTATATAACCATAAATTTTAAAAAGAGGTAATAAATGATAAGGGAACCAGTATTCAAGGATCTGTTTAAAAAAAATGAAAGAAGAAAAGAAAGAAAGAAAGAAAGGAAAGAAGGAAGGAAGGAAGCAAGCAAGCCAGCCACACAGACAACAAAACACACAAAGCTTATTATATGCATATTAGGCAGGATAGACTAATGTCATTTGCAGTAGCAAATCAGTCCCAAAGTCCAGTGATTTGACACAGCAAAGATTTATTTCTGACTTCTGCTACTACATGTGCCTCACAGGTTATGTTGGAAAGGAGAAGTCTCTCTCCATGTGTTCCTTCAAACACTAGGGCTGATGGAGGCTTTGTCATCTGTAGCTACACCTTCTGGAAGAAGGAGCCACCTCAAGTACCATGGCAGAGGAGAGGGATTCCATAGTTGTGTGCTGGCTATTCTATATCACAACCCAGAAATGGGTTTGCTTCCTGTCCAACCCATTACATAGAACTAGTTCATGGCTCTACTTAGCTGCTAGGGGACAAGGAAATGTGGGGAACTGATGCAATGCTTGAGCACCACCATTTTTGTTCCACATAATGTATCATTTTTTACTAATGACAAAGTTGTAAAATTAAAATTATTGACCTCTTGATATGTGCTAGACATCTCATTTAATCTTTAGGATGCTCTTATGAGGTATAGTATTGCCCTTCTTTTTATAGGTGATACTTTGAAGTTTTGAGAAACTGAATAACTTGGCCAGGGTCACCCTGCAGTTGGTGGCAGAACTAGAATCTGAAGGTAGGTCCCATGACTTGCTCCAGCTACATTGCACGTCATTGATGAAGGAGACATAATTCTGCCTGGTGCTTGTTTCTAGCCAAAGATAACTATACAGAAGAAAGAATGGATCCATACCCTTAGTTCTAAAAAATAGAGAGGGAAATCTCCCCCCCAAAATCGCCCTAAATCACCTCTGTAGGATAAGATAAATGAGTATCTTGTTTTAAAAAAAAAATCCTGCAGAGGCACCTGGGTGGCTCAGTCGGTTAAGTGTCTGATGCTTGGCTTTGGCTCAGGTCATGATCTCAGGATTGTGAGATCAGGCCCCATGCTGGGCCCTGTGCTCAGTGTGGAGTCTGCTCAAGACTCTCCTTCCCCCTCTCCCTCGGCCTCTCCCCACCACTCTCTCTCCCTCTCTCTCAAACAAATAAGTAAAATCTTCAAAAACTAATTTTAAAATATAAATAAATAAATAACATTCCTGGAGACAATTGTAGACCTTTAAGAAAGATGTAGATTTGAGAAAGCTTATGTGGATTCCTGACATCACCTAAGCCAAGATCTTAGTGAGGTTTTTATTTTTGTTGCCTAGTGTGGCTATGGTACTGCTGATTTGCTGATTGGCGGCTCCTCTCTCTAAGCGTCCATTCCCCAGTGCCTTCAAAAACACTCTCAGCTAAAATACACCCAGACATTATCCTCTGATAGCTCCCATCAGATTCAGGTCAGGGGGCCAATCCTGGATCTGGAGCCTCCTGAGATATCCACTCACACAACCCTAACATTCTCCTGAGATCTTTGGTGTGAAAAGATCGTGTTGAGATCATGTCTCAACCCTGGTATTTGTAAGAGCACAAGTTATGTTCCACAACACAGTGCTCCACAGGTGGGGAGGGAGCTTCTCTAGCATGATGTTTTCCTGGATGTGGACTTCTGGTCAACAGTGTGGCCATGACGGTTTTCCACACTCCCTACCTTGTACCCTCCTTTGTCTGTTCCTAGGACAAAAGTAAGTATCAAGAAAACACACAACTGTAACCGATTAGAAAGGAAAGGGGCTCTAGAGGATCTAACCATGTTCATTTTACAAATGTGGAAAACAAATTTGGCTGGTCATTCACCACTCTTTCCACTGATTGCAATCAAATGTCTTAAATGAGTGGTTGGGGTGACAGAGTCAAAAAGGGAGACCATGTCTCTTTATTCCTTTTATTTAGAGCATGCTAGAGGAATAGCAGTGCAAATATGTCTTCCTTTCTGAATCTTGGGTGTTGTAGAACTTTTAACATCTTTTTGGGTATCTTGAGCGTAAAGTCATTTTCTTTGGGAATGTCAAAGTTTGGACTTTCAGTATTATTGGCTTGCAGTAACCAAGAGATGAGATAGACCATGGAAAGTAATGGCTCAGGTTGCTTGACTAGAATGTTAGCATCTTTTAAGCTTTTCAAAGAACTTTCATATTCAGAATTGGATGTGTATTTGTGGTACAGTCATACCCATACCCCTACATTTCAAATTCCTGCATCAAAAGAAGCTGTTTTGTGTCCTATTATACCTACAAACAGTATAGAAAATATGTGTGGTCAATATGTTGGCTATTCTTGGTACATCTGTTACAGAAATTTACTTTTTTTCTCAAAAATAAATGAAATTGGATTCACATTTTTGTGTATTTGGGCCAAATTTGGAAACTCTAGCAAGCACAGACATTTAAGAATTGAGGGGGGAAAAATTGAGGAACAAGTCTCAGGAGGAAGTAACTTCATTGTCAGTAAGGTGTTCTGGCACATTCCAGGCACTTTCACAATCCTTTTGTAATACTTTATACATACTTTTATAAAGCACTTATCACTTTGGGGGGGATAACTTCTAGAGCCGACTGACTCTACCCCTTTAAAAAGTCAGGAATCTTGTTATTCATTATGTAATGCCAGCTGCTGGTACAGAGGGGGCTTATGTGCAAAGCCAGCTATGAAAAGAACAGGAGGGAATTATCATTGAATACATGCCATGTGCCAGGCATCGTGATGGTAGAGCTCCATAAATCATTTAATTTAAACTTTTCAGCTATGTAAAATAGATACATTGGGCATTACATGAACTAGGTCTTTCACAGACAACATACTGAGGGTTTGCAGAGTGTAAGTAATGTCCGCAAGATTGCAGCCCATCTAGGTTGCTAATCAGTGAGTGACATTTATCTATACTTATATCCTCTGTCATATATGGCATAAATAGTCACCTTATGCTCTTCTTCTAAATGATTGTATTAGATCTATCATCTGATGCATTTTTCTACTCTTTCTTTTAAGGTTCAATTCTAGCAGTCTCATTTCTACCAACTACTCTTGCATATCACTATTTGAGATTTTGATTGTGCCATGTATTTTGCTAATTACTAATACCTCTCTATTTATAATTGCCTATTTATACAATTGTGCTTGCCAATTCATGCTTTTATCCGTGATGTTTCTTCTGCCTGATATACTAATAGTGGTAGTAACAGCTTGAATTACTTCAGTACTTGTTGTGTAGTTGACATTATTTTAAGTATTTTGCATGAACTAAGTTATTCTACTCATCTACCTCAAAAGATGAAAATTGTGATTATTCCCACTTGAAAGATCAGGATCCTGAACCTCAGGAAAGATGATTAACTTGATCCACTATTTTGAGAGGATTGCTTAGTATTATGGATTTTAGACAATATTAGCTGAGTCCAAATCCCAGTTCTACCACCAGATTTGCTAGTTAGGCAAGTAACTTACTTCTTTCAGCCTCAGTTCCACTGAAGTAAAAGTAGGGGTAATAATAATATTTGCCTCCCAGAGTTGCTAAATGAGTTAATATATGTGACTAGCTTAGAACAGTTTCCAGATACAAAGTAAGTACTATGTAACTATTTGTTATCATAACAACTAATAAATTATTATTATATTTCTTGTGTTTCCAAAGCCACAACTCAGGAGTAATAATCTCCAGAGCATTTTTCATAGTCCTGTGTTGGGCTAGCCATACATCCTTTCTACTTCTAAGGTGCCCTGGAAATACATACCTCTACTTTAGGAATATGTTATGATGAACATATCTTTAGGATAATAGGTCTCTATCACTAGGCTAATCTTAAAGGCAGGGTTATATCATTTCCTTCCTTCAATATTAAGGATTTTTAATCCAGTAGAAATGAATGTGATAGATTTCAGAGTCAAAAGTGTCTCTTGGGTTGAAGAGGGCTTCTCATATTTATACCTGTGGCAGCCACGGTAAGCTGTTAGCTAAGCTGCCACTGGAGATAAGCACAACCAGACACACCAGATAACGGATGGACCTCCACGGCTTGGCTGAGGATGCAAAGTCTCTAGGTGAGAATGAAAGGAACTCTTCCATCTCCCCCGGTTCTCCCTTCCCATGAATAAAGCAAAGACATGGATGGTGGTAGGAGATGGGAAACGTCAGCCTAGGAGAAAAATAAAGACTGTAACAAAGAGAGAAAACAACTAAAATTTTGCTTCCACCTTTTGAAAAACAATTCCTCCTTTTTTAGAACTCCTGAAAGATGCCAAAATATCACTAAGAATGTGCCAGAAATCATGAAGTTTCCTTCAGGGGCCAATGGTAGTGTGGAGCACTACCCAATTAAGGGTAGAGCACCCAATTAAGGGCCCTCATGAATTAGAGTAGAGCAGGGTCCCAAATCACTCTATATCTTCAGCTATTATGAACAAGTCAGTGAGAGGTCCCTCAGAGACAGGAAATGTATTTGATGAAGCTTGTTGTATCATATGCCAATGACTTTCTTTTCCTTTCTGTTGATTAAGCTTTTATGTACTTGTAACAGGAGAGTTTGCAAAGTATGGCAAGTTAGTGGGAAAGAGTCCTATTGGTTTAGTCCTATTGGTTTACTGTAATAGAATATACCATAGTGTAGGTGAGCTGAAATGTGCCTCCAGGATCATACTGTAGTCCCCTTGTGGCAGCACAGTCAGCAAAGATATTCCAGTGTCCTTCCACATCACTTTTAGATGAAGATCCTCGCTCAACCCACCCCTCCCCAGTGTTCAGTCAATCTTGTTGTACATGGGCTCCTGCTCTTGACAGAAAGCTGACTGAGACCCTGTTCACAGTTAGTTCCTATGCTAGGAATCAAATAGAATTATCTTGTGTGTGCTTATCTTGTCATAGGTGCCTCTTATGATGATTCCCAAATGATTTTGATGGAGAACATTTCAGAAGTGACTCAATTCATTCTTGTGGGATTAACAGATGCCCCAGAGTTGCAAGTTCCTTTATTTATAGTCTTCACTATCATTTACTTCATCATTCTGGTTGGGAACATTGGGATGATTGTGTTGATTCTGTTGGACTCTCGTCTCCACACTCCCATGTACTTCTTCCTCAGCAACCTCTCTCTTGTGGACTGTGTTTATGCCTCAGCTGTCACTCCCAAGGTAATGGTGGGGTTTTCCACAGGAGATAAAATCATATCCTACAATGCATGTGCTGCCCAGATGTTCTTCTTTTCAGCCTTTGCCACTATCGAAAGTTTTCTCTTGTCCTCAATGGCCTTTGACCGCCACGCAGCCGTGTGCAAACCCCTACATTACACCACCACCATGACAAGTGCTATGTGTACCTCCCTGGTCACTGGCTCCTACATCTGTGGACTCTTACAGTCTTCCATCCATGTTGCCCTCACCTTCCACCTCTCCTTCTGTCATTCCAACATAATTAATCACTTTTTCTGTGACATTCCTCCATTGCTGGCTCTCTCTTGCTCTGATATCCACATAAATGAGATTGTGCTCTTCACATTGGCAGCATTCAATGTCTTTTTCACCCTCTTGGTTATCTTGAACTCTTATCTGCTCATTTTTATTGCTATCCTGAGGATGCGCTCAGCTGAGGGACAGAAGAAGGCTTTCTCCACCTGTGTGTCTCACCTGACCACTGTTTCCATCTTCTATGGGACAATCATCTTCATGTATTTACAGCCAAGTTCTAGTCATTCCATGGACACAGACAAAATGGCATCAGTGTTCTACACTATGGTCATCCCCATGCTAAACCCTTTGGTCTACAGCCTAAGGAACAAAGAGGTCAAGAATGCATTTCAGAAGTTGGTTGGAAAAGCAAAGTCTTCACTGGGTTTAGCCTCCTAGTTAAAAATAACATGCAGGGTGCCTGCGTGGCTCAGTTGGTTAAGCGACTGCCTTCAGCTCAGGTCATGATCCCGGAGTCCTGGGATCGAGTCCCGCATCGGGCTCCCATCTCCATGGGTAGTCTGCTTCTCCCTCTGACCTTCTCTTCTTTCATGCTCTCTCTTACTCTCTCAAATAAATTTAAAAATCTTTTAAAAAATAACATGCAAACCATGTGATATTTCTATTGGACTTCTAGTATCTAAGAATATTTTTGTGAATTTTAATTCTTTCTTGTCTTTCATTTCTCTAAGAAGTTCCCTTCCAAATGAGACTGGTTCTGTTCATGCTTTGGGAATATGACAGGGTAGGAAAAATTTTGGATATCTTTTTCCAGAAAAAGGGTGTTGCTTATATCTTAAAATGAAGATTATAGTCCTGGATACTATAAAATCTTAGACTACCTTGGTCTAAAGAGCTTTGCAGATGAATCTCTTAAGTGTATGATACCAGAATTACATTTTTAATTACTAGTTTTTAAAATAACTATGATTTTTGTACATGATACAGAGGCATGTTTCTCAGATTTTCATGCTCTTAAAAATTACCTTGAGAGACATTGAAAGGTAGAATTATAGGAGCTATCCAGATAATCTAATTAAGTATATTTCTGGTAGAGCCTAGAAATCTGTAGAATTATCCCCCACTATCCACATATACCTGGATCCTGAACTTAGCAGAAATGCCAGTGGTGAACATTGATAATGAGGGATACTATTTGAGCTTAATCTATTTAGTCCCTGCATTTCAGAGAGAAAAACAGTTCAGAACATTAAAATATATCCATACCTGTCCCTTAACTGAGTTCTCATAAAGTTCATGTAAGAGATTATGGATAGGGAGGACTGCCTGGATTCTTAACAAGTTTCTCCTGTATTTCAGATGAGTTTGGTGAGCAGGTCACACTTTGAGAACTGTTTCCCTAGACCAGCAGTTCAAAAGCACTGTTGCAAGACCAGCAACATGAGCTTCACCTGGAATTTTTTATAAGAGCCAATTATAGAAATACCCACCCCAGACCAACAGCTTCAGAAACTCTAGGAGCATAGTACAACTATTTGTGCACTAGCAAGTCCTCCTGGTGACTCTGAAAGGTTTGGAAACCACAAGACTCACCCTAGAAACACTAATCTGGAACAGAGGTTCTCAACCTTAGCTGCACATGACAATAATCTAGAGGAGATTTTTCAAATACCGCTGCCTGAATCCACCTCCACAGTGTAGGATTGGATGGATCTAAGGATAAGACCTGAACACCAGGAGATTGTCAAATGCAGTCATTTCCTCAAAGCCTGGCACAAAGAGGGGATTGAGACCAAAGAAAAGAGATAGTATTTATTCAGGATCTGGTGTCTGCTCATTATCTGCATGTGTGAACTCATTCAGATACCACACTACCTCTGAGGAGATCAGCCTTATAGAATGGAGGAAATGGAGGTTCAGACAGAGGCAGAGGGTGGCAAAGTGAGAATTTTGAACCTAAGTCTGTGGGACTCCAAAGCAAACCCTTTCCAGTTTAGCTCAGCTAACAACTGTTTAACCCCACCATACCATGTAGTGAGCACAAAGGATATTATTCTCTGAAGAGAATTTTTCTCTTTCCCTTTTGGTTGAGCATCTAACTCATGATTTCCAGTTGGGTCATGATCTCAGGGTCATGGAATTGAGCCCCATGTCAGGCTCCGTGCTCAGAGGGGAGTCTGCTTAGGATTCTCTCTCTCCTTCTCCCTCTGCCCCTCCCTCCGCATTCTGTCTCTCTGTCTCTCTGTCTCTAAAAAATAAAAATAAGATAAAAAAATTTTAAAAATATTTCTCTTTTATCAAGGATCACTAGTCTCCTCAGTACAACACAATTATCTTTGTAACTAAAGCACTGGGACACAAAGTGACATGAAAAGTCACAATAATATTGATCGACATCTCCCTGAAACTGTTTAAATCTCCTTCAATATTGACATTCGGAAGACCCTAAATCCCCATGCTCATCACAGCTCTAAGCAGGAGCACATTAAACAATGTTGGTCTTTGAGGTCATCAGAGGTATGTAAAAGAGACCAGAGACCTGTATTCTGACCATACGTTGCTACTGTTACAAATGAAACCCTTGCTATCTGGGGAGGTCTGTCATTCCTTTTTTCTAGAAGTTTTATGCTACATACTCATTTAGATAAAGCAGCTTAGCTGGGAATCCTGCATGCTCCAGTGAACATCTACTTTTAGGAAAGTGGGTGACTGAGAACCTGAACATCAGATGTGCACACCTTCATCAGATCCCAAACGTCTCATCGCTTCACTGGAAAGAAATAGGAAAGACAGTAAAAGGGAACGTGTGCCCAGAAACTTCCATTCCCTGACCTTCGAAGTCCTGGTGGGCTGGTGTGATGTATGAGTCACAGGGGCTGTGTAGCACATTCAGCGGGCAAGTTTAGATAATGATTTAACCATGTCTAACACCCTGTGGTGGACAGCAATGGAATAATGTAGCAATTCATTGCCTCTCAAAAATGTTTCTGTAACTTTTAATAAAATTTTTTTTAATAAATGCATACAACTAAAAGTTTCTGTCAGATTATCTTGGGGAATGGGAGTTCCTACAGACTGAATATATGCCTCCAACTTTCATATACTGAATCTTCATGCCCCATGTGATGGAAGTAGGAGATGGGCCTTTCAGAGAAGGCAGTTTAGGTTTCTGGTCAAGGTGATTAATGTTCTTAAAAAAGAGATCCCAGAGAAGTCCTTTGTCCCTTCCACTATGTAATGAAGAAGCAAAAAGGACAGCCATCTTTGAACCAGGAAACAGACTTTCACCAGACATGAAACCTGTCAGTGCATTGACCTTGGACTTCCCAGCCTCCAGAACTGTGAAAAGAAGTAAATTTATGTTGTTTATAAGCCACCCAATCTATGATGCTTTGTTACAGCAGTCTGAGTGAACTAAAACAGAAGCATTAGGAACAGCTGAATGAACTCAAGCCCTCCCCCAAACTAGTAACTCTGACTTGATTTTAACAAGACACTGAATTCCAGATCAACAGTGAGGGGAAATCTTTTTAGTTGAGCCACAGAAGAATGAAATGATATCCTTGGCCACTCAGGTTCAATCAGGCCAGGAGGGAATTTTCTACAAGTTAAAAGATGACCCCTGGACCTGGCATCTGATGGGATTTGTACACCCTGAGGACAGGTATTAGTTCATACTTCTGTCCTCTCATCTCTACCAGGTTTGATTTTTAATAGGAACCACTAAATGTTTATTCAGTGAAAAATTAAACTAGTGAGTGAGGGGATGCATGACTGGATGACTACATGAGTGAATAAATGAATGAGTGAATGAACTGAGATTGAGTAAATGGGTCAACACCAAGAGCTGGGTCCCTAATGGCTAATTATAGGACTCAAGATTTGCTCATTTTATGTGCCCAAATAGAGAGCATCTCTCAGATCACACCCCAATGTTCTTTCTTCTCGCATCCTATGAAAGTACAAACCATATTTCTTCTCATTAACTAAACCCAATGCTTACATGTTAGGATAGAGCCCACCTGTCATCCTGAAACCTTTTGAGGCATTTCAGATGATGTAAAATTCAAGAAATTAAAAATAATCAGTTTGAGTATAACATATGGAAAATGTAAATAACAGGATGACTAATCCTTATAAGAAAACTTCTACTGGTTAAAAAAAATAAAAAATAATAATAAATAAAAAAATAAAAATAAATTAAAAAAAATTTTTTAAATTTAAAAAAAATAAAAAAATAAAAAAAAATTAAAAAAAAACTTCTACTGGTGAATATGGAATAGAAAAAAAAATGATCAGGGGCACCTGGGTGGCTCCATCAGTTTAGTGGCTGATTCTTGTTTTCGGCTCAGGTCGTGATCTCAGGGTCTTAGGATTGAGTCCTGCATTGGGCTCCATCCTCATTGGGAGTCTGCTTGAGATTCTCTTTCTTCCTCCTCTCTACCCCTCCTCACACTTGTGTTCTCTCTCTCTCTGCCTCTCTCTCTCTCAAATAAATAAATAAATCTTTTTTAAAAAGAAAAGAAAAAAAAATGACCCAATCTTTTCTACTCTGTAGTCTGATAGCCAGAAGGAAAAGCAGAGGGGACAAGAACCGGCATCCATTGAAGACTCTTACTGTGATAGTGCTAGATACTCTCAGTCTAGATGGCAGTGAAAGTCTTTATTCCTCACGAAGACCTCATAGTTTGAGTTGCTACTCCTTGCAAACCAGACTGCAAGGACAAGAGTGTGGTTTTTTTTTTTCTTCTCAGGAAATTTCTTTAGAAAGAAAAACATCCAGAAAAGAGGGTACTAACCACCTCACAACCATAAGAAAATTGTTTCATGAATTCTCCATTCTAAAGGAGTCTTTTGTGCTAGTAGTCAGAAAGAAAGGAAAAGAAAGAAAGGAAGTTGGGAAGTCAGGAAGGAAGGAAGGGAAAAGGAAGGAAGAAGGAAGGAAAGAAAGAAGTAGAAATTGTAGAGTTTTGAGGGGAGAGGGGACCATGAATATCACCTACGCCAATCATTGATAATATAGATGAGGAAATGCAAATATAAAAATCTTTAAAATTTGCCTGAGGTAACTTAACATTTGAATGACAAATCTCAGCCTAAAAGTCACATTCCCAATTGCCCAGGGGAGGGTAGTTTTAATGCAGTCTACACCTTCCGGGACCCTTGAGCTGGCATGAACTTTTCCCATAGATTGAATTTGTCAAAACCTATCCACAGGTTCCTATGGGTTGGGTATAAGTAGGAACGAGGATACAACCTGTGGCCCCCAGATGACAGTTGTCTATGATTATCGTGTGAAAAGTTGCTCATTAACTTTGTCACAGTTGATCAACCCAGGAAATTTTGTCCCAGTATTTTTTAGTTTTTTGGTTTAAGAAAGGCCACTGGGGAAATTCCTCCTCTTGGGGACCCATTATCTTAAGACATCCTATAGGGCACTAAAATATCTGGCTCAATCAGGCAAGAATGGGCTCTGAGTAAAGAGAAGAGTGCAGAAAAGGATCCTGGTCCTTCTGTGCAAGACTCTGGCTTAGAATAATTTCAAAGTATCCCTGCTTTCT
Source organism: Martes martes (assembly GCF_963455335.1). Taxonomy (NCBI): domain Eukaryota; kingdom Metazoa; phylum Chordata; class Mammalia; order Carnivora; family Mustelidae; genus Martes; species Martes martes. The sequence goes on from NC_137898.1 coordinate 12,440,527, forward strand.
GGAGTTCCTCTTCATCTTGTCTTATCCCAAGAATGGCTTCCTAAAAGCTGACTCTTCTTGAACACAAGCACACTCTTTCCCATGCACATTGAGGTACTATGAAGACATCACCTACATTAGTCACTTTTATTTCTAGGGAATTATGCACATCTGGATCCTATGTACCCTTATTTCATTTTATCCCTAAAGAACAGAATACGGAGGGTCAGGCAATATTCTGGAAGAGCCGCCTTAATCATCTGTAGACAGAAGCAAAACTTTTGCCCTTATGAATGTTCTCTGATGGCTGAGGGAATGTGGTGAATTGCGAAGAGGTAAGGAAACATCTTCAGAGACTTTACTTTGTAAAAACTAATGGCTGTTTTTTTTTTTTCCTAATTGATCTTTTCCTAATCGATCTTCCGAATTGCCTGCTGTGTGTAATATGTTAGAGCAAGGGTAGGAAAACTAGACTACAGACCGTATTCAGCCTCTTTTGGTACAGCACTTGAGCTAGGAATGTGTTTTGTACTTTAAGAGATAAGAATGAGAGAAAGAGAGAGAAGATGGGGAAGGAGGGAGGCAGAAAGACAGGGAGAGGAAGGGAGTAAGGAAGGGAAAGGCAGGGAGGAAAGTGGGAACTAGGAAGTGGTGAAATCAGGACCCAAATTTAGATCTTTCTTTTCTAGATCCAAAATGCTTGGGCTTACATCACAACCCCAACCATAGACTAGCTGTTGAATCTTGGACTATCTAATCTTTTGGGACCATGGTCCTTTATCTGTAAAATGGGTATAACATATTACCTGCTTCATGGTGTTGTTATGGGGTGCATCTGAATTAATACATGCAGAGAATTTAGAAGAGTGCCTTCATATTATGGCACAGGCCATTATTATTCTTATGTTTGAATATGCTTCCAAGACACCTAAAGAAGCTTTCATGAAACACCAGAGAAGTTTTAAAAAGTTAAAATTTTTAAAAGATTTTATGATATTTATTTGACAGAGAGAGAGAGCACAAGTAGGGGAAGCAGCAGGCAGAGGGAGAAGGAGAAGCAGGCTCCCTGCTGAGCAGAAAGCCTGATATGGGGCTCGATCCCAGGACCCAGGACCCTGGGATCATGACCTGAGCTGAAGGCAGACAGATGCTTAACCAACTGAGCCACCAAGGCACCCCTGAAAAGTTAAATTTATATGTACTTCCTATCAGGATTCTAAAGTCCTTTTAATGTTTATCTCCATTGTGGATCACAGAGAGAATATTTACTTTTTCCCAAATGTGCTTGACTGCACATATGCATCCATGTATCTATTAATCCATTTATTTGGAAATGTACACGTTTGCCTGCATGTATCTATCTTTCTATCTGGGAGGAGGAGCACTTTATAGCTCTGATATTCTAGAAAGTTACATGGGAAACCTCGTTTAGGCTTTTCCCCAAATTCTGTTAAACATCAAGTCTCCCTTTCATGATTAAGGACACAGATCTTTTTTTTTTTAAAGATTTTATTTATTTGTTGAGAGAGAGAGCATAGCAGGAGGAGGAACAAGGTGAGAGGGAGAGGCAGACTCCCTGCTAAGCAGGGAGCCAGATGTGGGACTTGATCCCAGCACCTGGGATCATGACCTGAGCTAAAGGCAGATACATAAACTACTGAGCCACCCAGACAGCCCTCATTTTTAAAATTTCTCATAATTATTGCTGAATAATAAAAGTTTCATGAATACTTACAAACAGATCATTTTTAATATTACCCTCTAACTTATGAAGTAGTTCTGCCCATTTTCACTAATTCATCAGTAATCACTCATTTGCAACTCACTTTTCTCAAATATTTCCAAAACATTACAACTGATTTGCCTTGATAAAGGGCTATAAAAGATATGGTGTTTATACACACACACACACACACACACACACACACACACACACACACAATTGAATACTACTTAGCCTTCAAAAAGAATAAAATCTTGGGGTGTCTGGGTGGCTTATCCGGTTAAGTGGCTGCCTTTAGCTCTGGTCATGATCTCAGGATCCTGAGATGGAGCCCCATATCAGGATCCCTGCTCAGACAAAAAAAAAAAAAAAAAGAATTAAATATTGCCAATTGCAATAATGTGGATAGAGTTAGAGGGTACTATGCTAAGCAAAATAAGTCAGTTAGAGAAAGACAAATACCGTATGATTTCACGCATTGAAAAATTCTTTTTTGCATTCATAGTTCAACATTCCATACACTATTCTATTAACTTGAACAATAATAAGTGTTCTTGGCTTATTCACAGTTGGAACCAAAAACAAGGGACTTGATAAGCAAAAACCTCAACTGGAGAGAGTGTAAATGCTCAGGTGTATAGAAATGAAGACTACTTGCCTAGAATTAATTCAGTGTCCTGTGAACACCCTATGTGATATTTTATAGGGGGGAAGGAGATCAAAGTTGTTAAGTACGAATCAGTTAACTATTGGCCATCTTAATACATTTTCTTATCTGTTCTAACTACTTCTCAGTTGGCTGCCTTGGGGTTTTTATAGAGACAATCAGATGCCTGCCATCTCTTTTGGTTGGGGATTATGGTTTATTTCCTATTTCAGAATTTTCCAAAATTTTTCAGATAAAGAGTGGTAGTTTTTATATGACCCTGTATTTTTGCCTCTCCTCTTTTAAAAATATTTTGCTTCCTAACTCAATCTGAACATCTTTATGTTTTAAAATAGTATATATGCCCATCTGTATTTATTGTCCTAATTGATAATATATCATTCTACTTCTGACCACATTTCTTTTTTTTTAATTAACATATAATGTATTATTTGTTTCAGGGGTACAGGTCTGTGAATCATCAGTCTTACACAATTCACAGCACTCACCATAGCACATACCTTCCCCAATGTCCATAACCCAGCCACTCTATCCCTCCCCACCACCCCCCACCAGCAACCCTCAGTTTGTTTCCTGAGATTAGAAGTCTCTTGTGATTTGTCTTCCTCCTCGGTCCCATCTTATTTCATTTTTTCCCTCCCTACCCACCATGCCCCCTCCCACCGTGCCTCTCAAATTCCTCATATCAAAGAGATCATATGATAATTCTGACCACATTTTTTTAAAAGATTTTATTTATTTATTTGATAGAGAGAGATCACAAGTAGGCAGAGAGGCAGGCAGAGAGAGAGGAGGAAGCAGGCTCCCTGCCAAGCAGAGAGCCCGATGCGGGACTCGATCCCAGGACCCCAAGATCAGAGGCTTAACCCACTGAGCCACCCAGGCGCCCTGACCATATTTTTAAAAAGATTTTTGTTTTATGGAATTCTGCATCCATTTTGTTCTTCTTTTTCTTTTTCTTTTTTTTTTCTGTAAGATTTTATTTATTTATTTATTTGACAGAGAGAGAGAGAGATCACAAGTAGGCAGAGAGGCAGGCAGAGAGAGAGGAGGAAGCAGGCTCCCCGTCGAGCAGAGAGCCCGATGCGGGACTCGATCCCAGGACCCCAAGATCAGAGGCTTAACCCACTGAGCCACCCAGGCGCCCTGACCATATTTTTAAAAAGATTTTTGTTTTATGGAATTCTGCATCCATTTTGTTCTTCTTTTTCTTTTTCTTTTTTTTTTCTGTAAGATTTTATTTATTTATTTATTTGACAGAGAGAGAGATCACAAGTAGGCAGAGCGGCAGGCAGAGAGAGAGGGGGAAGCAGGCTCCCTGCTGAGCAGAGAGCCCAATGCGGGGCTCAATCCCAGGACCCTGAGATCACGACCTGAGCCGAAGGCAGAGGCTTAACCCACTGAGCCACCCAGGTGCCCCCTTCTTTTTCGTTTGAATGATAAGCTTCCTTCTCTCATTTTTCTCTTTAATTTTGGGGAAAGATATATATGTTTATATTACATCTACATGGAAAAATACACCCTTTTGTGATCGTTATTAAGATGACTAATATTAAATTATTAAAGAATATATAAAGAATTAACTTTAATCATCCACATCTAAGTAATAATGTAATTTATACTGAGTCACTCTTTATATGGTTTGAGAATATTGACACAGTTTTACTTCTCTCTCTCCTTTCTCCTACCCATTTCTTATATTTTTATATCAGTCAAGAGGTTTTTAGATCTGGATTACTAGTAAAACTTATTTTTCATAATGAACTCCTTAAGAATTAGATCTGAGGGGCACCTGGGTGGCTCAGTTGGTTAAAGCCTCTGCCTTTGGGGCGCCTGGGTGGCTCAGTGGGTTAAAGCCTCTGCTTTTGGTTCAGGTCACGATCCCAGCTTCCTGGGATCGAGCCCCAGATCGGGCTCTCTCTCAGCAGGGAGCCCGCTTCCTCCTCTCTCTCTCTCTGCCTGCTTCTCTGCCTACTTGTGATCTCCCTCTGTCAAATAAATAAATAAAATCTTTAAAAAAAAAAAAAAAAGCCTCTGCCTTTGGCTCAGGTCATGATCCCAGCGTCCTGGGATCCACCCCAGCATGGGGCTCTCTGCTCAGCAGGGAGCCTGTTTGCTCCTCTCTCTCTGCCTGCCGCTCTGCCTACTTGTGATCTCTGTCTGTCAAATAAATAAATAAAATCTTAAAAGAAAGGAAGGAAGGAAGGAAGGAAGGAAGGAAGGAAGGAAGGAATAAATCCCCTGTGGGGGGGAGGGGGAAGAATTAGATCTGAAATTCCCATTCTTTATAAAACAATACTTGAAATAATTATTTAGACACAACAGTGTTTTACTATCTTTTACTTTACAGGACTTCTACATCACCAAATACCCAACACTTAATTTTTATTTTAATTTTTTGACAAACAAGATTATTTGAGTAACTGAGTTATTATTTTTGCACTAAACAGAACTTGCCATCCTTTATTTTAGTCAGGCAATAAAGCAGCTGGGCAAAGGAAGATTCAGCACTTTCTGCTCGTCCTTCGCAGGTGACAATGTTTGCTAGGAGCCCCGTCCTCAACCAGTCCGGCCCCACTGAGTTCGTGTTCCGCGTGTTCACCACCGTCCCTGAATTCCAGGTCCTCCTCTTCCTCCTCTTCCTCCTCCTCTACTTGCTGATCCTCTGCGGCAACACAGCCATCATCGGGGTGGTGTGCACACACAGCTCGCTCCGCACCCCGATGTACTTCTTCTTGTGCAACCTGTCTTTCCTAGAAATCTGCTACACGTCGGTGGTGGTGCCTCTGATGCTTTCCAACATTTGGGGGGCCCGGAAGCCCATTCCACTGGCTGGCTGTGGGGCGCAAATGTTCCTTTTTCTCACTCTCGGCGGCGCTGACTGTTTTCTCTTGGCGATCATGGCATACGATCGCTATGTGGCCATCTGCCACCCACTGCACTACACCCTCATCATGACCCAGAGGCTGTGCGTCCAGATGGTGGTGTGCGCCGTGGGCCTGGCCCTCTTCCTCTCCCTGCAGCTCACAGCCTTAATCTTCACGCTGCCCTTCTGCGGACACCGCCGGGAAATCAACCACTTCCTCTGTGACGTGCCCCCAGTCCTGCGTCTGGCCTGCGCTGACATCCGCGTGCACCAGGCCGTCCTCTACGTGGTGGGCATCCTGGTGCTGACCGTCCCTTTCCTGCTTATCAGTGTCTCCTACGTGTTTATTGCCTCGGCCATCCTGCGCATCCGCTCCGCCGAGGGCCGCCGCCGGGCCTTCTCCACCTGCTCCTCACACCTCACTGTGGTCCTGCTGCAGTACGGCTTCTGTGCCTTGGTCTACCTGCGTCCCCAGTCTAGCTCCTCAGTGGACGAGGACCGCCAGTTTGCCCTGGTCTACACCTTCATCACCCCCCTTCTCAACCCACTGATTTACACCCTTAGGAACAAGGATGTCAAAGGTGCCCTGAAAAAGGCCATCATTAGCAAAGGAACAGCTGAAGCTCTTTCAAGTTTTAGGGGGAACTGAAAGACGTCTTTGAGCACGTGACAAAGTAAAACTCTTACATACAAATGCCAGGTTTCATTGATTTCTCCAAAGTTTGGAGTTTCATGAATTCTGTTCCTAACACATCTTTTTTGCTACAGTTCATTTTCATTTTTTTAAAGTTCTTTGAGATGAAAACTCTGAAAACTGGACAGGGATACCGTAGGCTACTGTTCACTTAGCCACAAATTAAAAGTCTACATTTCCTCTGAAGCAACATCATTATCCTTGAAGCCTCCTCTTGAGGAGCAATGGTATTAACCGAGTCCTCGAAGAATGTTCATAAGGACGTTTCACCTCATAGGCCTTATTTTTGTGTTTCTCTTAAAGTGTGACAAGTAACTGCCTGGTCAATGTGCCTGTTTCCTTCATTAAGCCTCTTTCACATGTTACAAGGTCCCTGTGGGTGGGCCTAGTCTATGTTCTCACATTTCAATCCAGGAATGTAAGAGTATATCAGGAAAGGTGGAGCAGAGTCAGTTTACTCTGAGAACTAACACATGTTGAGAGTAAACTGCCAGATTTCGAACATAAGATCCCTAGGTTTGGGAAAACAAGAGTGGGGCATCAAGTGCCATGGAAAAAACTGGGTGCCTGGGTGGCTCAGTCAGTTAAGTGTCTGCCTTCAGCTCAGGTCATGGTCCCAGAGTCCTGGGATTGAGCCCCACATGGGGCCTCCTGCTCAGCAGGGAGCCTGCTTCTCCCTCTCCCTCTGCATGCCACTCCTGCTGTTTGCACTGTCTCTCCTTCTGTGTCAAATAAATAAATATAATCTTTTAAAAAAGAAGCAACCAGCCAGTCTTACTATATTTATCACTTTGACAAAAATATTTGAAGATATATGCATGGTCACCCAAAACCCGGTCACTATGAATACTGCTTTAGATGTATCCCATGGTGATATTTTGCATATCTCTATTGCTGGATCACACCACAGACTCTCAGTGTTCTCTTTATAATAGAAGCAGAGTCATTAGTACCTTTATATAGGCAGTAACCTTTTCAACATTGACACAGCCAGTTCTTTCAAAATACATTTTCAAAAGCAAGGGAAACAAAAGCGAAAATGAACTTTTGGGACTTCATCAGGATCAAAAGCGTCTGCACAACAAAGGAAACAGTCAACAGAGCAAAGAGACAACCCATGGAATGGGAGAAGATATTTGCAAATGACACTACAGATAAAGGGCTGATATCCAAGATCTAATCCAAGATCTATGAAGAACTCCTCAAACTCAACACCCAAAAAACAGATAATCAAATAAAAAAATGGGCAAAAGACATGAACAGATACTTCTCCAAAAAAGACTTACAAATGGCTAACAGACACATGAAGAAATTTTTAACATCATTAGCCATTAGGAAAGTTAAAATTAAAACCACATTGAGATAACACCTTACACCAGTTAAAATGGCAAAAATTGACAAGGCAAGAAACAACAAATGTTGGAGAGGCTGTGGAGAAAGGGGAACCCTCTTACACTGTTGGTGGGAATGCAAGTTGGTGCATCCGCTTTGGAAGACAGTGTGGAAGTTCCTCAAAAAATTAAAGTTAGAGATACACTGTGACCCAGAAATTGCACTACTGGCTATTTACCCCCAAAGATACAGATGTAGTGAAAGAAGGGCCATATGTACCCCAGTGTTCATAGCAGGAATATCCACAATAGCCAAATGGTGGAAGGAGCAGAGATGCCTTTCAACAGAAGAATGGATAAAGAAGATGTGGTCCATATATACAATGGAATATTACTCAGCCATCAGAAAGGATGAATACCCAATATTTGCATCAACATGGATAGAATTGGAAGGGATTGTGCTGAGTGAAATAAGTCAAGCAGTGAAAGACAATTATCATATGGTTTCACTTATTTGTGGAATGGAAGGAATATCATGGAGGACATTAGGAGAAAGAAGAGAAAAATGAAGGGGGGAGGGTGGAATCAGAGGGGAGATGAGCCATGAGAGACTATGGACTCCAGGAAACGAACTAAAAGTTTTAGAGGTAAAGGGGGTGAGTGGATCAGGTAGCCAGATGATGGGTATTAAGGAGGGCACATATTACATGGAGTACTAGGTATTACATGGAGACAATGAATCATGGAACAATACATTAAAAAAAACTTTTATTACAGTAAGATAAATTAATAAGTAAATCCAATAAAAAATAAATAAATAAACTTAATCAGGCTGGAGAGTTAATTCCACAAACCCCAAAACTAATTCAGAAAATTCATCTTTAATATTCTGTTCCTCTTGGTATCAAAAGCTGTATTAATCAGTGTTCTCCAATAGGTTATATATAGAGAGAGAGGGGGACAAAAAGGTTGTATAGAGAGAGAGAGAGGGGGACAAAAAGAAAAATTTATTTTATGGAATTGGCTCATGCAATTGTGGGTCTGGTAAGTCCAAAATCTGCAGGGTAGGCCAGTAGTCTGAAGACCCAGGGAAGCATTGATATTGCAGTTTGAATGGTAAGTCTAGAGGCAGAATTCCCACGGGAACCTCGGTCTTTTTCTCCTAAGGCTTTCAACTAATTAAATGAGGCCCACCCACATAATAGTTGGTAGTCTGCTTTACTCAAATCCTCCTGATTTAATTGTTAATCTCAACTAAAAAAAAACCTTCCCAAGTAACATCCAGAATTGGTGTTTGCCCAAATACTTAGGAACTGTGGCCTAGTCAAGTTAAGACATAAAATTGACTACTATGGCCCAGGAAATGACAAAAAAAAGAGAGTTGACTATAACTTCAAATCTCACAGGTATTATTTATTTTCTATATTAGAAAACCGTGAGGAAATACTTTTTTTTTTTTTGAGGAAATCCTAAACATTTCATTCGTAAGAAACTCATAAAATATTACTTCAAAATAATACAGTTATCTAGGTCTTAGAAATATATGGAATTTCAAAAAATTCTCAGTCTGATTAGTTTTAATCTTTAGAAAAAATTAAATCCTTGGTCTAAGGAGTCATTGAAAGCAATGTGACATTCTTTTTAAAAATAGATCCTTATTCTGTACTCACTTCCCTTGGGATCCTGAAGAGCCACTGGGTTTTCAAGCTCAATAGTCAGTGCACATTATTACAGGAAATCCAAAGAACCAAGTTAGTCCTATTTTTGCCACTGACTTGTTGGACGCTATGCAAATCAGGTCACTTCTCTGCATCTCATATTCTTAACGAAAGCCTCTGGATGATAGGATTTCCAATATCCTCATGCTTGGATATGCTTAACTTTCAGCATTTTTTATTTTAGGCATGCTGAGTTGTTCTTTTTCTCCCCCCAGCTTGGGGTTCTTTACTTCCATTGCATTTCCCTCCATTGGAATTGCTTTTTTCCCAAATTTCATGGCTAACTTATTCTCCTCATTTACGTTTCAGGTCAAATGTCACCTCCTCAAAGAAGAGGATTTTGATGACCTTCCTCCTTTAATCACTAACTATCCCTTTAACCTGTTCTATTTTCTTCATAGGACTCATCACTCTCTCATAATATCCAACTCACTTATTTACTGTGTTTATTGTCTGTTTCACTAGCAACAATGGAAGCTCCATGAATGCAGGAATCTTGTTTGTCTTATCCTTCTTTGTGCCCAGACTTAGACATGATGAGCACATCCCATTCCATAAATACTAGTTTAATCAGTCAATCAATGATGAACCAAACTCTAAATGAGTGAACCCTAGGTCTGTAATTGTCAGCTACCAAAAAGAATATATCCAGTGTACGTTCCATTGTGAAAGATCTAACAGACTCATGGAGACAAGGGAAAGAGAAATGCAGTAAGGGTAAAGATATTAAAATTTTGCAAGTTTAAGATGGCAAAGTATATCCAAGCAGGGATATAATCAAACCTATAAAGTCTGTATAGTACGTTGAGTGAAAACATATGGTTTCTTCAAATCCTGGAAGATCACCCTAAGGAAATTATTTTAAAAATAACGGGAAAGCTAAATGTCTCCCCAGTTCATCCTTTTATATACAACCAAGGTTACCAAGGCCCCTTTTTTATGTGAAATATAAAATACAGTCTTGGTTCCCCAGGACAATAATAATTTGAGACTTGGGCTGGTCCAGCTATGACAGTCTGGTGAGACTCAAATCCTTGAAGCAGGAGGGATAAGTTACCTTCATTAGTGAGCCTACTATTTCCTAGGAAATTACATTGGATGCTGAGAATGTTGATTAAGGGTTTAATACTGGTCTTCACTTTGGCAAGAATACCTCAGATCTCCCATTGACAAGAGATCCCAAGTGCAAAGATAGGTTTAGTTTGGACTCATTATCTGGTAACAGGGGAGATCCAACAACCATCCAACTACCCTCCTGGGAGATGGCACTTATTTATGGGTAAGACCCTAAATAGCAGAGCAATTTACTCTTGCCATGTCCTTTGTGGGGAAGGTTACTGAAGCTACTGTCCCAGGAGGCATCCTCTCCAGGCTCATGGTCCTCCTCTCCCTCTCCACCAGAGCAGTCAGACCTCATCTGCTGGCTTCTATCCCTAATGAACATAACGGAGGAGACTGGCTCCACACACCCTTTTCCATTCTCATGGTAAAGGTAAGAGGAAGTCTTTTGCTCCCTTCTTCTAGAATCACAACATACCAGGCACTCACTGACACCAGGCTAGAAAAGCAAGTAATGGCTTTATAAGTAGAGACTCTAGGATATTAGAAAAAGCTCTTTCAACCCACAGCATTCAGTGTTTCTCTGAATTCCCTTGGAAGGCTTGTTCCTCTGATTAAAACAATAATAACTAATCTTAGCCTAAATAATATTGAAAGGATGGGTAATGTAAATTTGGATAAGGTTTAAGGATTAATAAAAACCCTTTTCCTATAAGGTGCTTCATTTAATCCTCTGCTACGAAGGAGGTATTATTAATATCATCCCTTTCATAGATTCAAAGAAAGGAGAGGAGAATTAACATTTATTATGCAACCTAGTAGGTTTCACACATCAAATCAAGTATTCTAAATACTTTATCCCGGTTAATTTCATCACAGCTCCGTTAGGTGAATATTATTATTTACATCTTCTAAATATGTGGAAAGAGATATTAATGTGAATTAATCTGCTCCAGTGACTTTGCTATTAATAATAGATTGATATTCTACCTTGGTCTGGTATTGCCAAATCTGCTAACCTCCTTATTTTATACAATCCTCTAACTCAACAATTTGAGAGCCACTCCTGTATAGACTCCTTGTATTTCCAGAATGCACACGGACAAGGTTTCCCATGACACTTTGGCCACATGGCCACATGAGACTGGCCTGGCTGGAGAGACAGGAAGGAAGATGCAGACATGATGTAGGATGTGACTTGGAGACATTTAGGCGGGTGTGGATTCATGAACAGATGCCAGCCTGCGCAGATTTCTGGGGATCACACTGAAGTGCTCTTACCTTGCCTCTGTTCTATGCCCATGTTTAGTAACAACTTGGAATCACAAGGTGATGATATGTGGATATAATAAGTTTCACTTGCTTCCAACCATAAAATCCACTATTTCATCTCTTCAGAATGTGGACCCCATTACTCTGCCTACCTCTCTTCTCCTAGCTAATGCCTGCGTTTCAGGTCTAAGCTTAAAGATGACTTCCTCTAGGAAGCCATTTCAGAATCCCCAATTACAAACTATGCCAGAGCCACATGGTGCACAATCGTATAACACACTTCTCCTTTCGCACTTAATCACAGTTTATTCACATAAATATAATGACATACATGTAATATATATATAGTATATTATAAGTCATATATGCAAATATAATACAGCAGATTCGTTATCTGTCTCTCTTTAGTATATGCAACTGCTTGGCACAACTCTGCCATTTTGATCACAATTGTATGTGGGGCTTAACCCATACAATATAACGGTGAGGTATTTCAGAAAGGATAGTTCAGATGTAGAGCCACAAATTGAAGATTTTTTAAAATGTCAACCTCAACAGACTAGAGCAAGGAATGAGTGTTAAAGGAATGATGATGTATACATGACTGATAAATTATTGAACACTGCATCTGCAACTAATGATCTACTATATGTTGGCTAATTGAATCTAAACTTTAAAAAAACAATGCTGATCATGTTCTTCTCTAAAAATTAAAAAAATATATAGTTAGAGTTTTAGCATTCAAGCTAAGGAGACTATCAAAACAAACAAACACAACAAGTGCTTTAATCCAATTTTGGTTAGATTGAAGAATTAGCCAATGGACAGACAGGTGATATCCAGATCTTTTTAAACTCAGCCATTCCTATGATCTATCGCATGCAGTATTACACTTCTAATTAAGTTATTTAAAATGACAGCAGTTCCAGGGTTAAAATCGTGAGACATATCAAAAACATGTCATTCAAGGAATACCAAAAGGAAATTGGGAAGACAGTTTAGAGGTACGTGAAAAGAGCTCTAACTTCCTGAAGTGTTTCATGGAGAAATGGCCCACTGGGATAGAACAGAATGAAATGTAGAAGTTACAGAGGCAGGTTTCAGTCACCATCAGAAAAATCTTTTAGGCAATGAGACCATCCAACAATGAAGCAAGCAATTCAGGCGAATGGCATTCTCTAGGCTTTGAAGGTGACCTGATGTTCAGATATTGTATGGAAGATTCAGTATCTGACAGAAGACTGAACTAGGCAATTTCTGAGGTCCCGTCCAGCATTAAGAATTCATGACCTGTAGATAATTCTATTATAAATTTATTATATCTATTAATAGAAATATAAAATTAGTCTAATACTAATATTAGATATTAGTATTATATCTATTATATTAATAAATAATAATATATCTATTATTATAAATACTGGAGAGTACCATTAAATGACAGAAGTATGGCTGTCATAAAATTCTCCAAAGTCATCATTTGCACACAGATTCCAAAGCCCTCTATCAGATAGAAGTAGAAAACTAGCCCTAGAAGTGTTTGTTGTAGCCTTCTATGTGTTATGTTCTTGAGTGGCAGGATGTTTTCCTCAATGCTGCCCTAATGTTGGTTGCCAAGTTTTCCATGAGGGTTCTTAAATAGGTGATTGGACCATGAAATCATCTCAAAAGTGAAGGAGAAAATGACAAAAGTGTAATGACATGCTTTTCGTAGTATATTTATCTACGCAGCATTTATTTAATGAATGTCTACAATGTGTACATTAGGCTTGGTGGTATGGTTAATGAAAATGGAACTAAGGGAAGATGGCTTTCCTTGAACTTATGAATAATAATGACCATAGGGGAAGGGAAGGAAAAATGAATAGGAGGAAATCAGAGAGGGAAACAAAACATGAGAGACTCTTGACTCTGGGAAACAAACTGAGGGTCGTAGAAGGGAAGGTGGGCGGGAGGATGGGGTAACTGGGTGATGGGCATTAAGGAAGGGATGTGATGTGATGAGCACTGGTGTTATACGTAACTGATGAATCGTTGAACACTACATCAGAAACCAATGATGTACTATATGTTGGCTAATTGAATTTAAATTTTTACAAAATAATGATGATCTGTTGTTAAGCTGCTCTTGCTATGGCCTATGCATTGCAGTAGACACTTTACATAATGATCTCTTTTAAACCAAACAATAACCCTCAGAACTAAGTATAATTATTATCCCCATTTCTCAAATAAAGAACGTAGGACTCTGAGAAATTATATCTTGCCTAGCATCACAGAGCCAGGATTTGGGATTATGCAAACCCTATCATTTAATTTCAAAACTGATCCCACACACTGTTGCACTGTCCCTGCTCCTCATGTTTTAATAAAATGTTAAATATGACATATGATATTAGAAATCATTTGGAGCATGACTGAAGCTCAGACGAGGAAAAGAGAATGAAGAGGCATTCATGCTCTGGGTCCTCTGAAGGTTTGTGATAGTCTAAATATATTTCTTCCTATGTTTGTGACACAGAGTTGGGTCTATGTGGGTGATTTGTCCTGGAGTGCTGCTCGTGGATTAAGATTTTTCTTTAAAATCTTAATAAATCATAAACACCATATAATGTCGAAATTGGGAAAACTGAAAAAAGATCACATAGCCCCTCTTTTTTTTTTCTTGAATATGAGTTGAGCTTGGGAAAACAGTGGAATGGATGCTCTTTGAGAGTTATGTCTGTTCAGCCCAAGGGTTTCAAGGAAGCAAGAAATCCAGGAAGCTGGATTTCCCTTTAGTTCCTTACAAGAGAAGAAAAATAGATGTAGACTGGCTGTCTTTCCTATTCATCCCCAAACACAGGGAAAGGATTCTTATATCTCCAACAGCTTATGATCACATATTTCCCCATACCTCCACAGGCCAGGAGGAGCCCTATGATAAAAACATTTCCTTCAAGTCCTGGCCTTCTCCTGAATAGATATGGAGAGAGGAACCAGGAGAGGGAGAGCTTTGTTTTCTGAGGTTCATCCCTGATACTGTTGATCAAAGACCTATGTGAGCTCTTTGTCCATGGGCATTGTTTTCTTTCTTCATTTTCTCTCATATGACTAACTTTTCAGTTTACATCCATATATATGTGAGTCAATACCTCAGGAGTCAATGTGTGTGAATAAATGTATGAATGAATGAGTGAATGAAAGAATAGCTTCCTGCTCTCACGTTAATGACCCCTGCTTTCAAGAATTCTTTGACACTTCTTTATCCATTCGTCCTTTAAAGGGCATCTTGGTTCTTTCCACAGTTTGGCAACTGTGGCCATTGCTGCTATGAACATTGAGGTACAGATGGCCCTTCTTTTCACTACATCTGTATCTTTGGGGTAAATACCCAGTAGTGCAATTGTGGGGTCATAGGGAAGCTCTATTTTTAATTTCTTAAGGAATCTCCACTCTGTCTTCCAAAGAGGCTGTACCAACTTGCATTCCCACCAACAGTTTAAGAGGGTTCCCCTTTCTCCACATCCTTCACATTGCTTACTATCTTGTTAATTTTGGGCATTCTAAATGGTGTAAGGTGGTATCTCAATGTGGTTTTGATTTCAATCTCCTTGATGGCTAGTGATGATGAACATTTTTTCATGTGTCTGTTAGCCATTTGTATGTCTTCATTAGAGAAGCATCTGTTCATGTCTTCTGCCCATTTTTTGACATGATTATCTGTTTTGTGTGTGTTGAGTTTGAGAAGTTCTTTATAGGTCTTAGAGATCACCCCTTTGTCTATGGTGTCATTTGTGAATATCTTCTCCCATTCTGTGGGTTGCCTCTTTGATTTGTTGACTGTTTCCTTTGTTGTGCAGAAGCTTTCGATCTTCACGTGGTCCATATAAACTATGGAGTATTATGCCTCCATCAGAAAGGATGAATACCCAACTTTTGTATCAACATGGATGGGACTGGAAGAGATTATGCTGAGTGAACTAAGTCAAGCAGAGAGAGTCAGTTATCATACAGTTTCGCTTATTTGTGGAGCATAAGGATTAACACAGAGGACATAGGGAGATGGAGAGGAGAAGGGAGTTGGGGGAAATCATATGGGGACACAAAGCATGAGAGACTGTGGACTCTGAGAGACAAACTGAGGGTTTTGGAGGGGAGTGGGGCAGGGAGTTGGGTGAGCCTGGTGGTGGGTATAATGGAGGGCACATATTGCATGGAGCACTGGGTGTGGTGCATAAACAATGAATTCTGGAACGCTGAAAAGAAATTTAAAAAAATAAAACTTTTAAAAACAGAATCCTTTGACACTTTCTTATGAAAGGAGTAATTTTCATTCAACTTCCTCTAAAAATCATTTTGAAAGCTATACTCTACCTCGTTTTCTCAAAAAATTTTTACACAATTTAGGCCAACTCTTGACACTCAGAAATTAAGTTGTAGATACTTATGTGAAGAGACTTGATTAAAGAGGAGGAGAAAGAGAGACTTGGGTCTAATAATTCTAAGGTTTTAACTCCAGACCTGATTAGATTAGATCATGGCTCAGAGTGTGAACTAATAATATGTTGTTGGTCCAATTTTTCCTTCTGTCTTTGTATTTGTAGGCAGAGACACTCTGTTAGCTCAATGATCTGGGGAAATCGTTCACTGTTGATGGAATTTGTGTTCCTGGCCTATCCCTCCCAACCAGAGTTCTGTATCTTGTCCTTCCTTGGAGTCAGCCTTGTTTATACCTTGATCATCACTGGGAATGTCCTAATTATAGTGGCCATCCAGACAGAAGCTCGCCTACATACACCCATGTACTATTTTTTGGGCAGCCTCTCAGGAGTAGAAATATGTTACACTGCGGTGGTGGTGCCCCACATCCTGGCCAATATCCTACAGTCAGAGAAGACCATCACCCTCCTGGGCTGTGCCACTCAGATGATCTTCTTCATTGGGCTTGGCAGTGCTGATTGCTTGCTCTTGGCCACCATGGCCTATGACAGGTATGTTGCCATTTGCCACCCCTTACAGTACCCTCTCACCATGACTTTAACTCTCTGTGTCCGCTTGGTCATGGCCTCTGTGGGCATCGGCTTGTTCCTGTCCGCACAACTGGTGGCCTTCATCTTCTCTCTGCCATTCTGCCGGGCTCGGAGTATCCAGCACTTCTTTTGTGATATTCCACCAGTGATGCCTCTTGTTTGTGCCAACAGCCACATCCATGAGCAGTTAGTGCCGGTGGCAGCCACACTGGCCATTGCCGTGCCTTTCTTCTTCATTGCTACCTCCTATGTCTTCATTGTGGCTGCTGTGCTCAAGATCCACTCAGCAGCTGGGCGTCACCGGGCCTTCTCCACCTGCTCCTCCCACCTCTCTGTGGTCCTGCTGCAGTATGGCTGTTGTGCCTTTGTGTACATGCGCCCCAGCTCCAGCTACTACCCCAAGCAAGATCAGTTCATCTCACTGGTGTACACATTGGGAACACCACTGCTCAACCCACTTATCTACACCCTGAGGAACAGTGAAATGAAGGGGACCCTGGGGAAAATTCTTACCAGGAATTGTCTCTCCCATAACAAATAGAAGAGTCTACAACATTCAGGCAAGGGTTTGATTCCAGCTCATGCAAATCTCCATGCAACTGGGATTCATCCCAGATAATATTAAAAATAAGCTTTTTAAGGCAACAGAAGCAAGGGCAAAAATGAACTACTGGGATTTCATCAAGATCAAAAGCTTTTGCACAGCAAAGGAAACAGTGAACAAAACCAAAAGAGAACTGACAGAATGGGAGAAGATATTTGCAAATGACATATCAGATAAAGGGCTAGTATCCAAAATCTATAAAGAGCTTATCAAACTCAATACCCAAAGAACAAATAATCCAGTCAAGAAATGGGCAGAGGACATGAACAGACATTTCTGCAAAGAAGACATCCAGATGGCCAACAGACACATGAAAAAATGCTCCACATCACTCGGCATCAGGGAAATGCAAATGAAAACCACAATGAGATACCACCTCACACCAGTCAGAATGGCTAAAATTAACAAGTCAAGAAATGACAGATGCTGGTGAGGATGCAGAGAGAGGGGAACCCTCCTACACTGCTGGTGGGAATGCAAGCTGGTACAACCACTCTGGAAAACAGTGTGGAGGTTCCTCAAAAAACTGAAAATAGAGCTACCCTACGACCCAGCAATTGCACTCCTGGGTATATATCCTAAGGATACAAATGTGGTGCTCCGAAGGGGCACGTGCACCTGAATGTTTATAGCAGCAATGTCCACAATAGCCAAACTGTGGAAAGAGCCTAGATATCCATCAACAGATGAATGGATAAAGAAGATGTGGTATATATACACAATGGAATACTATGCAGCCATCAAAAGACATGAAATCTTGCCATTTGTGATGATGTGGATGGAACTAGAGGGTATCATGCTTAGCGAAATAAGTCAATCGGAGAAAGACAACTATCATATGATCTCTTTGATATGAGGAAGTGGAGATGCAAGGTGGGGGGGGTGGGGGGAGGTAGGAAAAGAAAAAATGAAAAGATGGGATTGGGAGGGAGACAAACCATGAAAGACTCAATCTCAAGAAACAGACTGAGGGTTGCGGGGGGGAGGGGGGACGGGAGAGGGTGGTGAGGGGAAATGGACATTGGGGAGGGTATGGGCTATGATGAGTGCTGTGAAATGTGTAAACCTAGCGATTCACAGACCTGTACCCCTGGGGATAAAAATACATTATATGCTTATTAAAATAAAAAAAATTATTAAAAAAATAAGCTTTTTAAAATGATATAAATTATCTGGATACCATTTAGCTATGTGTGCCAGAGACCTTTAAAAGGCTTCTACTATTTCACTCAGTAATTCTCTTCTAGAAAGGAAATTAACAAATGAGCATAACGATAGAAAGTAACAAGTATAACACTGCATCTCAGGTATCAGCTGGAAAGAGATGGTTCATTCAATAAATTTTGACTGAAAGAAAAAAATATACAAAGATTGTATATAGAAGTATGAGTAACGAAGCCAGTATGTGCAACAACACACTTTCATTGGAGCAGTAGCAGGATGCCATGATCAACCCTAGACCTCACAGACATAAGGGTAGAGTATGACCAGAGATCTGTAGGAGCCAAGTTTACTAAGAGAAAACACTTGGTAGGAACTGTGGCTTTAGGAGGAAGAAGCAACAGTTGACAGGAATACAGCCATGCAAGGAGAGACCAGGAGATAAATACCCCAAACTCTCTCTGCTTGTACCCCCACAAACCCTTGCCTGTCCCCCATGGGCCAAACCCAACTGAAAGCAAGAGGAAAAAGTAGACTGAACGTTTCAGTTTCCAGAAATTAACCTTTTGGAGAAGACAGGCAAGAAAAGGATCTTGAGAGTTAGGGGAAAACAAAGCATAACCAGAAAAAGATTGTTTCTTTCTTTCATTTCTTTTAATATTTTATTTATTTATTTGACAGAGAGAGAGAGACCACAAGCAGGAGGAATAGCAGACAGAGGGAGAGGGAGAAGCAGGATCCCCACTGAACAGGGGGCCCAATGTGGGGCTCAATCTCAAGAACCTGGGATCATGACCTGAGCCAAAGGCAGCTGCTTAAGTGACTGAGACACCCAGGCACCCCAAAATTGTTTCTTATATAGTATTTTGTGTAGAAATGAAGATATGTTAACAATCCAATTTCCACATAATAAAGTATGGGCTAAACAACTAATGTATGAAAGAATATTGTTCATACCCTCTGCCCCCAATGCATGTCCTCCAACCAAGCTCTATTTTCCAGAAAGAGTTAAAAGTAGCTTCCATCCTCATTTCCTTACCGAATTCTTGTTTTTCTAGTAATATTTTGTTATCTTGTCAGCTGTTTAGGATTTTTCAACATTCTCTATGTCATCTAGCATTTTAGGTAGTAACTAACATCTCAGTAACAAATTCATTTATCAGTGATATTGTACAGTCAATAATCCCTAATTACTTATATAATTAAAGCACTGGTTATCAGGCAAGTTTACAGATAGGCAATGAAAAAGGTTTATGGAACAGCGCAGGCCCTAGATTGCCTCTTTCTACCTGTGTGACAAGGAATTAAAAAATCACTTAAACCTTTTGTGCCTTGACTTTATTTTCAATCAAATGGAGATTGCAAAAAACCTTATAATTTAAGGATCAAATGAATTAATACGGGTTTAACAATAAGCCCTATAAACATGATATCAATTATTATTGTCTTACTATTGCCACTATTAGTACTGTCATTATTTGGGGTATACAGAGGTAAAATAAAGGAAAAGAATTGGAGAGAATATTTTCATAGGTGATGTTATGAGTGGTTCCTCCAGCATCTTCTCTACCCTCCCTTGGAATGTTCGTCAGAGTTCCTCAAGTAGAGTTCATTTTAGTTCTACACCATTTTCAGGCTTGAGGGGGATTAGCAGAAAAACAAAAGGTAAATTTACCTCAGAGAATTTCTTCTTTTTGAGATTTACCAAAATTTAAGCCATTTAAGATACTTTGAGATTGGGGAATTGTATTTTAATTTGTAATTTTTATAGTAATAATGAGTGTAATGATTTTAAAGGAAACCTTTCCCATTCTACCTAAACCTATAGAAATGATTAAAAGAATACATATACTGTAGTCCGTTTGGAACACTATAACAGAACACTGTAGACTCGGGGGGGTGGGGTGGCACTTAAACAGGAGCATCAAGCTCTTGTTTTTGGCTCAGGTCATGATCTCAGGGTTGTGAGATCAAGACACACATCAACCTCCACACTCAGCAGGGAATTGGCTTGAGATTTCTCTGTCTCTCTCTCCTTCTCCCCTTCCCCCTGCTTGCCCATGTGTTATCGCTCATAAATAAATAAATAAATAAATAAAAAACAAACTCTTAAAGTAAAGAAAAAAGATTTGTTGTTTCCTGTAAATATGAAACAGACAAAACTTATAATTGTTAGTAAAGACTGAAGCTGTGATACCTACAGGCAAACTGGGATTTTCATGCCACTGACCTAAAGTATCAGTTAATTACTGATATAAAGCAAACTGCTCCAAAATCTAGTTGTTTGAAACAAGAACTACTTATTAATTTTCATGATTATGTGGTATGGTTCCCGTGGGCTCAACAGAATGGTTCTCATGTTCTGTGTTTGCTAGGGTCACAAATAATGCATTCAGCTGGGAATTTGCCTGGGGCTGAATTATCTAAGATGATTTCATTCACATCATTGATGTTTGACTGTTGGTTGCCCCTTACTCTCTTTCCACATGGTGTTTCACAATTCAGGAGTCCTGCACCAGATTCTTCATACAGTGTGTGGATCCAGAGATTGGAAGTAGAAGCTACAGGGTGCCTGAGTGGCCCTGTCTGTTAAGCATTTCCCTTTGGCTCAGGTCATGATCCCCGGGTCCTGGGGTCAAGCCCTGCACTGGGCTTCCTGCTCACTGAAGGAGTCTGCTTCTCCTTCTCCCTCTGTGCTCTCTCTCAAGTAAATAAAATCTTTAAGATAATAAAATAAATAAAGTGGAAACTACCAATGTCTTGCAGCTATGCTAGCAAGTCTTAGATCTTCATTTTTGTTTCATTTTATCATGGAGGAGGAGGAGGATAGTGATGATGATGGTGATGAGGGTGATGAACCCTACATGATCACTTAAATGGTTTAGTTCATTTATCCTTTCCAAAAACTTAGGAGAGGAATACCATTATTATCCCAATTCACAGATAAGGAAACTAATGCACAGAAAGTTTAAATTACTATCCAAGGTTTCAAGAAGGAAAAAAAAAAAGAAAGAAAGCAATGGTAAGAGGCATAGCCCAGGATCAAACCCAGACAATACAGCTTCTGAGGCCACACGTTTAATCAAAGATGATCTAGTGCTCCCCCCCAGAACAGTAAGCGCTCAGTGCCCAGAGCCCAGTGAAACAAATAACAAGGAGGCTGTGTTACCTGAGATATGGGGTGAAACAGAGAGCAACAGAGGGTGGTATGGTAGGAGATAAGATAAAATATGGCACTAGATAAGATAAGAAATTACAGAAAGTCAATTTATAGACCATAGTAAGAACTTCCATTTTACCCTAAGTAAGGTGCAAGGCCCCCAAAGAGATCTGAGCACAATAGGGCATTAACAGGCTTATATTTTAAGTGAATCACTCTGCATGCAGAGTAGAAAATCTGCTATTTTAGAGGGAAGAGGAGAGGATCAGAATTTATTTATTTATTTATTTATTTTCAGCGTAACAGTATTCGTTGTTTTTTCACCACACCCAGTGCTCCATGCAATCCGTGCCCTCCCTAATACCCACCACCTGGTTCCTCCGATGTCCCACCCCCCGCCCCTTCAAAACCCTCAGGTTGTTTTTCAGAGTCCATAGTCTCTCATGGTTCACCTCCCCTTCCAATTTCCCTCAACTCCCTTCTCCTCTCCATCTCCCCTTGTCCTCCATGTTACTTGTTATGCTCCACAAATAAGTGAAACCATATGATAATTGACTCTCTCTGCTTGACTTATTTCACTCAGCATAATCTCTTCCAGTCCCGTCCATGTTGCTACAAAAGTTGGGTATTCATCCTTTCTGATGGAGGCATAATACTCCATAGTGTGTATGGACCACACCTTCCTATCAGACACAGGAAAAACTGTTCATTATCACTAGCCGTCAGGAATATTCAAATTAAAACCACATTGAGATACCACCTTACACCAGTTACAATGGCCCAAATTAGCAAGACAGGAAACAACATGTGTTGCAGAGGATGTGGAGAAAGGGGAACCCTCTTACACTGTTGGTGGGAATGCAAGTTGGTGCAGCCACTTTGGAGAACAGTGTGGAGATTCCTCAAGAAATTAAAAATAGGGGGGAGGAGTCAAGATGGCGGAGAAGTAGCAGGCTGAGACCACATCGGGTAGCAGGAGATCAGCTAGATAGCTTATCTAACCATTGTGAACACCTACAAACCCAACGGGAAATCGAAGAGAAGAAGAGCAACAATCCCAGAAACAGAAAATCAATCACTTTCTGAAAGGTAGGACCTGCGGAGAAGTGAATCCAAAGCGACGGGAAGATAGACCCCGGGGGGAGGGGCCGGCACCCGGCAAGCGGCGGAGCGACGGAGCACAAAATCAGGACTTTTAAAAGTCGGCTCCACTGGGAGACATCGCTCCAGAGGCTAAACCAGGGGGAAACCCAGGCGGGGTCAGCATAACCCCAGGACCTGCGGGGTCACAGAAGGACTGGGAGTGTCTGAGTGCCACAGAGCTCGCAGGTATTAGAGCGGGGAAGCCGGCTACAGCGACAAAGCCGAGGAGTGAGCTCTAAGCCCAGGGTTACCTTGTGCCATCGCAGGCTGGGTGCGCTCGGAGCGCGGCCGGGGGCCACGGAGACAAAAGCTACCCGGCGCTTTTCTCCAGCTCCAACAATTGACTGCTTTCCTCGAGGCGCGACCGCAAGCCAGGGAGGCGGGGCTGTTGGGCGCTTTGCTCTGAGAGTGCACTGAGGAGCGGAACCCCAAGCTCTCGGCTCCTCCGGGCCGAGAGATTGGGAGGCTGCCATCTTCATTCCCGTCCTCCGGAACTCTACGGAAAGCGCTCAGGGAACAAAAGCTCCCGAAAGCAAACCCAAGCGGATTCCTTAGCCCGGCCCCTGGCAAGGGCGGTGCAATTCCGCCTGCGGCAAAGACACTTGAGAATCACTACAACAGGCCCCTCCCCCAGAAGATCAACAAGAAACCCATCCAAAACCAACTTCAGTCACCAAGAACAGCGGAATTCCACAGCAGGAGAAAGCAAATCCTACCTGGACAAAATGACAAGGCGGAAAAACTCACCTCAAAAAAAAGAACAAGAGGCCGAACCGAAGGCTGGAGACCTAATCAATACAGACATAGGTAGCATGACAGATCTAGAGTTCAGAATGACAATTCTCAAGGTTCTAGCCGGGCTCGAAAAAGGCATAGAAGATATTAGAGAAACCCTCTCCGGAGAGATAAAAGCCCTTTCTGGAGAAATAAAAGAACTAAAATCTAACCAAGTTGAAATCAAAAAAGCTATTCATGAGGTGCAATCAAAAATGGAAGCACTCACTGCCAGGATAAATGAGGCAGAAGAAAGAATTAGTGACATAGAAGACCAAATGACAGAGAATAAAGAAGCTGAGCAAAAGAGAGACAAACAACTACTGGAACACGAGGAGAGGATTCGAGAGATAAGTGACACCATAAAACGACACAACATTAGAATAATTGGGATTCCAGAAGAAGAAGAAAGAGAGAGGGGAGCAGAAGGTATATTGGAGACAATTATTGGAGAGAATTTCCCTAATATGGCAAAGGGAACTAACATCAAAATCCAGGAGATGCTAAGAACGCCCCTCAAAATCAATAAAAATAGGTCCACACCTCGTCACCTGATAGTAAAATTTACAAGTCTTAGCGACAAAGAGAAAATCCTGAAAGCAGCCCGGGAAAAGAAGTCTGTAACATACAAGGGTAAAAACATTAGATTGGCAGCGGACCTATCCACAGAGACCTGGCAGGCCAGAAAGAACTGGCATGATATATTCAGAGCACTAAACGAGAAAAACATGCAGCCAAGAATACTATATCCGGCTAGGCTATCATTGAAAATACAAGGAGAGATAAAGAGCTTCCAGGACAAACAAAAGCTGAAAGAATTTGCAAACACCAAACCAGCTCTACAGGAAATATTGAAAGGGGTCCTCTAAGCAAAGAGAGACCCTAAAAGTAGTAGATCAGAAAGAAACAGAAACAATATACAGTAACAATCACCTTACAGGCGATACAATGGCACTAAATTCATATCTCTCAATAGTTACCCTGAATGTTAATGGGCTAAATGCCCCAATCAAAAGACACAGGGTATCCGAATGGATAAAAAAACAAAACCCATCAATATGCTGCCTACAAGAAACTCATTTTAGACCCAAAGACACCTCCAGATTTAAAGTGAGGGGGTGGAAAACAATGTACCATGCTAATGGACATCAGAAGAAAGCTGGGGTGGCAATCCTTTTATCAGATCAATTAGATTTTAAGCCAAAGACTATAATAAGAGATGAGGAAGGACACTATATCATACTCAAAGGGTCTGTCCAACAAGAAGATCTAACAATCTTAAATATCTATGCCCCTAACATGGGAGCAGCCAACTATATATACCAATTAATAACAAAATCAAAGAAATACATCGACAGTAATACAATAATAGCAGGGGACTTTAACACTCCCCTCACTGAAATGGACAGATCATCTAAGCAAAAGTTCCACAAGGAAATAAAGGCCTTAAATGACACACTGGACCAGATGGACATCACAGATATCTTCAGAACATTCCATCCCAAAGCAACAGAATATACATTCTTCTCTAGTGCACATGGAACATTCTCCAGAATAGACCACATCCTGGGTCATATATCAGGTCTCAATCGGTACCAAAAGATCGAGATCATTCCCTGCATATTTTCAGACCACAATGCTCTGAAGCTCGAACTCAATCACAAGAGGAAATTTGGAAAGAATGCAAATACATGGAGACTAAACAGCATCCTTCTAAAAAATGAATGGGTCAACCAGGAAATTAAAGAAGAATTGAAAAAATTCATGGAAACAAATGATAATGAAAACACAACAGTTCAAAATTTGTGGGACACAACAAAGGCAGTCCTGAGAGGAAAATATATAGCAGTGCAAGCCTTTCTCAAGAAACAAGAAAGGTCTCAAATACACAACCTAACCCTACACCTAAAGGAGCTGGAGAGAGAACAACAAAGAAAGCCTAAACCCAGCAGGAGAAGAGAAATCATAAAGATCAGAGCAGAAATCAATGAAATAGAAACTAAAAAAACAATAGAACAAATCAACAAAACTAGGAGCTGGTTCTTTGAAAGAATTAATAAGATTGATAAGCCCCTGGCCAGACTTATCAAAAAGAAAAGAGAAAGGACGCAAATAAATAAAATCATGAATGAAAGAGGAGAGATCACAACCAACACCAAAGAAATACAAACAATTATAAGAACATACTACGAGCAACTCTATGGCAACAAATTTGACAACCTGGAAGAAATGGATACATTTCTAGAGATGTATAAACTACCACAACTGAACCAGGAAGAAATAGATAACCTGAACAGACCCATAACCAGTAAGGAGATTGAAACAGTCATCAAAAATCTCCAAACAAACAAAAGTCCAGGACCAGACGGCTTCCCAGGGGAATTCTACCAAACATTTAAAGAAGAATTAATTCCTATTCTCCTGAAACTGTTCCAAAAAATAGAAATGGAAGGAAAACTTCCAAACTCATTCTATGAGGCCAGCATCACCTTGATCCCAAAACCAGACAAGGATCCCATCAAAAAAGAGAATTACAGACCAATATCCTTGATGAACACAGATGTGAAAATTCTCACCAAAATACTGGCCAATAGGATCCAACAGTACATTAAAAGGATTATTCACCACGACCAAGTGGGATTTATTCCAGGGCTGCAAGGTTGGTTCAACATCCGCAAATCTATCAATGTGATACAATACATTAATAAAAGAAAGAGTAAGAACCATATGATACTCTCAATAGATGCTGAAAAAGCATTTGACAAAGTGCAGCATCCCTTCCTGATTAAAACTCTTCAAAGTGTAGGGATAGAAGGCACATACCTCAATATTATCAAAGCCATCTATGAAAAACCCACCGCAAATATCATTCTCAATGGAGAAAAACTGAAAGCTTTTCCGCTAAGGTCAGGAACACGGCAGGGATGTCCGTTATCACCACTGCTGTTCAATATAGTACTAGAAGTCCTAGCCTCAGCAATCAGACAACAAAAAGAAATTAAAGGCATCCAAATCGGCAAAGAAGAAGTCAAACTATCACTCTTTGCAGATGATATGATACTATATGTGGAAAACCCAAAAGGCTCCACTCCAAAACTGCTAGAACTTATACAGGAATTCAGTAAAGTGTCAGGATATAAAGTCAATGCACAGAAATCAGTCGCATTTCTTTACACTAACAACATGACAGAAGAAAGAGAAATTGAGGAGTCAGTCCCATTTACAATCGTACCCAAAACCATAAGATACCTAGGAATAAATCTAACCAAAGAGGCAAAGAATCTATACTCAGAAAACTATAAAGTACTCATGAAAGAAATTGAGGAAGACACAAAGAAATGGAAAAATATTCCATGCTCATGGATTGGAAGAACAAATATTGTGAAAATGTCTATTCTACCTAAAGCAATCTACACATTTAATGCAATCCCTATCAAAATCCCATCCATTTTTTTTAAAGAAATAGAACAAATAATCCTAAAATTTATATGGAACCAGAAAAGACCTCGAATAGCCAAAGGAATATTGAAAAAGAAAGCCAAAGTCGGTGGCATCACAATTCCAGACTTCAAGCTCTATTACAAAGCTGTCATCATCAAGACAGTATGGTACTGGCACAAAAACAGACATATAGACCAATGGAACAGAATAGAGAGCCCAGAAATAGACCCTCAACTCTATGGTCAACTAATCTTCGACAAAGCAGGAAAGAATATCCAATGGAAAAAAGACAGCCTCTTCAACAAATGGTGCTGGGAAAATTGGACAGCCACATGCAGAAAAATGAAATTGGACTATTTCCTTACACCACACACGAAAATAGACTCAAAGTGGATGAAGGACCTCAATGTGCGAAAGGAATCTATCAAAATCCTTGAGGACAATGCAGGCAGCAACCTCTTTGACCTCAACCGCAGCAACTTCTTCCTAGGAACATCGCCAAAGGCAACAGAAGCAAGGGCAAAAATGAACTATTGGGATTTCATCAAGATCAAAAGCTTTTGCGCAGCAAAGGAAACAGTTAACAAAACCAAAAAACAACTGACAGAATGGGAGAAGATATTTGCAAACGACATATCAGATAAAGGGCTCGTATCCAAAATCTATAAAGAGCTTATCAAACTCAATACCCAAAGAACAAATAATCCAGTCAAGAAATGGGCAGAGGACATGAACAGACATTTCTGCAAGGAAGACATCCAGATGGCCAACAGACACATGAAAAAATGCTCCACATCACTCGGCATCAGGGAAATACAAATCAAAACCACAATGAGATACCACCTCACACCAGTCAGAATGGCTAAAATTAACAAGTCAAGAAATGACAGATGCTGGCGAGGATGCGGAGAGAGGGGAACCCTCCTACACTGTTGGTGGGAATGCAAGCTGGTGCAACCACTCTGGAAAACAGTGTGGAGGTTCCTCAAAAAACTGAAAATAGAGCTACCCTACGACCCAGCAATTGCACTCCTGGGTATATATCCTAAAGATACAAACGTGGTGCTCCGAAGGGGCATGTGCACCCGAATGTTTATAGCAGCAATGTCCACAATAGCCAAACTGTGGAAAGAGCCTAGATGTCCATCAACAGATGAATGGATAAAGAAGATGTGGTATATATACACAATGGAATACTATGCAGCCATCAAAAGACATGAAATCTTGCCATTTGCGACGACGTGGATGGAACTAGAGGGTATCATGCTTAGCGAAATAAGTCAATTGGAGAAAGACAACTATCATATGATCTCTTTGATATGAGGAAGTGGAGATGCAAGGTGGGAGGGTTTGGGAGGAGGTAGGAAAAGAAAAAATGAAAAGATGGGATTGGGAGGGAGACAAACCATAAAAGACTCAATCTCAAGAAACAGACTGAGGGTTGCAGGGGGGAGGGGGGACGGGAGAGGGTGGTGGGGAAATGGACATTGGGGAGTGTATGGGCTATGATGAGTGCTGTGAAATGTGTAAACCAGACGATTCACAGACCTGTACCCCTGGGGATAAAAATACATTATATGTTTATTAAAATAAAAAAATTTAAAAAAAAAGAAATTAAAAATAGAGCTTCCCTATAACCCTGCCATTGCACTACTGGGTATTTACCCCAAAGATACAGATGTAGTGAAAAGAAGGGCCATCTGTGCCCCAATGTTTATAGCAGCAATGGCCACGGTCACCAAACTGTGGTAAGAACCAAGATGCCCTTCAACGGACGAATGGATGAGGATCAGAATCTTGTTAGACATCTATTGTAACAATGTAGGCAAGTGATCACATTTTGGATGTCTTTTGAAGGTAAAACCGATAGAATTTCATACAGACTGGACATGGGGTGTGAGTGGAAGAGGGGAGTGAAGGATGACTCCAAATTTGTTTGACCTATAAAAGTGGAATAATAAGGTGCCACTTACCAAAATTGAAAATCCTAAGGGAAAATAAAATTCCATGTAGAAAATCAAGAATTGTGTTTTAGCTATTTTGCATCTGAAATATATCTTGGATATCTAGATCAGACATCAGGTGGTTGGTACCATCATAAATTCACAATGATCAACACATGGGTGACACATCATTAAACCTCCCTGTCCTTATTTCCATCCTCCTCACTTTCCTTGGCTGGATTCTCTTTATTGTCCTGACACCCAAATGCCAGTGCCCCCCAGGGCTCACTCTTGCAGTAATCTCACTTGATACCATGGTTTTAACATTTTGAAAATTTTATATACGTAAAATGACTACAATTGCCTGGCACAGGTTAATCATTCAAAAATTATTAGCAGTGTTATTAGCTCTTACCCCTACACTGGAGCCATAGACCACAGCAGATTTCATGATACTAAGCTTGGACCAGTTTGTCAGTGCAGTTACTGTGGAGTGTGCTTGATCATGTAGTAATGAACTCATCGTAGCTGATTCTCTGGGACTCCAGGAACTGGGACTTTATCAATGAAAGGGAAAGTAAGTCTGTAAAATCATTGATATTATATTTATCATATTTGAGTTACTTAGCTTACCATCTAATTGGTGGCAAATATAATGCATGAACTTTTCATAGCTGATTTCTATAGAACTTTTCCTGATTATTTTAAAAAGACTCTGGCTGCACTTCAAAAATATTTATTGTGGTTCTAAAAAAATTTATTATGGTAAGAATACAACATGAAATTTATCCTCTTAAGAAATCTGAAGTGTATTATACATCATAATTACCTTCTAAATCATATGAAAATATCTGTATAAATTGAGCATAGGGACACTAAGAAAGTGTATAGGATGACTAAAGGAATGAGATCACCTGAATTAATGACATATTTATCTAAAGTAGTAAAAATAAAAATAAAAACACATTAAATGTCCAATATCAGGGAAGAGTTCAATAATTATAAAATATCAATACTACTGAGTAGTCATAGAAAGTATGAGAGTGAACATGGCATTTAAAAAGGAAGACATTTAGGGACACCTGGGTGGCTCCTAATTTCAGCTCAGGTCATGAACTCGGGGTCCTAGGATCAAGGCCAGGTCAGGCTCCACACTCAGCGAGGAGTCTGCTTGAGGATGGTCCCTCTCCCTCTCCCTCTGCCCTCCTTTCGTGCACACGCTCTCTCTATATATCTATCTCTCTCTTTAAAATAAATGAATAAATCTTTTTAGAAAGAAAAGAAAGGAAAGGAGGGAAGGGAGAAAGGAAGGGACATTTATAACCTGATACACGGAACTGTTGCAAGAGTGTAAAATAAGTTCATGGGAATGAACTCATCTGAACAAATAAATGTATCTGTAAGGGAGAAAAATGGAAAACACATCTGAAGACAGCCTCCATGAGCACTTACCCACCCATTCAGTTGCAAGACTTAATTGTCCATTGCCCTGAATATAAAAGGCAAATTGTCTTCACTCACATGGGCTCTAGATATTTTGGACCATTGTGGATGAATTTGATTTGCTTATTTTGGCTTCAGGAAAGGCCTTTTTATGTGAAGTTGCTTCTGCCCTAAGCTTTCCCTTCTCTTCCCCTTGCTGGTGCCTCATTTCTTAGATGAGTTGATGAGTCATAGATGAGTTGCAGGCCTTCCCAGAACACCAAGTAAGTAGCCCCTGCACATGACTTGTTGACAACATTGCTCTCCTCTTCTCTTTCTCCCATTGTCCTTTCCCTGTTCTGCTTCTTTTCTAGAGCACCCACCCTACCAGCACATTATTAAATGTGCTTGTTCTTATTTATTGCATATGATCTGTTTTTCTCCCTCTGAGAACACAATCTCTATGAGGACAAAATTGTTGTCTGCTTTATACCCTGAAGTATCCCAAGCATTGAAAGTGGGGCTTGGTGAAAATGAATTTTGGGGATGTCATCAAGATCAAAAGCTTCTGCACAATAAAGGAAACAATCAACAAAACAAAGAGACAACCCACGGAGTGGGAGAAGATATTTGCAAATGACAGTACAGACAAAAGGCTGATATCCAGGATCTATAAAGAACTCCTGAAACTCCACACACACAAAACAGATGATCATGTCAAAAAATGGGCAGAAAACATGAACAGACACTTCTCCAATGAAGACATACAAATGACTATCAGACACATGGAAAAATGTTCATCATCACTAGCCATCAGGGAGATTGAAATCAAAACCACATTGAGATACCACCTTACACCAGTTACAATAGCCAAAATTAGCAAGACAGTAAACAACTTGTGTTGGAGAGGATGTGGAGAAAGGGGAACCCTCTTACACTGTTGGTGGGAATGCAAGTTGGTACAGCCACTTTGGAAGATAGTGTGAAGATTCCTCAAGAAATTAAAAACAGAGCTTCCCTATGACCCTGCAATTGCACTACTGGGTATTTACCCCAAAGATACAGATGTAGTGAAAAGAAGGGTCATATGTACCCCAATGTTCATAGCAGCAATGGCCACAGTTGCCAAACTGTGGAAAGAACCAAAATGCCTTTCAACAGATGAATGGATAAGAAAGATGTGGTCCATATACATTATGGAGAATTATGCCTCCATCAGAAAGGATGAATACCCAAATTATATATCAACATGGACGGAAATGGAAGAGATTATGCTGAGTGAAATAAGTCAAGCAGAGAAAGTCAATTATTTTCACTTATTTGTGGAGCATAAGAAATAACACATAGGACATAGGGAGGTGGGGAGAAGAAAGGAGTTTGGAGAAATTGGAGGGGGAGGTGAACCATGAAAGACTGTGGACTCTGAAAAACAATCTGAGGGTTTTTGAGGGGCAGGGGTGAGAGGTTGGGTGGGCCTGGTGGTGGGTATTACGAGGGCACATAATGCATGGAACACTAAGTGGTACATAAACAATGATTTCTGGTACACTGAAAAGAAATTAAAGAAAAAAATTTTTAAAATTTTAAAAAGTGAGGCTTGGCTGACAGCAAGAATTCAATAAATATTCTAACATATGGAATAAAAATTGCTATTGCTAATGGACATAAAACAAGAAGGCTGAACATGGCTAAAAATTAATGACAGCAATGATGAGAAGGTATGAGATTTTAAGTCCATGAAGTCTGGAGGGAGATGGAAAGAGAGAAACAAAGAAGAAAACATGGTAATGCAGAGTTGGAAATAGAACTATATTAAAAGCAACAAGAACAACAACAACAAAAAAAACACTTTTTAATGTCTAGAAAAGTGTCAGCAGAGAAAAAAACTTGATCAAGAAACAAAAACAGGTAAGACCAGAGAAAATGAAACCAAAGGTCAGAAGGAATGATTATGGAAAAATCCTTCATAAATTTTCTGCTTCTCAAGGAAAAGGTACCCACCATTCATAGAATTTCAGAGCTAGAAGGATCCTTGATATCCCCTGAATACCATACCTGACACCCCAGATGAGGAACCCACATAAGAGCTTCAGTACTTGCCCAAGGTCAAGCTACCACACGGCAGAGCCAGAACTCGACTCCAGATCCCCAGACGCCTAGGCTAGTGCTGAATTTGTGCATCGCACACGCACCTTGAGCTCAGGCTGAAAAGAACGTGTGCATTCAACAATGCTCACTGGGACGTTGTCCAGAACACAATATTGGAAAGTTCCCTGGTGGGTACAGGAAAGGAACGAGGATCCCCTTATGGAACTCCCAGAGTGTCATTGTCCACAGTGACCACATAGAAGACTTGC
Organism: Martes martes; assembly: GCF_963455335.1. Taxonomy (NCBI): domain Eukaryota; kingdom Metazoa; phylum Chordata; class Mammalia; order Carnivora; family Mustelidae; genus Martes; species Martes martes. The sequence goes on from NC_137898.1 coordinate 12,472,853, forward strand.
CCAGTCATCTTGCTTAGTTGATCAACCTGGGAAATTCTCCTCAATTTCTTCCTCTAGAATCGTTCAGTTTAAGGGGGAACCACTGGGGAAATTCCTCCTCTTTGGGGACCCGTTAATTTTAAAGACATTTCATAAAGGACACTAACCAATCTGACTCAATCAGGCAAGACTGGACTCAGAGTGGCTGTAATAGAATCTATTTTCTATGATTAAGGAAGAGACAGGCTTCAAATTCAGAACTTGAATTAGGATTATTCCATAGTATCATCCTTCCAAAGGATATCTCTCTCACATCCTGCTCCATCTTGAGCGTAAATTTCTAAGTGGTGTCTCTTCTCCTGAATGTTAGCATGTGAGACACTTCTTTGTTTTCATCTGATGGAGGTATCATACACCACAGTCTTCTCCAGGAAATCCTGCAACTCAAAGTTCATGGGTCTTCATTCCACTTTACCCTGTAAGAGTCAGTGAGCTCTCTGGGAGAGCTCCTTTACCTTCTATGGTGGGAACTCAATGTCTCAGCAAGAAAGTTAACCTTCTCTTTAGTGAATTTCCTGAAGTGGCTGATGGAACGGAGCAAATTTCAAAGTGGTAAGAGAGCATCTCAAGAGACTTAATTCCTTTGGTTGATTTTATTTTTAAAAATAATAGTAAGAGACAGAAATTCTTATAATGTGTTACTATTGGGGAAGAACATTCATATATATCAACATTAAATTGCAGGAAAAAATGGGTTATCAGAGTGGGTCTTACTATCCACTTGCACAGATGTAGGAAGGTAACTCTGATGAATGATGGAACTGCTCAGCATCATATACCTAATAAGTGTAAACCCATAATGAGATGAACCTTTTCCTTTTTTTTTTTTTCACTATTGCTTCCATAGGGCTATCTTAAAGAGTATAGCATGAAACTTACTTTTTTCAAGCAGCACTGTTAAATCCTAAGTCATAAACAATTTAATGGTGCTATGTGGCAGCGGGGAGCAATACTCCATGGTAAAAATAGTTGGAAATTTTTCAGGTGATTTGAAGCTATTTGCTTTACAATAGGACATCACAGAACTGTGTTGTGCCAATATGCATTGTAAATCTTGAGAGGAAGTGTGAATGTTTTCAATTTGCTCATAAAAACTCATTTCTGAAGCATCAGAAGAGCTCAAGTTCTAAGGAACACAATTTAAGAATTAGTTCATCAGGGGTGCCTGGGTGGCTCAATTGTTAAGCATCTGCCTTCAGCTCAGGTCATGATCTCAGGGTGCTGGGATGGAGTCCCATGTCAGGCTCCTTGCTTAGTGGGGAGCCTGCCTCTCCCTTTCTCTCTGCTGGCTGCTCCCCCTGCTTGTGGTCTCTCTCTCTCTCTCTGACAAATAAATACATAAAAATTTTTTTAAAAGCATATTTTATTGAAATCTCTTTTTCGTTATGCTTCATTTTCCCCTATTTTCTCTGTTACTCTTTTTATTATTCACGGTTTAGCACAGCAACTGCAAGGCCTGAAAAGACTCAGCTCTAGAGGAACCTCACTATCAGCTCCAGAAGAGATAAGAACCAAAGGGTAAATATCCAAGAGAAACTCACCATCGTGGGAAAAGAGAGGGGAGGGCAGTTACAGTCATTGAACGCTTGTTCTGTCCCAAACACATTATATATTTGAAATATATATATATATTTAAATTCCATGTAAGCCTCTGTGGTCACATCCCCAAGCACACATTAGCGAACCAAAGCTTACATAATTAACATAAAATTAAATTACCGAACAAGGGGACTGGATTTCAAAACCAGATCTAACTAACTACAAAACTCCATGTGATTGACACCACCAGCTTTCCTTCCCAACACCACGTTGAAACACCAATGAATAAAGGAAACATGTTAATTTACTATATGATTGCCAAATTGCACATGTTCAGTGTAAAATTTGTAAATACAGAAAAACACAAGTCATACACAAAAAGATTCGCAGTCCCTTTCACTCTGCCATATTTATTGTTAATACTTTCAAAAATGTTCTTTTATATTTTTATGAACAAATATTATTTCTAATGGAATCATGATGTAATGCTTTTTTTTATCTGCTTTTTTATGAGCCTTCCTGATGTTATTAAATATCTTTCTGCAACATTGTTTTCTTCGTTTTCAAATGATTGCTTGTCCCATCACATGGATATGCACCAATTAATTTTAGCATTTTCCTATTACCGATATTTTGGTTGATACCAAATATCACCATGTATCACCATGATACAGAAAACTGTCATAATTTTATGCATGGACTCGTGGCTAGTTTATAAGAATAAATTCCTTGAAATTATATTGCTGAAGCAAAGTGCATGCATCTATTAAGTCTTTTCTTACATTTTGCCAGATTGCACGTCACCAATTCTTCCAGCACCTTACACGTCCACTAGCAATATTTGGGGATGTGTCTCTCCTTACAACTTTAACAACAGCAGGGATTATCTTTTTTTCCACCACTGTCAGTTTGTAAGTAGAAAATACTATCTGATTTTGTTTCATTGTTTATCTATTTGAATATTAATTAAGTTGAATTTGCATGTTTTTCATTATTAGCATACTTCTTTTTTGAATTGCCTGTTCGGATCCTCTATTTGTTTTTCTAATGAGGAGTTTATTTTTGGTGGATTATATGAAATTTCATCTCCTATTCAGTTTGCTTATTGTATTTTTGACCCATGGATCTTTTACATTTTTATTCTGTCAAAATATCCATAATATTTTTATGGATTCTGCTCATTTGTTGTAAATCATTTGTACTTGGAAGTCTGAAAAGTGTTCACCCATACTACCTTGTAGGTTTCTTCCTGTTTTTAAAATATTTGACCCTCAAGTCCATCAGAAATAAATTTTGATGTGTAATGCATTAGGAAGTTCATTTTTTTTTAATGATTTGCCCATTGCCATAAGTCCATATTAGGAAATTGGTCCTCTCTAATTGATTTGAATAATGACAATAGTGAATATACATTGAATGTGTACTCTGTGCCTGGACTGTTCTAAGTACTTTTACAAAATAATTCATTTGAGTCTCACAACAACCTGAGAAGTAAGTATGTGTATTTTCAGATACATTTACAGATAATAAAACTGATGCACATAGTAGACAGAGATAGTGTAAAACAGTGATTAAGACAAGAGACTCTGGAGCCAGACCATGTTCAAATTTTCATTCCATCAGCTGCTAGCTGTGTGACTTTGGGCAAGTTACTTACCCTCTCTGTGCCTCAATTTTCTCACCCATAAAGCAGATGTAAGAGTCCTTTTTAGAGGCCTATTATGAAATGAATTAAGAAATGTAAAGGGCAACTGAGGGTTTGGGAGAGGAGGAGAGTAGGGAGTTGGGTGAGCCTGTTGGTGGGTATTAAGGAGGGCACGTATTGCATGGAGTGCTGGGTATGGTGCATAAACAATGAATTTTGGAACACACACACAGAAATTTAATTTAATTTAATTTTAAAAAATGTAAAGTGCATAAATTAATGCTGGACCCAATAAGTGTTACTTGGTTACTGTTAATGGTTCCTGTGTTCCAGTATGCTGCAGTTCTACTGCTCTATGAATACCATTTTTATTTATGATAGAACATAGGATATATTTTATAACATAGAATCATTGGCGATATATTTTAATGACTCATGATGTAAATTTTGTTCTATTGCAGCACTCTTTATTTTGTTAACATTCCCTTGTTTATTCCTCCAGGGATTTTGATAGGAATTACACAGAAATCACATTGTACTTCAAGCCAATTAACGCTGAAATGTTGGCTTTTTCCATCGAGGCATATTGGTGCCAACCCTCGCAGTTTTCTTCAAGAAGTTCCTGTCTGTTACTTCTTAGGTATATTCACTGCTGTATTATTTAATATCCACCCATTCATTTTGGTGGTTTTTTGAGGGAAGGGTACTTTGTAACCAACACTCATAGAAAGAGAGAACCCTAACATCCAAACCATGAACTACGTACTTACCTTAATCATTTTACTTTAACTTAAAATCTTCCAATGGGCACTTATTCATTAACCTTTTGATATAAAGCCAATTTGTATCACCTGAAATCAAAGCCTTTCTTCTCAAATATCACGTATTAATGCCAGGTGTAGCTTTTGTAACAACAGAGTGAACATTTAGACCCATGTCAAATGCGAATATTAAATTATTCCAAATTTCCCTCCCCATCTTCCTTTGTGGTCCCACTCACACGTTATTCCACAAAAATTTTTAGCAACTTGCGATTATCAAGCATTCAATTGTTAATTTTCGTCATTTATATTTCTATAACAACTTATTAGATTTTTTAAAATATTTAATAAAAATTAATAATCACAACATGAATACAAATAATATACGTTCATTTGAGAGAAACCATACCAATATGTAGACATACAACTCAACACGTAGGTGTAGGAACACTCAGACATGGTAGAAGAGCTACAAGTCCCTTATATTCCCTTTCCTGCGTATCTGTGTCTCCTATGTGTTCATCACCTCAGCCATTCTGCACATCTGCTCTGCCCAGGGCTGCCGCTGGACCTTCTCCACCTGCTCCTTGCACCTCACTGTGGTCCTGCTGCAGTAAGGCTGTTGCAGCCTTGTCTACCTGTGTCCCGGCTCCAGAACCTTCTAGGACAAGGACCGCCAGTTTGCCCTGGTCTACATCTTTGTCACCCCACTACTCAACCCACTAATTTGCACCCTTAGGAACAAGGATGTCAAAGGTGCCCTGAAAAAGGCCATCAGTAACAAAGAACAGCTGAAGCTCTTTAAAGTTTTAGGGGGAACTGAAAGAGGTCCCTGAGCACGTAACAACAGTGAAACTCTTACATACAAATGCCAGGTTTCATTGATTTCTCCAAAGTTTGGAGTTTCATGAATTCTGTTCCTAACACATCTTTTTTGCTACAGTTCATTTTCATTTTTTTAAAGTTCTTTGAGATGAAAACTCTGAAAACTGGACAGGGATACCGTAGGCTACTGTTCACTTAGCCACAAATTAAAAGTCTACATTTCCTCTGAAGCAACATCATTATCCTTGAAGCCTCCTCTTGAGGAGCAATGGTATTAACCGAGTCCTCGAAGAATGTTCATAAGGACGTTTCACCTCATAGGCCTTATTCTTGTGTTTCTCTTAAAGTGTGACAAGTAACTGCCTGGTCAATGTGCCTGTTTCCTTCATTAAGCCTCTTTCACATATTACAAGGTCCCTGTGGGTGGGTCTAGTCTATGTTCCCACATTTCAATCCAGGAATGTATGAGTAGATCAGGAAAGGTGGAGCAGAGTCAGTTTACTCTGAGAACTAACACATGTTGAGAGTAAACTGCCAGATTTCGAACATAAGATCCCTAGGTTTGGGAAAACAAGAGTGGGGCATCAAGTGCCATGGAAAAAACTGGGTGCCTGGGTGGCTCAGTCAGTTAAGTGTCTGCCTTCAGCTCAGGTCATGGTCCCAGAGTCCTGGGATTGAGCCCCACATGGGGCCTCCTGCTCAGCAGGGAGCCTGCTTCTCCCTCTCCCTCTGCATGCCACTCCTGCTGTTTACACTGTCTCTCCTTCTGTGTCAAATAAATAAATATAATCTTTTAAAAAAGAAGCAACCAGCCAGTCTTACTATATTTATCACTTTGACAAAAATATTTGAAGATATATGCATGGTCACCCCAAACCTGGGCACTATAAATACTGCTTTAGATGTATCCCGTGGTGATATTTTGCATATCTCTATTGCTGGATCACACCACAGACTCTCAGTGTTCTCTTTACAATAGAAGCAGAGTCATTAGTACCTTTATATAGGCAGTAACCTTTTCAACATTGGACACAGCCAGTTCTTTCAAAATACATTTTCAAAAGCAAGGGAAACAAAAGCGAAAATGAACTTTTGGGACTTCATCAGGATCAAAAGCGTCTGCACAACAAAGGAAACAGTCAACAGAGCAAAGAGACAACCCATGGAATGGGAGAAGATATTTGCAAATGACACTACAGATAAAGGGCTGATATCCAAGATCTGTAAGGAACTTCTCAAACTCAAAACCCAAAAAAACAGATAATCAAGTCAAAAAATGGGCAAAAAACATGAACAGACACTTCTCTAAAAAAGACTTATAAATGGCTAACAGACACATGAAGAAATATTCAAAATCATTAGCCATCAGGAAGATTCATTTCAAAACCACATTGAGATAACATCTTTTAGAATGGCAAAAACTGACAAGGCAAGAAAGAACAAACATTGGAGAGGCTGTGGAGAAAGGGGAACCCTCTTACACTGTTGGTGGGAATGCAAGTTGGTGCATCTGCTTTGGAAGACAGTTTGGAGGTTCCTCAAAAAATTAAACTTAGAGCTACCCTATGACCCAGAAATTGCACTACTGGCTATTTACCCCCAAAGATACAGATGTAGTGAAAGAAAGGCCATATGTACCCCAATGTTCATAGCAGGAATATCCACAATAGCCAAATGGTGGAAGGAGCAGAGATGCCCTTCACAGATGAATGGATAAAGAATGTGTGGTCCATATATACAATAGAATGCTGCTCAGCCATCAGAAAGGATGAATACCCAACATTTGCATCAACATGGATAGAACTGGAAGGGATTGTGCTGAGTGAAATAAGTCAAGCAGAGAAAGACAATTATCATATGGTTTCCCTTATTTGTGGAACAGAAGGAATAGCATGGAGCACATTTGGAGAAAGAAGAGAAAAATGAAGTGGGGAGGGGGTTGTAATCAGAAAGGGAGATGAACCATGAGAGATTATGGACTCCAGGAAACAAATTGAGACTTTTAGAGGTGAGAGGGGTGAGTGGATGGGGTAGCCAGATGATGGGTATTAAGGAGGGTACATATTACATGGAGTACTGGGTATTACATAGAAACAATGAACCATGGAACACTACATTAAAAAAAAAACCTTCATCACAGTAAAATAAATTAATAAATAAATCCAATGAAAATAAATAAATAAACCTAATCAGATTGGAGAACCGATTCCTCAAATCCCAGAACCAATTCAGAAAACTCATCCTTAGTATTCTGTTCCTCTTGGTATCAAAAACTGTATTATCAGTGTTCTCCAAGAAGCAGAACCAATAGGTTGCATGAAGAGAAAGAGAGAAAGAGAGAAAGAGAGGAACAAAATTTATTTTATTGAATTCGCTCACGCAATTTGGGTCTGGTAAGTCCAAAATCTGCATGTAGGCCAGCAGGCTGAAGACCCAGGGAAGAATTGATACTGTAGTTTCAGTGGGAAGTCAGTCTAGATGCAGAATTCCCTCTTCCTCCGGGAACCTCAGTCTTTTTTCTCCTAAGGCTTTCAACTAATTAAATGAGGCCCACCCACATAATGGTTGGTAGTCTGCTTTACTGAAACCCTCCTGATTTAATTGTTAATCTCAACTAAAAAAAAACTTTCCCAAGTAACATCCAGAATTGGTGTTTGCCCAAATACTTAGGAACTGTGGCCTAGTCAGGTTAAGACATAAAACTGACTGCTAAGGCCCAGGAAATGACCAAAAAAAGAGTCCAATATAACGTCAAATCTCACTGGTATTATTTATGTTTCTATATTAGAAAACTGTGAGGAAATCCTTTTAACAGCTTTTCATTCACTAGAAACTCATAAAATATTACTTCAAAATAATACAGTTATCTAGGTCTTAGAAATATATGGAATTTCAAAAAATTCTCAGTCTGATTAGTTTTAATCTTTAGAAAAAATTAAATCCTTGGTCTAAGGAGTCATTGAAAGCAATGTGACATTCTTTTTTTTTTTTTTTTAAAGATTTATTTATTTATTTATTTGTCAGAGAGAGAGAGAGAGGAGTGAGAGTGAGCACAAGCAGACAGAGTGGCAGGCAGAGGGAGAAGCAGGCTCCCTGCCGAGCAAGGAGCCCGATGTGGGACTCTATCCCAGGACGCTGGGATCATGACCAGAGCCGAAGGCAGCTGCTTAACCAACTGAGCCACCCAGGCATCCCAATGTGACATTCTTTTTAAAAATAGATCCTTATTCTGTACTCACTTCCCTTGGGATCCTGAAGAGCCACTGGGTTTTCAAGCTCAATAGTCAGTGCACATTATTACAGGAAATCCAAAGAACCAAGTTAGTCCTATTTTTGCCACTGACTTGTTGGACGCTATGCAAATCAGGTCACTTCTCTGCATCTCATATTCTTAACGAAAGCCTCTGGATGATAGGATTTCCAATATCCTCATGCTTGGATATGCTTAACTTTCAGCATTTTTTATTTTAGGCATGCTGAGTTGTTCTTTTTCTCCCCCCAGCTTGGGGTTCTTTACTTCCATTGCATTTCCCTCCATTGGAATTGCTTTTCTCCCAAATTTCATGGCTAACTTATTCTCCTCATTTACGTTTCAGGTCAAATGTCACCTCCTCAAAGAAGAGGATTTTGATGACCTTCCTCCTTTAATCACTAACTATCCCTTTAACCTGTTCTATTTTCTTCATAGGACTCATCACTCTCTCATAATATCCAACTCACTTATTTACTGTGTTTATTGTCTGTTTCACTAGCAACAATGGAAGCTCCATGAATGCAGGAATCTTGTTTGTCTTATCCTTCTTTGTGCCCAGACTTAGACATGATGAGCACATCCCATTCCATAAATACTAGTTTAATCAGTCAATCAGTGATGAACCAAACTCTAAATGAGTGAACCCTAGGTCTGTAATTGTCAGCTACCAAAAAGAATATATCCAGTGTATGTTCCATTGTGAAAGATCTAACAGACTCATGGAGACAAGGGAAAGAGAAATGCAGTAAGGGTAAAGATATTAAAATTTTGCAAGTTTAAGATGGCAAAGTATATCCAAGCAGGGATATAATCAAACCTATAAAGTCTGTATAGTACGTTGAGTGAAAACATACGGTTTCTTCAAATCCTGGAAGATCACCCTAAAGAAATTATTTAAAAAGTAACAGGAAAGTTAAATGTCTTCCCAGTATGCCCCTCAATTCAACCTTTTATATACAACCAAGGTTACCAAGGCCCCCTTTCTTATATGAAATATAAAATACAGTCTTGGTTCCCCAGGGCAATAATAATTTGGGACCTGGGCTGGCCCAGCTATGACAGTCTGGTGAGACTCAAATCCTTGAAACAGGAGGGATAAGTGACCTTCATTAGTGAGCCTGCTATTTCTTAGGAAATTATATCGGATGCTGAGAATGTTGATTAATTAATACTGATCTTCACTTTGGCAAGAATACCTCAGATCTCCCATTGACAAGAGATCCCAAGAGCAAGGATAGGTTTAGTTTGGACTCATTATCTGGTAACAGGGGAGATCCAACAACCATCCAACTACCCTCCTGGGAGATGGAACTTATGGGTAAGACCCTAGATAGCAGAGCAATTTATGCTTGTCTTGGCCTTTGTGTGGAAGGTTACTGAAGCCTCTGTCCCAGGAGGCATCTTCTCCAGGCTCATGGTCCTCCTCTCCCTCTCCACCAGAGCAGTCAGACCTCATCTGCTGGCTTCTATCCCTAATGAACATAATGGACACTGGCTCCACACACTCCTTTCCCTTCTCATGGTAAAGGTAAGAAGAAGTCTTTTGCTCCCTTCTTCTAGAATCACAACATACCAGGCACTCACTGACACTAGGCTAGAAAAGCAAGTAATGGCTTTACAAGTAGAGACTCTAGGATTTTAGAGCTCATTCAACCCACAGCATTCAGTGTTTCTCTGAATTCCCTTGGAAGGCCTGTTCCTCTGATTAAAACAATAATAACTAAACTTGGCCTAAATAATATTGAAAGGATGGGTAATGTAAATTTGGATAAGGTTTAAGGACTAATAAGAACCCTTTTCCTACAAGGTGCTTCATTTAATCCTCTGCTATGAAGGAGGTATTATCAATATCATCCCTTTCATAAATTCGAAGAAAGGAGAGAATAATTAACATTTATTATGCAACCTAGTAGGTTCCACACATCAAATCAAGTGTTCTAAGTACTTTATCCCAGTTAATTTTATCACAGCTCCGTTAGGTGAGTATTATTATTTACATCTTCTAAATATGTGGAAAGAGATATTAATGTGAGTTAATCTGCCCCATGACATTGCTATTAATAATAGATTGATATTCTACCTTGGTTTGGTATTGCCAAATCTGCTAACCTCCTTATTTTATACAATCCTCTAACTCAACAATTTGAGAGCCACTCTAGCGTAGACTCCTTGTATTTCCAGAATTCACGTGGACAGTGTTTCCCATGACACTTTCACCACATGGGGCTAGCCTGGCTGGAGAGATAGGAAGGAAGATGCAGACATGATGTGGGATGTGACTTGGAGACATTTAGGCGGGTGTGGATTCATGAACAGATGCCAGCCTGCGCAGATTTCTGGGGATCACACTGAAGTGCTCTTACCTTGCCTCTGTTCTATGCCCATGTTTAGTAACAACTTGGAATCACAAGGTGATGATATGTGGATATAATAAGTTTCACTCACTTCCAACCATAAAATCCACTATTTCATCTCTTCAGAATGTGAACCACCTTACTCTGCCTACCTCTCTTCTCCTAGCTAATGCCTGCGTTTCAGGTCTAAGCTTAAAGATGACTTCCTCTAGGAAGCCATTTCAGAATCCCCAATTACAAACTATGCCAGAGCCACATGGTGCACAATCGTATAACACACTTCTCCTTTCGCACTTAATCACAGTTTATTCACATAAATATAATGACATACATATAATATATATATAGTATATTATAAGTCATAAATGCAAACAGATTCATTATCTGTCTCTCTTTAGTATATACAACTGCTTGGCACAACTCTGCCATTTTGATCACCATTATATGTGGGGCTTACCCCATACAATATAAAGGTGAGGTATTTCAGAAAGGATAGTTCAGATGTAGAGTCACAAATTGAAGATTTTTTAAAATGTCAACCTCAACAGACTAGAGCAAGGAACGAGTGTTAAAGGAATGATGATGTATACATGACTGATAAATTATTGAACACTGCATCTGCAACTAATGATCTACTATATGTTGGCTAATTGAATCTAAACTTTAAAAAAACAATGCTGATCATGTTCTTCTCTAAAAATTAAAAAAATATATAGTTAGAGTTTTAGCATTCAAGCTAAGGAGACTATCAAAACAAACAAACACAACAAGTGCATTAATCCAATTTTGGTTAGATGGAAGAATTAGACAGCCAATGGACAGACAGGTGATATCCAGATCTTTTTAAACTCAGCCATCCCTGTGATCTGTCCCATGCAGTATTACCTTCTAATTAAGTTATTTAAAATGACAGCAGTTCCAGGGTTAAAATCGTGAGACATATCAAAAACATGTCATTCAAGGAATACCAAAAGGAAATTGGGAAGACAGTTTAGAGGTACGTGAAAAGAGCTCTAACTTCCTGAAGTGTTTCATGGAGAAATGGCCCACTGGGATAGAACAGAATGAAATGTAGAAGTTACAGAGGCAGGTTTCAGTCACCATCAGAAAAATCTTTTAGGCAATGAGACCATCCAACAATGAAGCAAGCAATTCAGGCGAATGGCATTCTCTAGGCTTTGAAGGTGACCTGATGTTCAGATATTGTATGGAAGATTCAGTATCTGACAGAAGACTGAACTAGGCAATTTCTGAGGTCCCGTCCAGCATTAAGAATTCATGACCTGTAGATAATTCTATTATAAATTTATTATATCTATTAATAGAAATATAAAATTAGTCTAATACTAATATTAGATATTAGTATTATATCTATTATATTAATAAATAATAATATATCTATTATTATAAATACTGGAGAGTACCATTAAATGACAGAAGTATGGCTGTCATAAAATTCTCCAAAGTCGTCATTTGCACACAGATTCCAAAGCCCTCTATCAGATAGAAGTAGAAAACTAGCCCTAGAAGTGTTTGTTGTAGCCTTCTATGTGTTATGTTCTTGAGTGGCAGGATGTTTTCCTCAATGCTGCCCTAATGTTGGTTGCCAAGTTTTCCATGAGGGTTCTTAAATAGGTGATTGGACCATGAAATCATCTCAAAAGTGAAGGAGAAAATGACAAAAGTGTAATGACATGCTTTTCGTAGTATATTTATCTACGCAGCATTTATTTAATGAATGTCTACAATGTGTACATTAGGCTTGGTGGTATGGTTAATGAAAATGGAACTAAGGGAAGATGGCTTTCCTTGAACTTATGAATAATAATGACCATAGGGGAAGGGAAGGAAAAATGAATAGGAGGAAATCAGAGAGGGAAACAAAACATGAGAGACTCTTGACTCTGGGAAACAAACTGAGGGTCGTAGAAGGGAAGGTGGGCGGGAGGATGGGGTAACTGGGTGATGGGCATTAAGGAAGGGATGTGATGTGATGAGCACTGGTGTTATACGTAACTGATGAATCGTTGAACACTACATCAGAAACCAATGATGTACTATATGTTGGCTAATTGAATTTAAATTTTTACAAAATAATGATGATCTGTTGTTAAGCTGCTCTTGCTATGGCCTATGCATTGCAGTAGACACTTTACATAATGATCTCTTTTAAACCAAACAATAACCCTCAGAACTAAGTATAATTATTATCCCCATTTCTCAAATAAAGAACGTAGGACTCTGAGAAATTATATCTTGCCTAGCATCACAGAGCCAGGATTTGGGATTATGCAAACCCTATCATTTAATTTCAAAACTGATCCCACACACTGTTGCACTGTCCCTGCTCCTCATGTTTTAATAAAATGTTAAATATGACATATGATATTAGAAATCATTTGGAGCATGACTGAAGCTCAGACGAGGAAAAGAGAATGAAGAGGCATTCATGCTCTGGGTCCTCTGAAGGTTTGTGATAGTCTAAATATATTTCTTCCTATGTTTGTGACACAGAGTTGGGTCTATGTGGGTGATTTGTCCTGGAGTGCTGCTCGTGGATTAAGATTTTTCTTTAAAATCTTAATAAATCATAAACACCATATAATGTCGAAATTGGGAAAACTGAAAAAAGATCACATAGCCCCTCTTTTTTTTTTCTTGAATATGAGTTGAGCTTGGGAAAACAGTGGAATGGATGCTCTTTGAGAGTTATGTCTGTTCAGCCCAAGGGTTTCAAGGAAGCAAGAAATCCAGGAAGCTGGATTTCCCTTTAGTTCCTTACAAGAGAAGAAAAATAGATGTAGACTGGCTGTCTTTCCTATTCATCCCCAAACACAGGGAAAGGATTCTTATATCTCCAACAGCTTATGATCACATATTTCCCCATACCTCCACAGGCCAGGAGGAGCCCTATGATAAAAACATTTCCTTCAAGTCCTGGCCTTCTCCTGAATAGATATGGAGAGAGGAACCAGGAGAGGGAGAGCTTTGTTTTCTGAGGTTCATCCCTGATACTGTTGATCAAAGACCTATGTGAGCTCTTTGTCCATGGGCATTGTTTTCTTTCTTCATTTTCTCTCATATGACTAACTTTTCAGTTTACATCCATATATATGTGAGTCAATACCTCAGGAGTCAATGTGTGTGAATAAATGTATGAATGAATGAGTGAATGAAAGAATAGCTTCCTGCTCTCACGTTAATGACCCCTGCTTTCAAGAATTCTTTGACACTTCTTTATCCATTCGTCCTTTAAAGGGCATCTTGGTTCTTTCCACGGTTTGGTGACCATGGCCATTGCTGCTATAAACATTGGGGTACAGTTGGCCCTTCTTTTCACTACATCTGTATCTTTGGGGTAAATACCCAGTAGTGCAATTGCAGGGTCATAGGGAAGCTCTATTTTTAATTTCTTAAGGAATCTTCACACTGTCTTCCAAAGAGGCTGTACCAACTTGCATTCCCACCAACAGTTTAAGAGGGTTCCCCTTTCTCCACATCCTTCACATTGCTTACTATCTTGTTAATTTTGGGCATTCTAAATGGTGTAAGGTGGTATCTCAATGTGGTTTTGATTTCAATCTCCTTGATGGCTAGTGATGATGAACATTTTTTCATGTGTCTGTTAGCCATTTGTATGTCTTCATTAGAGAGAAGTGTTTGTTCATGTCTTCTGCCCATTTTTTGAAACGATTATCTGTTTTGTGTGTGTTGAGTTTGAGAAGTTCTGTATAGATCTTAAAGATCAGCCCTTTGTCTGCAGTGTCATTTGTGAATATCTTCTCCCATTCTGTGGGTTGCCTCTTTGTTTTGTTGACTGTTTCCTTTGTTGTGCAGAAGCTTTTGATCTTCATGTGGTCCATATGAACTATGGAGTATTATGCCTCCATCAGAAAGGATGAATACCCAACTTTTGTATCAACATGGATGGGACTGGAAGAGATTTTGCTGAGTGAACTAAGTCAAGCAGAGAGAGTCAGTTATCATACAGTTTCGCATATTTGTGGAGCATAAGGATTAGCACAGAGGACATAGGGAGATGGAGAGGAGAAGGGAGTTGGGGGAAATTGTATGGGGACACAAAGCATGAAAGACTGTGGACTCTGAGAGACAAACTGAGGGTTTTGAAGGGGAGTGGTGTGGAAAGTTGGGTGAGCCTGGTGGTGGGTATAATGGAGGGCACATATTGCATGGAGCACTGGGTGTGGTGTATAAATAATGAATTCTGGAACACTGAAAAGAAATTTAAAAAAATAAAAATAAAAGAATCCTTTGACACTTTCTTATGAAAGAAGTAATTTTCATTCAACTTCCACTAAAATCATTCTGAAAGCTATACTCTGCTTCATTTTCTCTAAAAATTTTTACACAATTGAGACAAACTCTTTGGCACTTGGAAATTAAGTTGTAGATACTTATGTGAAGAGACTTGATTAAAGAGGAGGAAAGAGAGACTTGGGTCTAATAATTCTAAGTTTCTAACTCCAGAACTGATTAGACTAGATCATGGCTCAGAGTGTGAACTAATAATATGTCTTGGTCCAATTTTTCATTCTGTCTTTGTACTTGTCGGCAGAGACACTCTGTTAGCTCAATGATCTGGGGAAATCGTTCACTGTTGATGGAATTTGTGTTCCTGGCCTATCCCTCCCAGCCAGAGCTCTGTGCCTTGTCCTTCCTTGGAGTCAGCCTTGTTTATACTTGATCATCACTGGGAATGTCCTAATTATAGTGGCCATCCAGACAGAAGCTCGCCTACATACACCCATGTACTATTTTTTGGGCAGCCTCTCAGGAGTAGAAATATGTTACACTGCGGTGGTGGTGCCCCACATCCTGGCCAATATCCTACAGTCAGAGAAGACCATCACCCTCCTGGGCTGTGCCACTCAGATGATCTTCTTCATTGGGCTTGGCAGTGCTGATTGCTTGCTCTTGGCCACCATGGCCTATGACAGGTATGTTGCCATCTGCCACCCCTTGCAGTACCCTCTCACCATGACTTTAACTCTCTGTGTCCGCTTGATCGTGGCCTCTGTGGGTATCGGCTTGTTCCTGTCCACACAACTGGTGGCCTTCATCTTCTCTCTGCCATTCTGCCGGGCTCGGAGTATCCAGCACTTCTTTTGTGATATTCCACCAGTGATGCCTCTTGTTTGTGCCAACAGCCACATCCATGAGCAGTCAGTGCTGGTGGCAGCCACACTGGCCATTGCCGTGCCTTTCTTCTTCATTGCTACCTCCTATGTCTTCATTGTGGCTGCCGTGCTCAAGATCCAGTCAACAGCTGGGCGTCACCGGGCCTTCTCCACCTGCTCCTCCCACCTCTCTGTGGTCCTGCTGCAGTATGGCTGTTGTGCCTTTGTGTACCTGCGCCCCAGTTCCAGCTACTACCCCAAGCAAGATCAGTTCATCTCACTGGTGTACACATTGGGAACACCACTGCTCAACCCACTTATCTACACCCTGAGGAACAGTGAAATGAAGGGGACCTTGGGAAAAATTCTTACCAGGAACTGCCTTTCCCATGACAACCAGGGGAGTCTACAACCTTCAGGCAAGAATTTGATTCCACCTCATGCATATCTCCACGCAACTGCGATTTCTCCCAGATAATGTTAAAAATAAGCTTTTTTTAAAATTAATTTTTTAATTTATTATTTGTTTATAAACATATAATGTATTTTTATCCCCAGGGGTATAGGTCTGTGAATCGCCAGGTTTACACACTTCACAGCACTCACCATAGCACATACCCTCCCTAATGTCCATAACCCCAGCCCTCTCTCCCGTCCCCCCTCCGCCCAGCAACCCTCAGTCTGTTTTGTGAGATTAAGAGTCACTTATGGTTTGTCTCCCTCCTGATCCCATCTTGTTTCATTTATTCTTCTCCTACCCCCCTAACCCCCCATGTTGCATGTCCACTTCCTCATATCGGGGAGATCATATGATAGTTGTCTTTCTCCGACTGACTTATTTCACTAAGCATGATACCCTCTAGTTCCATCCACGTCATCACAAATGGCAAGATTTCATTTCTTTTGATGGCTGCATAGTATTCCATTGTGTATATATACCACATCTTCTTTATCCATTCATCTGTTGATGGACATCTAGGCTCTTTCCATAGTTTGGCTGTTGTAGGCATTGCTGCTATAAACACTCAGGTGCATGTGCCCCTTTGGATCACTACGTTTGTATCTTTAGGGTAAATACCTAGTAGTGCAATTGCTGGGTCATAGGGTAGCTCTATTTTCAACTTTTTGAGGAACCTCAATGCTGTTTTCCAGAGTGGCTGTACCAGCTTGCATTTCCACCAACAGTGTAGGAGGGTTCCCCTTTCTCCACATCCTTGCTAGCATCTGTCATTTCCTGACTTGTTAATTTTAACCATTCTGACTGGTGTGAGGTGGTATCTCATTGTGGTTTTCATTTGTATTTCCCTGATGCTGAGTGATGTGGAGCACTTTTTCATGTGTCTATTGGCCATCTGGATGTCTTCTTTGCAGAAATGTCTGTTCATGTCTTCTGCCCATTTCTTGATTGGATTATTTGTTCTTTGGGTGTTGAGTTTGCTAAGTTCTTTATAGATTTTGGACACTAGCCCTTTATCTGATATGTTGTTTGCAAATATCTTCTCCCATTCTGTCAGTTGTCTTTTGGTTTTGTTAACTGTTTCCTTTGCTGTGCAAAAGCTTTTGATCTTGATGAAATCCCAATAGTTCATTTTTGCCCTTGCTTCTGTTGCCTTTGGCGATGTTCCTAGGAAGAAGTTGCTGCGGCTGAGGTTGAAGAGGTTGCTGCCTGTGTTCTCCTCAAGGATTTTGATGGATTCCTTTCTCACATTGAGGTCTTTCATCCATTTTGAGTTTATTTTTGTGTGTGGTATAAGGAAATGGTCCAATTTCATTTTTCTGCATGTGGCCATCCAATTTTCCCAACACCATTTATTGAAGAGGCTGTCTTTTTTCCATTGGACATTCTTTCCTGCTTTGTCAAAAATTAGTTGACCATAGATTTGAGGGTCTATTTCTGGGCTCTCTATTCTGTTCCATTGATCTATGTGTCTATTTTTGTGCCAGTACCATGCTGTCTTGATGATGACAGCTTTGTAATAGAGCTTGAAGTCTGGAATTGTGATGCCACCAACTTTGGCTTTCTTTTTCAATATTCCTTTGGCTATTCAAGGTCTTTTCTGGTTCCATACAAATTTTAGGATTATTTGTTCCATTTCTTTGAAAAAAATGGATGGGATTTTGATAAGGATTGCATTAAATGTGTAGATTGCTTTAGGTAGCATAGACATTTTCACAATATTTGTTCTTCCAATCAATGAGCATAGAACATTTTTCCATTTCTTTGTGTCTTCCTCAATTTCTTTCATGAGTACTTTATAGTTTCCTGGTACAGATTCTTTGTCTCTTTGGTTAGGTTTATTCCTAGCTATCTTATGGTTTTGGGTGCAATTGTAAATGGGATTGACTCCTTAATTTCTCTTTCCTCTGTCTTGTTGTTGGTGTATAGAAATGCAACTGATTTCTGTTCATTGATTTTATATCCTGACAGTTTACCAAATTCTTGTACAAGTTCTAGCAGATTGGGAGTGGAGTCTTTTGGGTTTTCCATATATAGTATCATATCATCTGCAAAGAGTGAGAGTTTGACTTCTTCTTTGCTGATTTGGATGTCTTTAATTTCTTTTTGTTGCTGATTGCTGAGGATAGAAGTTCTAGTACTGTGTTGCATAGCAGTGGTGATAATGGACATCTCTGCCATGATCCCGACCTTAGTGGAAAAGCTCTCAGTTTTTCTCCATTGAGAATGATATTTGCAGTGGGTTTTTCATAGATGGCTTTGGTGACATTGAGGTATGTACCCTGTATCCCTACACTTTGAAAAGTTTTGATCAGGAAAGGATGCTGTACTTTGTCAAATGCTTTTTCAGCATCCATTGAGAGTATCATATGGTTCTTGTTCTTTCTTTTATTAATGTATTGTATCACATTGATGGATTTGTGGATGTTGAACCAACCTTGCAGCCCTGGAATAAATCCCACTTGGTCGTGGTGAATAACCCTTTTAATGTATTGTTGAATCCTATTGGCCGGTATTTTGGTGAGAATTTTCGCATCTGTGTTCATCAAGGATATTGGTCTGTAATTCTCTTTTTTGATGGGATCCTTGTCTGGTTTTGGGATTAAGATGATGCTGGCCTCATAAAATGGGTTTGGAAGTTTTCCTTTCATTTCTATTTTTTGGAACAGTTTCAGGAGAATAGGAATTAGTTCTTCTTTAAGTATTTGGTAGAATTCCCCTGGGAAGCTGTCTGGCCCTGGGCTTTTGTTTGTTTGGAGATTTTTGATGACTGTTTCAATCTCCTTACTGGTTAAGGGTCTGTTCAGGTTTTCTATTTCTTCCTGTTTCAGTTGTGGTAGTTTATATGTCTCTAGGAATGCATCCAAAAAAATAAGCTTTTTAAAATGGTATAAATTATCTGGGTACCATTTAGCTATGTGTGCCAGAGACCTTTAAAAGGCTTCTACTATTTCACTCAGTAATTATCTTCTAGATAGGAAATTAACAAATGAGCATAACAATAGAAAGTAACAAGTATAACACTGCATCTCAGGTTACCAGCTGGAAAGAGATGGTTCATTCAATAAATTTTGGCTGAAAGAAAAAAATATACAAAGATTGTATATAGAAGTATGAGTAAATAAACCGGTATGTGCAGCAACATACTTTCATTAGAGCAGCAGCAGGAAGCCATGATCAACCCTATACCTCACAGACATAAGGGTAGAGTATGATCAGAGACCTCTAAGAGCCAACTTTATTGAAAGAAAACACTTGGTAGGAACTGTGGCTTTAGGGGGAAGAAGCAACAGTTGACAGAAATATGGCCATGCAAGGAAAGACCACGGAGATAAATACCCCCAAACGCTCTCTGCTCGTACCCTTCCAACCCTTGCCTGTCTCCCGTGGGCCAAACCCAACTGAAAGCAAGAGGAAAGAGTAGACTGAATGTTTCAGTTTCCAGAAATTAACCTTTTGGAGAAGACAGGTAAGAAAAGGATCTTGAGAGGGGAAAACAAAGCATAACCAGAAAAAGATTGTTTCTTTCTTTCATTTCTTTTAATATTTTATTTATTTATTTGACAGAGAGAGAGAGACCACAAGCAGGAGGAATAGCAGACAGAGGGAGAGGGAGAAGCAGGCTCCCCACTGAACAGGGGGCCCAATGTGGGGCTCAATCTCAAGAACCTGGGATCATGACCTGAGCCAAAGGCAGCTGCTTAAGTGACTGAGACACCCAGGCACCCCAAAATTGTTTCTTATATAGTATTTTGTGTAGAAATGAAGATATGTTAACAATCCAATTTCCACATAATAAAGTATGGGCTAAACAACTAATGTATGAAAGAATATTGTTCATACCCTCTGCCCCCAATGCATGTCCTCCAACCAAGCTCTATTTTCCAGGAAGAGTTAAAAGTAGCTTCCATCCTCATTTGCCTTACCGAATTCCTGTTTTTCTAGTAATATTTTGTTATCTTGTCAGCTGTTTAGGATTTTTCAACATTCTCTATGTCATCTAGCATTTTAGGTAGTAACTAACATCTCAGTAACAAATTCATTTATCAGTGATATTGTACAGTCAATAATCCCTAATTACTTATATAATTAAAGCACTGGTTATCAGGCAAGTTTACAGATAGGCAATGAAAAAGGTTTATGGAACAGCACAGGCCCTAGATTGCCTCTTTCTACCTGTGTGACAAGGAATAAAAAAAATCACTTAAACCTTCTGTGCCTTGACTTTATTTTCAATCAAATGGAGATTATAAAAAAACCTACCATTTAAGGATCAAATAATTAATACAGGTTTTATAATAAGCCCTATAAACATGATATCAATTATTATTGTCTTACTATTGCCACTATTAGTACTGTCATTATTTGGGGTATACAGAGGTAAAATAAAGGAAAAGAATTGGAGAGAATATTTTCACAGGTGATGTTCCCATCATCATCTTCTCTACACTCCCTTGGAATGTTCAGCTGAGCTCCTCAAGCAGAGTTCATTTTAGTTCTACACCACTTTCAGCCTTGAGGGGGATTACCATAACAATGAAAGGTGGGACGCCTGGGTGGTTCAGTGGGTTAAAGCCTCTGCCTTCAGCTCAGGTCATGATCCCAGGTTCCTGGGATTGAGCCCCACATCAGGCTCTCTGCTCAACAGGGAGCCTGCTTCCTCCTCTCTTTCTGCCTGCCTCTCTGCCTACTTGTGATCTCTGCCAGTCAAATAAATAAATAAAATCTGGAAAAAAAAAACAATGAAAGGTAAATTTACCTCAGAGAATTTCTTCTTTTTGAGATTTCCCAAAAATTTAAGCCATTTAAGATACTTTGAGATTGGGGAATTGTATTTTAATTTGTAGTTTTTATAGTAATAATGAGTGTAACGATTTTAAAGGAAACCTTTCCCATTCTACCTAAACCTATAGAAATGATTAACAGAATACATATATTGTAGTCTGTTTGGACTGCTATAACAGAACACTGTAGACTGGGGCGGTGGGGGGTGGTTGGAGGACAGGGGTGCTTGAACAGTAGCATCTGTCTTTTGGTTTTGGCTCAGGTCACAATCTCAGGGTTGTTAGATCAAGACCCACATCGGCCTCCACACTCAGTAGGGAATTGGCTTGAGATCTCTCTCTCTCTCTCTCTCTCTCTACCTCTGCCCTTCCCCTGCTTGCCCATGTATTCTCTCTCATAAATAAATAAATAAATAAATAAATAAATAAACTCACTCTTAAAATAAAGAAAAAAGCTAACTTAAGTTTCCTGTAAACATGAAGCAGACAAAACTTATAGTTGTTAGTAAAGACTGAAGCTGAGAGACCTACAGGCAAACTGTATTTTCATGCCACTGACCTCAAGTATCAGGTAATTACTGTTATAAGGCAAACTGTTCCAAAATCTAGTTGTTTGAAACAATAACTACTTATTAATTCTCACGATTATGTGGTATGGCTTCCCTGGGCTCAACAGAATGGTTCTCATGTTCTGTGTTTGCTAGGGTCACAAATAATTGCATTCAGCTGGGAATTCGCCTGGGGCTGAATTATCTAAGATGATTTCATTCACATTGTTGATGTTTTGGGTGTTGGTTGCACCTTACTCTCTTTCCACTTGGCGTTAAACCATTCAGGAGTCCCGCACCAGCTTCTTCATACAGTGTGTGGATCCAGAGATTGAAAGTAGAAGCTACAGGGGTGCCTGGGTGGCCCTGTCTCGTAAGCATCTCCCTTTGGCTCAGGTCATGTTCCCACGGTCCTGGGGTCAAGCCCTGCATTGGGCTCCCTGCTCAGGGAAGGGGTCTGCTTCTCCCTCTCCCTCAGTGCTCTCTCTCTCAAGGGAATAAAATCTTTAAAATTATAAAATAAATAAAGTGGAAGCTACCAATGTCTTGCAGCTATGCTAGCAAGTCTTAGATCTTCATTTTTGCTTCATTTTATCATGGAGGAGGAGGGGGCTAGTGATGATGATGGTGATGAGGGTGATGAACCCTACATGATCACTTAACATGGTTTGGTTCATTTATCCTTTCCAAAACCTTAGGAGAGGAATACCATTATTATCCCCAATTCACAGATAAGGAAACTAATGCACAGAAAGTTTAAATTACTATCTGAGGGTTCAAGAAGAGAAAAAAAAAAAAAACAATGGTAAGAGGCATAGCCCATGATCAAAACCAGGCAATACAGCTTCTGAGGCCACACATTTAATCAAAGATGATCTAGTGCTATCCCCCAGTGTTCTCCCCAGCAGTGTTCTCCCCAGAACAGTAAGAGAACAGTAAGTGCTCAGTGCCCTGAGTCCAGTGAAACAAATAGCAAGGAGGCTGTGTTACCTGAGATATGGGGTGAAACAGAGAGCAACAGAGAATGGTATAAGATAAGATAAAATATGGCACAAGATAAGATAAGAAATTACAGAAAGTCAATTTATAGACCAGCCAGAACTCGACTCCAGATCCCCAGATGCCTAGGCTAGTGCTGAATTTGTGCATCGCACACGCACCTTGAGCTCAGGCTGAAAAGAACGTGTGCATTCAACAATGTTCACTGGGACGTTGTCCAGAACACAATATCGGAAAGTTCCCTGGTGGGTACAGGAAAGGAACGAGGATCCCCTTATGGAATTCCCAGAGTGTCATTGTCCACAGTGACCACATAGAAGACTTGCCCAGTCATCTTGCTTAGTTGATCAACTCGGGAAATTCTCCTCAATTTCTTTCTCTAGAATCGTTCAGTTTAAGGGGAAACCACTGGGGAAATACCTCCTCTTTGGGGACCCATTAATTTTAAAAACATTTCATAAAGGACACTAACCAATCTGACTCAGGCAAGACTGGACTCGGAGTGGCTGTAACAGAATCCATTTTCTATCATTAAGGAAGAGACAGGCTTCAAATTCAGAACTTGAGTTAGGATTATTCCATAGTATCATCCTTCCAAAGGATATCTCTCTCACTTCCTGCTCCATCTTGATCGTGAATTTCTAAGTGGTGTCTCTTCTCCTGAATGTTAGCATGTAAGACACTTCTCTGTTTTTATCTGGACATTATGGAGGTATCATACACCACAGTCTTCTCCAGGAAATCCTGCAACCCGAAGTTCATGGGTCTTCATTCCACTTTACCCTGTAAGAGTCAGTGAGGTCTCTGGGAGAGCTCATTTATCTTCAATGGCGGGAACTCAATGTCTCAGCAAGAAAGTTAACCTTCTCTTTAGTGAATTTCCTGAAGTGGCTGATGGAACGGAGCAAATTTCAAAGTGGTGAGAGAGCATCTCAAGAGACTTAATTCCTTTGGTTGATTTTATTTTTAAAAATAATAGTAAGAGGGGCGCCTGGGTAGCTCGGTGGGTTAAAGCCGCTGCCTTTGGCTCGGGTCATGATCCTAGCATCTTGGGATCGAGCCTCGCATCGGGCTCTCTGCTCAGCAGGGAGCCTGCTTCCTCCCTTCTCTCTCTGCCTGCCTCTATGCCTACTTGTGATCTGTCTGTCAAATAAATGAATAAAATCTTAAAAAAAATAATAGTAAGAGACAGAAATTCTCATAATGTGTTACTATTGGGGAAGAACATTCATATATATCAATATTAAATTGCAGGAAAAAATGGGTTATCAGAGTGGATGTTACTATCCACTTGCACAGATGTAGGAAGGTAACTCTGATGAATGATGGAACTGCTCAGCATCATATACCTAATAAGTGTAAACCCATAATGAAATGAGCCTTTTCCTTTTTTTTTCCCACTATTTTTTCCATAGGGCTATCTTAAAGAGTATAGCATGAAACTTACTTTTTTCAAGTAGCCCTGCTAAATCCTAAGTCATAAACAATTTAATGGTGCTATGTGGAGGGGGGGGGTGGCAATATTCCATGGTAAAAATAGTTGGAAATTTTTCAGGTGAATTGAAGCTATTTGCTTTACAATAGGACATCACAGAACTGTGTTGTGCCAATATGCATTGTAAATCTTGAGAGGAAGTGTGAATGTTTTCAATTTGCTCATAAAAACTCATTTCTGAAGCATCAGAAGAGCTCATGTTCTAAGGAACTCAGTTTAAGAATTAGTTCATCAGGGGTGCCTGGGTGGCTCAATTGTTAAGCATCTGCCTTCAGCTCAGGTCATGATCTCAGGGTGCTGGGATGGAGTCCCATGTCAGGCTCCTTGCTTAGTGGGGAGCCTGCCTCTCCCTTTCTCTCTGCTGGCTGCTCCCCCTGCTTGTGGTCTCTCTCTCTCTCTCTGAC
The DNA here is from genome assembly GCF_963455335.1 of Martes martes. Classification (NCBI taxonomy): domain Eukaryota; kingdom Metazoa; phylum Chordata; class Mammalia; order Carnivora; family Mustelidae; genus Martes; species Martes martes. Next base: position 12,497,094 of record NC_137898.1, read on the forward strand.
AAATAAATAAATAAAAATTTTTTTAAAAGCATATTTTATTGAAATCTCTTTTTCGTTATGCTTCATTTTCCCCTATTTTCTCTGTTACTCTTTTTATTATTCACGGTTTAGCACAGCAACTGCAAGGCCTGAAAAGACTCAGCTCTAGAGGAACCTCACTATCAGCTCCAGAAGAGATAAGAACCAAAGAGTAAATATCCAAGGGAAACTCACCATTGTGAGAAAAGAGAGGGGAGGGCAGTTACAATCATTGGACACTTGTTCTGTCCCAAACACATTATATATTTGAAGCATTTAATCATCATAAATTCCATGTAAGCCTCCATAGTCACATCCCCAAGCACACATTAGCGAACCAAAGCTTACATAATTAACATAAAATTAAATTACCAAAACAGGCGACTGGATTTCAAAACCAGATCTAACTGACTACAAAACTCCATGTGATTGACACCACCAGCTTTCCTTCCCAACGCCACATTGAACCACCAATGAATAAAGGAAACATGTTAATTTACTATATGATTGCCAAATTGCACATGTTCAGTGCAAAATTTGTAAATACAGAAAAGCATAAGTCATACACAAAAAGATTCACAATCCCTTTCACTCTGCAATATTTATTATTAATACTTTCAAAAACGTTCTTTTATATTTTTATGAACAGATTTCATTATTTTTAATGGAATCATGATGTAATGCCTTTTTTAAAAAAGACTTTATTTATTTGACAGACAGAGATCACAAGTAGGCAGAGAGGCAGGCAGAGAGAGAGGGGGAAGCAGGCTCCCCGCTGAGCAGAGAACCCAATATGGGGCTCAGTCCCAGGACCCTGGGATCATGACCTGAGCTGAAGTCAGAGGCTTAACCCTCTGAGCCACCCAGGTGCCCCAGTAATGCCTTTTTTTGATCTGCTTTTTCATGAGCCTTCCTGATCTTATTAAATGTCTTTCTGCAACATCGTTTTCAAATAACTGCTTGTCCCGTCACATGGATATGCCACAATTAATTTTAGCATTTTCCTATTACCGATATTTTGGTTGATACAGTTTTTCACTATGATACGGAAAACTGTCATAATTTTATGCATGGACTCATGGCTAGTTTATAAGAATAAATTCCTTAAAATTATATTGCTGAAGCAAAGTGTATGCATCTATTAAGTCTTTTCTTACATATTGCCAGATTGCACGTCACCAATTCTTCCAGCACCTTACACGTCCACTAGCAATATTTGGGGATGTGTCTCTCCTTACAACTTTAACAACAGCAGGGATTATCTTTTTTTCCACCACTGTCAGTTTGTAAGTAGAAAATACTACCTGATTTTGTTTCATTGTTTATCTATTTGAATATTAATTAAGTTGAATTTGCATGTTTTTCATTATTAGCATATTTCTTTTTTGAATTGCCTGTTCAGATCCTCTATTGGTTTTTCTAATGAGGAGTTTATTTTTGGTGGATTATATGAAATTTCATTTCCTATTCAGTTTGCTTATTGTATTTTTGACCCACAGATCTTTTACATTTTTATTGTCAAAATATCCATAATATTTTTATGGATTCTGCTCATTTGTTGTAAATCATTTGTACTTGGAAGTCTGAAAAGTGTTCACCCACACTACCTTGTAGGTTTCTTCCTGTTTTTAAAATATTTGACCCTCAAGTCCATCAGAAATAAATTTTGATGTGTAATGCATTAGGAAGTTCATTTTTTTTTAATGATTTGCCCATTGCCATAAGTCCATATTAGGAAATTGGTCCTCTCTAATTGATTTGAATAATGACAATAGTGAATATACATTGAATGTGTACTCTGTGCCTGGACTGTTCTAAATACTTTACAAAATAATTCATTTGAGTCTCACAAAAACCTGAGAGGTAAGTACGTGTATTTTCAGATCCATTTTATAGATGATAAAACTAATGCACATAATAGACAGAGGTAGTGTAACACAGTGATTAAGACAAGAGTCTCTGGGGGCGCCTGGGTGGCTCAGTGGGTTGAGACTCTGCCTTCCGCTCGGGTCGTGGTCTCAGGGTCCTGGGATCGAGCCCCGCGTCGGGCTTTCTGCTCAGCGGGGGGCTTGTTTCTTCCTCTCTCTCTCTCTGCCTGCCTCTCTGCCTACTTGTGATCTCTGTCTGTCAAATAAATAAATGAAATCTTTACAAAAAAGAAAAAAAGACAAGAGTCTCTGGAGCCAGACCATGTTCAAATTTTCATTCCAGCAGCTGCTAGCTGTGTGACTTTGGGCAAGTTACTTACCCTCTCTGTGCCTCAATTTTCTCATCCATAAAGCAGATATAAGAGTCCTTTTTTAGAAGCCTATTATGAAATGAATTAAGAAATGTAAAGGGCAACTGAGGGTTTGGGAGAGGAGGAGAGTAGGGAGTTGGGTGAGCCTGTTGGTGGGTATTAAGGAGGGCACGTATTGCATGGAGTGCTGGGTATGGTGCATAAACAATGAATTTTGGAACACACACACAGAAATTTAATTTAATTATTTTTTAAAAATATAAAGTGCATAAATTAATGCTGGACCCAATAAGTGTTACTTGGCTACTATTAATGGTTCCTTGTGTTCCAGTATGCTGCAGTTCTACTGCTCTATGAATACCATTTTTATTTATGATAGAACATAGGATATATTTTATAACATAGAATCATTGGCGATATATTTTAATGACTCATGATGTAAATTTTGTTCTATTGCAGCACTCTTTATTTTGTTAACATTCCCTTGTTTATTCCTCCAGGGATTTTGATAGGAATTACACAGAAATCACATTGTACTTCAAGCCAATTAACGCTGAAATGTTGGCTTTTTCCATCGAGGCATATTGGTGCCAACCCTCGCAGTTTTCTTCAAGAAGTTCCTGTCTGTTACTTCTTAGGTATATTCACTGCTGTATTATTTATTATCCACCCATTCATTTTGGTGGTTTTTTGAGGGAAGGGTACTTTGTAACCAACACTCATAGAAAGAGAGAACCCTAACATCCAAACCATGAACTACGTACTTACCTTAATCATTTTGCTTTAACTTAAAATCTTCCAATGGGCACTTATTCATTAACCTTTTGATATAAAGCCAATTTGTATCACCTGAAATCAAAGCCTTTCTTCTCAGATATCACGTATTAATGCCAGGTGTGGCTTTTGTAACAACAGAGTGAACATTTAGACCCATGTCAAATGCGAATATTAAATTATTCCAAATTTTCCTCCCCATCTTCCTTTGTGGTCCCACTCACACGTTATTCCACAAAAATCTTTAGCAACTTGCGATTATCAAGCATTCAATTGTTAATTTTCATCATTTGTATTTCTATAACAACTTATTAGATTTTTTAAAATATTTAATAAAAATTAATAATCACAACATGAATACAAATAATATACGTTCATTTGAGAGAAACCATACCAATATGTAGACATACAACTCAACACGTAGGTGTAGGAACGCTCAGACATGGTAGAAGAGCTACAAGTCCCTTATATTCCCTTTCCTGCTTATCTGTGTCTCCTATGTGTTCATCACCTCAGCCATTCTGCACATCTGCTCTGCCCAGGGCTGCCGCTGGACCTTCTCCACCCACTCCTTGCACCTCACTGTGGTCCTGCTGCAGTAAGGCTGTTGCAGCCTTGTCTACCTGTGTCCCGGCTCCAGCACCTTCTAGGACAAGGACCGCCAGTTTGCCCTGGTCTACACCTTCATCACCCCAGTACTCAACCCACTAATTTGCACCCTTAGGAACAAGGATGTCAAAGGTGCCCTGAAAAAGGCCATCAGTAACAAAGAACAGCTGAAGCTCTTTAAAGTTTTAGGGGGAACTGAAAGAGGTCCCTGAGCACGTAACAACAGTGAAATCTTACATACAAATGCCGGGGATCATTGATTTCTCCAAAGTTTGGAGTTTCATGAATTCTGTTCCTAACACGTCTTTTTTGCTACAGTTCATTTTCATTTTTTTAAAGTTCTTTGAGATGAAAACTCTGAAAACTGGACAGGGATACCGTAGGCTACTGTTCACTTAGCCACAAATTAAAAGTCTACATTTCCTCTGAAGCAACATCATTATCCTTGAAGCCTCCTCTTGAGGAGCAATGGTATTAACCGAGTCCTCGAAGAATGTTCATAAGGATGTTTCACCTCATAGGCCTTATTCTTGTGTTTCTCTTAAAGTGTGACAAGTAACTGCCTGGTCAATGTGCCTGTTTCCTTCATTAAGCCTCTTTCACATATTACAAGGTCCCTGTGGGTGGGTCTAGTCTATGTTCCCACATTTCAATCCAGGAATGTATGAGTAGATCAGGAAAGGTGGAGCAGAGTCAGTTTACTCTGAGAACTAACACATGTTGAGAGTAAACTGCCAGATTTTGAACATAAGATCCCTAGGTTTGGGAAAACAAGAGTGGGATATCGAGTGTCGTGGAAAAAACTGGGTGCCTGGGTGGCTCAGTCAGTTAAGTGTCTGCCTTCAGCTCAGGTCATGGTCCCAGAGTCCTGGGATTGAGCCCCACATGGGGCCTCCTGCTCAGCAGAGAGCCTGCTTCTCCCTCTCCCTCTGCGTGCCACTCCTGCTGTTTGCACTGTCTCTCCTTCTGTGTCAAATAAATAAATATAATCTTTTAAAAAAGAAGCAACCAGCCAGTCTTACTATATTTATCACTTTGACAAAAATATTTGAAGATATATGCATGGTCACCCAAAACCCGGGCACTATAAATACTGCTTTAGATGTATCCCGTGGTGATATTTTGCATATCTCTATTGCTGCATCACACCACAGACTCTCAGTGTTCTCTTTATAATAGAAGCAGAGTCATTAGTACCTTTATATAGGCAGTAACCTTTTCAACATTGGACACAGCCAGTTCTTTCAAAATACATTTTCAAAAGCAAGGGAAACAAAAATGAAAATGAACTTTTGGGACTTCATCAGGATCAAAAGCATCTGCACAACAAAGGAAACAGTCAACAAAACAAAGAGACAACCCACAGAATGGGAGAAGATATTTGCAAATGACACTACAGATAAAGGGCTGATATACAAGATGTATGAAGAACTCCTCAAACTCAACACCCAAAAAACAGATAATCAAATAAAAAAATGGGCAAAAGACATGAACAGACACTTCTCCAAAAAGCCTTACAGATGGCTAACAGACACATGAAGAAATGATCAACATCATTAGACATTAGAAAAATTCAAATCACAATGACATTGAGATAACACCTTACACCAGTTAAAATGGCAAAAATTGACAAGGCAAGAAACATCAAATGTTGGAGAGGCTGTGGAGAAAGGGGAACCCTCTTACACTGTTAGTGGGAACACAAGTTGGTGCAGCCCCTTTGGAAAACAGTGGGGAGGTTCCTCAAAAAATTAAAATTAGAGCTACCCTGTGACCCAGAAATTGCACTACTGGCTATTTACCCCCAAAGATACAGATGTAGTGAAAGAAGGGCCATATGGACCCCAATGTTCATAGCAGGAATATCGACAATAGCCAAATGGTGGAAGGAGCAGAGATACTCATCACAGATGAATGGGTAAAAAAGATGTGGTCCATATATACAATGGAATATTACTCAGCCATCAGAAAGGATGAATACCCAACATTTGCATCAACATAGATAGAATTGGAGGGGATTATGCTGAGTGAAATAAGTCAGGCAGAGAAAGACAATTGTCACATGGTTTCACATATTTGTGGAGCATAAGGAATAGCATGAAGGACATTCAGAGAAAGAAGAAAAAAATGAAGGGTTGCTGAAATCAGAAGGGGAGATGAACCATGAGAGACTATGGACTCCAGGAAACAAACTGAGAGTTTTAGAGGTGTGTGGGGGGGGGGGTGAGTGGATGGGGTAGCCAGATGATGGGTATTAAGGAGGCTACATATTACATGGAGTGCTGGGTATTACATGGAAAAAATGAATCATGGAACACTACATTTTTTTCAAAGATTTTATTTATTTGACAGAGAGGGAGATCACAAGTAGGCAGAGAGACAGGCAGAGATAGAGGGGAAGCAGGCTCCCCACTGAGCAGACAGCCCGATGCATGACTTGATCCCAGGACCCTGAGACCATGACCCGAGCTGAAGGCAGAAGCCCAACCCACTGAGCCACCCAGGCACCTGGAATACTACATTAAAAAAAAAAAAACTTTTTTTACAGTAAAATAAATTAATAAATAAATCCAATGAAAATATATAATCAAATTGGAGAACCAATTCCACAAATCCCAGAACGAATTCAGAAAACTCATCCTTAATATTCTGTTCCTCTTGGTATCAAAGCTGTATTAATCAGGGTTCTCCAAGAAGTAGAACCAATAGGTTGCATGGAGAGAGAGAGAGGGACAAAAAAAAGTTATTTTATGGAATTGGCTCATGCAATTTGGGTCTGTTAAGTCCAAAATCTGCACGTAGGCCAGCAGGCTGAAGACCTAGGGAAGCATTGATACTACAGTTTGAATGGGAAGTCAGTCTAGAGGCAGAATTCCCTCTTCCTCCGGGAACCTCAATCTTTTTTCTCCAAAGGCTTTCAACTAATTAAATGAGGCCCACCCACATAATGGTTGGTAGTCTGCTTTACTGAAACCCTCCTGATTTAATTGTTAATCTCAACTAAAAAAAAACTTTCCCAAGTAACATCCAGAATTGGTGTTTGCCCAAATACTTAGGAACTGTGGCCTAGTCAGGTTAAGACATAAAACTGACTGCTAAGGCCCAGGAAATGACCAAAAAAAGAGTCCAATATAACGTCAAATCTCACTGGTATTATTTATGTTTCTATATTAGAAAACTGTGAGGAAATCCTTTTAACAGCTTTTCATTCACTAGAAACTCATAAAATATTACTTCAAAATAATACAGTTATCTAGGTCTTAGAAATATATGGAATTTCAAAAAATTCTCAGTCTGATTAGTTTTAATCTTTAGAAAAAATTAAATCCTTGGTCTAAGGAGTCATTGAAAGCAATGTGACATTCTTTTTAAAAATAGATCCTTAATCTGTACTCACTTCCCTTGGGATCCTGAAGAGCCACTGGGTTTTCAAGCTCAATAGTCAGTGCACATTATTACAGGAAATCCAAAGAACCAAGTTAGTCCTATTTTTGCCACTGACTTGTTGGACGCTATGCAAATCAGGTCACTTCTCTGCATCTCATATTCTTAACGAAAGCCTCTGGATGATAGGATTTCCAATATCCTCATGCTTGGATATGCTTAACTTTCAGCATTTTTTATTTTAGGCATGCTGAGTTGTTCTTTTTCTCCCCCCAGCTTGGGGTTCTTTACTTCCATTGCATTTCCCTCCATTGGAATTGCTTTTCTCCCAAATTTCATGGCTAACTTATTCTCCTCATTTACGTTTCAGGTCAAATGTCACCTCCTCAAAGAAGAGGATTTTGATGACCTTCCTCCTTTAATCACTAACTATCCCTTTAACCTGTTCTATTTTCTTCATAGGACTCATCACTCTCTCATAATATCCAACTCACTTATTTACTGTGTTTATTGTCTGTTTCACTAGCAACAATGGAAGCTCCATGAATGCAGGAATCTTGTTTGTCTTATCCTTCTTTGTGCCCAGACTTAGACATGATGAGCATATCCCATTCCATAAATACTAGTTTAATCAGTCAATCAGTGATGAACCAAACTCTAAATGAGTGAACCCTAGGTCTATAATTGTCAGCTACCAAAAAGAATATATCCAGTGAATGTTCCATTGTGAAAGATATAACAGACTCATGGAGACAAGGGAAAGAGAAATGCAGTAAGGGTAAAGATATTAAAATTTTGCAAGTTTAAGATGGCAAAGTATATCCAAGCAGGGATATAATCAAACCTATAAAGTCTGTATAGTACGTTGAGTGAAAACATATGGTTTCTTCAAATCCTGGAAGATCACCCTAAGGGAATTATTTAAAAAGTAACAAGAAAGTTAAATGTCTCCCCAGTGTCCCCCTCAATTCATCCTTTTATATAAAACCAAGGTTACCAAGGCCCCCTTTCTTATATGAAATATAAAATACAGTCTTGGTTCCCCAGGGCAATAATAATTTGAGACTTGGGCTGGCCCAGCTATGACAGTCTGGTGAGACTCAAATCTTTGAAGCAGGAGAAATAAATGACCTTCATTAGTAAGCCTGCTATTTCTTAGGAAATTACATTGGATGCTGAGAATGTTGATTAAGGGTTTAATACTGGTCTTCATTTTGACAAGAATACCTCAGATCTCCCATTGACAAGAGATCCCAAGAGCAAGGATAGGTTTAGTTTGGACTCATTACCTGGTAACAGGGGAGATCCAACAACCGTCCAACTACCCTCCTGGGAGATGGAACTTATGGGTAAGATAGCAGAGCAATTTACTCTTGCCATGGTCTTTGTGGGGAAGGTTACTAAAGCCTCTGTCCCAAGAGGCATCCTCTCCAGGCTCATGGTCCTCCTCTCCCTCTCCACCAGAGCAGTCAGACCTCATCTGCTGGCTTCTATCCCTAATGAACATAACGGAGGAGACTGGCTCCACACACCCCTTTCCCTTCACATGGTAAAGGTAAGAGGAAGTCTTTTGCTCCCTTCTTCTAGAATCACAACATACCAGGCACTCACTGACACTAGGCTAGAAAAGCAAGTAATGGCTTTACAAGTAGAGACTCTAGGATTTTAGAGCTCATTCAACCCACAGCATTCAGTGTTTCTCTGAATTCCCTTGGAAGGCCTGTTCTTCTGATCAAAACAATAATAACTAATCTTAGCCTAAATAATATTGAAAGGATGGGTAATGTAAATTTGGATAAGGTTTAAGAACTAATAAAAACCCTTTTCCTGTAAGGTGCTTCATTTAATCTTCTGCTATGAAGGAGGTATTATTAATATCTTCCCTTTAATAGATTCAAAGAAAGGAGAGAAGAATTAACATTTATTATGCAACTTAGTAGGTTTTACACATCAAACCAAGTGTTCTAAATACTTTATCCCAGTTAATTTCATCACAGCTCTGTTAGGTGAATATTATTATTTACATCTTCTAAATATGTGGAAAGAGAAATTAATGTGAGTTAATCTGCCCTGGTGACATTGCTATAATAATAGATTGATATTCTACCTCGGTCTGGTATTGCCAAATCTGCTAACCTCCTTATTTTTTTTTTATTAATTTCCTTTAGGTGTAACAGAATTCATTGTTTATGCACCACACCCAGTGCTCCATGCCATATGTGCCCTCCATAATACCCACCACCTGGCTCCCCCAACCTCCCACCCCCTGCCCCTTCAAAATGCTCAGACTGTTTTTCAGAATCTATAGTCTCTCATGGTTCATCTCCCCTTCCAATTTCCCTCAACTCCCTTCTCCTCTCCATCTCCCCATGTCCTCCGCGTTATTTGTTATGCTCCACAAATAAGTGAAACCGTATGATAATTGACTCTCTCTGCTTGACTTATTTCCCTCAGCATAATCTCTTCCAGTCCCATCCATGTTGATACAAAAGTTGTAACCTCCTTATTTTATACAATCTTCTAACTCAACAATTTGAGAACCACTCCAGTATAAACTCCTTGTATTTCCAGAATGCACACAGACAAGTTTTCCCATGACACTTTGGCCACGTGAGACTGGCCTAGCTGGAGAGACAGGAAGGAAGATGCAGACATGATGTGAGATGTGACTTGGAGACACTGAGGCAGGTGTGGATTCATTAACAGATGCCAGCCTGCGCAGATTTCTGGGGATCACACTGAAGTGCTCTTACCTTGCCTCTGTTCTATGCCCATGTTTAGTAACAACTTGGAATCACAAGGTGATGATATGTGGATATAATAAGTTTCACTTGCTTCCAACCATAAAATCCACTATTTCATCTCTTCAGAATGTGGACCCCATTACTCTGCCTACCTCTCTTCTCCTAGCTAATGCCTGCGTTTCAGGTCTAAGCTTAAAGATGACTTCCTCTAGGAAGCCATTTCAGAATCCCCAATTACAAACTATGCCAGAGCCACATGGTGCACAATCGTATAACACACTTCTCCTTTCGCACTTAATCACAGTTTATTCACATAAATATAATGACATACATGTAATATATATATAGTATATTATAAGTCATATATGCAAATATAATACAGCAGATTCGTTATCTGTCTCTCTTTAGTATATGCAACTGCTTGGCACAACTCTGCCATTTTGATCACAATTGTATGTGGGGCTTAACCCATACAATATAACGGTGAGGTATTTCAGAAAGGATAGTTCAGATGTAGAGCCACAAATTGAAGATTTTTTAAAATGTCAACCTCAACAGACTAGAGCAAGGAACCAATGTTAAAGGAATGATGATGTATACACAACTGATAAATTATTGAACATTGCATATGCAACTAATGATCTACTATATGTTGGCTAATTGAATCTAAATTTAAAAAAAAACAGTGCTGAACATGTTCTTCTCTAAAAATTAAAAAAATATATAGTTAGAGTTTTAGCATTCAAGCTAAGGAGACTATCAGAACAAACAAACACAAACAACAAGTGGATTAATCTAATTTTGGTTAGACTGAAGAATAAGGCAGCCAATGGACTGATAGGAGATATCCAGATCTTTTTAAACTCGGCCATCTCTGTGATCTGTCCCATGCAGTAAACTTTTAATTAAGTTATTTAAAATGAGAGCATTTCCAGGGTTAAAATTGTGAGACATATCAAAAACATGTCGTTCAAGGAATACCAAAAGCAAATTGGGAAGACAGTTTAGAGCTACGTGATAAGAGCTCTTACTTCCTGAAGTGTTTCATGGAGAAATGTCCCACTGGGATAGAACAGAATGAAAAGTAGAAGTTACAGAAGCAGGATTCAGTCACCATCAGAAAAATCTTTTAGGGAACGAGACCATCCAACAATGAAGCAAGCAATTCAGAAGGTAATGGCATTCTCTAGGCTTTGAAGGTGACCTGATGTTCAGATATTGTATGGAAGATTCGAGTATCTAACAGAAGACTGAACTAGGCAATTTCTGAGGTCCTCTCCAGCACTAAGAATTCATGACCTATGGATAACTCTATTATAAATTTATTATATCTATTAATAGGAATATAAAATTAGTCTAATACTAATATTAGATATGTATTAGATCTATTACATTAATAGATAATAATACATCTATTATAGATCCTGGAAAGCACCATTAAAATGACAGAAGTACAGCTATCATAAAATTCTCCAAAGTCGTCATTTGCACACAGATTCCAAAGCCCTCTACCAGATAAAAGTGGAAAACTAGCCCTAAATGTGTTTGTTGTAGCCTTCTACGTGTGATGTTCCTGAGTGACAGGATGTTTTCCTCATTGCAGCCCTAATGTTGGTTACCAAGTTTTCCATGAGGGTTCTTAAATAGGTGATTTGATCATGAAATCATCTCAAAAGTGAAAGAGAAAATGACAAAAGTGTAATGACATGCTTTTCATAGTTTATCCATGCAGCATATATTTATTGAACATCTACAATGCATACATTAAGCTTGGTGATTTGGGGGATGAAAATGGAACTAAGGGAAGATGGCTTTACTTGAATTTATGAATAATAAAGACCATAGGGGAAGGGAGGGAAAAATGAATAGGAGGAAATCAGAGAGGGAGACTAAACATGAGAGACACTTGACTCTGGGAAACAAACTGAGGGTTGTAGAAGGGAAGGTGGATGGGAGGATGGGGTAACTGGGTGATGGGCATTAAGGAGGGGATGTGATGTGATGAGCACTGGTGTTATATGTAACTGATGTATCGTTGAGCACTACATCAGAAACCAATGATGGACTATATGTTGGCTAATTGAATTTAAATTTTTACAAAATAATGATGATCTGTTGTTAAGCTGCTCTTGCTATGGCCTATGCATTGCAGTAGACACTTTACATAATGATCTCTTTTAAACCAAACAACAGCCTTCAGAACTAAGTATAATTATTATCCCCATTTCTCAAATAAAGAACATAGGACTCTGAGAAATTATATCTTGCTTAGCATCACAGAGCCAGGATTTGGGATTATGCAAACCCTATCATTTAATTTCGAAACTGATCTCACACACTGATGCACTGCCTCTGCTCTTCATGTTTTAATAAAATGTTGAATATGACATATGACATTAGAAATCACTTGGAGCATGACTGAAGTTCAGATGAGGAAAAGAGAATGAAGAGGCATTCATGCCCTAGGTCCTCTGAAGATTTGTGACACAGAGTGGGTCTATGTGGATGATTTGTCCTGGAGTGGTGCTTCTGGATTAAGATTTTTCTTTAAAGTATTTCTCAGAAATAATGTTGAAATTGGGAAAACTGAAACAAGATCACATAGCCCCTCTTTTCTTTCTTGAATATGACTTATCTTGGGAAAAGAGTGGATGGATGCCCTTTGAGAGTTATGTCTGTTCATCGCAAGGTTTTCAAGGAAGCAAGAAATCCAGGAAGCTGGATTTCCCTTTAGTTCCTTAGAAGAGAAGAAAAATGGTTGGAGCCTGGATGTCTTTCCTATTCATCCCCAAACTCAGGGGAAGGATACTTAGATCTTCAACAGCTTATGATCACATATTTCCCCATACCACCACAAGCCAGGAGGAGCTCTACGATAAAACACTCTGTTTCCTTCAAGTCCTGGCTTTCTCCTGAATAGATATGGATAGAGGAACCAGGAGAGGGAGGGCTTTGTTTCCTGAGGTTCATCCCTGATACTGTTAATCAAAGACCTATGTGAGCTCTTTGTCCATGGGCATTGTTTTCTTTCTTCATTTTCCACCATATGACTAACTTTTCAATGTTAATCCATATATATGTGAGTCCATACCTCAGGAGGCATTGTGTGTAAATAAATGTATGAATGAATGAGTGAATGAAGGAATACTTCCTGCTCTCACCTTAATGACCCTTGCTTTCAAGAATTCCTTGTGACTTTCTTATGAAAGAATTAATTTTCATTCAACTTCTTCTAAAAATTCATTTTGAAAGCTATACGCTGCCTTGTTATCTCAAAAATTCATACACAATTATAAACCAACTCTCGGCAATTAGAAATTAAGTTGTAGATACTTATGTGAAGAGACTTGATTAAGAGGAGGAAAAGAG